>NC_084491.1:19810300-21096300 GCF_030035675.1 Rhineura floridana | reverse complement strand
ACGTTAGAGGCACTACCCAACAAAAGCAGTTAACGTCTTACTTCCTCCTGCCGAAATGAAGAAGGCGGTGAGTCCATCAGCTTTCATTAGAAAAACAAAACGTTAACCTTTTGTGCCAATTTTCCTTTAATGAAGGGAAATTATGCCAGTGAGTTCTTATGTGCCTATTTTTCAATCTCTTTGCAACCTTCAAGGAAATATCAGAGCTGAATTTTGGCTCCATGATGGGGGACTCAGCGTGATATGCATAAAGTTAATACTTTGCACTCAGGACTGGGTCTTGTAAAGGGGTCGAGGAAGCATTCCTAGTTTTCTGCTCTACTAATGAGACTTCAGGATTACATAACAAACAGTGCAGTTCTATTTATTGGTCTACTCGAAGGCACTAAGTTCAGCAGGGCTTAAAGCTAGTAATAGAATTGCAGCCTAAATACCCGAGCTAAATCTATGATGTTGGATCGTCAGGACTTCTAAAGGCCCATTCTGTAGTGCAGGGATGAGGAAATTTGTGGCTATCCATGTTTTGCAGGGCTACAGATAGGGATGGGGGGGAAATTCGATTCAATTCTCATGTAAAGGTGAACTTCCCTAATTTGCATTTCCTGACACAATACACCAACCGAAACACAGACATCCTTTGAAATTCAGCCTTCTCCAAATTTTGCGATGTAGGTCTCCAGCCAAGTAATATGTACAAATATGCATATGCTGGGATAAAATGTGCATATAAATGCATATATTAGTGCAAATAACATACAAAAATGCACTATATTAGGGGAATATAATGTGAGAAAATGTGTGGATTAGGCAAAAGTGCATACAAAAGTGTGCATATGAGGAGAAATTAACATTAAAATGCTGATGAATTTTCACAAGGACTTTACAATAAAATGCAAATTGATGTGGAAATGCAGAGAACTGGACTGGAGTTTTGAAAAATGAGAATCCGAGAGAAACCGAAATTGTCAGAATTGCGTGACCCTGGCTACAACTCCCATCCTCTTCGACCATTGGCCATGTTGGCAGGAGCTGATGGGAGTTGGAGTCCAACATCTGGAAGGTCACAGATTCCCCATCTCTGCTGTAACCCATAAGACTGATACAGGATGCTCTCCAGGGCCAGATCAAATATAAAATGTAGTTAATAATAGAGGTAAATCGCAGCCCCCTGCATCGTTTCTGAGCTTAGAACATTTTGGCCAGACAGCAGCTATTCAAAATCTAAGACATTTCCCTCCGATTGTGTGTTTATTCTGGTATTCAAGTTCATTTCCGGTTCCTACTTTTTATTGCTGCTTTACTTCTCAGCTTGGCTTGGTTTTCCAAAGGAGGTTTTTCTTTTTGTTTTAATCCTTGCTTGTTGTGAGCAGTCCGTGGAAATTTTGTTTAGCTTACAGTCCAAAAGTATGATGTGTGTCCTTGTCCTCTGAAGCGCATTTATGATAATGGGCTTCAGGATGTGTGAGAACATGAATGACCAGAGTTTGTGTGGAGATCTGTCCTGAAAATGGAGCTGAGTTGAAATTGTGGATGAACAAATAGCCTTTTTTTTTCTGGTTTGTGATATATTCTATTCTGTTTCCACAATTATCAGCATTGTGTTGTTTGTTTTAACCTGCACAAAAATCAGTACTTAAATAGGCATTTCTAAACATATTTTTTCCTCTCAAAATACACATTTCTAAATGTCTTTTTAAAGTTTTTGACCTAAGAACGGTCTTAGGACATGCAGGAAATGCAAATTCGTTCCCATCACATGTTGGTGCAGGAGGTGCTAATTGGAATGTGCAAAGTTCGAATTCCTCAAGCATCTCTCCAAAGTGCTTTCAGAGTTTGAAAGCATCTTTGAAAGGCTGATAATGTCTGCCCGGTGCACGTCTGGCCTGGAAGTTTCCTTCCTGCGTTCATAGGAACTTGCCTTATACTGAGTCAGACCGTTGGTTCATCTCCCCCAGTATTGTCTACACTGACTGGCAGCAGCTCCCTAGGGTTTCAGGCAGGAGTCTCTCCCAGACCTACCTGGAGATGCCGGGGATTGAACCTGGGACCTTCTGCATGCAAGGCAGATGCTCTACCACTGAGCTACGGCCAGGTAGGTGTATTATAAACTTACAACTCACTGTAAGTTTGAGAAGCTTAAATTTGCTTCTGTGTCCCCTTCATTCCCCCCCAATGATTTATTCTCTCCCCCATTCTTATATTCTGCTTTATGTCAAATACATCCCAAAGCAGTTTCCATAAAAATGCAAGAACAAAACGAATAAAAATACAGTTAAAATGTGTACAATAATTCATAACAGTTACATCCTGGTCCACTATTGATATGTATAGGACAGCCATTGATAGATCCCTTTCTTCTCCATGAATTTGCCTAATCTCCTTTGAAAGTCATCTAGGCCACTGCTGGCTATTTGCCAGCTGTGTCTCTTGGGGGGGGGGAAGGAAGGAACTTGGTCTTCCTATAGCCTTGGTGATTTGCTATGGCAGGAAGCAGTTGTCTGGAGGAGTCCACAGAGGGCCTTACCATTTCAAGCACAGAGTGATGGCAGGATATGTCACAGGTGGCCCAATCCTGGCTCAGTCCTCTTGCGGCAGAGCTCTGAGGGCAGCACTTGTTGCCTTTCAGGATCAAACCTTTATCTTTCTACAGGCGGCCCAGTGCATTTTCCAGGTCTGAGCCCAGCTTTGGGGGTGGGGTGGGCTTGGTCCAGGAGGCTTAACAGCTGTTGCTAATTTCTGAGTCAGCCACGCATCTGCAGGTTCATGACACTGGCTAAGGCTAGATATTCTCTGTGCTTTTTTATTGTTAAAAAAATGATTTATTTCCCTTTCCAAACACATAGATGTTTGAAAAGGATGCCTTTAAAAAAGAAAAAGAAAAAAAGATCAGCAGCCAAAAAATCTGTGCAGGAGACCTAAAAAAGTCTCTTTGTTATATGGTTTGTGTTTGTCTTTAGATTAATGGAAGATAGGCATACTACTCTAATTTTTCTAAACTTGGATTACATGCTAAGGTTGTAAGAAGAGCCCAGCTGGATCAGACCTAAAAGTCCAGCGTCCTGTTTCACGCAATGGCCAGCAAAAGCGAGATGTTTTTTGAGAGGCCCAGTAGCACGTAGCCACACTGATTTCCCCACACGTAGCCACACTGATTTCCCCACAAGGCAATTGGTATTCAGTGGTAAACTGCCTCTGAGCCTGGAGGCTCCATTTAGCTATTGTGGCTAAGAACCACTGATAGGCCTGTCCTCCTTAAACTTGTCTAGTCCCCTTTTAAAGTGATCTGAGCTCTGGCCATCAAATCCTTTGCCTCTGAATTCCACCAGCTAGTTATGGGCTATGTGCCATGTGAAAAAGTATATGCTGGGTCTCCAGGCAATTTTGTATATCCTGAATTACCGTCCAATCATCGAATGACCTCAAGTTCTAGGGCAGCAATGTGGAACCTCCAGCCTGTGGGCCTAATCAGGCCCACCGGGCCTTCCGATTTGGACAAGCCACGCATGCCTGCCCTACATAGGTCATCATACATGAGGTCAAGCCAACAACAACCATGCGTTCAAGTTGGCTAGCAATTGTGTCTTGTTAGGGAGGAACAAACCCCTGTCCTTGGCTTGGTTGTAATGGGCAGTCAAGGCTTCCTGGCTTGTTTATGCCAGGGGAGGGGGCAAAGTGGGAGCTATTGTGCACCAGTATGCTGCTCACTACAGATAAACCATGATAAGCCAGAGTGTCTTTTCCCCAAAAACATTAATTTTTTTATTTAAAAATACACATACAGGGTTTCACGTACAATCTGAGTTTCAAATGCCAGTTTCTGGGGGATCATAAAAGAGGGCTAGTTAAAGAGTGTATACCAAAGCAAGAAAGGAAAAACTAAATCTAAATATCAGATTACATTTTCAAATCAGCATCATGGAAGATGATCAGACCAAAAAGGCCGGTGGGTGTTTGGAAGTCTGCTAGTACAGCCAAGATGAGTGAGGTAAGTGAGGAAGGGCCACCAAGTGAAGTCAAATGAATCAGACCTAATTAAGCGTTTACTGAGTCTCCTCTGTTGGGGCAACGTTTCTTGCAATGCAGGAGTCCAAACTGTACTCCACCAGCCATCCAAGATAAAGATAGTGCTATGATTCCAGTGCTGGGCTATTTCCATTTCAACCATTTCCAGAAGGAACAGAAGCAAATTCTTATAGGATATCCGGCTGAAGCCCTCGGGAAAGATAGAGACAGGGACTTGGTGGGATTTTCTGGCATACTGTTGAAGAGATTCCATTATACATATTTTTAATCCAGAAGGAGTGTACTATCAGAAGGTCTTTATTAATTTCTGGTATTTCTCACCTGTCCTTCACCCTGAGGTCCTGGGGCGGGTTACATAAACTAGAATACAATGGCAAAACAATGAATAACCAACAAACTATAAAACAACAATAAAAGCATACAACTGATAAAGCATCAACAGGGAGGACAACTAAAATTCATGCTTCACTTCCAAAGGCCAGGACAAACAGGTGCATCTTAAGCAGCTGATGGAAGATGTAAAGTGTCAGTGGCAGCCTCAATTCTGTGCGGAGAGAGTTCCACAGCTTTGGGGTCTCCTCAGAGAAGGCCTCGTCACGAGCCACTACCATCCAGACCTTTGAAGGTGGTGACGCTATCAACAAGGGCCCCTCCACTGATCTCTATGACCAATTGAACACTAAGAGAGGGAAGCTTATGCTAACGTAAGCACCTCGAATGGGGCTCAGTGGAGATGGTTCAGGACAGGCGTAATATGGATCCTTGCAGCCAGGCCAGACATAATCTTGGCTGCTGCATTCTGCTCCAGTTCCAGCCTTTGAACTGTCTTCAAGGGCAGCTCGGCTCCAGGTAGAGCACTTTGCAGTAGTCCAGTCTGGAGTTTACCAGAGCCTTACGTACAGTGACCAAGTCATCTCTGTCCAGGTGGGGTCTGTAGTTGGCAAACTAGCTGTAGATGGAAGCAGGCATATACTAGGGTACAGTGTGCATAAAAAAGTCACTCCCTCTCAGCCTAACGTAGCTCACAGGGTTGTTGTGGAGACTACATGAGGCAGAGGACCATGTACACCACCTTAAACTCCTTGGAGAAAAGGTGGGATATAAATGAAATAAATAAGTAAATAAAATGCATATTGGTGAAAAATAGCATGCAAAAATGCATTGAATTAGGGGAAATTGTGTTGCAAAAATGTGTATATTACATCCAAAAAAATTGCATATTAGGAGAAATTGGCGCTAAAATGCTGATGAAACGTCATGAGGATTTTCTTTTTAAAAAATTGCAAGTTGATTTGGAAATGTGGAGAAAGATCGGAAAAATGAGAAATGGAGAAAAACTGAAGTTGACAGATTAATCTGTCCCTGCTTCTAACTACCTGTCCGTTAAGCCAATTCCTCCTTTCAATCTCATTCCAAAAATCCCTTTTGCAAATCTTTCCTCTTGATTCTCATAGCCTTTCCTGTTTTGGCTCCATCCATTGCTATCAGTTGCCAGATGTCTGTGGGCCATGTCTGTGTTATGTAGCGCAGTGATCATACTCTTGGCACGACATTCTGTACTGCAGTATTATCCAGTAAAAACAAAAGTCTATAAATGTTTTAGGTTTTATGCATATAGTCCCCCTCTAGCATCTGGTGTTGGCTACTTCTGGAGGCCGAATTTGTAGTCCCATCAAGCGAACCTCTCTCTATATTCTTTCTGTATGTTACACAGGAAGCTACCTTATTCTCAAGCAGACCATTGGTCTATCTAGCTCAGTATAGTCTGCACTGACTGGCAGCAGCTCTCCAGGGTTTCAGATGGGATCTTTTCTAGCCCTACCTGGAGATGCCGGGGATTGAACCTGGGACCTTCTGCATGCAAGGCAGATGGTCTTCCACTGAGCTACAGCCCTTCCCCAAGCACAGTTTGTGTCTGTAGTAATCTGTCCTAAGTCTTTGGATCCCTGCACTTTTAAGTAAGCTGTGGTTAGAGGAGGGATGGGGGAACCTTTTTCAGCCCAAGGGCCGCATTCCCTCATGGGCAGCCTTCGAGGAGCCACATGTCGGGGGCGGGCAGAGGCAGATGTGGGCAGAGCAATAGATGTATCTCTTACTTTTGCATAGTAGATGATATTCCAGCCAGGGATTGAATGATTTGTCAATTTCTGCATTATTTGGGAGAGATTGCTTGCAAACAATGGGTACGTTAGTCAAAACTGCATACAAAAAGGTATTTATTAGGAGAAATTCCCACTGAAATGCTGAAGAATTTTCATGAGGATTTTTTAAAAAAAATCACAAATTGCTGCAAAAATGTGGAGAACTGAATTTCAGATTGGAAAAATGAGAAATTGAGATAACTGAAACTGACAGATCCTTCCATCCCTAGCAGGTAATCACAGGCTCAGGTCCTGCTTGCAGGCTTCCCACAGGTATCTGGTTGGCCACTGTAATGCTGGGCTAGGGGCTTATCCACATGGGAGCATTATTTCATACTAAAGATACTGTTTTTATCTCCATTTTCTATTTCCATCATGCAAAGTAAGGGCTCAATGCCAGCTGCAAACGCAGTGTTTTCTATTCACACTGAGAGGAAGGATCAATCATGCAGTTTCCTAATGACCATGCCCGCTAACATTTCCACTCCCTCTGGTTACCTGGCAACCGAGCATGCTCAGTTTGTTCTACCAGTTATTTTCATTTAAAAACACCTTGCAAGTGCGATTATTTGTATTTTCACTGGTACAATATAGCTGAAATACAAATCTTTGTTTGAGCAGTGTTATGCTTTTGCACACAGGTTAGGGGGAAAAGAAAAACAAGGCACCGTTTGCAGCAACATTTTTTTAAAAGAAGGCTTGCAAAATGGGAGAGAGCAACCAGAAGTTGCTCTTCAGCCCACAGGAAATGAAACAAAAGAAGGGAGAAGAAGGGAGTGGCTGTGGAGAGGGGAACAATTGACACACCCACCTAAAAGCATCGGAGCACTGCATCTGCAAGCGCTAGAGATACAGAGTAAAGACATTTTTTTCTTCCATTTTTGTATTATCTGTGGATTGGGTTAGTATGGATCTATGGGGGGGAAACTGCATGATAGCTTCTGTTTGCTGGTAACATCATGTGAACCATGTGAATTAAATCTGTGAGCAGCACCAAACACGCGCTAAATCACTGTGTAGATGAGCCCTCGATGGGCCATTGGCCTGATCCAGCAGGGTTCTTCTCATGTTAACTGACAGAGTGGACCTATCCAGAGCTGACACAGCATCAGTCTTGGCCTGGCTTGTCAGGCAACCTTGATGTCTGTCTGCAGTTGCTGCGAGGTGGCAGGACCTATCTGGGCATGTATTAACAAGGTTTTAATTCCACCCTTCCCTGGCTGACCTCTGTGCTAATAGCTTAATGGAAAAAGTACTGTACTCCTAACAAGAGACAGATAGCTGTATAAGGTCGTAGCCAGCCGTGCTGTCTGTCACGCAGGAGTCCAAACCTCTTCCAGATGTGGAATTTCTTGAGCGAGGCCTCATTTATGCACGCAGCGTGATTGCTCTGAAATTGCATATTGTCTAAGAGGGGGTAGGTGGTGGTGAGCGAGAAAGAGAAAAGAATATAGAGTTTCAGCTTATGACCAATTTCCAGGTCTATTTGAACTCTTCACTGTGAGGCCTGTTTTGTTCTGTGTCTTTCTCTTGCCTGATCCATTCTTGTCAAGTTTCCAGCAGTTTCTTTGTTTACGAAGGGGTGGAGGAGAGGGGAAAAAATAGGAATTGGTTTTCACAAACCTTGAGATACTCTGGATGATCGAGTGCCCGCAACTATGGCCAGGATGGAGGATCAGTGTAACATTTTGTGTGCCAGAGTGAGTTTGTCTCCGAGGGTTTGTTCTTCTGAAGCTGACGGTAGGGATGGGAGTGAAACTCTATTCAGTTCGCCTGCCTAATCCGCACTTTCACAAACAATACGAGAACCAACACAGGCATCGACTGAATTTTGCAATTCAGCAAAGTAATGTGTACAAAAAATATAGATGCTGCAATAAGGTGTGCATAAAAAGGCGTATAGTAGTGAAAATAACATATAAAATGCATTATATTTGGGGAAATTGCTCTGCAAAAACGTGTATATTAATATATATATATATATTAGGAGAAATTTCACACTAAAATGCTGATGAATTTTCATGAGGACTGTTTTTTTAAAATTGCGAGTGCTGTAGAAGTGTGGAGAACTGAATTTAAGGTCGGAAAAATGAGAAAGTGGGAGAACCTGAAACTGAGAGATTTGCCCATTCCTAGCTAATGCTCGCTGGAGTCCATGCAGCTTTGGGTGCCCAACTATGTGTTTAAAAGAGGGAAATGACCGGAGATGGTGCTTACATGGACAGAATCCCTTTAGGTCAGTGGTGCTTAACCTTTTTTGGGTCATAGACTCCTTTGAAAATCTTATGAAAGCTATGGACCTCCATAAATAATTTTTTGAAAATAAAAAACAATTATTGCATTGGAAACTGTTTGGGGTTTTTTTCCGCATGGTTTGCAGACCCTCTGAAGCCCAGCCATGGAGCCTCTAGGTGTTCATGGACCACAAGTCAATAACCCTGATGCAAATTGTAGAGCATAGGATGTTTCTGTCTGTGAAATGGGCCCAGCTTTGTGTTTCCCCCAGTATTTTGAAGTGAGTTATCCAATGTGAGCTTATTCTCGGCGGGGCTGTCTCAATCATTGCACTTAGAGCAGGGTTGGGGAACCAGTATTGCTAGTTTTAATGATGTAGAAATGTTTGATTGGGGTGTTTTGAAATGTTATCTGTTGTATTTAAGTGAACTGCTTTGGGAATTTGCATTTTTTTAAAAAAAAATCCTCATGAAAATCCTTTAGCATTTTAGTGCAAATTTCTCCGAACACGTTTTTGCAAGCAATTTCTCCTAATATCATGTATTAGTTGTATGTTATTTTCACTCTCCCCTGACGCATGCATTTTTGGAAACATTGGTTGGTTGGAGAACTGCATTGCAAAATTTGGAGAAGTGCGTATTTTGAAGGATGGCGGCGTTTCAGTTCTCATAATGTTTTGGAAAGTGCAAATTTGATAGATTCAGCATGAAATGTGAACTGAATCAAATTTCTTCCCCATCCTTAGTACTAGCATATTATATTTTTTTTAAAAAAATGCCTTTGATGCTCCTAATTAAATTAAACCAGAGATGAGAAAACTCAGGCCCAGGGGCCAAATGTGGCCCTTTAGGCCTATTAGGCCCTTGGGAGTCTCTCTACGCCACTCCCCTCAATGGCCCTGCTTCACACTCTCTTTGAGTGTTTTTTGCCTGGCTGGAATGTCATTGAACTCTAGCAATGCCTCAGGGCCAGCTCCAGGAATGTGAGGGCCCTCGGGCATCAGCTTGCCCTGGCCCCCCGGTGGGTGGGTGTGCGCACGTGTGCATATGCGCACCTGCGCGGCTCCCCACATGTCTAGTCTTTACCATTGCCTTTAATGAAGATGGCGGCCATGGTTTCCCTAAGGGGAATGAAGCCTCCACCGCTATCTTTGTTGATGGCACACGTGCGTGCTACGCGTGCACATCTCTGCCATCAACTAAGATGGGAAGCTGCGTCCGCCAACTTCATTAAGGGCAATGCTAAAAAGCCGGCTGACAGATAACGGGGGTGGCACGGATCATGGAAGGGGAGCAGAGGACCCCTCAGGGGCTCCTGTAGCTCCGGGGCCCTCAGGCCAGTGCCCAACCTGGCGGCCCTTTAGAACTGGCCCTGCAATGCCTCTTGCTCTCCTAGATGGAGGCTAAAGAGAGGACTGTGTGAGTGGGTGTAGAAAGTAGTCTACCTTACAGGGATAAAATTTGCACTTGTTGCTCCATCCAGTTTTGCCTTTGGCCTCACTTACCAATGGCATGTGACCCCGGGGAGGTTGCCCAGAAAAGAGTGTGGCCCTCAGGCTAGAAATAGTTCCTCACCTCTGACCTAAATCGTACATTGGGAAGAAGGAGCCAATTTCCTTCCAGATCTTTCCCCTCCAGCAATTTTAGTGGATTGCAACAAAAAGTGGTTTTTCTCTGTGCTCTAAGAGCCAGTCTGTGGTAGAGGAGGGATTAGATTCCTGACCGGCTGTATCCAGGGAGGGTAGGGAGCTAGCATGTCAGAAGACAAGAGCTGGTTTAGGAAAATCCCTGCGTCATTTGTGCCATGAGAACTGGGCAGTGTGAATCCTGGCACACACACACACCAAAAATCTGGTGCATTCTTAGAACAGGAGCCACAAGTAGCCACATAATGGTTGCAAGCCTCAAGCAACTGTCCAGGGGTGCTTTAAAAATATTGTAAGTCAGTTTCGCTTCATGAAATGGTTGCATTGAGCCACTTGCAAATAATGCGTGCCTTGCTTCCGATGTAGGGATTGGTTAAGAAGCAGAAAGCAGAGAGTAGGAATAAACGGTCAGTTCTCCCAATGGAGGGCTGTAGAAAGTGGAGTCCCTCAAGGATCGGTATTGGGACCTGTACTTTTCAACTTGTTCATTAATGACCTAGAATTAGGAGTGAGCAGTGAAGTGGCCAAGTTTGCTGACGACACTAAATTGTTCAGGGTTGTTAAAACAAAAAGGGATTGCGAAGAGCTCCATAAAGACCTCTCCAAACTGAGTGAATGGGCGGAAAAATGGCAAATGCAATTCAATATAAACAAGTGTAAAATTATGCATATTGGAGCAAAACGTCTTCATTTCACATATACGCTCATGGGGTCTGAACTGGTGGTGACCGACCAGGAGAGAGACCTCGGGGTTGTAGTGGACAGCACGATGAAAATGTCGACCCAGTGTGCGGCAGCTGTGAAAAAGGCAAATTCCATGCTAGCGATAATTAGGAAAGGTATTGAAAATAAAACAGCCGATATCATAATGCCATTGTATAAATCTATGGTGCAGCCGCATTTGGAATACTGTGTACAGTTCTGGTCGGCTCATCTCAAAAAGGATATTATAGAGTTGGAAAAGGTTCAGAGGAGGGCAACCAGAATGATCAAGGGGATGGAGCGACTCCCTTACGAGGAAAGGTTGCAGCATTTGGGGCTTTTTAGTTTAGAGAAAAGGCGGGTCAGAGGAGACATGATAGAAGTGTATAAAATTATGCATGGCATTGAGAAAGTGGAGAGAGAAAAGTTCTTCTCCTTCTCTCATAATACAAGAACTCGTGGACATTCAAAGAAGCTGAATGTTGGAAGATTCAGGACAGACAAAAGGAAGTACTTCTTTACGCAGCACATAGTTAAACTATGGAATTTGCTCCCACAAGATGCAGTAATGGCCACCAGCTTGGATGGCTTTAAAAGAAGATTAGACGAATTCATGGAGGACAGGGCTATCAATGGCTACTAGCCGTGATGGCTGTGCTGTGCCACCCTAGTCAGAGGCAGCATGCTTCTGAAAACCAGTTGCCGGAAGCCTCAGGAGGGGAGAGTGTTCCTGCACTCGGGTCCTGCTTGCGGGCTTCCCCCAGGCACCTGGTTGGCCACTGTGAGAACAGGATGCTGGACTAGATGACCCACTGGCCTGATCCAGCAGGCTCTTCTTATCTTCTTATGTTCTTATGTACATATGGGAAACTTTTTGTAGTTGTTTTTTTAAGTGTCCTGCAGGCTGCCATAAATGGCCTTCCTAAGGGCTAAACTAGGTGACACATGCTGTCTCCACTGATGGAGGCAGTATGCTTCTGAGTACCAATTGCTGGAAACTGCAGGATGGAAAGAGTATTGCACTCAGGTCCTGCTTGCGGGCTTCCCATGAGCATCTGTTTGGCCACTGCGATGAGCAGAGGATGCTGGACTAGGTGGGCCATTGACCTGATCCAGCAGGCTCTTCTTATGTTCTAGATTAGGGTTCCCAAACTGTGGTCCGTGGACCACCAGTGGTTCATAAGCTTCATTCAGGTGGTCCACAGCTTGCCTGTGTTAGATATTCCTATTGATTTTTAATTGCATTTTTCTTGCATCTTTTCTTTCTTACACTGTATTTGATTATGTTACAAGTTTAATTCTGTGGAGTGAAAAGTGCAATACTATAAAATCCAATATAAGAAAGAAAAGAAGCGATAAAAATACAATTAAAAAACCATGCAGCATCTAAGCACATTACTATTGCTACAACAGGCAGAAAAAATCCTGAAGAGGTCTGCTAAGACAGTTGGCAATGTTTAAGTGGTCCTTGGGGGGCAAAAATGGGGAACCATTGTTCTAGATCCATGATCAGATCACTTGTCTCCTTATCTTTTCATTAAAGATAGATCAGATGAGTGAAAAAAGAGCAGAAATGTGGTTTAGTGACTGGCCCTTGTGCACAGACTTGTGCAGAGTTAAGGGTGTTGCAGAATTCAGAAATGGGAGCAGAAATTTGCTGATTTGTTCCATGTCTGGAACGGTATTTGCTGTTATTGTTTTCAGGCTGCAAACAATATGTAACAATACGTCATTGATTACCTTCTTTTTCCAATTTGCATTGTGTTTCCTTTGCATTGAAATGGATAGTGTGGAAGAATGTAATTAATTACATAAAATTTCGCATAGGGGACAGTGAGTTGAATAACACAGTTTTTTGAAGCCAAACTGCAGTGGAACAGGAATGGAGCTGCATGCGACGAATACAGGGCACAACAGAAATCAATGCCTTCTTCCATCCCTAGCAAGAGGAATGGTAGAGTCACACCTGTTACTGTCCAGTAGGTCTGGCAGCCCTCGGCCACCCAAGACTGGTCAGCAGTTAGAGTCAGTTGTCACTTAATTTCTCCTAAAAGCCTTTGAATCCTTTTAATGATGGAGAAGAATCAGGTTTGCTTATTTTCTGTAGGATTTTCCCCCAATCCCCTGCTCTGCATAATTTATAGTATACCTGGGGTCTGGACCCTGTGGCCTTCCAAATATTGTTTGACTACAACTCCCATCATCCCTGACCATTGGCCATGCTGCTGATTTCCAGTTCCACAAAGCCAGCAAAAACGTGGATCTTTCTTCGGTCAGGGTTTTTCCCTACGTCATTTCTGTATCTATGTGAGCAGAAACCAGTCCTGAAACTTTGAGCCCAAGTATGAGTCCGTTGCTTCTATCCAGTAAGGACACAGCAGGCAAAAGCTGGAACCATCTGCCCCTAATCTTTCCTCCAAATTCCTTTTTGCTGTTCCACATGCATAGGCTTTTTCCTTTGCGGGGACATCCGCAAGGCATTACTGTTGGGCTATTTTAGTTCGACATAAATTGCTGCTCCCAACAGTTGCTTTTGTTGGAGAAGCAGGAAAAATGCATCCCAGTGACAATGTTCACAGTTGCGTTACATCTCTAGCAATGAGCATTCAGTGGGTGCTTCCAGGTGACTGTTTATTGAGCATTCATCTTGAGTTGGTTGCAGGGAAGTTAGACGCATTGGTGAATTTAATGAGCATTCATTTTTATTTCTTTGCGGGGAGGTTAGATGATGTTGTGTCAAAGCAAGTGCTATCCCACCTTTTCCAGTGTATTTCCCCAGCACTTTCCTTATTGCAAAAAGTTAGATCTTTTGGGGAATTCGGGTTGTTGTGCAAGACCTCCCAATCAAGATATTCGTGCAACTAGAATTTGCTGATAGGTGATTTAATCCCACCCCAAAATAAAGTCTGAAAGTGCCCAGAAAGTAACAGAGCATCATAAGGCTCTTTCAGTCTGATTGGAGGAACTAGATGGTCAATCCTTTTTAGATAGAAGAAGGGTGTGGAAAGTGGTTAGGAGACCCCTATTCCTCTCACAGAGCTACAATTTCCAGTGTCCTCTGGGAAGAGGGACTGACTGCTAAATCACACTGAGAATTGTCGTTCTGTGACCCTTCGCAAACTACACTTCCCAGGATTCTTTGGGGTAAGCCATGACTGTTTCAAGTGGAATAATAGTGGAATAAATGTATGGTATGAATGTGGCCTGATTTTATTTCTCCCATATGGGAGAAATAAAATCAGGCCACATTCATATCATGTGTGTGTGTGTGTGTAAGCTGCCTGGGGAGGCTGTGTTGATCAGTGGCTATATACATCTAATTAAAATAACATAAAAATGTGAATCAGGATGTATGTGGACAGTGCCAGCGATGAAGTTTTTCAAGTGTGGCAGTGCTGTTCCTCCTACTGTCCCCGGATGCTGCCTGGTTCACCATTTCCCCATGTCCTTGGGCTCCTGCATACATGATTGCATGGAGGAACATACCTTGCTTATGTGAAATGGTGTTAGATTGAAACTATCTAGCTGGCTGGCAGGGAGGGGCCATATCTGAGTGGGATAGTACATGTTTTGGATTCAGAAGGTCCCAGGTTCAATCTTCAGCTAAAAAAAAAAAAAATACCATGGAGCACAGGGGTGGGGAAAGTTTTTCAGCTTGAGGGCCACATTACCTTGTGGGCAACCTTCCGGGGGCCGCAAGCCAGTGATAAGCTGGGCCAGAGGTAAATCTGCAGGGGACAATGTGGACGTGATTCTTACTTTTGTACTGTTCATCCTTGCTACACCAGAGCCGGAAGCTTCTACATTCATACATCTGTCCGTCCTCCACCCAAGCAAGCAAGAGGCATTATCACTGTTAGAGGCTACATTCCTTACAGACAAACGCACATGGGAGTGTGGAGAAGGCCCAGTGAGGGGTGAGGGCCAGGTAGAGAGGCCTGAAGGGCCATATTCAGCCCCAAAACCTGAGGTTCTCCACTCCTAATATAGGAAAAGATGGGAAAGCCGCTGCCAGTCAGAATAGGCAACACTAGTGATCTGACTTGGGGTTAAGGCTGCTTCCTATATTCCTTTGGCCCCTGTTCACAAACCAAAACCTGCACCATCCGCTGCCATGCAAATGCGCATACACCCCAACACCCTCACGCAAACGGGGGTTGTTCACCAACAGGGATAGAGGAGACATTCTTTTTTCACCCCAAACGTTGAGTTGGTGTTGCGTTGTGAACAAGAACCTGTCCACTGAATCTTTCCAAAAGGGGGCAGGGGGTCCTGGAGGGAGAAAGAAATTGGCCTTCTTTCATGGGAACGCCCCACCCAAAGCCACCCTAAGAAAGTCCGCTGCAGGGGCAATCCCGTCCACTCTCTGCAAGCAGTAAATGGCCTGTATCTTGTTAGCCGTTAAGCATGTGCTTTTAATTACTGCAGTATTAACAACAACAAGAGGGAGGGAGAGACAGAGAGGGAAATTGAAGCATAAAGTCTCCCTCTTGCTTTTTGATTCCCATCTTTTGCTGTCAGGAGGTTGGTGGGTGGGGGGGAGGCTTATTCATTCTCTCTCTCTCTCTCCCTCCCTCTCCCTCTCTCTCTCTCCCTCTCTCTCTCTCTCCCTCTCTCTCTCTCTCTCCCTCTCTCTCTCTCTCCCTCCCTCCCTCCGTCGCTCTCTGTCTTTGCAGCACATCTCCATCCCACTGGCTGCTTTCTGACAGAGGGGGGTTAGCATCACTCCACATCCTTTTTTGGTTGGGCGCAGAGAGGAAGTTTATTGTTTTAGCAGCCCCGTTTCTGGAGCTCTTATTTATCCAAGTAGATTCCAGCGTGCTTGAGAAAATAATCGCGAGTTTTCCTTTCAGCTCCTCATTTGAGATTAAAAAAAAAAAAAAAAAGATTAGCAAGCGAGCCCAACTCCGCAATCTGATAGTGGTTGATTGCGTGTGCAGCTCTGGTGGTGTAGCCACAAGAGACTTTGTGCCTAGCAATTAAATGGCATTAGCTTCAAACCGCTGGAAACTCAAGGTGACTCAGTGTTAATGCTGTGTTGGATGTGGGGATGGAAAGATCCGTCAATTTTGATTCTCTCAGTTTCTTATTTTTCCAATTTTAAAATCAGTTCTCCACATTTCTGCAGCAATTTTTTTTAAAAAAGTCCTCATGAAATTTCTCCAGCATTTTAGTGCAAATTTCTTCTAATAAACATGATTGGGTAGGCAGTTTTGACTAATGTACACATTTTTGCAAGCCATTTCTCATCCCATAATGCATTTTTGTATGTTAATTTTCACTCATATATTCATTTTTATACGCACTTTCCCCTAACATACACATTTTTGCAAACAATGGTCGGCAGATGGTATCGCAAAATTTGAAAAAGTGCAAATTTCCAAGGAAGCCTGTGTTTCGGTTCTCATACTGTTTTGGAAAGTGCAAATCTGATAGATTTGGCTTGAAGTGTGTACTGAATTGAATTTCTTGCCCATCCCTAATTGGATGCGATGGGCTCAGCGTGGTACGTGGCACTGGATCAAGGTTGAGCCTAGTTAGGTTTATAAAGAAATTGGCATTCTACCAAGGAAATCATAGTGGCTGGTAGTTCAGCTGAAGAGGAGCAGGCTCCCCATAGCCTTGTGTGTTTGCCTCAAGTCCCACTTTGCTGGCGATTTTAGTGTGGCTGCGTTCTTTATTTTTACTCCTAATCCTCGCATTGTTTGGAGGGATATTTCCGTCCTTCGCTCAATTGGGCAATAACTTTGTGTTCCCAAAAGGTCAACGCAGGAGGGTGGTCAGAACAGATCCCACAGGGTTGCATCACTTCTACCTGAAAATTGCTGTAGTCTCCCCCCTTTTCTCATACTCCTCTTGCAACAATCATAGAGTTGGAAGGGCCTCAGAGGTCAGTCACCTGGTCTAACCCTCACTGAGACATGAACTCCACTGCGACAGCACTCGTAATAGGTAGATTCAGCCTCTGCTTTCAAACATCAAAGAAAGGGGTCTTAGGCCCCATCTGCACTGTACATTTAAAGAGCTATCATACCACTTTAAACATTCATGGCTGCCCCCAAAGAATCCTGGGAACTGTAGTTTGTCAAGGGTGCAGAGAGTTGTTGGGCGAGCCCTATTCCCCTCACATAGCTACAATTCCCAGAGCGGTTTAACCATCAATCCCTCTTCCCAGGGATAGTCCAGTATAAATCCACCACTAATACACTATTACTGTGTCAATTACATGTTTCAGACTATTTATTTATTATATGATTTATATCCCGCCCTTCCTCCCAGCAGGAGTCCAGGACGGCACCCACAAAGTACCCCCACAAAAATCTCACCAGTCTGGAGGGGACTAGTATCTTTTCATTGAGGTACTGCCCAGATACCACATAGAGTAGTATCCTTTGCAGACTTAAAGTTTGAAACCACAAATTGCAGAGCTCAGGAGTAGCTCTGTTCATGCAAAGGGACTTTGCCCCCTCTCTTCCCCATGTGTGCCCACTACATTTGGCTTCTGGCCCCACCCACCACTGGCATGCAGCTCCCAAGAGGTTCCCCACAATGTAGTGTGGCCAGTGGGCTGAAAAAGGTTCCCCAATCCTGGTGGGGAAGTCAGAGGGGCCAACAGTCTGTCTACTCAGTGCTGAGTAAGATGGGCCAACAGTGTGTCTCAGTGGCCGTGTTTGAACATTCTCCCCAACTTCATAAACCATAGTTTACATTAAGCCAGAGTTCCCTGTTACATCTGAACCGGTCGGACTCTGGCGTAATGTCAGTTAACAAACAAACCAGGATAAAAAGCCAGGAACTGGGTGGGGGAATGGAAGAACTCTCATCCATGACTTCATTAAACCATTGTTTATGAAACTGTGGATGAACACAGCCAGTAAAAGGCAACTTCCAGTGTGCTCTACAAAAGACGACCTATTTTGAGGAGAAGCATCCACATGCCTTGCATCTGTGAACTACGTATGCTTTAATAAAAACACCCAAAACAAATTTCTCCAGTGTCGCTCCAGCACATCACCACTAGTGACCCTGCCAGCAAAGCAAGGATTGGGGATGGAAAGATCTGTCATTTTCACTCATACATTTATTTTTATGCACACATTCCCCTAACATATCCATTTTTGTAAACATTGTTTGCTTGGCGAACTGCATTGTGAAATTCAAATAAGTGTCAATTTCAAAGGTTGGCTGTATTTTGGTTTTCATGTTGTTTCAGAAAGTGCAAATTTGATAGGTTCAACTTGAAATGCAAATGGAATTTAATTTCTTGCCCATTTCTAGCAAGGGCACAGTTTTTGTTAAGCCCTCCACTCTCCTTGAGAGGGAATTCTGGCAAGATTTTCCTTGTTGATGTGGGAACGACCATGTGTTTCAGCCGAGCTATTATTAGCAAAAACAGTCGTGACACCCCAGCATTAGTGGGCATCTGTTTCCACCAAAGCCCAAACACTTTCCATTCCCAAACTGAGATTTGCTATTTTGAAACCTTGGGATGGTGTGTGTCGTGGTGGCAATGCAGCAAGAGTAGCATTCAGAAGAACTGAAGAAAGAGCCCTGCTGGGTCAGGCCAGAGGGATCTCATTTACTCCAGCATTTTGGAGGTAATGGAGAAGCAGGAATGGGAAGCTCTGGCTGCAGGGACGGCTTCCTCTCCCTTCCCTCCATTTGGAAGTTGATGGGCCTCTTGAGATGTGCTACCTTGTAAGGCTGCCACCTCTGTGGCTCAGCTCCAGTACCTTCGACAGCTATGAGCAGGGATGGGGGAGATACTGATTTCAGTTCACATTTAAAGCTGAGTCTGTCAAATTCACACTTTCTAAAATAATATGAGAACTGAAACACAGACATCCTTCAGAATTCGCCCTTAACTGAATTTTGTGATTCGGTTCTCCAACCAAACAGTGTTTCCAAAAGGCACATGTTAGGGCAAGTGTGCACAAAAATGGATATATTCATGAAAATGCATTATAGCAGGAGAAATTGTTTGCAAAAATGTGTATGTTGGCCAAAACTACCTACAGAAAATGTGTGCTTTAAGAACAAATTGAAATAAAATGGTGATGAATTTTCATGAGGTATTTTTTTAATTGCAAATTGCTGTAGAAATGTGGAGAGCTAAATTTAATATTGGAATAATGAGAAACTGAGAGAACTGAAGTGGACCGATCCTTGCATCCCTAGCTGTGAGGCGGGCAAGAATTCAGCAGGTACTCCTATTCTTGACATAAACTGTGGAATTATTTGCTTCTGGATGTGTTGATGTCCTCCAACTTAGATGGCTTTAAAAGGGGACTATAAAAATTCATGGAGATGGTGTGATTATTAGTGGTTATTACCACAGTAGCTGCTTCTGGGGAGCCCACCTGAAAGATATGATGGCAACAGCCCTCCCCTGCTGTGCCTTCCCAGCAGCTGGTATTCGGTGGTGGACTGCCTCTGATCCTGGAGGTTTTTCTCATTCCGTTTAAAGGCAGTGAACATAACCACAACTTGTGACAGTGAATTCCTTAGGGTAATGATGTCTGGTGTGAAGTAGGCTATTGGTATATTCTAGACAGGGATGGGAGAGAAATTTGATTCAGTTCACATTTAAAGGCAAATCTACCAATTTTGCACTTTCCAAAAACAGTACGCAAACGGAAACGCAGCTGTCATTTGGAATTTGCCTTTATCCACATTTTGCCTTGCAGTTCTCCAAGCAAACAATGTTTACAAAAATGCACGTGTCCAAGGAAAGTGTGCATAAAAATGAATATATTGAGGCGAATAACATACAAAATTGCTTGCAAAAAATGTAGAGTAATAGAAATTCACACAAAGATGCTGAAGAATTTTCATGAAAACTTTTTTTTATTGTAAACTGATGAAGAAATATGGAGAACCAAATTTAAGATTGGAAAAATGAGAACCTGAGAAAATCAAAACTGGCAGATCTTTCCAACCCTAATATTGGATATTGGTAGCTAAAATAATGGAAGAGACAACTTCATATTTAGGTGAATGGGAAAAAGAAATCGAGCTCCAAATATGAATACATCAAATATCATGTTGTAAGAAGCTATCATAAGAATCTGTAAGAAAGCAAAGCCTCTTTAATAGCAGGGGTTGCTGACTTGTGGCCCTTCAGATGTTGCTGAGCTACAACTCCCATAATCTCTCGCCATTGGCCATGATGGCTGGGGCTGATGGTAGTTCAGCAACAGCTGGAGGGCCATGGATTAGCCCCACCCCCACTTTAAAGTGTTGGCATAAATATATCGAGTACTAGAACCAAAAGAGCTCGATATAAAAATATCAGAGAGGAAGTTATGTAGGTTATAATAAAGAAAATAAAAACTATAATTCGAGTGATTGCCATTGTAACTTTTAATTATTGAGCTCCCTTCACATGCCTTTTCCTGTTAAAAATTGCCCTCCACACTCTGTTTGGCACATGAATACGAAATAGACACATGACTCTCCCATCATATCTAGTTTGGCTCTGGTGAGGGGATGAATGATGGACTTCTGCATGATGGGGATGATATGCAGGCTGACCTGATTTGCATTTCCTGGATTAATATGTAGATCCTATGCAATTATCTTTCCTTTTTTGCACTTCTCTGAGTTTTGTAATGCTGCTCAAAAATAGCAAAATGTATACTTTGAGTTAAAATGGATACAAAAGTGTAATCTAGGATAAAACGCATTCAGACGAGTAATAAAAACATTCAGAATAATAGTTTCTGTGCATTAAAAAATGTGTTGGACAGTGAAAAAAGCGGATAAGAGAAAAATCAACTCATTTGAAATGTGGTGTTGGAGGAGAGCTTTGCGCATACCATGGACTGCGAAAAAGACAAATAATTGGGTGTTAGAACAAAAATTAAACCAGAACTATCACTAGAAGCTAAAATGATGAAACTGAGGTTATCATACTTTGGACACATCATGAGAAGGCATGGTTCACTAGAAAAAGACAATAATGCTGGCAAAAACAGAAGGGAGTAGAAAAAGAGGAAGACCAAGCAAGAGATGGATTGATTCCATAAAGGAAGCCACAGTCTGAACAGGGTGGTTCATGACAGATGCTATTGAAGGTTGCTGATTCATAGGGTCACCATAAGTTGTAATTGACTTGAAGGCACATAACAACAACAATCATGTCACCTCTTACTCTCCTTTTCTCTAAACTAAAAAGCCTCAAATGCTGCAAGCTTTCCTCATGGGGGAATTGCTCCATCCTCTTGATCATCTTGGTTGCCCTTTTTTGAACCTTTTCCAACTTTGGAATATCCTTTTTGAGGGGAGGCGACCAGAACTGCACACAGTATTCCAAATGTGATCGCACCATAGATATTTTGTATAACAGCATTATGAATCCAACAGGTTTTTTAAAATTATTTTCAATCCCTTTCCTAATGATCCCTAGTATGGAATTTGCCTTTTTCACAGCCGCCACATACTGGGTCAACATCTTCATCAATGACAAACATCATAGACAGATGAGTCAAAAGCCATAGGGTGATAGTCTGTGCTAGTTCTACTCAGTGTAGACCCATTGAAGTTAATGGACATGACTAACTGAGGTTCATTAATTTCAGGGGATCTACGCTGAGTAGCACTTAGATGACTACAACCCATAGTTCTGTGACCGAGTCTTGAAAACTGATGTGAAAATGGAAATGGACTGCCTTCAAGTCAGTTCTGACTTATGGGCGACCCTATGAATAGGGTTTTCATGGTAAGCGGTATTCAGAGGTGGTTTACCATTGCCTTCCTCTGAGGCTGAGAGGCAGTGACTGGCCCAAGATCACCCAGTGAGCTTTATGGTCGTGTGGGGATTCAAACCCTGGTCTCCCAGCTTCTTGATCTTTTTCTTTTGTCCCAGCAGAGCTGTTGCAGAACTCAGATGGTTGAACTCCCTCTCTTTTCAAGCATTAGGAGAACCATTAAGGCAGGGCTGGGGAACCTCTTTCAGTCCAGGGCCACATTCCCTGATGGTCAATCTTCCTGGGACAGCATGCCAGTGGTGGGCAGGGCTAGAGGCATTAGTGGGGGAGAGCAACAGAAGTGACTTGTACCTTTGTACAGTAGGTTACGCTACGGCCACGGAAAGGCAGAAGATTCTGCACACTCTCCATCCTCCATCCAGGCAAGGAAGAGACCTTATCACAGTTCAAGGCCGTATTCCAGCCAGGCAAAAGGAGTCAGGGAGGACTTTGAGGGCTATTTGAGGGGTGTGACCTGGGGATAATCCCTAGGGCCATATCGAGAGACCTGTCCTAGAGGACCTCATTCAACCCCTGCATAATGACTTTATTATTTTGCTGGGCTTTGGGTTTGGGGTGGAGTTTGCCTGTCTGGTTTCATGCTTGAATTGTTTCATCCTGCCTTTGGCTTTACCCGTTATAAGGCATCTTAGTAGTTTTGATTTGCTGTGTTTTGATAATGCTTTTTTTAAAAAAAAAATGTTGCAAACCTCTTTGAGTTTTTATTTTACAGAGAACAAGTGGGAGATCATATATAAAGATTTTTAACATACACACCCCACCAAACTCCTTTCTGTCACAGAAGCAGTCCTTGGGCAGAGAAAGGCTTTGGCTACCCCCCCCAACCCCCCCCCCCAAGCACTTCTTCCACAGTCAGATCTCAGCTGAGCTAGAAAAGTGAACATATGAAGCCACCTTATAGATCATTGGCTCATCTAACTCACTGTTGTCCACTAGGGATGTGCTGGAATTCTGCCCAATTCAGATCTGATACCGAATTTTCCATTAATTTGCTTATTCGCTATAGTTGCAGATTGGATTTTTATGTTGTGATTTTCCACTGTGATTTTTAGAAACGGATTCTAAAACATTGATATGAATATTGATATTTTTATTGATACTTCCTTCAATTTGTCAACATTTCCTTTAATTTGTTGACATTTTCTTTACAAATATTGCTGTTTCCTCAAAAAAAATTTTTTTTTCTGAGGGGGAAAATAAAGGATTGGTAAAAGCAGTGGCTTTCCCCCCCCCCACTGTAGTTAGACAAAATTCTGTTATAAAGGGGGTCGGCTGTTTTAATTGTTTTGCTTTATATTATACTGTGATTAAGAAATGAGCTGATTTGTTTAATCTATTATGTTTAAAAATAAGCTTGTTTTAACTTTTTTTCCCCCTTGAAAATTAGGGAATATTCTGTTTAGTCTATTATGTGTATTATGATTTTTTTCTTGTATTTCTTGTACTTAATTTTACGTGCAGTGTTTATATTATGTTGATACAAAAGGATGGTTTGTTCAGTTAATTGTATTTTATTGATTGTTTTTTGTTATTGCTTTTTTAAGATGTTTTGTTGTACACTGCTTAGGGTTTTATTATAAGCGATATATAAATGGTCTAAATAAATAAATAATAAAAGTATTGCAAAACAACAAGAATAGCAAAATGGGGTGGGGAACGTTCTCATTAAGCTACACAACAGTTAGCCTTAGGTAAGAGTCTGAATTAATGGGCTATTAGCTGCCTAAAAATGGAAATGGACTGCCTTCAAGTTGATCCCGACTTATGGCGACTCAATGAATAGGGTTTTCCTGGTAAGCGGTATTCAGAGGGGGTTTACCATTGCCTTCGTCTGAGGCTGGGAGGCAGTGACTGGCCCAAGGTCACCCAGTGAGCTTCATGGCTATGTGGGGATTTGAACTCTGGTCTCCCAGGTCATAGTCCAGCACCTTAACCACTACACTGGCTTTCATTAGCTGCCTAATTGATATTTAAATAGAAAAAAAATGATGGAACAAGTGCCTACAGCATAAGCAATTTATATGCATTTTCGCTAGCAGTTACATTATTATTTTTTGCTGGGGAAAAAAATGTGAATTGGTAATTCTGAAAATAATTGGGAACAAAAAACATGGCGGATCGAAACTGAAAGCTGGACTGTCAGAATTCAAAAAGATAGGAACCAGGCATTGAACCTCATCCTTAATGCAAAGCATTTTGCTTTACCACTGAGCCTTGTCCCTTGAATCTCAGTAGGCATGCGGATAGTTCATTGGTGCAGGATTTTTAACACACATATTCCAGACTCAGAATGGGCTACAGTAGGGTGGTGAACCTCAGGCCGGGGGCCAAATGTGGCCCTCCAAGTCTTTCTGTGTCTGCCTCATGGAACTCTCCAAAGGCCACACACCCCTCCCCTCACTGTCATTGAGTGTTTTTGACTGGCTGAAAGGCATCCTTGAACTCTGATCATGTCTCTTGCTTAGAGAGAGAGAGGTTGCATGTGTGTGTGTGTGTGAACTTGCTGACTCTCTAGAACAGCCTTGTCCAACCTTTGGGCCACAGATGTTGCTGGACTACAGTTCCCATAATTCCTGACCATTGGCCATGCTGGCTGGGGCTGATGGGAGTTGCAGTCTAGCAACATCTGGGAACCCAAAAGTTGGACAAGGCTGCTCTAGAAGTACAACTGAGAGGCATCAACCCGGGAATTACACCTCTACCTTTTAAAAAGACTTCATTACCAGAAGCCTTAGGTGTGGAACTGTAGCTCAGTGATTGGACATGTGCTTTGCATGCAGAGGTTCAGTCCCTGGCCTCTCTGCTTTAAAGAGTCTCTCTCCCAAGGCTGAGAAGAACTCCTCCTCCACTGCAAACAAGATCAGATGGCTCCCATGGTCATTATAACTTCATATATGTTTGAAACCAAAAAAGGATTTAACCACTGTGCTTTCTTGCACTGCCTCCCTCCCCCTTTCAGTCACTCCCCCTCCTGTCCTGTCTGCAAGATAAGAGGATGGGGGGAGGAACTGATGGAACAGCCAGGAAGGAAATACAGGGCCTCCATCGTCTCTCACCACCCTTGGAGCTTTTTCAAGGGACAGGCAGGATCTCTCTATGCTGACACTTGGCAACCCTAAATTGCTGTTTTTCTAAAGCCCCCTCCTTCCCCCCCACACCTCCAGCTCCATTTTGCGTTCCAAGTGAAATTGCATCTGATGCGTCTGAGTCTCTTTTGAAAGTGGGACTGAGGCCCCTTAATTGTTTAGGCGCCTTGGAAAGAAAGTTTCCCCCATCGCTGCTGTTATCTCCGAGCCATGCTGTTTTCATTAACATAGTTTCCCTTTTCAACAAATGAGCCAAAATCCCCCCCCTCTGTGTCATACAAACTCAGCCCCCACGGTCAGATGCTGGAAATGGGTGGATGTAGAATAGCTTTCCCCAACCTGGCGTCCTCCAAGACCACATTCATACAACACATTTATTCTGCTTTAAACAGTCTTGGCTTCCCCCAAAGAATCCTGCAAAGTGTAGTTTGTTAAGAGTGCTGAGAGTTGTAAGGAGACTCCTTTTCCCCTCACAGAGCTACAATTCCCAGGGTGATTTAATAGTCAATTGCTCTTCCCAGGGAACTTTGGAAATTGTAGTTCTGTGAGGAGACTGGGATCTCCCAGCAACTCTCATCACCTTTCACAAACCACACTTTCCAGGATTCTTTGGGGGAAGCCATGACTGTTTAAAGTGCCATAATACTGCTTTAAATGTATAGTACAGCTGGGGCCCAGATGTTGCCGGGCTCCAACCCCTCTCAGCCCCAAACAACATGGCCAATTGTCAGAGGTGATGGGAGTTGGAGTCCAACAACATCGGGAGAGCCACAGGTTGGGGAGTGCTGCTGCTGAGGATGAATTTGTGCAGGCTCAGCTGAATTCTTTCTCTCTGCTTCCCCCCCCCCCGGTTCTTTCTGGCTGGCACCTTGTTTGACCTTAGTGCGGGGCATAGAACTGCCTCCCCTCATTACATTTAGCTTGTTATCTGCACTTCTAACCCTACTTGACTTTTTGGCCTCATAAACCTTGCTGCAGCGGGTTTGTTTATTGCCAAAGTAAACGCAGCCGATTGCAAGAATGTTGTTAAGGTTCTGGTAATGGATGGCCAAGATGTATCGCAAGGCAAAGGGAAGCAGACCCAGAAGGTGCTTCTCGGGCTGTTGCAATTTTTGGGTGGGGATTCAGTTGCATATACCAGCAAATTCAGGTTGTACCGTTACGGTTGATGGGGAGGTCTTGCTTTCCCAAAAGAGCAGACTTTTTTTGTGATAAGGACAGCGGAGGGGAGATACACTGGGAAGTGTGAGATAACACTCGGTTTGACACAGTGTCGTCTAACCTCCCCACAAACAGATCGGAATAAATGCTCAATAAATAGCCAGTGTCATCTAATCTCCCTGCAGACAATTCAGGATGAATGCTCAACAAACAGGTTGTCTGGAAAGCATCCCGATATGCTGCTCTCCTCATCCTCTTCTTACTTATTTATCAGCAATGTTGCATCCCGTTTCCCAGCTGCAACAGTCCTTAAATCATTCCACCCCAACTGCAAAAAAATGGCAGTTGCAAAGATTATCCATCCGAACAGCCATGGATCTGGAAGGGAGACTTGACCGCAAATTAAAAAGATGGTCAAAAAGCAGTTTAAAACGACGGCTTGAACGTGGTTGAAAGCACCAAAATTTTGTCCGGTCAAATCATACAGAACAGGGGCAGTGAAATAAACGGGTCTTTCCAATGCTCCCCTTCTTGAAAGGAGAGGAGGCAATGTGCCAGCCTAACCTCAGCGGGGAGGATAGCCCACAATTTAGGGGCCATCGCCAAAAAAGTGGCTACTCTCCTTCATCGCTGACAATCTAAACTTCTTCATTGAAAGAACATGGAGCTGGGTCTGATGAACAGGGCTACTGTTGTGTAGCCCTCTTTACTTGTTCTCACCCCCCCTCTCCATGATTGCCATTGCATGAAGGGGGGAGCAAGGATGAGCCCATTAGCCCCTCCTGCACACACACCCCAAAGTTGGGAGTTGAATGTTTGCAGCGGGAGACTGCTGTGTTTCAATAGGCTCCTTGTATGGTGCTGAACTCTGATCTTCCAGGGTTTTCCATCAAGCACTAGAGCAGGCTCTTTGCTGCAAACATGCAGCCCTCAATGGTTGGGGGGGGGTGTCTGAAGGAACATGCAGCAGGGACCAATGGGCTCATTCCTGCTTCCCTTTCTGTGCAAGGATAATCACAGAATGGGGGAGAGAATGGGCCTTTTCAGTGCCTGCTTCCTGTTTTGCTCTCGCCAGGGATGGTTTTAGGGAAGAGGCATTCTCTGTGTGAGAGAGATGAGGTGGAGATGCCTCTTCTAAGATATAGCCTGCTGAAATGCCAACCTGCATCATTGGAAAGTAAACTATATGTACTTTACGGTTGTTTCTTCTAACATGACAATTTAATCAGCTAAAACTCATACAATTCATCTGCTAAGAGGTCTTTAATGGGATGAGAGCCCTAAAATGAGAGCCAGACTTTTGTATTTTGAGAATCTCGGAGCGGCCTGAGCGATTCTTGCTTCAGAAATCCCCCCACCCCTGATACTCTTGAATTCTGCAGAATGGCTTCTTTGATACATCCTGTTGATAGATGGAAACAGTGGAATAGGATTTGTGGGAAGTGGAGAGTTCTACGAAGGTACATCCCTGGCAACGAATACAAGGGGTGGGGTGGGGGCGGAAGAGGTCTGAGTTTGAAGCTGTAGTGGGAACGAGAGGGTCAAGGATCTTCTTTCCAAGCCATCGGGATGTGGATTCCTTCTGGTCGCTGGCAGCAGATCTGACAGAATACTGATTTCTATCTCAGCTGCCTGGGCCCTTCCCGTTTTAGGGAGGCAATCTGGATTTCATGGCAGAAACTTGGATGGTCCCAAGTTATTGAAAGACCAAGCAAAGCAGCCCCCCCCCTTGTGAAGATGTCTTCTCACACTCGTATATGTAGCAAGCTCTAGTGTAGACCTGGGTCATCTGTTCTCTTCCCTCCCTGCTAAATGGCTGGATTGCTGTGCATTCATGAGTGCCACAGCTTTAAGTCAGGGACTGGGATCCTCAGACCCAGAGGCCTCTATTTAGCCCTTGGGACTCCCCCCCAGGCCACACCGCTCACCAGCCTTGCTTCACACCTTGAGTGTTTTTGCTTGGTTGGAAAGCAGCCTTGATCTCTGATAATGATTCTTGCTTGCCTGGATGGGAGGACAGAGAAAAGTGTGTCTGTGTGTAGAAACTAGCCTGCTGTACAAATGTAAAATTTACATATCTTGTCCAGCCTGCTATTGCCTCTCGTCCTGCCCTCTACTAGCATGTGGCCCCCGAGAGGTTGCCCAGAAGAGATTGCAGCCCTTGAGCTTGAAGAGATTCCCCAACCTTGCTTTAAGTGGGCTTCTTTCATGGTGGATGAGATTGCACTGGATGTTAGAGGAGCACGGTTTGCTCTACAGAAAAATTGCTTGCTGTCCCTTACAGGGCACCATTTCCAAAAGAACCACATGCACAAGGATATAAGAAGAGCCCTGTTGGATCAGAACAAAGGTTCATCTAGTCCAGCATTCACTGAGCCTAGGAAACCCCACAAAGAAGGGATAAAGATAATAGCCGACTTCTGTTGATGCTTCTGAGCTTGGAGGTTTGTCATAGTCACTGTGACTCTTAGCCACTGAAAGACAGAGCATCATTTTCATTTTGATAGGGATAATCATGAACCACTTTTTCCTGAGTTCAGAGGCACATGGTGAAAGAAAAGTTGACTATTTGAAGAAAATATTCGCAGGCAAGGCAATAGAACCAGGCCTTCTTGAGCTGTTTTGGATTACAGCCACATCTGCACCACGCATTTAAAGCAGTATTATTCTACTTTAAACAGTCATGGCTTCTCGTAAAGAATGCTGGGAACTGTAATTTGTTAAGGGTGCTAAGAATGCTTAGGAGTCCCACATTCCCCTTACAGAGATAACAATCAAGCATTCTTCCCAGGGAACTCAGAATGCATAAGGAGGTTAATTTGACCACCCAGGGAGTGTCTTCTAACAGAGCACCTGATAACTGAGGGTGAGGGAATGATCTTTTCTTTACCCTGTTAGTTCAGGAAAAAGAAGAATGGGGATACCTTCTCCAATTGGCTTTGAGGGGCAGGGGGTGTGGTTGTCTGGGGTCCTGGGGGTTCTTAGAACTCTTACTTTTTTGGGAGCCAGGTCCCAGCAAGGTCCCTATGTCTCCAGCGCCCTACAAGCCAATCAACATGAAAGGGGAGTGTATTAGCCACTGAGAAGAGACCCCAATGAGTGTCAGTTGCAAGCAAGCCTTTATTAGTTCCTACTTTAAAAAGCCAAGACAAGTTGTGGAGAGCGAGAATTTTATATCTGTAGAAGAAGAGACAGTGAATCCTAATGATAGCACCCCATCTACATCATCAAGCAGTTTGGAAACAGCAGGAGATAAACATGTAGACACTGAGTTTAATAATTCAGGCAATATTTCTTAACAGTGTTAAAGGACAGTCAAACAGTGACAGTGATAGAGAAGCAGAAAGCCTGGCCAGATTATGCTATAATCTTAGAACATTAGAAGGGGACAGGGCAGCCAAGGCGGGCACTGACCAAGGGCCCCTGCGGCCCAGAGGAGCCCCTGAAGGGCCTCTCGTATGGGTGGGAGAGTAGCGCTCCCCTGCCGCAGATCACAGGGAAGGAACGTCTAGGCCGTCTGTCCTTTTACCTGCCCCATCTACCTTTCCTGTCTTTTGCTGCTGCATGTGCTGTGCGCAAAGGGCTGCCATCAACCAAGATGGTGGCGGAGGCTTCCTTAATTCCCTTACCAGTGCCAATGCCCTTACCGCCATCTTGGTTGATGGCAGGCTTGTGTGCACGCACATAGTGTACCATGCATGCGTGCCATCAACCAAGATGATGGCAGGAGCATTAGCCCCTTAGAGAAGTCTCCACCGCCATCTTGGTTGATGGCAGCCCTGCGCGCACAGTGTGCACAGTAGTAGGAGACCGGAGAGAGGTAGGTAAAACAGGCAGGAGTCGCATGCCTGGGCAGGCTGATGCCCAAGGGCCCAATAATGCCTGGTGTCGGCCTTGGAAGGGTGTGTGGCTGTGACTATCATGAAGGGACCCTGCACTTCTGAATTTGTCACTACACTACTGTTGAGGGGGCAAGTTTATTGAACTAAGTTAGAATTACCCAAGGGAGGAGATCTTTTTCATAGCCAGAGACACCATGTCTTGAGCACATAGGTATGAATACCCATGTGTCAGGGACAGAGGAAGTCCTTAGCAGAACAAATAGGGGGAAACAGAGGTCAGACTTCCCTATTGTTCAGAGAGGAAATTCCAGCTACAGTTGCCAGACAGGACACCTCCTGTTCCTGCTGCCCTTGGGCTGTGCATAGTTTATATATTAAGATACACGCTGCCTGTGTGTGAAGTTGACTTGGGCCTTATGGAATTGGAGAGAGCGACAAAGCCAATGAATCAAAGCTGGCTCTTGGAGCTAGAGCTGTGAAGGCCTGGGGGGTAAAAAGGGAAATCTTGCAAGAAAAAACTGTTCCCTTCTTTTTCCCTGAAGCCTTTTTTTGGTTTGTTTTTTCCCAATCTTTTTTCTGGGCCTTCACATTTCTACATGGAGCAGAAACTTTATATTGGGCATGGGGAACATTTTTCATCCCAAGGGCCGCATTCCTACATGTACAACCTTTGAGGGGGGGCACATGCGAGTGGTGGGTGGGGCCAGAGGGAAAAGTGGGCAGAGCAGTGGATGTGGCCTATTCAGCCAGCCCTACTGAAAAAAACAGCTGCCTTTGACTCTCAGCCTTTGAACTATGACTTAGTGACAACCATTCCGTCAGACTGCCTGACTTGTTTTCATTCCAATTGGTTCTGTTTAGAACTAACTCTAAGAACTGATGCCTGAGATTGTTATATATATTCTTTATGTTTCCACATATATGAGAAAAACTCTTTTCATGTGGACATCTTTCAAATGTCCCGTGTGAAGCAACCTCCAGGATAACCTGCTGGCGTGTTATCAGACTTTTTCTCTAGTGCAAAGGTAGAGATGGAAAGAGCTGTCAGTTTTGGCTTTCTCAGTTTCTCATTTTTACAATTGTGAGTTCAGTTCTCCACATTTCTGCAGCAATTTGTGATATTTTAAAAAATCCTCATGAAAATTCTCCAGTATTTTAGTGTGAATTTCTCTTAATAAACACATTTTTGTATGCCGTTTTGACTAACGTGCATGTAGTTGCAAGCAATTTTCCCTAATCTAATGCATTTTTCTATGTTATTTTTACTCATTTATTCATTTTATGCACACTTGCCCCTGACATATGCATTTTTGTAAAAATTGTTTGGTTGGCGAAATACAGTGCAAAATTCAGATAACTGCAAATTTAAAGGATGGCTGCGTTTCAGTTCTTGTATTGTTTTGGAAAGTGCAGATTTGATAGATTTGGCTTGAAATGTGAATCGAATCGAATTTCTCACTCATCCCTAAGCTAAGGGCAGGGGCTTCCCCTGAATTGTCACCTTCCTAGGACAACCCAAAAGCCAATACTGCTGTATGTTGATGGGAACCAAGGTTACTTCCCTTGGAAATGACTCAAGGAGATGGTATCTCTCTCTTTGCAAAGTGACATGGTGGCCCACAGGGCAGATTGCATTGCTCGGTGGCTGCTGCAGGCCCTATTGACAGAATGCCTTTGCTTGAAAGGGGGAGCCTGAAGTCTCTCTTGACTGCAACCTGTCAAAAGCTCAGGGGCTGTTTAGTGGCCCTCCATGGTGGAAGGTGGTGCGTGCGAGTGCTAATTGCTCATTAAAAAAGCTTGTAATGAGCATCTGGGAGAATGGGTAGCGGCTCTTCCTTTCTCCCTCTCCTTTCAGCATGGCTGGCTTCCTGCTTGTTGGGCTGAAGCCAAAAGGAGGCCCTTTTTGTGGTCAGCTAAACTGTTTACTTTTGGGATGAAGAGGCCTGAAAAAGCCCTCAGCCCTGGCTGCTGCGCAAGCTCTAACTCAGACGGGGGACACTTGAACTGTGCTCCCACAAGAGAAAAGAAGTCATTTGGACAGAGAATGAGTCCCAGCAACACTGATGAGGAGCACTTTGGCCGTCTAGAAGCTGTGAGGAAGAACTGGCCTTGAGGACTAGCTGCATGGAAGGGATTAATTTTTTTAAAAAAATCTTTGTGTGGCTACAGGCCATGCAATTAAAGTAATGTGTAGTTAGCCTCTCTTGGAGTGTATGTTCTGGAGCCAGGTGACCAACTTTTGTGTACGTATGGCAGGTGTGCCACAATTCAAATCCCAAGGTATGAGGGAACACCAGCATGGCATGTCCTATAGCACATATGCAGTAATATTCTCCATTGTTTCACCACTGACAATAGAGACATGCTTATACGTCTATGTGGGTTAGGACCATCGCTCAGTGATAGAGTACCTGCTTTGTGTGCAGAAGGTCACAGGTCCAATCTTTGGCATCTCCAGGTAGGGCTGGGGAAGACTCCATAACTGAAACCTGAAGATCTACTGCCAAGTCAGTGTGGACAATACAAAGGGCCTGAATCGATAAAAGGCAGCTTCTTATGTTCCTAATAGCCGATTCTTACCACTTTATGAGCTCCACCATCTCTGCTTTTCCTTCTGGAAAGTGTTTACATGGACCTCCCTATAATTCATGGAATGTGTGAAGTGGGAGCAGGAATGTGCTTGCAAACTATGCCCACCCTGAACTGTACATTTAGTGTTAGTGAGAAAGGGGCCTGCACTCACGTATAGCTCCTCTATCCAGCGTGACTTCTTGATAGGCATGGGCAAATGTCACTTTCGGTTTCTCTCAGTTTGTCATTTCCCCCAATCTCAAGTGCAGTTCTCCACTTCAGTGTGAAAAATTTCTAATGCTGATTTCTCCTAATACGTACATTTTTGCAAGACAATTTCCCCTAACACGATGCATTTTGACAGTTGTTTTCACTACTTTATGCATTTATATATATGCACACTTTATCTTAGCATGTACATTTTTGTACCAATTACTTGGTCAGAGGATTGCATTGGGGCCTGTGTTTCTGTTTGCATATTGTTTGAGAATGTGCAAATTAGGTAGATTTGCCTTTAAACGTGGACTGAATCAAATTTCTCCCCTATCTCTTAGTTCCCCGTCAACTGTAAGATTCTATGTGCATATGCCACCACCCTCACTAATGTGTGGCATGGCCAACAGGTGAGTTGGTGTGGGACGGTGCAGCTAGGAGCACATGTTCTGACTAGTCCCTTGCAGGTTTTTTACATGCATGAAGGGGGTTTGCATGAACTCCCCTCATGTTGAAGGCTCTTTGCCACATGGCTGTTCTGCAGCATGATTCATTTATTTGATAGTACTGTTGCCCTCCACTGATTGAAATGCCAAGCAGATTTGTGCTGTTAGTCTTAAGGAAGAAGAAATAGTTGGCTTGCAATATATTACCAGTGGTTCAAAATGTACATCAACTGTTACACTGGGTGAAATGGAAAGCATGAAAGGTTAATTTATTTATTTTTATTGTATTAAATTTATATCCCACCCTTCCTCCCAAAGGACCCAGGGGGTCAAACACATTAGCAATGCAATACAATTAAAAGTAAAACAAAAACACGTTTAGAACATTTAAAAACAACTAAAAGCATATTTTAAAAACATACAATACACATTATTAACACACAATATTTAAAAAATTAAACATATGTGAAAATGGATGCAACCAATTCATGTGTCTGGATAGGCCTGCTGAAACTAGTGAAGGGCTAGTAGTAAATTTAATGATGATGATGCCTGTTAGCTTAGCTTTTTTGCTTTTATCAGATAAAAGGCAGACAAATTCTTCATGTTATTGTTTTATTTAGAATTTTTTTTGTTTTATTTTGTTTTATTTATTTGTTTTATTTAGAAATTAAAACTACACATAGTATGGTATATACTATACAGTATAGTAGCATATTACCAAATCCTTATCCAGAGTGTATATATTTAACCAGTTAACCAGTTAAATTAACCAAATGGCAATTAATATTTTCCCAGCTGCAATAATAGTGGTAAGAATTTAAAATGAATGAATGAATAAAATGATCATTTATAGGATAAAGTAAACACAGATTATTAGTCATAATATAAGCCAATGAATAGGAGGAAGCTCATTTTGAATTAACTTGGGGGAAGGGACCAAACAGTAATTCTAGGAATCTTGCAGACTGAAAATTTTGGGAAGTTTGGGGATTTTGATCATTTTAAACCTTTTGAAAATTTCCAACCTTCTGAAGGACAGATTATTTGTTAAAATCCTACCTAATAGTAAAACATAAATGCAGCTTTGATCCATCAAGATACAGATCTGTGTAGACAAGCAGCCTTTTCTCATGTTTTGCCAATGGGGTTGCATACCTCAATCTGCACTATGATACTCGCCCAACCTTTACTGAATTGGCTGTATGAATCTTGTAAGCTGAATGGGCAAGCTTATCCTCACCTGGGACCACTGGTTTTGCATCTCTAGTTGCCCACAGCAACTGTTGGATCAGGGACAAGACTATAAAAACATTTTAAATCTTGTACACATTGGGTGGTAACTGGCCACCCAGACATAATTTGAATTCTTCAAGTGCAATGTTTATGTATGCCAGTCTGTTTCCATTTTGCACTGCTTTGCAAGCTTACATTTTATTTTGAATGGAAATAATGAGAAATAACATTTTAAAACACCACCACCACCATCATAAACATTCCTGAAGGATGATGGTGTTGGGTGTAGCAATGGCTACAGGGAAAGAGATAGATGTGGTATCTGAATATGTGGTGGGAATGTGTGGATCATCCTTCCCCAAGCTGGTGCCCTTCAGCTGTTTTAGACTATCAGCTCTCATCAGCCCCAGCTAGCACAACTCTGCTGGCTGGGGCTGATGGGAGTTGTAGTCCAAAACATGAACAGTACCAGGTTGGCGATGGCTGGTATGGTCTATTAGAAAGACTGTTCAGTTTTAAGAAGACACTTCTTCTGCGCTGGACATTCACTGTTCAGCCTTGTAGACAAGTCCCTGTCTTCAGTTCTCTGTCTGTAAAATGTTGCTGTTGACGTAGCTGATGCGGAAGCAAACACAATAATGTCTAGAAGAGCACTTTGCACATTGGGCTTAGGGATGGAAAGATCTGTCAGTTTTGGTTCTCTCAGTTTCTCTTTTTTCTTAAATTCAGTTCTCTACATTTCCATTAAAAAAAAAATCCTCATTGAAAATTCTCCAGGATTTTAGTGCACAAGGCAGTTCTAATATCCACATTTTTGCAAGTCGTTCCTCGTGATATAATGCAATTTTGCACATTTTTAATTCATATATTCATATTTACGCATAGTTTGCCCTAAAATATGCATTTTTGTTTGGTTGGCACAACAGAGTAAGTGTGAATTTGGAAGGATGGCTGTGCTTTGGCTCTCATTGTTTTGAAAAGAGCAAATTTGATAGATTCAGCTTGAAATGCAAACTGAATCAAAATTCTCACTCATCCCTAATTATGTATGGGATAAGTAGTTGGGTCGGGCATCTACATATTTATTTATTATTTCACGCATTTATCCTATAGCCTTTCTGCCATTCCATGTTCTCCCCTCCTCTCCCTCCCTAAAATGGGGTGTGGCTAATGAATCCATCACTGAGGACCACACACCTAGCCCACTCCTTTAAGCCCTGGATGCTTGGATAACGCAGGATGAATAACTCTCTCTTTCTCTCTCCCCCAGGCTTTTGAGCAACAACAAGATAGCAACCCTGAAGAATGGCTCTTTCTTTGGACTTCGTGCTCTCGAGAAGCTGTAAGTGCCAATCTGTGCCATTGTGTACTCTGGGCAGCTCTGGGTTCCTAATGATGGACTGAGGAATTAGCAACCAAAACGCAGCAAGTCTGGTGTGCGTGTATGCAGACATTTAATTGCCACAGCAGGGGCTAGAGAATGTGGAAGCAGTTAAATTTTGGAATTCTTAGTGAAGCAAATGAAGGATGCATTTGAGGCCACAGCTTCAAAGCTCAGTAGTTTACTATGAGTCTGAACTGTTGCTTATGGGGTTCCTTCCAAGTCCCTGGACAGTTGTTCCATGGAAGGTTATGCCACAATAAGTTTGTGAACCTTTAATGTACCACAAAATGCTTTGTTGTTTTTTCCTTATTCCCATGCGTCATCCTGGGAGCATCATGCACAAAAACACACTGGATAAAAAACAAAGGGGTGGGCTGGATATGATGTCAGGCCGTAGAGGGTCGTCTCCCGGTGACGGGAGTGCATGGTTTGGGGTGGAGTACAACTTCGTTTGAGGTGCAGATGTGTGCAAATCAGTGTTACTCAACCTGCTCATGTCCTTTGTTGAAAAAGAAACTGGAACCGGGGAACCGATATTAGCATTGTCAATTTGCTGTGGGGATGAGCAGATTCCCACAGTTTTAATCAGTAATCACTCAGAGATTCTGACATCACTTTGGTTCTGCTGGGGGTAAATTGCGGCAGGATTTCTATATTTGGAAGGTGGGAACAGATTTTGCAGGTGCCATGGAAACTGGGGGAGAACAAAGAAATATACTAAAGAATTAAAAACATGTAACATTCCTGGCTTTAAAAGTATAAATGATTGTTGTTGTTGTTATTTGTGAAATTGCACTGTTAACACAAATAGGCTGTTACATGAATGTGCAGTTGCACCAATAGAAAACAAATGAAGAAATTGGGTGCCTTTGGGGAGGAGAGTTCATTTTAAAATTTGCTGTGTTGCATATACAGACAGTAATGGGAGTTTCCCAACTCCTGAACAAAATTCCAGAAATGTGCTCCCAGAACAACTGAAAAAATCTGGCACTTTTGAGTTTCACTCTGGTAAATATATGCCATGCTGAAGAATCCCCCCCCCCACTAGGTTAGAATCTCATGGAGAGCATTCAGTATCTCTAATATACTTCCATGTTAGTTTTTGCAATCAAATACGTATGTATGATTTATAAAGGTATCTCGACAGCATGGGTTAATTCCCATTGTTTCTTCTTGCACAATAGCGGCTTTCCTATTTTCTCTTGGACTGAGTAAGGGAGTATGGAAGATGATGTCCTTTAAGAGGGTGCTCAGCTAGGGATGGATGAATCTGTCAATTTCAGTTTTTCTCAGTTCTCTACATTTCTGCATCATTTTGCAATTGTTACTAGCTTTTTAAAGTCCTTATGAAAATTCGCCAGCATTTTAGTGCAAATTTCTCCTAATATAAACATTTCTGCATATAATTTTGGCTAATATGCACACTTCTGCAAGGAATTGTCGTTACAAATAATGTATTTTTGTATTTTCACTAATGCATGCATCCTGTAACATGCATTTTTATACACAGTATTTGGTTAAAGAACTGCATCACAAAGTTTGGAGAAGTGCGAGATTTCAAAGGTCATCTGTGTTTCGGTTCGTGAGTTGTTTTGGGAATTGTGAATCAGGACGGGGTTCTCATTAAAAACATGGACCAAGCTGAATTTCTCCCCCATCCTTACATTCAGCCCAAGTCTTTCTGCCTAGGAGGACAGAAGTTGTGATTTACTGTTCATCTATACCAGACTTCTCCAACCTGGTGCCCTCCAGATGTTTCCAATTCCCTTCAGCCACAGCCAGCATGGCCAATGGTCAGAGATGATGGGCATGGTCATCCAAAATATCTGGAGCTCACCAGATAATGTCCACTAGCTGCTGATTCTACTGATCCATTTTTACCTTGAAAACAATTGATATTAATACCAATAATGTTAAAGGAAGTATCAATATTTTAAAAGGAAATATTAACAAAAGGAAATATTGATTAAATTAATGTTCTTAATATCGATATTATAGAAGCAGTATTTTAAAAAGCTTTCAAAAAGAGCCATGGAAAATTGCTACATAAAAATGTGATCTGCTATGATAGAGAATAAGTGAGTTAATGGAAAATTTGGAGCCAAATCCAAATTGGGCAGAATTCTAGCACATCCCTAATGGTGGTTGGTGTCCATGGAGACTATTAGGGCGTAAGGTAGGAGGACAACCGTAAGTTCCATCCTCCCTTCTGAGTTTTGCAAAGTCAACACTGAGACTAAGGAACAGGAAGTAGACAGCCAGTGCCAGCCCCTGGACCGGTAAGTAAAGAGTTAGACATGTGAGGGCTGTCTGAGAGTAGACTTATGTTGATGAGGCTGTGGCTCATTTGTCCAAATGGACCAGAGAACAGCTTGGCAGCAACTCCCAGGCTGAGCACCCAATCTGAATCACACATACCTCACAAAGCTATTAGGCCTGTCTGGACTGGTGTTTTTTCCTGCAGGTGTATTCTGCAACATGCCATTGATGCAATAGTAGCATATTAGTGATGAATTCATACTCAATCATCCACACATCATTCCGCTTTGTTAGTTGTTCTGCAATGCTTCCCCAATGTCATCACTATGGGCTTGTTCACATGGCAGTTTAATTTGAGATCGAGCCTCCCTTCATACCTGTTAAATTCGCAGCGATCACATGATGTAGGAGGCAAAGGGGAGGCGTCCCGCTGCTTTCCCCTTTAAATTTGAAGCATATCAATCCACTTTAAATCCGAAAAAGGGAAGGAAAATCCATCTGTGCTTTGCATCTCTAAGGGCATGTAGATGGTTAGCGCTGATCCTTTGGTGAGTCCCCGCCCACTCCCTCCTCCTCCCTTTGTTTACCTTTACCCGCTGGCTCCCCTTCTGCAAGCCTGCTGCAGAGGAACATACTTTGACCTTAAGAGGGTGTGGTCATTAGGAAGCTGCGAGATTAACCCTTTCCCTTCAGTATGAACAGAAAAAAGTGGTTTGAGGACTCATATAAGGTAAGGTGTGAACCTTTAAACCCTATGGGGATGAGAAAAGCTTCGTCTTTAATCCGACATTCAGCTGCAGTGTGAACCAGCCCATTATTACTAACTCGGGGTGGGGTGGGGTGGGGTGGGGTGGGGTGAGAAACAAAAAAGAAACAAACCATGGAATATCTGTGGTATGAAAAGTTGCAGATTGCAGTAGGAAGTTACGGGATGTGCAAGTGACTGGAAATCAAGCAGTATGTCAGCCCCGAAACTTTTGCGGGTTCTAACAATATTGAAAGCAGGATCTCATACAACCTCCACAAGACCATCATGAGCACAAATAATCATGAATGCCCGATGAAAATAAGGTCTGGAGGGACCCACTGATAGACCCATGGAGGAGAAAACATGTGCACGTAAGCATGATATAGGGTTTTTTCTACCACATCAACATCTGTTTTGATTCAGAGATGTGCAGAATTAATCCAGAGTGAAGTAGACCAGGACAGTCTGTGCCTTAAAAGACAAGATCTGCCTTCTTCTGGTGGAAGGCATCAAGGGGAGGCCAATATGTAGGGCCCAGTCTGAAAAGCAACATTGTCCCCTTCTAACAAAGTCAACTTTCTTATCTTCTCATGAAAGGGATCTCTATAGCTCAGGGCTTTCATAAGGGGAGATTTATGTGTCTCTTCCCTCATATGGATTTCATTGGTGGGTATGTATGTCAGGGGATGGGGGGAAGCATATACTGAGGAGGGTTTGTTCCTAGACACTGAGCATAAGCAAACCTCTTGCGTTCCACCAGCAAATTCTTGAATGTGGCTTGATATAGTGAATGAGATTTTGAAAATACAGCTGTTTGCAGACTGGGCAAAATGAAGCCGAAAGAGACTAGAGCTGAGGCAGGCAAATCAATGATATGTCAAATTAAATGTATGTCTGGAACATACAAGGGAAATTTAAGTTTGGAAGAGGGGAGGGAACTATAGCTTGGTGGCCACATCCAAGTTCCGTCTTTTGCATGACAGGTTTTCAAGACTCTTTTCCCATCATATGATGAAAGTGTGGGCTGTGGCAAACTCCACCTCCCCTGCATTGAAAAAAAGTATGTCCATGCGTGTTTTGTTTCGAGAGGCCTTTGCACCATGAATGCTTCTCTGATGTTTTAATCTGCTGATGTTTAATTTACGTTTTACATTTTATAGGTGGTATGTTTTTGTTTTTTTAAGCCACTTTGGGTTCCAGATGGTGAGAAGCAGGGTATAATTTTTTTAAAAAATAAATAAATAAAGAGTAAATGTGCATGTAAGCAAGACTCCATGCCACTTAGAACCCTGAAGAAGCAAGGGTTCCAGCTGGGCCAAGCCTTTTTCCATTATTTCGCTTATTCTTAATCACTGAGAATCGGATTTTAATGTAGCGAATTTCCATGGCTGTTTTTGAAAATGGACTTTTTTTAAAAAAAAAAAATCCACCTCTAAAACATTGATTGTAAGAATAATTTGTCAATATTTCCTTTTAAAATATTAATATTTTCTTCAAAATACTGATATTTTTAAAGGAAACATCAATATTTCCTTCAAATAGCGATATTTCCTTTAAAAATACCAATATTAATATCAATACTTTTTTGAGTGAAAAAAAGCCATGGATTGGTAAAAGCAGCCGCTAGTGGATACAGAATGAACTTGGATTATGCCAGCCTGTTAGGTTGACAGAATGCTTTTGAGCTGGCACTGGCCAATGCATCTCATCCCTAGTCTGTACTCCTTTGCATGTGGAAGAATGTTGCCAGCGTGTGTTTCAGGGCATGGAGAGCAGGGGGTGGAGCCTGTCACTGCCCGCACATTCCTTGTAGGTGCTGAGAAGAGCCCCAACAACTTAAAAGGGCTTCATGTACACAGGTATCACTCTCCTTTTAAAAGCAAACTGAGATGACTGCAGTGGCAGCTAGTGGCTCTATGTCAGTGGGGCAGTGGAATCCTGTACTGGGGATTACTGTAACACACTCTATGTGAGGCTGCCTTTGAAAACGGAAACTAGTTGGTCCAAAATGCAGCAGCCAGAATGTTAACAGGAGCATGGCGTAGGGAACATATCACCCCTGTGCTTTCTTGACTCCACTGGCTCCCAATTTGTTTCCAAGCCCAATTCAAAGTGCTGGTTTTGACCTTTAAAGCCCTAAATGGCCTTGGACCGGTGTACTTAAGGGACCACTTACGTCCATATGTTCCTAGCCTGGATTTAAGATCATCTACCTCTGGTCTCCTCTGCATGCCTGGAATGAAACAAGTTAGATTGACAAATCCTCATGCAAACACAAGAGCATTTGTAGTCCCCATGCTACACAAGTCCCCATGGAAGTCCCCATGCAAACACAAGAGCATTTGTAGAGTCCAGGCACAGTCCTTTTAAAAAAAGTCCAGCCTCCTCTTTTTGTTCTCTCCCCTTGTCCTAGGAGAACCCCCGCTGCAGGCTTGTGTTAAAATCCCTGCTTGCAGGCCAGTGTTAGGCATGTATAACCTGTCTGATAAACCTTTTACCGTATTGGCGCCTTCAAGTAGGTGAGGTTCACAGCATAATATCTACTATGCAGAGGGTAGATGGGAGGTAGAGTTGAGAGGGAATGGATAGCTTACCAAGAATGCAGTTAGTCATACTCTCTTTATCCTTTAAAAAATAAATAAGTAAATAAACCCATAAAAAAGTGAAAATGGAGCACATGAGAGAGATCTACAATAAGGGCACTTTCTGTTCTGCAGCTATGGTGTATCAGTTAGAGTGTTGGGCCCTAAATCAGGGAGGACACAGTGGCTATGCTCTGCCTCCATGGTTGGAGACAGCATGCTTCTGAATACCAGTTGCTGGAAATCGCAGGGGGAGGAGCGCACTCTTGCTTGACGGCTTCTTCCCACAGGCGTCTAGCCAGCCACTGTAAGAACATGATGCTGGACTAGATGGGCCATTGGTCTGATTCAGCAGGTTCTTCTTTTGCTTTTATGTCAAATATCAAGCCATCCAAGATTACTGGGTGAGCTCAGGCCTGCTACACATACCCTCTCAGCCTATTCCACCTTGCAGGATTGTTGCGAGGACTCGAGGCACAGGCGGGGGACATATGCATCCCCAAGCTCCTTCAAGGAAAGATGGGCTAAAATGTAATAAAGAAATCTGGAAACTGAGTGAGAGAAAGAGGCAAAACGGTCTCCCTGCTCCCTGCCGTTGGATCTGTCGAAGGGGACCTGCTTGCATCGTTCAAACGGCAAAGGCCTGGATTTATTTGATGCTGTTTCATTAATGCCTGTTTGTTTCATTCTCCTTCCTATCCTCCCCCCTTAATATTTTGAAGTTGAGGGTCATCCCCACCCCTTGATTCTAGCACAAAGCTCTCATTAATGGCAACGGAGTACTGCTCCCCAAGGGGGAAGTTGCAGCGGAGAGAAATTGTTTGGACAGCCGATCCTCAAGAGACTCTTGCCTGTCCCGGGGCTTCTCAAGCAGAAGTTTTAGCAAATGGGTACATTTAGAAAGAGAGAGAGAGAGACCCCCATTGCCACTCAAGTTCTCTCAGCCCCCCCTCCCCGCTCAGCTCCCTGTTTGCTAGGCAACCCTTGAACTTGACTCCAAAGCATGCCCTTTTACAACCTGGCTTCCTCCTCTCACATTTTGACTGCCAACCTGGAAAACTGTGTCTAATTGGGTTGGACCCCAGGGTGCTGAAAATCTCTTTAAAGTCTCATTGTTCCGGGAGCCCTGAGCAAACAGCCAGGCCTGATCCCAGTCTGCTCAAGACAGCATTAACCCTGCGGTCACCTCTGGAATGTTCAAATTATGCTGGGAGACCACAGCTGTCCGTCAAGGGAAGCTTGGCCCGCCCTAGTGCCCTCTCTGCTCTGGATTGAGGCTTGTGCATGCCACGGCGGCACCACTCTATGCCCCTGTGACGGGGCGGGGGTGAAGTAAAGGATTGCACGAGACAAGAGCTGTAATTGTTTCCTCATCGAGTTGTGTCAAAGCTGCGGAGAGAAAAGTAGGCAGCAGCTAATTGGGAAGGAAGATGCATGCAGGGGCTTGAGGGCTATGCTGTTGCAAGCAGGGATGGGGGGAGAAATGCGATTCAGTTTGCATTTAAAGGCGAACGGACCTAATCTGCACTTTCCAAAGCAATAAGCAGTTCTCTAGCCAACGAATGTGCAAACAATGCAAATACTAGGGTAAAATGTGCGCCTAAAAATGTGATATTAGGGAAAAAAAACATACAAAAATGCATTATATCTGGGGAAATCACTTTGCAAAAATGTATTAGGGAAGACTGGATATACAAATGAATATAGTAGGAGAAATTCTTGCAATAACACCGATAAATTGTCATGAGAACTTTTTTAAAAAATTCACGAACTGATGTGGGAATGTGGAGAACTGAACTTAAGAGTGGAAAAATGAGAAACCAAAACTGAGAGTTTCGCCCATCCCTAATTGCAGGGCTTAATTTCATCCAGAGCTCATCAAATGCTGTATTCCACCCCTGACCCCCACCCGGAAGGTATTGTTTTATAGGGTTCAGGACAAAGCACGGATTTTGCAGTAGACTCAAGGCTGTGCATCCTGGCTCACATTAAGCCATGCTGAATAACCACAATAAATGCTGCTGTTACTATAGTACCAGTGGAGGTGTCCAATCCAATGCATTATCTTAGCTGATTTTGTGGGACCAGCTTCAGATTTTAAGTCCTGAGGAGGTGGATAAGACACTTGTAGGTGTGCATCCCACTGCATGCCCTCTCGATCTTTGCCCATCATAGCTTATTTTAGATAGCTAGGGTGGGGGTGTGGTGTTGACAGTGAGGAGCAGGGTAGAGAAAAAGGCAGTGGTGCATCCACTCCTGAAACAGCTCTCCATAGACCCAGAGGTTCATGCCAACTGCTGCCTGGTCACTAATACATCATTTTGGGGCAAGGTCCTCAAAAGGGTGATGGCAGCGTGGATGCATATGTTCTTGTAGAAAGCTTGATCTGGACCTATTTTGTCTTGGTTCAGTGCTGGTTTTGGGACAGCCTTGGTCACCCTGATTGATGTCCTCCTTCAGGAGAAGGGTAACTGTGACCCTGTTGCTCCTGGATTGTCTCTGTGAGATGGGAGTTGGAAGCTCTTTCTCACAGGGGTCCCACTCCTACTTACGAGATCCTTCTCGGCTTTTGAGTGGCATGGGGTGATTATACCTTGCCAGCCTGGCAACACCTTTGCTATGGGGTGTTGCAGGGTACCATCTTGCCTGTGGTGCTATTTAGCATTCCTCTAGAGTTCTTGTAAAGCAGGAATAGGATACCTGTGCCCTTGCAGATGTTGTTGGACTAGCTCCGATTATCCCTGATTGTTGGGGCAATTCTGGCTGAGGCATGGGAGATGGAGTCTACCAACATTTGGAGAGCCAAAGACTCCCCATCCCTGCTGTAAAAATGGCAAGAAGATAAACCTTCTGTCTGTCTATGAATCACTGCTATTAGTGGTATTACTATCATATTTAACTGGTGAATGGCTCTAATTCATAGCAAATCCTACAAAATGGAGGAGCAGGTAGATCGGTTTCAGTGCACTAGGACTAATATTGTTGCATGTACAACCTATTGCTACAAGCTTTCTGGAAAATAACAGGCCTTCCACTGTACTAAAGGCACATCATGCCGCACTCTATAAGACAAAGAGAATTACATAGGATGAGGACCACTACAGGCCATGTACTGAATGCTAGCAGATCTTAAGGGTGCAAAGAAGGTTCTTGGATCAGGTCTTTCTGGTGCTCTTAAAAGGCAGAAAGATCCATATGAAGGAGCCAATTGCTTTGCAGGCCTCAGCTATAGTTTACTTCAGCTGCTGGTGCTACGTGAATAGGTACAGTCGGGCCCCACTCATACGTTCCGGACCCCCGCTGTAAAGCGAAAACCGCTGTAAAGCAGAACTCATTGAACAGAATGGGGTGCGATGCCCGAAAACCGCCGTAAAAGCGGAACGGGCGCCGTATGAGTGGGGCTTTAGTCTAATTGCGTCTAATTGATCTGCTGCATTAGCGAATCGCTGTAAAGCAAAGTGCGGGAAAGCGGGGCCCTATTGTATTGCTCATATTTTTACAGTGAACCATAAGAAAGAACCACAGCTCAGTGACACAGCATATGGTTTGCATCCTCCTGTGTGGTTTGTGGCTATTCAATGCAATTGGAAGCCCTCAGGGCCACTTTTGAATCCAGCCTGGACCACTGCGGTCTCTCAAAGTAGGTCAGCTTCAGTCTGTTCTCTTGCCAAACACACACATGCACGCACGCGCACACACACCCCTTATCCACCCTAAGAGGGATATGGATTTGTATGTATGAAGGTTGACAAATGTGGGGATCGGCTCCCGCTTAAGTCAGCCTTCCCCAACCTGGTGCCCTCCACTTCTTGTGGACTGCAAATCACATCAGCCCCAGCCACCATGCCCAGTGGTCAAGGATTATTGGAAGTCCAAAACATCAGGAGAGCACCAGATTGGGGAAGGCTGCTAGGTTGTGGTCTGTGGCAGAGAGAATTTCCAACATAACGCTGCTACAGTGAGAGCACATAAGAAGAGCCTGCTGGATCAAGCCAGTGGCCCATCTAGTCCAGCATCCTGTTCTCACAGTGGTCAACCAGATGCCTATCATCTGGTTTGCAGAACAGCAGATGACCATGAACTAAATGTAAATGTACTGCCTTCAAGTCGATTCTGACTTATGGCGACTCTATGAAGAGGGTTTTCATGAGGTTGAGAGGCAGTGACTGGGCCAAGGTCACCCAGTGAGCTTCATGGCTATGTGGGGAATCGAACCCTGGTCTCCCAGGTCGTAGTCCAACACCTTAACCACTACACCACACTGGGATGGCTTTCATAGAGGATTAGCTGCATCAATGAAGGTGAAGGTTATCAGTGGCTGCTACCCCTGATGTCTATCTTCTGCCTCCACTGTTGGAGGCAGTATGCTTCTGAATGCCATTTTCTGGAAGCTGTGAGAGGGAACTGTGCTCAGAGCCTGCTTGTGGGCTTCCCATAATAGAAGTAGAGGTGCAAGGATGAAGGAACTTGGCATGTTCAGTCTGGTGCTGAGGGGTGACATGATTGCACTCTCTAAGTACCTGAAGGGCTGTCACATAGAGGAGGGTACAGATTTGTTCTCTGCTGCCCAGAGGGTAGGACTAGGTCTAATGGTTTTAAGTTGCAGGAGCGTAGATTCAGATTGGACATTAGAAGGAACTTCTTGACAGTAAGGGCAGTTCGGCAATGGAACCGACTGCCTAGGGAGGTGGTGGGATCCCCTTCGCTGGATGTCTTCAAGCAGAGGCTGGACAGCTATCTGCGGGAGATGCTCTAGCTGTGGATTTCCTGCTGTGAGCAGGGGGTTGGACTCGATGGCCTACAAGGCCCCTTCCAACTCTATGATTCTATGATTCTAACATAGTCATTGTGGCTACTAGCTATTGATAGCCTTGCCCTCCATGAATTTGGCTAATCTTCTTTTAAAGCCATCCCAGTCGGTGACCATCCCTGCCTCTTGTCAGGGCAAATTCCATAGCTTAACTATGTGCTGTGTGTAGAAGTCCTTTCTTTTCCCTGTCCTGAATTTCCCAACATTCAACTTCATTGGATGTCCCCAAGTTTGAGTGTTATGAGAGACGGGGGGGGGGGGGAAGAGATATCTGCTGATAGTTGTCCCTCATCTGTGATATCTGTGTTTTACAAAAATGGGAGTCACAACATACAAACAGCAAAGAATCCCCTCTCATTTTTACTACCAGCAAGCTTCAGCCTGCAGGAGCTGGTATGTTGTGGCTCCATGGCAATGGGGCAATGGAATCCACTCCTGGTTTCCCAGGAGCTGTCCAAGGTACTGAAACCTATTCCCACCAGTCTCCACTCTGTGTGTGTGTGTGTGTGTGTGAGTGTGAGAGAGAGAGTTCCTTCTCTGTGGCTTATTAATTCACCACCTGGCTTCGCTGCTGATGGCACCAGCAATGAGAGTCAATTAGTGCCAATTGAGATGATGGTCTTTGTGTCACAGACATGTCTAACTAGGTTGTGCCCCGTTGCTGCTCTGCTCAGCCTTGACAAGCGACCAGCAGATGGGAACACAACACCCTGTCACTGTGAACCTGAGCCGGGCTTGAACCCCTGACCTAAGAGAGAGGGGGGAATTCCCCTTCATGAGCCTTGTCTTGCCTTGTGTGCTCCCCGTCACACCTCGTGGTGGAGTGGTGAAAACTAATCATGCTGTGACTCCCTCCCCCACCCTTCCGCAAGAGACTTTGTCCTGTTCTCCCACGAGAGGATATGGCTTGGAATTTGCAACTTTTTTTTTTTTTTGCTTCGCAGTTGACCCTTCAGGCTAAATCATTGACCAGAGTTGTAAAAGAATCTAATGATATCCAACAAGCCTATTTCCCATTATTCTTCAACAACAAAGGAAACAAATGCTGAAAGGGGAGGCAGGGGGTGAAATGTTAAAGGATGGAGAACCTATTTCGTTCCTAGGTATTTTATGGATGTCAGACAGGTATCACTGTTTTTAGGACTTGTAGTGGTTAAGGTGATGGACTACAACCTGGGAGACCAGGGTTCGAATCCCCACATAGCCATGAAGCGCACTGGGTGACCTTGGGCCAGTCACTGCCTCTCAGCCTCATGAAAACCTATTCATAGGGTCGCCATAAGTCGGAATCGACTTGAAAGCAGTATATAAGAAAGACCAAGGGACCCAAATAAAAGAGACTCCTTTCTTTCTTTCTTTCTTTCTTTCTTTCTTTCTTTCTTTCTTTCTTTCTTTCTTTCTTTCTTTCTTTCTTTCTTTCTTTCTTTCTTTCTTTCTTGTTGAGTGTGCATTAACACAGAGAAATTGAGGCTTGATATCAGGCTCTGCATAACGAAAAGATGAATTTGCAGCTGCAAAGTGTAGCAATGGCCACCAACTTGGATGGCTTTAACAGGGGATTAGACACATTTGTGTAGGAGGATAAGGCTGTCGATGGCTGGTATTAGTCATGCTGACTATATACTACCTCCATGGTCGGAGGCAGCATGAACAGCAGCCGCCGGGGGAAGACGGGCGGAAGAGGGCTGTTGCACTTGTGCCGCACTTGTGGGCTTTCCATGGGCATCTGGTTGGTCCCTGCGAGAACAGCATGCTGGCCTAGGTGGACCTTTGGACTGATGCAGCAGGGCTCTTCTTATATCCTTAAGCTGTTTGGAGTGTGTGGCCACCTTAACATGGGGTGAGTTGGATCATGTCGGCTTTGCTGCTCCCAACATAGGAACTGCTTTATCCTGGGGCTGCATTCAGATAGCAGTTTATTCCGTGTTCCTGACATTTCCTTATCTGATCTTTTCTGCATTTTATTTGCCCTTTCACATGACATAAAAGTGACTTCTGAAAATCTAGCAGAACAGAGTGGAAGCTTAGCACTCATTTTCGTGTTAATTTCTTCCAGAAAGAAAGACCGGGGAAGGAACTGGCAAAACCACCCCATATATACAGTCTGCCTAGTAAATGTCGGAAGATGTCACCCTAAGAGTCGGAAACGACTCGCGCTATAAGTGCGGGGACGGACACCTTTACCTTTTTTTTAAAAAAGTGACAAAATTTGGGGCGGTATACCGGCATACGTTTTTTTCCTGCCATTTTAATGGGGGAATCATTGGTGAACAGAAGTGGGCATGTGCAAAAAAGATGAGGGCGTAGCGACATGTCCAGTGACATTCATTATTGTGTCACACCATGTCCAATGGTGTGAGTGAAATTTAGCGTGACATGGCAATATATCAGTCAAAATATACCGCAAGGATTTCTGCTTGCACAACAGGACTTCCCTCCTCTCTGCACCCTCCCCAAATCTGCTCTGGAGGGTTGGAGGAACCCCTAGAACAGATCTAGAGGGCATGCAGGGGGAGGGGGAGAAAAGTCCTATTGAACAAACAGAAATCCTTGCACTGATGGGACACTCACTTAGCACTCCACTGGACACAACCCTGTGTTTGTATAAGTTCTTTGTGTGTTCGATTTCTCCATGTGATCTGAAACCTTGGAAAAAAAAAACAGAGTTCCCAGTCTCACCTGCAAAACTTGTGTGCCTGCAGTCATGTGTGTGCAGCTCGGTTCAACAGAGATGGGATCTCACTTTCGTGCACTCCACACATAAAGTGACTGTTGGAAAGGGGTTTAATATGGACAGAAACGTGAAATGTCCAATGATTTCTCTAGGGTTCTTGTGCCTTGGATGTCTCATTCCAGAGACTTGATAGGATCTGATACCTTTGTTCAGAAGATACAGAATTAAGTTTGTGGTGCTGGGGTGGGAGGCTTATTGTGCTCATGATTTTAGAAAATGGGCTTACATGCTCCGCTCATTTGTTTGTTGTGTCGCATAAATGCTAGCTCGCTGGAAGAGGGCCTTGGAGAGAACAGAATGTGCATAAGTGTCGTGCAAAAGTACGGTGCATTTCATGAGAAGCTAGCAAAATTCTGTTAGTGGCACCCCAGTTTCCAGGATTACTAGATACACTAGCTGGTTGTGGTGGCCATAATGATACTCTAGTTTGACCCCAACCTGATCAGTCTTTCTTCCCAGAAAGAAGCAGGTTAAGGAACTAAGTGTCTCACATATACAGCTTTATAGATTATGCTTCTTAGGAGCAAATTAAGACTGGGTATCTATCAAGACACGTGTTTGCATGAGCACTGATTCAGTTTACAATTACTTGAATTCTTTTTGCTGTAGCTGGAGAGGGAAAACAAATGATGTTACAGCAGGCCCTCCCTTAGTCTGTGCGGGGCCTGGGGCAAAAGCATATTTGGGGGGCCCCACATTCTTTCTCTCTTTCAAACCTCCCACCCAGAATAAGCCAGCAAGCGCTGCCTGTAAACGCGCTGCACAGCTGATAAGCGGGCGGCAGGCAGCACAAGGAAGCCACTCAGGCAGGGGATTCAAACCTCCCGCCTAAAAGCCTCATGCACACCCGCTTCACAGCTGATGAGCGGAGAGGGGAAAAACCGCTCAGGCACGCAGCTGAAGAGTGGGAGATTCCCCAAGAGCGGGAAGCGGCTGGCGAGACTGCATGGCTTAAAAGAAACCCCCCCGCCGCAGCCCAGCTTCTCATCGCCAAGCACGGGGGCCCCCAAAGCGTGGGGCCCGGGGCAACTGCCCCTTCCCGGTGCCTAGGGGCGGCGCTGTGTTACAGTGCAGTTCCGTAGATACACACACTTAAAAGATGTAGTGCCACAGGCTCTGAAACAGCTATGTAATGGCTTCATGCATTTCCTTTAACATGATAATGTGTTAGCAGCTTGAGCAGAGGTGGGGAACCTCTGGCCCTCCAGAAGCTGCTGGATCATAACTCCCATCATTCCTGATCATTGTCCATGGTGCCTGGGGTTAGTGGGAGTTGGAGTTCAGCAACATCTGGAGGGCCACAGTTTTCCCATCCCTGGGCTAGATTCTAGCCGAAGACTGATGTCTCCTTTCCGTGGCTTCTAGCAGTTAGGTGTTGCTGCTATTGCTGCTGTTATTGCAATGTCAACAGTTCAAATATTGCTTTTGGCTCAATTTTAGGATATTAAACTTGTTCCTCTCCCCTTTACCCACCCTCCCTTACAAGCCCATCCTTGCCCATTCTAAGATGACGCCGGGGATAAAATCAAAAGAAAAACACAGGGTATGGAAAGAAAAAAGAAGCCTAGATATAGATACATATACATTCATGGCTTGCCCTCTGGCTTTCAGGGTGCATTTACATACTCTGATCCCAGAGGATTAGAGCTTTATGAAGATAGGGATGGAATGATCTGTCAATTTCGCTTCCTCATTTTTCCAATCTTAAATTCACTTCACATTTCTGCAGTAATTTGCTATTTAAAACAAAAATCCTTATGAACATTTTTCAGTATTTTAGTGTGAATTTCTTCTAATAAACACATTTTTGCATGCAGTTTTATTTATTTATTTAACTTCTGTCCCACCCTAGGAGGAGCCCAGGGCAGCAAACAAAACCACTAAAAATCACCCTAAAACATTTAAAAAACAAATGAGTTTAAAAGATATTAAAACAAAGCATCTTTAAAAAGATATTAAAACAGCATTTTTAAAAACATCTTTTTTTAAAAAAAAAACCTTTAAAACATCTAAAAAAAAGTAATTCCAACACAGGTGCAGACTGGGATAGGGTCTCTACTTAAAAGGCTTGTTGGAAGAGGAAGGTCTTCAGTAGGCTCTGAAAAGATAAAAACAGATGGTGGCTGTCTAATATTTAAGAGGAGGGAATTCCAAAGGGTAGGTGCCAAACAATAAAGGTCCACTTCTTATGTTGTGTGGAACAGACCTCATGATAAGATGCTATCTGCAGGAGGTTAGTTTTGACTAATGTACACATTTTTGCAAGCAATTTCTCCTAATATGATGCATTTTGTATGTTATTTTCACTAATATAGTCATATAGATGCATTTTTCTAAACAGTGTTTACAGTGAATGGAGAACTACATCCCTGGCCTTTGGCCATGCTTTCTAGGGCTGATGGGAATTGTGCAAATTTCGGAGAATGGCTGTGTTTCGGTTCTCATATTGTTTCAGGAAGTGCGATTTTGATAGATTTGGCTTTAAATGCGAACTGGCATCGAATTTCTCCCCCATCCTTATTTCTTCCTGTCATCCATTGGAAATGAAGCCTACGTCCCCTGCTCAAGTACTGCTTGATTGAAAAGATCTTGGATCGACTGATTTCCACCAAGGGCATGCTGCTGTTTCCAGTCCTGAAGGATAATGCACTCAGTCACCAGTGCTGCCTGCTCTGTACCTAGCAGTTCATTTTAGCTATGGCAGTGTGGTGGTGACTAGGGCAGTTTAAAATTATGGCAGGAGGTTCCTGGAGGCAGCTGGCTGGCCACTGTCAGAAACAGAATGTCGGACAGAGATTGTATGTAATGATAGCATTGAAAAGGGACCCTAGAGGTCATTGAGTCAATCCACTGCTCAGTGCAGCTGTTGCCTTCCCTGACAGATGGCTATTCATCTGCTTAAATACCTCCAGCGAAGGAGAGCCCGACAGCTCCGGAGACAATCTGTTCCACTGTCAAACAGCCATTAGGAAGTTTCCCCTAACATTTGCTTCCCTGCAATGCAGTTTCCACCCACTGGCTTAATCCTGTCCTCTGGAGCAACAGAGAAAAATTCTGTTCTACCGTTCATGTGACAGTCCTTCGGATATTTTTAGATAGCACAGCTATCATGTCTCCCTTTGATCTTCTGTCCTCCAGGCTCACCATACCCAATTCTTTCTATCATTCCTTGCAGGACTTTGTTTCTAGACGCAGCCTTCTTAAAACATGGCGCCCAGAACTGGATTCAGTAGTCCAGATGCCCAAAACCGGACACAGGAATATAGGAAACTGCCTTATACCGAGTCAGACCATTGGTCCATCTAGCTTAGTATTGTTTATACTGATTTGCAGCAGCTCTCCAGGGTTTCAGCCCTACCTGGAGAATGCTGGTGATGGAACACCTAACCTTCTGCATGCAAAGCAGATGCTCCACCAGAGACCTATAGCCCTTCCCCTTTGACCCAGCACTATACATGCCCAGAACGGGACACTCCAGTGCAAAATGGAGTGAAATTGTTCTCTGGGAATTGCTTGTTTTGGCACCTCTTCCCTTAGAGCAGGTGTGCGAAACCTTTGGCTCTCCAGATGTTGCTGAACTACAACTCATATCATCCACTTGGGCCATGCTTGCAGGGGCTGATGGGAGTTGTAGTTCAGCAGCATCTGGAGGATCACAGGTTCCCCATGCCTTCCCTATGTACGATTCTCTTTGCGCTGGGTGAGCTGATGGCTTTGTGGAGCTCTATCAAGCTAAGTGAATTTGGCTTCAAGTGGAATGTTATATATTTGAACTAGTGTGCAAAAGAGACTGGTGCACGCGCGTGTGTGTATGAACCAGAGAGAGAGAGAGAGAGAGAGAGAGAGAGAGAGAGAGAGGCAGCCACACTGGAGAAAACAAACTGCTCACTCATTTCAGGAACCTTGCAGAGTCCATCAAGGCAAGTCGTTTTCTCCCTTGGGCTTTTCAGTGCAAACATCCCATGGCGTTTGACCACCTGCTGCTATGGCAGAGAATAGAAGCAAAACACACAGTTGAAAATGCCAAAGTCAACACGTCCTTTGGGCTGGGATGAAGTGGAGGCTTGGCGTCGTGCAGCCCCTTGTTTCTCTGGCTCAGCCCTTTTGCAGTGACTTGAAGTCTCTCTTACCATATGAGACGCCAGTGAATTACCTCTCTGTATGTCAAGTGCGCAGCTGGCGAAAAGCTGAATGGCGAGCTGGTCCTTCTGTGTGCTCAGCATAGCAGCTAATTGGTATGTTTTGCTTTCCAGATAAAAAAGAAGAACCACAGCTTGGGCTTTTAGACCCACCTATAGCCTCAGACCAGATGATAGTGCTAGGCTAAAGCTGTTTAAAGGGTACAGGAATAAGTTTAATTTTTTAAAAAAATGATGTAGATAGGAACAGAGGCACTTTTCCCCCCACTGGAAAAGATTAGTGGCCTGATTCCCGTGTTCAGCTTAGTAGGAAGATCTTGCTAGGGAGTCTCACACAATCCTGTATATGCACTTGAGCGGCTAATGCAAGAGGATCATACAGGGATGGGGAACCCCGGGCCTGGGAACCAAATCCTCCTCTTCATCTGGCCTTTGGGACTCTCCCCAGGCTGCAGTCCTCACAGGCTCTGCTTTGTACCATCCTTGAGTGGTTTTGCCTGGCTGGACTGCGTCCTTGAACTCTGACCATGCCTCGCAATTGCCTGGATGGAGGATGGAGAGGCAGGGATGTCTGCGTGGAGAGGGAGTTTTGCATGGCTGGTATGTTGCTTGCTGTACAAGGCAAGAGTCACATCTGTCACTCAGCCCATTTCTGGCTCCAACCCTGCCCACCGCTGGTATGCGGCCCCTGGAAGTTTGTGCATGATGGAATGTGGCCCTTGGGAGAAGCAGGGTCAGTGAGGGGTGTGGTCTATGGGGAGTCTTGATGGCCCAACAGAGAGGCCTGGAGAGCCACATTCGGCCCCCAGGCTTGAGGTCCCCCACACCTTGCCTAAAGCTATCAACAGTATTTTGTCAAGAGACTGAGCAGGTATGGCCCTCTTATAGCTGTACTCTCAGGAATCTGACAAGGAACCCATTACAATAATAAAATAGAGGAACATATGGAAGGGATTTTGATACCATTCACCATGGTATCATCTTGGACCTGTTCTGTGGGATGAATATTTGGGACTGTTAAGAGTTCTTGGTAGAGATATATTGCACTGGAGGGCAGAAATAATTGGTCTGTTAAGACTGGGTGTTGAAAGAATAAAAAAACTTAAGGTTTATTTACTGAAAAGAAATAAAGTCATATATGGTGAAGCAGCCATGCAGGTTGTACTCAGGGAACTATTACTACCTAAGTGAGAACAAAGACAGCAAGAAGAAAGGGGAGAAGCATAGCCTGCAAAAACAACAAACATTTTAGAGGAGAAATCAGGAGAGGGAAGAATAGGCTGCACTGGTTCAGTTCACTTGTAATATGCATTGGTGCTTTACTCCCAACAGGGACACTATGTTACAGTGCTTCTGTTCCCACCTGCAGGGCTGTGTCTGGAGCATAGGATCGGGAGATTGTGTCTCAGGCCCATGGTCCTTGTGCTGCGGTGTGCCTCAGGGGACAATCTTGTCGCCTATGCCGTTCAGCATCTCTATGAAGCCATTGGGAGTGACTATTAGGAGTTTGGGGGCAAAGTGTCATCAGTGCATTGGCGCCACACAGCTCTATTTTCCCATAACAATCAAGGCAGGAGAGGCTGAGGATGATCTGGACTGTTGTCTGAGCACAGCGGTGGACTGGATGAGGGCCAATAAACTCAGCTTGAACCCTGGGAAGACGGAGGCACTGTGAGTGGGTGATCCCTATGTCCAGGAGACTGGCCACTTATGGATGGGGTTATTCTGCCTCTGAAAGCATAGGTTCGTAGTCCAAGGGTGCTCCTAGATCCATTTCTGTCACTTGAGGTTCAGATAAGCTCAGTGGTCAGGTTAGCTTTTTACCAGCTAAAGCTTGTACACCAGCTGTGGCCATTTTTGGACAGGGATAGCCTGTCCACGAAGATTCATGCACTGGTCACCTCAAGGCTTGATTATTGCAATACACTCTGTGTGGGGTTACCCTTGGGCCTGCTCTGGAAGCTCTAGCTAGTGCAAAGTGCTCTGGCTAGACTGTTGATGTGTACACACTACCTCTACCATACCACTCTGGCGCTTCTACAGGCTCTCTTGGTGCTACGGAGCCAAGTTCAAGGTTCTTGTGTTAATTTACAAGGCCTTTAACAACTTAGGTCCAGGATTAAAGTATCAGGTGATCTTTAACCTGTTTCCTTGTACCCCTGCCCGATCACTGAGATCTTCAGGGGAGTCTCTGCTGGTGGTCTTACCATGGCTCAGATGCACGCTTAATACCCACCAGCCCCTGTACATTCAGTATTCTGGGCTTTAATTAATGGTCACGTTTTTCTTTTAAAATAAATGGTATATTTCGTTTATAAAATTGTCAGTTTAAACTGGACAGGAGCTGCCCTCTTCCATTTGGATTTAAAACAACAACCACCCTATGTTTTGTAATGTGTAAATATTATTATTAATTGAATTTATATCCCGCCCTTCCTCTCAAAGGAGCCCAGGGCGACAAACATAAAGAAAACAATCTAACAAGAAAAAGAAAAACATGCTAAAAACAGTTTAAAACATTCCAAAGCACCATTCCAGTTAAAAGCGTTCTAAAACACAATTTAAAATATTGTAAAACACAGTCAAAATATTCTAAACTACAGCTTATAAATGTCATTCTTTCATCGGTGATCTTCAGGTTACCAGGAACTGTCCCCTTCAGCCATGAAATACCTGGGTAAACAGGAACGTTTTCAAATCCCTCCTGAAAGTTAATCGTGATAGAAACAGAGTCACCTCACTGGGAAAAATATTCCACAAATGGAGCAGCCACGGAAAAGATCCTGTCGCAGGTCAGCACCAAAATTGTCAGTTTACTAGAGAAAAGCTGCGCTCTCTCTTTTGAATTAAAAACAACCACCACCCCCATTCATGTTTTGTAATGTGCAAATACATTGAAACAAATTGGTTCAAAGTCAACTGATTTTGGTGCAATCCTGTTCACTCTTATTTGAGAGTAAGCTCTGTAGAAGTCAGTGGGATTTACTTCTGAGTAAACATTGCAGGCTGTGACCCTATAAGTACTTACCGGGAACAAAGTATAATGGAACAAAATGGAACTTACGTCTGAGTAGATATGCATAGGATTGTGCTCTTAAGCTGCAGTTCTAAACACACTTCCTAGGAAGTGAGCCCTACTCAACACAGTGGGACTTACTTCTGAGTAAACACAGATAGGATTGTGTCGTTAAAATATTTCATTGCTTCACAGCCTTAGTCCTGATGAGAGATGTGCTAGAATTCTTCCCAATTCAGATATGAGACTGCATTTTCCAGTAATATGCTTATTCTCAGTCATTGAGGATCAAATTTTAATGTAGCAAATTTCCGTGGCTATTTTTGAAAATGGATTTTTGTTCTAAAAAAAATCTGCCTCAAAAACTGATTTAAAGAAATATAATTTATTGGTATTTCCTTTACAAATATCAATATCAACATTTTTTCTGACCAATAAACCTACACAGATTGGCAAAAGCAGTGGCTAGCAGATGAAGAAAGAACTGGAATTGATGCCAGCCTCTTAGGTTGACGGGATACAGTTAGGTTGACGGATCCCAGCCCTAGTCCTGATATATACCCATCTGAAACCTAATTCTAAGCTGTATATTGGGAGACAGGGGAAGTGGGTGGGAATCCTCTAGTGTGGTCACTCACATAACCTCATACATTTTCATACATGCAAATTACCATTTGTATAATACAGGAATTGGCCTTCTGCAGGCACTATCCCACACCCATGTCTGGGATTACTCGAGCAAGAGCAGACAGGGGTTTCTGTTCCACTGCAAACTAAACGGCATTTCCTGTTTGCTAATTGCCTCTTTCCAAATGTTAACCCTATTGTTCTCTTGATAATTACTGCATGCGTCCTAGCCAGATTTCCAGAGCTCTCTGCTGACTAGGATTTCCCCTACAGTTTCACTCTGAAGCAGCACTCTCTTGTGTGATAGGCAGTGTTGCTGTGTGTGGTATGCTATGCGGTCAGGGAGCTGCTTTGCATTGCCCCAGAAGGTGCCACAGCTAAATGTCCAAAAGCACTTGATTAACAAAAGAAAATTACTAAAATCAGATGCTAAAATCTGTATAGTTCCCATTGCTAAATCATGCCTATTTAGCTTGGCTCCTAATAAGGCATTATTGGTCTCACTTGCAAGGTGTGTATGTATGTGTGTGTGTGTCCTGAAAAGATTTTTATTTATTTTATTTTTATATCAAGTCCTTCCCTTCATTCCAGAGTAGAAGCACTGAGAGTGGAGAATAGAATAATAGCTAGCTATGTGGCAACTGCTTTGAAAAAGAGCCACACAAAAGTGCCTTTGACCATGTACAGAGATGGCCATGCATGGAAGGGCGCATGGTGATGCTTAGCTTAACACATGGCAGAGTTTATGTACAACTGCTTTGGCACATAGTTAGAGCCAATGTACTGTAAACATTTTTAAAAAGTTGTCATGCAGCTTATGATGTTCTGTCTGCACTATTTGCTCGGAAAGAAATCAGATTTTAGGGGATCTGCAGAGAAACCTATGTGTGAGTTAAAGGGTTAAGTTTGACGGAGAGTGACGACTGTGAACTCTCACACTGAACTTGTAAATATGTGTTGGCTGATAGTAACCAGATGTCCAGTGCAGATAAACTCAGCAACCATTGTAAGCTGTGTGAGTGAATGAGTGTGTGTGTGTGTGTGTGAGAGAGAGAGAGAGAGACAGAGAGAGAGAGAGAGAGTTGGGGTCCAATGCAAGAAATGGGAGGAGTGGGTTAATGAAATCTGCCCTCCAGCTGTACTGTTCTTAAAACTGGTGAATCTGTTGTGTTTTGCTGCTAGTGAGGAATTGTGTTTACTGTGCCTAGGCTGTCTTGATGTCTGGCCGCAGTTTTTGCATTGTGTGATGTATGTTACTTCTACAATGTTTTTTATTTATTTTAACAAGTGAAAGTTAAAAGTGGGAAACCATTAAGTATTAATAGAAAGTGTATAAAATTATGCACGGCATGGAGAAAGTGGATAGAGAACATTTTTTCTCCCTCTCCCATAACACTAGAACTCATGGACATCCAATGAAGTTGAATCTTAGAAGACTGAGGACTAGGGATGGGGGATAAATTCGATTCAGTTCAAATTTAAAGCTGGATCTGTCGAATTCACACTTTCCCAAACAATATGAGAACTGAAACACAGCCATCCTTCAGAATTCACCCTTATCCGAGTTTTGCAATGCAGTTCTCCAATTAAATAGTGTTTACAAAAAATTATTGTGTTAGGGGAAAGGGTGCATAAAAATTAATATATTAGTAAAATAACATACAAAAATACATTATTTTTGGAGAAATTGCTTGCAAAAAGGCGTACATTCATGAAAACTGCATATAAAAATGTGTTTATTAGATTTGCACTAAAATGCTGGAGAATTTTTAAGAGGATCTTTTTTTAAAAAAAATCGCAAATTGCTGCAGAAATATGGAGAACTGAATTAAGGCTGGAAAAATGAAAAACTGAGAGAACTGAAATGGACAGATCTTTCCATCCCCATTCAGGATGGAGAAAAGAAAGTACATCTTCACACAGCACATAGTTAAACTCTGGAATTTGCTCCCACGAGAGGCAGTGATGGCCACCAGCTTGGATGGCTTTATTATTGATTGATTTATTATTTTATTTATATCCCACCCTTCCTCCCAGCAGGAGCCCAGGGCGGCATCTTTAAAAGATGTTTTGACAAATTCATGGAGGATAAGGCTGTCAATGGCTACATGCCATGATAGCTCCTCCATTCTAGGAACAGTATGCTTCTGAATACCAGTTGCTGGAAACCACAGGAGGAGAGAGTGCTCTTGTGCTCAGGTCCTGCTTGTGGGCTTCCCCCAGGTACCTGGTGGGCCACTGTGAGAACAGGATGCTGGACTAGATGGGCCACTGGCCTGATCCAGCAGGCTCTTCTTATGTTCCTGTGTTAAGTGTGGGGTCAAATTCTCTTGGGAGTAATTATTATTGTTGTTGTTGCTATTAATTTATTTTATATTACTTAATGACCAAATGGGCTTCTAAGTTAGGCATTCCCAAATTTCCCCCCCCACCTACAAACCACTTGAAAATTGCTGAGGGTCTTGGCGGACCACTTAATGATTTTTCTGCCTGTTGTAGCAATTGTAATTCCGTAGAATTCAAATTGTAAAACAATATAGGAAAGGAAAGAAGCTGTAACATTAAAATTAAAAATCAATATTTAATGTGGTGGATGTGTCATGTCCCATCTTCAACCACAAATCCACCTGAATGAAGCTCACAGACCACTGGTGGTCCACAGACCATAGTTTGGGAACCCCTGCTCTAAGCTGTTTACAAATATAAACACTAATTACACAAGCATTAATATATGAACATCCATAATTTAAATATGCAATAAACAATCCCATTAAAACAACATGGCTATTAAAATGGCGAGAGGTGGAAAAAAGTGGATGTCATTCAATATAACAAATAGTTGGAGGGAAGTGCCCAGAATGACAAAACAATATGATAAAAACTCACAATTTTATTCCGTTTTTGTAATTAAAAATGTGTAAAAGGCCCAACGCATTTTGGCTAATCACATATAGCCTTCATCAGGGGATGTTTGTTTAGATTCTTCCTTCAAAGTGATGATGTTATTGATATAATTCAAAAGATTACAAATTGTCAGTAACACGTTAGTCAGGCTGAATCTGATGTTATTGATATTATTCAAAAGATTACAAATTGTCAGTAACACGTTAGTCAGGCTGAATCTGATGTTATTGATATAATTCAAAAGATTACAAATTGTCAGTAACACGTTAGTCAGGCTGAATCTGATGTTATTGATATTATTCAGAAGATTACAAATTGTCAGTAACACATTCGTCAGGCTGAATCTGGTACCAGATTCAGCCTGACGAATGTGTTACTGACAATTTGTAATCTTTTGAATATCAATAACATCATCACTTTGAAGGAAGAATCTAAACAAACATCCCCTGATGAAGGCTATATGTGATTAGCCAAAACACGTTGGGCCTTTTATACATTTTTAATTACAAAAACGGAATAAAATTGTGACTTTTTATCATTTTGTTTTGTCATTCTGGGCACCTCCCTCCAACTATTTATTAAAATGGCAAATTAGGGGAGTGATGGTGGTGGGAAGGTCACAATCAAAAGTGGTCAGGACACCCTATTTTCCCCCCACTTCCTTTTCTCTCGCTGCCATCCCTTCCCCTCCATCACCTCCCCACCCCCAAATGAGAACTGCATGTGGGCCTGGGACCAGAGTTTACTCCCCTGTGCAGTATAGAAAAGTGGGACATGAATGGATAAATGAGTAAAATAAAAATCCTGGATGACTCTTTCTTACTCCCGTGTGCGGAGATACAACAGGAATACTTGACCTCAGAGGAAGTTTCTCATTATGGGGAATGTGTAGTATCCCATTCGAGTAGACATATTTAAGGTTGCCCTGTTTGTCTCTTTTCTCTTATCCTTTCTAGCCATTCTGTCTTAGGCCACGGCTGCAACAGACATCAAGCTGTATGTTAACAGTCAGGGCCTCCCCTGCAAGACTTCTGGGTACTGTAATTTTGTTCAGGGTGCTAAGAGTTAGGAGACTCCTGTTCCCCTCACAGAGCTATAAAGTGCAGGTGTTCTTGCAACACTGTAATGGGAAAAACCACAAGGTGGAATTCTCCCTTCCCCCTGCACAACTTTTAAAGATACAGAAGACCTCTTGGAGGCCGGGCCGGGCCTAGTTTGAAGCCATGATTGTTAATCTATTTTCCCCCCTTTAGCTCCCTGTATGTTCTGTCCTTTCTCTCAAGGCTCCTCTTTAATATATGCCTCCCTCGGGTTCCTGTTTCCTCAGTCCATTCTCTACTCTGTACCCTTTTTTTCAGCTACTTTGTGTTGTGGCTCTCTGCCCCTTATCCTTCTTCTTGGTACCTCTTCCTAATTCTCAGGAGCACAGTCTGTCCAGAAAAGCTTCTTTCTGTATAAGCCTGTGCGTGGTTTTAAATCCTACCCCAGCTAACAGGTCCCCCTTCCGTCAGAGAAGGTCCCCCTTCCATCAGAAACATGCTAGTTTCTCCCTCCCCACCCTGTGCAGTTGGAGCACTTGTGGGCATTCTGTGCCACTACGCCAGTTCAGCCAGTTGGTGACTTCATGGCCTCAAGTGCAATACAATATAAATGGTAGCAATTCCTCATGTTTACCTGACTAATCATCAAGTGCTAAACTATCCAAGGGCCTTCCCTGAGCAATGTCCAGGCATATCTACATCACCCTTTTAGTTCCTGTTTTTCTGAGGAAGTGTTTAAAAGAGTCTAGCGCAATACTTGGCGGAAAAACTGAGCGCTTGCATTCAAGGTACAGCGAGCCCATTTTGTTGTTTTAGGCCCCGTATGTGGAAATTGGGGAGAAGAGTGGGAGGTGAAGCAGGAAAGAGCTGAGTGCCGAAGACATTCCTTTTACTGTAACCCTGAAAGGGGCTGGTGTCAGAATGCCCCAAGTATGAAAGCAACGTTGCTTTCCTAGTAAATGGATCCCTCCCTCTGTAAACAGCGGCGGGCAGCTCTGTCTGGGCAAAAACCATCATTAACTTTCCTGTATAGGAAGTGGGGGAGGCATGCAATCTCCTTTGAGATTTCGCTCCTCCTTTGAAAGAGCTAATGTGCTCTTTATATATAACTGGGAGAAGGAAAATGTGTGTTGCGTACCTCTGCAATTATGAAACATCCACAAGGAAGCTGAGAGAGGAGAATTCTTTAAGGAAAGGACTGCATGCATCTCTAGATGTCGCATAAACGACTGCGTGCATCTCTAGATGGTTGGCATTGGTCAGGTAGTTGATTGGGTCGGTGTGCCAATGTATGGTAAGGCAGGGGCTTACTTAGCCCTAGGGTTGGTAAGATCCCCTCTATTCAGCACTGCTTCAGCACTGGTTAGGCCTCATCTTGAATACTGCATCCAGTTCTGGTCTCCGCACTTCAAGAAGGATGCAGACAAACTGAAACAGGTTCAGAAGAGGGCAACAAGGATGATCAGGGGACTGGAAACAAAGCCCTATGAGGAGAGACTGAAAGAACTGGGCATGTTTAGCCTGGAGAAGAGAAGACTGAGGGGAGATATGATAGCACTCTTCCAGTACATGAAAGGTTGTCACACAGAGGAGGGCCGGGATCTCTTCTCGGTTGTCCCAGAGTGCAGGACACGGAATAATGGACTCAAGTTGCAGGAAGCCAGATTTCGACTGAACATCAGGAAAAACTTTCTAACTGTTAAAGCCATACAACAATGGAATCAGTTACCTAGAGAGGTAGTGAGCTGTCCGACACTGGAGGCATTCAAGAGGCAGCTGGACAGCCATCTGTTGGGAATGCTTTGATTTTGATTCCTGCATTGAGCAGGGGGTTAGACTTGATGGCCTTATAGGCCGCTTCCAACTCTACTATTCTATGATTCTCTAAGATCTGTCAATTTTGATTCTCTCAATTTCTCATTTTTCCAGTTTTATATTTGGTTCTTCGCATTTCTGCAGCAATTTGTGATTTTTTTAGAAAAAAATCCTCGTGAAAATTCTCCAGCATTTCAGTGCAAATTTCTCCTAATAAACACATTTCTGTAGGCAGTTTTGATGAATGTACACATTTTTGCAAGCAGTTTCTCATTATACAATGCATTTTGTTATGTTGTTTTGATTCATATATTCATTTTTATGCACACTTTCCCCTAACATATGCATTTTTGTAAACATTGTTTGGTTGGCGAACTGCATTGCAACATTCAGATAAGTGTGGCTTTTGAAGGATGGCTGTGTTTTGGTTCTCATATTGTTTCAGAAAGTGCAAATTTGACAGATTCGGCTTGAAATGCAAACTGAATTGAAACCCTCCGCCGGCCAGACCCCCTTACTCAAGGTCTGTATAATAATAATAATAATCTAGAGATGTGGCAGAATCTTCCTGTTCTGCTCAGTTTATTTATTTATTTATTGCACTTGTATACTGCCCCATAGCCGAAGCTCTCTGGGCGGTTTACAGCAACCAAAAACATTAAAACAAATATACAATTTAAAACACATATTTGAAAAACAATTTAAAACACAATTTAAACATTTAAAACAATTTAAGACACATGCTAAAAGTTACCAGTTTTGCAGTTCTGTTACGCCTTGCATAAGAGAATTTAGGGATGCTGGTAATGGAATCTGTGCTTGTTCTTTCTACTTTGCAAAACAGCAAAGCCCCAATTTCCCAAGCATTTTCTTCTTTTAAAAAATAGATTTTTAATTTAAAAAATCTAAAAAAGAAAGAGAAAAGTGAGAAAGAGAAAAGGAAAAAAGGTGAAAGAGAAAAAAGAAAACTCATGAGCTCACAATAAAAATACAATAACCATCAACCATCAACACATTCATCTTAATTTAAACATATAAATCAATATATTGCCATCCAAATGACCAGTTAGGTATCTACATGAAGTTGTCATTTATAAGAAATGTGTTCAAATGGTCCTCCGACCATTGCATAATAGACAACGGGTGTTTATCCTTCCAGGGTCAAAGTATCTTGGCAGCCATAAAAGCTCACAAGATTCACTTTTGTTGCCCTGCCATGAATCCCCATACTACAGGAATATCATTTCATAATTTCTTCTGCTGTTTGTCTGTCTGTCTGCATGTGAATCCATGTGTATGTGCATATGCATGTAATATAAAATCTTGTATAATATAATATATTTATTGTTTGCTTGCAATTGGGCAGCTGTGCTCCTGCTGACTGGCAAAAATAAAACAGGTTTCTTTAAAAAAAACCACCTTCTGCTGATTTGTTTATTTAAAATACCCTGCCTTTTATGATAGTGTCCTCACAAACTGGCTTCCGGCAACAGATTAAAACAATTATGATAAAATTAGAAAATACAAATTAAAACAGAACATTTAAAAAACAAACCAATAAAGAACAATGACATCATGGCAAAGGTCAAGTTAGGGATGCTTAAAAATAAACATCCAGAGAGGTTTAAACATTAAATTATCGTCATCAGGTAAAGCTAATAAAAGAAGTCACAGGAACATAGGAAACTACCTTATACCAAGTCAGACCACTGGTCCAGCATTGTCAACACTGACTCGCAATGACTTTCCAGGTTTTCAGGCAGGGGCAGAGCTTGGAAAAGTTACTTTTTTGAACTACAACTCCCATCAGCCCAATTCAGTGGCCATGCTGGCTGGGGCTGATGGGAGTTGTAGTTCAAAAAAGTAACTTTTCCAAGCTCTGCAGGGATATTCCTAGCCTTATCTGGAGCTGTTGGGGATTGAACCTCTATGCAAAGCAGATGCTGTACTACTGAGCTACTGCCTTTCCCTAATTTTTAAAGCTAGCTTAAAAACAACCAAGGAGAAGTCTCATGTAGCTGTCTGGTGATGGAACTCCATAGATGTGGGATCCCCACTGAAAAGGGACTGCCTCTGGTGGCTGAAAATTGGTAGCCAATGCAAATGATGCAGGACTGGTGTATGATGAGTCGTCTGCCTAATTCCTATTAGCATCCTGACTGCTATGCTTTGTACCACTTGGAGTTTTTAAACTGCCTTTAAAGGCAGCTGCAAGCAGAGACCATTACAGTAGTCTAGCCTTGATGTAAGGGGAAGGGCCGTAGCTCAGTGGTAGGGTATCTGCTTTGCAGCCAGAAGGTCCCAGGTTCAGCCCCCATCATCTCCAGGTAGGGATGGAAGAGACCTCTGACTGAAACCATGGAGAGTCACTACCAGTCAGTGTAGACAATACTGAGCTAGATAGACCAATTGTTTGATTCAGTATAAGTCAACTTCCTGTGTACCTAACCGCTGCATGAGTAACTGAGCCCAGGTCTGCTTTCTCCAGATAGAGATGGAGCTGGCGTGCTAGCCTAAGGTGACAAATGTCACTCCTGGACCAATCACTGATGCTAAGTAGACCTCCACAGATAGTGCCTGGTCCAGAAAAACACCCAACTTGATACTTCAGAGGAAGTGCAACCCCATCCAAAACAGGTTTCAAATCTCCATTCAGATTGGCTGTCTTCCCAGCTCACAGTACTTTCATCTTATTTGGATTAAATTTCAGTTTATTTGCCCTCATCCAAATTGGAACCAACTCTAGACACCAATTCAGGGTTTCCACCGCCTCCCTGGAATTAATTTGACTGAAATGAGAGATAGAGCTGTGTGTCTCTGATGACATTTTAGCTCAAACCATCTGTTTCACTTCTCCCAGTGATTTAATGTTAGAAAACATGGAGACAAATTAGAATCTGTGGCATCCCAAAGGTCTGAAGCCAAGGGGTAAAGCCTTTGTCCCACAGCAGAACTTATTCTGGAAAGGCCTGGGGTCATCATAACACCATTCCTCCATAATATTCCGGAAGGTCCAGAAGAACCATGAAGTCTAGCATTAGCACAGTGGGTTGCAACTGCGGAAAGGGCGTTTTCGGTGGTGACATTGCTTGCTGCCCTCATTATTAAGATTTAGATAGCAGCTTTAGACCTTTCCCCTATACTCGGAAATTTTAGTAATTTTTGAACAGCTACCTGATGACTTTTTATACTCAGTAGTCTTAGTCTGCTGTTTTATCTGATGTTGGCTTTATGCTGTCTTTATATTTTTAGATTTATTTTAATTGGTTTTTATTTTATTTTTCCTGTTTTAATCTGTGTTTATGATTTTGTGGTTGTAAGCATTTTGTTTAAATGGATTGTTTTCTTTATTATGGTTGCCACTTTGGGAGTTTTTACTCAAACTGAAAAGCAGGCTATTACTATTCTAAATAAACTAATAGCCATCTGTGGGATGGATTGGGCCCAAAGCCTGCCAAAGGTTTACCGCTATTAATTTTTTCAAATTTGTATTCCTCTGTCCAAGAAAATCCAGATTGTGCATCAAAAACATTCACATTCTCCAGCCTTTCTGAACTTGGAATGTGGGCAAAACTCTTGATCATTGACTATAGTTAAGGGATGGGGAACGTCAGGCCTGGGGGCTGAATGTGTCCCTTCAAATCTCTTTTTCTCGCCCTTGGGATGTTCTGCAGACCACGCCCATCATCAGTTCTGCACTGTACTCTCCTCAAGTGCTTTTGCCTGGTTGGAGTGTTCTTAAACTCTGATAACAACACCAGATTTCTAAAGATGTTTTAGAAGAAGGCTTTAGTGTTTTATCACTTGTTGTTTGCCACCATGCCCTCACGTTGAAAAGGGTTCCCTACCGCTGCTATAACTGGTCTCTGTAAGTGGTGTCAGGAGCTCAGCACAAGTAGCCTCTGTGGCGACAGCAAACTGGTGCCTATGTGGCGGACAGCTGGCACAGCTCAGTCACACATTAATGTCCCATGTAGTAATGGTGTTAAGGAGTGGCTAGTAAAATGATCGTTAGCTGCAGGATCATGTTGCAGGCATCAAAAGTATGTGTTACAGACAGACGGAAGCAAACGTTGTCATCAGCCCACTAGACTGTAGAACCTTCTGACAACCACCTGCAGCAAATGCATTTTAAAATCTCTTGTCGCTGACTAGTTCTTTGCAGACAAAGTTTAAAATGGGAAGACGGAGAAACACATCAAGAGCTCATTTCAGTTTCCTCCGACAGTATTTATCTCTGCTCTTAGGGATTCCTTATTTTTCCCCCTAAGGCTAATTAAATTGAGCAGCTGCAGAGCCAGAATCAGAGCTTGGAAAAGTTACTTTTTTGAACTACAACTCCCATCAGCCCAATCCAGTGGCCGTGCTGGTTGGGGCTGATGGGAGTTGTAGTTTAAAAAAGTAACTTTTCCAAGCTGGCCAGAATACACTGGTATTGGAACATAAGAAGAGCCTGCTGGACCAGACCAGTAGCCCATCTAATCCAGCATCCTGTTCTCATAGTTACCAACCAGATGCTCCAATAGGAAGCCCGCAAGCAGAGCGTTAGCGCAGCAGCACTCTCCCCACTTGCAATTCCTAGCAACTGGCATTCGGAGACATACCACCTCTGACAGTGGGGAGAAGACAGCCATCATGGCTAGTTGCCATTGATAGCCACCTTTTCCACGAATTTGTCTAATCCTCTTTTAAAGTCATCCAAATTGACAGCCATCACTACTACTTCTTGTCGGACAAAATTCCACAGTTTAAGTATGTGCTGTGTGAAGAAGTATTTTCTTTTGTCTGTCTTGAATCTTCCGACATGCAGCTTCATTGAATGTCCCTGAGTTCTAGCGTTACGAGAGAACATTGCTTAGCATTCGTATAAAGTTAATCATTTCCAATTTGTTTATGTATTATATTTGCATCTAGCATTCCAGCAGTTTGTTTTAATATTCCCGACTGATGCTTCGGGGCATGTTTAGCTTATGCGCTCTTACTCTCTGAGTTGTAATGTGCTTGTTGTTTACTTGGTTCATGCTCTGTTGTATTTTTTCGGTTGGCTTCATGCATAGGCTGTTACCTAGGAAAGTGCATGCTAATATCAACCAGTGAGTTGGCAGGATGCTACATTTTTCTTTTCTTTTTATCATCTGCATGTGATTGAACTCTCCAAACGAAGGAGTGAAGAAAGACAGACACATTCTAAGTGCTGGGGAAGTGGTTTGATTATCTGTCCTGAAAACAAATGCTTTGGGGAGAAATGTGTTGTTTACAGTACTCCCATCACTCTATTGGATGTATGTTTGGGGAAGGTCCATATAGCTCAGTGGTAGAACACCTTCTTGGCATGCAAAATGTCCCAGGTTCAATCCCCGGGATCTCCAGGTAGGGCTGGAGAGAATCCTGTCTGAAACCCTGGAGAGTCACTGCCAGTCAGTGTAGACAGCCCTGAGTTAGATGGACCAACAGTCTGACTCGGCATAAGGCAGCTTCCTGTGACTTTGGGGAAGGGCCGTAGCTCAGTGGTAGAGCATCTGTCTTGTATGCAGAAGGTCCCAGGCGCAATCCCCAACATTTCTAGGTAGGGCTGGGAGAGAGCCTTGCCTGAAATCCTGGAGAGGTGCTGCCAGTCAGTGTAGACAATGCTGAGTTAGATGGTTCAATGGTTTGACTCTGTGTATGGCAACTGCCTATGCCCTGTGCAGATAACAGTCTGAGAAGAATGATTTGGGGGAGAGGAGGCTCAGGTTCACCCCAATGTGCCCAAATTGTACATGCCTACATGTGCAATTTGCTGTGACCAACTGGCGCAGATTTTGAGGACAAAGGCGCCTGACTTCAGAGACACTTTGACTGCAGTCCTAATCGAAGTGTCCAATGCCACAGTCTGTGATGTGTTGTGGACAAGGTATTGGCAGCTCTGCACCTGAACACCTGACCCCTACCCTTTGTCCTTCTTGGTTTAGTCAATCTAGCAGATGAGGTTTGACTGCTTGCATCCAAAGTGTGGTTAACAATTGTGTGACAGAATGGTCCATGTTGCCTTGAAAGAGGCAGAGGTACAGCCATTCCTAAAGAAGACTAACTACCAACCAGTCACAAATATCCCCTTTGTAGGGAAGGAGGTGGAGGGGGTTGTGGACAACTGCAGGAATTTTTTTTTTGATGATATGGATTATCTAGACCCATTCTAGCCTGGGTTCAGCTCCGGCCATCGCGTCAATTGAATTTGTGCAGCATTGGTTGCCCTGATGGTTGACCTATCAAGAACTGGTGTGAATATGTGTAGAAACTAGCCAACTGTCAAAAGGTAAGTATTTACTTGTATTGCCTCACCTACTTTTTCCTCTGACCCCACTCAACACAGGCATGTGGCTTCCGAAGGGTTGCCCAGAAGGAAATGCTGCCCTTGGGTTGAAAATGGTTCTAGATCTTCCAAGGGCATCTTTTTACCACTAGACTACGTTGTGTCCTTCTCTCCTTCCCCGCCTCCCTCATTCCTCTGACATGCTGTGTGATTCCCCAGGAACGCCTTACTTTTTTAAGGCATGAGCTAAGATGCCAGTGGCTTTTGGTTTCACATTGTTAACATAACTGGCCCAGAGATTCCTTGGTCTCGTGGCCTCTCAGTCTGCATGGGTGTGCTAGCTGATGCCACCTGTGGACCTCGCCTGTTGTTGCTTGCTTCTTTTTGCAGCTGGCCTAGGAGTGGCATTTGCCATTAATCCCAGCCCTTCTGAATGCAGCTCCTTGTCTTTCTTTCTGTGTCCCAAATCCCTACATTTGCCACCAGCGTTGCTGGGAAGTGAGGGCTGGATTGAACAGAGCGTGCGCTGTTGAGTCTGGCTCCGTGGGCCATTCCTTGTTTATGCTCTTGGTGGAACGTTGGGTTAAAGTCCCAGAGACACAGATGTCCCGCGGGAATCAGGGCAGGGGGGAGTTTATATTATCTCAGGCTGTTTATGTTCAGACTATGAAAGTCTCTGGTTTCTGTCCAAATGGCGCTCTTCTGTAGAATATGAGCCCTGTTCTGTGAGCGCTTTGCCAGCCGGCCTTGTTTGAAAGAGGACATGGCTGGATTCATTAACCCGTCATGGGAAGACTCAGATCTGATGCTCTCCCGTTGAAGAAAACGTAAGATTAGGCCAGTAGCCTGCCTAAATAAGTGAAACAGCGCTCTCCCCACTTGTGATTCCCAGCAGAGGCATATTGCCTCCAACAGTGGAGGTAACCTGCAACAGTAATGTCTGTAGCCTGCAACAGCAACAACTGCATCCAGCCTGAGAGGGAGACAGGTGGAAGGAATGGCTGTATGATTTTCCTCCGGTTGTCTTTACATAGTGCAGCAATGGAGCCTGCAAGCCTTTGGGCACTTCCAGTCAGCCAGTTTACTGAGCATTCGTTTTGATTTCTTTGCAGGGAGATTAGACGGCTATTGACCGAACATTCAATCTGGTTTGTTTGCGGGACAAACATTCTGATGTGTCTGTTAGACTTTCCTATGCCTTTTTCCCGTCACTGTCCTTATTGCAAGAAGTCCAGTCTTATGGGGAAGTGGGTTTCTTGTGTCACAGCTCTAAATCAGCTATAATTGCACAACCTGAATTTGCTAGTACATGATTGAAACCTACCCCAAAATAGTGGCAGTGTGGTAGCATCCTGAGTCATAAGTGGATTCATGGCTATCATATTCATGCATAGGTTAGATTGGTGAAGTGGGATCTGTAATGAAACATTGCAGTATGATGCGGTCCTGTTCAAGGTGCCAGCCAGCTAACCAGCCAGGTGTGCCTTCTTCCACTGCCATTAAATGGCTGCTCTTGAGACTCCCAACTATGTGGGGTACACAACATTGCAAATTTAGGTTTGCACTTTTTTTGAAGGACCTAAGCAAATGGGAATGAATTCAAAAGGAGGCAGAACAATTTTTAAAAAGTTTTTTTTTTTTTTGGTAAACTAAGACAAATGAAGAGCAGATGAAAGAACTGCCAGTACATACAGCTTAAATTGTTGTGGGAATATGGGCTGCTTGGATCCATGCAGAGTTCTTTGTAAGTTGGGGTTGGGGAGGGGGGAGAGAGAAGGTAGATCAGGGTCTACTGGTAGATTTCTGGGTAATTTGAAATAGATGGGCAAGGATTTCTGGCTCCCAATACCAACAAATTAACACCCACACAGACACACACACAAAAACAAAAAAATGCTGAAATGCAGAAAGTGATTTTTACATACACACACAAACCCCAAGAATGGCTTTTTGTATGGAAGAAAGGTGAGCTTTGTTCAGTTCTGGTACTCAGAACAAATTCCTGGGCTTATAATTCTTTAATTAAGTGTCTTTTGCTCCAGGCTTTGTTTGGTGGATCTTGGGGTTCCAATAAAAACAAAAGAAAACTAATAGCTCTTTCAAGTCTGAAGGCTGCCAAGCTCTGGTGTAAATTATCTGTTTGGTATTCTGATCCAGCCAAATTTTTCATGCCATTACAAAGCACCATGGTGGAGTGAGCAACAATGCGGTAAACATAGGTTGAGTTGGGTTCATGTCAAAGCATGCACCAGATGCACTTACTTCCCTTCTCTTCCCCATGTCCCTTCCTAAGCTGCCACCATAATATATGAAACAGCATGAAGGTTTCACTTTCATTTCAGTCAGAAGAATTTCAAAGAGGCTCACAGTGATTAAAAACATCGCCCACAACAGTGAAAACATAGCCACTAGCAGCATTAGCAACATTGTCAGCATAAAACAATTCACTAATAGGCAAAAAAATCTGCTGTTTAAGAACGTACCTATAGCCCACAGATATATGGGCTTTTAAACTTTAAAAAGCAGGGAAATTGGGCAGCTATAGTGAATCCACCAGGGGAGCAGGAGACCTGACCTCCTCTCTGAGATATTGGACTGCCCTAGAAATTTGTCAAAATGCGAACACAATTTGGGTTGGTCTTTCACAGTCCAATCCACTTCCTGTGTAGCTTGGAAGAATTTGGTAACATGTGTCTTGAATATAGGCTGATGTCACTGAAGAATCCAATGATATCTGTTAATGTCAAAATTCTGAAGGCACTTTTCCTAGAGTGAAGAGTTTATCTAGAACTGGGATAGCCAATTTGATGCCCTCCAAATGTTTCTGGACTACAGCTCCCATCTCGGGTATGTTTTAATATGGATTCCTGAACTGAGTAGGGGATTGGACTCGACAGCCTTATAGGCTCCTTCCAACTACGATTCTATGATCTCTGACCATTGGCCATGCTTGCTGGGGCTGATGGAAGTTGGAGCCCAACCGTTTCGGGAGCGCACCACGTTGACTATTTCAAAACATGTAAGGAATAAAAGATGCTGTATTTTCTTCCATAGCTATTCCCCAGCACCCTCGCCCACATTTTTGCAGCTGTTTGATCCACCTTATAATGTTGCCTATTTATCTACCCAGACTTCACCCAGGTGAGCTGGAGCTGTCCCTTCAGCACCACCCTCCACCTGGCTGCCAGAAACTGTTTGCAATTGGGATTTTGTTGCAAATCAGTTCACGAGAAAGAAAAGAAAAGCCTAATGTTCATTCTATCCCCTCCTGTGCAATTCTAACATCAGCTGTGAAACTAATCAGGAACTAATTAAATCTGCCTCCTTCCAGGCAAGTTTCAAACATTGCAGGTATCTGTCAGTGGCAGCTGATGGCTTCATGTTAATGGAGCAGTGAAATCTGCTCTGGGTTTTAGTCCAAACTTTAGCACCTGGGACAGCTCCTTGAAAGTTCGGTCTAAAAACCTGGAGCAGATTCCACTGACATGGAGCTACTTACAGACACACAGAGAGAGAGAGAGAGAGAGTAACAATAGCAGAGCACCTTTTCTTGGGACCAACTCAAGTGTGACAGAGTCATGGAATAAGCTTTTAAGACCCTTTCCGGATGTTCTGGGCAATAGGCAGCTAAGTCATACTCAGATTAGACCCATTGAAATGAACGGGCTTAAGTCTATTGATTTTAGTGGGTCTGCTCTGAGCAAACTGACATTGGATATCACCCTAAGCAAAAAAGGGAGGGGATGAGGGAGGGAGAAAAAAATGTTTGGATAAGCCCAACCTGCAATTGTTTCTCTTAAGGTGGCATGAAGAGCTGCTTTCCAGTTTTAATTGGGTTAGACTGGGCCTGATGCAAAAAAGATCTCCTGCTGCAACAAGGCATGCTGGGTTATGTGTAAAATAAACAGATGTTGGAACTTTTAATATGACTACCCCAGTGAAGTTGAATAACAGCTTTTCAGATAGTTTTTCTTTAAAATGGAATGTAGCATCTGTAAAATACTGGCGATCTGTTTTTTGTTAGATCTCAGTAAGCCACCCTTTCCTAATTTGGTGCCTTGCAGCTGTTGTGGACTATAACTCCCATCACTCCCTGCCAGCACAGCTGCAGTCCTTCCCCAGGATGGGGAATGCTATGGTAAACTATTGAGAGTAAACTACTTCAGTTTAATTTCTCAGGTTCATGGTGGCTTAGAATACCAAGGCATGTTACTGCTCCATAAGCAAGGATACCTGCAATTAACATGTCTATTCTTCCTAAGATTATTTGTTCCTATCTATAGCATTTCTTTCCACATCTCTGATTCTCAGGGCAATCCTACACATGTCTACTTAGCAGTAAGTCTACTTAGCAGCAAGCTTGCTTAGTGCCTTGTTTCACACGTCACAGTAAACTATGGCTTACAAATGTGCTGAATACTGGAGCGGAGTTCACATCCCATTTGCTCCTTCCTGGTCTTTTTAGCTTACTGTGTTGGGGCAGCTGAGCCAAGATTTGGCTTAGTATGTTGTCTGAACATGGGGGTGTGGTTAAGCACTCTCCTCCTTAACCACGATCTGTAACCAAGAACAAATCTTGGTTTAGCTGCCGCTCCACACTGAGCTAAAAGGACCTGAGAGAAGCAAAGCAAGTGTAGTCTGCTCTGAAGCCTCTTTGTTTGCGCTCAGTTATGCTTTAGCTTACTCTTATGTGCGAACACAGCCAGTAAGTACTGAGTTACTACCCAGAAAAACATTGTGTCAATTCAGAAGTAAGTTTAATGGTTTTCAGTGGTGTTTACTCCCAGGTAAGTGTGTATAGGATTGCAGCTAGGAGTGGGTGAATCTTTCAGTTTCAATTTCTCTGTTTCACATTTTTCCAGTCGTAAATTTAATTCTCCACATTAGTTTGTGGTTTTCTTGTTTTTTTTAAAAAAGTCCTCATGAAAATTCATCAGCATTTTAATGCAAATTTCTCCTAATATGCACATCTTTGTATGCAGTTTTGCCTAATATAATCATTTTTGTAAAGCAATGCCCCCAAATATTATGCATTTTTGTATATTTTCACTAATATTTTTATGCATACTTTTAACCCCAGTAGATTCATTTTTACACGTAACTTGGCTGGAGAACTGCGCTGCAAAATCCAAAGTACTAATTTCAAAAGAGGACTGTGTTTTGGTTCTGATATTATTTTAGAAAGTGCAAATTAAATATATTTACCTTTAAATGTAAACTGAATTGAATTTCTCCCCCATCCCTAATTTCAACCCAAGATTAGGAATTTAACAGAATATGATTTTATCCTTTGCGTGGAAAGGGAAGAAAGCAGGGGTTAATGTTCAGCTATGTTCTACACAGAGTAGATCCACCGAAATTAATGAACCTTAATCATATCTATTAACTTCAGTGATCTACTCTGAATTGGACTAGCATTGGGTACCACCCATTTAAAAAAACTGTTTTAAAGCTCTTTTAATATACCCTATTTGACTCACAATGATGATAAAGCCAAGTTAATATAGATATGATAGTTCCACTTAAATTGTGGTAAGACTGCAACCCTACATGCACTTTCTAGGGAGTAAATCCCATTGAAGATAGTAGGACTTCCTTCTGAGTAAACATGCATAGAATTGTTCTAGAGCAAGATTTAATGTTATGGCTCTTCCATGATAATCTAAAAGATTTTAAAAAGCCAGTTTTATTATTTACTATTACTCAAATTTTGTGAGCTTTGAATAAATACAAGATGCACTAGAAGTGGGTGACTTTGTAATCTCATTACAACACTCAGTGAAATCAGTAGGGCCCTTGCTATCTTCAGTTCAAAGGTCTTCTGAAGTATCTGGCTTTAAGATTAACAGATACCTGAGCTGTTAAAAATCATGTTGCCCAGCTTGTATGATGTAGGAAATTTCAACATAGTTTGAACTGAAATGGACTCATTTACCCATCAGCTATTTCATACACTCCCAATGCGAACCTAGTTACCAGGGCTGCACACTAGTTGCCTCCAAACTGTTAGTATTTTGCAGGAGGGCTTCCATCACATGCCGAAAATTTGGGTTTGTGCAATTAAAGTGCTCTGTTGTAATACACCCACTTTAAAAAACAACAACATGGCCTTTCTGCGGTTAGGAAAGTGACAAGGAAATGCACTGAAAATTGTGGGGTGAACGAATGATTAATGGGAACACGTATAAACACCACACAGACAAATCAAGATGAATTCTCATTGAAACATCATCTCTCTGTGAAGAAATCACAATGAATGCCCAGTTAAGATTACACATGTATACTTCGTGCAAGATAATCAGGATGAATGCTCAATAAACAAGTCATAGAGAAGAGCCCACTATTTAGGGGGTTAGCTGTCCCTGATAAATGCCCTTCCTTTTCTCATCTTTGTCAGTTGCAATCAGGACTGGCCAGAAGGAAGGGGAGGGATGCTTATCTGACCTCCTTGTACCAGTGTTGCTGTGGATTACTGGGAGAGGCAAGATTGCATGGAAATGAGCGTAGTAGGGGCATCTTGGTGGAACCGATCTGGCACTCCTGCAAGAGCATGTATACCATGCTGGACTCCCTGCCACCTTGCCTCTCCCTCTCTCCCTCCTGGAAAGCCACAGTGACACCAGTGTCGGGAGTGACACTGCCCTCCCCCCGCCATCTGCCTGCAGCTGCAATGGAGGTGGAGATTTGATTAGTGATATTTTGGATTGGGAATTGTTGATCAGGGCACACCAGTTCTTCCTTCTTATCTTTATAGGACTGCAGCGTCCCATTTTTACAATGTTTTCTTACATGGTTCCGCTGTTTAGCGATTCGGTGAAACCAGCAAAAGCTAGATGCTTTTCTCCTTAGATAACGGTAACCACTCTTGTTAAAAAACACACACCACCTGCTGTTAAAACTGCTCCTTTACTGGCAGCCGCATCTGACTAGGTCAATGAGGCAATGGTCCCCAGGAGACAAAGGAGTCCTTCAGCTAGCAGAAGTCTACCATCCAAACTCAGGCAGAAGCAAGGTGGGTGGGGAGGCCTTTATTTGTGGCAAAGGAAATGCGTCTCAATCTGCAAGAGAACAAGACTTGCTTTGTTCTGGGCAGTTATGCAGGTCCTGTGGGTTGACTCCTTGCCGAGAGTTATGTGTCGGCTGAGTCTCGCTGTGTACGTGGTGAAAGTAGTTTTTTTTTCTTTGCAGCTGCATGCCTTCATCCATCTCCAGCCTTTCTCAAGCTTGCTTGAAAAACAGGGGTATCCCAGGCTGCCTTGTCCATAAGGAATCATGTTTGTGTGACAAAATGACTCTAGAAGAGGCTGAAGGACTCCATCTTGGAGTCTGGAAGAAGCTTCCTGAGATCTGGAAGGGACTAAGGGATTTCCATCCTGAGATCTGGAGGAGGCCATGGGACTCCCTTAGGGATAGATGAATATGTCAATTTCGTTTTCTCTCAGTTTCCCAGGCTTAAGTTCAGTTCTGCAGATACAGTAGAAGTGGGCCAGTGCCCCGCTTTTCGGCATTCCATTAATACGGCGCCAGCAAGGCAATCAGCTGGAAGGGGGGCTGGACCTCCCCGTGCTCCACCTGATCTCGCCGGAGGAGGGGAAGATCAGCTGGAGCGTGCTCCAGCTGATCTTCTCTTCTGGCGCAATCAGCAGGTTAGGTTCCAGACCCACGCGCTACAGCTGATCTGCTTTTTGGCAGTTTTCGCTTTTCGGCAGGGGTCTGGAACCTAATCTGCCGTATGAGTGGGGCCCTACTGTATGCACATCAAGCTGCAACCTTTTAAAAAAAAAGGTTATGAAAATTCATCAACATTTTAGTGCAAATGTCTCCTAATACACACATTTTGTATGCAATCCTTCCTTTTTGCAAAGGAATTTTGTCGAATATGGTGCATTTTTGTGTGTTATTTTCACTAAGATATGCATTTATGTGCACACTTTACCCGAGTGTATGCACATTAGCTGACTGGAGAACTGCATTGCCGAATTCAGAGAAGTGCAAATTTCAAAGGATGGTTGTGTTTTGGTTTACGTATTGTTTTGGAAAGTTCAGATTAAATAAGTGGCTTTAAATGCAAACAGAATCAAAATTCTTCCCCATTCCTAGACTCCGAACTTCATTCCTGGATTCATTGGCCATTACTCTCTGATTACAGGTCTACAGGGGCTTTTTACATCATCCTTGCTAGTATTTCTTTTAAAATTACATCACAACGTTGCTGCACTGCAGGACAGCTGCAAATTTTGCATGCTTGAACAGAACCTTCTCTGCTGTAGCAAACATTGAGGAGTTGCCAGACTGACATATACCCGGCCTCAGAAATACGAGTCTCAGTGGGGCTCATAATGTTCTCATCTACAAGATAAGCGTTACAATTCAATAATTCTTCACTGGCTCATATTTTCATCTGAGCTGGAGAAGAATTTAACTCTTCCCTCCCTGCCAGCCCACAAACTCATACCCATCCATGATCATTCCATTCCTTTCCATTCCGCTTCCTTCCCACCTTCTTACCTGAATGGTGGTGGTGGTGATGCTGTTCTGGGAGTGGCATTAGAAAAAAGCAAGCAGAAAGGAAAGGAGGGAGGCCCCTCACACTCTCCTCCCACCAACACCTGGTGTGATGCTAGGTCAGGGGTTTTCAGTCCGAGGGCCACATTCCCTTCTGAGCTGTTGTCCAAGGACCACATGCCAGTGGTAATGCAGATCCAGAGGAAAAAGTGAGCGGAACAACTCATGTAAATGTTGCCTTTGTCCAGTAGGCTCGTTTGTACATGCACACCCACATACTCCTTTCTATCCTCCATCCAAGGAAGCAAGAGGCATTATCGGAGTTCAAGAACGCAATCCAGCCAGGCAATTTAATGGATGAAAAGCAGAGCTGGTGAGGGCTGTGGTTTGAAAGGGAAAATCCCAAGAGCCTGACAAAGAGGCCTAGAGGGCTGCATTTGACCCCTAGGCCTAGAGTTCCCCATCCCTGTGCTAGGTAGGGCATTAGGCAGGGACATGTGACCTCTGGAAGATATAGTTTTCTTAAGGGTTGCCGTGATGTCAAGCCTGAAAGAGCTTGCTCATCACTAATCTAACTCCCTCTCATTGTCACCTCCCCGCTTCAAATGTATCAGGTCTAATTTGCGCATTGTTTTGAATGCCAGAAATTGTGCAAATTCTCAGCTTCTTTTGAATGGGATTATGCCGTCCCTTAAGAATCAAGTTTCCAGCTTGGGGGCGTACTCCTGAATCCAGCCCTGTTCTTAGATGTCCAGCTGGCAGCAGCGGCCAGGGAAGCCTATGTCCAATTTAGTATGCCCACTGTACCCTATCACTCATGCCTTGGTAACATCCTTTGAAGACTTGAGCTGGCCTATAGATGGGTTTCATGAGATCAGGTTCTGATGCCACAAATAAGCTGAACTTTCTGCAACCGTCTCTCTCTTTCTGTCACCCCCTTTTCTTTCTCTTTTTCTGCCACTCCCCTTTCTCTGTGTCTTTTTTCCTACTACTCCCTTCCCCCTTCCTTGTCACCGGCATGAAGTGAGACCAAGGGGCCACAATTTGCAGCACCTAATTCTAACAAATAAGTGTGCATTTGAAACGCTTTTAAAAAATGAGAAGGGCAGGCAGCTCACCTGAAGCAGGGTGGCACGTATGTTGCTCATTTGCATTGCAAACATTGGAAGAAGCTGGACTGACTTCACAGGAAAAGAATCCACGGCAACCTCTGCGTTAGGATTACATCTGTGCACATCCTGACTTGTTTGGGACTCTCAAATGTTGACCGGTTTGCATTTGCTACCCCAGCTGGATCTAGGAGGACATCTGCAGAGCATTTTCCATTTGGGTGCTTTCTGTTGTTGGCTGCAGAAGTAGTTGGCAGTGGCAGCAGCAACTTCCCAGCACATGGCACTGGGCCACAGAATCAGACACAAGGAAAGCGCCACTTAGCTTGAGCTCTGGAGGTCAGGTCCTAATCCATCATCTGCTTCAATAAACACGACAGCCTGCTGCATGCCTCTGCCACAGCCCTGCTCAGTTTGGCTCATCAGCCTGTATGTTTGCAACAGGATTTTGTAAGGTATTTTGGCTATTGAGAATAGTCATTAAGAGAGATGTAAGAAGGCATCATTTTCCGTTCTGCCCTGTATCCATCGCACGCAGCGCTGTTTCCATTCTGTTGCAGTTTGTCTTCTGCCAAAAACTGCATTACTCATCTCGCTGTCTGCTGTGGCGAACTTATGTGATTATGTAATTAATTTCATAAGTTACATTGTCAGTATGTTATTGTACCCCATTAATTTCAGTGCCTAGGAAACGCAATGCAAATGGGGGAAATGTAATCAGTTACATATCGTTATATACTCAGTGTGCATAAAAATGCATGTAGCAGTGAAAATAACATACAAATATGCATTGTTTTAGGGGGAAATGGCTTGCAAAAATTGTGTATATTAGTCAAAACAGCAAATAAGTTTATTGAGAGAGGTTTGTGCTAAAATGCTGACAATTTTCAAAAGGGTTTTTTTTAAAAAAAATCGCAAATTGTTGTGGACACAAGAACTGAATTTAAGATGGGGAAAATGAGGAACAGGGAGAACCAAAATGGTCAGATTTGGTTGTCTCTAGTGAAAAGCCAGCCCTGCTGCTTTGGGGAGCCCTTCTTGTCATTCTGCTGAGTTGGGGCCCTGGGCCTATGCCCCAAAGTCCCACCTGGCTGGCCCCACTCTCCATCACATACTGGGGTGACAAGATGAAAAAGATGCTGGATTGGGAATCCTCTGCTTTTCTCTGAGACTCAAACCCCTCCTTTCCCCCCCATTTGTTTCCTTTTCTTGGATGTCTCAAAAAAAGGGGGGGAAGCTCATTCCAAACCCAGGTGGATTTGATACAGTTGTCACTGTTCAGAGAGAAGAAGCTCACACACATAAACTGAGCAACCCCCTTTCCCTGCCCTACTTGTTTCCCTGTAAAATCTAGATAGATTTCTTTCCTGTGCCTGCTGAATTCATGAATCCTTCCCCAGCTGCTCCTTCCAGATGCATGCAATAAATTCAACAGCCAGAAGTTTGCACAAGAGCGGGGGCTGATCCATGGCTGATCCATGGATTCCTTCTCCCTTATGAACATAGGAAGCTGCCTTATTCTGTTGGATCATGGGTCCATCTACCTCAGCATTGACTACACAGACTGGCAGCAGCTCTCCCAGCCCTACCTAGAGATATTGGGGATTGGATCTTGGACCTTCTGCATGCAAAGCAGATGCTCCACCGCTGAGCCATAGTCCTTCCAAAGATGCAGCTCCTTCTCGCCAACTGAACTATTGCCCGTCAAACATGCCTAAGCAGGAATTGCTAATTTTACAGAGACATCCAGCTGATGCTTAGCTGCCTGTGGGATTAGTTCAGCTGAAAACGTGGGGTGGTGCCGCTGTTAATATAGCAAGCATGTTTTCTGTGTGGACACGGGTTGTGGACTCCCAGTTCCTATCAGCCCCAGCCAGCATAGCCAGTGGTGAGAGAGGATGGGAACTGGTGTCCAGCAACATCTGGAGGGTTGCACTGGGGTGGGGAAGGCTGCCAAAGAGTGTGGATGAAATACTTATGTGTACAGATGTCTTTCAATGCCTTCTGTAGGCTCTGCTAGTCCAGTCAAGGCTCCCGGGTATTATTAATATTATTATTATTAAATTTATATCCCGCCCTTTCTCCCAGTAGGAGTCCAGGGCAGCAAACAAAAGCACTAAAAACACATTAACATATCATAAAAATAGAGTTTAAAATATATATAAACAAAAACAATTAAAAACATATTAAAACAAAACATCTTTAAAAACATTTTTTAAAAGCTTTAAAAACATCTATTTTTTTTTTTAAAAGAAGGTTTAAAAACATTAAAAAGCAATTCCAATACAAATGCAGACTGTGCACATGGGTATTTAAAGGTGCACACTCATGTTACTTGCACATTCATGTTTAATCTAACACATGAAGCTGCCTAAAGGTGTTTGGGAGCTGCACCTCCTGCGAATGGCTGCAGCCAGGGTGCTGATGGGTATGAGGAGTTTTAAGTCCATCATGTCAGTGTTGTGTTTGCTCCCTGGTTGCCAGTTTGTTTCTGGGTTCAGTTAAAGTGCTGGTGTTAAGTCAACCTTTAAAGTTTGGGACCTGGGTACCTTAATTTTATATGAGTCAGGCCAACGGTCCATCTAGCTCAGTATTGTTCACTCTGACTGGCAGTAGCTACACTCTAGTCTATCAGACGCGGGTATCTCCCAACCCTCCTTGGAGACGCCTAGGCCTGAACCTGAGACCTTTTGCATGGAAAGCAAATGCTCCACCATTGAGCGATGGCCTCTCTTGATAAGGAACATCTTTTTCTGTTTGTTCTTCTCTGTGTGCGCCTGCTATCTGAAACCCTGCTCCAGATCCTCATCCCCGTAAGGCACGGCTGGCGGAAACCAGGGTCAGGCCATTTTCTGAGTGGGGCCCACCTTGTGGAACGCCTTGCCGAACCATCTAGATCAGGCACCATCATTGTACTGTTTTAGGTGGCTGGTAAAAACATGGTCGTTTGAAAAGGCCTTGGGCTGATTATTTTCTTTTTCTGGTTTACTCCACTGTTTTGGTTCTGTTGACTTGTTTTGGAATTTGTTTTTGTGGTCTGTGGGGTTTTGTTTTGACATTCATATTTTGATCCTGTTTGGAATGGGGATTGCTATGTATTTTAACAGTATTGTGCTGTCTCAGTTCGATAACTGCCTGGAGTTTCTTTTGAAAATTAGGCAGGATATAGGTTTTAAAAATAAATTATACTGGGTCAGATGGTCCATCTAGATCAGCGTTGCCTCTTCTGACCAGTAACACTTTATTTCTTCCTGCCGATATCTCCCTTTCCCATCTACTGATATGTGATTTTATTTTATTTTTAACTGTAGACATTTGGGAGTGGACTGGGGACTTTAAGCATGCCAGGCATGTGCTCTGCTTCTCAACTATGGCCCTTCCCCTGTGTCTGCAGTGTTAAGCTACGCTCGGTCATCCCAAGTCAGCAGCCTGCTCTTGGCACAGCATCCCTGAATCGACCGCGTCCAAATGGCTTCCTCTTTATTTCTCTGGAAGGAGCTGATCCATGCATGCTCTCTTTCTGTAATGAAAGAGGGTCTGTGTATGCACAAGAGATCTGCTCAGGTGCTCATGAAACTCTAGAATACAGTGAGTGACTAAGGGCGACCTATAGAGATATACCTAACGTGGAAGTAGTGCTAGTCTTACTCAGAGCAGACCCACTGAAATGAATAAAGTTTGTAAGGTTCATTAACTTTAATGGGCCTACTCTGAGTAGGACTAGCATGGAATGCCACTATCTGGCACTTAGGACTGTCTCCAGGCCACACCCCTCACTGGTCCTGCTCCACGTCTCCTTGAGTGCTTTAGTTTGGCTTGAATGCGTACTTGAACTGTGTTGTCTCTGACTTGCCTGGATGGAGAGATGGAGAAATCTCTGACTTGTGTATGGCTCGAATGTTTGCTATTGTACCAAGGCAAGAGTTGCATCTGTTGCTCTGCCCACTTTTTGGGCATGCCCACCACCAGTACACCCCTTCCCCAGTTGCTCATGAGAAAATGTGGCCCTTAGGCTTAGAAAAGTTCTGCACTCCTTCTCTATTCACTGGCAGTAGGAATGATATGAGAAAGCAAAAGCAAGAAAAAATGGAGGAGGGGACTCCCAACAAATTAGTTTAGACAAGTGGGACCTGTAACAAAATGTTGCACTATGAAGTACTGCTGTTCGGGGCTTAAGCTACTCCATCCCATTCTTATCACCACACCTGATTTTCTGTCTCTTCCCCCATCTCTCAACAGTCTGTCAGCATTGCCCGGCCACTAAGCATGCACAGTCTTTATTGAGCTGACCCTCTCTTATGGTCCCCGCAAAACTTTTTTTAAAAAAACTGCAAAACATAGCGTTTCCCCCAGTCTGCTGATGCCTCCCTCTTGTGCATTGGTTACGAATGTCGAAGAATTCCATCAGAAACAGGAGCAGAAATTGCCACAATTTGCACGTCCATCCGGTGTCAGGAACGGGAATTGCACAATCGAAAATGAGTGGTATTCACTATGGTTTTTGTAGTCCACAAATATGACATGAATAATTTCTGCATTGTTTTTGAAACTGTTTAGGCAATTAATTACATTAGTTTCAGACATCATGGATAGCAAAAGAAACTGTAGTGGAATGGAAATATCTGTGGTCATTCCCTTAGTTTCCGATGTGGAGGCTGTGACTGCTGTTGCTTATGTAACCCAAATGGCACAGCCAACACTAGGGATGTGCACGCAGGCAGCAATCTCCGTCCCATCCTGTGTTCATCTTCTTTTTTTAATCATTGCCCTGGTTTCCTTTTTTGCCTACAGTTGGTTGGTTCTTAATGTACAGATCTATGCATAATGTATAGTTGCCTGAGTTTTGCTCCATAGACCATAGTTATAGTTGGATTTTGAGGAGTTGCCTGCAATACTTCTGGTTTTTTCTGGGTTATGGTGGGTTGCTCTTCTGGTAGGAGGAAGCATGTTTTCACGGCTCTGCCTGTGAGCTCTAGTAGGAGGCGCCATCCATATAACAGGAGGTGACATTTCCGCACAAATGGCGGGGGGAGACTTGTTCTTGATGGAGAAAACGAGGATCAAACTACATGTAATGTGGGAAATCCTGACTAGGTCTCCTGGATCTCTGTCATTAGGCAAAATCACTCATTTTCCTTTTCCCTGTGCCATCAAATGAGGCTAGCCATTACCCTCTGTCAAATGCAGAGAAGACTTCATACTACTCTTTTCACTCTGGTACCTGTGTGACGCCCTCAGCCTTTGGCTCCGACAGCTCCATAACAGACCCCTTGCATCTTCCATTTAGCCACCAGATCTTCTGCAACAGAGCTAATGAAAACCTTTAAGCTTCCTTCAAGCTGAACTCCAGACAGAGGCCTATTGTGGCTGCCTTGACAAGAGCTCTTCATTCTGAGTTATCACATGCTTATGAGGTAGCCCCTGCTGAAGAAACAACTTTGCCCCGAGGCTGCTTATGGCATTTGTTCGATTCTCGTTGCTCCACTTAATGCTATCGGCTGGCCCACAATTGTGAGAATACTGCAGTGTGTGGTTTCTTCATTAGGACTGGGCAGGGAGGATTTCTCCGTTGGAATATTGGTGAAGTTGGAATATTGCTAGCATGGTCCAGTGCCACAATGTCACATCTTCAGGCAGCTGCTAGGGCCCACACAGGACCCACTGCACTGACCCCTCTGTTTAGAACTGGGACATGTACAACTCTGTTCATACTTTCCTCCTGAGAGTGCAGAGAGAAGATCAGAGGCAGATTCAACAGAAGTGAACCAGTCCCACCATCCCTCCACCTTGTCTCATAAATGTTCAATGGACATTGTTTAGAAGGTGAAAATAGGACTACTCTAAAGAAGATCTTGGACTCCAGCTCCCATCGTCCCTGACTGTCATGGGCCCTGTGGAGGACTCCTGGCAGAGTGATGAGGAGAAGGAGGGCTGGGATCCTGCTAGGTGAAAATAGGACTATTCTAAAGAAGATCTTGGACTCCAGCTGCCATCATCCCTGACTGTCATTGGCCCTGTGGAGGACTCCTGGCAGAGTGATGAGGAGAAGGAGGAGGGCTGGGATCCTGGAAGGTGAAAATAGGACTATTCTAAAGAAGATCTTGGACTCCAGCTGCCATCATCCCTGACTCTCATTGGCCCTGTGGAGGACTCCTGTCAGAGTGATGAGGAGAAGGAGGAGGGCTGGGATCCTGGGAAGGGGCCCAGTGGACTGCAGAGGAAGGGGACTGAAACAGGAGAAGGCTGTTTAGACAGTGACAGTTCTGCCCTCCTAGTTCCAGTTACAACTGAAGGAGCGCTGTCTGACTATGAGCCAACCCTTGTTCTGTCTCTCAGCCATGTCTTGTTGCCCAAGCCACCACTCGTGCCTTCTCCTAAGGAGGAGGAATCAAAGGCTCAACCAGAGGCAGTGTTAGAGGAAGCTCTGGGTGAAGTGCCGCCACTGGCATCACCAAGGACTAGGGATGGGAAGATCTGTCCATGTCGGTTCTCTCCATTTCTCATTTTTCCAACATTAAATTCAGTTCTTGACATTTCTGCAGCAATTTGTGATTTTTTTTAAAAAATCCTCATGAAAACTCTCCAGCATTGTTCTGCCAATTTCTCTTAATAGGCATATTTTTGTAGGCGGTTTTGATGAATGTACACATTTTTGCAAGCCACTTCTTGTCATATAATGCATTTTTGTATGCTGTTTCCACATATATTCATTTTTACGCACACTTTCCCCTCATACATGCATTTTTGTAAACTTTGGTTGGTTGGTGAAAAATTAGAATAATTGCACATTTGTAATAATTGTGAAATTGGAATAATTGTGAATTTGAAAAGATGTCTGTGTTTCAGTTGCCATATTGTTTTGGAAAGTGCAAATTTGATAGATTCAGCTTGAAATGCAAACTGAATTGAAATGCTCCCCCACCCCATCAGATGCGCGGGTGCGCACAGACAGCCCCAGCTTTTCAGCCTCTTTGTAGGAGTGCCTGCTTGCTCCTGCAGTCCAGTACAGAGAAACCTTCCTCATGCAAATGGAAAACCCGCCCTGACCTTATTTAAAGGATCTTAAGGGGGGTGTCTTATTGCAGTGACAATGTCTTAGCTTGAATAGTCATGCCTAGTTATGCTGTGTGTAGAGATGCAGAGTCCTGTATCATCTGTAAGCTGATCTATGAAATGCTCTAAACTGAGATTTCACATTAAATATAATGGAGAAAAGCACACCAGGAGTCCCAAGTCTGAATCCAATGGGATTGACCAGGACAATGACCATGGCCCATGCTTGCTGGGACTGATGGGAACTGGAGTCCAACAGCATCTGGACGACCACAACTTAAAGTAATGTCTGAATATGGCAAGCTGCCTTTTGCCAGATTAGACAATTTGCCCATCTACCCCAGTACCTTCTACTCCTCTAACTGACTTTGGTCCCTGGGGTCTCAAGCAGCAGCTTTTCCCATCACCTGTTTACTGGATCTTGGTTTTGTATCTAGGGATGGCCGGGATGATATCTGGGGCCTTCTGCATGTAAAAGCCTGTGCTCTACCACTGAACTGTGGTTCCTCTTAAAGGAATGGTAGTGATGGTGCTTGCATAGGTGTGGGGAACCTTTGGTCCTCCAAATGTTGCTGAATTACAACTCCCACCATCATTGGCCATTGGCTATTCTCGCTGGGGCTGGTGGGAGTTCTAATTCAGCAACATTGGGGGGGGGCAAAGGTTCCCCACGCCTGTGCTAGCAGGTTGAAGGGTTTCTCCATGGTGGTGACATTAATCCCCTCCTATCACTTGACTGTTGACAAGGATGTACTTTTTCATACAGTGTAAACTATGGAATTTACAACCACGAGGTGGTGTGAAGCCACCGACGTAGATGGCTTTAGAAGGGGATTGGACAGTTGATGGAGGATAAGGCTATCAATAGCTACTGGTCTTGATGCTTGTGTACGACTTCCAGGATCAAAGGCAGTGTGCCTCTGAACATGTTGTGCCGGGGAGGGCTATTGTGCTCAAGTCCTGGTTGTGGGCTTCTCGTGGGCATCTGATTGGCCACTCTGAGAACAGGATGCTGGACTCGGTAGGCCATTGGTCTGATCCAGCAGCAGGCTTTTCTTACAGCTCCTTGGTTGTCGCATCAGCCCTGCCCTGGGGAGGTGGGGATCTTGTGAGTTGTGGCAAATCCTGGAGCATCATGGCCATGTCAGCCACGTCAAATTACTAGCCCCAGCCCCAGGGGTTACGGGATGGCCCAGTGCTGCCTCCCTCGGTTTCTTGCTCCTTCCATAGTTTTGTCCTACTCCTTATCTTCCAGCAGTCGGCAAGCAGCCTCCCCATCATTGTGACCGCCAGCCCTGCAGGGTTCAAAACGTGTCAGTCCTTGCATTAGCAGAAGAGACCTGCTGCTCTTTCCATTTCTGTTTATTAGTTCTCTGAAATCAAATCTCCATTAAACAATGACCGTATGGCCCATGATCAGAACTGGGGAAAACTTGTGCCAAAGGTTGGGGTGTGTGGGAATCTAATTTTTAAAAGCGTTTGTATCTCGCCCTTCTGCCAAGGAGCTCAGGAGGGGAAACATGATGCTCCTTCTCTTTTATCTTCACAACAAACTTGTGAAGATGGTTAGACTGAGAGTGAGTAACAGACTCAGAGTCTCCTGGTGAGCGTTATCGCTGAGCGGCAATTTGAACCCTGGTCTCCCCAGTCCTAATCTGACTCTGTAACCGCTGTTCCAAGCAAGATTTCTTATGCATCCAGATTCTACTAAATGTAAACTTAGCGTGCTTGTATTGTAAGCTGTGGCAACGTTACAGAATGTAGAGGATTCGAAGGGCAAAGAAGGGAAGCATAACGTGGGAAAGGGACAGCCGTGAGCAAGGATTCCATGCACTGATTCTGCTGCATCATTAAGATAGTGGGCTGGATCCTGACAAAGTCTGAGATCCTCACCTAGGAGTAGGGATGGAAGAGAAATTCAATTTGGCTTGTATTGAAAGCCAAATTTGCAGCTTCTGAAACAATATGAAAATGAAAACACACACATATTTCAACATTTGCAGTTCTCCAAATTTTGCTGTAAAACTGGCTTCACTGGAAATGACCTAAACTACTAGAGCAGTTTTTATTCTGTTGAAGTTCAGATCTCTCTTCGGGAACATCCCTTGCAGAATGCTGACTGGCAGTTGCAAGTGAAGAGGAAAAGCAAGGAGTGATTGCGGAATAGAGTCTCCTGGAAGAGGGCAGGCACCCTGCTGGCTGGCACCCTGTACAGGAGGCATTGCAGGCGGCAACATTTTGTTCAAGTCTCGTGTGTGTGAAATGATAGCAGCGCAGAACCAGGGCAACGATTGTTTGAGAACTAGGGTGCTACACGCATCTCCCTGTTTTTGTTTGAGGAACGTTGGATGATGTGGCTCTCTATGATCTCAAGAAAAAGGGCTTTCCCAGCATAGACATTAGTGTGCATTTAGCGGGAGGGGGCGTAGGCAGCATTTGAAGAAGAGCTTTTTTAAAATGCTTGCCAATCCTGACGTCTAGTTCCAGCTGTCTCTTTGGGATGATGGGAATTGGTTTCTCTTGCAGCTTTTGTTCTTTTCCACTTTAAAGTATGATTTAGGGTAGCAGCTGCACACAATGTGGTCTGCATGACGGAGCTCATCTGCTCTTTCGCAAAACTCTTGGAGAGACTCGGGGTGGGGGGAGAGATGAGAATGGCAACAGGTTCATGTCTGGAAGACAACCGTTCCTGATCTTATCACTACCTAGCAAATTTCTGAAATGAGTAATTTGCAGGCTACGTGCCTGTACTTCTGCCCTGGATCTAGCTAGAGACATTGGGATGGTTCGGGGGTGGGGTGGAGAGGGAATTGCTCAGCTTTGTAATCCTGAGGAAAAGATCGAATGGGCTTCTCTGACTCGCATGTAACGCAGTATTGTGACTTCATCACTTGTAGGAGCAATTGTGGATACCAGGCTACAGCTAGTTGCCCGAAGAACTGTGCGATCTTAGTATGACGACAAGTGGACTCTGCAGCAAACTGTTGCAGCGTGGAGCGCTGCTCTTCAGGATTCCAGCCACACCATGCTACCCCCCTGGTGGTTTCTCTTTTCATCTCCTCAACAGTAGGGATGCTGGGGAAATTTGATTTTGTTGGCATTTTAATGAGAAACTACCTAATCTGCACTTCCCAAACTCATGCACAAACCAAATCTTTCAAAATGCACACTCTTCTGAATTTTGCAAAGGAGTTCTCCAGCTAAACATGTACAAAAATGCAGATAGGGTGAAATTTGCATACAAATGCATATTTTAGTGAAAATAATATTCAAAAATGCATTATATTATAGGAAATTGCTGGCATAAATGTGTATGTTAGTCAAAGCTGTATATAAAAGTGTGTTTTTGACAGGAAATTCAGACTAAAATGCTGACAAATTTTCATGAGGTTTTAAAAAAATATTGCAAATCACTGCAGAAATGTGGAGAACACTGGAAAAATGAGAAACTTAGAGAACAGAAATTGACAGATGTATCCATCCCCACTTAATGAGCACAATTAGTCCTCATTGGGCTATTGGGTTTTTTTTTGTATTCCTTCAAACCTAGGGCTTTCCCCTGGGTGGGTGGTGCCATTTTGGCTACATAAGGATTGGCACTCATGTCCCAAACATTGGAAATAGAGTGAAAGATTCTATATGTGTCAGCAGCATGTGTGAAAAATGAGTCAGCTTTTTCGAAACCTTGTGAGGATTGGTTTTCCAGCCTGTGTGCCGTCTGTGTGAGATTCCCAGCCATCTCCAGCTTACATGTTCAAACAATAAAAAACTAGTTGACAAGATATCCAGCAGCACTTTTAAAAAAACTACTTTTTATTTTATTGTTGTGGCATGATTTGCATGCATGGTGTGCAGAAAGTGGGCAGAGAGTTTTTCTCCCTCTTACGTAACACCAGAATGTGGGGTTATCCAGTTAAACTGATTGGTAGTAGATTTTTTTGTCTACACTCAGGCTGTCCAGCTAGAACTTGTAGGCATTTGGGTGGGCCGGGGTGGGCTCTGTATGCCTGTTGCTGCTTTCTTTATTACATAGCATAAACTAAGAGTCGTAAGGAACAGCAACAATTCCTGGGGAAGGAAGAGCCCAGATGAGGGTTCTTAATGAAGTACAGTACAATAACGAACCTCCTGCAGCTGCCAATGCTCTTTGATGTGAGGTTAATGGCAGTGAGCACCTTTAGGCTCTACCCGATGACCCATTGCATCAGTTTCCTTGGGATGGAAATCCACGGCCATATTGCAAACCAAAGGCAGAAGTTGCTCTCTGATGAACAGGATCCTTGGGGTTGCTCTGGCTTATCCAGAAGGTCAGTGAGTGAGTGCTTAAATGCGTTTTGTTCCTGTGCAACAGTCTGCCCTCCCCAGTGCTCTGTCCTGAGATGCAAAGCAAGCAGGTAATAGGTGGGAAAGGAGACACACATATACACACACAGTCGCTGCTGCAGAGGAGGAGGGGTGGAGTGCACAGACCTCGTTGCAGTGTAGCACACAGCGGCGGTGGTGGCCGATGCCTATTTGGGAGTGGCGGGCGGAAGGCAGGGCGACCAACAGGAGGTGGAGCCAGAGCCGACGACAGGCAGAGCCAACTCATTCAACTTTGGTCCCCATCCTCCTCCCTGCTGAGTTCTTCGAGGGCAGCTCTGAGACTCGAGAGGAGGAGGAAGCTGACAGGAAGTGTCACCCCCTGGACAGGATGTAAATAAGAAGGCAGGCAGGTGGAGGCTGGCTGAGGGCAGACTGAGCTTGGTGGGGCAGCGCCCTACTTGCCCTAATAGGTCAGACTCCATGGCATGGCACTGGGATCAATCTAACCTTCCTGCTGCTTTGTACCACCCTGAGCTCTCCACACCCCACCCCTGCCCCTCAGTTAGCGGCAGCGATCCACTGTGTTTGGAAGCCAGACGGGCAACGATGCTCTACCTGTTTCTCCTCACTGGCCGCTACTGCATGCGAGAGAGAGAAGAATTTGCTCCCATAGAATGTAGTAGTGCCCAATTTGGCCATCTGCTTAGATGGCTTTCAAAGGACATTAGATACGTTGACAGCAGATAAGCTATCAATGCCTGCTAGTTGTGCTGGCCATATGTTACAACCAGGGTCAGCAGCTTCCTGCCTCTGAATCACCAGCCACAGGGGAAGAACAGCAGGAGGGGACTGTGGCTTTTGAGCCACCCATAGGCATCTTGAGCTCCTGCAGGAAACGGATTGCTAGGCTGGACAGGACCTTTGGTCTGATCAGACAGGGCTCTTGATATTTTTTTTTTTTAGATATTTGTCAAGCAACAGAAGGGGGAGCACTTCGGAGACTGAATTCATTCTTTAAAAAAGATGAAGCTGTCATCTTTTTTGAATGATTTTTATTTTTGCAGGAATAATAAAAGGCTCAAGAAGAAAAGTCACAATATATGGGACTGCAAACAGACCTAACAACAAAAGATATGTCCTCCTTAAAAAATTACATGGGCTATAATCTATAATCATTAGGTGTTTTAAAAACCTCTTGATTGGTGGAAAAGGCTGGACGTTTGTGTTTACGCAGGATGTTTCGGCACAACTTGGTTGTGGTATTATTGAGTGGGGAACTTCATTTGGTGCTCCATGCAAAGAGACAACTCACCTCATGTCAGGAACTCTGATCCTTCCCACATGGCCTTCACTCTATCCCTTTTTTTTTTCTCATAGCGCAGGAAATGCTTTCTGATTTTCATAAATATCAGATAAAACACAAGTCTCATCATTGTCTTTTCTTCGTGTGGATATGTTGACTGTAACATACAGAGAGACCATGGGAAGCTATAAATTATTAATACTTTTTGTAGTCCCATCAATACTGTAAAATACTATAGAAAATACTTATACATATTATGAAAGACAAAAGGAAAGAAAAATAGAAGTAAATAAGTAAATAAAAATAAATAGATCCTGTGTCTCTGTTTCTTGATACCTCAATTATGGAATACAAAAGTAAATGGGAAGAAGGCAACACATTATTAAATACAATGACTTGTCTCCACATCTCTGTTATTTATTGAACTAAAAGCAGAAAAAGAAACATAAAGAAGAACAGAAGAAAAGAGTGAATAAAGAAAATACAAGAAAAGTTACAATGTTCATCAGCTAAACCCTAACTCTTTTTTTGTTTTGTTTTCTTCTTCTCTTTTTCCAGAGACCTAAAGAGCAACTTGATTAGCATCATCCAGCCTGGAGCTTTTCTGGGCCTCTCAGACCTGAAACGTTTGTAAGTATGCCTGTTGAGTCCACTCCCCAAAATGCCGGAGCAGCCAGTTAATTTCTTCCAATGTTCAACTGAAAACTACCCTCCTGTAATTTAAGCCTCTAGTCCTACCTTTTCGGTCAGCAGAGAACAAATCTTCACCCTTCTCTATAGGGGTGTTCACACATTACATTCAGCGAGTATACAAATTTGTGTACGCAAATAGCTGAGCTGTATACTCGCACAGTTTTTCTCGGGTAATGTTCAATGAGTGTACAGTCTATGTACCAGTGTACGCAGCAGTTGAGTCATGCAAATCAACAAGCGTACGCTCTTTCACACAAAAAAGCTTGTGTGTGTGTAGAGATCGCTTGTACCTGTGTTCGGTGTGACATGTGAACAAGCCTTTTGTGACAGCCCTGCAAGGATCTGAAGAGTGCTATCGTGTCTCCTCCTCATGTCTTTTCTTCTCAAGGCTAAACATAGCCACTTCCTTCAACCTCTTATTTTTTAAATGTTGTTTGACCCTGGCCTTTGGCTCCGGAGAGGTATGTTTTCAGAACCCAACCTATTCTTATGATTGAAATGTGTTTTAATGCTTTTTAACATTGTATTTTAAATTTTGTCACCTGCCCTGAGACCTACAGGTGAGGGTCAGGCAATAAATATAATAAGAACTAAATAAGAAATGCCACTGTCCTATCATAAAATATCAGGGCAAAGCTCATGGGACTTGGTTTCCATACCCCTGACCTTCTTTGTTGCCATCCTTTGAACCAGTTCCAATTTGTCTACCAATTTTGTCAATGGAAAAAACAGCAGGGAGTGGGGGGGGAGAAGGTGTTAAAGGGGTATCTCTTCCTTGGCCATCTCGAGCATTGCCCCTGTCTTCACTTCAGTCTCTGTTTCACCCCAGTCACTTACCTTGGTAGATCCCATCCTGTCAGCCACCTCCAGCATCACTCTGACCATCCAGTGAATGTCCTGCATGGCTTCCCGTTTGTGGGGAGGCTTGTAAGCACCAATGAGAGAAGGTTGAGGGGGTAGAAGGTGTGGAGTGGGTGAGGACGGCACACCCAGGAACATTGGAGCGGAGGCTGGCACATGCAGCCCAACCACCTCCAAATATTGGGACACCGTGTTCAGGAATGGCACCCGAAGGAGCCTAGATTCCCACACTAAGTAAAATCCACCTCTGATGGCATCCTTCCTCAGATCTTCTCCACATTGCTAAGCAGCATCCTGAAGAAGCCAGCTTACAAAAGGTCAGGGATGGTGTGGTGGCCGCCATTTGCTCAGGGACTACTTGTTGAGCGTTAGCCATCCTGGCCCTTTTAGTTTGTCCCCTGGGCCCCATGGCCTGCATTTCCATGGCTTCCCATGGCTCTTTTGCTTCAACAGGGACCTCTCCAACAACCGCATCGGCTGTCTCACCGCTGGCATCTTCCAGGGATTGGTCAGCCTCATCCGCTTGTGAGTATTTGTGTATACATGGTAGGAAGAGGCAAGGAAGAGGGCTGGCTGGTGAGCAGCAGTCCAAGTTATGGCCTGTATGTTAAAACACTACATAGAGAGCACCTCAGCAGCAGTCGAGCCACCGTGAAAGAGCATGCTTGACTAACTTCGGCCCTGTCAAGTGACTTGTTCATTCTCCTCTTCAACAGGAACATGTCAGGGAATATTTTCTCCAGTATCCAGCGTGGGGTCTTTGACGAGCTGCTATCTCTGAAAGTCCTGTGAGTATTTCCTTCTCCTGCAGGTTGAAAGAAGGGGGAGGCAGGGAAGAGGCAACCAAGTAGCTCTTGAAGTGGTTGGACCTGAGATTGGACCGCACAGGAGTCATGGGCAGCTGCAACTCATGTTCTTTTGCTGTCCTAGGGTGGTGCTAATAGAATTAGAGCATCCCCCTTACCCATGCAAGCTGAGAGTATTCTTTGGAATCTCCTGTGATTGTCGCCAAAGGTTTGGGGGACATTCTTTCAGCTTCTGCAAGGATTGACCATGGCAGAAGCAGCATATGAACTTGAACTCACACACTGCTTCCACTGTGTGATGGACGCCTCTTGAGCTGCGCTGCACTAGACAGTCGCTTAGCCTTCCTGTGTAGTAGAATCAGCCCTACTGATGGTGCAGTGATAACTGATGGGCATCTGCACCCACTTTCTGGCCAGTGATCACAGCAGTAATGGAGGTGCTAGGAGAAGGTTGCCCATGGACATGGTAAAACGTACTAATATTATTAGGGTTAGAGAAGGCAGGCAGAGATAACCATTTCACTGAAAAATTGAGTTTATTTGTGTCATTGGAATAAAAAGATGCAAGATGCTCTGAATCCTTATGGTTATTGGGGAAGATATAAGATCAAGGATTATTTTGGTTTAGAGAAATAGCTACTTTGTTTTATTTATTTATAAAAATATAATATATCACCCTGCTGCAAAACATCAGGACAGTGCGTACAGCTACATAAAAACATTTAAAAGCAACATAAAACAATCATTCAAATGACTGGCTACTCTTAAAAAAAAAGTTTTAAACAGCTGGAGAGGCTGAGGCCTGTTGACACAAAAAACTCTTCCAGAGATGCCTGAATGCCAAACTTGGGAATGCCTTCCGAATCGCTGCTGGAAGAGCGTTCCATGTCATGGGACTGCAACACCAAATGTTGAAAATCTTTTTTGTATTTATCTTTAAATGAGCAAAATGAATAGTAACGTTCAGCTTATTTTTTTATATACAGTTGAGAGTGTAAGGTATTTGTATGGTTTGTGATTATTATTTTTATTGTGATAAATATAAAAGCTATGTTAATATATTTATTAATCTCTGTGTGTATATTCAATTAAGAATATTCAGAAGATGTAAGCATGCACTCTAAGGTCATAAGTGACTTAGATAATTAAATACTTTCACCTGTGCTAGCAAGTATTTAAAGGAAAAGTTTTTGCACCTCCAGCCCTCAAAATTCATTCTCTAGCAGGGATAAGGGAGAAATTCATTTGGCTCTCATTATAATATCAGACTACACAACTGGCCTTCCCAAACTAAAATGCAAACCAAAACACAGGTATCGTTTGAAAAAATGTGTGCTAAAACAAAGCATATATCAAGGGAAAGTGTGCATAAAAAAATTATGTTGGTGAAGATAATGCACAAAAATGCATCATATTAGAGGAAATTGCTTGCAAAATTGCATATAAAATACGTAGATTGGGTGAAATGCTTGTGAAAAGCTGTACACATTTTGTTTTTTAAAAAAGCAATTTGCAAATTGTTGTGGAAACATGGAGAAGTTGAATTTAAGGCTGAAAAAAGAGCAACTGAGAGAAACCAAAATTAACAGATTCATCCGTCACTGCCCCGAAAGAAAGAAAGCAGTTTTGCCCCTCTTTCACCTCTGCCCCATCCCGCCCCCATGCTTGAATCCAGGCTGTCCTTTCAGGATTCTGAAAGTCAGCCTGGTACTGATCTAATCAAAGGATGACCCAGGAGATCTGTGATCAGCTTGTGATTGTGTCCCCTCTTCCAGTGACTTTGCCACAGAATACCTGACATGCGACTGCAACATGCGCTGGGTCCCAGCCTGGTCCAAAAACCGCTCTGTCCAGATATCCGACAAGACGTTGTGCATCTACCCCGGCAGCCTGCATGGGAAGCCACTACGGAACATCAGGGAGAGCCAGATGCGCTGTGGTGAGGCACTCGGCTGGGTGGGTGGGGTGCGTTGCTACGCTAGCGGGATCATCAAGAAAACTTTGCAGTGTGGAGAAGCAATCCTTCCAAACTACAAAATTCCATTTTCCCTCTCCCTGTTTTTTCCAACCCTGACTGTTGCCACTGGGCAAGCTCAGGTCATGCTCAGTCCTTGTTGGGGTATCTTAGATGTTTTTCCCCTAAATATTTTTTCTACTTCTGCAGACCTTGGTGATCCTACAAGCATGCTGATATCTCCCTCTTGTTTCTCAGTTGCCCCATTTTGGCTATGCAGCCATCAGTGGCGACTGGTGGCTCCATATCAGTGGAGCGGTGGAATCTGCTCCAGGTTTTAGTCCGAACTTTGAAGGAGCTGTCCAAGGTGCTGAACCATGCCTGATGTACATGATCTGTCTATCTATCTAATCTATCTATCTATCTATCTATCTATCTATCTATCTATCTATCTATCTATCTATCTATCTATCTATCTATCTATCTATAACCTCATAACCCCACATGGTTTTTAAAGCAGCTTTCAAAACTCCTTGCAACAACAATCACATTCAGGTCTAATAGTAGGAACAGAAGCAATGTGGTTTCCGTGGGATGCATTCAGGCACAGTTTCTTGCACACATCCTCAGGCCTCCCTGGTTAGTGTCCCGTTGGCGTTACCCTTTGGCGACTGCCTTCCGAACAGCAACTCCTTAGGACCTCTGAGTCAAGGGAGTGGGGTTGAAGAGTTGGAAGTCTCTCAGCCCTTGATGGAAACATATCTTCCCTTCTTGCTTCTTCTCTTCTGAGTTCCAGGGAAAACCTGCCAAATGATTGTTGCTATGTCACAAAGTCCCATTATGTCTTCCAAGAGCCTCACATTCCCGTGTCGGCAGAGGTGGGGGTCACACATGAAAGTGCAAGTGAGTGCCCGTTCAGGCCCAGCTGTATGTATTCCACAACTGCATCACACGAGCACTGGATTTGTGATGGTGTGCAAAATTCTACAGCTCGAAACTGTTTTCTTTTTTGTCTTTTTAAAAAAGAAAGCTTCTAGTCCTTAAGGCTGTGGGAGATAGCTTTGGAGAGTGTATGGGAGGTGCTCAGAGAAGAAGCCAAAGAGTGAGAGCTGATAAGCAGAGTGTCCCACAGCCAGATATCTAGACGGCAGTGCCCCCACCCCACTGTCACTCCCTGTGGCTGACAGAAGCAGAAGTATATTCAAGTTTGCTTAATTTGCATAATTCTTATTGGTCACTTAAATGAGTTTTACACTATGTGAACTTCTGATTATCATATCTCCCCCCCCCAGCTGTTTTCATACATGGGCTTATTGCGTCAGTTTTGTGGATTAAAATGGTAGCGCTTCTGTCCCAGTTTCTAAAATTCTTTTCACACTGCAGTACCTGTTGCATTAAGGGGTTGTGGCTTTTTTGGCCAATATACTGGGATTTTGCACAAATGTCTTTCCCACGGGTGCAATGAACAATGTCTTGTTTTCATCCCTCACCTGTTATACATGTGGGCACTGTAGTTCTCCACTGTATAGGAGGTCTTATCACATTGCCATGTGACCTCTTCCCTTTAGCACCTGATATTTTTTGTGACGTGTCTGGACACGGAAGGGGAAGCTGCTACCTGCACCTTTGCCAGAATACCAGGATAATTTTCATCAGGCAAAAAAGCTTTGATGCACGTCTAAAGGGCGTGAAGGCATTGCATACTGGGATGCCTGTCACGTGAGCGCTGCAGCTATTGCAAAACTGCCATGATGTTCCAGGTTGCCAAGCTTACAAACAGATTATTTCTGGAATCATTTATCATGGAAATGAGCACTAAAACTTCCGCTATGTTTTACACAATTTCCATAACTAGCTTTTACGTTGTATGAAGGATCGAATAAAATGCGCAAATTGACAAGTCAGAAATCATTGGAACAAAGTGCTGTATGAACCAATGCATGACATAACCAGCCCTGAATGCAGGCTAAAGGGATCTGTAGATTGGAGTCTTTCCATGCCAGGGTCTGGGACGTGGTTGGCCCTGAAAACCTCCTCTCCCTTCCTACACAACCTGAATGGGGTCTCACTCTCCTTCCTACAGAAGGGGCCCCAGAGCTTCACACCCATCAGCTGATCCCCTCTCTGCAGCAAGTGGTCTTCCAAGGTGACCGCCTCCCCTTCCAGTGCACGGCCACCTACCTGGACAACAGCACACACATTTTGTGGTACCACAACCGCGCCTTGGTGCAGGGGGATGAACGCAACGGCATCATCCTGGAGGAGAGCCTCGTCCATGATTGCACTTTCATCACAAGGTACCAGGGGATTTAATACTGGTCAGTTTGATATATTGTATTTTATAGCTTCTTACAGTTTGAATAGTAAGTTTTGCAATGTCCAGCTGCTCTGGGTTTATATATGATGAAAGGTGTTACAGAAATGTATTGGATGAATGATTTTAGGTATATTCCGCTCCCTTTGCACCTGGCTCCACTTCGTGAAACTTGAGGTTCTTATTAAAAAAGAGAGTCAGTCTTGGAAGCCTCAAGGCTGCCCATCCCTGCCTTAGACCAGTGGTTCCCAATTTTTGTTTTCCTCCTGGACCACTTGAAAGTTGCTAAGGAACTTGGCAGTCCATTTAATAATTTTTCTGCCAGTTGTTTAGCAATAGTAATGCACTGTATTTTTTTAGAAAATAAAACTTGCTCTTGTGGACCCACCTGAATGAAGCTCATGGATCACTGCTGCTCTTTGGACCACACTTTGGGAAGCCCTGTCTTAGACCATTAAGCCATGCTACCATGTGGATGGCTTGAAAGCAATCAGTGAGATTCTTTTTAACTAGAGATGCTGTGGATTGAAATCCTGGGACCTTCTTCACGCAAAGCATGTGCTCTACCAAGTGGCTAGAGGGTTATACCGCTGTATGCTCCATCCTCAGTTGAGAATGGCCCACCCCCTAAGAGCTAGTGACCAGCCAGTCCTGTATGGTTTCTAAAAGCACTGTCTGTCCCCAGCGAGCTCATCCTGTCCAACATCCATGTCTCAGCCAGCGGTGAATGGGAATGTACCATCTCCACTGCTCAGGGCAACGTTAGCAAGAAAGTGGAGATAGTTGTGCTGGAGACGTCGGCGTCGTACTGCCCAGCTGAGCGGGTCACCAACAACCGTGGAGATTTCAGGTAGGAGTCTACAGGGCTGTGGGCCAGAGGGCTTTGGAATGACAGGGCCTGAAGCAGACTTCAAGGAGCCAGGTTGATATGCTGTGGATTGGGTTCCACGAGTCTGTTTGTAAGGAAGGCCAGCTTTAGAATCGTAGAATCGTAGAGTTGGAAGGAGCCTATAAGGCCATCGAGTCCAACCCCCTGCTGAGTGCAGAAATTCCAATTCTAATTTTAAAGCACACCTGACAAGTGGCTATCCGGCTGCCTCTTGAATGCCTCCAGTGCTGGAGAGCCCACCACCTCCCTAGGTAATTGGCTGCATATTTGTTATTATTATTTTTAAAAGTCAAGTTTCTAGACCTCATTATTGCAAAAGGTATGTACCATGATGAGCAAAATCAAATAAGGTGCGTCAAACGATGAGCATTGGTATCTCATCCGGTGTGTTTGGAGGGTTGCCAAGGCCACTGCCAAGGCTGATATGGCCTTTCATTTCCCCCCAAATAGAGTTGCAGGGGAGGCACAGTGCGGGAGGAGAAGAGCTTTTCTAGCTGTATGTTATGTAGGGCTTATATGAACCCTGTTTTAAGAAACGTAAAAGGACTAATGGAAGTTGCTGTTGTGCAACACACAGGCTTATTATTACGAGCCTCACTCACGATCTATGAGACCCAGATCCTAGAAGCTAGCCAGAGGCTGCCTTGCCATTCTGCCAAGTGTAAGGGGAAAAGACACACAAGGTGGTTCCTGGGCAGCAAGCAGGAACTGCTTGGGTTAACATTACACATCCTTCTCTCTTCTGGTGGAATTGCAAGGAAGGCCAGGGTAAGTTTCTTGGAGAGCATGGGGAGACCTGCTGGAGAAAGGTAGTGGTTTTGTTGTATGGCAGATCAGAAAGGAGCTTGGAATTCCTTCCACAGACACATGGAGAGCCACCTTTAAATACTGAGTCAGACCATTGGCCCATCCAGCTCAATATTGTCTACACTGACTGGCACTGGCTCTCCAGGGTTTCTAGCGGGGCTGTCTCCCAGTTAGACCTGGATATACCAGGGATTGAACCTGGGACCTTCTGCGTGCCAAGCAGAGGCTCTGCCCCCGAGCTCCATCCCTTTCCCACCCTTTCCAAGGCTTGCCAGGCATGTACAAATCCCCCAGCCAGCTGTGGACTTGTGTGGATGCCTTGCGGGGGGTTGGGCTGGGAGGCTTCATTTGCTTTCCATCATTCCTGCTGCCTCTTTGCCCCAGAGGGAGCCACGTGGCCGCTCCCTATTAGCAGGAGGGTTCGGCTAGGGGGCAGGATGCCTGATCCTTGCTCTCCCGGAGCCCCTCTAGCCCAGAAGAGAGGGGAGGAGATGGGCTTGGGGATCTCTCTGGCCTGTCAGGGTCTGGGAATGATTAAGCGTTGGCTGTGAGGGGGGGTGCCGAGAGGCCCAGCTCTGGCAGCGCAGACAGGCTCCAGAAGCAGAGGTGTTGGAATTTCTCTGGCAAGAGAAAAAAGGCTTATGGAGCCCGCTGTAACCTTGGCAGGGTCTTGATGGAGTATAAATTACTGCGCAGTCAATGTGGCTTAAATTAACAGCGGGCCTGTCTTCTCTCCCTCCCCCGCTGCCCCTCCCCTTGCCGGCCCCTTCCACCTCCACACTCTGCATGAGCAGGATATGGCCTGGGGTTACTCGCAAGGAAAAGCAACCCTGAAACTCCCAGCTGTGAGGGGAAGGATCCACCCAGTGTGTGGCCCAGATGAGGCGCCCCAACGGGGCACACAGAGCTTTGTAACGCTGCAGGCAGTTGGACGCAAGCAGGCGGAGGGGGGGATAGGACTGTTTAGCAAAGGGATTCCCATTCCACAGGGAACCTTTGCCACCATCTCCACACGATCCTGATTAAAACTCCAGATGGGATGAGATATGATTTAGACATCGCTCGTCTGTTTCTCATCCAGCCAAACTGAGCCTGTGGGACCAAATGAGAACTTAAAGAGCCAAATCAGATGGCAAAGATCTGTGATTTCATCTCCTGCCTCTATCATTTCAGAGTCTAATGGGGTGGGACTCAGATCATAGAACAGTAGAGTTGGAAGGGGCCCATAAGGCCATCAAGTCCAACCCCGTGCTCAGTGCAGGAATCTAACTTAAAGCATACCCGACAGGTGGCTGTCCAGCTGCCTCCAGTGTTGGAGAGCCCACCACCTCCCTAGGTCATTGGTTCCACTGTTGCACTGCTCTGACAGTTGGGAAGCTTTCCCTGATATTCAGCTAAAATCTGGCTTCCCGTAACTTGAGCCCATTATTCCATGTGCTGCACTCTGGGATGATCGAGAAGAGATCCTGGCCCTCCTCTGTGTGGCAACCTTTCAAGATCAGGGCCATGGCGATGGTGGAGGGCATCAGGCTTTCTTCCTCCTCACCCCCTCTACTTCAGCTGGTTTCTCAGTTACAGCCTCTCCCCTTTCCAGCAGATACTTGTCATGTTTGGGAAACCATAAGGGTATACATAAGTTTTCCCTAACAGAATGAATCGCATTTGGGAGGATTTTCATCAGAAAGATGTTAAGGGAGAAAAGGATTAAAAAATCCCCCCCATACACCACCCCCACAGTCCTAATCCAGATTGAGAGTCCTGCCTACCTACTCCCCAGCTGCTTTTTACCAAGTTTAAAGAGATGGGAGATCCAACCGTGGACTAGTTTTCCCCTTTGTCACATCTGTTTTGTAATCTAGGAACACAGGAAGGGTCCTTATACCGAGTCAGGCCGTCGGTCCATCTAGCTGAAGATTGTCCACACTGACTGGCAGTGGCTCTCCAGGGTTTTAATTAGGTGGCCTCTCCCAGCCCTGCCCGAAGGTGCTTAGGATTCAACCTGGGACCTTCTGCATGCAAAGCAGATGCTCTATCACTGATCTGTGGCCCCTTCCCAGGACTAGATTGGTTAGCTGCTGAGCTATGGCCCTCTTTCTGAGATGTTTTCTTCAGGGAATTTTTTTTTTAAATGTATTTCATTTACACGGGGTGAAAGCTTATTCTTACGTGCGTTGGGAGACGCATGTTGTCTCTCCCCGGTTTGATTTGGTGCTTTGAGAATGAACATTAGCGCTGCATACGTCCACACTAGGGTTGGGAAGATCTATCCGTTTTGGTTCTCTCATATTCTTGTTTTTCCAGTCTTGCAACTCAGTTTTCTACATTTCTGCAGCAATTTGCATTTTAAGAAACCTCAGCTTTTTAATGCAAATTTCTCTTAGTAAACCCATTTTGGTAGGCAGTTTTGACTAATGTACGCATTTTTGCAAGCCATTTCTCATCATATAACGCATTTTTGTCTTCACACATATATTCATTTTCATGCACACGTCCCATAACATATGCATTTTTGGTGAACATCGTTTGGTTCGCAAACTGCATTGCAAAATCCGAATGGGTGTGAGTTTCCAAGGATGGCTGTGTTTCAGTTCTCATGTTGTTTCAGAAAGTGCGAATTTGATAGAATTGGCTTGAAACCCAAACTAAACCCGATTTCTTGCCCATCCCTAGTCCACACCATACATTTAAAACCCATTTAAAGCACATGATATACCCCAAAGAATCCTGGGAACTGTAGTTTGTCAAGGGTGCTGGGAATTATAGTTCTGTGAGGGGTAAACTACAGCTCCCGGGGTTCTTTTGGGGAAGCCATGGGCTTTAAAAGGTGCTTTCACTGTATGGTGTGTATGCAGCCGAGGGTTTTCATGCTGGGATTAAGCTTTGCTTTCAGCCTCATGAACGAGTTTTGTTCTGGGGCCAAGGATGGCAAGCGGCACGAGGAAGAGCTGTGGGTTTGTCTTTGCAGGGGCTGCCCAAGGGGAACGTTCTACATCTGTGTAAGATGTGTGTGTTGGGAGCGGGGGGGGGAGGGAGAAGGGGAAGAGCCATGTGACCTCCAGATGCCTTCCTTCAGTTCATCCAGCTGTTCCCGCCAGCCTGGGAGGGAGAGGGCGTAGGAAGAGTCTTGCAAGCCAGATGCTGAAGCAGCTGGGCCAAGCAGAGTGTTCCAGGGAGGCACATAAATTACCCCATAAAAGTCTTGGCATCTGACCTTCCCCCGCCACCCCTCCATTTCGGACTCTGCGACACAGCATGAAAGCTTTTCTGCCATCATGGAGCCTCATCCCATACAGACACAAAACTCAATCCCATTCCCTGTCTTCTCAGCCCCCCCCCCGTGCAGTTGCATACAACGGGGATCCCCTTGCTTGACGCTCACTGGTCTGCAGTTCCTCAATTCCTCTCTTCATTTAGGTTACGTGCGCACTAGTTCCTTAAAAAGCAGCGAGACCATTTTGACTGGGTGGAGTTTGAAACGGATCACATCTTTGTTTGATGGCATACACGCAGCCCCACTGCTGGTGTCAGCTCTTTTAGGACCGCCCACGGCAAAGCATTTCCATTAGACACACCTCGGAGTCGCAACGGGTCAATTGACCAAACAGTGTTGAAGTCGGTGTGAAGCTGGCTTGAAGGGAAAACTCATGCAATCTCAAAAATCCCAGATCTTGAGTAAAAGGTGACGGAGTTTGACTGACATCATGCGTCCCTGGATTCACAACAGAGATGGAGATACGCTGAAACCAGTATAGCTGCAAGTGTGTCCATAGCCTTACTCTATTTAGCCTTGTCTTGGACCAGCCCAATGAAAGGACTTTATTCCAAATGTGGATGAGGATAGGGCAGAAAGGCAAATCCCTGTCGTTTTGGAAACAAAAGGTGGGATATTTATATAAGGGAGCTTTAGACTCTGGATGGGGGAAAATGTACAGCTAAGCTCATCTCCCATATACAAAAAATAACCCTACATGCACAAAGATAACATGTAGGAAAAGAAGGATCCTATCACCGTCCTTTTCTGTCGTGAGCCATGCTGGAAGGGAGTGGATAGACAAGGGCGAAACAGATGATGAGGGCTGGGACTAGGAACCCGGAGAGGGAGCAAGCAGCGGGGTGGGCTCACAGGGTGCCCCAACCCCCATCTTTCAGCTCAGCCCCCTCAGCTCCTGACCCCGCTGTAGAAGCACCACCTGGCCTGTTCTCCAACTGGACATGCCACTGCCACCAGACTCTCAGCCTTGCATGTCAGGCGTTTCCTAGCCAAGCGCTGCCCAACTTCCCACACCCGAACTGACAGTTAGCAGCCCCCCTCTGTCAGAGGGGGAAGCTGAGATCAGACCACCTTCGCTCTGTGTTCGGAGGTGCTTGAGGCGGGAAATTCAACAGATGGAGCTGGGGCAGAGTCTTCACTTGCTTATGCAATCCAAACCCACTTAAGCGGGCTCAGGGGGAAGCCAGCTGCTGAGTCAACATCTTAAGAATCACAAAGTCATGCTTACTCAGAGTTAGAGCAGACCTGAGTTCCTAGAAAGAGTAGCTGGGTTAGTGAGGTGAACTACGTTGGATGTATCTATTATTCAATAGAAAGAGAAAAAGCCACGTCTGAGTCTGAATCTCTTGACTTCCAGCAGGACATTCTCTGTGTTTTCCGTATGTTGAGGGTTTTGCTTGTTTGCATGCAGGGGGGGGGAGTATCCAAACAGGTTATCCAAAGCTATCAGTGGCTAACAGAGATGTTACGATCTGTCAGTTTCGGTTCTCTCCGTTTCTCATTTTTCTAACCTTCACTTCAGTTCTCACATTTCTGCAGCAATTTTTTTTAATCCTCATGAAAATTCTTCAGCATTGGAGTGTGAATTTCTCCCGATAAACACATTTTTATATGCAGCTTTGACGAATGTGCACATTTTTTGCAAGCAATTTATCCCAATATGATGCATTTTTGTACGCTGTTTTCACCAACATACTCATTTTGTGCACGCTTTCCCCTAAAATACTCATTTTGGTAAACATTGCTTGGTTGGAGAATGCATCGCAACAATTGGAATAGTGCAAATTTTGAAGGTGTGCATTTAATAAATTCAGCTTTAAAAACGAACTGAATCTAATTTCTCCCCATCACTAGTGGCTACTAACCACAATGGCTTTGTTTTCCCTCCCGTCAGAGACAGTATGCCTCAGAATGCCAGTTGCTGGGAATCGCAAGTGAGGAGAGTATTGTTGCACTCAGGTCCTGCTTGTAGGCTTTGCTTAGGCATCTGGTCAGCTGCTGTGAGAACTGGATGCTGGACGGGGCCACTGGCCTGATCCAGCAGGGCTCTCCTTATATATGGCATCTTCCAGTCCTGATTGTGAGATTGGCTCTTAGACTAACCTTTCGTACTCCTGGAAGCAACCTGACAGTCTTACTGCACTTGACAGCACTGTCAGCGCAGGTGTTGAGGGTAAGTGTTCAAACCCTTGAAGTGTGGATTTCACCAACAATTACCCAGTGTTCCCAAAACACAAGGTGTGTGTTTGAGGAAACATTAAAACAAATGCACAGTAAAATGAATGCGGTTGGAGCTAGTAATGTCTTCAAACAGCCTTCCCCAACCTGGTGCCCCCCATCTGCTTTGAACTACCACTCCCATCAGCCCTGGGTAGCATTGCCAGTGGTCAGGGATAATGGGAGTTGTAGTCTGGCAGTGTCTGGAGGGCATCAGGTTGGAAAAGGCTGTCCTGAACCCATTCCCACCCAGCGAATCTCCTCTGCCTCTTGGTCTTCCGTCAGCTCACAAAGTTCCCCATCTTAACTGTCATTTTGTGCTCCCTCCACCAGGGGTGGGGACCCTTTGGCCCTCCAGATGCTGTTGAACTACAACTCCCATCAGCCCCAGCAGACATGACCAACAGCCAGGGATGATTATGAGAGTTGTTGTTCAGCAATATCTGGAAGGCCAAAGGTTTCTCACACCTGCCTCCATCAGCACCCACCCCATTTACCTTAGGCTTCCATACTCAATGCAGTTTCCTCCACCCCAAACACAAACCGACAACCATGGCTCTCATTACAAAAGCAAGAGATTCCTTGGTGCAAAGCAGGGTTTTTAAAATTGATTTTAATGCAAATTTTTAAAAGGGGGGGGGAAGCAAAAAGGAGAAAATAAAGTAGACAAGAAAAAAAAAGCCACCGGCAGCACATGAGCAATACAGTAAACATCAGTACATCCATCTTAGTTTATTTATTTATTTATTACATTTATATCCTGCCTTTCCTCCAAGGAACTCAAGGTATTCGACATGATTCTCCCCTTCAAGTTTTATTCTTGCAACAACTCTGTGAGGTAGGTTAGGCCCAAGGTCACCCAGTGAGTTTCATGGCCGAGTGAGGATCATACATACAGATCAATTTACGCCATCCAGATGTCCAAATAGGTATCCAAGTGAAACTGGTGTTTATAGACAGTGTATTCAAATGTAGCAAGGGTATGAAGGTCTTCAACCATTGCGTAATAGGTGGTCGGTGTTAATCCTTCCAGGTTCGAAGTACAAGTCTCTCTGTGACCACAAGGGCTCGTACAATTCTTTTTTCTTGTCCTCCTGTTAAACCCCATACCACAGTAATATTATTTAAAAGTGTATGAACTTACACAAATTGCAAGGATTTTGCCAATACAAAGCTGACACCTTAAGTTAGGGATAATAGCTGACTCAAACTCAATGGTTGCCTCTTCTGTCTGCCTATAGGTGGCCACGCACCTTGGCTGGCATCACTGCTTACCAGTCATGCCTGCAGTACCCCTTTGCATCTGGGAACGGAGGGCCCGGCCTGGAGAAACAAGCGTGGAGGCGTTGTGACCGCACAGGCCACTGGGAGGAAGGGGACTATTCTCACTGCTTGTACACTAACGATATCACCCGTGTCCTCTACACCTTCGTGCTGGTGAGTTGGGGGAAGAGGGTCGATCCCCTTGATGCTCCCACGCCATCGTCCACAGCTTGTCCTGCTCTCCCTGTGGTGTGCCTCACAACTGCAGGATTGCCGTGGCTACCTTAACTGAGTTTAGCGGCACAGCAGAAAACACTCATAAGCCATAGTCCCTGCAAGTGGTCATGCATCTTAGCCCCTCCCTACCAGTCATGTCATTGGCCTCTAGGAATGGAGGGCCCGGTCTGGAGAAGCAAGTGTGGAGGCTGTAAAACACCATCTCATCCCTTTGACTAGCAGTGGCTCTCCAGGGTTACAGGAAGGGAATATTCCCAGCCCTGCCTGGAGATGCTGGGGATTGAACCTGGGACCTTCTGCATGCGAAGCAGTTGATCTGCCACTGAGCCATGGGTAGACACAGCAGAGCACCCAGGCTAACTTTGGACTGGGCACCTTCCCCATTTTGTGAATTAAGCACTGTGTGGACTAAACCTGGGCCCTGGCAGGCTGTGAACCCCACCCCCTTTTCTGTGCTCCCAGATGCCTATCAATGCTTCCAACGCCCTGACCCTGGCACACCAACTCCGAGTCTACACAGCCGAGGCTGCAAACTTCTCGGACATGATGGACGTCATCTATGTGTCCCAGATGATTGAAAAGTTCACCGGTTACGTGGACCAGATTAAGCAGGTAATGCATCACATGTAAATCTCTCCTGCACTTTCCACGTTCCCACAATGGAGCACAGGGAACGTCCTGCTTGCCCTGATTCCCACTGTATTATCCTCTGTGTCAGGTAGAGCAAGACCGGGGAACCTTTTTTTTTTCCCTGAGGGCCACATTCCCTAGAGAGCAATCTTCCAGGGGCCACATAGGAAGGAACATACGAAGCTGCCTTATACTGAATCAGACCATTGGTCCATCTAGCTCAGCTCACCATTGTTCTTCAACCTTGGGCCCCCAGATGTTCCTGGACTACATCTCCCATCATCCCCAGCCAGCTTAGCCACTGGCCAAGGGATCTTGAGAGTTGTAGTCCGACAACATCTGGGGATCCAAAGTTGAAGAATGCTGGTCAACACTGACTAGCAGTGATTCTCCAGGGTTTCAGGCAGGAGTCTCTCCCAGTCCTGCCTGGAGATGCCAGAGAATGAACCTGAGACCTTCTGCATGCAAGGCTTCTGCACCCGCATTTCTTCTCCTCCATGAGGGCAAGCAAGAGGGATTAACCCAGTTCAAGCGTACATTTCAGCCAGGCAAAAGCATTTTGAGGAGGGTGTGGAGCAAGGCTAGTGAAGGATTTGGCCTGGAGAGAGTCCTGAGGGACAGATAGTGAGGCCTGGAGAGTTAGTGAGGGAAAGCCACAAGTTCCCCACCCCTGATTTAAAGAAATGCTTAGCTGAAACCCTGGGGTTTCCCCACGAATGCCTTGCGTCCCAACCTGTCTTCCATCACCCAGCTCACGGACGTCATTGTGGAGATGGCCAGCAACATGATGCTGGTGGACGACCACGTTCTGTGGATGGCTCAGATTGAGGACAAAGCTTGTACCAGCATCGTCCGCTCTCTGGAGAAGATTGCCGGCTACACCCTCAGCTCCAACTCTCAGCACCTGGCTGTGGTAGGGACGGAGCTCTCCGGGGATGGTGGGCTGAGAGGGATTGCAGGGTGCGAAAGAGGCTACGTTTGAGGTTCGGGTGGAGGGAGCTGCAGGTAAAGGTTGAGGGTTTGAAGGAAAATAGGACATCCAGATTGAGAAACGCTGCTGAAGTGGGGAAACTCAGGTCAGATGGCGAGGGAAGGATCGTAGGCTGGTTGGTACTAAGGGGACAGATGGCGTTGACACCCAGCAGACAATCAACTACAATATGTAAAAAATAAACAAGCAAAAGAAACACAATTAAGAACTATACAGCATCCAGAAAAGTGATTTGCAATTGCTACAAGAGGCGGAAAAATCACTAAGTGGTCTGCCAAGGCCATCTGTGAGTTTCAAGTGGTCCGTGCGAGAGCAAGTTTGGGTTCCACTGTATTAGGGGAAACTGTTTTGCAAAACTGCATACGTTAGGCAAAACTGCATACAAACATGTGCACAAAGAGAAATTAGCATTAAAATCTTGATGAATTTTCAAGAGGGTTTTTAAATATATAAAAACATCACAAACGGATGTGGAAATGGGGAGAACTGAACTCAAGAGTGGAAAACTAAGAAACAGAAATCAAAATTGATGGATTTACCCATCCCTTCCTGGGAGGCATCTTTGCTCTCAACAAGCTGGTATCCTTGCTTTGGCAGAACACCAGGAACATCGCTTTTGAGGCCTACCTGATCAAGCCAGACAGCTATGTGGGCCTGAGCTGCACAGCTTTCCAAAAGCGCGAGGCAGTACTTGGTGGTCGGCCCCTGCGGCAGGAACGATACACCGAGTCCCTGGCGGACCAGCAGCTCAAGTTCCGGTGCACCACAGGGAGGCCAAACATCTCCCTGGCCAGCTTTCACATCAAGGTGAGGTGGGGAAGGGCAGGGCAAAGAAGGGGAAGGATGGATCCTGGTGAACCATTAGGGTAGGATGGAGTGAACAGAGCCGAAACCCAGGCAGCCCCTCCTTGGGCAGGGCAAGTGCAAATGAAACGGCTTATGAGAGCCCAGTACTCAAACTAGGCCTGAAGTGGGAGATGGATGATCACGTCCCACAAGATAAAAATAACCACTGGGTGAGGAGGCATTTGGGTCAGGGCTGGGGGAGATTTAGGAACGTTGAAAGCTGCCTTATACTGTCAGACCATTGGTTCATCTAGCTCAGCATTGTCTACACTGACAGGCAGCAGCTTTCTAGGATTTCAGATAGGAGTCTCTTCCAGCCTTACCTGAAGATGCCGCAGATTGAACCTGGGGCCATCTGCATGCAAAGCACATCCTCTGCCATCGAGCTACACTCCTTCCCAAACCTTTCCCCACCACAACCCATGCTATTTCCCTTAACACCCCCCACCAGAACCTGCTACTAGCCATATTTCCCCCTTAGTTAAGAGCAGGGGGGGGCTACTTTAAATTGGGGATGTGGCACGGGAGGAAGAAGTTAAACTCTTATATATTTAAATGATATATTTAAATGTCATGCAGGATTTTTTAAAAGAAAGTATATGTGTGAATTAGGGATGGGGGAGAAATTCAATTCAGTTTGCATTTCAGGACAAACTATTAAATTTGCACTTTCCGAAACAATATGAGAACTGAGATGCAGCCATCTTTGGAAATTCACACTTACTTGAATTTTGCAATGGCATTCGCCAAGCAATGTTTACAAAAAGGCACATGTTACAGGAAAGTATGCATACAAATGAATGTATGAGTGAAAACATGCAAAATGCATTATATGACAAGAAATGGCTTGCAAAAGTGTATACGTCAGTCAAAACTGTACAAGAAGATGTTTATTTAGAGAAAATAGCACTAAAATGCTGGAGAATTTTCGTGAGGAATATTTTTAAAAAGCATCACAAATTGCTGCAGAAATGTGGAGAACTGGATTTACGACTGGAAGAATGAGAAATGGAGAGAACCAAAATTGTCAGATCTTTCAGTCCCATGTGTGATTGGATGAGTGGGTGGGTGGGTGGATGGATGGATGGATGGGCGGGCGGGGGGGTAGACGGGCGGACGGATGGACGGATGGACGGATGGATGGATATAGAGGAAAGGAATGGACTCATGAATGAACACATGTGAAAGACTGGAAACAGAGAGCTCCAGCTGTATCCTAGCTACATGGACAGTAGTCTGAAGTGGTAGAAGGCAGAGTCCTAGGTGTGTCCTCAGCCTTGCTTTCACAAACCTGTGACTGGATTGCCATTGCTTTGCTGGGTGGTTCCACTGACCCCTTTGTTCCCTGTCCCATTAGAACAGCATTGCTCTGGTCTCCATTCAGTTGCCTCCCGGCCTCTTCTCCTCACCGTCTTCTCCCCGCCCCCCACCCCACAAGTGCAAGCTTCAGTTCCTGGTGTTCCGCAATGGCAAGCTCTTCTGCAGCACCGGAAACTCTTCGCACCTCGCTGATGACGGGAAGCGCCGCAGCGTAGCTACACCGGTGATCTATGCAGGCACACGTAAGGGACCTGTGTTGCTTTGGGAGTATTTGTGACCGGGCAGTAGTTGTCAGGGTGGGCTTTTTCAGGAGCAGTTGGGTCACTGCCCCTTTCAGGGAGGCTGGAACCATTCCCTCCCACAACGACACATTGACCACACCCTGAATCCACTCAGTCAAACCCCTTTGGCAAGCTTTAATAAGCCAAGAAGGGCAAGAGTCGAGAGGACACATTGCTGGTCGCATCGTCACAAACACCTTGTCCACATCATCAGGCCGCAGCAACTGAAACCAATCCTAAGAAGTTGCAGCAGACATTGCACTTCACACCTCAGTGGGGACTACAGTAGACGTGGATGAGGCATCAAGATGGCTATGGAAGCGAGCAATTTTTCCTTCAAAGTGCCTTGCAAACAATTCACAGTGGGTCTCCACAGGGTCTAAAACTCAATTTCCTGGAGTTGATGTCAACAGACCCCTGACAGTACGGAAAAGCTCCACTGGATGGCTACTTGAGGATGCGATGGTGGCAGACTAGTGGACCTTCTTTGCTGCCCTCACCACCACACAGTAGGCACAGTTATGTTTTACTCATGCCCAATCAGCCTCACAGCATGTCTTTTGCCACTTGTGCTCTAGCTGTCGTCCAGCCTGTTTCATTGCTCTTAGTTCACTGGAGTACTAAGGTGCAAATATAGGCACAGAAGATAGGAGTAGCAATATTTTTATTCTGGGGATGGGATTTTACATTGAGAAAAAATATTTAGAGCTAAACACTCAAAATTGGAGCATCTGAGCCCCACTGGTGTTTTTATGTTTGTGAAGTCCCTTGCATGGGAAACACTCCTGCATAGTAATCATATGCAGGGAGAGTCTGGGACTGTAATTCAATGGCAGAACGCATGATTTTCAGGCAGTAGGTCCCAGGTTCAATCCCTGGCATCCCTGTTCAAAGGATCAGGTGATGAGAAAGGCTCTGTGGCCGAGACCCGGAGTCAGAGTAGACAGCCCTGGACGAGACAAACAGTCTGATCGGCACAAGGGAGGAGTCATTGAACAGCTTCTGGAGAGCTCCATCAAGTAGTTGCATCTAGGCCAGGGGTAGGAAGCCATTCAGCCAAAGGGCCACATTCCCTTCTGGGTAAGCTTCCAAGGGCCACATGCTCATGGTGAGTAGGGCCAGAGGCAAAAATGTGTGGAGTAATGAATTTTGTATGGTGAAAATAAGGTTCTAAATGTCAATTGGTGGATCCAATCAAGGCCCATACGTACACTGCCAAATTCTGGCCTATGTATCAACCTCCATTGGATTCCTCACCCTGGCTCAGCAGCAACCTAATGCAACAAGGAGAAATCACTAACTCCAACTTATAACTGAAACAAATACACTGGTTTATCAAAGATGTGAAATTCCTAAGAATTAGATTTTGTAATTAAAAAAATCATAAATGATGGAACAAAATAAAACAAGTGAAAGTTACATTGGCAAAGTTTGCATAAACCTAATGTTGTTATAGGACTGATAGAAAGCAAAACAAATATGATATTTTGACATTACAGCAACTTAAAGTAACTTGGAAAATATCTTAAAGTGTATATATTTGCATAAGCTAATTAATTAAAGCAGTAAAAATATGAACTAACAATAAATCATACATTTTCCTCTAAACTCCCTCCATTCCACTACTTGTATATTTTTACTCTACGTTTGCTAGAATATTAAAGAAAGACATAACTACTTACGAGTCGGTAGGCCTGAAGCCTTCAGCTTGGCAAAGCATGAGAAAGCAGGGCAGAGCAGGTAGCAGCAAGAGAAGAAAATAATCCAAAGGCAATTCCCGCCCCCCGAAAAAGCTTTTTTCTAAAGCCAAAATACATCCCTTTATATCACTCAGCAAACTTGGATCAGGTTGGAATTATCCAATAATTAAACATGAATTTCAATATTTGAGGGTGGCACCCCTCAAATGTGTAGACCATGAATTACCATAATCTCTCTGGGAGGGGGATAAAATGCGTACCTGAGACCCTTGCATCAGTGATTTTCCACTGGCACCTTTGACAGAGTTTCAAAAACACATTTGTATTATTCTTTCACTGGGACATTGTTTGGGCTGTCCAGCTGCTTCATACCAACTTCCTCTCAGAAGCTTTCTCTGGCGGTAGAAAGTGCGATATTCACAAAATTGCAAGCAGCCTTCAGCCAAAAATGACACTCACATGAAATTGTCCTCCGTCTTAATTCATCACGGCTTCACTCTGGCTGCTCTATTCTGTGCATCCACTTCTAACCTGACTGCCATATGTAAATGTATAGGGTCAAGCAATGACCTGATCAACATATGGTAGGCTAGTTTCTATACAGTAGGGCCCCGCTTTTGGGCGTTCCGCTAATACAGTGGCTTTCAATTAGAGTAAGGCCCCACTCATACGGTGCTTGTTCCAATTTTACGGCATTTTTCGGGCATCGGGCACAATTCTATTGAATTTCTGCTTTTAGGCAGAGGTCTGGAATGTAACCCACCATATGAGTGGGGCCCTACTGTGTACGCTCACACACGTTTCTGTCCTCTATCAAGGCAAGCAAGAGCTGCATTGCCACCAGGGACATACTGCACTCAAGGACTGTTAGCATTTGGAGTTGAATGCTTGGCAGAAGCTGAACTGTGACAGGAGCCCTGGTGCGCACTTTGTCCTGGAGATAACCACACTGAGACTCTGGGTTTAGGAAAACAAGAAAGGTTGCATTTATTGTAGGAAATACATACTGGACAGGAAAGATCCTAGTTCTAGCTAGTTTCAGTTGGCGCTACAAAGAGCCATGTGTGCTCTTCTGTCTCTGCAGGAGAGAGAGACACAAGAAAGTGTCTCCTCTCCCAAGGTGGGACAAAGAAGAAGGGAGGAGGAGAAAATGAGGCCAGCAACGAGGAGCAGGAAATGAGGCCAACAACCGCAAGAGTGCCAGTCTAGCACCTGAAGGAAGGTCAGCACAGGTTAGGTCAGAAAGAACAGTCTAGGAAGTACGGAGGTTCCCTTTTCTGCCTACTCTTTCCCCCTGCAAAACCCCAGCAAGCTGAGTTGCATCCCAGTACTTCCAACAAAGACAACGTAGCTGGTGAGGGGTGTGGCCTGGAGAGTTTGCCCTGAAGAACAGATAGTGAGGCCTGGAGAGCCACATTGGGCCCCTAGGCCTGAGGTTCCCTGCCCTTGATGTAGGCAAACTGTTGAGAGAAGCAGCATTTGAAGATTGCTTGCAGCCTCTTTAGTGATGCCTCGTTTTCCCTTCCCTAGATGGCTGTGGAGTGAGCAACCTCACTGAGCCTGTCGTCATCTCGCTACGGCACTTGGGTGAAGGCACAGACCGTGTGGCTGCTTCCTGGGACTTTGACGTGCTGGATGGCTACGGTGGCTGGAGAGCCGAAGGCTGTCAGCTGATTGGCCTGGAGCCCAATGTCACCACTGTGAGCTGCCGGCACCTCAGTAACATTGCTGTGCTGATGGTAAGGCCCGGGATGGGGACCGGAGTGGTTTGGGGGTGGGGGGAAATGATACTGCAAGCTTTTCCAAACAGTTTCATACAGACGGCCTCTCGATGGGACAGTGCCTTTGTTCAGAGGTGGTGACCAGGGGCCATTACTGTCCAGCAGATGCTCAGGGCCCAGCTGTGTCTAGCACTTGCACCCAGCATCAACAGCTGGAACCCTCGGGTAGCTACCAAACCTCACTGTGGCTGCCTTGGGCCCTTTGGGCTGGGCAGCGAGCAGCTTTGAGCTGCCCTTTTAAATTTCCCGCAGTGCCCTAGTGCAAGAGTACATCAGGCACTCCGCGGCATTTCAGGGAAATGTGAAATGGCAGCTCACAGCTGTCCTAGTGCTGCCACCACCAGGTGGGTCCACTGACATAAGAGGGGACCCACAGAAGTCATTTTGCCTGCCCCCCCATCAAACCTGGAGCCAGTCCTGCCTCTACCACCCTTGCTCCTCGCCACTCGCTTGCTTGGACCACCAATGAGACCCCCTTGCTTGCTTGCCCACCCTAACCCTCTGGGCAGCAGGAGTAGGCCAACCTAGTGTGTCTTGCCCAAGAGCACCTCTGGCCCAGGAGTTCTCTCTCCCATAATGCATTGAGCTACAGCAAACAAGGCCTTTTGCTGACAGGCTGAAGACTCATTGCCAAGGACCTGCCCTTTTGCAATTACTGCTCCCTTGTGTTTTTATGTGCTTAAGACGCAAAACAGCCCTTCCTATCCTGCCACTGGGGCTTTCAGGAGCAGTGGGGGGGGCATTAAGAGCAGGCCCAGATCAGGCCCAATGCCATTGCATTACAGCAGTGATGCTGACTTGGGATCCAACAGGGTTCAGCCCCACCCTTCCCCCATCCGGAATGCCTCATTTCGGGCCTTCCACTGACAATGCTCCTGGCTGCCTGCATGTTCACCGATGGAGGGACACCTCCTTCTGTCGGAAGTGGCCAATGGGAGGCCAGCTGAGCCAAAAGCGTTGGGAGGAGGGCCACCGCTGTATAGCAAAACATAAGCACTCAACCTGGCACAAGGGGTTGGGGGTTGGATTGCTCTGCTCCACTGTACTCCTTTAAGACTGTTGCAAAGGTAGGGATCTCCACAGGAAGTAGAACACGAGTCTCCCCCTAACCTTTTACCTGTGCCCGGTTGCCTTAATTCCTAACCACTACACACTTTTGGGCCATATTCCCAAACACAGGAGTTGAGCAACTTCCCACATGAGTCACCGAGCCCAGCTGAGGTGCTGCATCCTGTCATTTACAGCTGCACTGCCCTCCTCCTCTTGTGCCTCTTTGCCACCATCATCACCTACATCATCAACCACAGGTGAGTACCCTCCATATCTCAGCGGGCGACGTGGAGGGGATGTGCCTGGGGAGAAAAGTCTGCAAGGCGGCTTTGCCGTTGTCGGCACACAGACTATCGGAACTTCCAGAGATTCAGGATGCAGGCCTCTCAGCAGTGATCAATGAAAGCTGAGGGGAGGGAGGAGGGATACCCGAGGCTGTGTGGTGCAGTGGTTAGAGGGTTGGCTTTCAACTAAGGAGACTGAGGGAAAGGACTATCATTCAGTGGTACAGTACAGGCTTTGCATGCAGCAAGTCCCAGGTTCAAACCCGACCGCATCCAGTGATAAGAGGATCTCGCCGGTTAGCAGGGCTAGGCACATACTGTTCTGTGCTTGAGACCATGGACAGCCACTGCCAGTCAGAGTAGACGATACTAGGCTGGGTGGACCGACAGTCTGACTCGGTGTGAAGCATTTTCAGATGTCCACATGAGCTAGGATCAATTTCCCACAGCCATGAACCTCACAGGGACCCTCATTATCCTTTATCTCATGGGTAGAAAAGGGAAGTCTGTGACTCGGTGGTAGAGCATCAGTCTAAGGCTGAGGGTTGCTGAAGCTCTGCCCTGTTTAGCATTCAGCCTCAGCCCAGCACAAGGCCTTGCTTTGAATGAGGTCAGTGCTTGCATCACAGCAAATGATTGGGGAGGGGTTGTAGGTTAGCGGGAGAGCATCTGTCTTGCAAAAGATCCAGGTTCAATCCCAGGCATCTCCTGGTAGGGCTGGGAATGTTCCCTGCCTGAAACCCTGGAGAGCCACTGCCAGTCAGTGTAGAGACAATTCTCAGCTAGACGGACCAATAGCCTTGACTCAGTATAAGGCAGCTTCATACGTTCCTCGGAGTTGGGGAGGAGGGTTTGCAGGGGCAAATGACGGGGAAGGCGAAGCAGCCTTTTTCTCTGCCAGTTCTCTGTTCACCCTGGAGTAGCCACTCACAGCTACTTTGCATGAAAAACAGCCAAGGTGGTGAGGGGAATAATGAGGAAATGACACATAATTATGTGTAGCTGGGCCTCGTGTAATAATATCAGTTTGTTTTATCTGTTGGAAAAGACTATAGCTCACTGGTGGACTGCATGCTTTGTATTAAGAAAGTCCCGAGTTTAATTCCTGGCTTGTCCAGATAAGGCTGGGAAAGACCTCTCTCTGAAACCCCAGAGATGCCTTATACCTGGTCAGAGTATTTGTCCATCTATCCTAATATTGTTTGCTCTGACTGGCAGCAGCTCTCCAGGGTTCAGGTAGGAGGTCTTTTGCATCACCTTCTGCAGGGGTGGGAGAACCTCGAGACTCTCCTATCTGGCCCTTGAAACTCTCCCCAGGCTACACATCCTCTTTTCTAGGTTATGCCCCTTACTGGCCCTGCTCATTGCCCTCCTTGAATGCTTTTGTCAGGCTGGATTTTGTCCTTGAATGGCAATAATGGCTCTTGCTTGACTGGATGAAGAGTTACATAATTCTTTAAAAAAAACCAACCACCTGTTTTTATTCATTTTTCAGAACAAACAAATATGTAGCATTCGACTAAATTTTTTTAAAAAACACAAATCCACACAGTTATTTGGCTGACAAATTTGTTAGTCTTTGCAGTGTATTTGCTTTCACTAGTTGAGCGTGCCCTTCCAAAGGGTGCCATACATCATCGGAGGTCTTGGAGTAGAGTTTGATTTGTTCACACAGGAAATGAAACTGAACCAAATCACATCAAAGTTGCTCTTATGTCCTCTAACGTTCTTTAGGCTGTTGGTGAGTTTTTCTGCCAATGCAGTCTGCCACATATTAGGGTTAGGATCCGCTAGCTGGGCCCGATCCACTTACATTCCATTGAAATGGAAAGAAATTCCATTTCAACTTGCCTTTTCCCCACAAACTTCTGTTTTGTTCTGGTCCAATATAGAACCAGGTACCAGAGGGTTATGCATTCTGAACTTGTGAGGGAATGGAGGTTTGGGACCTCATGCCTTCCCCTCCCTCCTGTTCCCACCTTACCGCTGGCTTTGCTGGGCTCCTTGCAGCGGTGCTTTGTTGTTACATGCCTTCAAGTCGATTACGACTTATGGCGACCCTATGAATCGGTGACCTCTAATAGCATCTGTCATGAACTACCCTGTTCAGATCTTGTAAGTTCAGGTCTGTGGCTTCCTTCATGGAATCAATCCATCTCTTGTTTGGCCGTCCTCTTTTTCTACTCCCTTCTGTTTTTCCCAGCATTGTTGTCTTTTCTAGTGAATCCTGTCTTCTCATTATGCATCCAAAGTATGATAGCCTCAGCTTCATCATTTTAGCTTCTAGTGATAGTTCTGGTTTAATTTTGGTGCAGGCTATCTCAAATCCCAATCCCCCCCCCGACCACCTCCGCAGTATTGGAAAGGGCAGAGAATGCTATAGCCTGGACTGGGGAGGCAGATCCACAGCTCCATGGGCGATCTGGCATCCCTCATTCTCCTCTGAGAAGGCTGCAGAGAGGCCATGCTGCGTGCAGCTTCTCTTGCAGCTTGCGGCTTCTCCCCCTTCCTTTTAGATTCGCTTTTTTAAAGGAGGAAGGAGAGTTGATACTAGAGAAATTAGCAGGCAATCCTAGAGTGTCTCCTTAGTGTGAGCTGCTCTAGATTTCCAGTTAATCTCTGTAGTATTAACCCTTTAACGATATTCAATTTGGTGTCAGAAAATAAAGCGGAAATTCGATGCCTTCAGGATCAGTCCGCAAAGAGAACAGACAGGCAGATTTTTTAAAAAAATCCAATTTGGGCGGAATTCTCCATCCCTACCATATATTAATGTGTGTGTGTAAACCTGGTCTTCTATGTGGCTGGAATGTCGCCTACTGTACGCACCTGTTGTTCTGCCCACTTTTGCTCCTGGCACCTAAAAGGTTGCCCACGAAGGATGTGGCCTTTGGGCTGAAAAGGTTCCCTATCCCTGGCCTACTATCTGAACCTTTGAACTGGGGATGACAGGGGTTGAATTCTGGCTTCTTCTGTATGCGAAGCATGTCTCCTACCCCGTGAAGACTGGCCCATTAGGGCGAATGGAGCACTGCCCCACCAACCTCTGTCTGTCCTCAACCAGCCCCCACCAGCCTGCCTTCTTACTTCCAACCAGTCCAGGAGGTGGCAGTGCCTATCAACTTCCTCCTCCTCAGTCTTGTAGAGCTCAGCAGGCAAGAGGGTGGGGACAAAATTAGAATTAGTTGCTCTGCCTGTCATTGGCTCCGACTCTGCCTGCTGTTTCGGCTGCGTGCCTTCCGCCCTACCAGTCCCATTGGTCACCAGCCACCGCTGGCCTACAAGTACCTCCCTAGCCCTCTTATCCATGTTCCTCTGGGTCTGTTTTTCAGCACCATTCACATCTCACGGAAGTGCTGGCACATGCTGCTCAATCTCTGCTTTCACATCGCCATGACGTCGGCTGTGTTTGCAGGCGGCATCACCCTTACCAACTATGTGGTCATCTGCCAAGCGGTGAGTATGGTGAGGAAGACCTCCAGGTCCCCGCGTGCCTGACACTGTTCCTACAGTTTCCTCACACACAGACCTTAAGCAGCAATCCTATTTCCAGTGGTACACCTAAGACAGCCTTTTCCAACCAGTGTGTCTCCAGATGTTGTTGGACTACAACTCCCGTCAGCCTCAGCCAGCATTGCCAATGGTCAGGAAAGATGGGAATTGTGATCCAACAACATCTGGAGGCACACTGGTTGGGAAAGGCTGACCTAAGATGTAGCATTGTTCTCAGCAACATTCTCGGGAGTGTTGTTGCCATGGGGCATTCTGTCTCAGATGTCAAGCATTCCCTGGCCCTTGAGGGCAGTCAATCCCAGGAGATATTCAACGTCTCTTCAGTAAGTCTGCTTTTCCCCTTTACAGGTTGGTATCATTCTCCACTACTCTTCCCTGTCTACTCTTCTGTGGATGGTGGTGCTGGTGCGAGTGATCTACAAGGAGTCCACGTGGAAGGCACCACAACAACAGGAAGGGGAAGCCCCCCAGCCACCTCCACGCCCAATGCTACGGTACCAAGGAAGAAGGAAGGACAGGGTCTTGTTGGGAAGGAGCTTTAGGTTGCAGGGTGGGGCTGTTGTGACCCCGTGGGTTTATCCTGGGCTACAGAAGAAGCCAGGATTCCAAGAGCTGAGTGCAGGAGGATACTAACCATGATGGCTACATTCTCCCTCCACTGCTAGAGGCAGTATGCTTATGAATACCAGTTGCTGGAAACCGCAGGAGGGGAGAGGGTTAGCCACAATGGCTATGTTCTCCCTCTGCTATCAGAGGTAGTCTGCCTCTGAATGCCACTTGCTGGGAATCAGAAGTGGAGAGAGTGCTGTTGTACTCAGATCCTGCGTGCGGGCTTCCCATAGACATCAGGATGACCATTGTGAGAACACGATGCTGACTAGATGAGCCACTGACCAGCTCTTCTTATGCGGTGCCTTCAATGGGTAGATTACCCCTTTTCAAACATGGAGGGGGACTTATTCTTTGTCTCTATGGCATGGAAGGCTTTCTGAAGTATAGTTCTCATATCCAAGAGATGAGTTCTGCAATAGTGGTTTTATTTGCATTTCAGATTCTACCTGATTGCTGGTGGGATCCCTCTCATCATCTGTGGGATTACAGCAGCAGTCAATATCCACAATTATGGGGATCATGACTCCTAGTAAGTAATCCCAACACTCGCTTTGTAGGTTAAGGCCTCGTATGTTGTGACACCATTTTATGAACAGGACTCACAAGAATGGAAGCATAGTGCAAATGCCAGTTCCTGGTTTTGGATGACCCTTGGGCTACATTTGGGGGGAGACGAAAAGGGTTAAAGTCCCCATGCCCTTCACACCAGGATTCCCAATCCAGATCTCAGGCCCTGCTGGCAATTTGTGAAAGAAAATGCTTGCACTCATGGGCCAAACTACCTGATTAAAAGGCATGTGGCGCTTGGCCCATAACCTGCCTCATTGAGGAAACAGAAATCCCTTCACATAGCCCTCCCCGCAGATATACAGTGACAGAAAGGAGGAAATGTGTCCATTGCATTTTAGCCTCAGTCTCCTGCGCTTCCTCAGTACTAGATCTATGTAATGGCATCTGAAAAAATAGCATCGTTGTTAGGGGCAGCCCCAATCAGCACCTTAGAATTAACTGAAGACGTCAATCTTATTTGCTTGCCCTCTGTCAAATTTACCATACTTTACCTTTCTTCGTTACGGTGCCTGTGTGGAGAATATTCCTGTTCAGAGGCAATGTACCACTGAATATTAGTTGGTGGGGTTTCAGTAGTGGGAAAGGGCTGTTGCCTTCATGTTCTGCTTGTGGATGTCCAGAGGTATTGAGATGGCCACTGTGTGAAGCAGAATGCTGGACTAGATAGACCAGAGGTGGGAAACCCCTAGCCCAGCCTTTCCAAACGGTCTGCTTCCAGATGTTGTTGGACCACAACTCCCATCAGCCTCAGCCAGCATTGCCAATGGCTGAGGCTGATGGGAGTTGTGGTCCAACAACATCTGGAGGCACACCGTTTGGAAAGGCTGCCCTAGCCCATAGGCCAGTCCTGGCCCACCCGGGGCCCAAGTTGGCCCACAAGGCCATTTTCCCCAGACCACAGCCACCTGTCCATCAGCTGATGTCACTGGTAAAGCAGACCCCTGCAGCCAACAGGACTGTGTCTTCTGCTCATCAGCTGGTGAACAGAGGATTCAAACCTACTCAATGCTTCCTGGGGGAAATGCCCTGGCAAAAAGCAGATCCCCACCCCTGCCGAGCAACTTCAATAGGTGGGCAGGTCTGCCAAACTACTGGTCACTTGACATCATCATGACATCAGATGACTGACTAGTGGGGGGAGAGAAAGATCTGGACCACCCGGCCAAAAATGTTCCCCACCTCTGCTGTTGCCCTCCAGATGTTGTTGGACTCCCACCTCTCATCAGCCGCAGCCAGCGTGGCCAGTAGACAGGGATGATGAGCATTGTAGGCCAGCAACAGCTGGAAGGGCGCAGGATCTCTACTGGTGTGACAGCCCTTTGGTTTGCTCTAGCAGGACTTGTCTTATTATACAGCCACGAGAATGGCTGTATCTATAGCCAGCGTGGATTTTTCGCATTCCGCAGTGTTAAATTGAAAATACCCCCCATGCCATTCTGATGCTTCCCATAACTTCGTTTCAAAACAAAACTTTACAAAACTTATTGTCCTGAACTCAGAAAAGCTTGCTTAACAACCCTCTAAATTTTCATGGCAATACACAAAACAGTCAGAGAGAATCGAGAGTTCAAAGTGTAAAAAGAGAGAGAGAAAAAAGACCCCTGCTGGACTTTTTTGTCAGAGTTCTCATAATTTGTTGAAATTAATTAAAAATCAGCCATGTTCACAGAGCAGAGCTGTGGAGTCGGTACATCAAACCTTCGACTCCGACTCCTCTATTTTTCTACTGTCCAACTCAGACTCCTTCATAAATGGCAAATTATTTATTTATTTATTATTTGATTTATATCCCGCCCTTCCTCCCAACAGGAACCCAGGGCGGCAAACAAAAATGCTAAAAACACTTTAAGACATCATAAAAAGACCTTAAAATACATTAAAACAAAAAAAGATAAATTATTAATTTTATTTTGAAGTCGGAGTCGGTACATTTCTACCGACTCCGACTCCACCCAAAATTGCTTCTGACTCCACGACTCTGACTCCACAGCCCTGAGATAGAACATAGTCATCAAGTTTAGTAGCCACTGATACCCTTGTCTTCTATGAATTCGTCTAATCCTCTTTTAAAGCCATCCATAATCCTATTGCTGACCTTCCCCTGTACTCTGACCTTCATCTTGTGCAGTTTAAAAGTTAAAAAAATGTCTGGCCAATTTTTAATTAATTTAAGAAATTTAGCCTTGAAGTCAATGATAAGCCTGGGCATGCTCAGTAAGAACCAACTGTCAGTGTTTTAAAAGCCAGACTCACAGCTGCTTGGCTTGGCTAATCAGGGGCCACACTCATGCCAGACCTTTATCTCACTTTAGACAAGCTTTCTCCAAAGAATCCTGGGAAGTGTAGTTTGTGAAGGGTGCTGATAGGAGACTCCTATTCTCCTGGGAGAGCTCCAGTGTGGCCAGAGTGGTTTGACAGTCAGCTGCTTTGATTGAAGCTCTGTGAGGGGAACAGGGCATCTCCTACCAACTCTCAGCACACTTTACTAGCTACACTTCCCAGGATTCCTTGGGGGAAACCATGACTGTCTAAAGTGAAATAAAGGTCTGGTGTGGATGTGGCCGGGGACAGCTTTGGTTTAAATTTGGGTGGGAGGCTACATGTGCCTGATTTAGAATAAAAAGGTGGGGGAAATCCTGAAAAACAATGATACTGTTCACAATGTTTTCCTTTTGGAAACGAAAGGGGCTATCTTCTGCCCAATCCCCGCCCACCCAATCCCCTCCCCCTTCCTCCCTTCCCCTCCTCTTCCTGCCCTCCCCCAGGTCAGTTTCACCTATCCTAAGCATGATTGCACAGGAGTAAATCCCATTGAACTCAAAAAGAATACAAATGATCAAACCTGCCCTCCCCTCCTCCTCTCTCCTATCCCCTCCCCTCTCCCTTCCAATCCCCTTCTTCCCCTCTCCCCTTCCGCTCCCCTCCCTTCCTCCATATCCTTAGAGGCACATGTTATCAAATTCTTCCAAGCTACACAGGAAGTGGATTGGTCTGTGAAAGACCAGCCCAAATTGTGTTTGCATTTTGACAAATGTGTAGGGCAGTACAATATCTCGGAGAGGAGGTCAGGTCTCCTGCTCCCCTGGTACATTCACTGTAGCTGCCCAATTTCCTTGCTTTTTAATGTTTGACAGAAATATCTGTTGGTTATAGGTATGTTCTTAAACCGCAAGGTTTTTTTCCTGTTCGTGAAAGTTCTTCTAATTACTGCAAGCCCTGGGCTGGAGCAAGCACTAATAGTTTTGCTGAACCTTTTTTTCCTCCCTGCCCCATTCCCCTGCAGCTGCTGGCTGGCTTGTCGGCCGAGCATTGGGGCATTCTACGTGCCTGTGGCTTTCATTCTGCTCATCACTTGGATTTATTTCATGTGTGCTGGAATCAGTTTGCAGTGCCAAGCCAAGAACCCGAAAGAGATTCCCAAGCCCCTGGAAAGGCGGCAGCGCCTGGGCGGCAGCAGCAACCTTTTAACCGACTCAGGATCCATCTCAGTCATGCTGAATTCCACTCCACACAGTGTTGATGCTGACGGTGTTTATTCCCTAGGGGTACAGTTCTGGGCTGTAGTCATCACCCATTTTCTGTACATTACTCTGTGGACATTTGGGGCCATGGCTGTGTCCCAGCGCTGGTTCCTTCTAAAGGTTGTCTTCAGCTGCCTCTATGGAGTCACAGCCGTGGCACTGGGGCTGTTCATCTTTGCCCACCACTGTGCTCGCCGCAGAGATGTGCAGAGCTCGTGGTTTGCCTGCTGCCCATCTTACAGGAATGCTTTACCCATGCAAGCCTATGTGCACCCTGGCATGGGGGTGGAAGACAGCTCCCAAGTCTTCATTGGCTGCAACCCCGAGGTGGCTCAGTCCATGAAGTCATCCTCCTCCCCCAGCAGCAGCAATTCGGCCCCGGAGCCCTGTAAACTCAACAATTTACAAGTGGCCCTTGGCCAGGCAGATGGCAGCCCTCCGCCAACCACCTGCTATGAGGACGCTGAGCCTTCCAACAGCAAGAATACTCCCCCAGCCAGGTACGCCAACAATCTACATGGGCGAAGCAGGCACCATAAAAGCAGGACTAAGTATCGAGAAGGGAAGCACCAGCGTCTGAAGGCGCTGCGGGGGCCTTCCTCGGAGCACCCCACCAGCGAGAGCGGGAGCCTCCACACCAGCCACTCAGAGAGTTACCAAAGCAGCCGGAACAGCCCTTTGAACAATCGGCGTCCGGGGGTGGTTCCAAGCCTGGAGTTTGCCCTGATGCAGTCCGACTTGAGTGATGGCAGTGGTGGCCATCAGGTGGCAGACTTCAGCCGAGACCAGAGGAAAAGTGCCAGCAGAGACAACCTCAAGCCCCAGGCCAATGCCACCACGGACAAAGAGACTAAGAGGCGATCCTTTCCGCTTAATGTGGCCAATCAGAATGGGGGACTGAAGGGCAGCAAGTATGATATAAACCTCACTGGCGCTGACAGTGCAGCTGGTATGAAAACGGGTCTCTGGAAGAGCGAGACAACGGTGTAGGGAAGGGGTCCAAGGGCCACGTGGCTGGAGTTTTGGAGCGGGTTTCCCCCTCCTAGCCTCAGGCAGGAAGCTGCAAGGGTTAGGCATCTTGCTGCCAGTGTCTGCCCATACAACCTGCAGACTGATGTTGTGCACTATATGGGGCTTGGTCAGCACTGGCAGGAACTATCATGTTCCTTGCCAGGCTGCTTGCCCCACAGTAAGAGAGGAAGGGTCACCTGACGCTCCAGGGGTAAGGGAGGGAGATTGTATGTGTGCCGCATCATAGGAACCACACAGTGCACTTTTCCATCTCTGCTATCTTGTGCTCTGCTGTTCTACGTTCCAGGGGATCTTTTCCCATCTCCGCAGGACAAGCAGAGGTGCTAATTTTGTAAGGCGAAAGACAATCATTTGTTCTTGAGTGTCGCAATCTGTTTTATATCCCTTCTGCATGCCACTTAGATCCTAGGTGCTTTTTGTATAACATACCAAGGAAGGCAGTGTTTATAAGCTGAAATTTCTAGCATCATGTGTACATATGTATAGGCAAAATTGCTATCCAATGGAGGTGCATACACACTTTATGTTAAAGCAATCAAGGGTGCGCATAGGAGCTTTCTCTGTTCCCTCCTACTCAGCTCAGGGCCAGTTCACATGGCTATGCTGTGCCTTGTCTTTGATTCAGTAAATGAAACAAATTGATTCTGGGGTTGTTTTGACACGGCTCCAAAGCTAGAGACAGATGGTCATTTTTAAAAGAATTGAAGGTGGGGAAGGGCCGTAACTCGGTGGTAGAGCATCCACCTTGCATGCAGAAGGTCCCAGGTTCAATCCCCAGCATCTCCAGGTAGGGCTGAGAGTCCTGCCTGAAATCCTGGAGAGCTGCCAGTCAGAGTGGACAATACTGAGCTAGATGGACCAATGGTCTCACTCAGTATTCATACTCCTGTGTAGTAAGGCAGAGGCATTATCATGTGCATGGTTCTCACATATGTCTTTCATTCCATTCTCCTCTAGTTAATTCATCAGCTAGCTCACTGGTGTTAGGGTTCTACCAATCTGCAGGTGAAGCTCTTTGGTCTAAATGGTCTTCCATACAAATAAATAAATATCACTTCACACAGGAAACAATGGGTTGTTGTCAACAAACTTTTACTCAGAGTTGACCCATTGAAATTAATGACCATGATAAACTTAGGTCCACTAATTTCAGTGGGTCTACTCTGATTATAGATTTTCAGTATGTTAGCAAGGGATTTGACTCCCAAAATTGTTTAATAGCAACAGCAAAATACAGTAATCCCCCCCCCAATTAGGTTGTTGGAATTCCTGATATATTGCAAGTACATATGCAGGCCATTATAGTCCATAGCCTATAAGGTACAATTAGGTAATTAGCCCCACCCACTGAACTATAATTTTGCATCTGTCGCCCCAAGTATGATCAAAGTAGAGCCTGCAGGCCTGACATCTGCTCACACCTGGTCTAAGCCATTTTGCACCAAAAGTGCATCTTGATAGGCAGCAAAGGCCTCTGCTTTTTGCTCCATCTTTCCTCTCCCCTTTTCATGTTTCACAAACCCAGGCACAAGCCAGATGACCTCTGGGGGCCACACTGAGCTGCAAATGACAAGAGGTCCTCCACATAAAGCAAAACAGCAAGAAAGTCTCCCCTACCCTAAAATGCAACGATTTTAGCTTTGCTGTATAGAGACAATATTTAGACACAGCTAGCAGAAGTGTTTGTTTTTAAGCCATAGTTAAAACACAAGCAAAATATCAGCTGCACCTGAAGTGACTGACCGATGGGAATATTTGTTTGGAAAACCAGCTTTGAGCTGGACTTACCTCACTTTGGTGGCATGTATGTTGCAGAGGCCCTGGCTTGCCAGAAAAAGAAAGCATAGCTTCTTTGTTTATATGACGCACTGCAGGGACATTTTTCTAGCCATGTTAAGAGGATTGACACTGCCCCAATCACTTACAGCTCCAGAACAACAAGAAACCAAAAGTGTTGTTTACAGAGACAAGACACCTGCCCTTCATCTCTTCAAACCTGCCTTTTTGGGGAAAACAAGTTCTCTTTTCTTTTTCTGCCCCTTCTAGTTCCTGATAAACATCTGGACTTTCACATTTTTGGAGAAAAGTGCACATTACAGGGTGGGTGGGAGGTCTGTTATTAATTTAAATCAGTGCTGAACTCACTGTGCAATTGGCTCAAATGCTGGCCAACAGAACAGAGAACATTTCAGTGGGCGATCAAAGACGAGTGGCAAAGCACTTGGCTCATGTAAATCACACCCACATTTTTGTAGAGTAAAAACAAGACAACTTGTTACAGTTTCAGACTAGGCATAGCAGTAGCTTACAGCCTTTTATTTAGGATCATTGTCTTGCATTGTTTAGAGAGAGATGACTCAGGAGGGGGGGTTTGTTCACACCCACAAACCAAGATTATAGTCAGATGAGTGTTGTCAATAAGTGTCGAGTGTTGTCAGTAAGTGTCTGGATGGGGTGCAAAAGTGGCTTAAAGCATCGAGGTGGTGGTAAGCATATGGGAAGCTAAGGAGGTGTCATTAAAATTTGTGGTATTGATGATGGGGTGAAAATTCCACAGATGGGCCCTTAGAAAGACCCCCCTGTTAACTTCAGAAGACATGCTGCCACTATCACTGACATTCTTTATGCAATACCCCCAAACATTGGAGAGCCACCAATGTACAGGAACTAACCATGCTGCTATTTTTCCTTCATTCAAGCCTGTTAGATGTCCATTCTGTGTTGGAAAAGAGTGGGATTTTCAGCTCCTAAAGGCATAGGCATCCCGTAAGATGGCAAGTTAGCCAAGAGCCACAGTAAGGTGTCCTTAACATGTCTCAGGAGCACTTTAGGAGGCACTTTACAATGAGCTCATCACACAATTCTAGCATAACATTTGAAGGCTTGTCACGTGAGCCTTTTTCATGCAAGCATCCCACTAGGTGGGTGCATCCCACAACACTAGCATAACGTCTACAGGACAAATCCATTGAAAAGCACCTCCCACAAAGGGAACCTTAGAGGCAGAAGAGGTTGAAGGAGCTTCTTGTCCATTCTGGGAATGGGGTTGCAAGAAATTCGCACAGGCCCCTTCCCACCTATTGCAATTTATATCACAAGCAGCTGCTGGAAGACAAAGCATACTCAGTATAGTAAGTACCAAGCAATGAATGCAAGTCTGGGGGAGTGGGGGTGCAGGGAGATTTTCATTTTCCCCAAGAACAAACATTTCACGTTGAGTGCTGGGGCAGGCGCGGTTGAATAAGATATCTCTACAACAGAACCATAGTCATCAAGGAAGAAGCAAGACTGGGCACTGCAAGTGAGAAACAAATGTATACCTGAAAACTCTTACTGCTCCACAATACCAACTCTTTTGAAATCAACTGTACAGCGTTTATTAAAAACAAAGAAAGCCTTTATTTTGAACACAGAGCAGAAGCCAAATGCCCTCCTATATAGATAGGCAGGCATATGAAGTCCTTGTCTGACCAAAACCTACCTCCAAGGGGCTGCAAGGATTATTTTGGGCCCCACATATGGTGCCACATGTTCAAACACAGTGAGCCATGGGCCAGCACAAGGATCCACTGTGGCTCTAAGAGCTGGCATGGAGAGTTGTAGCCCTTAAAGGGCTAAGAAGCACTTAATCTCTCCCAATCCCTGACTCTTCCAAGAGCTGTTCCTCCTCCTCCGTCACCTCTTTTGCAACTACAGCGGTTTGACAAGTGCTTCCCTCTGTTTTTAGCTTGAGAGTCATCCCTTCTCCTTTCCTGGCCTCTATGAAAATTCCTTCTTGGTTTTGTATGTAAAAAAAGGCCTAAATCATTTATATGTCTGTACTGCAACCCACATGATATTGGCAATGCCAAACTTGTTATATATGCTTGCTACACTGAAACAGTATTATCAGAAAAGCTTTGTATTATTACCTTCTTTTGTCTGTTTACATTATGAGCATATGACATATTATACAAAAAAGAGAAAGCTTTCTGAGAGACAACTTTGCCAAAGAAGAGAGAGCTTTTTTTGAGAGATGACTGTGCCAAAGAAAGCATTTAATAGGGGTTTTGCATTTTATAAAAATGAACTGTTTCTAGCAGATGTTTCTTGTTTAATATATTAAAAGATTTGCAACATCCAATATGTTAGCTATTGCTTTCTTATTCCTCTGGTGCTCCGACACTATCTGGGCAGTTATAAAGTCATGCTTTTATTGAGTTGTGGCAATGGAGCAATAAATGGATTTGTGTGTCCATCAACAATTTGAGCAACTGAACAAATCAAATATTATCATGTGACCTAGAAGGCTTGTTCCTCAATTGGCTGAGGCTGGCGGTGGGGAACTCACCAAACCAAAAACAGCATTAACTAAACAGCTCCATTAATCAAACAAATTCACCACCTTATGATGTTCGTATGATGTAAAAGAGCCATCACGCTCCACGTGATTTATAAAGAGATCCTTGTGACACCAAAACTGTTTCACAGATCTGGGTTTAAAGCAAGCATGCCTGAAACAACTTGCAAGTTGATTTTCACACCTTTCCGCCGCCCTCCCTTACCTAACTATAAGGACCAGAAGTACTCAAGACTAACCCTACTCAAAAATGTTTCTGTTGCCCCAGCTGGCCTATCCCCCCTCCTCAAGAGTAGCTACATCTCACCGACAGACAGCATGACCATTTATATGCCATTCATATGCTATCCTAAATGGCATGGAAACCACAGCAGTGTGACCCCTTCTCACACCTCTCTGGTAAGAGATGAAGAAAAACAATCACATGTGCTAGCCACCTGAAGTGGTTACACTCCCAACACAAATGTTAGTGGCTCCACCAGTAACCACAACTAGTCAGGCCGCCCGCACTTGCCTTCAAATATTAGTGTGGGAAGAAGCCATGCCTGAAGGATGCAGGAGCTTCTGTGATGATAAGCAATCCTACAACTGGATTGAAATATTACCATTGCAAAAGGAAACAGTCCCTTTGACACAGGCAGGTTATTCATCCTTATTGCAATATGAATGAAATTCAAACATTACCAGCATCATTCTCCATCAGGGATTGGGAATGTAATAGAGGCACATCAAGCTTGCCTCCCCTAGGATTAGGACAGAGAGAAGATTTTTAAAAAAACAGCATGCTGACAATGTCTAGTTAACATTCTAATAGTTCTCGTAGACCCTTCTTAGTACTAACGGAAGGGGGCAATGATGTTATAACACCAGTCCCCCATCAAGGAGAGGACCTCCTAAAAAGACAAGGTAAACATCTTGGGGCCACAAGCACGAGGGGCCAGGGCCTATGTTGTCATTTGCTACATGCCTCTCTGAATCACTTGCAGCTTTAAGGTCATAGGCAGGCCTGAGCCTTGCTAAACATCTCCTTTTCTTCCGGAGTCCGGATGTATTGCTCTATCTCGCTGTCTAAAATGGGCTCATCCCCAGTGATAGCAGAGTCCTCGGGGCCCAGTGGAGGAGTTCGTAGCTTCTTTTTGGGGTTCAGGAGGCAGGGCGGGAGCAAAGGAATCCGCTGGCTGCTGGATTTCCGTTTCTCTCCTGAAAGGGAGGCCTCTTCAAGTGTTGCAGCACTCTCGTCTACAGGCTGCGGTGGTGCAGCTGCTGGGTTTTCTAGATCACAGTCTTCAGCAGTATCCACTATGCGGAAGGCAGCCTGCAGAAGCACATGGCGGTGCTGGAGTAGGTCACCAATGTACTTTGCCACAGTCCGCCGGTCCACCTTGAGTACTCGCAACCAGCCCAGTTGTGAAGCCATCTGGAGGAGGATCTTATGCAGCTCCTTCAGCCTCTGGCGGGCGGGCTGGGGAGCATCTGTTCCAGCAAGCTTACAGAACTGAGAAAGGGTGCAAGTGAGGCGATCAACAGGCCGGAGGGACTGCCAAGCCAGGAAGGCCGCTGCTGTCACAATGGGGATGGGGTGCCGGCCCGTCACCAGCCACGTCTCACTGGCAAGCTCCACCATCTGGATAGTCCTCACCACCAGCTTGTCCTTGTCTTCCACAAACTTAATTGGGATGCTGGGTGAATTCTGGAAAAGCTTGAAGCTGGAAAGAGGAAAAACAGAGCAAGCCATTTAGACAGACCGCTCTGTCTGGGGAGATGTGACTGGGGTGGTGGTGGAGGGGAGACAAATAAGTGAGAAGGGGCTATGAGCAAGACAAAGCATTATGGGAAGGTGGAAAGGGCAGGGGTGGCTGCATTTTGCAAGGACACCAAAAAGGGCTAGTTGGTACTTGACAAGTAAAGGAACACATCCTTCCTTACACAGGGCTGAATATACTCTATTTGTAACTTATGCTTGAGACACTGATGGGCTGGTACTTGTTTTAAAGTCTGTTTGAACACTTTGTGCACTAAACAACAACAGGCAGGATTTCTGAGCAAATATGGATTGGTAGCACAAGTGGAATTCACCAGTCTGAGAATTCTCTGACGGAGAAAGGAAGTTTGCTGTCCTTGTGGCTGCAGAGAAAATCCTGAAACTGCACAAATAATCTCTGATGAAATCTCAAGGAGTCAGGGAAGTGGGGTATGTAAGACACTAAGCAAATATTTATTCATGTCCCATCTTTCTTCCACAACGGAACTCAAGGCAGCACACAAAGAGTTCCCAGGAAATCTCCCATCCCAGTACTGATCAGACCCAGCCCTGCTTAACCTCAGCAAGGATGCTGTATCATCTGCCTTCACAGCAATACACCTCTGACAGCAATATACCACATAGCCCAAATGACACTTGCAAATTCCTCTTGCAAAGATCATGTACTTCCTCAGCAACTACATGCCAACTCTCAGAACTCGTTTCAGGGAGAAGCATACCTGTTAAGGTGGGTTTTCACCAGATCCATCAAGCTCAGAGCAGGTACATCCAGTGCCAGTTCCTTCAAGAAGCGCAGGTAGGTTCGAGCAAACAACTCCTTGTTTGCGTAGAGTAGCAAGCAGACTGTGCCCATGGTCAGGGGCCAGTTGTGCTGCCGGCAAGTCACAAAGACACAACAGCCCACAAGCATCTCTTTCCTCTCCAAGCTGACCAAACTGAAGCAGGGATGTTTGATTGCCTGCTGGTAGTAGGACACTGCAGTGTCTTCAAACAGAGAAGGAAGCCGGAGAACTTTGCAGAGATCCCGAACACGCATGATCCCTGGGGGGAGAATACTACACCAGTACTTAAGAAATATTTCCAGATGCACATTATCAATTCTAACTGCAGGACAAGCCCTCAACATGTATGAACGTACCCACAGAGCAAGCTCTGCTTCAGGTGCCCCCATCTTCAGAAGTGAGGTGAGCGGCTATCATGGACAACACTTTTTCAATTGTGATTGTGCCAACTTGAATGTCCCACCCAAATATATTTGCCTAGAACCTCCTTTGGTTTCTCTTAGATGCTGGGGAAAACTGGTGTTTTTTAAAAAAAATTAAAGTCTTTGCTGGGCTTTAACTGTGGATGGCGATTTTTAAATTTGTATTTCCTTTTAATTTTCACAATCATATGGGCTAAGGAAAGCAGGGACTGGTCCAAGTCTACCCATTCTGTCAATCGATTAGGATTTTGATCAGGTCATCAAACTAATGCCCGGCCTCTATGCACCTCTAAAATAGGTTGTTTCGGTGTGTTTTTGCCCTGCCCCAGCAAAGGGATAATTTTAAAACCAACTTCCTCTTTGCTTTTAGAAAGTGAGAGGATGCACCCCTTGCAAACAGCAGTCCATTAATTTCTACAAAGCTTCAAAAGATATAGAAGTGATGTGGAACACTTACCTCGCCGTACACAGCGGCTCGTCTGCTCATTCTGACCAGTACTATGTGAATATGTCACTTCTAGGGAGCGAAAACACACATACATCAAACAATGTTACTTTGGTCAGAGCGCTCAAAGATGTACCTATTTGTAAACCCTTGAATGATGTGGGGCCTGTCTATATTTGAGAACTGCTTCCAAATCATATACCTGCTCAAATACTATCCACTCTTTGGGTTATCCCACAAATGGTCCATATTCAGATGATCAAATATTATCTTAATAATACTGGCAAATAAGAGATATGAATGAATTTCATGCACCCACTTTGCTGCTCACTCTACAGGAGCAGAGAAATAAGCCAGGAAGCTGCAGTTCAACATCCCAACTAGGAAACTATGGTTAATCGTTTCCAAACAAGGCAGGATATAAAGCCATAAAGCTGGTGTTGATGACCTGACTTGTTTGGAAGCCAGGGCTGGACAAAACAGGAAGCTATAGTTAACTGCAGCTTTCTGGCTTTCCCCCCCACTCTCGTGAATGGAGGAGCAAAGTGGTTGTGGGTGGGTGCAAAAGGCATGTTCACATCTCACCTTAATAAACAGATGTGATTGTTCTAATGTGGCCATTATGTCAGCCATTGCTGGGGTGATCCAACAATGTGGAACTCATTTTTCTAGATATTCCCCTTTATTCTTCCTTTCAAAAAGCACCTAAAAACTAAAACTATCTGGAGAAGAAAGAAATGCTTGTTTGTTTCCCTTCCAAAAATGTATTTGTATTTTTGGAAGGGATGGAGGTCATGACACAGAGTAATTAAAAAGGAGCAGATAAAGCAAATGTAAAGTTTTATACAGTTTATCTCATTTTATGGTTGATTTTATTGTGCATATCTTTTTTTATTGTGTAACCCAACCTCAAGATCTCCTGACAATATAGGGTGAGATATAAATTGCATATACAAATAAAATAAATGTACACCTGACTGCCACCATCACCACCTGAAAAACGAGAAACAAATCCAAGCCCAGGCATATTCCCAAACTGTGAACCTGAATTTTTAGTGGGAGTACAACCCCAGTCAAGTCCAGCAATGTAAGATGCTGCCTAGGGAGCCCACTTCCCTGAGGAAGTTGTCAAGAAAAGGCTAGGGAAAACATGTCCAGGACATGCTATCATCGTTCTATTGACTGCCAGTTCATTTCGTAGCGCAATTCAAGGTGCTCACATTAGTATTTAAAGCCCTAAATGACTTTGGTCCCAAAAAACCCATCTCCTTCCCTACAGACCGTCCCAGATGTTAAGATAAGCAAAAGGCCCTTTGAAGTTCAGAGGTGGTGGCCCAGGAGAGAGTATTCTCTGTGGCAGTTCCTAAGTTGCGAAATTCCCTCTGGCAACTTTGTTATATAGTTTTCTTTTCCCTGGCTTTTGAAACTGGAGTTATATGTATTTTAGGACCCAATCTATTCTTGTGACTGTCAGTTGTTTTGCACTGTTTTTAATATTTTATTTTTAAATTACTTCAACCTGCCCTAATATTTATTTTATTTATTTTATTTTATTAGATTTTTAAACCGCCCTATAGCTTTCTAGCTCTCAGGGCGGTGTACAAAAGGTAAAAACAGATTAAAATACAATAAACATGATAACAATACACTGTAAAATATAGAAACAAAATCAAGACAAAGACAAATTAAAATAAAATTAAAATGCCTGGACAAAGAGGTAGGTCTTTACCTGGCGCCGAAAAGATAACAAAGAAGGCGCCAGGCGTATCTCATCAGGGAGGGCGTTCCATAACTCGGGGGCCACCACTGAGAAGGCCCTAGTTCTGGTTATTACTCTCCGGGCCTCCATATGCGTTGGAACCCGGAGAAGGGCCTTCGATGTCAAGCGTAGTGAACGGGCAGGTATATAGTGGGAGAGGCGTTCCACCAGGTATTGCGGTCCAGTGCCTAATACCCTGTGGTAAAGGACAGGTAAGAAAGTAAATAAATAAATAATGTAAGAAATCAAATAAATAACTTAATAATAATAATATGAAGTGAGCACCAGAGATTTCAATGGAGCTTACTTCCAAATAAATATGCTTAAGACTGGAACACATATCTGCACCTTCCACCTCCACACAGGACAACGCAGCACTTAAGATACAAAGAGTTCTGAACTGTATAGCTATTCTTCCAAATACTAGTTGCTGGAAACTGCAGGAGGGGAGACTGCTCTTTGCACTCAGGTCCTGCTTGTTGGTTTCCCACTAGCTGGCCACTGTGAGAACAGGATGCTGTACTAGATGGGCCGCTGACCTGATCCAACAGCGCTCTTGTTATATTTTTTGACCCACCTTGTAAATGCTCTTCATCAGCAAATGTGGTTGTGAGAAGCCCTTCAGTCAGAATGAAGCCACAGTCTGCACACACTAGCTGGTTCTGAGCATAATGAGAGTCCTCTACAATTTCCAAGGAGCCACAGTCTGGACACTTCTTTTGACTTGACATCTTAGCAGCCTAAAAGCATAAATCAAATCCACAGTTGGTCACTGATATATATGTATATTTTTAGTATTATTTAACTAGCTCATTGGTTGTATTTGTATTCCTCTTTTTCTCCACAGAGCTTAAGGTGGAGTACAAGGTTTTCTCCCCACCCAATTTTTCCCTGGTAACAACCCTGTGGGATGAGCTGGTTATATCAGCCTAACTGGTCAGAATAACTCAAAGTATTATCAATTTTTATGATTCTATAAAATATTTAAGAACACCAAATTCTATCTGAAATCCGCTGCTGAGATATCAGGATCTCAAGTATTCCTAAGAAAACCAACAGGACAAAAAGGGAGAAGGCAGGAAAGCAGGGCTTTTAATTTCCCATAGCATTGAGAAAAGCTAGATTTCACATAATTTCACATTTAAAAAGTCAAATGTTCTTAAAAAGTCTCCTCACAAAATCAGCCAGAGGATTATTTAACCTCTCGGACAGCTCTTTACAACCACAACATTTACAAAATGTTGCATTTTTGAAAAAGAGATACAGGCTGCAATCCAATACACACTTACCTGAGAGTAAGTCCCACTGAACCCAATAGAGTTTACTTCTGAGTAGACATGTATTGGATTGCAGCCACAAAGACTTAAGCCTGCTAGAGTGGAGCTTTGCCTTCAATTCTGATATGTAGGGCACAGGTTTGATTAGGGTGTAAAGGAAATGCTCTCAAAGCACTGTCATTACCCCAATATTCAATCCTCACATTACAAAAGGCCCCACCCCCTTACCTTTACAAGCTCCTGTATTTAGAAGACTATGGGGGTTAAAGCTTGCCCAAAACTGGAAGGAGCCAGGATGGGGGGCTTGCGGCTTTCATTCAGCCCCTCTCCCTACCTCTTCTCTCATAATTCGAGCATCACCAACACTTCCAACATATTTCAGTATTAAGAGACTGCCTAGGGCTGTGAACATAGTTACCTGACAAGACTCCACCAAGTGCAGACATTAGTTTAACAGGTGATTTTTATTTTTAAGGGGCACAGAGATTAAGTTGTGGGGGAAGTGTCCTTTGATGTATGTTTGCATCTCCAGTGGCTCTTAATATCACAGATATGAATAGCCCGAGGATAGGGAACGCCCTGGGCTCCTTTTGGGAATAAGGGCGGGATATCAAATTAAAAAGTAAACAAAAAGTGGGGAGAACTGGTTTGGGTGATTTGGACTACTCATCCTGTAAGTCGCTCTGGACGCTTTGTTAGCTCAAGAGCAAGATAAAAATGGTGTGATTGAATAAACAGGTAACCGGAACTCTGCTTCAAATCTGTTATGGCTTTTAACAAAGATGGTGGCCATTATCAACTGAAGCTGCACGAAAACACCCGTCCTAAGGGGGCCTCGTCGAGACCTGCCCTGTGCTCAGAATCAACGGCGGGCGAAGGAGTTTCTATGCACTTCACTCCGCGGCCGCATGCCAACGCCCTTTTCCCTCCCCCCGCAACTCCCGGACAGTCATTCTGGCTCCTTTCCTCCACTACACCGATTTACCTCTTGTCACATCCTTCTGAGAACCGGAAACAGTAACGTGGTGGACCTTTTCAGGAGGGTACGCTTCTTCCGGGTAATCTCCATGACAACGGGGCAATCGGCCACGGCGCGGTCACAACCTAAATGTTCTCCGTGGGGAAACAGAGCACAAGCGAAGGGTTCCGCCTGTAGCCGAGTAATCGTCGCCATCCATGACTACCAGGACTTGAAGCCAACCACCACTACATCTTTTGGTGCTGTTCTTTGAAGTCAGGTCTCGGAGGTTCACCTGAAGAGTCAGGTTTTTAGCCCCTTTCTCACGTTGCAGTTGGACACGTTGCTGGGGGGTTGGGTAGGATGTAAAGTGGGAACGTTTCTGTGCAGTTGGGCATATATGGCATTTAATAAGCAGCTGGGCTGTTTCTTGGGGGAAAAGATAAAAAGAAATAGAAAATAAAGCTGAACTACTGTGCAGCTGAGACTCAAGGAAGTTCCACATGCTGTGGTTTACCCATGAGGGTTGTGTAACTGGTACCACATTGCCCAGACCACATCATCATCCTAACAGCAAAATGCTTCCATTATGGGGGAAAGTACTGTCTACTATCAGTCAAACTGCTAACCGAAATCACTTGTAAACTGCAATTCTTGCTATAGCAAGTGGAACCTGGTGGTTTTGCTGTGGGGATGTGATTGCACAAGCGTCTCAAGGGACCTGTGGCATCAGTTAGAGATGTATTACACATCCTTCTCTACCTAGCCTAACTTGCTCAAGCCTTCAGCCCTCGACTACTGATCTCACAGGAAAGAGGGCTATGAAAACTCACAGCCCCCCCCCCCCAGTTATGACCTGTGCTCTACAGACAAGGGAATGAAATTCATAAGAGGAGGGCCAGGATGTCTTCTCAGTCACCCCAAAGTTCAGAACACAGAATAATGGGCTCAAGTTACAGGAAGCCAGATTCAGCTGATTATCATGAAAAACGTCCAAATGTTAAGAGTAATAAGACAGTGAAACCAATGACTTAGGGAGGTGGTGGGCTCTCCAACACTGGGGTGATTCAAGATGCAGCTGGACAGCCACCCACCCTGTTGGGTATGCTTTCAGTTATATTCCTGCATTGAGCAGGGGATTGGACCCAATGGCCTTATAAACACCTTCCAACTCCACTATTCTATGATTAAGAACAGATAATGGATGAGCAAAGCTTGAACCAGAAGATGGCGCCCTTACTTTACACTTGGTGCTCTCTTTTAAAAGTTGAGGCATCACATTTATATAAACCTGTACAATGGGCCAAGGTGTTAACCAGCTTAGGTCTAATTTATGTTGCAGCAGTGGTGCCCAGAAGTCCAAACGAAGGCTGATGTTCTAGGCTTACACGCTGTATGTATCAGAGTGCAGCAGTGACAGGCATAAGGAACAGCGGTGCACCAGGGGAAGCAGGATCCTGTAGAAAGCAGGCCTGTGTTCAGACATAGGGTTTATTGCATTTGTTTTACTGCAGTGTTTGTGTCCCAATTTCTAACACTCCTTTCACACTGCAGTACCTCTTGCTTTATGGAACTGTGGCTTTTGGACCAATGTACCGCCATGTCATGCTAAATTTCATTCACACCAAGTGGATGTAGTGTGACACAACAATGAAATGATTGGACATGTCTCTGATACCTCATCCTTTCTGCATTTCTGTTTTCCCATGATTCCCCAATGAAAACAGCAGGAAAGAACTGAATGTAGGCATACCGCCCCAAATTTTGTCACTTTACTACTGCGATTTTCTGCATTAATAGAATTGCACATGGATTTTTTTTCTAGAAGCAATGTGGAAATGAGCACTAAATTTCCACTACATTCTGCTAGATTTCCAGAAGTGGTTTTTACGTTGTGTGAAAGATCAAATAAAATGCAGAAATTATCAGGTAAGGAAACGTCGGGAAAACGGAATCAATTGCTCTCTGAATGCAGCCCAGGTCAACTCCTCTCCCCAACTTACTTCCAAACATTGCTTGTAAACCACCTGGTTTACAGGAACTCAAAAGAGTTTTTAAAAACAGAGTGAAAAAAAGATACATGATTATAATTATATGTTTTTCTTTAGTTATATACCATGCTTCATTAAAAGTTCCAGAGAAGTTTACACAATGAAGTGCAATAAAAACATCAAGCTAACAAATACAATTAAAACCCACCAATATAACCAGCATACAACAGTACAACAGCACAGGAAACATATCACACTAGGCATGGAAGGATCTGTCCATTTCAGCTCTCTGTTTCTCATTTTTCTTTTTTAAATTAAGTTCTCCACATTTCTGCAGCAATTTGCAATTTTTTTAAAAAAAAATCCTCACGAAAATTCTTCAGTATTTTAGAGCAACTTTCTCCTAGTAAACAGATTTTTGTAAGTTATTTTCCCTTATAATCAATTTTTGTGTGGTTTTTTCACTAATATATTCATTTTTATGCACATTTTCTCCTAATATATGCATTTTTAAAAAACATTGTTTGGTAGGACAACTGCACTGCAAAATTCAGAAAGTACTAATTTGAAGGATATGTGTGTTTCAGTCCTCATTGTGTTTTGGAAAGTGTAAACTTGATAGGTTCAGCTTTAAATGCAAACTGAATCATATTTCTCCTCCATCCCTACGTCACACAGACTTGTCCACAGAAAACAAAACCAACCACTTAGCCAAGGATCTTACTGAGTCCCAAAATCCAGGGAAAACAGGCATATTTTCAACTGACATTTCAAGTGGATGCACTTCTTGTACTCCCAGAGGCAGGGCATTCTATAGAAGGGGTGCTCTGACAAACAAGGCCCTATTCTAGGTACCAGCCCTTTGGGGATCACCCAATAGCAGGACCACAAGAAGGGCATTTTTTAAAAGGATAAACAAATCAGAACATCCAAAGCAAATTATTATTAAATTATTTCCCATGCAGATGTTGTAATGAGGAAAGTGTCACAAGTTTAATTGCTATATGTCACCTAGTAGCACTGCTGGGTGAGTGGGTAAGCATGGCAGTCCTAGACTTTAGGCAAGTCACTCTCTCACAGCCTCAGCTCTGTAAAACAGAAACAGAATAGAATTCTAACATTATGCTAATTCATTTCATTACTTGGCTATGAAAGAGGAAAAAGAAAGAGCTTCTGCTTTTATGAGTGGAGTTCACTGGGGGATCTATTCTATGGCAGATGTGCACTGCAGTAGGATTTGGAGAAGATCAGCAAGGGTTTCTACAGTACCTCCCAGTTGTTTAGCAATAACACTGCAATTTATTTATTTATTGTACTTATATACCGCCCCATAGCTGAAGCTCTCTGGGCGGTTTACAGTAAGTAAGCAATGGCTTTTTCTTTTCTGTTCTCTAAATAAGGCTGTTAGAATCCCTGATCTGAAGTAACTCATTATATGTATTTTGCATATGCAGATCATTCCAGTATATGGCTAAGGATAGGGGAGAAATTGCTTAAGTTTACATTTAAAAGTGAATCTACCTAATTAGCACTTCTTGGCACAAGATGGGAACCAAAATGAAGTCATCCTTTGAAATTCGCACTTTTCCGAATGCAGTTCTCCAACCATGTAATGTGGACAAACGCATGTATGCTACGGTAAGGCATACATCAAATGCCTGTCTAATATTAGTGAAAATAACATTGAACGGTACATTATATGAGTGGAAACTGCTTGGAAACTATATTAGGGGAAACTGCATACAAAAATGGGTATATTAGGAGAAAGTCGCACTAAAACGCTGATAATCTTCAGGAGGACTTAAAAGCAGTTTGCCAACAAATGCTCACAACTGAACTTGAGACTGGAAAAATGAGAAACTGAGAGAAACAGGAATTGACAGAGTCACCCATCCCTATATATGGTTCATGGGATATAACAGGTAATTGTAGTGGTGGCTGATGCACATTGGGAGTGGTAGGGTGGACGGCAGAGAGCCCAACATTAGGTGGAGCCAGAGCCAATGACAGGCAGAACCAACTAATTCTAGTTTTGTCCCCAACTTCTTCCCTGCTGAGTTCTACAAGGACAGCTCTGAGACTAAGCAGGAGGAAGCTGATAGGCAATGCCATCTCCCTGGACTGGTAATAAGTAGGAAGGCAGGCAGGCAGAGGTTGGCTGAGACCAGACTAAGGTTGGTGGGGCAGTGCCCATTTCGCCCTAATGGACCAGTCTCCACTGGATAACTGACAACATGAGCACAACAGAATTCTCCTCCAGTTGTGATTCCCAGCAACTGGTATTGAGAAGCATACTGCTTTAGACAAGAGGAATCCCCCCCACCGACTGGTGCCTGATGATGCCCCAGTGCCATCTCTGCATCCCCTCCATGCCTTCGTAAGACTACTAAACTACAGACTGGGGCTTCTCCATAACACTCAGTTACAACAAGTGATTCCCCTTTCTTTCTTAACATCCAGCCTGAGAGTTCTAGCGAACTCAAAAGAGTGGCGTACAGGCAATGCTTGATGAAATATTGGAGGGGAAAAGGCAGGAAGCAGGATTTCCTGTGGTTAGGGGTGGAGATGCAATTTTGCATCAGTCCTGCTGGCCTCTTATGATAAGCAGAAACACAATTATGCAAGCAACTAAATGTGTTTTATCCAAACTCAGAGAAGACCCAATGAAATTAATAGGCATGACTAACTTAGGTCCATTTATTTCAGTGGGTCTACTCTGAGTATAACTTAGCTGGATAGCTGTTTTCTGGGAGGCTGCCTTATCTTACATATGCATGTAGGTTAAGATCTCAGGCTCTGGCAGGCCCTCAAGATGGGTTTGTTTTTAGGGTGGCCATTTACAGGTCTCCCCTCCCCAAAGGACATTTATTTTCAGAAAATTTGCATGTGCTAATTAGTCTAAATGCAATTATGTTAATTGCTATCACTTACATAGAAATACATTTTCTCATAGTGAGGAAGACAGATCTGTGTGCCAGCTGCCCAAGTGTTAACTGGTGATGGGCAACTGGTGAAAGGCTCTCCTTTCTTATTATTCTTTATCTTTACACCATAATTAAAGCAATATTCAGTACTAATGCTACTCAGAGTAGGCCCACTGAAGTTAAGAGACATGACTAACTTAGGTTTGTTAATTTCAGTGGAGCTACTCTGAGAAGGACTTAGTTGAATACAACCCTTGGACTGGACAACCTTCAAACAGAGGACAGTCCTCTCTAATTTACAGCAGATGGCTTTCGCAGCCAGACTTTTCACTGGGCAGTCAAGGCACCTATCAAGGCCTTTAGGGAAAGATCAATGTTATGCTGCTGTTAGATGTGTGTTTAATGTCATGGGCTTTTTTAAAAAAAGTACTTCTGTCTTGTAATGTTTTTTAATACTTAAGAACATTGGTTTTTTAGGGCATTGTTTTAGCAGTCGTAAGCCAGATGTTGCCACCACCATTGATTGCTGGAGCTGATAGGAGTTGTAGTTCATCAACATCTGGAGGCCAAAGGTTCCCTACCCGTGCTTTATAGTATCTTTCCATTGCTTGTGTTGTGTATATTCCATGTCAAGCCTCTAGGGGGCTTCTGTAGTCTTTGCATATATTAGTGCTCATCCATACTTCCATTTTATCTGAAACATAAGCCCCTTGTGCCTCCTTTAATTCTCTCTTCCATATGATGTTGGCCTCCAGTCACTGTCTTCCCATGCTTTCCCCTCCATTAATCCAGTTTCTCATACCAGCTACACAGCAAAAAGGAGAGAAAAATCATCTAAGGAGGGAGTCACAGTTGCTTTGCCTTGAACTATCCTATGTGGGTGGCTGTAACTCCACCTCCTTCCATATTTCCTGCTTCTGTTGGGTTCCCATTGGCTCCCTCACCCATCTCCCTTCTGATCTGAGCCAATCACCAGCACTCCCTCTGCTGGGCGGGGAGGAAGGGGCACACCTACAAGTATGGATAAGGAAATAGTTTGACTGCAGTACAAAGTGCAAAGCAGTCAACTTTGGACTACCAGCGGACAATTCCAATACGGCAGTGGTTCCCAACCTAGGGGCCATGACCCCCAGGGGGGTTGCAAAGTAATCCAGAGGGGGCTGCGAACAGTAAAGAAATGAAGTGGGTTTTTTTTAAAAAAAGTCTTCATTCCCTGAACACTGTCTGCTCTCCACTGCTGCTGCAGATGACACCTCCCCATTGCTCCAAATGAGAAGGGAGGACTTTTGCTGAAGCACCAGAGCATCTTTCAGGCACTTCAAGGGCAGACACCTGCCTGTAAAACACGTGGCAGATGCCAAAGGAGGCTGAGGGTGGAGCTACCAGGAAGAAGAGGGGATTACTATCACTGACTCTGTCTCCTCACACTGCCACTGCTGACAACACCCATGCTCAGAAGAGGAGGAGGGATTTTCGTGAAGCAAAGGCTGTTTCCCCCCTTCTTTCCTGGCAGCAAGCCAGCCTGCCTTTCTTGGCTCCTCATTCACTGCTTTTTCCTTTTAAATTTTTTTCTTATTTGCAAGGCTTCCCAGATCTTGCCTTTGGCCCAGATGGAGCCAAGGAGCAGTGAGGAAGCTCAGGACTTGCTCACCCCCCCCCATCTCTAAGGCTAAGTGTGTGTGCCAGCATCCCCCCTTTCTTCCACCTCTAATCCACTACCCCTGCACTCTCCAAATGCTTGCATGCCTGCAGATGCTTGCAGGAGGGGCAGGTGTGTTTGTGCTAACCTGTCTTCTGCTCTGCTTTCATTCCCCAAGTGCACATTAACCAAATCAGCCTTTCCCAACCAGTGTGCCTCCTGATGTTGTTGGACCACAATTCCCATCATTCCTGACTATTGGCAATGCTGGCTGAGGCTGATGGGAGTTGTGGTCCAACAACATCTGGAGGCACACTGGTTGGGAAAGGCTGAACCAAGTCATCAGTTCTCATGATCATCCCAAGGCCTAAAAGCACTAGTCCCCCTCATCAGTCTATCTACCCTTTTGTCTTCACAATGTAGCATCCCCACCACAACCACGTTGCTTCTTGATTATTATTTAAAAGCCCAGCAGGTTGGCTGAGGATGGGCTCCACATACTGCAGCTGAAATGTATTTAATTATTATTGCATTTATATCCCACCTTTCCTTCAAGTTGCTCAAGGTGGTCACATAGTCCCCCCCTTCCAATTTATCTTTACACCAACCCTGTGAGATAGGTCAGGCTGAGACACTCTGTCTGGCCCAAAGTCACCCAGTGGGCTTCATGGCTGGGTGGGGATTTGAACCTGAACCTTAGTTCAACACTAACCCACTGATGTTGGGAGACCAGACTGTACATCTTCAGATTGTTTGTATGAGGAAGAGGGATACCAATTTGTTGAACCTCTGCATTAAGAAAAAAAGCAATACCTCAATGTCTGCAGGGAGCTTTTTATAGGAAGGGCCATTTGGAGATGTGATTTTGCCATGCACCATGTTGTCACTTAACAGAGGCCAAAATTATAATTAACATGGGGGGGAGGAATGTTTTTGAGCTTATAAAGGGGATCCCATACTCATAAAGGTTGGGAACCACTGCAATAAGGAAAATGTGGATTTTTAGTATGGTCTGGATGAGCCCTCAAGTTAGTTCAGAACACAGCTAGCAGGCAAGCCAGCAGCATCCTGCCTCATACGGCAGCAGCTACTACAGGGCTGTGTCCCGCAGTTATTAATGAGACACAAATGATAATTGGTACTTACAGTCCTGTGAAGGGTGCAGGCGGTTGAATGGCTATAAAAAAGCACCCCATGCAATTTTGGCTGAGGGATACCATGTCAACAGCTATTATATAATTATGCCATCAGCACTAAGCACTTGATTTGTGAATCATATGGGGGGAATGTCCTAAATTTGGTATTGTAACAGGTTATAATTAATAAGCTGGAAAAAGGTAGAATGAAACCACTCATGTCCACCTCCAGTGTCATCTAAATTCATTTTAGTGCATGAAAATATACAATTTGAAAAACTTACCTGGTTCTAGATGAGGAATAGAGAACCTCCAGATTTTGTTGGGTTAAAACTCCCACATCCCTGACCATTAGCCAGGCTGGCTGGCTGGCTGTTAGTATCCCAACATCTGGAAAGCCACAGATGTCCTAATCCTGCTCTAGACTCTTTGAATTAAGGTGCTACAAAGCAAATTACTGCTATTCAGGTCACAAATGCCACCATCCTTGGAAATGGGAGTAATTTGCCTATTTGGATCGTAGCTGAGGGAGTTCTCATTTGAAGAATTTAATATATGGTGTTGTGGAGACATAACACTACACACCTTTCAATCTCATGGTGCTGGATCACATGATTCAGTTCCTTGCTGATTGATAAGTCTGAATCACAACCACACCCAAATTGGTTTTGGCACATTCCTGCAGTTTGTTTTATGTCACAGGGGAGGACCAAGTTCTTCAAGTGGTGCTGAAGGTCAACTGACACAGGACTTCAAAAGCTATCTATGTGCTTCTCTGGCTGTAATGACAGCTACAAATTAGCAATCTGATCTAGACCAACTGAAAGGATCTAGGAACTAGGGTTTGCCAAATTGTGGAATTTGAAGAGTTGAAAAGGCTTCTCCTGCAAACAGCAAAGCCTCCAAGAAAATCCCAAGAGCCTTGCTGGAAGACTTGCTGGTCATTTTCTGCCATACTAGTAAAATGGCACACTGTTTGTATGAAGCTTCATATCAGAAAAATACAGGACAGAACCTGAACTTAGTTGCTGTTCTAAATACTGATGTTTCAAAAGTGATATTGAAAGTGCTCTTCAGATTTCAATAACCATCTTGAGAGCCGTCACTCATAATGTTTAACAAGGGCATCCTTGTGGGCTTGACAGTTCCCCAATCCTAATTTCTACAATGCGTTGTATTGTGCTTTAGATGTGAAGCCTTGCCATAAAATACTGTGTGCAGAGTGAAGCGGAAAAAAGCATTAGTTATTCAATATATGGTACATAAATACAGTGAAGGTAGAAGAAAGGTATGCCAGAGGAACAGAAAGGAGATGCTAGGAAGAGGTGGTGGAAGGCAGGTGAGAGGTTAAGGAAAATAGTTCAGTGGCAGAGCAAATGTTGTGAATGCAAGAAGGTCCTGGGTGTAGTCTCCAGCATCTCCAAGTAAGGCTGCAGATGCGTGATCTGAAGTGTCATTACAACTACACCGTTTAAGACACCTGAATTAATCTGAAGTGGGCCAGTTTTAGATTTTTCGAGATGTGGATGTGCCTGCTCTTTGCCCAGCATTCTTGTATAGCAGGGCCCCACTCATACGGCACGTTAGGTTCCAGACCCCCGCCAAAAAGCAAAAACCACCAAAAAGCAGATCAGCTGTAGTGCAGGGGTCTAGAACCTAACCCGCTGATCAAGCAGGAGGGGAAGATGTAGCACGCTGATCTACAGCTGATCTTCTCGGGCGCAATCAGCTGGAGCGCAGGAGTCTGATCGCCCCCAGGAGGAGGAGATCAGTTGCAGCGCGCTCCAGCTGATCTTCATCTCCTCTGGCGCGATCAGCTGGAGTGCGGGAGTCTTATCGTCCCGAGGAGATCAGCTGTAGTGCACTACAGCTGATCTTCTCCTCCAGCGCGATCAGCTCAAGCGCGCGAGTCTGATCGCGCCAGAAGAGAAGATCAACTGTAGCTCCTCCGGCGACATCAGCATGCTACAGCTGATCATCTCCTCCTCCAGCAAGATCAGCTGGAGCGCGGGGAGCTCCAGCCCCCCCTCAAGCTGACCGAGAAGCAGGGCCCTACTGTACTTCCTCTTGGTGGCTCAAGTTTCACATCACTGTGCATAGCTTCTTACCTTTTTTCAGGCCAGGGCTGGGAGGTGGTTTGTAGTAAAGGTGATAGGATGAAGAGACTGAAAATGTTGGATTAAACAATTATTTTCAGTTTCTCTCTAGCTTAACGATTCTATGAACACCAAAGAGTGCCTGCTTTCCACAACCCAATTTCATTGGTAAAAGACCATCAGCCTGACTGTACAAACTATTCTCCCTATAGAAGTTTCAGTTGCATAAGCAGTTCTCTTCTTTTCACACTTTAGAATCATCATTATGAAGTCCAATCATTTAGCGATTCAATCTATTATTGATTTATATACTGTACTGCCATTCCTCCCAGCAGGAGCTCAGGGCAGCAAACAAAAGCACTAAAAACAGTAAAATTCTATCCCTATGGACTAGGGAGCCAACCTGATAAGTCATCAAATAATGTGCATCATACATATAGTGCCTTGCAAAAGTAATCATACCCCTGACCAATGCTCTCGTATTATTGAATTACCAATAGTATATTGTAATTTCATTCTATATTTTATTTTAAAACACAAAGTCAAAATCAATTATTGTAAGGTGACATTGGTTTTATGTTGAGAAATGTTTGTAAGAAACATAAAAAAATGAAACATGTTGCTTGCATAAGAATTCAACCCCCACACATGAATAGCATTAGTTATTCAATATATGGTACATAAATACAGTGAAGGTGGGAGAAAGGTATGCCAGAGGAACAGAAAGGAGATGCTAGGAAGAGGTGGCAGAAGGCAAGTGAGAGGTTAAGGAAAATAGTTCAGTGGCAGAGCAAATGTTGTGAATGCAAGAAGGCCCTGGGTGTAGTAAGGCTGCAAATGCGTGACCTGAAGTGTCATTAGAACTACACCGTTTAAGACACCTGAATTAATGTGAAGTGGGCCAGTTTTAGATCTTTCAAGATGTGAATGTGCCTGCTCTTTGCCCAGCATTCTTGTATAGCAGGGCTCCACACATACGGCCGAAAAGCCACCTTTCACTGCAATAACAGCTTTAAGTCTTTGGGGGTAGGTATGTACCAGCTTTGCACACAGTGTCAGAAGGATTTGGGCCCATTCTTCTTGGCAGATTCGCTCCAGGTCATTCAGGTTGGTTGGACGTCACTTGTGGACCATAATTTCCAAAGAGCGCCACAGATTTCAATGGGATTGAGATCAGGACTTTGACTGGGCCACTGTAGGACATTCACTTTTTTATTTTAAGCCACTCCACTGTTGCTTAGGCCTTGTGCCTGGGATCACTGCCCTTCTGAAAAGGGAATTCCCCCCCAAGCTTGTTTTTTAGTGGACTGAAGCAGGTTCTCTTGCAGCATTTCCCTGTATTTTACTCCATCCATTCTTCATTCTATTTTAACAAGATGCCCATTCCCTGATAAGCATCCCCACAGCATGGTGCTGCCACTGAAGGACAGTGACATCCTTCACTGTAGGGATGGTGTGTCTTGAGACATGGGCAGTGTTAGGTCTGTGCCACATATAACGCTTTGAGTTTTGGCCAAAAAGCTCTATCTTGGTCTCATTTGACCACAAAACCTTTTCCTGCATCACAGCTGGGGCACTCTCATGCTTTCTGGCAAACTCCAGACATGCTTTCAGATGGTACATTTTGAGTAATGGCTTCTTTCTTGCCACCCTCCTCCCATACAGGCCAGTGTTATGCAGAGTTCTTGATATGGTTGGCTGGTGCACCATAACTCCACTCCCAGCCACTGAACTCTGTAGCCTCCTTCAAAGTGATTGTTGACCTCTCTGTGGCTTCTCTCACAAGTCTCCTTCCTGCTCGAGCACTGAGTTTTGAGGGACAGCCTTTTCTTGGCAATGCCTGGGTGGTGTGATGCAGCTTCCACTTCCTGATTATTGATCCAACTGTGCTCATCTATGCACCTGTATTACATTTTCTCTCACTTCTGTAGAACGTTCTTTAGTCCACATTTTCTTTCAGATCCACAGCTTGACCAATGATCCTTCACAACAGTGGGTTTTTTATCCTGACAATGTGACAGCAACTTTAATGGTTCACAGGTGGAGGCCAATGGTAAGGTAATTGTGTCCTCGATAGGGTAATCTCTTTAATTTGTGTAAACTGGGAGCTTCCACAGTACAGAGGTTGAATACTTATGCAAGCAACATGTTTCAGTTTTTTGTTTCTTACAAATATTTCCCAACATAAAACCAAAGTCACCTGACAATAACTGACTTTGAATTTCAAGTGTTTCAAAATAAAATATCATATACAACAAAATTACAGTCCATTTGTAATTCAGTAATATGAGAGCATTAGTCAGGGGTGTGATTACTTTTGCAAGGCACTGTATACAGTATACATCAGTTTCGCTAACTTGGTGAAAATGCATTGCAAAACACAAGTGCTCTCACAGGTTTAAATAACTTTATTTTAATGTTTCATGAGGTTGACAGTCTTTGTATAAAAACCAATGGGATTAAGTACCAAGGGTAACAAGGCAGAATATAAATAGGCTTTCAGATCCTTCAATATTAAGCACTGAGCAAACAATTGTACAATGGGAACTACCCCTCCTAAGGTATCCCGCTTTTCTCAAAACAGCATTTCTATGTCAGGATTGTACTCAGAATTGCAAAACATAGACACTGATTAGAAGGCACAGACTGCAAGTTATCTTCACTGTGTATTGCCCAAATCTCATCAAGTTGTACACAACTGAGCAGATCTTTATATGAAGAACCATCAGCTGATTTGGGTCCAGTGGCAACACGCCCTCTGCATGCTGCCCACTAAATCTCATAGTCCCTGAAAAATTCAAGTCAGGTTATAAACTAGATTTTCTTCAATCTGCTGGAAGCTTGTCTTGCACAATTTCTATTAAAATGGCCAATAACATTTGTTGTGAAATCTACTCTAAGCAACAAAGCTACAAGTGTCTGCTGTGCTTTGGAACATAGCCAACAAGAATAAAAAAAAATCTAGTACATAAAATAAATTGTTCCCAAAAGGAGCAGGTATGCAACTATGTGTATATGGCTCTGGCAGGACCAATGAGGAGCCACTGAGCCACTTAAAGCTAAAAGAGGGAAATTTGGTCCATTTGAACAAATTATGCTAGCTTCAAAAAGATATGGAAGCATCTGAATGTTGGTTTTACATAAAAGTGTGTCTTGTTTTTGTTCCAGCCATTATGGAGCAGAAGATACAGGAGAAGACCACAGACCCTGACCACCTTAGATATAGAAGACAACTGTTCCTCTCCATGCCATCACCTGATATCATTGTTCTAAACTGAAGCAAATAGATAGCCTCAGTACTATGCAAAAAAAAAAAAAAGATGGGCAAATCCACTCAACAAGCACCACACTCCATTTACGTAGGGCAAAAGGAACCCCTGTATGTAAGCAGAACAACACAGTCAAAGCCTTATGTTTAAAACATTACTTATTTTTATACCAGCCTCCAAAAATACATAGTTATGCTCTTATTGCATAGATATTGTAAGTAACATGAACTACCTCTTCTCAAATAATGAATACACAGTAGCTGCTTAAGCTATTCCTTTGGTGATTGCAAATCAGATTGTACAGTATCAAGAGCAATTAACAGTGCACCATTCAGGAAGCGTTAAGATCTATGGGTGGTATCCAAGCAAGTCATATTCAGAGTAAATCCACTGAAACCAATGGGCATCAGTCATAACTAAAGTTCACTGATTACAACAGGCCTGCTCACGAGTATGACTTAGTCAGATACAGCCCTTTGATTACCTGACAAGTTTATAATCCAGTGTTGTGACTAATTACAACGGGAGGGTTAACGAGCTCTTCAGTACCAACCTCATCCCTCTTTAAAGTGCATAGGCAGATAATGAATAGTAGCTACAATATCCAGCATTAAAATTAATCCATCAAAGCCTTCAAACAACACTTTGATTGCTGTTGGGGTATCTGCATTTATAACTCAGACAGTAAGATTTTCAACAATGTTTCTGAATTCCAGCTGATCCAACTGACTGGAAGCCAAAAGTGCATATACAAGCTTAAGTTCGCTAAAAGCCTTGCTAACCCTTACAGATTCTATCTTCAACCCACCCACCCACCCACAACATTAAAGCTCAATTTCCAATACTATGGCTATTAGGGATTTCACCCTGAACATCTAGTACTGTTGAAGGGGGAGGTGTAAGTATTATTTTACAACAAGCTTACAAAACTGATCCTTTGCAAACTTTTAATCCATATGGGGGCAAATGCCCAGTCCAGGATAATTATAAAGGCAAAACAAAGATACCACGATATCAATTTACCTATTATATTTGGGGGCAGATTTTGAATTCAATCTTCAACCCAGGGCACAATCCAACAAGAAGTTTAAGTTACTTTAGTCTCTAGCAGTAATATTATAGGGGCCACCTCACATAAAGTCATTAGGTGTAGAAGGATAATGTAGACTATTCACATGTTCCAGCATTTGCAGAAGGACAAACACAACCACAACTGTCTCTTTTATAACTATGAGGAAAAGAGTCTCCAAGCTTGGGGAGTGAAGTGGCTGACTATTAAGACTGTCAACATCAGAAACACAAGGGCACCAATACAATACTGTGATCCAAGCTGCAGCTAACCGGCTTGATTGATAGAATGATACAAATACCAACAAAAAACTGTAGTTGGGAGTGCATGCAGACCAAAGGACTACACTGAGATGCTCCTGAATGAAGTGACTGAACGTAATTTGAAAGAAAAGCAACAAAGTGAAATTAAAATGCAAACAAGTACACTCAGATATAAGCTGAACCTGGACTCTTGCCAGGTTGAACATTTATCCATCCTTCATGTTAGAGAAAGTGTCACATGACTTTATAAGCTGTTTATAGAGGTAAGGAGAAACAGGCTGAAACAGACATAGCAAGACATTGCAAACAGGGATGAGAATCCTGTGACCATCCAAATGCCACTGGACTCCAACTCCCATCAACCCTGAGCTGCATGACCAACAGTTAGGAATAATGAAGATCGAGTACAACAACACTCTCTGGAGTGAGGGCCAGATTTCCTATCCCTGCCGTACTGCATGTTTCCTTGCAGTATTGCTTAGAGGTCCAAAAGCTCTTGAAAAGTAAAGGAGCAAATACATTTTGAACTGCAAAGAAACTAGACGTAAAAGAAATGGTGTATACTTGATGGGAGATTGTGATGTTCTCTGTTGAAGAATTTCTGAAGCAGCAAAGATGTGGAAAGGAGAATTACAAAACCTGGAACACCTGAAGGAAGCTACTTTGCCTGACATTGGCAGAGTGCTTTTACCTGCATTTCAACCCTTTTGTAATTACAGGGAGCGAGTGAGAAACCAACTCTTGAGAAATGTTATCAACATGTTGGGGAACTTCTCAAAATGAACGTTTTATGAGAAAAAGTATTCACAAATGGGAAGACATCTGGATTTATTGAACCAAAGTGATTTATTCAATCCCTTTGATGCCATAAACCCAGATGTCTTCCCTGTATTCAAGAAATACAGATTCAAGCAGACTTCTGAACAGAGGGGATAAGTTACTTAAAGACAAAAGGGAAAGAACAACAATTTAAAAGGCAATGTTAAGAACTGAAGAAAAATAGCAAAACCTGGGAAACAGAAGATGGCTAATGTGACATTAATAGATATTTCTACTGTCAAGTGGAATGTTAAACTAAAAAATTGGTTATGAGAGATGGTGTACTTCCAAAATCAGCTACTGAAAACCCGCAAATTTGAGCACTTTAACTCCTGTTAGGAACTGCAGGACAAATGCTCCCTCTATTTTAACTGTACTGAAAACAACCAGCTACAATGTAGCAAGCAACCGTGCTGTTTCTGGCAGTCAATTCAAATCAAGAAAAGACCTCCTGAACTGACCACTGTCAGAAGACACAGTAGTCTTCTGTTTCACGTCTAGAATCCTACCTGCCCTTACTCATGTGCCATTTCATCTTGATGGTTTGGTAACATGGCAGCTGAGCAGGGTCTGTCACCCACCAACAATCACTGTTTATTTCTTAACTATGGATTTTCCTCGCTTTCCAAAGTGCCACACAGACAGCTTTGCACAATCCACAGCACAACTGTACAGCATAAGCCCCACCGAAATGAATGAGCAGTGCTCTTAACAATTCTTAATTCAGTGGAGCCGACACAACAGAAATTCCTAAGGCGTTGGACTGCTTGTAACTAGAGGGGCTTCCAGGTGGAAGTGCTTATTTCCCAGCAGCTCAGATCAAAATAAGGCAGTCCATGAAGATATATTCATCCAGTATCTCTAATGTAATCAGAATATGATTGCTTATATTGCACTAAAACCCAATATTCTAAAAAGCCAAGAAATCAGGAGTTGTGTTTTTGAAAAACTATGGAAAAGTATTCATTTTTAAACCAAACCCTTTAAAATGCTCCCATCAGAGCTTATTCACAGGTAAAATGTGGCTCACAACTCCTTCCATAGTCCCATAATCTCAGGCCTTTAACCTGTGCAGCAGCAAAACATGTACAGTGCACTAAAAGATAAAGAGTTTTGTTTGAACACCATTGCCTTTTTAGATTATATACACCAGTCACAGGGCAAGTCGACCCTTGCTTAAGACAGGAAAATCAAGACAAGAAAATTGGTACAAGCAGCTTTTCCACATTCACTACTTCCAAATGTTGAGTAAGAAAGTCCTTGTCCACATTGACCGGGTTATCTCACATCTTTCCAGCTTTCTTGTTCACATGGGCTTGAACCCGAAGAATATTAGGGGTTTCCTCCATAACTCTGACAAGCAAGTTATCGATGTAGTCTTCCAGCTCCCGCACCTGGTGATCTCGCTTTGCAATCACACCTTTCTGTTTCAAAACCAGTTGGATCAGCTCATCATGCGTCAACTGAGCATAAGCATAGGCAGGATCTGAAGGGTCATATTTCTTTAGGGAGGAAGAAGAAAAAGTCAAGTCATTTTGGTAGAGAGAGCTGTTACAGAGAGGGCCTCAACAGGTCAAAATAAAGGTATATAAACCTTTGGTTTCAGGGATTACTGAAAATCCCAGAAAAGATGCCAGAGCAAAGAGCCGAACCCTTATTAAAGATTCACAAAGAACAGGAATTTCAGGATCTGCCAGTAAGTACTTTAATGACATGCAAGCAATGTGTGCAGACAAGGTTTCTGTATGCCTGTTTTTGCCCAGTAGTAAACAGACAAGCATGGTGAAGAAAAGACTCTCTTTGTAACATGTTATAAGTACACCCAACAGATACTTTGAAATACTAGGGGCACTAAATCACTAAACCTTGTTTATTTCTAAACAAATGTCCATCAGGCCAAAGTCCCATGCAGAAGATGTAAAGTCCTGAGCCTGTGGAATTCACACCCGCTCACAGATGTGAGCTTGTTGCCAAAAAAGGCTTAGAAAGTTCCCCAGATCAACAGGATAGCAACAAAAAATAGAGAAACCTAGAAAAATCAAACTAAGATGCATTTCTGTCTCCAAATGACTATACCCCTTGTCCAGTTTGTCTAAACCAGGCAGTAAGTTATCAAGCTGCCTAAAACTGTTACCTAAAACTTGGATATTAAAAGAAAAGGAAGACTAGGCTCTGTTACTGAACCACTGTTTTCACCAAGTAACAAATGAGTCCTCGACTACTAGCATTACTAAGAGCATACATTCTAACTCAAGTCAGAGGTCATCCATTTAGGTTTTAAAATATAGCACGTCTTGAGTACCTTTAGATTGGTTTCATTCTGGTTATCCAAGATTTTAGTTATACTCAGGGTTTTTGCAGGTTGCTTGTTTGGTGTAGCATTCATTGGCTTCACAGGATGAAGTCTGAAAGAAAGACAGTTCAGGTAATTCTTTACTACTTCACACAACTTAACACTTTTGCACAGCCCTACTTTTGATTTAGCATACAGCATCGTATGCACACAAGTGCTTCCTTTGGCCTTTTTTTAGCCATGTCATTAAAGTACATTCTTATCTTACATGTACTCTGTTACTACAAGTGTAATTTTATAATTACTGTTAAAACAGAATATTTATTCTACCCTCTTCTCTACATGGATCTACCCTTCCAGAGAGTGCCTGAGAAGCTCACCAAAACTATTTATTTATGTTCTATCCTTCAACGAGCTCAGGGCACTGTGCTTAGTTCTCTCATCCAACCCTTCCCTATTTTTCTCACAGTCATCCTGTGGAATAGGCTAGACAAAGATAGTGATTGGCCCAGGACTACTTAATAAACTCCATGGCTGAGTGGTGTCTGTTCAACACTCTTAATGGTTCTAACAAACCATTGCACTATCTCCTCTCCCATTTATGAATATATGGCTGGCTACTTCAGCTCATTTAAGTACAAAGGTTTACCTTGAAGGTCTTTTTTATTTAAATCTGCACCCATAGAACACTTTGATATCTAGGTAACTCAAAGCTCTGGGTCACATGGAATTACAGTGTACCCAAGATCAAAACTAACACTACTTCCCACCCCCCAACATATATCCAACCGCTGTTCTCTCTTATTTTGGCAAAGCCATGGAAATTATATTTAGCATTTTAATATTTTTTATATAAAATTAGAGACGAAATATCAATTGATGGACCTTTATGAGACCATTATTGACACCTGTCACAACAGTGTGGCAATCAAGTCCCATTACTGCCACAGTAGATTAAAGCTTTGCTCAATTTTATTTCTTCACTGAGACTGCTATAAATACAAATTAAAGGGGATACATATTTTCACCTGTCCAAAGGACACAAAATCCCATACAAGATTTAAGGGGAGGGAGAAATCAAAGCCACGTACAGCACTTGAACCTTTCTTAGCATCCCCCCCACTCCCATTCCTCTCACCTGAGCTTAGCAGGATAAATTCCGTCACTCTGTGGAGTCTGATTGGGATGTGTTTCAGAGGGTGAAACCCGTGCCTGCAGCAGCTTCTTCTTGCCAGAGATATCCACTTTAGCATCCAAGCCCTCTGCTGTACCTTTTTTCGTAGATTCTGCTCTATTAGAGCCAAAAGCATCAGATTGGAAAGAACTGATAGAGTGAGAAGAAATGGGCAGAAGGGTAAGATGAACAGGCTTAACAGAAAACCCAGGCCTATCACCTTGTCTACTTTCCATAAAGCTGTCCCCATTCTTCTGTTGCAATCCCCTTACACTATCAGTTGCATTTTGAAGTAGCGGTGCTGAAGGATTAACCAATGGCTTGTTTACTTTAAATGCGTCATCAGGACCATTCTTCTTCACAAGAAGCAATGTAGTCTGCCTCTCACCAATAGCCTTTTTATTTGATGTCTCCTCAATGGAAGACCACAACTGTGCAGAATCATCTCCGCTCCTTGACAAATCTCCACAAGCTGCCATATTTTCAACACCCTGAGGATAGTCACTCAGGTGCTCATCATCTGATCCTACTTCTGGAATAACAGGAAGGGTGGTATGTTTTACATTCAGATCTCCTGGAACTAAAATGCCAGCCTGTGTGTTTGTTGTATAGTTAGAGTGATCAGTATTAATACTTTGTGAGGAATCCATGGTGCCATTATCCCTCCCAGAATTACATATAGTGGATATTGAAGTTGCTGGTGAGCCAGCACTTGTTAGTTTTTTGCTAGAGAGTGAAGAATTGCCTGCAGAAAATTCTTTAGACACAGAGGCAGAGCTTGACCCATTTTCTATTTCACATTCAGCAGTCAGAGGAACACATACACCCTTTGGGGTTTTTAGGGCACTTCTTGGTGCTGGCTTTGGTGGTGTAGAGAGAGAACTGCTATCCAACACAGTCCTTGGTGCGTCAGTTTCCTTAGGCAGAAGCATGAGGACTCTTGGGGTGGGTACTGGTGGCTCTGCTTTAACTGAGCTGGCTTCAGCCTCTCCTTCTAAAGGAGTCTCAATCTTATGAAGAGAATTTACTCTTTCATCATGGGGCTCAGGTGCTGAGACATGCTCTACATCCAGTTCTAGCCTTTGCCTCCCATTCCTTTCAGTGGGATTTACTGTAACCTCATTTTCATCATGATGCCATCTCTTAACTGGATCTTCATCTCCTGAATCCTCTTCATCATCTGAAGCCTCATTGCCACTACTCTCTGCATCATCTTTCAACTCATTAAGGGCAAAGGTCACAGACTTCTTTATGTTTCCATTGTTTTCTTTAAATGGCGGTACTATATGCACTTTGTCATCATACTGTGACTTCAAGAGCAGTCCAACTCTATCATAAAAGCGTGCAGGGTGACCCTCAGATAGAGATCCAGGAAAACTGGATTCAGATTTTTTTTTATTAACTAAACCTTTATTTTGAGGCTTCTCTGAAAGCACAATATGAAGGTGCTTGGAATCATCAAGGTTTCCAGCTAAGGAGGAACTAGTGAAAGATGTGGGAGGACTGTTAAAGCTTTCAGACTCCTTTCCCAGTTTAGACAGAGGAGGGTTATCAATATTAGAAAGCTGACAAGCAGGAGGATGCAACTCAACAGAAGTTGCAGGAAGAGGCAGGGAATACAAGGGAGATTTAGCAGAGTTTGAAGAATCCTCAATCTGGGATTCTTGTCCCCTTTCAGGAGCAAAGGGTTTATTTTCATTTCCAGCAAGAGAAGGAGAACAGAAGCATTCAGAATCCTGTTCTTTGGATTTCTGTGCCCATTTTCTAGTGAATGGATTGTTGTCACTAACAAACCTATCAGAGCCCTGAGGTTTCTGCTCTGGATCAAGTTTAGAGGTAAAAGGGTTGTTTTCGTTATTAGAGTGATGGGAAGGAAAGGAAAGAGAAGCAGAAGAGGGTGCAGAAATAGTAAACGCGGCCTTGGTTTCATCCTCTGAAGACACGCCCAGTCTGTAAAAAGGGACAAAATAAAACCTGCATATCAGTTGCAGATGCAACATGAGACAGGCAGACACATTTTGAAAACAAAATTGATAATGCTGCTGCATGCTAAGTGTAGAGGGCAGGTGTTGGGTTTTAGCAAACCAACTCCTATGTGCTACAATGTACCTTTTAGCAGCAGCAAATGGTTATGAAGAAAAGCAGTATGTTGTCTGAAAAGTGTTTTGTACACTGAAAAGGAGACCAACAGTGCAATCCAATACATGTCTACTCAGAAGTAAGCTCCACTGGCTTTCAATGGAACTTACTCCCAGGTAAATGTGTACTGGATTGCACAGCCCAAGACAATATCTATTTTCAAGGAAAAACATTTTTTATCCCAGTTACGTAATAGCAGTAGTAGTAAAGTCTCTGAAACATATAAAGAACCAAACGTATAAGGGTTAGACACTAAAAACAGCTGTGCCTCTGCTACACACAGCTTCCATACAAAAAGCAAAGTTTGATCCAAAAGATACATCCACTAAGCCATAGAAAGTGTACCCTAAGCAGCAGAAAGGTGCTAAACTTAGTCATTCTACAAAGCTTAATGGAAAAAGGGGTTGCCCAACACTGTTAAAATGATGTTATTTCACTAGTTTCACATCCATGTTAGACTGTAAAGACAGAATACTCGATTTAAAGTTAGAGCCATAAAGAGCAATTCTCACACATGTATGAAGTTGCGAACATGAAGATTGAAGCCAGGTCACCATTAGTGTTCTCAGCATATAAAGCAACATGTTGGACTATTTAAACATCTACTCATGAACAAATGAACCACACACTGTTTCACTTGCCTGAGCCTTTCCTGTTCCACCTCAGTAATTCTCCAATCTCTGCTCTCAGAAGCAGGGAACTGCTATTACACTCCTCCCCAACTCAAGCAAACAGGAAGGAACCAGGGAGGGCAACTGCCATTACTCTCAACTGTTCTTTCACTAACTGCAGCTGATCCTTTTTCTCCCTCCCAGATTTGGAGCTAAAGGCCTTACACCCGGGAAGGCTAACAAACTTCAGCTGTTGGCCAGCCTGCATTACACTGCTACAGAGACTGAACCCAGACTCACACTTTTAAGATCCTCCCTGCCCCAGAGAGGAGCAGTTAGCTAGCCACATTGGTTTTCTGGGCCAGACTATGGCTGGTACCCAAATAAGTTCTATTCAGAAGAAGCTCACTGAAAGGAGCAAACCTAATTTAGTCATGCCCATTAACATGTCCCAGAGTAGTGGGTCAACTAACTCTGAGCAAGACTAGCATTGGAATTAACCTAATCTAATGACTAACTTTGAAATCATAAATTTCAATGGGCCCACTGTGAGTAAGCTGGATACACCCCTATGGATTGGCTGGACCGACCCTTTCTCTCTCCTCGGCGCGCGCACAGAGAGAGAGAGAGGGAGGGGAGAGAGGGGGGGGAGAGAGGGGGGGGAGAGAGGGGGGGAGAGAGGGAGGGGAGAGAGGGAGGGGAGAGAGGGAGGGGAGAGAGGGAGGGGAGAGAGGGGGGGGAGAGAGGGGGGGGAGAGAGGGGGGGAGAGAGGGGGGGAGAGAGGGGGGGAGAGGAGGGGGGGAGAGAGGGGGGGAGAGAGGGGGGGAGAGAGGGGGGGGAGAGAGGGGGGGGAGAGAGGGGGGGGAGAGAGGGGGGGAGAGAGGGGGGGAGAGAGGGGGGGAGAGAGGGGGGGAGGGGGGGAGGGGGAGAGGGGGAGAGGGGGAGAGGGGGAGAGGGGGAGAGGGGGAGAGGGGGAGAGGGGGAGAGGGGGAGAGGGAGGGAGAGGGAGGGAGAGGGAGGGAGAGGGAGGGAGAGGGAGGGAGAGGGAGGGAGTGTGTGTGAGTGTGTGTGTCAGAGTGGCAACCAGCTCAGTTGTATTTGGCCAGCCAGATGAACTCGTGGCTACCTTTGTTTTCATTCTACTCCCTGTACTTTAGGCAGTGCTGTGAGCTGAGAGAGAAAGGATCAAGTCCAGCCAGCTGGGAAACATTCTCTATGACAGGGTTCCATTCTGGAGATAGCACAAGGACTGCTTTGCTTCTTCTCCCCACCGTTTGTAGGGAAGCACAGCATCTTTGTTCTGAAGGCAGCATATATTGCCATTTCTCTCTTTTCAAGTATAGAGAGAGAGGAGCCCCACATATCGCCTGCAGAACTACCAGGAAACTGAAACACATACATGGCACCAGGAGGCAAATTCCTACCCGCCCTGGCAAATAGTTGTTTTCTATGATGACGTACAATGAAAATTATTGGGTGACAAAAGTCTTAAGCATTTCAGATTCCACAGTTCATTAGAAAAGAGTCATTTCTAAAGACTAACCTGGGTTTGACGAGTTTGGTCTGAGATGGTTTCACAGAAGCTGAGCTTTTTTCTGACTTCTCTTCTGCTGTAATATTTTCATCAAAAGGGTTGAGGGATGCCTTTGCAGCTGGGAGATCAGCAGTGCTGCTCTTATCTGGGCCATGGCCTCTTTTGCAATCCACAGGGACTTCAAAAGGGTTTGTTTCTTTCCAAGCTGATTCCTTCTCATTACGTTTTACTTCCTTCACCTTCAGACAGGTGTCAGCACTGTTCTCCACCTCCTCACTAATTTTAGCTTCTTTTTTTCCTGTCATTAGGGAGAGCAAGCCAGACTTCTTGTTCTCCTGTTTTTTGTTCTCTTTAGTTTCTTTTGGAGTGTCTGAAATAACTGGAGTGTTGCTTTCTAGAAAATCCCCACCGCTAAGCAGCTTGTATGACGGCAGAGTCATGGCTTTAAAGGACTCCAGTGAGGAAGATGCGGGTGGCCCTTTGTCAGGAGGCAGCCTTCCTGTCATTTCAGGCTCCTTGCTGGGTTCGGAAGATAAATTCTCCTGGGATGAAAAGAGTCGTTTTCGCTGGGATATCTGAGGTGAAGATGGAGTGCCGTCTTTTGGAAGAGTATCACTTTTTGATTCCTCCACATAAACGTGGCTCCCATTGATACACACATTAGACCGGGACGTCGGGTCAGTTTTGGACTTCAGTCCACCAAATAAAGAATGTGTGTCCTTCTTGGTGTTACCAGAGGAGATTTGGCTTAACTGCTTGCTGTCTGCACTACCTGTTCTCTTATGAGACATGCCTGAAGGGGGATAAAGCAAATTATCTTCAGTTCTAATTGTAGAGGGCTCTGAAAAGAAAGAGAAATCATTGTCAGTTATGAAAGCCCATGTCTCAATACTACTAAAAATACCTAACCCTAATCCAAACCCTAGATCAACCCTTAGCAACAGCAATGCACTGAAGCTGGGGACTACTGAAACTGAGTTGGTCCAACCAAATTACAACTATAAGGCAAGCTCATGAAGAAGACACTTCCATTTCTTCACAGCTTCTAAGCAAATACTCTCAAAATCGGTAATACTTTAAAAAAGAAAAAAGTCCAGTGTTAACCATTATCAAGAAAACGTTTTGCTACATAGCATATCATGACAGAGTTTGTAAATCAGACAACCCTTGAGAGATTGAAGAACTCTATTCTCTTACAAAAAGACAATACTTACTCTCAGAGACAGGAGTCAATGTGTCATCGTCGTCGTCGTCATCCCCCCACTGTGACTGAAAGTCACTGGGCCTAAGTCGAACTCTCTCTGTAACTGGTTGGAGAGAAGGCAGCACAGACATGGACTGGGAGAGGTTGTTTTTCTGTAAACCAGGTTTGGAGAACAGTGTCTTGAACTTTGATTTTTTCTTCTCTTTCTCATTCGACTCTTCCTCACTGTCAGCTGGGGAGTGACTAATGCTAGGAATAATAGCTGAAGCTGTCTCTGGCAATCCATTGCCCCGTTTCCCCTTCAGTTTGTCTTTCAGCTTGCCAAATGGAGTCCGTGACTTATCCTTCATGGAGAGATCAAACATGCTGGCTGTCATGTTGCTCCTCATGAACTGGATATCCACCTCAATCTTACCCCTCTCTTTTTCCTTTTTCCCTGGTTTGGAGTGAAGCTTGTACCATCTGTATAAATAAAGAATAGCCCAGCTTCAGCTTCACAAAACTAGTTGCACACTACTTGTATGCATTTTATTTTATTAAGATTCCTTATCTGCCCTTTACCATAAGGTCTCAGGGCAGGCTACAACAATAAAAAAAACAATTATAAAACAAATAATTTTCAGTTCATGCAAAACAAAATATCCAGGTTCTCAATGCAAGTGAAATGCCAGGTAGGCCTGTAGACTGATACTAGTGGTATTTAGCTAGCAGATCATTTAAGAAGAAAATGAAAAAGGGGGAAGTAAGAGAATTGAACAAATAGCCTAGTTTTAAAGAACATGCTTCTATGAAAGAATTTATTCATACTACCAACTATTTTCAGAAACATCTACTTTGGAAATATGCAACCATTTCTAAAATGCCAAGGACATCACTCCTGGAAGAGAGAGTCTCTGCACATTTGTGACAGCAAAACAGTAGCTGGTATGCTGCTGATGTGTTCGGCATTTCCCCAAGATGTCTAGAAAAAGTTTATTTTCTCAACCAAATGAATATTCACAGACGTGCTAGCAGAAGATGTAATTGCTTCACCTTTGCTATATTTGCAGGACCTCAGTGCTAGATTAAATGTGCCATATGTCACGTATCTGCAGACGTATATGTCTATAAATTATTTCATGATTCTCAATTAAAGAGCCTGGGAAGTGTAGTTTAATAAAGGGGATTAAGACTATGTAATATGCACCCTTCACAGAACTTCCTCCAGAATTTCTTTTTCTTTCTTTTCTTTTTGAGGGGTGGGAAGAATGGATGAGAACCATGACAGAAAAGATTTATATTTGTAATGTAAATACATCTGTTGCTCAGGACAACAGAGGCCCAAAATACTCTCACACTTGCAAATCCTAGGTGGAAGACTGAATCTTGCAGGAAGAGATGAGAAAGGTCTTAGCTACTACGTGAATTCCTGTAGCCCCTTTCTAGCTCTACCTACTCTGTGCTGCTGCGCTCTGGAATCATGCAACATCAGCAGGGCTTACTAGTTTATGAGTTGTGATGTCATAACTCTGCAGCATGGGCTCAGCCACTGCCAAAGGCTACCTCTCCATTTAATGTTATGGCATCAAGACAACTGCATAAAAGATATCAACAGTCATATGCAGCTATGTAGGATAGTTTCTCTCTGAACTAAAACCCAAGATGCATGCCATCCTAGTTTGTCTAACCTTTGTGCTCCCTCACAGGCACAACATGAACCAAGACAAACACTGCAGGATAGTCTTGAATGGAGCTGGAGGCAGCAGAGGATATAGAGCTAGAAAGAGAGAAAAGGAGAAAGTCATTACCAGAAAACCTTTTAAAGAAGAAACAGGAACAAATATAACATGCAATTTCTCCCAAAATATGGAATATTCCTGTAATATTTTCAGAAAATTGCATGCCTTCAAAGCATCCATATCAAACCAAAGAGGAAACAGAGGAGCAGAACCAGAAGAAAAATAACACCAGAATACAAGTAGATGTTTTTTCTACATTTGCATTTTAAAAGCTCATCATCTGCCCTAATTCACTCAAACCGCAGATGATATCGTAAAATTACTCCTGCACTGTGCCACCGCAAACTAAAGGTAGCTGAAAGGGTGGGATATCAATCAAATAAATAAATATTCCATGGCTGAAAGTTTCCTTAAAAAAAAAAAAAGCACATACAATACTACAATATCAGGGAAAAGGTCAGGCCAGAAATCATCTCCTTGTCATCTAGTTCCCCAGTACAGGGGTGTGTGTTTTGTTTGTGTTTTATGGATAAGCATCCAATCATAAGAACCTGCAACAATCTCATCAACTAGAATTTCAGATCTCACTGCCTTCATAGAAAAAAACTGATCTGAATTGCATGAAAAAGACTGATCTGAATTGCATGTTTTCATTAGGGCTGTCCACAGATGAAGGAGCTGTAGTTGATTAGTGATCTACCTGTTAGTTGACTGATGCTGACTTAAACCTTGAAGCCTGGTTTTCATTTGTAAAATTAGGTGCTCTGACTTTGAACCTATGCTGCTTATTGTAACAATGAACAGGACATTTGTTTTTAACATACCTTGAATACTTATCGTGGCTGTATAAAACATTCAAGATTACTAAGGTAAACTTGGTAAGCCTGTAGGACTTGTTAGGTTAAATATTTCAGTTTCCTTTGCACAGTATGAGATCAGTCATTTGTTTCTTCACAGGAACACACTTTTAAAAGAGTGCTTTACAAGGACTGTTCTCTTAATACATTGTGACTTATATTTTTAAAAACTAGGATATGAACTCAGTCTAAAGACGTTTACCAAACAGAAGGACAATTATGTTTTCTTGCCAAGTGTTGCTTTTTGTGTTCCAACACGGAAAGTGAAGACTTAAGCACTGATACAGTACTGAATAAATAAGCTGGTATAGCACAATGTGGCTAAAGGACTGGGTACACAAATCAGGAACCTCCTGGTTTAAATGTTGCTTTTGCCATGAATTTACAAAGTGACAAGCCACTCTCAACAGCCCCTCACCTATTTCCAGTATGGGGATAATACTGACCTACCTTACAGGCTTGTTCGTAAAGGATAACAAGAAGCTGTAAGGATCTTTAACCCATATAAATACCAGGTGGGTCTTTTGAATTCTTACTCACTGGTTTTTATCTTGTAAAATTTAGTCACCGCCATTGAAAATAAAGCTCTTCAAGCCAAAGCAATCAACATAACAGGGCCCAAAATGATGTATATTGGGCAGCTAAGGTTGTCACCCAATTAAACTTAGCTGATCACGATTTTCAGACAATTAATCTACTGAGTAATCTGTATACATGGAAAACTAATAGTTCTTAAGCAAGAAGCGTATTTTGTTTTGAATTAATGCACACATGTGTTGTAACATACATTTCACAAGAGGCATTTCCTCCTACATTAGAGAAAGGTTGACAACTTTTTTAAGATGGTCCTCAGCATCTGAAGTTTTTCTAAGTGTCTGTTGTATTTTTTCAATCCGCTAATTAATGTGGTGGCACCTTTTTAATCAACCCAACTGCTCAGTTAAGTAATTTATAGGCCTAAAATGTTTATCTTCATTATAAATGCCGGCACATTTTTTAAAAAACTGAAGCAAACATATATACATATGCATGGGGGAAAGTGCTAGCCAAATCTTACTCCACACTATTATTCTCTGAGAAACTGCTAAGGAAACAGATCCAATTAATCACAACACATCAAAAGCTGGTATATTACAATGTTTACCAAGCACCAGCAAGTCTCTGGTTGAAGTCTCAGATGAAACACAAATGAACCAGGAGTCTTCAACAAAGATACACAATCTCACAGACTTGGATCCCCATCTATAATATGGATATACCACTTATTCCCCCCCCCACAGGGTTGTTATAGAGATTACAACAACATATGTGACAATAGTTGGGAAAACTAAACCATTATTAACCATATCCTCCTAAATTCAAGATCTGTAATATGATTTTACTAACATTTTCAAGCAGTTATATCCAGCAAGGTGCTTCTTTCCATTCTCCTACTTAGCTTCCCACTACCCAAAGACCCACAATGCCTTATGTGAAATATTCTCTCTCATTGACTGCTACGTAATGAGGTGGATATAATGATACTTATTGCACTGAAAGAGTTTAAAAAGTGGGAAAAGAGGAATTGTTTATGTCTTTGCCAACAGAAATTTAGCAGAACTTTTATTTACTTACCGTATATTCCGGTGTATAAGACGACTTTTTAACCCTGGAAAATCTTCTCCAAAGTCGGGGGTCGTCTTATACGCTGGGTGTCGTCTTATTAGGGTTGCCATATTGCCCGGATAGCCAGGTTTTACCCGGATTCTAAGCATGCCACCCGGCACCCGGCTAGCCCCTTAGGTGGCCCGGATTCTCAGCTTTCATTTAAAAAAAAATTAAGTTTCTAGGTGGTGCGGTTCTCAAGATATATATAAAAACGTCAGGCACCCCCCCCCGTTAAATCTTTTTTTAAACTACTGTATAGCACTTCGCAGCTTTAAACCCGCCCGTTCAGGATTTCAGCCAATCAGTGAAGTGTTTGTTTGGTGGCAGTGTCTGCAATTGCGAGGCCAGAAAATGGTGGTTTCCCCTCCTGTTTATCTGAAAATCTCATAAATTGGGTAGGTATATACATTTCAGTTTTTCCCCCTGTTGTGTGTAGGAGTCAGATCCTGGGCAGTGTTTTGAAAACCTTCCCAATAGTTGCTTTTGGGGGTAAAAACAGTGCTAATCCCATATGTCCAGAGTAAATCCTATTGAATTCAGTAGGAATTACTTTTGAGTAGACATGATTATGAATGTGCTGAAAATCAATGGGACTTTGGAGTGAATGTAAAAAAGAATTGTGTTTGTGTTCTCTTTCTGCCCCCCCCCCCCAGTCCTATTTTAAAGGAAGTAGGCAGGGCTTACTTAGGTATTGCAGTTTTTATTCTGTAGGAAACTAATACTGATTTTTAAAAAACTAATACTGATTTTTCTGCAATGACCAATTGGTTTGACAATAAACTATTATATGGGCTGTATGTATTTATACATCTGCAGTGTGTGCGTGTGTGTATGGAGTCTTTCCAACACCCCTGTGAGGTAGGGTTGGAAACCAAGGCAGCTCACAACAAGAAATAAAGCCATTTAAAATCCAATAACCATAAAAACAAGTATAAACAGTTGCAAAACAGTGTAAAGTGGCATGATTCGGAATTTTGGGTTGTGTGAATGAAGTTGCTTATCACTTGAGGTTGCTTATCACTTGAGGTTGCAGTTCTGTCCCTGTTTGAGTAAGCCCCATTGAATACGCTGGGACTTGCTTCTGAATAAATAAATTTAGGATTGCACTATAAATATCTTTACAGTTTGTGTAAATAATAAATATATTTCATAGTTATGCTTATATAAATATTTCTTCATTTATCATATTTTTGGTTTTTGGTTAGGAATCCTGACTGGTTGTGAGATGCTTAGTTTTTTGCCTTATAGGAATCTTGTTGTGGTTGGTATGGTATTACATTTAGGAAAGTGTTACTGCCTTCTGTATTTTTTTTCCTATTTGCATTTCACTTATCTTTAACCTCACTCCGTTACAGCCATAGAAGCAACAGCAGCATATGCAAGACAATTAACTCCCATTAGTGATAAGAACAAGAATTTATAATTATTATTTCAATTAAAACAAGAGGCTATCAATACTTTGAAGAGGACCAGATATTTATTTTCTTTCTGAGCCCAGGACTGGGTCTTTCATGATGCCCGGTGTGTGTGTGGGGGGGGGGAGGGAGCAGGAGAGTAGTCGATAAGACAGACATCCTGGCATTGATAATCGAATTAGCAAGGTATGTGTGGGGTTGTTGTACACTTCCAGGCTCAGTTTCATTTTGAGTATGGAGGTGGAACCTGTGTAGATGTGGTTATTAAAGGGAGAAGAAATTTTGAGTTAAGCAAATCTCTGCTTTTATAAAACCTAAGAAACATACAGTACTTTGAATGTCTGAGTGCCTACACCAGTGGAACACTGGAGGAACTTGTAAAACTTGCTGCAACAGTATTTAGAACTGAGCATGTGGTGTGAAAGACTCCTTTTCCTAACATTTTGGCTTGTTTTTCTCTGATTGTGTATTTTTATTGTTTTTACTGTATTTGTAAGCTGTGCTGAGCTCTGTTTTTAACAGCAAAAGAGCAGGATATAAATTCTCTTAATCAATCAATAAATACTCCATAGCGTTGGAAACTAGAGTCTAGGCATTTAATGTTGCTTTTAAAAAAAAGATTTCTCACATCTTTCCCCAGTTTTTGGTGGTAATTCCTAGGCACAAAAACAAAACAACTGGACAATCCAAATATTAATATTTATAAGTTTATAAGTGACAGTTTTCCTGCTAAGTACCTGCATGTCATAAGCAGGGGTAGTCTTATACGGCAAGTATATCCCAAACTCTATATTTTAACTGGAAAAGTTGGGGGTCGTCTTATACGCCCAGTCGTCTTATACGCCGGAATATACGGTATTTCATTTATATACCGCCCCATAGCCAAAGCTCTCTGGGCGGCTTACAGCAATTAAAAACAAGCTGGTGTCATTCAAGTTCTTTTAAGTGACAAAATAGGCAAAGGCAGACTTTCAGGCTGAATTTAAGAGTGTCAGTAGCAGTAGCCACACATGCCCTGATCTTATGCTGCACTACCTTACTAAAGAGTATAAACAACTTTGTGTATAGCATTTGTCATACAAAGACTTGGGGGCAATCTCACCTCTAAGATCAGAAGGGCTCACCTTCTGAAATGCTATACTAAGAAACTGATGTTGAACAAAACTTCCCAGAGAAGTCAAGAGCTTAAGTCTATCTACTAAGCTTTTCAAAGACACATGATACAAAAGACTGAAAAGTTGGGGGGGGGGGGGTTACAAACAATGGCCGGCCTAGACATACAAGGAAGGAAAAACAGGTTATAGCAGTGGATAAGAACGCTAGAGAAGTGCCCTGAACATCCTGGCCAATTTGTTTCCTTTGAATGGACTGTGTAGGTACCATTCATTTGGGATTCAAATTCAGTTCCTTAGTAAATTGCTTTTGCAACAGAGGAAGTGCCAAGTCCTAGTAGCCCTGACATTCCTACCTTGTCCCATGACATTTATATCCGTTTTACCTCGCCTCCCCACAATCAACTGCCAACCAGTTAGTATTATTACTAAAGAAGGTAATAAAAAAATGTTTTCTCAAATAACTAGTACTGGGGTCTGAAACAACAGTTAAATTTCAGATTTGATCAAATTCCATTCATAACTCATCAACTCATCAAGTTCTGATGTGGTGCCATCTTCTGACAAATAGCATCTAGCCTGGATTCATCCATTTCATTGTCCACAACCATTTGAGCCAGTAGCCTATAAAACATATAATTGTTTGTGTTCTAATTTCGTAGCCTTGTAAACTATTGTTTATGTTTATACTTTCACTTCTTTAGAAGGGTATACAGACACTGCTTTTATTTGATTTTGCATAATCATCTACAGATGTTTGTAGAACATTTTAAAATGGAAGGCTGTGAGTTGGTTGTTGGTGGGCAACCCCACTCAATGTGATTCAGTTTAAAAATAAAGTAATCAAGCAAACACACCCTCCACTCCAAGAAGATGCGCAAACATTTTCTTCCACTACATTTTGGTAGGCACCATGCTTAACGAGCAGGCCACTGAAAGCCAAGATCTAAGACAAGGATGCCAATATCTAAGGAATTCACAAGATGTGGTGATGGACCCTAGTTTAGAACCGTCCAAAAAAAGATTAGCCAAACTCATGTGGAAGAGGTTTATTTGCAGATACTAGCCATGACGACAATAGAACATCCATGTTCAGAAGCAGTAAAGTCACTGAATATCAATTGCCAGGAGGCAAATTTGGGAAGAACTAACAGTTTCACACCCTGCTTGTAGATTTTCTAGAAGCACCTGCCTAATCACATCCAAAACTAATTATTTTATTTAATAGATGCTTATTCTCCGCTCCAATTAAAAATAAGATCCCAAGGCAGTTTACACTAATGGAATAAAATTCAGTATGCCAACTGATCTGATCAAGCAGGACTCTTGTGATTTAAGGATCCTGTTGATACCTAACAAGTTGTTTAAAGGTTTATATTACACTGTAGCATAATATACTGCTGTTCGTTTCAAGAATTTTAATAAGATGTTTTTAAAAGTTAGATTCTGCCTCCACCAGTAATGTTTGTTCACAATATTTTTACCCTACCTTTTTTCCAAAGAGCTGAGTGACATACATACTTATTTCTCTATCTCGATTTAATCTCACAACCAGCCTTGAGACAAGACTTTTGAGACTAAATTGGTCACTCAGTAAACTCTATGAAAGAGTGCAGAATCTTATTAAAGGTTGAGCTTTTCACTCATCCTTTCTAAAGCTTATGTTTTGCTGCTATCGGATAAACAGCTAATTTAACATCTTGCTATTTGATGCCTGCTTGGGGATATGTACCTCCAAGCACACATAGGTACACTGCCTCTGAACCTGGAGGTGCCATTTAGTAATGATCTCAAACAGAACTGTAGAGTTATAAGCTACAGTGAAGGTCATCTAATCCAACCTCCCACTCAGTGCAGGAATCTTGCAAGTACATTCCTGACGAATGGCCACCCAGCCCCTGCTTAAAAACAAGGAGACTGCACCACCTTCCAAGGCATTCTGTCAAAATCCTCTTCTTTGAAAGTATTCAACCCTTAGTTTTACTCCTGCCATCTGGAACAACATAGAACAAGTCTGTTCCACCTTCTGTACGACAGCCCTTCAGATATTTGAAAGCCACTATTCTGCTTCTCCTTAACCTTTCCTTTTTCCAAGCTAAACGTACCCAGCTCTTTCAAGTATTCCGGATAGGACTTGGTTCCCAGATTTCTCACCATCTCAGTCACTCTCCTCTGGACACTCTCTAGTCTGTCTACCTCTTTTGTAAAATGAAGATCTGAGAACTGGACAAAGTACTCCAGATGTACATTATTACTATTATTTATTGAATTTGTACCACTTCAGCCAAAAAGACTCCTAGAGTGGCTACATGCAATCAAGTAATACAAGCAGTCCCTGCCCACAGGCTTACAATCTAAAAAACACAACACACAAGGAAAAAGGGGTAGGGAGGGAAAAGGAAAAAAAGCAAACTCAGGCACCAATTCTTAAACTGTAGTTCTTAGAATGACTAGCTGTCGTAAAAACAGTTAAGGGGTAGGAGATGCCTGATGGAGCTGGCCTTTCAGCACGGCTATTTGGTGACATTCTTCAGGCACGTATATCCTGACCACACATATATATCTGGCACACACAGGTACCTCAGAAAAAGAAAGGAGGCCTTCCAGGTGCATAACGAAGGAGGGTATATTACTGATCGCAACATGTTTCAAAGAGCCTAGGATTTAAATAAATTGTTTTAAGAGTGCCACTGAGGAGTGAATATAAATTGATATGAGTAATGGCACCAACATTAATCATGGCCCATTAATGCAATCATACTGAACCACAGAAAAAACTGAAATTGGCATAGTTAAGCCAGAATTTCAACTGTCAAAGTTTACTTCCCAATTTTTTGTATCTTTTTAATCACATTACTTTTATTAAAGTGATCATCAAGAAATGAAAGGTGGTAAAAAGGGCAGCCAACTTTGGGGGAGGGGCATGTGACCAAGAACAGAAGCAAACATGTAATGTATGCCACTCTGGGCTCCTGCTAGAAGGAAGGCAAGATATAAATCAAATAATAAAATAAACAATGTATATCAGGGTCAGGGAATGACACATTTAGCAGTAGCTCATTTGGTCACATACTAAAGAGGCAGCACAATGAACCTGGATGCTCCTACAGATATCACCGAATTCTGAGACATTTTTCAAAAAGTCAGAACAGCTCCCTATCAATAATACTTCAGAAGTTTTGCTTTGTATTGTCCCTCTCAACAAAAATAAAACAAAAAAAGAGGAAATCAGGTACAGCAGATACTAACTCCACAAAAAGAGGTGCCCCTGAAAAAGAGAAAAAACCCGTTCAATCACACTGGGCTTAATAATACTTTTTTAAGCAAAACAAAATCTCTTTCCATGCCTGGCGGTCTCCTTTCTTCCATTTCTCACGCACCTCCCCAATGCAGGTACAGTGCCTCTGAACGTGGAGGCTCCATGTCGCCCTCCCCTTCCCCACTCTCACCTTGTGCTTCGGCGCCCCCCCTCAGTCTGCAACTCGGTCAGGCTGATCTCTGCGCGCCCCAAAAACTTGTCGAGACCGAGCAGGGCGCGGTGGAGGACGGTGAGTTGCAGGACGGCCGTCGGCCCGGCACCGAGTCCTGCTCCCGAGAGGCTTCGCCGGGGCGGCGGCGGCAGCTCGAAGGTGGCCTCCTCCCGCCAGACAGGCGAGCCCAGGCAGCGCTCAGCCACCGAGGTGGCGAACTTCTCCTTGCCCAGCGCCATGACGGCGTACGCGTCGCTCCCGCTGCCGCCGCCGCCACCGCCACCGCCACTGCCACCCTTGGCCTTGGAGCGCAGCCCCTGCGCCTGGAGAACCGTCACTTGGACGTGAGTCGGGGCCCACTGAGGCCCCAGAGACACCGGCGAGCCCGGCAGCGACATAGCTCCGTGCGTCTCTCAGGTATTCGCCTCAGCAGCTACTTCGGCTTCCACAGCCGGGGCGAGACTGACGCCCTCAGGTGGAGCGAGAAGAAGCCATTCCGAAGTCTCGCGAGAGCTCCACGCCCAGCTCTGTTATAAGAGGCGGACGAACGGCGGCGACTGTCGATTAATGCGAGATCAGCCTTTCACATTTTTTTGGACTGCAATTCCCATCATACCTGACCTTCGGCCACAGGCTGGAGGAAGTTAGAGTGCAACAACATACGGTGAGCTTTAGGCTGGGCAGGACTGCGACAGAGTAGTTTTCCTTTAACTTGCTGGTCTCCGATTTATTTTAAGACAGGGTTGTTTCCCATTTAAACTTTTCAAAGCGACTGAAACGGACGCATTGCAAAGACCTAATTTTGTTTTCTTTAACTTATGGAGTGGTGAGGAGGGAAAAGAGGGCAGGTCACTTGCATCTTGTATAGAAGGTTGTATAGAAGAGAGAATTCCTGCAATTGAATCTGCAGGAGCCTTGGCCTCTTTTTCGCCCACCCTACTTTTTAAACTTAAAAAAGCGAAAAGAAAGGCTGTTCGGGAATAAGGATCCTTTGTAAGATTTTTATATTTAAAAGATCTCAAATTCATCAGATTTTAGCACTTGGTGACCAACTGCAACTACAAAACTTGTAACCCTAAGATACAGAACCTTGAAATCAGGAATGGGTGACCTCAGGCCCGGGGGGTCAGATGTGTTCCTCCAAACCTCTCTGTCTGGCCCTAAGGGTTTTCTCCAGGCCACAATCCTCACTAGCCCTGCTTTGCATCTTCCTTGAGTGTTTTTGCCTCACTGGAATGCCTGCTTGAATTCTTGCTTGCCTAGAGGGAGGATGGAGAGAGACTGGGTGTGGATACAAGTCCTAGTATACAAAGGTTCTATTTACATCCACTACTCTGCCCACTTCTACCTCTGGCCCTGCCCACCACTGGCATGTGGCCCCAGGAAGCTTTATTAGAAGGGAATGAGGCCCTTGGGCTGGAAAAGGTTCCTCACCCCTGTTTTATTATCTATTCATCACCTGATTTACAGAGGTGCCTTATCTGGGCATAGTTGCTTCTTCAAGGTGGTGTGGAAGATCTCATAAATATACACAGCAGTACTCGCCATGAAACAGAATGACTGCTTTTTTTTCCCTAAGAAGTTCCTTTTAACAGCAGCCCACAGAAATCAGATAGGTGAAGCTTTTTCTGTCAAAGTCCAAAAGTAATGGGAAACATACTAGTGGCTTACCTGGTGTGTGTCAGGCTGCTGTCAATAGGTACAGGAGCACATCCCTAAATGTCAAGCAGGTGTAGCTTTGCTGATTGCTCCTTGATGCTGGAAAAGGGTTTCTGATTTATTTCTGCCCATGCTACTACAGATAGGTAGAGGAAAAGGGGTGGTATCCCTACCTAGAACATGTGGAGTAATGAGGAGAGCTGTCTCTGAGCATATGCGGAGTTCAGTCCATAAACACTAATGAGTAAACATGGCCAGCCTCACACCTGAATTAGGTAATGTTGTTCTGCCTCAAAGGGAGTAGCTTTCAGCTCTAGGCAATCCTGAATGTCTTGAATTTCTCTTTTTTTTAGAAATTAGATTATGGCCTGCATACAACATTCTTTTTGAAGGCCTTAAGGAAATAAATAAGGCCAGCTGGCAAACATTTTGGCTGATCCAAAACGGAGCAGGTGTCAAGCCTTTCATTCCTTGTTTTGTCATGATGGGTTGCTAATGTGTGTTAAATTTAAACCTCACACTGAATCTTTGGTTTATTTGGCGATGTGATGGTATCTAATTTGGGAACCAGAATAACTCACCCTCCTATTTATGTATCCTGAATGCTGAAATCTGACTATCTTACCATTAAAAAATGCAGACATTTTTGCCATCCAAGGCTGTGCACATTTGCATGGGAGTAAATCCCATTGTGCGTAGTAGATTTCTGTAGAAATATGGATAGGATCACACTGTATATTGATTCATGAAACCAAATTGGTTGACACCAATACTGAGCCTGTTACAGTATCACCCTGTCAGCCTTACCTCTGTATCAAAAACATATTGCTTATGAAAAACTCTTGGCATTACATTCCTGATCAGCTTTTTCAGTTGAATGCCTTGTTATTTATAAATATGATTCTGTTCTGTTGCCTGCATGTGTTTCAAGACAGATATAGCACAAAGTCAGACACAGCACATTCTTCAGCACAAAGTCAGACACAGCACATTCTTCAGCTGAGTGGAATTTCCTCTTCTGGGTTGCTTGCTAGTATGCAGATGTAAAGTTTTTGAACAAGGTGCGACTGAGCAAGATCTGTTCACAGAATTGCATTAAAGCAGGGTGGGGTACCCATGTGCACCATGCAGTCCTCGGCCTAATTTCATGTGGCCCTAATTTCATGCAACCTCCAGAGATGAACATAAGTAGAGGCCTGCTGGATCAGACCAATGGCCCATCTACTCCAGCATCTTGTTCTCACAGCGGCCAACCTGTGAGAAGCCTGCAGACAGGACCTGAATGCAACAGCGCTCTCCCCGCTTGTGATTCCCAGCAACTGGTATTCAGAGGCATACTGCCTCCAACAACGGAGGCAGAGCATAACAATCATAGCCAGTAGCCATTGATAGCCTTATCCTCCATGAATTTGCCTAATCCTGTTTTAAAGCCATCTGAGCTGGTGGCCATCACTATTTCTAGGGGAAGCAAATTCCATAGTTTAAGGATGTGGTATGTGAAGAAGTATTTTCTTTTGTCTGTCCTGAATCTTCCAACATTCAGCTTCATTAGATGTCCACGGACATAAGAAGAGCCTGCTGGATCAGGCCAGTGGCCCATCTAGTCCAGCATCCTCTTCTCACAGTGGACATCCAGATGTCTAATGGGAAACCCACAAGCAGGATGTGAACACAACAGCAATCTCCCCTCTTGTGATTTCCAGCTCCTGGTATTCAGAAGCATACTGCCTCTGACTGTGAAGGCAGAGCATAGCCATCATGGCTAGTAGCCATTGATAGCCTTATCCTCCATGAATCTGTCTAATCCTCTTTTAAAGCTTCCAAGTTCTATGAGTTCTCGTATTATGAGAGAAAGAGATAACTTTTCTGTATCCACTTTCTGCATGTCGTGCATAATTTTATACGCTTCTATCATGCCTCCCCATACTCACCTTTTCTCTAAACTAAAACCCCAAATGTTGCAATGCTTCTTCATAAGGGAGTTGCTCCATCCCCTTGATCACTTTGGTTGTCTTTTGCTAGGCAGAGGGAAAGAAACAGGGTGGCCCAGCAGGAGTGGCAGGGGGCAATACAATCCCATAAAGCTACAAAGTCGGCCCACTTTTGGTTCTGGCTCCACCAGCCACCCTGATTTTTCCTGTGGGTCAATGGTTCTTCATAGGAACCCTCCCCCCACCGCTCTTGTATTATATATTTTGAATACTGGTAAGGTCTAAATACAGCATACTAGAGGTCATGTCCACCTGGAATCCATATCCTAGTTTAACCCACATACCTTGCCCCCTAATACCAAACGTTTGGGAATAATTTTTCAATGGGGCTGGCGCTCAGTGAGACTGGTGAGGGTTCAGAGTTGGGAGGCCAATGCCAGACAGAGTGAACTAATTATTTTGTCCCCATCTTACTCCTGCTGAATTCTGTGAGGGCCGCACACAGAGACTAAGAAGAAAGAAGCTGACAGGGACCTGATGTGAGGTAAGAAGGGAGGGAGGTGGGGGCTGGCTGAGGGCAAACTGAGGTTAGTGGGGCAGCTCCCCATGTGTCCTAATGAGCCAACGTCCACTGCAATTATTTATTAACTACATTTATATCCTCTCTCACATACACACATACACACACTTTTATCCTCTTAACAACCCTGAGAGGTAGCTTCCGCTGAGAAGGCAAGATCTCCTTGGCTTTGCTCCAACACTCTAGTCTAACCACTATACATTTTGTGGACTCTATTTCACGAAAGTGTATGCTTTTATGCCACAAGACATTTTGTTTGTTTTGCTGTAACCTGGCTTCTCTGCAAGAAATCAATGTGGAAGTGCTCTGATGCACACCTTATTAGAGATGAAAATAGACACATGCTTGAAACACCTTGTTTCTAATGTCATCCCGCCTGCCAACGGCACAAGGCTTTATTTTGTTTTTCTTGCCCTATTCAATGGTGATATACTATGCAATACACTTTGAGGATGTGAAAGCCGAGAAAGTATTTGTTGTACTTAAAAAAATATAATTGTTCAAAGTATACTGAAATGGCAGGCTGCGCCCTGCTTGAGCTCTTAATGTTCATGCACGCATGTTTATATGCAAATGCACTGGAGACAAGATGCATCCAGCCCTCACTCGGGTTTAACGTCTGAAGAGCCTGCAGAAGGACATGAACCCTGCAGAAAGAAAAGTAGCAGGTATAGAACCACTTCCCAGGTCATTGGCAGCACTGCACTTCCTTTATCATCCCTTCTACATATAGCCCAAGAGTGCCATTGCTGAGGTAGCCAAAATGGCACCATCCACTAGGGTTGGGGGAGAAATTTGATCCAGTTCATATTTAAAGTCAACCTACCTAACTGGCATTTTCTGAACCAACGTGCAAACCAAAACACAGCTGTTCATTGAAATTCGCACTAAAATGCTTCCAATCAAATATAAATGTGTGGTGTCTATGCAACCCAAGTCCCCAAATTCCTAATGTGTAGCAATGTGCTGTGATGCCATTAGTGCAGGACTTTGGGGCAGAAGTCTAGGGCCTCGCTTAGCAGAATGAGCGGGAGGGCCCCCAAAGATAATAGGGCTGATTCTAAAGTCAGTGAAGTAATGCACATTACCATCCAAAGGTCCCACAAGCACAAACAAGACCATCGAGTCCAGAGTCTAACATTACCAAGTGGCACCATTGGCAATGTGTGTAATGAACTCTATTCTTCTTAAAGTTATGTTGCTGTAGGTCAGTGATTCTCAAACGGTGCGCCCAGGCACACTGTTGCGCCCTAAAAGGTGGCTAGGTGTGCCTCAAATATTATGAAAGCATATGTTAAAAATGAGAAGAAACCCATTTGTATAGGGTAAGTAATAGTTTTCTATAGTTTGTTATTTTTATTCATAGCTTAAAATATATTAATATCTTTTTAATTTTGTACACGAAGTGCACCAGAAAATTTTTATATGTTTTACAGTGCCCCGTGAACCAAAAAAGTTTGAGAACCACTGCTGTAGGTGTAGAATAGACAAATCTGTCAGTTTCAGGTTCTCATTTTCCCCCAGTCTTATATCCAGTTTGCCACATTTCTGCAACAGATTATGAATGTAAAAATGCCCATTAAAATTTATCAGAATTTTAGGGGGCAATCCAACTGCTATTTACACCGGCCTGAGGGGAGGTGGATATGGTGGACCTCTAGCTGAGCCAGCTGGGTCCCAGCTCAGCTGGGCTATGCCAGCATAAGCCCCTCACCCTGGCTGAGCCGCAGGTGAGCCAGGGCTCAGCCGGCTCAGCCAGACGTCTGCTGGAGAAGGTCATCCAGACATAAGGGGTGCTGGCAGAAGCCAGCAGAAGGCCTGCGAAAGGAGAATTCGGGGGGGGAGTGTCAGAGGAGGGGCTGAGGTGGGACTTATACAATATCCAGGTGTCATTTGGCTCCCTCCCGTGGCCCTCCGTCGTGGCAGCTTATATGCCGGAAAAAGGGGTGGCAGAAGGAAATATGTATTTTCTTTCCTTTCACTGTGCCTTCCCGGCTCAGCCTGAGTCCTCCCCTCCAAGAGGCCTCTGTACAGAAGCTGGATGTGACGGCCCCTTCCACCAGCTCTGCGTCCACTGGCTTCACTCCTGCTAGACTCCGACAAGTTGGATTGCTCTTCCTATGCAGTTTTCTTATATGGACATTTTTGTATGCAATTATGCCTAATATGCACATTTTTGCAATTTCCCCCATCTGTGCATTTTTATTGTCATTTTCACAAATATATGCATTCTTATGCACACTTTCCCCTAATATACCAATTTTTGTAGATATTTTTGGGTTGGAGGTCTTTATTTTTAAGAACTTGTGCTTGAGCTTGCTGTCCTCTCCTTCCATTGCTTTTTCCTTGGGTGTCATGCCTCCTTCGTAAGAGCCTGAGGGCCAGGGATCATCTTAGAACTCATTTTTGCACGTTGCTCCAAGAGCCTTTTTGGCTAAAAGGTGGGGTATTGTCAGGCCCAGGATGTGACTCAGGAACCAGACCAACGGCTGTAGTTAATTCGTGTTTTATTAGGGTAATGTCCAAACAAAGACTGCGTTTTCTCATGAAGCAATACAGGGATACAGGTCCTGCGGCATTGGGAGAAAGTTGACAGAGCAAGGGACTTCTTCCCGCCTGTTCTTTAAGAAGGGGCCAAACGGGCGCGCAATCTTTCGCTCCTCCTTAACTGCCCCTCAGGTACTGCCCACCTTCCCCCCCTTCTCTCCTGTCTTTTCAGCTGTCTGCGTGTGCGCGGTGAGGGGGGAAGCATCACCCCCTCCTCTTCTGAAGTTTCCGATTCCAGGATGGGGGATAGGGGAGGGGCTGATGGTAAACTGCCTCCCCGCTTTTCGGCTGTGAGCAGCCCTCCCTCTTTCCCCTCTTGCTCTGAGCCTGAAAGAGGGGGAGGCGTGAGAATGTCCAGGGAGGGCTCAGGCTCCCCATCGCTAAGTGACCTTATCACTGGCAGTTCCTCTGTTTCGTCTTCGCTCCAAAGGGGGGAAGTTCCTCCCCCTTCCCTCTGCCATCCATCCGAATACTCTTCTCCCAACTCTCCGGGATCCAGCTCCCCGGGATTGGGACCCCAGCTCTGCCTTCCGACACCATCCCCCCTCCCAGGCTGTGCCCCCCTCCCTTGTCTGGCTTGGGACGGTGGGGAAAACGTTGATGGAAAAGTTTTACCAATTCTGGAGCATGCACATCAGCTGCATCTTCCCATGATCTGTCAGCCACCCCATAGCCTTTCCAGTGAATCAAGTACTGCAGCTTGTGGCGTCTGATCCTGGAATCTAAGATCTCCTCAACTTCAAACTCAAGCTGCTCATTTACCAGGAGTGGAGCTCCGGGAGGTTCCTCCGGCCGTAACTCACTGGGAGGGGCGGCTTTCGTTAAGAGGGATCGATGGAACACAGGATGTATTTTAAACGTGTCAGGCAGCTTCAGTCGGTACGCCACGGGATTGATTTGAGTTTCTATTTCGAAAGGACCCACCCTCTTGTCTTGTAATTTTCTACATTTGCCCGGCAACTGGAGGAAGCGGGTGGACAGCCATACCTGGTCTCCCGGTTGAAGGGGGGCCCCTCCTTCCTGTGCAGGTCAGCAACCCGTTTTGGCTTCGTTTAACTGCTGTTTCAGTGTCTGTTGCGCCGCTTGCAATTCCTTAAGGAAGTTCTCAGCTGCCGGTACCAGCATTCCTTCTGAGCTGCTTGGAAAGACTTTAGGATGGAATCCATAATTAGCGAAGAACGGGGTTTGTTGAGTGCTGGAGTGCAGAGAATTGTTGTAGGCGAACTCTGCAAAATGCAAATATGATACCCAGTCAGTCTGTTGATAGGACACATAACTTCGTAAATATCTTTCCAAAACGGCATTCAAGCGTTCCGTCTGCCCATCTGTCTGGGGGTGATGGGCGGAGGAGAGTTTTAATTCCGTCTGCAACTGTTTCCACATTGCTCTCCAAAATTTGGCTGTGAACTGAGTTCCTCGGTCTAAGACTACGCTGTTTGGCAATCCATGCAGCCGGTAGACTTCTTTTATGAATAACTTGGCCGTTTCTTTAGCCTCTAAGGCCCCTGCACAAGGAAGAAAGTGTGCCATTTTGGTAAGTAGATCCACCACTACTAAGATGGCTGTCATTCCTTGGGACTTGGGTAGATCAGTTATAAAATCCATGGAGAGGTCCTTCCAGGGTTCGTGTGGGACAGGCAACGGTTGTAACAGTCCTGCTGGTGTCCCTGTTTGTGTTTTTGTCCGCAGACAGACCGAGCAGGACTTTACATAACTCTCAATATCCCGACGCATTTTAGGCCACCAGAAGTCCTTGGCCACGTTCTGAATGGTCTTGTAAATCCCAAAGTGTCCTGCTGTGATGGAATCATGACACTGGCATAGGATTCTGAGCCTTAATTCCCCTTCTGGCACATATCTGGCGGTTTTGAACCATAACAGTCCATTTCTCCAGTGAAAGGTTACTTCTGAGTCTTGACCTTGTCCCGTCTCCTGCTGATATTTTAGCATGTCTGCATCTTCTTGTTGTGCCTTTTTGAGTTCCTCTTCCCATGAAGGCTGGCATACTCCCAACGTTAATTTCTCTGGCGGGATTACGTACTGAGGCTGGTCCTCGGATTCACTTTCTTTGTATTGTGGCTGTCTGGATAAGGCATCCGCTCTCTGGTTTTTGGCTTGGGCATGGTAAGTAATCTGGAAGCTAAACCTAGTGAAGAACTGGGACCATCTTATCTGTCTTCAGCTTTCTGGCTGTTTGGAGGCTTTCAAGATTCTTGTGGTCGGAGCGCACTTCAATTCGATGAGAGGTCCCCTCTAGGTATTGTCTCCAGTTTTCAAAAGAGTCCTTGAAGGCCAGCAGCTCCTTCTCCCAAACTGTGTAGTTCTTCTCTGCAGGCTTTAACTTCCGAGAGAAGTACACACAGGGGTGCAGCTCCTTCCCTTCTTGGTCTAATTGTAGCAGGACCCCCCCGATGGCAAAATCTGAAGCATCTGCTTCCACTACGAAAGGGCGGTTCGGATCAGCAAAGCGCAGAATGGGCTCAGTAGCAAACCTTCTCTTCAGCTCCTCAAAGGCCTCAGTGGCGTTCTCTGTCCATTGAAACTTCTTCTTCCCCCTTAAACAGTCAGTCAGAGGAGCTGTTAATTTGGAAAACCCTGGAATGAACTTTCTGTAATAATTGGCAAACCCCAAAAACCGTTGTACATCCTTTTTGGTGACAGGTTGGCCCCAGTCCAATATGCAGCTTACATTCCCTGGGTCCATCTCCACGCCTTCCGCTGAGATTCGATATCCAAGGAAGTCTAGAGACTTGAGGTCAAATCCACATTTCTCTAATTTAGCATACAGGTGATTTTCTCTCAGTCTCTTCAACACCGTCTTCACATGCTGGTCGTGGTCTTCCTGGTTCTTTGAGAACACCAGGATATCATCTAAGTAACAGATTACATACGTGTCCAACAAGTCTCTAAATTTTTGAAAAATTCCTGGACTTCCACAAAGCCCGAACGGCATGACCAGGTATTCATACTGTCCGTAAGCGGTCAAGAATCCTGTTTTCCATTCATCTCCCTCCTTCATTCTGATCAGATTGTACGCTCCTCTCAAATCCAACTTTGTGAAGATTTTTGCAGAGCGCAGTCGGTCCAGCAACTCTGAGATCAGGGGCAGCGGGTAGCTGTTGGGGATGGTGATCTGGTTCAATGCGCGATAGTCGTTACAGGGTCTGAGTTCCCCCCCCTTCTTTTTCACAAACAATAGTGGTGCTCCAGCAGGGGATTGTGAGGGGCATATGAATCCTCGCCTCAGGTTTTTATCCAGGAATTCCTTCAGGGCCTCCCTCTCATTCTCTGTGAGAGAGTAGATTCTCCCTGATGGGATGCTGGCTCCTGGCACTAGGTCAATCGCACAGTCGTAAGGGCGGTGGGGGGGTAAAGTCTCTGCCTCTTTTTCATCAAACACATCTTTGAATTCTTCATACTTTGGCAGCAGGGTCACTTGCTCGATCTCTTGCACTGCCCCCGCTAAGGTGTTCTTGATTCCTTCAGGTTGACAGTTCTCCTGGCAATACTGTGAGGTGAACCACACCACCGCCTCCTTCCAACTTATTTTGGGTTCATGCTTTGGTAGCCAGGGCATTCCCAGAATCACCTCAAAGTTCGAGAGATCTGACACGTATAGCGAAATGAACTCTTCGTGCCCAGGGATTTGAAGTTTCACTTCCTCCGTGGCTTGTGTCACCCCTCCTGACTTCAGGGCTCTCCCATCGATAGTCTCCACAGCTAGGGGAGCGTCCAGTTTCCACCGGGAAATTCCATGACGCTTGACTAACTTTGCATCAATAAAATTTGTGGAGGCTCCACTGTCAATTAAGGCAGTGGAATTAAACACCACTCCTCTGGAAGTTGTAATCCGAATAGGCAAGACCAACACCCCCTTTGAGGGAGGTTGGATCGTTGGGGGGCCTTTATACAACGCTGCCCCCAGTCCACCGGCCTGCACGTGGACTGGGTGTTCTAGTTTCCCGACGGCTCGGCTTTCCCCCCTTTCAGTCCACAGTCTCTGGCCACGTGGCCCGGCTTTGAACAATAAAAGCATAAACGTTCCCGGCGTCGTCTTTCCTTTTCTTCTTCCGACAGTCTTGGCCTAGCCCCTCCCTGTCCCTCAGTGGGAAGGGTCTTGTTGCGGGATGCCGAGGCTGAGTATCTCGGGACCTCCTGCTTCCTTTCCAGGTGCCTTCCTTCCATCCGGTGATCTATCCGTAGGCATAGCCGGATGAGCCCTGGTAGGTCAGCGGCGGGGGGGGAGGTCCTGGCCAACTCATCCAGGATTTCAGCATTTAATCCACTCCGGTACATAAACATCAGGGCGGCGTCATTGTAACCAGTTTCCTGGGACAGAATTTTAAAAGCGTTAGTGTACTCGGAAACAGTCCCTTTAGCTTGCTTCAGAGCGCCTAGTTGCCGCGCTACTGTTTCAGCCCTTTGCGGGTCTTGAAACATCTCGGTCATCTCCTGTATAAATCCTCTGTACCTTCCTAAGACAGTATCCTTTCTCACGAGATACGGAGTCACCCATTTTGCAGCTTCTCTCTCCAGGAGGCTAATCACGAAAGCTACTTAAGCCCCATCGTCTGGAAATTCCGTGTGCCTGACATCCAGATATAACTCACATTGAGCCACGAAGGTTGCCAACTGATCACTTTGTCCCGCGTATTTTGGGGGCAATCCAATGGGAACCTTTACTACGGCAGCTGGAGGGGCTGTTCGCATCTGGTCTATCGTGGCCTTCAAGGTTTGATTATCCGTCTTCAGCACCTTGACTGCTGCTAGCAGGGCTTGAACATCCATCTGCAAATCAGCTACCTTAGTCCTCAAGAGTTCCACTTCTTCCATCTCAGAAGTGGGGTTCGTCCCCCCCGCTGCTCCCTTTGACATCTTGTTCCAGTCAAGTGAAGAGAGCGTTGAGGGTGATTTAGGTGGCTCTGTCAAGCTGTCAGGCCCAGGATGTGACTCAGGAACCAGACCAACGGCTGTAGTTAATTCGTGTTTTATTAGGGTAATGTCCAAACAAAGACTGCGTTTTCTCATGAAGCAATACAGGGATACAGGTCCTGCGGCATTGGGAGAAAGTTGATAGAGCAAGGGACTTCTTCCCGCCTGTTCTTTAAGAAGGGGCCAAACAGGCGCGCAATCTTTCGCTCCTCCTTAACTGCCCCTCAGGTACTGCCCGCCTTCCCCCCCTTCTCTCCTGTCTTTTCAGCTGTCTGCGTGTGCGCGGTGAGGGGGGAAGCATCACCCCCTCCTCTTCTGAAGTTTCCGATTCCAGGATGGGGGATAGGGGAGGAGCTGATGGTAAACTGCCTCCCCGCTTTTCGGCTGTGAGCAGCCCTCCCTCTTTCCCCTCTTGCTCTGAGCCTGAAAGAGGGGGAGGCGTGAGAATGTCCAGGGAGGGCTTAGGCTCCCCGTCGCTAAGTGACCTTATCACTGGCAGTTCCTCTGTTTCGTCTTCGCTCCAAAGAGGGGAAGTTCCTCCCCCTTCCCTCTGCCATCCATCCGAATATTCTCCCAACTCTCCGGGATCCAGCTCCCCGGGATTGGGACCCCAGCTCTGCCTTCCGACAGGTATGAATTCTGTAAATGAATAATTACATCACAGAATCCAGAGAGATTTCTAAAGATCACTTTGCTCCAGTTAAAAAAGGTAAAGGTGTCCCTGCACTTGTAGTGCGAGTCGTTTCCGACTCAGGGTGACGTCTTTGCAACATTTACTAGGCAGACCGTATATATGGGGTGGGATTGCCAGTTCCTTCCCCGGCCTTTCTTTACCCCCCAGCATACGCCGGGTCCTCATTTTACCGACCACAGATGGATGGAAGGCTGAGTGGACCTTGACCCCTTTTACCGGAGATTCGACTTCCTCCTTCCATTGGAATCGAACTCCGGCCGTGAGCAGAGCCTCGGCTGCGTTACCGCCGCTTACCACTCTGCGCCACGGAGGGATGGAAAAATCTGTCACTTCTGGTTCTCTTTGTTTCTCATTTTTCCAATCTTAAATATTCACTTCCTCCACATTTCTGCAGCAATTTGTGATTTTTATATTTAAAAAAACCTCATGAAAATTCTTCAGCATTTTAGTGTGAATTGCTCCTACTAAACACATTTTGTATGCTTTTTTTTTTTACTATGTACACATTTTTGCAAGTAATTTATCCTGATATAATACATTTGTGTGTGTTATTTTCACCAGCATATCCATTTAATGCACAATTCTCATATATGCATTTTGGAATTCATAATATGGTTGGGGAACTACATTGCAAAATTCAGAGAAGTGCAAATTTTGAAGGATGTCTGTTTCATTTTTCATTTTGTTCTGGAAAGTGCAAATTTGATAAATTTGGCTTTAAATGCAGACCAAATTGAATTTATTCTCCATACCTAGTTCCAGTTTGCATATTGTTTCAGGAATTATAAATCAGGTAGGTTCACATAAAAATGCAAACTGAACCAAATTCCCCATACCCCCTCCCCACCCCTACATAGGTGTTGTGACAATCTTTGGGCTGATTTGTTTAAAATAACATTTGAACTAAAACATCTTGTCTTAGAACAACCTTGGGAAGGATGTGCAGAAGCCGTTGTTTATTAGAGTACATGCTGTTTGACTTCCAGCCTTGTCCCAAGATTGCTTGCCAACAACTTCTAACCCCCAACATACTGTCTGCGTGCTGTCAAAACTCCAAGCTTTGTCCAAAGAGAAATAGCAAACATGGGTGGCGTATGTGATAAAGGCCAATGAGTATCAATAGCTTTTTTTACTCCCATTGTGTTGCTGATAGTGTAGCACCAGGAGGGCCTGTTAGAAACTGGGGAAAGAGCAGGAAGGAGGAAAGTGTGCCATGGAGTTTCGGTGTTTGTTGGCTCATGGCCCTGCTATGCTTTTGAAGGGTGTGGTGCTCCTTGACTCAAGAAGGATAGGACTCATTTGCACATGGGTTAGCAAACTGTGATCTCACCTGTTTCCCTTCCTTCCTGGCACCTGCTCAGTGCTGTGTCCTCCTTGCGCTTTATATACTTGTGGTTAGCAGGGACAGGGAATAAGGAGTAGTGGCTAGAGTTCTGGATCTGAGTTTGGGGTGTACACTTCTTTGGCCATGCATCTCAGAATGGAAATGCATGGTGTCTCAGGAAGCACATCTGCTGTGCTCAAACCTGTGTTTCCAGACCTGGTGCTCCAGTAAGAGAGAATCAGCAGGAGGGAGGAGTGCTTAACTCATCCAGAGCCTGGCAGTTCTCCTCTGTGAATGCCTTCCTGGTGTAATTTGCACTCGCAGGCGAGAATTGAGAGGACGATGTGCTTAAATCCTTCCTGCACCTGCCAATTCTCCCTTCAGATGCACCTCAGAGGTCATTTGCCCTTGCAGGGAAATCTTTGCAGGCAGTAGTGTTCAGCTCTTTCTGCACCTGCCAATTCTCCCCTACAAAACCCTCTTGGGAGTGATTCCCTCCCCACCCACAGCAGAGCCTGATTCTGGTTTCAGAGCTTAGTCTGTAGGAAAACATTTTAAAATTATATAGGGCAGGGTCTACGAATCCATGGCCCTCCAGATGTTGATGGACTGCAACTCCCATCAGCTCCAGCCAGAACGACCAATTGTCAAGCATAATGGGAGTTGTAATTCAGAAACAAGTTCCTCTTAAGCTTGTCAATACTGTGCTGCAGTGCCCACACAGACACACACACACACATACATGCACATACAAATGTTGCCTTATAAGGAAAACATAGATTGGAAACAGTGGTGACTGTTAGGACTGGCAGGGTGGCACACTAGGAGACCAACAGTAGGTAGAGCCAGAGCTAATGACAGGTTGTAAGCAAGAAGGCAGGCAGGTGGTAGTTGGCTGAGGGCAGATTGTGATTGGTGGGACAGCACTTGCCCTCCCTAATGGATCAGCCTCCACTGACTGGAAACCCTGAGGGTAAGCTAGATATGATGGGGCAGCCATATATATTTATTCACCTGCCTGTCCCATTCACAGGAGTAAGTGGCAGGGTTTTGTTTTTTTTACCTAAAAGGGAGTACATGAGTAAGGTCCTCTTCTCAAACATATTCCATTTTCCTACCATTTGCTACATTCCAAGTTCTCATAAATGATTCTTTTAAAACTGGAAAATTTAGGGATAACTTAAAAAAAATGTGGCACCTAAAAGACAAATGTATTATGGCTAGGAATGGAAGAATCTGTGCATTTCAGTTCTCTTAGTTTCTTATTTTTCCAGTCTTAAATTCAGTTTTTCACATTTCTGAAGTAATTTGTGATTTTTTTTAAAAAAAAAACCTCATGAAAATTCTTCAGCATTGTAGTGTGAACTTCTTCTAATAAACACATTTTTGTATTTTGACTAATATAAGCATAGTCATAAACAATTTCTCCCACTATAAAGCATTCTCATATATTTCCATAAATAATACTCATTTTTATGAACATTTTTACCTAATACATTCATTTTGGTAAACATTGCTCGGTTGAAGAATGGCATTGCAAAATTAGGATAAGTGGAAGTTTTGAAGGGTAGCTGTGTTTTGGCTCTCATCTTGTTTTGAAAACTGTGAATGTCATAGATTCAGCTTTAAATGCAAACTGAATCAAATTCCCCCATCCCTAATTATGGCATTAGCTAGGGGTAGCCTATCTGATTCCCTCCAGACCTTGTTGGGATTCCAACTCCAGTCAGCCCCAGCCAGGATAGCAAATGGGCAAGGATGATGAGACCTGTAGTCCAACAACCTCTGGAGAGCACTATATTGGCTTACCCTGACATAAGCTTTCTAGTCCATGAAAGCTTATACAAAAATAAACTCATTAGTCTTCAGGGTGCCACAAGACTCCATTATGGTTACTGCAACAGACTGACATGACTGGATTTTAAAACAACAACAACTTAGCAATAGAGCACACAAGCTTCTCCACTACACACACACCTTCCCCTCAATCATTACCCGCCTGGTAAAAGTGTATAGAATGAGCCTTTGAATTGCCTCACCTATTCTGGAATCAGTACAGACAGATCTACTGTGAGATTAAACATTCTACTGAGCATTCTTTTTTTTTAAGAAAACAGTTACGGTTAGTTTACTTTACTAACACACCCTGATTCGGAAGCAGGTGGGGGACAGGCTATTGCTGAGTAAATAAATACAATCTAGATCAGAGCCCTCAGCATTGTGAAACAGTGGCAAAGAACTTAAGAAGCTGCTTCGTATCATCTAGGGAGAAACTTGTTGACAGTAAGAGCAGTTTGACAACAGAACCAGAATGGTGATTCTGTCCAGAACCGGAATGGTGAAATAATTCTTGTCAATTTTGTTAAGATTTTCTTTTTTGAATTGTTCCTGAACTGCTGGAGAATTTCAGTCCTCACAGGATAACATTCGGTGAAACAGCCTCCCCAATTTTGCTGTCCGCTGATTTTGGGTGCAAGTGTGGATCTAATTTCAGTATTGTTCAGTATTGTTTTAATCGTGTCAAAGGAAGCAGTGGGCTTGGCTCCTACTTAGTTCTCCTCTCTTAGCTGATCACTTCCTTCATTCACCGGTATGAGCTAATAACAGAGTTTCATTCAACAGTAAGTGAGCCAGAATTTCTCAGAAGAGAATTTTCTGAGAAACACTGTTGAATTTCCCCTCTGCCCCCACCCCAGCAAAATGCCCCCCCATTTTGCCACCCACAGATAGAGTGGAGAATTTTGGGAGGCCATTTGTGCAGCCCATACTATACATTTGAAGCACATGCAAAGCATATGAGTTCACCCACAGAATTCTGGGAATTCTAATTTGTGCTGGGAGAGGTAGACTACAGTCCCCATGGTTAATTGGGTGCAACTATGTGTTTTAAATGCATAGTGTGAATATGGCCGAAGATACTGAAGCTCTAGATGCTCCAGCTCTCATTTTCTGCACCAAGTTGGGGTGGACTAAATAGCTTTCAAGGTCCCTTCCAGCTCTATGATTCTATGACATCAAATTCCTTCTCCATCCCAGATGTTTGTGGTCTGGTTGTGGCTTCTTCTAAGGCATGGCTGACAAATGGATGGACACCACCTGATTTTTCATCACCCGATAACTCAATGCTTGATACCTGGCACCTGAAGATTAGAACAGATTGCTCTGAAAAGCATCAAGGTGACACTGAATGGTTTGAAAATGCTATGGTGTTAAATACATGATGGCTCATTTTCATCATGTCCCGCTCCTTGAGTAAGGAATATGCATGTATGGATGAAGGTTCAAAACAAAGATTTGTTACATTAAAAATTCTGTCTAGCAGGAGGTAAAAATACTTCAATAAAAATCCGCTTTGACATGAACCCTTTCTCACCTCTGCTGCCAAATGTTTGTTCAAAACTGGGAACACATATATTGCTTCTGGAAGATGCTCAAGCCAAGCCTTTGCCAAACCTCCAATTCCAGAAGTAGGGAGGCAACAATAAAAGTGCTTCTCTCTATGTTGTTATTGTTGGAGCTTGGTTTATGGGAGCACCGTGCAGACATTCATTTTTGAGCTAAAATGAACACATGAATAAACAATCGGAGTTATGCTCACTGATTCTGCCCTTAACCTCGACATGTTCAAAATCCCATTTGCACAGAGACATACATGCATGTTCCCAAAGGCATGTGAACTCCCCGTGTGAAATCTGTAACTAGGGCTGGCCTTAACTTTGGGCAGGGTGAATCAGTAGTTTCAGGCAGCTGGCTCTGAGTGTCATGAAAGGTAGCAAATAGTTAGCTATGGGAGTTGTAGTCCAAAACCTCTAGAAGGCACCAGGTTAGCAAAGGGTGATCTATGGTTTAAATGTCAAAATCCATACTTTCATTTGGGCCCAGAAATGCACTGGCCACCAATGCAACTGATACAGGACTGGTGTCACAGGCTGTGATCTTCTAGCACCCAACAACACTTGGGAGTTAGCATTTGGCAACATGTAGCCCCTTTCATGTGTTAATCATGTGAAGGATCTTCATGGGAATGAAGGGAAGTGTTGCTGCACTCCTGTTCTCCCTCCCAATATCACACCAGCATCTGCCTATCATGATCTAGTCTGAAAGCACATGAGTTCACCTCTTTGCTGAAGCTAACCAGAGCTGGGTCTGGTCAGTGCCTGGATGGGAGACCACCTAAAAACTACATGTTTGCTGCCTTGGATTCCATGATGAAAGAAAGGTGAGGTATAAATGTAATACATTTTTTTTTAAATCAACCAAGAATCAGGAAGATCTGACCTCTATGTTTATCCATTTGTCCAAGGGCCAGTGGCACAATGGATAACACATCTGACTAAGAATCAGAAGACTCTTGGTTCGACTCCTGGCTGACTCGGGAAAGACAATTTTTCTCAATTCTTGCTCTGAAAACATAGCAGTTTAGAATTAGATAACCAGCATCTGCCTGTCCCTGACTTCTGCCTGCTGAACCAAGGCTATAGGAGAATCCAGCTGTATTTGCACAAGAAGGGAGCCCTTCATTCAAGAACAGCTGGTTCCTCCTTCAAGACCTTCACTCTACAAGTGGAGGTTGGGGGAGAGCCAGGAGGATGGAGTGGAGCCAAGACTAGCAATGTGGCCTCACTACTCTTTCATCTGTGGAGCAGGGCAGCTCCAGGTCTGATGGAGGCTTCAACAAAGCACCTTCTGGTGGGTCTCCTTCCTTATCAGTAGACCCTGGCAGGCCTAGATTGCAATGGCATGGGGTGGCAGCACTCTGAGGAGTGCTGGACAGCTGAGTCTAGCCATCCTTTAAATTCCTCACTGTCCTGCTGAGGAGCCCATGGGGCAGGGCAGGGAGGCAGTCGGGGGAGGTGTTGTAACACCACGGAGTGAGCAACATGCTGCAACAAAGGTTAGATGGACCAATGGTCTGAGTCACTGTGATGTAATGGTCAGAGTGTTGGACTATGGTTTGGCAGACAACAGCTCAAATCCCTACTCAGCCACGATTCTCACTGGGTGATCTTGGGCCAGTTACTGTCTCTTAGCCTAATCGACCTCATAGGGTTGTGGTGAGGACAGAATAAGTAAATACTAGCTTTATGTTGTTGTGTAAATTTCTATCCTACCCTTCCTCCTAGAAGGAGCCCAGAATGGCTGACAAGGGACAAAACACTAAATATATTTTAAAACATCTCAAAAACAAAACTTCTTTAAAAAATCTTTTAAAAAATCTTCAAAAACAATTCCAATACGGATGCAGACTGGAATAAGATATCTACTTAAAAGGCTTGTTGAAAGAGGAAGGTCTTCAGTAGGCACCAAAAAGATTGGTGATGATGCCTGTCTAATATTTAAGGGAAGGGAATTCCAAAGAGTAGGTGCCACAACACTAACGGTCCCCTTCCTGTGTTGTGCAGAATGGACTTCCTGATGCAATGGTATTTACAGGAGGCCCTTGTGATGTGTCCTTCCCTGGCTCTCCCTGTCAGGTTCCTACCTGCTCGTGGTTACTGCCTGTCTCTAGGCACCACCAGGGACTCCACCAGTCCGGACCGCTCTCTCTTATGATTTCTCTCCCCGCTCTAGCACAGATCTCAACAGATCCCCCTGCTAGGCAACCACCAGTAACGTCCCAATACTAGTATTCCCAGAGACTCTGAATACTGGTATTGTTATTCTCTTCACCGCTGCCACCATTTGTTACAGTTCCCCTTCAGCCTTGGTCATTACCTTACCCTCCCTTCTGGTCTGTGAAACCCCAGCCAAGGATCAGGCCTTTGGGAAACCAAATTAAGTATTTATTACAGATAACAAAGCTAACAAGATTAACAAGATTTCTTCTTAAGGCACATAAGCATATGGTTTTACTCAATACTAATCCGAACTCCACCTCCCTCCTGGTAAACAACTCTCTAAACCCCACCAAGCAATCCACTCTTTCTCTTCTCCCCCCAGATTCCACAATTCACCACCTCACATTCACTCAGATTTACCTGTCATCCTTTCATTTATACTGTCAGCCATTTTAAACATTCAGCCAATCATCAAGCATTCTATTGCCCATTCACTCCCCCTCCTCTTTCACTACTTACCATGTATACTCTAAACAACCAGCACTTACCATATATACACTAATATATAGGAACATCACATTTCCCCCCCCTTAAACAACAGCAGAGTATTATTCCTGTTCCAGGATTTATACGTCGCGTTAACAAATAAAAGTCTCTATGGGGAAAATGTCTTTCTTTGTTCCTCTGTCTGGTCACGTCACTGCAGTCCCAGCCACTTGCCTGGAAAGTCCATCGGCCAGTACATTGTCCTTGCCTTTGATGAACTGGAAGTCCACTTGATAGTCCTGTAGGGCCCAGGACCACCTCTGCAGCATAGTGTTATGGTGTTTCATAGTCTGCAACCATAACAAGGCCCGATGATCCGTAGTCACTGTGAATCTTCGTCCCCACACGTATGGGTGCAACTTGTTCAGTCCCCACACGACCGCTAGGCACTCCTTCTGGACCGACGAATAGTTTTTCTCCCTCGTCGTCAGCTTGCGACTCAGATACGCCACTGGATGTCTGGTGCCTTCTCTCTCCTGCAGCAAGACGACTCCCAGCGCAAGGTCCGACGCATCTGTAGCCACGATGAATGGTTTCTCATAGTCTGGTGCTATTAATATGGGTCCTTGGCACAAGGCTTGCTTCAGTAGATCAAAAGCCTTCTGACATTCATCCGTCCATACCACACGCTCAGAACACTTCTTCTTTGTTAATTCATGCAAGGGGGTTGCTATTTCCCCAAAATTTCTCACAAACTTCCTATAAAATCCAGCCACACCCAGAAATGTCCTTACTTGTTTTTTGGTTAAGGGGATCGGCCACGCTTGTATTGCCTCCACCTTGCTCCATAAGGGGGTGATTTTCCCACTCCCCACCTTATGTCCTAAATAGATTACTTCCTTTAGTCCAAACTGGCATTTCTTAGCTTTTATTGTGAGGCCTGCTTTTCTTAAGGCCTCCAATACTGTTGTCAGGTGTTGGACATGCTCAGGCACCGACTTGCTAAAAATGGCCACGTCATCGATATAGGCCACTGCAAAATCTGACATGCCTCGCAACACAGTATTGATTAGCCTCTGAAATGAACTTGGTGAGTTCCTTAGTCCCATGGGTAAGGTCACAAACACATATAACCCATCTGGTGTACTGAAGGCAGTTTTGGCTCTGGATTGCTCGTCTAGTTCCATTTGCCAAAATCCTTTACAGAGATCTAGTGTAGAGATAATGGTTGCTGCCCCCAATAACTCTAACATAGCGTCTACCCTAGGCATAGGATACGCATCTGGGACAGTAATTTTATTGATTAGCCGATAATCAATGCAAAACCTTGTCGTTCCATCTTTTTTCGGAACCAGGACAATACTTGAGGCCCAGGGACTGATGGATTCCCTGATCACTCCTAATTCCAGCATATCTTCCACCTCCTTTTTGATCCCATTCAAAACTTTCCCATTCACACGGTACGGAACAGATCTGATTGGGGCATGATCTCCAGTATCAATGGAATGTATAACTATACTGGTTCGGCCAGGTTTGTTGCTAAAGAGATTCCTATAGGTTTTCAAAACTCTCAGAATCTCTTCTTTTACTTCCTCCTCTACCTCCTCTGACCATTCCACTTGATCTACCCCTCCTTTGTCTTTGCTTTCCTGTACCAGATCTGGAAGTTCAGGCCCACTTCCCTCAGGGAATAAGGTAACTTGCAACACCTGTGCATCCCTGGTATGGTAAGGCTTCAACATATTTACATGAACCACTTTGCTTTTGTTTAATTGGTCTGTGGTGATTACATATGTCACTGTGTCAAGCCTTTCTCTGATGGTATATGGTCCTTCCCAGTTAGCCTGTAATTTGTCATGTTTCCTGGGTATGAACGCCATAACCATATCTCCCACATCATACACACGTTCTCTGGCTGTTCTGTCATACCAGTAACTTTGCTTTTCCTGTGCATGACTCAAATTCTCTTTCACTACTTCCATCATTGATGTTAATTTATTGCGGAATTCCAATACAAAATCTACTACAGAAGTTTTGTACTCTCCCAGAGTTCCTTCCCATGAATTTTTTAGCAGTTCCAAAGGTCCCCTCACTTTTCTAGTAAACATTAGTTCAAAGGGTGAGAAGCCTGTTGACTCCTGAGGGACTTCTCTGTATGCAAATAAGAAGCATCCCAAACGTTCATCCCAGTCTTGTGGGTGATCTTGAACATAGCTTCTTATCATGCCCTTCAAAACTCCATTGAATCTCTCAGTTAGCCCATTAGTGGAGGGATGGTAAGTAGTGGTCTTTAGATGTTTTAGACCACAACATTTCCACATACATTGCATCACTTCTCTGAATACACTGCCTTGATCTGTCAGCACTTCATGAGGGAAACCCAGCCTCATAAAGATTTTTAATAAAGCCTCTGCTACTACAGGGGCTTCTACAGATCTCAGTGCTTCTGCGTCTGCGTACCTGGTGGCAAAATCCACCACCACCACTAGATATTTCTTGCCATGCCTTGTGGGTTTGGAAAAAGGGCCCATCAAATCTATTCCCACTCTATAAAAGGGTTGTCCAATTATAGGAAGGGGCTTTAAGGGTGCCTTGGTCTTTACTCCACTCTTTCCCACCTTTTGGCATATTCCACAAGATAGACAATGTTGTTTTACATCCTTGGAGATATTTGGCCAATAATAATGTGCAGCCAATCTCCTCTTGGTCTTTTTTATTCCCAGATGTCCTGCACATGGGACATCGTGGGCTACCTCTAGCAATCTGGTTCTGTATTTGCTAGGTACTATCAATTGCTTCACCGGTTCACATTCATCCTTTCTTTCAGCAGGCATCCACAGTCTATATAAAATCCCATTCTCACACACAACTTGATTCCTCAGTTTGTCAGTGAAAGGAATCTGTTGGGTCAGCGCTTGTTCCTTTATCTGCTTCAGACTTATATCTTTATGCAGCTCTTCCCTGAATTGATCTGCTTCTTCCCCAGAGACCACTTGATACAGTTTGTCTTCTTCAGCAGGCCTGCTAGTGGTTGCTATGGTGACCTGAGGCTGGTTAACAGATTCCACCCTGTTTGTTTCAGCCCCCCTTAATATGGCTTCTTTTTCTCTGCCAATTTGCTGTCTGGTCACTACATAGATCTTTCCTTGGGCGCCCATTACATCCCTTCCCAGTATTACTGGTTCTTGTTGCTGGGCATTGATGCCTGCTTTATATCGGCCCTCTCGGCCTCTCCAAGTGATTTCCACCAGGGCCACAGGCAAACTTTCTGGTTGACCCCTCACTCCTTGGATAGTCACAGTTTCCTAAGGTAATATTACCTCAGATTTTATTAAATCTGGCCTCAGTAATGTCTGAGCGGCACCAGTATCAAGCAATGCCCAATAATTTGCCCCTTGTACTCTCACTTCCTCTCTCAGACTTGAATCAAGGTCTGTTACTTCTGTCCAGTTTATCTGGCAAAACTGAACCTTTTTCGCTGTTTCTAAAGCCTTGGGCTCTGTTTTCACTGCCCTTGTCTGAGTAGGATTACTACTGGGGTTGGCAACCTCACATTGAAAACGTAGGTGCCCTGGTCTACCACATTTGTAGCATAATTTCTCCTCCCTTTTAGGGTACACAGATCCACTCTGGGGTGTCCTGTGCCCTTCAGATTTTAATGGAGGACTCACTCGCTGTGGTACCACATCCCTTCTGCCAGCACTATATGGTCTGGGTTTAAACTCTCTTGATGTTTTCCCCACCCAGCCAGTTCTATTGGAGGCGAAGTGATCCTCCATCTCTGCGGCCTCCTGCACAGATGTAGGGGAACGGTCTTTGACCAGGAGCCTTATTTCTGGTGGTAACTGATGGTATAATTGATCCAGTATCATGAGGCTTTTCACCTCTTCCACTGACTGAGCTTTGGCACTACTCATCCACTTTCCAAATATATCCATCAACTTTGCTCCCAGTTCCACAAAAGACCTCCCTGTCTGTATCTGGCAATTTCTGAAAAGCTTTCTAAAATAATCAGGCCCCAGTCTGAACCTTTTAAACACTGCTTCTTTGAATTCAGCATAGGTGACGGGCTTGTCTGAGGGGAAATATTGGTATACCTCAGCCAATTCCCTTTAATCAGGTTTGATAAATACTGCATGTATTTATCTTCAGGTAGCCCCCACAACTGAGCTGCTTTTTCAAAGGTGCTGAGGTAAATTTGAGGATCTTGACCAGGCTCATAGACAGCAAAGTCCTTTGGAGTAATTTTTATTTTTGCTCCATCTCTCTCTTTCCTTGTCTCCTCAGAGTGAAATTTCTCTCTATCAAATTTTAACTTTTCTACTTGTAATTCAGCATCCAATGCTCGTTGCTTCTCCCTCTCCTCAAACCCCAATCTCATTCTCTCAATTTCCAACTCCCTCTGTTTTTCCTTCTCTGCACCTTCCATCCTCAATCTCTCAGCTTCCAACTCCCGCTGTTTATCTTTTTCCTCAGCCTCCATCCTCAATCTCTCAGCTTCCAACTCTCTCTGTTTTTCCTTCTCTGCACCTTCCATCCTCAACTTCTCTCTCAAGTACTCTATATAAGCGGGATTGCTTAAATATCCTTCTGGGGTCTCTTCTCTGACAGGTTGTTTTTGCTGGGCAGTTGCAAATCCTATAAGTGCTACCCTCAATTCATCTACCCCTTTACCCTCATGAGGTAAATTGAATGTTATGCACTTCTCCACCAGCTCCTCTCTTTTCATTTTTATGTATTCAGCCATGGTGTTTGAGTTCACTCACTCTTTGCCACACACTCTTTGCCAGTCACTCTCACAAGAAATCTTGTTTTGTTATTTCTGTTCGCCACACAACTATTAGGGATTGTCTAGTATTCGTATCTCACTGCTACAGCCAACACCTGTGACATAGTCTCCTTTGTCACCACGTGCCTTTGGGACTCTCTTTGGTTCGTATCTGGATTCTCTGTTGTTCGTATCCCACCGCTACTGACACCACATGTGATGCGTCCTTCCCTGGCTCTCCCTGTCAGGTTCCTACCTGCTCGTGGTTACTGCCTGTCTCTAGGCACCACCAGGGACTCCACCAGTCCGGACCGCTCTCTCTTATGATTTCTCTCCCCGCTCTAGCACAGATCTCAACAGATCCCCCTGCTAGGCAACCACCAGTAACGTCCCAATACTAGTATTCCCAGAGACTCTGAATACTGGTATTGTTATTCTCTTCACCGCTGCCACCATTTGTTACAGTTCCCCTTCAGCCTTGGTCGTTACCTTACCCTCCCTTCTGGTCTGTGAAACCCCAGCCAAGGATCAGGCCTTTGGTAAACCAAATTAAGTATTTATTACAGATAACAAAGCTAACAAGATTAACAAGATTTCTTCTTAAGGCACATAAGCATATGGTTTTACTCAATACTAATCCGAACTCCACCTCCCTCCTGGTAAACAACTCTCTAAACCCCACCAAGCAATCCACTCTTTCTCTTCTCCCCCCAGATTCCACAATTCACCACCTCACATTCCCCCAGATTTACCTGTCATCCTTTCATTTATACTGTCAGCCATTTTAAACATTCAGCCAATCATCAAGCATTCTATTGCCCATTCACTCCCCCTCCTCTTTCACTACTTACCATGTATACTCTAAACAACCAGCACTTACCATATATACACTAATATATAGGAACATCACAGCCCTCACCTGCAGAGCACAGTGATCAACTGGGCATATAAGGGATAAGACAATATTTCATGTACCCTGGTCCCAAGCTGTATATCTACTTGGTAACTTCCATTCACCTTTACATTCTTTATCTTCATCCTTGTGTTTAGCTGGACACCTGAGGCAGTGCCCTGGAACATATTTTCTCTTGCACATCAGTTAGGATCTCAGCTTACATTGAGAAGCATCCCTCGTCATGCTGTCTTCCCTTGAGGGCCTGTGACCTGTCAAGCAGGAGTCATCTGAACTATGAAAAAAAAACCTCTAATGATTTACAAGTCAGGCGCCTGATGTTCACCAGATGTGTTCATTGTGCAAAGGTAATTAAAGCAGAAAGGAGGGGGAAGAAGCAGCAGTCTTGTTAGTTTGCTTATGATGTGTGCTGCCGCCCTCAGGTTCTGCTTCTGGGTTTCCTATAGGCACCTAGTTGGCCACAACAGGAACAGAACGATGGACTAAATAGGGCTTTGGTCTGATCCAGCTGGGCTCTTCTAGGTTACATTGTCATTATGTTATTCTACCCCATTCATTTAAATGCAAAGGAAACACAATATAAATGGGGGCAAGGAACCCATAATCAATTACATATTGTTTGCAGACTGAAAGCAACAACAGCAGCAAATACCAATTGTATTTGCTGGATTTATTTCTGTTTCAGGCATGGAACAAATAAAGGAACATCAGCAATTTCTGATCCTGTTGGTCCAGCATCCCTAATGCAGATGGTCCTCCAATTTCTTTATTTTATACCCCACTTTCTAGCCGAGATTGGCTCTCTCCAATTAAGAGCCAGCGTAAAGGCACATTATATTAAAAGACATTTGAAAAGTGTTGTCATGTTCCTCAGTATTCTCCAGGCTGAATATCCCCAATTTTTTCTGTTTCTTCCTAGAACCTGGGTTCCATACCACTGAATCTGTTCTAATTTGTCCAAGCCCTTGGACAGATTTGGCCAAGATTTGGCCAGAGCTGCATACAGTATTTCAGATGAGATCTGACTAGTGCAGGAGAAACTATGGTTTCTATAAATGTACCCTAAAATTAATTAGCCTTTTTGAAGCTGCATCACACTTTTTGCCCAATGGCTCATTTATAATAGTATTTGTTTGAAACACTCCAGATTATTTTAAAAAATGACAATCATAATCACAATTCTGTACATTTCCATTATACTATACAATAGCAAAAAAGGATAAAATTTCTTCTCTGCATCTTTTCTTTTTCAGCTTTCAGGGCTATTGTATTCAGATGATTTCTACACTTACAGTGGTTTGATCAATGGTTCACATTTTTTAATGTGCACTGTCAAATTTTGATACAGCACTCCCTTATTCAGACAATGGATCAAACAAATGTGTAACATTTTTTAAATAAAGAGAATTGCTGGCCATGGTAGGACAGATTAAGTAAAGAAGGGATGGTAATATATGTAAGGGATGGGCTGGTTAGACATTTCCTTGGATCCCATCAGTAACATATTGTTATGCATCCCCAATTATCCAAGTGGTGAGAACCCAAGGGGTGCACCATGTACCCAGGTTCTGTTTCCTTAGGCAATGAGATCACGTGAAATGTCTTGGTATTTTATGATATATGGTTTATTTGCACATATATACTGTATATAGGTTGAGCATAGGTGTAGATTCATAGCATTCCAGCATATGTCTCAAGAGGTCTCTACTCCCTATCAAATTTCTAGGGAAACCACCTGCATCATCACAGTTTCCTACAGAGAGCAACTCTGTCCTCCGTTCCTTTTCTCAGTCCCAACTACATCCATCCCAGCTAAGTCTATCCTAATTAAGTCTATCCCAGCAACAGCTACCTTTGTTTGCTGAGGATGGACGAATGAGACAATTTTGGTTCCTCTCTCACTTTTCCAGTCTTCAGTTCTCCACATTTCCATATTAGTTTGCGATTTTTTCCTAAGTCCTCATGAAAATCCGTCTGTATTTTAGAGTGAACTTCTCATAATATACACCTTTTTGTATGCCATTTTGCCTAAAGTACACATTACTGCAAAGCAATTCCCCAGTATAATGCATTTTTGTATTATTTTCACTGCTATATGCATTTACATGCACACGTTACCCTAGTGTATGCATTTGGAGAACTACATTACAAAATTTGGAGAATTACACATTTTGAAGGTTGGCTACATTTCAGTTTGCATATTGTTTCAGAAAAGTGCCAATATGGTAACTTCACTGTTAAAGCAAACTGAATTGAATTTCTCCTCCATTGCTATTTGTAGCACGTATGGCCAACCAATGGGCTGCACGTGGCCTTCGGAAGCTTTCAGTGAGGCCCACATGAGTGCCCACATCACCCCCATTGCCAGATTTCTGCTTGCAAGTCCCACTGGACTGAAGCAAGGAGAGAAGAGCATTTTGCAAGTGCTAATCAGGCAGGGATGAATGGGGATCTAGTGCCACTAAGGGAGAGGAGAGCTTTCACCAAAAGCCTTCCTTTGCAAGTGATCGTTAGCTGTCTGAATGAACAACGCTGTCTGCCTCCTGGTGCCCCATTATTCAATCTCCATTCTGTGAGCAAGAGAAGGATTCTTGCCAGAGAAAGACTTCCTATTTTAAAAAAATTATATCCCACCTTTCCTCCCAAGAGCTCACACTGGCATATATGGTTCTCTTCCTCCTATTTTTATCCTCAAGACAACCCTGTGAGGTAGGTTAAGCTGAGAGACTATGACTGGCCCAAGGTCACTCAGTAGCTTTATGGCTGAGTGGGGATTTGAACCCTGGTCTCCTAGTCCAACACTCTAACCACTACACCACCCTGACTCTTTTCCATTGTAGAGAGGGTGTGGGCTAACAAAGCAGCCGCCATCTCCTTTACACAGCCCTTTCTTTGCAATGGAGAAAAGGTGAGTGGAATGTGGGGGAGAGCTCTTGAAGTAGCTCTGTTTCTTTGGACATTACTTATGACTGTGGAGAACGAGCCCTGTGTCATTCTCAGTCGAGCAGAACAGACTAAGGAGCACCAGATCCAGTGTAGGTTAACCCATTAGGGCAAAGGGGGCACTGCCCCACCTATCTCAGTCTGCCCTCAGGCATCCCCTGCCTGCCTGTCTTCTTACTTGCATCCAGTCCAGCACGTGGCATTGGCTGTCTGCTTCCTCCTTAGTCTGAGGGTTGTCTTTGTGGAACTCAACAAGAAAGGGAAGGGAACAAAACCAGAATCGTTTGGTTCTGCCTGTCATTGACTGTGACTCCATGTAATGTTGGCCCTCCTGCCTTCTGCCTGTAGCCACCACCAGCCAGATCCATCAATGGAGGAAGGAGAGAGAGAGAGACAGAGGGTAAATGGATGGATGAGAGGGATTATTGAATGGATTGATCGGGAGTGTGAATGGACTGGTGGATGAAGATAGATAGAGATATTTGTTTGCACCAGCCACTACAATTTGTGTACAATGTCCACAGATATATAAACGCAACAAAGCAGGTAAAATTGCCAGTCTAAATTACACTGAATTAAAACTTATACTGTTTAAAACTCAGAGAGCATCATCACAGCCCTTATTTTAATTATTTATTATTTATTATTTGATTTATATCCCACCCTTCCTCCCAGCAGGAGCCCAGGGTGGCAAACAGAAACGCTAAAAACACTTTAAAACATCATAAAAAGACCTTAAAATAAATTAAAACAAAACAACGTTAAAAACATTTTTAAAAAGCTTTAAAAACATCTTTAAAACCCAAAAAGAGAGAGTTAAAAACATATTCATAATGACGGTCCTGCCCATTTGGTAGGGGCGGGTTTGCCTACACCCTATTTCTAGGAAGGCTCGGGAAGGTTCCAGAAATTGTGTAAGAGGTCAGGTGGGGTATCTTGACCAATGGGGTAAGGGTTTTGAGCAGCTATATATAGCCTGCTCCGCTTTAAGAGCGCGCCTTTTTTGCCTTGCGGCACCCACCCACCCCTCCCTTGTCCGTATGGGCTCAGCTAGTCGCCTGCGGGGGCTGAGTAGGAATTTTTTTTTGGAGATTCTGATTTCAGAATCTCTTTGGTTTTGCCTACTCCATACTGCTTGGGTTTGATTCATTTGGCTTGTTCCGGGTGGGTTGTGGTGGTTCCGGTTTGGCTGGCGTTGGATTCGGGCAGGTGAGGTAATTGGGGTTAAAAATGGAGGTGGATGAGGCATTTGGGTAAAGGGCACTCCCTGGTGAAACATCAAGGCGTAATGCCTGGTGTGGATCCGGGGGGTGTCCACGTGGGACCGGCTTGCACATCATGGTGAACGCCTGTATGGTGGGGCCAGGATGCGGAGGTTGGAACCACAAACCTGACTCCGATTGCAAGGAGGGAGTTTTCCCACATCCTTGTCTGGGGAGTTGCAGTATGATGTGACTGACTTGCCTCCTGGTTTGGAGGGTCTAGACCCTCATAGATAGGTTGAGCCTCACCTGCCCGAAGGATTTGAGATTATTAATTGGCGGATTGGAATTTGATTGATTATGCGTTATATTTTAATAAATATAACATTTCAACCATACATGTGTCACGAGTCTTCCTTGGTGTGTTGGCAAAGAAAACATATTAAAAGCAATTCTAACACAGATGCAGACTGGGATAGGTCTCAACTCAAAAGGCTTGTTGAAAGAGGAAAGTTGTTAATGGCATTTGCTAGAAATTTTGCAGTCTTTGCTGTCACCAGCAAAGTTTGTCTGATGCAAAAAGAGACATGGACGGCATGTGTGAATGAGCCCAGGCCACATCCACCATCAGTGAGTGCTCAGCTCCTGATCACTCACCCGCTGCCTCATGAGGCCCTTTGGGACAAACATGTTGCCCACCCCTGCCTTAATGAGCCCCAAATTAGCCTTTTCCACAGCTGGGGTAGGGACGGGGGGAAAGGGAAACCCTCTTGCCGCTATGCTGTCTTCCTCCAGAAAAGTCCAGGTAAAGAGCTGTCTCCATTTCAAGGAAAGATCCCTGACTACTCTGTCAGAGTTGCTAAGTTAATCTCTGGCAGGTCCACTGGTTCAACCAGTTTGGCCAAATGAACTGTTACAGTTGAGAATCACAGGGGTGGAAGGGGCTTTGGGTGTGAGGCCATCCAGTTCAGCCCCTAATCACACTACACAGTAGGGATGGAAGGATCAGTCAGTTTTGCTTCTCTCAGTTCTTCCTTTTTCCAGTCTTAAATTCAGTTCTTCAGGTTTCTGAAGCAATTTGCGATTTTTAAAAAATCCTTATGAAAATTCTTCAGTATTTTAGTGCACATTTCTTCTAAGAAACGCTTTCTTGTCTGCAGTTTTGACTAATGTACACATTTTTGCAAGCATTTTCACTAATATATTAATTTTATGCACATTTTCACTTAATTTATGCACTTTTCTAAACATTCTTTGGCTCGAGAACTGCATCGCAAAATTTGGATAAGTGTGAATGTTGAAGGATAGCTGTGTTTCAGTTCTCATATTGTTTCAAAAAGTGTGATTTTTATAGTTTTGGCTTTAAATGTGTACTGAATCAAATTGCTCTCCCATCACTACTACACAATACCTGCATTAAAATAATTGCATGACACCTAACCTCCCTCTCTCTCTCCCTCTCTCTCGCACACATCTAGCATATTGCACTGTTGAAAGGGATTAATGGAAATATCACACAGAATTCAACACGTTTGGTGGTGAAAAAGACCCAAGATGCTGACCCAAAAGCCCCCGCCCCTGACTGTACATCTCTTTTGCAATCTCTTTTGCAATCAGATGTCTTGCTCTGGGTTACAATGTCCAGGTGCTCTGTTCAAAGCCACCATGCAAAATTTCTAGACCAGTTAATAAGCTTTGAGGGACACTCATCTTCTGTAATCAAATGCTATTGTTGAGGGAGTTTGGCAAGATCATTTCATGACTCAGAGGAAATGGTGAGCCTCTTTCTCAGCAGAATAGTCTCCCATCTCCTCCTTTGTGCCACAGGTCCAGCTTTTCTTGTAGACTGCTGAAGTCCACGTGACTCTCCCTCCCTCCATTTACTCAACCATAACATTGCCAACTTCCCTTACTTGACAGCAACTTGTCAGGCTTGATTACATTTGCAAAGTGCTCTACAGATTTTAAGTGCTGCAGAATGCTGTCTTCATTCTTTCTTCAGAGCTGTGCTGTCAGTTTCATCTCTGAAAAGCCATGTAATGATATTCCTTGATGCCTTCCATTATGGAAGTGATGTAGCAGCCAAAACAGAACCTTCCTCTTATCTTTTTTTTTTCAGTTGGATTTCTTCCCCAGAAAATCAGTGATTTACTGAGAACAACATAATTGAGGTTGCAGAGAACTCAGTGAGTCTATAGCTCAGTGGTAGAGCACATGTTTTGCATGCCAGTTGCCCCAGGTTCTCAATCCCGACCGTCTCCGGTTAAAAAGGACTTGGGAAATTGTGTGGGAAAAGACATCTTGGAGAGCTGACATCTTGTCTTCTGCCTGAAATCCTGGAGAGCTACTGCATCAGTGCAAACCAGGGATAGCCAGTGTGATATCCTCCAGATGTTGTTGGACTACAACTCCCATGACCTATGGTTATGTTGGCTGCAGCTGATGGGAGATGGTCCAACATCTGGAGGGCATCACATTGGCTACGTCTGGAATCAACAATGCTGGGAGAGATGGACAAATTCAGTATCAGTTGGTTCTCTATGTTCACTGAAACGTCAATCACAGGAACAGGAAGCTGCCTTAAATCTAGTCAGACCACTGGTCCGTCTAGTTCAGCATTGCTTGCAACATCCTTTGTCAACCTGGAAAATGGAAATGGACTGCCCTCAAGTCGATCCTGACTTATGGCTACCCTACGAATGGGGTTTTCATGGTAAGTGGTATTCAGAGGTGGTTTACCATTGAAGTGAGCTTCATGGCTGTGTGGGAATTCGAACCCTGGTCTCCCAGGTCATAGTCCAACACTCTAACCACTATGCCACACTGGTGCCCTCCAAATGTTTTGGACTAGAACTGGAACCTTTTTGCACAGCTGGCTGGGGCTGATGGGAGTTCTAGTCCAGAACAGTTGGAGGGCACCCACTTATTTTATTTATTTATCATAACATTTAAATCCTACCTTTCCTCGAAGGCACTCAAGGTGTTGTACAAATATGGTTTTCCTCCCTTTCTATTTTATCCTCACAACAACCCTGTGAGGTAGGTTAAGCTGAAAGACTGTGACTGGCCCAAGTTCACCCAGCGAGCTTCATGGCTGAGCCGGGATTTGAACCCGGGTCCCCAGGTCCTAGTCTGCCACTCTAACCACTACACCACACTGGCTGTCCCAAGTTCTTTTTAACTGGAGGTTGGCAAAGGCTAGTCTACAATGAGTGGCAGAAGCTCTTCAGGGTTGAAGACAGGGATATTTTCCAGCCCCATCAGGAGATGCTGGGGGTTGAACCTGGGTCCTTTTGCATGCAAAGCATATGTGACTTATGGCCACCGAGTATTTCCTCTTGGGGGGGGGTTACATAATTGAATACAGCATAGAGTAAGTGGAAAGAACCTTCAGTAACATGTACTGGACACGTTCCCTCAAGCTGTGAACTTTAATGTGAGGACAGGGGTATGTAAGTGGCAGCTGGTGCCCATTGCGACTGGTGGGGCGGAAGGCAGGGAGGCCAATAGTAGGTGGAGCCAACAGTAGGTGGAGCCAGAACCAATGACAGGCAGAGCCAACTAATTCTAGTTTTATCCCCATCCTCCTCCTCCCTGCTGAGTTGTACAGTGGCAATACTGAGACTAAGAAGGAGAAAGCTGATAGGCAGAGCCACCCTTGGACTGTTAAACTATTCTGAGAATTGTGGCTCTGTGAGGGGAATAGGGGGCCTCCTAACAGCTCTCAGCAACCTTAACAAATGACAATCCTCAGGATTCTTTGGGGGAGGTCATGATTGTTAAAGTGGTATAACACTGCTTTAAGTGTAAGGTACGGATATGGCCATGAACTTCTAAAAAGAAAGTACCCCTTGGACTTGTAAGTAAGATGGCAGGCAGGTGAGGGTAGAGTGGGGTTGGTGGGGCAGAGCCCCATTTATTTATTTATTGAATTTATTAGTTGCCCATCTGGCTGGCTGTCCAGCCACTCTGGGTGTCATACAACATAGGCATACAATACGTAGGCATTAAAAATCTAAAAACAATGAAGGTAAAATCTAACCCACCCCAAAAGCCTGCCTGAAGAGCCAAGTCTTCAAGGCCCGGAGGAAGCTCATCATAGAAGGGGCATGTCCTAATGGACCAGCCTCCACTTGTAGGAGTGTTCCTATTTCCATCTGTGAAGTGTGTGTGAGCCTCCATTCCTGTGACAATGGGGGCAGGATAGTCAATCGGTGAATGTGCAAGACTGCTTAAAAAAAAATTGCAAGAACAAAGCAATTAGCTTATGCCTCTATGGTGAATATGTTTATGCTGCCTTCTGCTTGAGGCTTGGCTCATTCATCCAGTATCATCAAAGACCGCAAAGCAATTAGCCTTCACATGACTTCTTTATAATGCACAGATCATGCCTGAGGGCTTGGGCACCAGGCAGAACACATGCAACCGTATGATGCACCAAAATGATTAGAGTAATTGCAGAAGGAAAGGAAGGAGGCCAAGCTGGATAAACGATTGTTTGATAATGATAAATTTTTTATTTATTTTATTTAATGGATTTGTATTCCGCTCTAGTTCAAAAAATTTAGAATTCAGAGCGGAGAACAGTAAGGCATAGTCCAATACAAAATACTAAATAACGCAATTAAAAATATGAAAGTATATCTACTAAAACAATTTTCTACAACATTTTCAATCAGACGTTAAAAGCTTGGTAAAATAAAAATGTTTTTATCCGGCGCCGGAAATCGATGATAGAAGTGGAAAGTCGTATCTTGGGCGGAAGCTGGTTCCATAAGGAGGGAGCGGCAACTGAGAAAGTCTTATTTCTGATAGCTGTGTGTCGGATGGTAAATGTTGATGGAACAATCAGAGTAGATTCGGCGGTCGATCTGATAGGACGGGAAGACTGGAATTCAGAAAGGCGATTAGTCAGATATATCGGTGCTAATCCATGTCGGGCTTTAAATGTTAGAACCAGAATCTTGAACTGGTGCCGGAATTCGATGGGGAGCCAAGGTAGATGATAAAGAAGGGGCGTGGTGTGGACCCACGGACTGGTTCTAGTGATCATTCTTGCTGCTGCTCTTTGAACTAATTTAAGTGGTTGGAGCGATTTTGCAGGTAGTCCGATATATAGGGAATTACAATAGTCTAATCGCGAGGTCACTAGTGCTTGAGTAACTTTTCTTAAATCAGACATTCCCAGAAACGGTCGAAGTTGACGAACGAGTTTTAATTTAGCAAAAGCCGTTCTAGAAACAGCCATAATCTGGGGTTCTAAGGTCAGAGCAGAATCCAAAATTATGCCCAAGCTACGGACTTGAGTCTTTAGGGGAAGGAGAACTCCATCTAGTGAAGGTAAATTGCCTAATTCTTGTGGAGGACTTTTTCCGATGAGAATGACCTCTGTTTTTTCTGGATTGAACTTTAGTTTGTTCCTGTTCATCCAGTTTTGTACTGCCACAAGACATTGATTAAGGGGATAGACAGCATCTTTTGCATTCGGTGGAAAAGAGCAATAGAGCTGAGTATCGTCTGCATATTGGTGATAATGAATTCCAAATTCCTGAATAATCTTACCTAAAGGTCTCAGATAAATGTTAAACAACATTGGGGACAGGACAGAGCCTTGTGGGACGCCAAACCGTAGAGGCCAGGGTATGGAATGATAATCCCCGAGGGCAACTCTCTGAGTCCTGCCCTCTAAGAAGGAGCGGAGCCACTGTAAGACTATACTTCTAAATCCTATTTGATATAGGCGATCTAAAAGGATATCATGATCGATAGTATCAAAAGCGGCAGATAGATCTAATAGAACTAGCAGGGATAAATTACCCTTATCTAGTTCTAGCCAAAGATCGTCCATTAGACCAACTAAAGCTGTCTCAGTTCCGTGATTCGGCCTAAAGCCAGATTGAAAGGGATCGAAGCCGCAGGTGGAGTCTAGAAATGTTTGTAATTGAGTGGCTACAGCTCTTTCGATGACTTTGCTCAAAAAAGGCATGTATGTATAGTGGAATCCTGTGCACTGTAGTGTAGTGGCAAATTCAAAAGTGCAGGTTCCCTTCATGAGAGTCACAGCCACACCCCTTTCTAATAAAACCTTCTAAGAATAATCTGACCAGGCTTGACTAGTACTTTCTGCTTCTCCGTCACTGTCATCATTTGATTGTCCTTTCTCATTGTCAGAGATATTGCTTGAATTACTGGATTCAGTGTCTACACGTTTATCTCCTGCTGCTACTCAACTGCTTGATGATGTAGATGGGATACTATCATCAGGATTCACTGTTTTTTCTTCTGCAATTACAAAATTATCACTCTTCACAACTTAGCTTTTTGAAGTAGGAACTAATAGGAACTCCCTTCATTCTGATTGGCTCCAATAAGCAGGAAACAACAAGGAAGCAAGTTAGAAGACTCTTCTCAGTGGCTAACACTCCCCTTTTATGCTGATTGCCTCATAGTACACTGGAGACAAAGGCACCCTGCTGGAACCTGGCTCCCAAAAAAGTAAGGGGTCTAAGACCCCCTGAGACTCTAGACAATTACACCTCTGTCTATGCACATCTACTCAGTGTGGGGCTTATTCCAAGTGAATTTAGGATTGCAAGTTGAAGGTTGTATCCAATGCAGTGCTAAGTAACTCATTCTGTCAGTGCAAGGATTTATGCTTGTGCAATGGGACGTTCCTTCTCTCTCTGCCTCATGTACTCCTAGATCTATTATGGGTTTTCCCCCAACCTTCTAGAACATAGTTGGGAAAGGCTCATGTGGAGGGAACATATGGGAGAAAGTTCTGTTCAAGTGTAAATCCTTGTACTAATGGAATGAGTGTATTGGATACCTCCCTGAATGTGTTTAGTTCACCTGTTCCCACAGGGCTGGGGTAGGAAAAAGTAAATGTACACACATGGAGCCTATTCATAAATATGGATCCCTGTCCGTGAAGAACTCACACACCCTAATTCAGAAGAAAATGAGCAAAGACAGGATTCCAGAATAAAATATAAAAATTAAGCAATAGAAATGATCCCTTCTCCCAACATGTCCTAGAAATGTAAAAGAGGAAATCAGTTATGAGACAAACAAAAAAGATAGGTAATATGATTGCCAAATCTGTCAATTGCAGTTAAATCCAGACCTACTGATATTTCTTTCCAATTAGGTTAAAATATACCTTTTGTTAATATACAAGAACCTATTCTGTATGTATTCTTTATTTACTGAATATGCAAAGGATTGGAAATCACAAACAAAACAAAGAAGGAACAGGCTGATTAGATTTGGTAGCTGCTGGGGGGAGGGTTTGATGGGTTTTTTATTGTTGATATTTTGTAATTTTTTATTGTTGCAACTCACCTTGGATGGGCATTACTTGTGAAGGTAGCCTAGGAATATTTCAAATAAATAAATAAATAACTTAGCACAATCCTCACTATAGAAAGTTGGTGTAATTTATGCCATCATAAGTTACCCCATTCCAAACACCATGCATTTAAAGCACCCCCAAATAATCCTGGGAACTGTAGTTTGTTAAGGGTGTTGGGAATTGTAACTCTGTGAAGAATAAATTACAGTTCCCAAGATTCTTTGGGGGAATGCCATGTGCTTTAAATGTAATTTAAATGTATGGTGTATATGCAGTCTTTCTATAGGAATTTGACTTATACCACCCTTTTTGCTGGCATAAATTCTGTTGTGTTGCCAAGTCACATGATCAAGCTGAAACAGGTTTGAAATAGGTGTAAATCTCTCCATCCTCACCATTCCATGCCCCTTTTAGGGGACTTAACACCAACATAAATTACACCAGCTTAAGTTTTGTCGTTTGAGCCACAGTCGAGACAGGGTAAGGGACTTTATTCCAGCAAATCTCCAGCTAAACTAGGGTGAACAATTTACACTGGCATAGCCCCAACTAGATCCACCAAATCCAAACTCTCTCATCCCAGTGGATCTTTGGTTTAGATTGTGCTGTTACAAACAGTACTAAAATATAGCAAAATATGAAAAACTTCCTTTCTGATAAGATTACTCAGAGCTATTCAGCATCTCTGAAGGCCCTGAGAGAGTAAGTACCTTCCAGCCTCAATCTTAGGTTTAGGTTGGCTAACAACATATAAAAGTCAAAGCTTTCATTATGTCTACTCCCTCATTCAATCAATCTGCCATCTAGCTGGCACCTCCCTCTCATCCCCAGAAAAAAAGCTTGCCTTGGTTCTCATTCCTCCCTCCAACACAGACTTCCTGCCTTTGTTCTTCACTGTCTCTCCCCTGCCCTCCTCCCTCATATCATTTAGTTAGCCATGACTGAGCCTTGGATGTGCTGTTTTCTGGAACACTGAGAGCCAGTGCCGGTAGAACAACATCAGTATCAAGTCCGGCAGAGTCTCCACTCCTGCACAATCCTTAATGCAACATTTTGTATAATTGTTATATAATGTTATTATTTACATGTTATGCATTTCTGAATTGTCAAGGGCTGCTTTTGTTTATTTAAATTTAATTTAAAGTACTCTTTTTTTCTCCTGAGGTCACTGTTTTATACTTTTGTTATTTTCACCTGCAATGAACAGGTAATCATGCTTAGCTCCTTGCCATAATGAACTTCACCTGCTGATTTCTGCCGATCAAACTTATATTAATTAAAAGGACAGGGGCCAGCCAGGCTAGTTTTCCTGGCCAATTGGGAATCCTGCTTCTATTGCTATAATAGCCTAGCTTGACTCTGCCTGACCCAATTCTTCAAATACCGAAGCGCAAATATAATGCATCACTTCCAAATAGTTGCCCCTGATTTTTATAATGGGATTCAGTGCTTTTTCCTGGCTTAGAAATCAGTAGAGGGGGGTAACTTTGCCTGATGAATTTCCAAACTCTTTTCTACATCTCCTCTTCAATGCAGCGATTGGTTCAGTTCTCACATAATGCTAAACCATGGTTTAGTGAAAACAAGATGCAGCAAGCCTCAGGCTTATGTGCTCCCCCTCCTCTGACATGATCACTTCTGCTTTCATTTTAGATTAAACACTAACACATTATGTCTGAATGCTCAAGCTTGGTAATCTTAACTATGGTTAAAACAAACCAGCTTCTTAAACTATGGTTTGAAATTGGCTTGCTTCAACAAGCTTTAGTTAAGATTATCCACTGTTCATTGGGCTTGGATAGCACAGCAAACTGTGGTTAATCTAAAATGGAAGTGAACACTTATGAACTCCTCATAGCTATCTGAAGGGCAGGAGCATTTGAGACCAGGGCAACATTAGGCATATGCCCCTAATGTTAAACAATTAGTATTTCATTAAACCATGGGTTGTATTCAACAAAGTCCTACTCAGAGTAGACCCACTGAAATTAAGGTACCTATGTTAGTCATGCCCATTAACTTCAATTGGTTTATTCTGAGTAGAACTAGCACTGAATACCAACCCAACTCCTTATGCTGCTGTACTTACACATATTCATAAAAATATGCAAAATATAACATATGATGTGCAGAAATGCGATATATGTTTTAAAAATATTATATGACCTTTGTGACTACCACAAGGCCTTGTTTTGGTACATTGTTGCAAGCCTGCTTGGCAGTGGTTGCCTGGTGACAGGTTCTGAGAGGAGAGATGCATTATTGCTTTAAGATTCTAGTAGACGAGGCCTGATCAGGTAAGTTCTGATTGGCTGGAGGTTCCGGGCAGTAAGGAATCAACTGACGGAGGTGGTGAGAGTTGATGCTGAAGTTGGTTGGTGTGAATAGATGATGGAAGGAATGAGGCCTATGTGTCATTTCTCAGGGTGTCACTAATCGTGGTCTGGTGAAGATCAGAAGGGAGCCAATGACTGAGTGAGTCTGAGAGAGAAAGGTCTTGCCAGAGGGAAGTGACACAAGTGGGGGTGTAACACTCGCTAAACTGTCCCACAGGCAGGAGTGCAACCAGAGGAGCTTTGAGGGCACAGAGACAGATTGGCCCCAGTAGCTGGGCTGGGTTGTGGAAGTAATTGACTGGGGTGGAGGTTTAGGGAAATTGACTTGTGGGGAGAGCGGCTTGGAGGCTGATGACAGCAACGGGGTCTCTGGAGACTTTAGAACCTGTCAGCAAGCACCTGTAAAGTTCCAAAATAAGCAACCCTATTCTCTTTTGTAAATATTCACTAATAGGCAAAAAAAACAACCTTGCAGTTTAAGAACGTACCTATAACCAGCAGATACTTCTATCAAACTTTGAAAAGCAGGGAAATTGGGCAGCTATAGGGAATGCACCAGGGGAACAGGAGACCTGACCTCCTCTCTGAGATGTTGTACTGCCCTACAAATCTGTCAAAATGCAAACAAAATTTGGGTTAGTCTTTGACAGTCCAATCCACTTCCTGTGTAGCTTGGACAAATTTGGTAACATGTGCCTGAAAAAAGAACAACCTTTTTGTGTCCTTGTACTTCTGATGTTCTGTACTCACTTTGGCAAATCTACCAATGTTTTATAATTGGTGTTCCATAGAATGGGAGGAACATGTCAAAAGCAGAGGGACATGTGCCATAATGACAGGACTGCTTCAGAAGTGATATGTTGTTTTCTGTCTGTAATTTGATTAGAAATCAGCAAGAGCAATCACAATATTCCAAAGGGAAAGGAAATCAAGTTACATTGCATTTGCAGGATGTGGGGGGAAAGTGTTGGCAACATCAAAGGTAAATGGATGGTTGCTGAAGCCTAAAGGAAAGTGGAACTATTTCAAAGTACCCTAAGATGTGCCTTGTGATTATAGCCATCAGTATAGTAGGAATTGTAAAGAAAACCCTCTCTAAGGAGGAGCCAAAAACATTTTTGTGTGTGTCTGCAAACAGTGCAGCATGCAGGGACCTGGAAATACAAGCTTTCTAGTGGAACCAAAAATTGTCTGATGAGAATTCAGCATTCTCAGTCACTACTGAATACTGATTGTCTATTTGGTGCAGGAGGAGAGAAAATGGGAGGGGGAGGGGATGGAATAGAGTATCCTTAGAAGAGGGCATAGCTGGCTGGCTGGCTAGAATTCTGAACAGGAGCTCTCCACACTGCAACATTTTGTTGCATGTGTGTCTGTGCTTGAGTGTACAAAAGAGGGAGGGAAGTAGCAGTGGAGGCTGGTCCATTAGGGCAAATAAGCTGTTAGCCCACCACACTCAGTCTGCCTTCAGCCAGCCCCCCACGGGTCTGCCTTCTTACTTACATCCAGTCCAGGGGGTGGCACTGCCTCTCCACTTCCTCCTCCTTAGTCTCAGTGTTGCTTGTGATGTTCCAGTATTAATGTATATACGGTAAGTGCTGTTTGTATAGAAGATATGTGGTAAGTGGAATGAAAAAGGAGGGGGAAGTAAATGAGTAGTAGAATGCTGGATGATTGGCTGAGTGTTTGGATGGCTGAGAGTATAAATGGAAGGATGACGGTTGAATCTGGGTGGACGTGAGTGGGTTGTTTGAGAGTTGTTGGGTGGACGTGAGTGGGTTGTTTTGGTGGAGTTTGGAGGTGGGTGTGAGTTGGTGTATGTCAGGAGAGTGTGGAGAAAGAGGGAGGTGGAGTTCAGATTAGTAATAAGTCAAATATCACAGTAATAGATGAAACCATAAGTGTGTCGATCATTATCAAAGTTATCTTGTTATTAATGTTATTTAATAAATACTATTTTGGTTTACCGAAGGCCTGATCCTTGGCTGGGGTTTCACAGACCAGAAGGGAGGGTAAGGTAATAACCAAGGCTGAAGGGAAACAGTAACAAATGGTGGCAGCGGTGAAGAGGAGAAGATAACATTATAAGTATCCAGAGCAACCCCGAGTTATGAGTTATCTGCATTGATACAAGGGGGGTGGGAACAGCATAGGCATGCAGTCACGAATGTAACCGGATAGAGAGACTCAGGCAAGGTCTCTGGGAACATTGGTTGTAGAACGTGACTGGTGGTGCTGCCTAGCAGGGGGATCTATTGAGATCTGTGCTAGAGCGGAGAGAGAAACCATAAAAAAGGACAGTCCGGACTGGTGGAATCCCTGGTGGTGCCTAGTGACAGGCAGTAGCCACGAGCAGGTAGGAACCTGACAGGGAGAGCCAGGGAAGGGCGTCACATTGCTCTTGTAGAACTCGGCAGGGAAGAGAATGGAGACAAAACTAGGATTAGTTGGCTCTGGTTCTTCTACTGTTTGGGCTGTCTGCTCTTCACCCTACCAATCCAAATGGGCAGCTACCCACCGCTGGGGGGGAGAAGTTGCTGATTCATGGTGCTTCTGTGGGGGCGTCTTTCTCCTACAGAGATAGGGGACTGTTGCTCGCAAGGCTTCACTCTTCCAACTCATAAGCCTGGGCTTGGGGAATGTGAGACCTATGAGTCAGGAGAGAACAACGAACCCCCCCCCCACTAACTGCTTTGGATCATCCACAGTGGGAGATGTCAAAGCATTACACTGACTGCAACACAATTATTGGTGGGGATGATCTTCTGCTTGAAGGTGAACATCTCTTTCAGGCCACTTCGGAAGCGATCGTGGAGCCAGGCGTAGAGGAAGGGGTTGCAGCAGGAGGAGCTCATTGCAAACCAGTGGCAGAATAGCTGGATCAGAAGGAAATAATCCTTATTGATGAGGTTGATGTCTATGTCACGGATGATGTTGAAGACATGGATGGGGAGCCAGCAGACGGCAAAGGCTGCCACCACAAGCACGAGGAGGCGGAAGATCTTCCTCTTCCGCAAGCGGTCAAACTCTGCCTGGCTTTGCGTTGGGTGGCCGGGCACAACACGGTTCTTCAGCTTGATGGTGATGCAGAGGTACGAGAGGGAGACTGCTGAGAGGGGGAGGATATAGGTGATGATCAAGGTGCTGTAGGCATAGGCCAGGCGCTCTTTCTCTTCTTCCATCCAGAACTCCTCGCAGATGGCAAAGCCTTCCTTCTGGAACTCCACATGGTACGTGTGGGCAATGGCCGGGGCCACCAGGGCACAGGAGAGCAGCCAGATCCCACTGATGATGTACACACAGGTAGTGAATGAGATACGCTTCTTCAGAAGGTGCACTGTGGTGTAATATCTGAGGAAGAGAGGTAGTAGGGTGACATCCGCCCTGCTGCTTTCTGTTCTTTCAAAAGGAATGGGGAACATGTAGCCCTCCACATGTTGCTGGACTCCATCTCCCGTCAATCCCAGCCAGTGCAACCAATGAACAGGGATGATGGGAGGTGGGGTGCAGCAACAAAAAGCCCCCCTAGAAACAAAGGAAGTGGCCTTATACTGAGTAAGACATCTGGCTGAAATGTGTCTTTGAACTCTCATATGCCAATTGCTTGCTTGCCTGGATGGAAGTTAGAGAGGGGTGCGTGAGTGTGTGTAGAAACAAGCCTACTGTACAAAGATTTAAAAAATACATTTGTTGCTCCACCCACTTTTGCCTCTGGCCTTTTTTGCCCCTGAAAGGTTGCCCAGAAGGGAATGTGGCCCTTGGCCTGAAAAAGATTGCCTACCCCTGGCTTTATACTGAAACAGATCATTGGCCTATTTAGCTCAGTATTGTACACTGGCTGCCACTGTCTCTCCGGGGTTTCAGACAGGAGTCTGTCTCAGCTCTACCTGGACATGCTGGGGATTGAACCTGAGACCTTCTGCATGCAAGGCGGATGCTCTAGCACTGAACTTTGGCTCCCATAGCCCCAGCAGGAGAGAGAATAGCTCCTTTGGGTTAAGGAGGGTTAAGGTTAGCAGCAGCAATGTTTGGGCTTTGCTACCTTCCCTGCCATAAGAAATCATTGACTCCAATGGATGTGCTGGGTTCCTGGCATAGCTAGTGTTCAGTAAGATTCACAGACTTGGTTTTAGTGCTTCATTTGGGTCCATCACCTGTGTTTTTGGAGATGGGGCATTTTTGCTGGGTACATACACATGCACGGGGACATGCCAAGGGCATGTACAGCCAGCTGAATGAAATTGACATTTACATTACTTTGAATGAGATGAGTTTTTAGATGCATAGCACAATGGAAAGAAGCATCAGTCTGGTTGTCTCAGCAACAGGGATGCCTCCCCTCTTCCCTAACAGCTGCCCCCTCATCAACAGCTCAGTACTAACAGAAAGCAGATCTGTTAAATCATATGCATTGATTAAGATTAACCACTAGAGGCTAAAGTGCATAGACATACATATCCAGCCCCCTCCCTATATTCTTTGGATGCTTTGTGGCAGTCACTAGGGTGGCCAAATGAGGATGGAGCTCCTGTACTTTCAATACTCTGCTTTTCTTTCCAAGCAGATTTTCAAGCAGCAAAGGCAAATGAGATTCAAAACAAAGTCCAAATGAGAAATCTAGGGTCCCTCCAGCCACCCCTTTTTTATTGTGCATTCATAATGATTCATGCTCATAATGGTATTGGAACAGTTATACATGACCCACCATTAATGCTCTATTATTGCATCAATGACATGCTGCAAAAGAAAAAAGGAAAAAAAGTCCAGTCTGGAGGGACCCACAGCTACCCCTCTATAAATGGTTTTTATGTTTTGCAAACTGCTTAGAAGCCTATTTTGGCATATATGTATTTTTTTTGCTGCTGATTTATTGGGTTTGCTTCATGGGTTATTGTATTGCTTTTATTGTTCTTTTTTGCTAATTTTATGTTATGCTTTATGCTCTTAACTTTTTGTAAGTTGTTTGGAGACTCCTTATATGGCAAGGGACTAATAAACTGAATAAATTACGCTAATTATAATTAAGTGGTAGATGGTGGTGGTGGTGTCTTTTTGTAAGAAAGATGGGACAGCAATCTTTTCCTCTGTGATATCCCAAACCTTGCTATCTTACCAAAACCTGTGCTGCTTATACAGTTGGTAAAACCAGCAGCCAAAGTGGTTGCTTGGGAATGTTGTAACCCAGCATGTAGCACCGGATACGCTAAGAGGATTAATAGCTGACTAATGACTGATGACTGGCCACAGAAAATTCCAGGGCTGGATACAAAAGCACTTGAGGGCTCCAGAATGCTTGATATGTATTTAGTCCCCCTGCCTTTGGTTTCATTAATATTCCACTTCTATGCCAGTTAATTAAACAAGAAAGGCCTGTTGTAAAGCAAAGCTGGTGATGGAAATTACACCCTTCCATCCCAGAGCAGCTCCAGTCCCCGGAAACTGCAATTATCCCATCAGAAGCCTCATTACTGAATTAAGACAAAGGGGAAAGCAGATATTGTGGGGGAATGAAATAATACAGACTTTTATTTCCATTCATCCGGAAGACTGGTATTACACAGCGGGTTCCTACCGGCCTCTCCAGAAACTCACCAACCAACCAGAACATGCCTTTTGATCTGACTTTGCAAAAGTTTTTTTCTCTGAAGTGTGCTAAAGCCTGGGTTTTAAGAAATAAAGCCAAAATCTGCTGCTTGAAGCCTCTTTGGAATCCCTGCCAGTCTCAGTGGCTCAGTGGCTCTGAGAGGGAAGAAAAGCTTCACTAGATATGCCTACATCAAATGAAGCCCCAGCTTCCTGACCTCGCAGAATCTTTTTACATGCAGATCCACCTGCCTTGCAGAACATTGAACCTGAATTGCAGAACATTCTCTGGAGTTCAGGCAAAGGTGCAGTCTCCATTCCCTTCAACCCTGTTGGATTTAGCTGTCACCTTGTGTAGACCAGGTGTGAACCTCACTGAGAACGGGACTATAGCTAGTGGCTGATAGAGTACATGTTTGGCATGTAGAAGGGTTCATTCTCTGGCAACTCAGCCGTGTATGTGTATGTGTATTACGGATGGAAGGATCTGTCAATTCCAGTTCACTCAGTTCCTAATTTTTCCATTCATAAATTCAGTTCTGCAGCCACTTGAGTTTTTTTGGATTTTTTAAAAAAAATCCTGAAAATTTTCTGCGTTTTAGAGTGAATTTTTCCTGCTAAACACATTTTTGTATGCAGTATTGACTAATGTACACATTTTTTGCAAGCAGTTTCTCCTAATATAATGCGTTTGTGTATGTTATTTTCATGAACAAATTATTTTTATGAACACAATCTACTAATATATCCATTATTGTAAACATTCTTTGGTTGGAAAACTGCACCTCAGAATTCGGATACATGTGATTTTTGAAGGATGGCTGTGTTTCGAGAAGTGTGATAGATTTGGCTTTAAATGCGAACTAAACTGAATTTCTTCCCCATCCCTAGATTACAGTACATTGGCATTGTGGTGTGGCATAGGGCAAGGATCTACCCATCAGACAGCCCAACAGCTGGTGTGATGCTCTGGCCAGCCTGGCTGCTGAGTTACTAGTAGGAGGTGCTGGGGAGAGGTTCCCACCTTGGTGCAGACAGGACTAGTGGATCCCACAGCTGCCACTGGCTACTAGCCATGATGACTATGCTCTGCCTCCACTGTGAGAGGCGGTGTGCCTCTGAATGCCAGTTGCTGGAAATTGCCAGTGGGGAGAGATTGTTTCCTGCACGCTTCCCATAGGCATCTGTTGCGGCTCTGTAGGAACAGGATGCTGGATTATGATGAGCCTTAGGCCTCATCCAGCAGTGCTCTTCTTATGTTCTTATGATTCCTATACTTCTCTAATTGACATTCAAATGTGGAATCAGGTGAATATGGAATTCTTCCATGCATGTTCCTCATGGGAGTTCCATACGGGCTACCTTAGGCCTATTGAACTTTCCTAATTGCTAATCATACCCACGTCTACTCAGAAGAAAGTCCTAATGAATTCGGTGGGGCTTATTCCCAGGTAAATGGGGTTAGGACTACAGTGTAACCAGCTCTGCCATTCTGTTAACAAGACCTTAGTGTTATTATGCCTGTTCATGTCTGTTTCATGAACATTTTTCCTGCTACACATCAAGTATACATGAAAGATAAATTTTCAATATTCTGAGGCTGTATCAGACAATATACCTAGATAGCAGGGGCGGGGGAAGAGACTGCCATTATGTAAAGGCATTTTCCCCTTACTTTTGTGTTCACTTTGGTTTTATGAGTTTCTACTTTTGGAATGTATTTGTTGTTATGATGGTCTCATCTGCACTATGCATTTAAAGTGCTATAATACCACTTTGAAAAGTCATTTCCCCCAAACAATCATGAGAACTGTAAAGGGTGCTGAGAGCTGTTAGGAGACCTCTGTTTCCTTCACAGAGCTACAATTCGCAGAGATCTCTGGGAAGAGGGATTGACTGTTAAACCATTCTGGGAAGCTCTGTGAGGGGAAATAGGGGTATTCTAACAACTCTCAGCACCCTTAATAAATTATAGTTCCCATGATTCTTTAGGGGAAGCCATAACTGTTAAAGTGGCATCAAAGTGCTTCAAATGTATAGTGCAGATGTGGCCAATGCTGGTATTTTTTGAAAGTTCTTTAAAGCATTTTGTATAAAATTAAGTCCTACTCAGAGTAGACCCATTGAAATTAAGAAGGCTGTTAGTAATCTTAATGGGTCTACTCTGAGTAGGACCAGCATTGAACACCTCACTGAAGTCCTACTCAGAGTAGACCCATTGAAATTAATGAAAGTAAGTTAGTCATGTTTATGAATCATATCAGGGAGCCAATATGGTGGAGTGGTTAGAGCAGCCTTTCCCAACCAGTGTGCCTCCAGATGTTGTTGGACCACAACTCCCATCTTTCCTGACCATTGGCAATGCTGGCTGAGGCTGATGGGAGTTGTGGTCCAACAACATCTGGAGGCACACTGGTTGAAAAAGGCTGGGTTAGAGTGTCAGACTGGGACCCTGGAGATCAGGGTTTGAATCCCCACTTGGCCATGAAGCTCACTGAATGACCTCAGGCCAGTCTCTCAGCCTAACCTACCTCACAGGGTTGTGAGGATAAAATCAGGAGGGGGAGAACCATGTTTGCATGCTACCTTGAGCTCCTTGAAGGAAAGGTGGGATATAAATGTAATAACAAACAAACAAAATATTAACTTCAGTGGGTTTACTCGAAGTAGGGCTAGCATTAAATACCACTCCACAGGTATGCTCTGAGATTTTTTTCCCCTGGGGGGGTTGTGAGGTAAGCTTTTAAAATATCATCATCATCCAATTCCTTTCTCTTCTACCCAGCATGATTCTGCCACTTCCAGTGCAAGTGGGTCTCCAACTAGGTTCTACTCAGAGTAGGCCCAGTGAAATTAATGGGCCTACACGAGTAATGTGTATTAATTCCATTGGTCTACTCTGAATATGACTAACACTGGATACAACCCATGGTTTTTAAAGGCAGGCACACAGAAATCTGATGTGTGTAAGCCCATATTAAATTCAGGCATCCAAGATTAAATCTGAAGACATGCATGATCAGGAATAGACCATGTGGTCTTGGACTTTTTGCACTTATGTCCTAGTTTGAACTGTACACCCACACATAGGGATAGGGGAGAAATGTGGTTCAGTTTGTATTTTAATGTGAATTTACCTAATTCCAAAACAATACACAAACAGAAATGTACCTAAGCTTCACAATTCACACTTCTCTGAATATTGCAGTGCAGGTCTCCAACCAAATAACGTGTACGAAAATGTGTCTATTAGGGGGAAGTGTGCATAAAATGCATATATTAGTGAAAATAACATACAAAAATGTATCATGGGAAAATGTGCATTTTATGGACAATCACATACAAAATGTGTATATTGGGGAAACTGGCTACATTGCTGATGCATTTTCATCTGATGCAGAAGTGTGGAGAACTGAATTTAATGACTGAAAAAATGAAGAACTGAGAGAAGCTGAACTCGATAGGTTCATCCTTCCCTACCCACATGTCTCCTCTCCCAGTGCTGTTGGAGGCACGGAGGCACACTGGATGAATGGGGAGCAGTGATGGATGAATCTGTCAGTTTTGCTTCCCTCAGTTTCTCATTTTTCCCATCATAAATTCAGTTCTCCACAGTTCTGCAGCAATTTGCTATTTTTTTAAAAAAAAATCCTCATGAAATTCCATCTGTGTTTTAGTGTGAATTTCTACTAATAAGCACATTTTTGCAAAGCAATTTCCCCATATATAATGCATTTTGCATATTATTTTTACTGGTATATGCACTCCTATGCGCACTTTACCCCAGTATTTGCATGTTTGTACATATTACTTGGTTGGAGAACTGAACTGCAAAATTCGGAGATATGTGAAGTTTGAAGGCTGGCTGTGTTTTGGCTCTTGTTAGGTGTAGAAGGGCCATAGTTCAGTGACAGAGCAGCTGCTTTGCACTCAGAAGGTCTGGGATTCAATCCCCGGCATCTCCAGGTAGGGCTGGGAGAGACTTCCATCTGAAACCCTGAACAGCCACTGCCAGTCAGTGTAGACAATACTGAGCTGGATGGACCAGTGGTCCGTCTCTACATAAGGCACTTCCTAAGTTACCACTGCTTACTAGATTTATGTTGCTATGGAAATATATTATCATCCCCTCTCCAAAAAAATTAGCTTCTACATCTGTGTCCTGCTTTCCAAAGAGAAATGCATTCAGACACCTGAACAATTTGGTTCTCTGTGGCAAATAAAACATGATATTAACCAGAGGTCAGAAATAATACCCAATGCTACAAAAAACATCAGCCAGAGATGTTTTGCTTTGAGCAAGATTGCAAAAAAAAAAAAAAAACACTGAGCAGCAGCCCAAACAGGCATAATTCTTGGGTCTTAATGCTGTTGGCTCAGCCGGCCCCTTCCAGGGACATAAAATTAGCGTATTAATCTGGTCAAAAGTTAGAAACGTGATGCAAGCTTGATGGTCAGTCAGAAAGGCTACGCTGAGGCGCAGAAAGCAGACGATTCACAAAGTGGGAATGATAAGCAGCCTACAACCTTTTTGTGGCTTGGTTCCTACCTGGAAATGCAGGAGGGGAAAGTCTCAGTTTTGTCTGTGCTGCACTGTAATATCCCTTGCTGTATTGACAGTAGGACATCTACAGAGTGCAAAAGCCAGGGAAGAGACAATTTGCAATCATCATGCTATAAGGGTCTGTTCTGTGAGAGGCTGTAGCTCAACAGTAGAGCACATGCTGCAAAAGGTCCCAGGAGGTCCCAGGTTCAATCTCTAGCATCTGCATGCAGGGCTAGGAAAGTGTCCTGCGTGAATCTCTGGAAAGCTGCTGCCAGTTGGTATAGCCCAGCCTACCCCAATCTCATACCTTCCAGATCATCTAGAGCAGTGGAGACTGGTGGCTCCAATGTCAGGGGGTAGTGAATCCGCTCTGGGTTTTAGTCCAAACTTTTACAAAATAGGTTCAGCACCTTGGACAGCTCCTTGAAACTTCAGACTACAACCATGGAGCAGATTCACTGCTCCACTGACATTGGAGCCACCAGTCTCTACTGCTCTAGATGTTGCCGGATTCTAACACCTGTAAGCTCCAGCCAGCATGGCCAAAGCTCAGAGATTATTAGAGCATCCAAATTTCTATTGGAATCACAGCTGCAGATGGAAGGATTTAAGTCTCCTTGTGTGTTTCAGTCCTGATGGAAATCAGGAATGGGGGCACAGCTAGAAGTTAAAAAAAAAAGTTGACATAGCTGCGAGCTATGCAGTTAATGTAAGGTGCTGTTAAGCTCTCAGACTGCAGTCCTGGTGAACTCAAAGGATACTCCCCATTTGTGACATTTTGATTGGTCCTAATACAATTACTGCCCTTTTCTCTGTGGGTATACATTACTAGCACTGGGAGTGTGTTTGGATATTATCACAACAGCTCATGATCCAACTATCTCTATTTGATGGTATCTGCTTCTGGTAAATCACTGCCCCTATTGAGGGATTTGTTGGGAGAGGCAGAGATGTAGTCATTCTGCATATTCCAGCTCCCTCCCTTCTGAAGTTAATCCTCAGAGTGTGAGGTGCATGCATCTTGACTGTAGATTGGTGCATATGCAAAGGAAGTATGCACATGCTTAGATACTAAGGCTGCAGGCCTACATCCACCTACTTGGAAGTAAACCCCATTAAACTCAGTGTTACTTACTTATGAGTAGACATGTGCAGATTGCACTGGATGGCACCATGTACCGGCATCAAGTTCAAGCAGTGAGCCTTGATGTGAGATTAGGGTGTTGTAAATGGCACAGAGTGGTAAGCGGCGGTAATGCAACCGAAGCTCTGTTCACGGCCGGAATTCGATTCCAACGGAAGGAGGAAGTCGAATCTCTGGTAAAAGGGGTCGAGGTCCACTCAGCCTTCCATCCATCCGTGGTCGGTAAAATGAGTACCCGGCATACGCTGGGGGGTAAAGAAAGGCCGGGGAAGGAACTGGCAATCCCACCCCATATATACGGTCTGCCTAGTAAACATCGCAAGACGTCACCCTAAGAGTTGGAAATGACTCGCACTACAAGTGCGGGGAAACCTTTACCTTTTTAAATGGACAAAAGTGTCCCTATTTTAATCTTGTATGAGGTTCAAAGAGCAGCAGTGGGCTGAAAGCCCTTTGCTGCTCTTTGAACCTCTGAAAACCACAGCTATAAAGAGGAACATTGGGCAAATGGGTTTTCAAACAGCCCCATACTGATCTTTGGCTGTGCTGATGAACGGGAGTTAAATCCTGCTCAGTTTGGCTGTGCATGCCTGGGAACAGGGGTGCACAGCCAAAGCTGTTTGAAAGCCCTTTTGCAGACAGTCTACTATGCAGCCAGCACAGAATCAGACTCTGCTCCCTGCCCATCTGCTAATGTCACTCCCTCCCCATCAGAGTGATGCCAGTTGTTTGGCAAGTGGGCGTGGTTTTTTGTTTTTAAAAAAATGGCCTTGTGGACCAAATTTGACTCCCTGCAAGGGTAAGATTGGCCTGAGGGCCAGGGATGCTCATTCCCTGATCTAAGAAATAAAGGAGAATATATAATATGTAGAGCATTTTGGGTAGACAGAGTTGTAATAAAATGATAAATTATAAGTGGGGGAGCATGGGATTAGAAAGATTTTCAAAAATATGATATGCTGTATAGGAAGTCCTGCCAGTTGCTAATGCGGATTGGCTGAGTGCTGACATGATGCCTTCCAGAAGGGGTGGGGTAACAGGTGATCTCTAGATATTCTTGGACTGCAGCTCCCATCAGCCCCAGCCAGCTTAGCAAATGGGAGTTGCAGCCCAACAACTTCCAGAGAGGCACAGGTTCCCAACTCCTTCACTACAGGATTCCTGATTGGCTGGGACTGATTCTAATAGAAGCCCACATTTTTTTTCTGTTTTTAAATGGCACCTAGTGCAGGATTAAGGGAGAAAGCAAATGTTAACAGATGGCAAACAGTATGCCGAATGGCAAATGGGGGTTCAAAACATTCACATTCTGATGGTGGCATCCATGGCCATCTGCCTTTTCAGAAGAGCAAATTGTATTTCAGGTCATTCTGCTCTGCAGCCCCCTTAATTTCAGTGACTCCAAATAGAAATTCGCATACAGAAAAGGCTAAACCAGATTTCCTTTCAAGGGTCATTACGTACTTTTCACAAAAAGATGAGCTTAAGCTGCAACCAACTGGGCTGCAGTGAAAATGCAGAACATTGATGAAAAACATTTGCTAATGTTTGACAGATTGATGACAAACAGGCTGACGTGAAAGCAATGTCTGAATCTTTTTGAAAAATATTAAAGGATTGCTTTGAGACTTAATAACTTAGTTCCCCTCCCCATATCTGTCAGCCCCAGCCAGTATGGCCAATGGTCAGGGATGATGGAGTTATAGTCCAATAACCTCTGAGGTCACCTTGTTAGCTAACCCTAGATTAGAGTATCAGATGACAACTGAAACGACCTGAGTTCATATCCATCTAGGGTTACCATCATTTTGTCATTTCAAAAAGAGTACATTTGGCTTCGATAAGTGAAAAGTAAGAGTATGCTGTTGCACCATCTCAAAAAGAGTACATGTACTCTTAAAAGAGTACAGTTGGTAACCCTATATCCATCCATAAACCTCACTATGTGACCTTGCACCAATCCCTTCTCCAGCCTAACTTATAAAATGAAGGGTGGGGAAAGCCACGGATGTTACCCTGAGCAATTGGAGGTAGGGTGGGAATTATATATATCAGTGGCTCCCCAAAATTATTTTCCACGGATCACTTGAAAATTGGTGAGGGTCTTGGCAGATCACTTCATCATTTTTCTGCCTGTTGTACCAATTGTAACGCTCTGTGCTAGATGCTGTATGATTTTTAATTGTATTTTTATTTCTTATATTTCATATTATTGCATTACAATTGGAATTCCATAGAATGCCATGGACCACCTGAATGAAGCTGGTGGACCACTGATGGACCACGGACCACAGTTTGGGAACCCCTGATAGAAATGGAATAAATGTGCTGATCCAGCCTGAAAAGATATTCTTGCAATATCTGCCTCTCCCGTGGCTCAGACAGAAACTAGATTACTTGTCAATGCTTTCCCTGTGAATAACATAATTTGGGGCTATTAGGTGCTTGTATAGAGGCCCAACCTTTCTTCAGAGTTCCTGCTCTCTGCTTGTGTGGGGCACTTTGTTGCTGAAGGTGTGTGGAGAATCTGGGAGAGATGGATTGGGCTCCCTGCCCCTGCAGATGCCTGGAATTAAGCCCAGCTGGACGAGATGAGGGCAGGAATTTGAAAGCACGGGCACAGGATGGTCAGAAGGGTCTGCTTGCCCTTCATAAGCAGCAGGGAACACAGAGGAGGAAGACTGGGAGATTGTGAGGGAGGACATTCAGCAGCAGGGATAGGTGGAGCTGCCTATTTTGGTTTCTCCCAGTTTCTTTATCTTAAAGTCAGTTCTCCACATTTCCACATTAGTTTTTTTTTTAATCTTCATAAATTCACCAGGATTTTAGTGCAATTTTCTCCTAATAGGCACATTTTTGCAGCTATTGCCCCTCATATACTGTAATGCATTTTTGTATGTTGTTTTCACTAATATATGTATTTTATGCACACGTTTCCCTATGCACACGTTGTACACATTATGCTAGAGAACTGTATTGCAAAATTTGGAGGAGTGAGAATTTTGAAGGATGGCTGTGTTTTAGTTCACATATTTTTTTGGGAAGTGCAAATTAGGTAGCTTCACCTTTAAAGGTGAACTGAATCGAATTTCTCTATTCCCTATGTTTGAGCTTTTTGAGGAAACCAAGGATTGAACCTGTGACCTTCTGCATGCAAAGCTCGTGCTCTACTGCTGAGCTACACTCCCTCCCTTTAACATGGTGACATTGCTCAATGAGACTATTTTACCTGCGACTCCTCTCGAGTTTAGATCAATCATGTGGGAAGCAGTTACCTGTCCACTGCAATAGCTGTCAGGGTGAAGACGGACACATATACTGTCATGGGCTGCATCAGGAACACAAAATAGCACAGGAACTTTCCAAAGACCCATCCGTGGGGGTTGAAGGCATAGGCCAGAGTAAAAGGGACACAGGTTGCACACATCAGCATGTCGGAAAAGGCCAGGTTTCCAATGAAGAAGTTGGTGACATTGTGCATTTTCTTGGTCTTACAGATAATGTAGAAGAGGAGATAGTTTCCAAAGATGCCCACAAGCACCACCAAGGTGTAGCAGGGGATGATCAGGGGCTTGAAAGACTGGATCAGCTGCACGCCAGTAAATTGAGAGCTGGTATTGGAGCCATCTCCGAGCGCAACCTCATAGATGCTATTATTGGATGGGCCATTGTCCCAGCGACCAGTGGATTCCATCAGTCAACAGCAATGGGGACTGCACTTAAAAACATAAGTAGGGTGGATTGGAATGAACTGAGCATTCTGAAATTTACTTTGGAGTCACACAAGTGATACCATAGGTTTGGGATCTTGGCCTCCCTGTATGCGTGGGCTGGATCTGACCAACTCCTTTATTTCCTCAGAGGTGGAAGGCTAATATATCTATTGCACAAAAGGGAAACTGGGTTTAGCTTGGTCCATTGTCTCAGTACCAGAAAGCATCTTCTATTCCCATGCAAATTTATACTCATGAGCCATCCTTTGAAGAACTTGCTTCTGTATCATTTGCAGCTTGCAGGACTGAGATGAAATGCTTTCAAGGGTCATTAAGTTTGACTCATTTACACTTATTAAGCTATAATATATCCCCCCCTTTGATGCAGTACCATTTTCTTCTGGGTTGCCTCTGTAGCTTCTTCATAATTTGGCTCTTACATGTCAAAATTGCAACATTGCCACAATTTTCAAGAGAATGACTGGCTCCACAGATGCCTCAGAGAGCAGATGGGGTGGGTGGGAAAAGGTTTAGAATGACAGAGAATCTGGTAAACAGCTTTGCCCTAAAGACAGGCAAACTGGAAAACACATTAAAGACAGACAAGCCCAGAGGGTGTGCTATACAGAGAGCTTCAGGATTTTGCTGCAAAGCAACTGCAATTTGAGTAGAAAACATCCAATGTGAAGTGGGGATGTGTGAAACTGTCAATTTCAGTTTCTCATTTTTTCCATTCTTAAGTTCAGTTCTCCACATTTCCTTATCAGTTTGCATTGTTTTACAAAAAGCCCTTATGAAAATTCATCAGCTTTTTAGTGCAAATTTCTCCTAATGTGCACATTTTTGCAAAACAATTTTCCCTAACATAATGCACTTTTGTATGTTATTTTCATTGAGATATGCATTTATATGCACACGTCACCCTAGCATTTGTATTGTTGTACACATTACTTGACTGGAGAACTGCATGCAAAATTCAGATTAGTGCAAATTTCAAATGGCTATGTTTTGGTTTGTGTAATGTTTCAGAAAATACAAATCAGGAGTTGTATTCAGTGCTAGTCCAACTCAGAGTAGACCCACTGTAGTTAATAAACATTACTATTTTCAGTTCATTGATTTCAATGAATCCATTCTGAGTAAAACAGGTGGATACAACCCTAGATATATTTGCCTTTCAATCCAAAGTAAATCAAATTTCTTTCCCTTTCCTGGCATGAAAGCATCCCCCTCTGAGCTCTAAAGGCAAAATGTCAGCAAAAAGAACAGACTTTTAAAAAACAGAATGCACAGTAATAACTTTGTCAAGTTCACTTTCATATATATGGGAGGCAATGGCTGAGCTATGAAGCACACAGAGTACATTTGTATGGATTTTGCTCTTTTGGCACAGAGTCCGATAAACTTTCATGCCAAATTAGTACAGAACAGTGCTGCTTTCCCCCCTAGTAAAATGTCATGGAAATGTTTTCTGAATGGAAACACCATGAGATACAGGAGGTTGAACAGAAGACATTTCCAAAAGATAGTTAAATACTTTTTCAGCACAACTCTAAACAAGGGAACTCAGAAGCAAGCCCCCACTGAGATCCGTATTTTGACATGCAATCTCAGCTTTCCTTATTCAGAAGTAAATCCTTTCAATTTCAATGGGACTTGCTCTAATAAGCATGCAATCTAATAAGGATTGCAGCCATAGGATCCTGCCTTTGTTTTCCATGGTCCATTTCAGATGCACACCATCTTTTGAACCTATGTTCAAACAAACCCAAACCAGAGAGGAACACTACAAGACAATGGCAAAGTACAATGAATGGAAGCAAACTAATCCCCCCCCCCGCAGAAACTAGAGCTTCTTTTTACAGGAGCTGCTACTTCTGAACTGTATGCTTCACTTTCTGGACTTTTGGAAGACTTTTTACCAATTAGGTTCTAAAAATGGAAAGCTACATGGAACATTTTAACCCTGTAGTATCTGACTACAAAGAACCACCAGCATTTTAAGCATATTCCTTCTTTTATTATTAATTGACTGCCAAACTTGACATGGGGATGGGGGGAAGAGAAAGAGAGGGAAAGTTCTCATTGCTGGGGATCAGTTTGGCATGCATATATTGCAAATAGGAAACCATGCATTATTATTTTTCTCTCTCTACTGACCTGAATAAGCTGAGCAATATCAGGATAGGGAGGAAGTCTGAGAATTCCTAGCATGCAAGATCTGTGCAAGAGAAGGTGTGCATGTGTGCAAGAGAGAGAAAACATTCAGACTTTATCCTGAGACTGTTAGGTTCCAACTGTGTACTTTTCCTGCTTAGTCAATTTCCATTCCAGGCATGCTTTCAGCTCACTGACACCCTCTGTTGGCTGTGCCCTCTCTCTGTCTCTGCAGTTTTTCTTACTAAGGACATTCTAATCCTAGATGTTCCACAGACAAATGCTTGCTTGCCATCCATGCCTGCCCTCTTTTCACTTCTTGTTATCTGTCCTCCACTGATTCAAACTGCAGGCTACAACTGACTGCAGAATCAGAGCTGCCGATGTAATTTTTTTTTTACTGAACTACTGTTTGTTTGTTTAAATAATAACACGAATCATCATCATCATCATTATTATCATCATCATCATTATTATCATTATCATCATCATCATCATCATCATCATCATCATCATCATCATCATCATCATCATCATCATCATCATCATCATCATCATCATCATCATCATCATCATCATCATCACCACCACCACCACCACCACCACCACCACCACCACCCTTCCTTTTTAAAGATTCCAGGCAGGATTATAGCCCAAAACATGTTGAGGAGGCCCAGAGGCAATAATATTTAACACTTGTGTATTGTTTTCAGCTGTCTAAAGCACTTCATAGGTATAATCTACTTGCAGCCCCTACAACAACCCTGTAAAGCAGGAGTGGGAAACCTGTGCCCCTCCATATGTTGCTGGCCTAAAGTTCCCTGACTATTGACCATGCTGCTGAGAGTTGGTGTTGGAGACTAACAACATCTGGAGGGCTATAGGTTTCTCATCTCTGCTGGAAGGTAAGTCAGTTTTTCATGTAGGAAGTTCTATACAAGTTTATGACCAGGATACCTGAAATATCTTCTTACCCCTTATATACTCAGTTGATCATTATGCTCTGCAGGTGAGGGTCTCCTGCAGATACCATCTCATCAGGATGTCTGTTCCACACAACATAGGAAATGGAGCTTTAGTGTTGTGGCGCCTACCCTTTGGAATTCCCTCCCCTTAAATATTAGGCAGGTATCATCTCTGTTATCTTTTTGGTGCCTACTGAAGACCTTCCACTTTCAACAAGCCTTTTAAGTAGATACCTTATACCTAGACTACATCTGTGTTGGAACTGATTTTTAAATATGTTTTTAACATTTTTTTAAAAATATGTTTTTAAGATGTTTTGTTTTTAAAATGTTTTAAACATATTTCGTTTTGAGATGCTTTAAGGTGTTTTGTCCTTTATTTGCCACCCTGGGCTCCTTCTGGGAGGAAGAGGAGGATAGAAGCTTAATGAATGAATGGATGGATGGATGATTGACTGACTGACTGAATGAATGAAGGTAGGTCTGGAAAAAGCAAAAAAATCCCTGGTGTCAACACCATTCCCACTCACTCATATAATATTTTACCCTCAGCTTTATAAGCAAAACAGGGTACATTATTTGAAAAAGCAGGATGAGAACATGTTATATTGTTGTTGTTGTTATGTGCCTTCAAGTTCAGTACAACTTATGGTGACCCTATGAATCAGTGACCTCCAATAGCATCTGTTGTCACATTTTGGATAGTCTATTCACAGGGTTTTCATGGAAAGAGGTATTCAGAGGCTGTTTACCACTGCCTTCCTCTGAGTCTGGATGCATCTTAGTCTGGTGTCTCAGCTTTGACCATTCTGCCTTGGGTGACCCTGCTAGGAGTCTAGCCTCTTGGTCTAGACTCTTGATGGCATTGCTCTCAGCTTCTTCAACACTCTCAAACTCCCTCACCATGTTAAGGTGATTTTTATTTAAATGGAGTGGCTAAAGGGGAAGGAAATGTTCAAGATACCTTGGGGGCATTGGGACATAACTGGATTGATATAAAACAAATGACTTTTTTTACCACCAAGCAGGTTGTTAAAGCAGAGGCTAAGAGGCCTCTAAATGAATTTGAACTAATAGTTTTAATGGAAAAGGTAGACTCTAAAGGATAAACTGCAAGAATACATTGTCAATTATTGGTAGTAGACCTGGGCCCCGTTTCAAGGGTTAAAAGAAACTTGGGAATATGACCTGGGAATGGGATATGATTTGGAAGAACTTGCATGGGCAAATATATGGGACAATAAACCTATGCACTCAGTGTCTGCACAAAGGAAACAATTAAAATTATTTCTTGCTAGCAGTTAACTCCTGTTTGATTGTCCTACATTATCCACATTTCCTCCTCAAATTGGTGTGGAGTAAGGAAGGGTATGTACTTTCACCTATGGTGGGAGTGTCCCCAAGCAGCAACCTTTTGGTGCCAGGTTTTTGAAGAGATACAATGAATCACACATCAAACTGCTCTTCCAGTCACATCCTGAGCAATTCTGAATGATTGTGATGGTCAAAATATTGATTGCAAAAACAAAGAACTAACTAGCTTTTTATTGTTAGTAGCTAAGTTATCTATAATGAGGTTTTGAAAGTATTTGGAAACAGCAAATTTGGAATATTGGTATAGTAAAATTTGGTTCTTACCAACATCAGAAAAAATAACCCCAAAGATGCATTTATAGAGAGGCATATTCAAAGAAAGTTTCATTTTATTTAGTTTGGTCTGATTTTATTAAATACGTCAGTAAAGAAGCTGAGGATTCAGAAATGCCAACAAGATATGCAAGCTTCTGGAACTCTTCATAAGTTATCTATACAGTCTTTGAATTTTAGGATTTGAGTGACTTTGACACTACCTAATGCCTCAGAATGAATGTGTGGGAAATAAAATGCAAAGGGAATGTTAATATTTTTAAGCCCCTCAGTGGGTCTGCCATCTTTCTCGCCTCGCACACATAGGACCAGGTGTTTGTATTTTAAAGTTAATTGCAAGCCTTGTGTTGAAGAGAAGCTGGACAAAGGCTGTACCAGCAATCCCCTGGCAGCAGGGAATGCTGGTTTTCTTCAGGCTTCGCTTGTTATAAAGATTCAGGAAGAGAGATTTGGAGGGAACTTGACAAAAGCAGACACCAGGGGGATGGCATTAGCCCAGGAGAAACCTGGAAAGTGACTTTTATCGTATTGCTTCCTCATTAGCATTGACATTGAATGGCAAAAGTGTTTTTATGTTTTCTTCCACATTAAAATAGCCATCAACCACACCAATGGTGTTAATTTACACTATATACACTGCCTGTGATCTTGTATCATGTATACGAAGTGCTTGAGCGATGTACTCCTCACTTGGGAGATCATAACCAATAATGTGGCCGACTGTGTTAATTCCATCTCCCATACCAATCTACACCCCCCCGACACATAAACAGTTGTACAGGGCAGTATCTGTAATAAAGAATGTCTATTTCTGCAGCAGTGTTCATCTCAAATGATTACATGGCCATTTCCAGCAAGGAGCTGAATATTAATGACCCAAAATGTAACCTGTGAGAATGGTGACTCTGAAGCTTGCTTGCTCCCAATAGGTGCCAGTACACAAAGAATGGGGATGGTCAAGTCTATCAGTATTGGTTCTCTTAGTTTCTCATTTTTCCAGTCTTAAATTCTCCACATTTCTACATCAATTTGGAATTTTTTTTAAGTCCTGAAAATTCATCAGCATTTTGATATAAATTTCACCTAACATATCCAATTTTTGTAGACAATTTCTCCTAATAAACATATTTTTGTGTGCTATTTTGACTAATGTATACATTTCTGCAAGCAGTTTCTCCTAGTAGAATGCATTTTTGTTATTTTCACTAATATATTCACTTTTGTACACACTTTCACCTCATATATGGATTTTTGTAAAGATTGTTTGGTTGGGGAACTGCACTGTGAAACTCTGGATAAGTGCAAATTTTGAAGACGGCTGTTTCTCTTCTCATATTGTTTTGGAAAGCTGAATTTGATAGATTTGCCTTTAAATGCTGGATCAAATTTCACCTCAATCCCTATCCACAGATGAGCACTTTCAAATGAACTCTGTCTCAGTGGTCCTCATCCACACTAGTGCCTTTTCCATCCCTGCTTGTTGCATTGACAATGGAATGCCTGCAATAAAACACCAGTATGGAGACTCCCTGGTGATGAGATAGAGTCCTTCACTGTACTTGAGGGCAGGAGGTTTGCTTAGGGGGACAGGGCATGCCATGTGGCATTCACAACTCTGTCCATTCTATGTCTTCAGCATCAGCCTTGCTCTGCCTAAGGGGAAGGCCGGCCCTGGAGCTGATAGGTTTCACTTATCAGCCCTGAAGTGGCTGCTTGTCAGCAGGTGGCCTCTGTTAAAACCAAGAGGCACAATGAACTGGAGGATCTCAGTGCATGGTTTAGTTGACAATGACCTTGCCAAATCATTGTGAGGGATGCTATTATCCTTGGCGACAGTGAGCTGTCAGACTAGGAACAAGCTCGTGCAGAGTTCTCAGAATCAGCCTGAGCACTGCTAGATCCAGCCATGGTGTGTTTAGGGTTTTTGTCCCCAAATGGGTTTCATTGATCTGGAAGCATCTGGCGTTTACACCTGAATTACACTTCTACCTGCAGGGGAACAAGTGAGGTCATAACAAAAACCTCCCTTTAGTGAGCAGCAGCTACAGAAAGGGAAAGTGCAATGATAAAAACTACTAAGAAAGGGACCAACAATGAAACAGCAAGGATCATGCTGTCATCTCTAAGTACATGGTGCTGTTCTAGTTACCTAAGGCAAAAAGTATATTCTAAGTGGGACTTCGAATGAAAACTTGTACAGAGGGCTCCAGGGTTCCAATCAGCCATCCACACCCTTTTGAAGAATACTCCATTCCTTCCCATGGTTTTCAGTCCCCATCCCCACCCAAGCCATAAGTCACCATTCTATGGCTACTGAGCATGCTTAGTCTTCATTGGCCTGCTTTGGGGCTGCTGTTTTTCCCTCCTTTAGGTTTCCCCCTTAAAGATTTTTCTTCTACTTCTGCAAACCCTGGGTTCCTCCAGGCCTACTAACACCTTCCTCTTTGATTTTGGCTACATTAGAATAGGCTTTTGCTCCTGAACTTTGGAAACAGAGGGAATGATTTACAGTTTGGACCTATTATGATATTGTTAGGCTATAGTCAAGGGAACTGGTTCATACTGATAGCTGAATGTCATATCATAAGATAACAGAAAAGTAAATTGAACACTGCTTAAAGATGAAATTGATAACAATGATAGTGTTCTCTCAGCTTTTAAATCTACTTATATTTAGGACTGGGGCATTTAGATCTTTTGAATTTGATGGGGGAATGAAAAATCTGTGGTATATCAAGAGAAATATAGTTGTAAATTCTGGGTGTTGGACAGGAGAGTGTTACTTGCAGGGCTGGTGTAGCCCAGCACACCCTTTGTTAGGTAAAATGCAGGCAATGAGTTGCCATGGTAATTAAATAATTAGCCAATCACTTCTGGATACAGGGACATTCTGGGGGATTTCTGAATAGGAATAACCAATCTGTGAAGGGAGCAGATATTTCCCATCCTTTCCCAGCAAAGAATGGCATAATCCAAGTGTGCCTCACATCATCTGCCTTCCTTCACCAACTTACAAAACATTTGTTTTAAAACCTTGCTTACAAGGCAGCTGATAGGGATGAGCGAGAAATTCAGTTCAGTTTGCATTTAAGGGCAAGCTTACCAAACTTGCACTTTCTGAAACAATATGAGAACTGAAACGTAGCCATCCTTCAAAATTTGTACTTATCTGAATTTTGCAATGCAGTTCTCTAACCGAAGATTCTTTACAAAAATGCATACATGAGGGGACAGTCTGTATAAAAATGCATATATTAATGAAAATAACATAAAACACATATATTAGTAAAAATAACATACACAAATGCAGTATATTAGGGGAAACTGCATGCAAAAATATGACTATTTGTCAAAGCTGCATACGAAACTGTATTAAGAGAAATTCACATTGAAATGTTGAAGAAGTTTCATAAGGCTTTTTAAAAATGTGAATTGTTGCAGAATGCAGAGAATTGAATTTAAGACTGGAAAAATGAGAAAGCCCCATGCTAGTGAGATCCCAGCCAGCCAATCAGCCAGCCACATAATTTGCCCAGAGGCCTAAATTTGTATTGATAAACTAGCATATGCACATTTTATGCAAAATCGCCATCTGTGCCTTAGGTCTTTTAAATACCTAAGAACAGCCCCGGGTTATAAACAATTGTGGGATGGACCTAAAACCAGTATAGGTTCTTTAGAAAACTGGAAAACCTTTGCTATATTCTGGAATAGCTGATGGCCACATGAAAAAGCAGGCATGTTAAAGAATTAGACAAAGCTTGGTCCCGCTCCTGACAGATCCCACAGGACTTCTGCAGGTGATTGCATTCAGTGTGAGGAAAGAGGGTTACCTCCCTCTGAAGTAAGGAAAGACTTACCTCCCTCCAGTGGGCAGAATGAAAGGGCTGTTTCCAAGCTTCCTGTGCACATTTTTTGTGTGATGCACATAGAGAAATCATGCACAGCCTGTATTTGCTCTTTAATTGCTCCTGCTCTCATCATGTGGATCTGTAAATGACAGTTATCTTCAAATGCTGCTGAGGACAGCCATTCTCTTGGCACCACCAGCTGCCCTTAATGCATTAGTCTGCCTGTTGGTATGTGTGTATGGGAAATCACTGGTTCACAATTATACTCATGTGACACTGTGGTCTCCTCTTGACCATGTTAGTCATTGGCCAAATAGACTAAACAAGAGAAATATCAACTGGAATGACCAAGATAGAACTAGAAGCAAGGACTTCCTTTTCAACTTGTAGGGTTGGCAGCCAGGTCTCCTGGGAATCAGAATATGAGATGTAGGAGGCAAAGTCTAGCAGCTAAGGGGTGGTGCTTAGTCAAACCCAGCGATGCCTGGTGGAAGTGGGGAGGTGAGTTGAGAGAATGCTTTTCTATATTGACTAGTGGTGAGATTGCAGGTTACTAACTCCTGAGATCCCTCGGAAATATTGGGATGAGTGAGGAGGTGCTGAGCTGTGATCTTTCCATTTAGAGAGCTGCTGTGATGTAGTGGTTAGAGTGTTGGACTAGGACCTAGGATATTAGGGTTCAAATCCGCACTCAGCCATGAAGCTCGCCTGGTGACCTTGGGCTACTCACCGTCTCTCAGCCTAACCTACCTCACAGGGTTGTTGTGAGGAAAAATGTAGGAGGAAGGGGACAGAATCATGTATATCACCTTGGGTTCCTTGGAGGAAAGGTGGGATATAAATGTTATAGGGCAGTCTTTCCCATCCTTTGGGTCCTCAGATTTTGCTGGATTACAATTCACATCATTGCTGATCATTGACCATGGTGGCTGGGGCTGATGGGATTTATAGTCCAACAACATCTGGGGATCCAAAGGTTGGGACAGGCTCTAATAGGGGATGGGGAACCTCAGGCCTGGGGACCAAGTGCAGTCCTCCAACCCTCTCTATCTGGCATTAAGGACTAATAATGCAAGAAGGCATCATTTTCGGTTCCACCCTGTATTCATTGCATGCAGCATTGTTTCTGTTCCACTGCAGTTTGTCTTCCGCCAAAAGTTACATTATTTGTCTTGCTGTCCTCTGTGGCAATATTATGTAACTTACATAATTAATTACATAAGTTACATTGTCATTTATGTTACTCCACCCCTTCATTTCAATGCAAAGACAACAAATTGCAAAAGGGGGAAATGCAATCAGTCATGTTTAGTTTGAGGAATGAAAGCAGTAACAGCGCATGGCAATCATATTTACTTGATTGATTTCCATATGGGATGAATAACAGAACATTAGCAATTTCTGCTGCTGTTTCTGTTTTCCTTGGAATTCTCCAATGTCCCTACTTGGGACTCTCCCCAGGCCAAGTCCCCTTTTCTGCCACATGTCCTCTCTCCAGGCCACACCCCTCATTAGCCCTGCTTTCGATCTCTTCTTGAGTGTTTTTGCCTGACTGAACTCTCATAATGCTTCTTGCTTGCCTGGATGGAGGACAGAGAGGGGTGTGTGAGTGTGTCTGGAAACTAGTCAACTGTACAAACATAAAATTCACATTTGTTACTCCATCCACTTTTACCTCTGGCATCACTCACCATGAGCATGTGGCCCACGGAAAGGTGCCCAAAATGAAATTTATTTATTTATTTATTTATTTATTTATATCCCACCCTTCCCCCCAACAGTAGCCCAGGGTGGAAATGTGGCCCTTAGGATGAAAAAGGCAGAGGACAGAGGAAGAGCCTAGTTGGATCTGATGCCTCAGATGGAGGTTTTGGATAAAGAGAAAGTTGGAGATGGAGATTGGGGTGAGTGGGGAGGAAATAGCAGGAATAGTTAAGCTAAGCAAAAACTAGTCTGCTCTGTTGATTCTGGCGACATACCCTAAGATGTTACTCCTTGCTCTGGAGATCTTGAGATGAAGTCTAAAGCCCTGAAGCATCACACTAAAGTCTGTGATCTGGCAACCTTATTAATAACTTGCCCTTGCTTTTCTTCTTCAGAGGTGGCAACTATCACACCATCCTGCCAAAACATCAAGGCTGGGGTGGGGAACTTGTGGCTTTTCAGATGTAATTGGACTCAAACTGTCTCATTAGCTCCAGCCAGCATGGCAAATGGCCACGGCTGATGGGAGTTGTAGTCCATCAACATCTGGCGAGTCACAGGTTCTCCACCCTTATCTAGGTTCTGAGTGGTTTAATTTGGTATTGACATTTCCTCCAACACTGAAGCACACACTCTGTAGCAAAGCTTCTCAAATTGTGGTCTATGGACCATTGGTGGTCCACAAGCTCCATGCATGTGGTCTGCAGAAAGGTTGACAATCACCTTACCTCCAAATACACAATCAGTTTCTGCAGTTATTAAAATATGATGTAATACAGTACTGCGGTTATTAAAATATGAGTTTATATATGTACAAATGGACTGTAGCCCATGGGGGGGGAGAAGTTTGAGAGCCAATGTTTTGTAGCATATGAGGAATAAAACACTCTACAACATTCCTTACATTCCTCTACACACAGACACATAGCTCTTTCCCTTTTTGATTGGGGATTTCAATAGCCTTGTCCCAGAGTAGTGTTTCCCAACCTGGTGCCCTACAACTCCCATATATGAGTCTGGGTGGATGGGGCTGATGGGAGCTGTGGTCCAGCAACAACTGGAGGCCAGAGGTTCCCATTCTAAAGCTAATAATAGAAGGGCTGGATCCAGACTTGGTTTGTTCTAAGCATGATTAAGGTCACATCTACACCATACATTTAAAGCACATGGCTTCCCCCAAAGAATCCTGAGAACTGTAGTTTACTCCTCACAGAGCTACAATTCCTAGCACACTTAAGATACTACAACTTCCAGGATTCTTTAAGGGAAGCCATGTGCTTTAAATGTGTGATCTAAGTCAGGATCCAACCCAATGACGATGATTATATGAATTAATCAAATACACGGCCTTCTGGCAGATGTTATTGTCCCCACTTGACAGTAGCACAAGGCCAGTCCTGATCTTGCCCATCAATTCTTTCTAGTCCAATGACCTGAGACAGAAAATTAGACTTTTTACATTTTAATTTTATAATAATCTCAATACAGAATGTTCATATAATAAAGAATTAAGAAATTAAATTTAAAAGGGCAGTGGCGGGGAAGTATTACTCATCTCTAATCTGCTGGGCTCACCTGTTTTTTGTTGTTGTTTTTAGTTTCCATGGCACTGAACATCTTTGCTAATTAGCATTCTGTTGCCATAGTTATGTCAAAGAAGCCTGGGCCAAAGTGGCCTCCTTTCAGCATGGACTCCAGATGCACCAAGGATCACACTTGAAGAGGAAGGGAAGAATAGCTGAGGGGAAGGGAAGAAGAGGCAGCTGAGTTGGAAAGGCTGGCCAAAGCACTGGAAATCAAAGCACTTTCCCTCCAGGAAATGCGACTCCACACTCTGGCACTCTCCCAGTACCACTATGGTCTTTATGGAAGCAGATGCAAATGACAAGGGGGAGAGGGGATGGGGTAAACATTTCATTTTGCATAGGATTATTCCAGGTAGATTACAAAAATCCAGTTGTTTCATGCATCAGATAAATGAGATTCTGATCCACAAAAGCATATCATTGCCTCTGTTTCTTGTGCCCATTGTGAGTGTCGCTGCTTGTGTGGCTCGAACAGAACCATCCACACACAAGACTAGAGGGAGGTAGAAACAAGCTTAGGAGAAAAGTGTTTGTCATCATCGTCACTAACAATTGATACACAGCAATATGCATACTTCATAAAGAGAAAGAAGGAAATCCATTGAGATAATAAATCCAAACATAATTAATAAACCAAACAGGAAAGCAAAGTTCTTCCATTAACCCATACACCATATACAGCTTTACTCCTTAACTCAAAAGTAAAAGTTATGTCTACACTAATTAAACAATTTCATTTTGGGGCAGGGAAGATGGTGGTGGCATGAGCAGTAGCATGAATGGGTTTCTGCAGGGTTCCTGCGAGGTTGCAAGAAGACAGCGGAGAGAGAGCAGTGGGCAAGCTGCTGGTGCTTTATTTTGAATACCCTCGCCACTTGGGACCTGTGCAGAGCAGAGTTACAGGCAGAGGAGCAGTCATGCCACCTTTATTTTGGAAAAGCTCTGGAGCTATCAAACGCCACCCGCTCGTCTCCACTGCCACGTCTTCCTTGCTGCCGCCCTCCCTGCTGGGCTTTTTGTTGTCCAGTTTGGTGGAGGGGCAGCTTTACCATCTTCATCTTTAAAAGCCCCAGAGCCACCAAGCTCTGCCTGCCTGTCTTCGCCACCACGTCATTTTTTGCCGCCGCCCTCCCTGCTGGGCTGGGCCTCTCATTGTCCAGTCCGGCTGTGATGGCGGACCCAGACCAACTCTCCGATGATATGAGCTCCGGCGCCAGGGCCTCCCCAGCAGGCAGATCCATCTACGCCAAGCAGACCTCCACCACTTTCCTCTCCTTTCCTCTCAGAGCCCATTGTTTCCATCTCTCCCGCAGGCAGACCCACCCACGCCGAGCAGGCTTCTACTTCTTTCCTCTCCTTTCTTTCCGAGCCCATCATTTCCACCTTTGCAAAAATATGAGAGCCGGAATGTCCACCACTTCATCCCCGTGATCAAGTTGAAGTACTGCTTACCGTGGACACCGTCTATGTTGGCAAAAAGCTGGACTCCTGCTCCTCTTCCCGTATTAGGACTGGCAGATGCAGTACCAGCAGGACACCTCCATGGTAGCATGTTTTGATGTCACAATATTGATGTAAGAACTAGTAGACATTGTCTAATTGTTTGGAATTTATTAGGAACGTGTGATTTGTTACTGTATTTTCATTGAAAGTTGTTATCGTTGCTTTTTAATAATGTTATTATCTTGCTATTTAATTTTTGTAAGTTGTATTGTTTTTATTGATATGTATTTCTATATTTGTGTTTATTTTTTGTAAGCTGCCTTGAGGGCCTTTTGGTCAAAAGGCGGGATAGAAATAAGTAACAACAGCAACAATAAATCAGTTTGGCTCTCTAAAGCAGCCTTTCCCAACCAGTGTGCCTCCAGATGTTGTTGGACCACAACTCCCATCTTTCCTGACCATTGGCAATGCTAGCTGAGGCTGATGGGAGTTGTGGTCCAACAACATCTGGAGGCACACTGGTTAGGAAAGGCTGCTCTAAAGAATGGGTGGCAAACCTGTGCCCTCCAGATGTCGTTGGGCTCCAACTCCCATCAGCCCCAGCCTTCCCGTGCAATGATCAGGGATGATGGGAGATTCAGTTCAGCACATTAAGGGCCACAGGCAGGGCCAGCCTTACCATAAGGCAGAGTGAAGTAGCCACCTCAGGCAACAGATGGGGACAGGGCAGCAGCCCCCCATTACCTCTAAGCTACCCTTGTTCCCCCCCCCCGGTGCAGGGGAGGATAGTGTCCCATTTTCAGTGTTGGCACAAGATTCTACAACATCCAGTTAGATTCTATACATGTAATGGCAGGGTGTCATCTCAACTTTGCCTCAGGCTCAATCTGCACTAGACATTTGAAGCAGTATCATACTACTTTAAACAGTCATGGCTTTCCCCAAAGAATCCTGGGAACTGTAGTCAGTTAAGGGTGGTGAGAGTTGTTAGGAGACCCCTATTCCTCTCACAGAGCTACAATTCTGAGAGTTCCCTGGGAAGAGGGACCAAATTTTAAACCACTCTGAGAATTGTGGGGGCTGGGCCAGAGGTGAACACAGGCAGAGCAATAAATGTGAAATTTATCTCTGTACCATAGACTGGTTTCTACACACACTTGCACACCCTTCTCTGTTCTCCATCCAGACAAGCAAGAGGCATTATCATTGAATCATAGAATCATAGAGGCGGAAGGGGCCTATCAGGCCATTGAGTCCAACATTCTTCTCAATGCAGGAATCCAAATTAAAGCATACCCATCCAGGTGGCTGTCCAGCTGCCGCTTGAATGCCTCCAGTGTCGGAGAGCCCACCACCTCCCTAGGTCATTGCTTCCATTGTCGTACTGCTGTGTTAGGATGTTTTTCCTGATGTTCAGCCAAAACCTGGCTTCCTGTAACTTGAGCCCATTATTCTGTATCCTGCACTCCGGAATGATCGAGAAGAGATCCTGGCCCTCCTCTGTGTGACAACCTTTTAAGTACTTGAAGAGTGCTGTCATATCTCCCCTCAGCCTTCTCTGCTGGAGGCTAAACATGCCCAGTTCTTTCAGTCTCTCCTTATAGAGCTTTGTCTCCAGTCCCCTGACCATCCTTGTTCTTCCTTCTCATCCTTATGAGAGTTCAAGGACATTTTCCAGCTAGGCAAAGACATTCAGGGGCTGCATTCTGACATGGGGTTTATTGAGTAATTTTTACTCATTATAATAGTAGCACTTCTGTCCCAGTTTCTAACTTTCCTTTTACACTGCAGTACCTGCTTCCTTAAGGAACTGTGGCTTTCTAACCAATCTACCAACACGTCACACTACATTTCATTCACACCAGTAGGTGTGTTGTGACACAGCCATGAACGTCATTGGGCCTGCTCTACTCCCCCACACTGTCTGCACATGCACACTCCCCCCTGAAAACAGAGGGATAGACTGTATGCTGGTATACCACCCCAACACTTTAGTTCCACAGTTTTCTAGGTTGATGGGGTTGCAAACAGAAGTAGGGCCAGGGAGGGGTGTGGCCTGGGAAGAGGGGGTGTCTTTTGAGGGCCAGATTGAGAGGCCTGGGGGGCATTTTGGGCTCATGGGCCTGGAATTCTCCACCCATGCCCTAAAACTAATGTTTCTTTTGTTCTGTTGGAATGCTACAGACAGAGGGAGACAGTCACAACTCTTAATGATTCCATGGCAGCCTGCTGCTGGGAACGATAATGACTGTCGATTTGTGCTGCCGTAATCATTTCCTGACTTTTATTCCCAATCAGTGTAAGGTGGCAGAACAAATTTACACCCCTTAATTGATTTTGGCCAAGTAAGAGATGAAAAGATGTCTCATGTAATGACAAGATATAAAGGTGTAACAAGATGATGGGGGACAATTGGATGCAGTTGGGAAAGGGGTTTTCTGTCTGTTCCCTGAACTCAGGAGTATTTCACACATCACACAACAGGAGAGTCAGCTTCACCATTAAGCATATGCTCAATAGACATCCATAACTATCCCTGGCTATCCCTGGCTCCCCGAGGTAGGTACAAAACAAGGAATGACATCATTAAAGACAATGGGGAAGGAAAGTTTTAAACAGGGGTTCAAAAGTAAGTCAACTTATTGCTTTCTACAAATTGTCCAGTTCAGCAAGTTGTTTAAGCTGGCCCACCAGGCTAAGACACAAGAAGACCGACTGTCCCTATGAAGATCTTGCTTTGTTGTTGTTACATGCCTTCAAGTCGATTATGACCTATGAATCTGTGACCTCCAATAGCATCTGTCATGAATCACCCTGTTCAGATCTTGTACGTTCAGGTCTGTGGCTTCCTTTGTGGAATCAATCTATCTCTTGTTTGGCCTTCCTCTTTTTCTATTCCCATCTGTCCCAGCATTATTGCCTTTTCTAGTGAATCATGTCTTCTCATGATGTGTCCAAAGTATGATAACCTCAGTTTCATCATTTTAGCTTCTAGTGATACTTCTGGTTTAATTTGTTCTACCACCCAGTTATTTGTCTTTTTTGCAGTCCATGGTATGTGCAAAGCTGTCCTCCAACACCATATTTCAAATGAGTTATTTTTCTCTTCTCCGCTTTTTTCACTGGCCAACTTTTACATCCATACATAGAGATCGGAAATACCATGGTCTGAATAATCCTGACTTTAGTGTTCAGCAATACATCTTTGCATTTGAGGACCTTTTCTAGTTCTCAGCGGCGTCACTAGCGGGAGTGCGGGGGGGTGTGGAGCTCTGGTGCGCACCCTCCCAGGTGAGTGCACTCGAGACCAGCCACCCCGTCCATGCCCCTGGGAGGGCGCGTGCCAGAGGGGCACCCAGCCGGAGAAGGTCTGGGAATGCCGGCACGCCTCCCTCACCCCGCCGACGCTGCTCCCGGTCTCGCCCGCCTGCCTGCCTCTGAGGAGGAGTTGGAGCAGCGTTGCCGGGCAACGGCACGGGGTGGGGCGGCTCTGGGTGTCACCCCCCTCATGGTGACACCCGGGTGTGGGCCACACCCTCGGCACCCTGGTAGTGATGCCCCTGCTAGTTCTCTCATTGCTGCCCTCCCCAGTCCTAGCCTTCTTCTGACTTCTTGACTATTGTCTCCATTTTGGTTAATGACTGTGCCAAGGTATTGATAATCCTTGAAAAGTTCAATGTCCTCGTTGTCAGCTTTAAAGTTACATAACTCTTCTGTTGTCATTACTTCAGTCTTTTTGACGGTCAGCTGTAGGCCTGCTTTTGTGCTTTCCTCTTTCACTTTCATCAGCATTCGTTTCAAATCATTACTGCTTTCTGCTAGTAGTATGGTATGGTATCGTCTGCATATCTTAAATTATTGATATTTCTCCCTTCAGTTTTCACACCTCCTTCATCTTGGTCCAATCCTGCTTTCAGTATGATATGTTCTGCATATAGATTAAACAAATAGGGTGATAAAATACACCCATCTCAAACCTTTTCTCCATATTCTGTCTTTACAGTAGCCTCTTGTCCAGAGTATAGGTTGTGCATCAGGACAATTAGATGCTGTGGCACCCCCATTTCTTTTAAAGCATTCCATAGTTTTTCATGATCTATTCTACACAGTCAAAGGCTTTGCTGTAATCTATAAAGCACAGGGTGATTTCCTTCTGAAATTGCTTGGTCCGTTCCATTACATTTATATCAGTGCTGGGGAATCTTTCTCAGCCCAAGCACTGCATTCCCTTGTGGGGAACCTTCTGGGGGCCGCATACAAGTGGTGGGCAGTGTAAAAGTGGGTGGAGAAATGGCCAAAACCAGGGGTGTAGTCGTCCAGGGTCTCAGGGGATCTTAGACCCCTTACGTTTTTGGAAGCCAGGTCCCAACAGGATCCCTCTGTCTCCTGCATCCTCTGAGCCAAACAGCATGAAAGGGGAGTGTGTTAGCCACTGAGAAGAGTTCTCTATCTTGCTCTCTTCTTGTTTCCTGTTGACTGGAGCCAATCAGAGTGAAAGGAGTTCCTTTTAGTTCCTACTTCAAAAAGCCAAGTTGTGGATGTAGTGCCAGCTTGCCAGCCTTGACCTGGCCTGCATTTAAAATGGCTGTACACCAAAGCATTGTGGGGATTTTTCCCCTTGACATCTTTTTCTGTAACCTGCCAGTAAGCAGTTAAATGTTTAGTTTTGCCTCATCGCTGTGACTTGGCAAGTTACAACCCCAGCTGTATGAGATTACAAGCTAGCTTCACACCTTGTTATCAGTAGAAGGGGCCTGGTTCTGTCAAGGCCATAAAATTCAAGGAACTGCCTTGGGAAACCAAGAGGAGGTGCCTGGTGTTGTGGTGTTTTATCCTTTGGATAAAATCTTAATTGGGTAATTGTCCCCGGCTGGGCGGAAGATTTCTTCCATAAGAAGGAGCTCAGAACTTTGGGTTTTTGTGTCCCACTTTGGAGCACCACCTTGTCCCATAGGTGATGTTCAGTTGTGGCTCCATTTCCATCCTGACTCGCAATTCCCTGAGAGGAGAAGGCTATTCATCTATAGATCCTATGGTCTGTAAGTACAGCTTATGCAAGAAAGCTTTGTTATTTTGATTTGTGCCAAAAACTATCTTACTGTATTTCTTACCAAACCTTGCCCTGTTTGGGTGTATGGTAACAGGATTCAATTTGCTGCTAAAACTGACTTTATGCACCTCTTTGTTATTTGTAATGTTTTTATGCTTTTCTTATCTTTTCTTTTTAATGAACTTTAGTTACTTTAACCAACGTGTGTTCACTTCAGAGAGGGGGGTCAGTTCCTAAATTCAGTCCTTGCCATTCGACTACAACTACCGTGTAACAAGTAACGTTTTGCCTGAGACTTCAGAAGGGGCAAGGAGCGTATAAAGGCTCTTGTCCCAAGAAGCTCTGGTGTTTAACTGGGCTCTGAGGTTCCCTTCGCCCCAGAGTAGCTAACCAGCTAGAAGGGTGGTGGCAGTTACTACCTTGCAGGGTTGGTGTGAGCATGCACAACCTTGGCAAACCAGGATTTGCTGGGATCAATTGCCCAAGGCTGGGAATTGACTCCTGGGACAGTGAGAGCAGACGGGGAAGGCTCCCTGCTTTCACTACAGTGGAGAGTGAGAATTCTGTAACTGCAGAAGAAGAGATAGTGAAGCCTGATGATAGCATCCCATCTACATCATCAAGCAGTTTGGTAGCAGCAGGAAATAAATGTGTAGACACTGAATTCAGGAATTCAGGCAATATCTCTGACAGTGAGAAAGGGTAGTCAAATAGTGACAGTGACAGAGAAGCAGAAAGCAGTATTCAGATTATTCTATAATTTCAGATGGTTGTATAATCTTATATTATGAAGAGACCCTGAACATCTGAATTTGCCACTACACCACTGGAGGTGACTCTTATTTATTCATTTATTATTTAATTAAAAGCATTTAGATACCACTTAATGTTTCAAATGCCTCCAAGCAGTGTATAGTCTAAAAAAACCCTAAAACAGTATGTCATTGAAACATTTAAACAAAAACACAAGCAGTAAATGCCAGTAAAACAGCAATACGCAAGCACCTTTGTACAGAAGGCTGCGTTCCAGACCTGCAAAAACCAGAGGTTTATATACACACATCTCTACTCCAGGCAAGAAAGAGGCATCATCACAGTTCAATGATACATTGAAGCCAGGCAAAAGCACTCAAGGAGGCAAGGGACTGGTGAAAACTAGTGAGGGGTGTGGCCTGGAGGGGAACATGTGCGAGGGCTCTGAGGTTGCCCACCCCTGATTTATAGTCTGTTTTTCCTCCAAGGAATACAAGTCGCATATATAATCTAGTGGCGACTGGTGGCTCCATGTAAGTTGGGCAGTGGAATGTGTTCCGGGTTTTAGTCCAAACTTTCAAGGAGCTGTCAAAGATTGGATTCCACTGCCCCACTGATATGGAGTCACCAGCCACCACTGTATAGTTGTCTCCCCTCTTTCTTTTTACACTACCACCAACCTGTGAGCTAGGTTTGGCTGGGAGATGACTGGCTAGTGCTTTTGTGAATAAAAATGGATTAACCTTCTTCTTGTTGATCTTCCCTTGAAGAATGAAAAAAGAGAGGTAGAAGCTAACAGGTAGGGGCAGAATTCCTCATTGGGGCATCTGTAACAGATAATCCATAATATTTTAAAGTAATAAGAAAAAATAAGGGAAAAAAGAAAAGAGTGCGTCATGGTGAAGGCGAGGGGAACCACAAAAGATATCATGGAAGGAAACATTTCTAGACCCCAAATTCCCATCTGCAGACAAAGTAAACAGGAGGCATGACTCAATATGTGCATATCGGTTTGGAAGCTGTAACTATGAAAATGAATTTGAGAAGGTTTCATGAGCCTTCCATGTGTCCATCTGATTTGCATTTTTGCGGTTTGTATGTGGGGATGTGTTTAGCATACTTATTCCAAATTCTTAGGAGAAGCTGCCTCTGCTAGATCAACCCCATGTTTGAAAGACATGATAATTTCATCATGTCTGTTTGCAAATCCTATAGGGACATAGGTGAAAACTATTTTTGATCTATAAAGCTTTTGATGCTAGTATGGTCTCTGTCAGCTTTGTGGGCTGCTGGAAGCTCAGCACGGGCTGGAACATTCTGCTAATGCCGTATTGCAGGGATTACCAATAGTTCAGGTGAGTTCCAGAATTAATGCCCTGGGAGACCACTTAGCATCCTTTAGGTAGAGTTCTTGTTACATTTGGCTCTGGAGAGGGGGTGGTTTGAATCCTCATCAGAGCACTGAAAGATGGCTCTGTTTCAGATCTCATATTGTTTTGGAAAGTGCAAATTTGATAGATTCAGCTTGAAATTTGAACTGAATCAGATTTCTCCTCCATTCCTAATATTTATTCATTTATTTATTATTCAATTTATATCCCACCCTTCCTCCCAGCAGGAGCTGAAGGTGGCAAACAGAAACTCTAAAAAGCTTTAAAAATATCTTTTTAAAAAAAGAGTTAAAACATATTATTAAAAAAAATCATATTAACAGCAATTTTCTAACACAGACAAATAAATCCTAATGCTAATGTATGTATGTATGTAGTTTATTTTACGGTCAAGGACCCGTCCTGTGTATAATACAATACAATTAGAATAAAAGCATAGATAATAGAATATAAATCTCAGAACCATGCCTTTTGGTTCCAATTCAATTGTTACATTCATATATTAAAACATTCAACTTTGTAAAACTTTACATCATAACAATTGCGCAGCGTATATAAAATTTGCGACCCTCATTGTAGTTGATTTATTTGAACCTGTTAGTAAATATCGTAACATAATATCAGGGGCTAATTGTGCGATACTTCCCATTATATCAGATAAAAATTTACAGCGTATAGAATCATATATGGGGCAGTTAAACATAACATGATTGAGTGTTTCAATATTACCTTCCCCACACGGACATACGCGTTGTTCGTAGGGAATTCCTTGATATCTTCCCATCAATAGTGCAGAATGAAGGGAATTAAATCTAGCCTTTGTAAAGGCAAGACAAAGTTTTGGGATTGTAAAAATTCCAAATAAGCAGCATAGTTAGAGGGTGTAGGGTCTCTAATGCTAATGGAAACCCTGGCTAACAATAACTGCATCAGGTTATCCTGTTGAGTGAGGATTAGGGTAGCAAGAAATGCAGGGAGAAAAGAAATACAAAGAAGATTTAAAAGTGAAATGGACAAATGTGAATGACAGCCTCTGAACAGCAGACTAACCAAAACTGGCAAGGGAGCATGGCAGAGAACAACAAAGCCCACACAACTCTTTCCTTGGTAAGTATATAATTGCTTGGATATTTTCAAAGGGCTGCTACAGCAATGGAAAAGCTGTGCTTCTGTTGGTCTGATAGTCATAGCAAATGTACACTGAGAGGGTCTGAGATATTGTTTAGCCAGCAGCTGATGACTGGAGGGTTCAATCCTATACTGAAAGGGTCTGCTTTACCAGCGCATTTGCCACAGACAGAGTGCTGGCGAACCAGATCCCAGCAGGACTAATGCCTCCAATCAACAGCTTATGAGCAGAGGATTCAAGCCTAATGGCTGCAGGAGTCTATTTCACCAGCATGTTTCCTGTAGCAAATGCGCTGGTGAGGCAGACCCTAGCAGGATTGACCCCCTCCCTCATGCATCAACTAACATCACCTAGTGATGTCAGGTGATGGGCAGATGGCTGTGCTTTGTGGAAAATGGCAGGCCCGGCGCTAGCACATGGCCAAGTGGGGCACTGGTCCAAGGGCCCAGGATCTCACACAGGGTCCCCCTCCCAGGATAAGCACAGGCCAGCAGCAGAAATTAGTGGGTGGTGGCACAGGCAAGCCCCGCCTAGCTCTACAGCAACAGAGTCTGTCCTGCTCAGCTGCACAGCTGCCGGGGAAGAGAAGCACCAGGACGGTGGCTAAGGAGCTACCCGGCCTGTCCTGAGCTTCAGGCATGGGAGGACGGGTGGAGCTTACTGGGCTGTAGCAGCTGAAGTGAATCAATGCTGAGGGGAGGAAGGGGCTGAAAAAGAGCCTACCTATGTCTATTCTAATGTCTCAGAAGTAAGCCCTGTGGAATTCAGAAGGGCTTCTTCTCAGATCAATGTAGCTAGAATTTCAGCCTAAGAGTGGGCTGTGGAGCTTAGAAGGAAGGATGGTAAGGAGGCTTTTCTGGTTTTCTTAGGCTGCAATCCAATAGTCTATTCAGACATAAGCTCCACTGGGTTTAGTGGGACTTAATCCTAGGTAAATGCACTGGATCGCAGTCTTAATTACATAATTATTGCCTCCCTACCCCCTCCTGATTTGTGTGTATGTGTGTCTTCCCTCTCCTTTTACAGGCAAGCTTCCATTGTTCAGGTCCGTGTTGGGGCTTTTTATTTATTTATTTATTATGGGACTTGTTAGTCGCCCATCTGGCTTGCAAGCCAGCCACTCTGGGCGACGTACACAATAAAACAGTATATAAAACAGATAAAAATTTTAAAACACAGTAAAACTAGCCCGTTCCAAAAGCCTGCCTAAAAAACCAGGTCTTCAGGGTCCGGCGGAAGCTCATTATAGATGGGGCATGGCGTAGATCAGTTGGGAGAGAATTCCATAGGGTGGGGGCCACAATTGAGAAGGCCCTCTCTCGAGTCCTCACCAGTCCAGCTGTTTTGACAGGTGGGATCCAGAGAAGGTCTTCTGAGGCTGATCTTGTTGAGCGGCATCCCTGTTGATGCTGGAGGCGCTCCTTCAGATAAGCTGGGCCACAACCGTATAGGGTTTTAAAGGTTAAGACCAACACCTTGAATTGGGCTCGGTACACATCGGTAACCAATGCAACTCCTTCAACACAGGAGTGATGTGATCTCTATGGCGGCCGCCTGTAATCAGACGTGCCGCTGCATTTTGTACCAGCTGTAACTTCTGAACCATTTTCAGGGGTAACCCCACGTAGAGCGCATTACAGTAGTCTAGGCGAGTGGTGATCAGGGCATGTACCACCGGTGGGAGCAGATGATTGGGAAGGTAGGGGCATAGCCTCCATATCAGATGGAGTTGATACAGAGCTGCCTGGCTCACAGCCAAAACTTGAGCCTCCATGGACAGCTGGGAGTCAAGAATGACCCCCAGGCTACGGACCTGGTTTTTCAGGGGCAGTCGTACCCCGTTAAGCACCAGGTCTATATCTCCCAACCTTCCCTTGTCTCCCACAAACAGCACCTCGGTTTTATCAGGATTCAGCTTCAGCTTATTCCTTCCCATCCAGCCACTCACAGACTCCAGACATTTGGACAGGGTTTCCACAGCCAACCTTGGTGAAGATTTAAATGAGAGATAGAGCTGCGTGTCATCCGCATACTGATGACACTGCAGCCCAAATCTCCTGATGATTGCTCCCAGCGGCTTTATATAGATGTTAAAAAGCATTGGAGAAAGGATAGACCCCTGTGGTACCCCACAAGTGAGGGGCCAGGGATCTGAAACCTCCTCCTCCAGTGCTACTCTTTGGTACCTCCCAGAAAGGAAGGAATGGAACCACTGCAATACAGTGCCCCCAATACCTAGCCTCTGCAGGCGGTCCAAGAGGATACCGTGGTCAACGGTATCGAAAGCCGCCGAGAGATCGAGAAGGACAAGGAAGGTGCATTCGCCTCTATCCCACGCCCTTCTCATATCATCTACCAAGGCGACCAAGGCTGTTTCAGTCCCATGTCCCGGTCTAAAGCCCGATTGAAATGGATCTAGATAATCCGTTTCTTCCAAGTGTGTATGAATTCCCTCTCTTTCTCCCCCCTCGCCTGACCACCAGCCCAGTTGTAGCTCCTATTATTATTTGCATTTATAGCTTGCTTTTTCTATATGGAGCTCAAAGATGGTTCTTCCCCTCCCCATTTTATCCTCCCAACACCCCTATGAAGTAGATTAGACTGAGAGACAGTTACTGGCCCAAGGTCACCCAGCCAGCTTCATGGCTGAGCAGGGATTTGAAACCAGGTCTGGTAGGAGGTCCTAATTATCATGTGTGTCTTTAACTGGGAAACTTGTACATTTATGATGCCTGGTGGTAACATGACACATTCAGAGACTAATAGTCTGTTGCTAGAAAGGCCCTTTTTTCAGTCCTTCATACAAAGCGCTGTATTAGTAGTACTAATAGCATTACATCTCCACCAGTGCTGTGTGTTTATTCTGCACTAGACATCAAAGGTGATTCCTTTTATTAGACATTTTTTATGAGGGTTTCTGATGGACTGAGGCATGTCGGAGTATTGTGTTGCATCTGTATTTATATGGGTCTACAGTATTTTAAGGTTTCTCTGCATGTAATATGGAGGTATCCTTTAGTGTCATTTTTGTACACTATACACACTTCTTAACATATAGGTGAATTGTAGTTGAATTATTGTGAATGCTTTTTTTTTGAGAAATTCAATTTTTACTTTTAAAAAACAACATTTGCTTAAGCCTTTAATCTACAGTTCTGTCCTTGGCTTGTCCTGGTGCTCTGATATAACAGTGCCACGTGGCAATAAGGAGTTTTACGATTAATTCTAGAATGCCTCCTAATATCTCAGCACAGTTGAGTAGGTTGTGAGTGCAGGGAAAGGGCCATTGCAGCATCTGCCTTGCATGTAGAAGGTCCCTCAGGTTCAGTGTCCAATGGCATCTCCAGGTAGAAGAGATGTCATCAGGGACTGAACCTGAAAGACCTTCTGAGAGACATTATTCCCTGAAGCTCTGGAGAGCTGCTGCCAGTCAGTGTAGACACAGTACTGGGCTAGATGGACCAATGATCTGACTCAGTATAAGGCAGCTTCCGATGTGAGTAGAAAATCCTGGTGGAGAATTGAAATGTTTATTTGAAGTGCCTTTTTCAAAGATCTTTGCAAATGACAGGACACACTTTTTTGCCTGTGAAAACATTAAAGCAGAGATGCCAACAGAAACAGCAAAAAATGAGAAGTATTTCTCAGTACATTTTGTGGAAGATCCCAGGCTCTGATACTATTCATATAATCTGCCTATCATTAGCATGGTAAACCAGAGTAAATTCTTAGGAGCCGAGGCCTACAAAATAGGTAAATTTACCCCAACAAATTAAAATAAATCAAAATTTTGTATTTTTATTTTATAAGAGGGGATTGCAATATTTGTGAAGATGTGTTCTCTTTAAAAGGAGTAGGGCCACAAGGAAGAGGAATGTGGTTTGAGGAGAAAAGGGAGGGGACAAGAGCCCACTGATCCTCTGTGCCTGAGGGCCCTCAGAAAGCTGGAGCCAGCCCTGGAAAACAGCCTTGCAGACCAATTTGGACCCCTTGGCAGGCCAAGATTGGCCTGTGGGGAGGAGGGTCTCCAGCCCTGGTTTAGTGGATGGCCATATTGTCCTGGCTGGCTTTTAACTATTTGACCACCTGGCCTCTTTCAGGAGGTAGTGAGAGACATGGTAAATCAAGTTTTCCCTTGGCAGGCTCTTTTGCTTCTCTGCCATCATCAATGAATCAGAAAGGTTTAACCTTCTGTGAAACTGGATGGTTCTCATAGCTGGATGATGTCATCAGAAAGGGGCAGGTTTGACTGTCAGCAATTTGTAACAAGTTTGGAGTTGCTGTGTGAAGAGCACCTGTGATCCAGCAATGCCTTCTTGCAGGATACTCCATTCTATCCCACCCCCTACCTGATTTTCCATTTTATCCCCTCTTAACAGTCAGTTAGTGTTCTGCGGCCTCTGAACCAATTGAGTCCTCATTGTGTTGTTTTGGGAGTTCCCCCCTCTTAATTTTTTCTTCAAAAATTGTATTTCTGCAAACCTCAGGGGTCTCCCAACCCTGCTGATAGCTCCCTCTTGGGTATGGCTGGTGGCAGTTTGGCTACATAAGGATCTACTTTCTCAGACTGAGTTTATTATTAGCCTATGGCAGTCTTCTCCAAACTGGTGCCCTCCAGGTGTTTTAGACTACATAACTGCATGTGGTTGCAGAGTTCCTAACGGTTAGATACAATGGCAGCTGGTGGCTCCATGTCAGTGAGATGGTGCAGCTGTCCAAGGTGCTGAATCTTTTTAAGGATTAGGTTGCAGCACCTTGGACAGCTCCTGGAAAGTTAAGACTAAAATCTGGCATGGATTTCCCACTGACATGACGCCACCAGCCCCCACTGGTTACATATATGTATACTTATATATTTGCTGTATTCTGTGTGTGGGAAAGATGGCAATTCCTCAGTGGGGGCCAGAGCTCAGTGGCAGAGTACACGCTTTGCCTGCAGAAGATCCCAGATCCAGTCACTGACATCTTCATTTAAAAAGATCAGCAAGCAAGTGATGGGAAAGACCTCTGCCTGGGTCCCTAGTCAGCTGTTGCCAGTCAGAGCATACCGTACTGGGCTAGATGGACCAACAGTGTGACCTAGTCTAAGGCAGCTTTCTATGTCTGATGTGTGCTTCCAGATACGTATGATGCAGCTGCTGTTCTGCTGATTAATTCCTTCTATTGTGAACATGATGTGCATTATATAACTAATTGTGTTGCATTAATGAATCTCCAGACTGGCATTCAAAGAGTCTCTCTCTTCTTTCTTCTTACAATTACCTCTGTTGTTAATGGGTTTTGATGGACCCTGCTAAATGCGCTATGATAAGAACATTATACAAAGATTCTTGTTCTTTCCCCTTGCTTAGCATTGTTTCCCAAACACAGAGTATGGTTTGTACCAGCCATGGTTTGTACTGTTATTATCTTCTTCAGCACTTGTGTGTACTACCTGCAAAAGGGTCATTTCCCCAGCGTCAACCAGATCTGGACTTTTTATACATCAAATAACCATATCGGAACAGGGATTTGAATCTGGGCATCCCACATCTCTCTGTGGCAGAACCTCATTGTCCTCTCTGGATCCCAGTATTATGGAACATGGGGACAATGGATGCTGTAGGATTCTGGTACATGCTGAAAGAATCCCAGTAACAAACTTAGGCCACATCCGCACCATACATTTCAAGCACATGGCTTTCTCTCAGAGAATCCTGGGAGCTGCAGTTTGTTAAGGGTGTTGGGAATTATTGCTCTGTGAGGGATAAACTACATTTCCCAGGATCCTTTGGGGGAAGCCATGTGCTTTAAATGTATGTAGACATGACCTTATTTATCAACCCTCCAGTATTCAGATGTTCATCTAAATGCCTGTTTTTATATGTGCAATTGTTTTAAATATGAACTTTTGTCATTTATTGATGACACCAGGAAACCTTTGAAGAGGCTGGGTCCTTGAACACATGGCAATGTATGCACAGCTTGTAGACCAGGGGTTGCCAACATGGAGCCCATGGATGTGGTGGTGCCCTTGAAGTCTTTTCCTGATGCCCACAAAGCCTTTGAGCCTCCTCAGCTGCAATGCAGAGAAGGTGACCACCTTTCTCTTTCTCTTGAAAAGTACACAGAGCTGAAGGAGGAGTCTGAAAAAGTGGTGCTCTTTCCCACTTCCTTTTTCAGATCTAAGTGCTTTTCAAAATTCAGATGAATTATACTGCATCCAATATTTACCCAGATCCCTTGGAAAAGTGAAGTTTGTGTGTGTGTGTACTTTCTCTTGTTCTGTTTCTTGGTGGGCTTGCACTCATGGGTACAAGTGCTGACTAACTAGAAAGGTCGAGGAAGAGAGGAACTAAAGCCTGAGAGAAACAGTTACTAAAGAAGGAATCAACAAAGGAAGAATAGGTTGCCTTTCTTTCTGTCTCCCACCCCCACCCTGGTTCAGGATACTTGTTACATGCATTGGTGCTTTACTCTCATCAATAAAAAACTAAGTTGTATCCAACTATCAGGGATGCCCCTGGTTCCTTCGCCTCACTTCACATAAAAAGGCTTCTGTAACCCTTTCGCTGACACCAATTCACACAGAATACTTCTTTAAACCCTCCTAGTAGTGTGTATGGAAGACTTTAGACATGAGATGACACCCCCACTGAGAGTCAGTGTAAATTTTGAACTATGTTGTAGGGTGATTAATTACAAAAGAGAATAGGGCTGCTTATTTTGGAACTTTACAAGTGCTTGCTGACAGGTTCTAAAGTCTCCAGAGACCCCATTGCTGACACCCAGCCTCCAAGTGGCTCTCCCCACAAGTCAATTTCCCTAAACCTCCACCCCAGCCAATTACTTCCACAACCCAGTCCAGCTAAGGGGCCAATCTGCCTGTGTGCCCTCAAAGCTCCTCTGGTTGCACTCCTGCCTGTGGGACAGTTTAGCCAGTGTTACACCCCCACTTGTATCACTTCCCTCTGGCAAGACCTTTCTCCAGGGAAGCCCCTCAGACTCACTGGTTCCCTTCTGATCTTCACCAGACCACGATTAGTGACACCCTGAGTAATGATTCCTTCCCTCATCTGTTCTTACCAACCGACTCCTCACTTTGTCACCAACACCAACTCTGCCTTCTCAAACTGCTAACTCTCTGACTGACCATTAACTCCCTACTGCCTGGAACCTCCAGCCAATCAGAATTTACCTGATCAGGCCCCATCTAGTAGAATCTTAAAGTGATCATGTCTCTCTCCTCTCACAACTGTCACCAGGTAACCACTGCCAAGCAGGCTTGCAACAATGTACCAAAACAAGGCCTCACGGCAGTCATAAATGTCATATATTTTTAAAAACACAAATACATATATAACATTTCTCTAGTTAAGTTCTGCTCAGAGTCGGCCCACTGAAATGAGCAAACAAGTTAGTCCTGTCCATTAACATCAATGGATCTACCCTGAGGAGAGCGTAGTTGGATACAATCCAAAGAAAACCAATCTTTATACCTTTGCGATTTCTGATACTACCCATACGGGAATACTGTATATTCTTGCACTTTATAAAAATCCAATTCCATGCATAATTGCAAATTATGTATAATTGCAATTGAGAAAAACACAAATAAAGTATGCAAATTGGACATCTTATCTAATTTCCGGTTATGCTGATAGGGTCTGGGTTTTGGAACAAAGCAAACTACCAAAAACGAAGGTCGCATAGAATGAAATCCATGTTTAAAAAGCTACAGGGAAGAGAAAAATAAGTGATAAGATGAAAAGAATAAGCAGGAGCAACATATCTAGGAAGAGCTAATGAGGTAGCTACTGGGAAATTAGGGAATTTACCCAAAGGCTTCTCTGACAATCAAATGGAAGAACAACAAAAATGTTGGCTCTGCAGTTGGCACAAAAATATTACATTATCCTACAATGCTTGCCCCATAGACAAGATCTTTCTATAATGTATACTCAGAAGTAGTAAGTTCATCTTGCAAAGTTCTGCTGCAACACTTTTTCTTTGTGATTTCTGCTTCTAATTGCTTCCTGCTCAACAGGAGAGCAGAACTTTGTTCAACCCAAGGGCTGCAGTGGTTTGCAGAAGTGGAAGCTGATCCATTGGGGCTAGTGGGGCACTGCCCTAATTGGATTTATGGGGTAAAACAATTAGTGTATGTGGTTCTGTCTCTAGCAGAGTAAAAATGGCTAAAACAGGATGAGCGATAACCAGCACCACTCTCTATCCTTTTTCCTAACTCACACTAGCAGAATTAAACAAACAAGCTTTCTCCAATAAAGTATATAAAATTTGCTTACTCATAACCTCTTCATGTATACAGTGATATAGACTCAGCATAGCAAATCAGAAAAAAGAAAAATGTAGGTTACTTCAATTCATAATTTTGCTTCTGGTAAGCAGCCTCATGCCTGCTGGCTCATGTGGTAATGGAGGATTCAAAAGGCAGCACAGCAGGGAGGAGAAGGAAGGGAAGGGGAGAAACAACAAATAAACAGGAAACTATATCTCAGGAAACTATAGGGTTATCCTGAATCTGGCCAGAGACTTTACTTCTTCTTTCACAGTACTAAAGCATATACAACCCTACCCCCTAGTGGTAGCATGTGAGATTGCCTATTTTCAATACTCTCCAGCAACCCCCATCTGCCCTCAGCCAGCCCACACTTGTCTACCTTCTTACTTACAACCAGTCCAAGGGGGTGGCTCTGGCTGTCAGATTTCTCCTCCTCCTTAATCTCAGTGTTGCCCTTGTAGAACTCAACAAGGAGGATGGGGACAAAACTAGAATGAGTTGGCTCTGCCTGTCATTGGGTCTTGCTCTGCCACTATTGGGCTCCCTGCCTTCTGCTCCACCAGTCCCAAATGGGCGCTAACCTCCACTGCTATGCAGGGCTAAAGAGGAAGTAGGTGGAGCAATGGCTGTGACTTACCTTTGTACAGTGAGCTACATTACAACCACACAAAAGTCAGGTTACACACACACATACTTCTCCCCCCCCCGCAAACCAGTAAAGCAGGAGGGAATATCACAATTCAAGGACATATTCCAGCCAAGCAAAAGCTCTCACTGAGAGTGTGTGGAGCAGTGTTAGCAAGGGATGTAGTCTGGGCAGGGGGGCATGAGCTGGGAAGAGTACTGAGGGCCAGATGGAGAGGTCTGGAGGGCCACATTCAGCCTGAGGTTCCCTACCTCTGCTGTTCAGGGTGGCCTGACATTATTGATGAATTGCTGATGAGTTGTCCCCTAATTTCTCAGTAATCAGTCAGTTCCCTAAAAATGGTGTTTAATTATTGGTTTCCCCTCATTTTCTTTCTTTCAGAAAGACCCATGGGAGCCCCACATGAAGCGTTTTTTTAAAAAAATTAAAAGGTTTTTTAAATATGTTTTTAGAGATACTTTGTTTTAATATGTTTTAAAGTTTTTTTAAGACATTTTAGAGTGGTTTTGGTGTTTTGGTTTGCCACCCTGGGCTCCTTCTAGGAGAAAAGGTGGGATATAAATGTAATAAAGAAATAATATCTAATATTTGCCTGTCTGAATACTCACCACCAATATTCACAAAGGAGAATTCTGATGAAGATTTTCCTTTGGGTGGGGAATTCATTTTAGCTTTGGTGTTTCCGAACATATAGATTTAAGACACACTCATGTGAACGCAGAGGTGGAGAGGCCCTGTGGCTCTCCACAGATTCACGCTTCTCTAAATGTTGTGATGCAGTTCTCGAATGAAAGAATGTGTAGAAAAATGCATGAACTCCTTATGCTGGTCACCGACCATAACAATAAAGATATATATATATATGTGTGTGTGTGTGTGTGTGTGTGTGAACATAATTGTGATTAACCAAACAGAGGTTTTTATTATATTAACAAAACGTTTCAGCTTCCGCCTTCATCAGCTGCTAACATACAAATGCTGTTACCAAGGTAGCAGATATAGAGCTTTGAGGATGGAATGCTCAGAGGGGCTTCACTTGCAGAAGCTAAGTAGTGGTGGTACTGTCCTCCAGGTTCAGGCCATGTGGTGCCAATGTGTCCAGAGAGTAAATCCAAAAGTTCTCCCTTTTGGTCAATGCTGCTGGATCTGCTGGCATCTCTATCGCTGTTATGGAAAAGTCCAACAGGCTGTGACCCTCGATGTTAAAATGCTTTGCAACTGGTTGCTCCACTTTTTTTGTCAAGATTGCCGACTTGTGGTTCCTGAAGCACGTGCGTAGGTCAGTTGTGGTCTTTCCTACATGTTGGATATGACATCCTGGTCTTTTGCACTCGATGATGTAAACTATATTGCAGGACCTGCAGGTGATGTTCTGTTTGATGTAATATGTCCTGCCTGTCCTAGTGCTTGTAAAAGTGGCTGTCTCCCTGAGGTACACACAGGTGATACAGCGTTTGGAGTGACAAGGATGAGACCCTGGATTGGTGATAGCTGGCTGAAGCACAGCTCTCACCAACAGTCTGCTCAAATTAGGAGGTTGGCGAAATGCTATAATATATATACGCATGAACTCCAAGCCTGTGGAACTCCCTCCTGACTGAGATTAGACAGGCCCCCTCCTTGCTGAACTTCAGGCACATGACAAAGACTCTCTTTTTCCAGCAGTTTCCAGTTTATGATGGCTGCTCATTGCTTTATTGTCTGTATGATTTATTTTTATGCACAGCCATTAGAAATGCTGATGATTAAATTGTATATTGATGTCTTAAATAAGGAAACAAATATTTTTGTATTTTTTATTATTATTAAATGTACATCCTGCCCTTCCTCCCAAAAGAATCTCAGAATCCCAGGAACAAGTGATAAAACACAGTACTAAAGGCCTGATTCCTATGTTGTGCAGACTGGACCTCCTGATGAGATGGTATCTGCAGGAGGTTCTCACCTGCAGAGCACAGTGATCAGCTGGGTATGTAATGAGTAAGAAGATAGTTCAAATATTATGGGAAAACATGCATTAAAATACATGTGTTAGGGAAAATAATATACAAAAATACATTGAGGTAGGGAAAATTGCTTGCAAAAATGTGTATTGTTATGGGGTTGGGGGTTGAGACAGATGATTTGTATGGGTCCCCTTCCAGCCTCTGATTTGGAACCCTGCACCTGTAGGTGGGCTCTGCAACTGCGAAACCTGCTCTGCTAGTCAGATGAGTCTCCTTTGTTAACCTAATAGAGTGGCTAGATGGGCTAATGAGTCTGTCAAGTGCCCATTGACTGGCCAATGAGCCAGGGAGATCCTATCATTATTTAAACTCATCAGGAGAGCCCCCCCTCTGGGGGCCAAAGAGAGGCTTTTACGCTCAGAGAGGCCTGCTCCCTGCATGATGGCTTCAGGATGCCTCCTATAAGCCTGGTGGAAAAGCAAGATCTATTGGACTGCTGATGCTTTGAACCCCTCCATCTTATGTGCAGGCTGTGAATGTGTATAAATTAACCTTATTTCATAAATACACCATAGACTCCGATGACCTTCTTTCCAAAGAAACCAAATGCTGGGCAAGCACAGGACCCCTGGAGATCTCTCACTGCTTGTAGAAGGTGGCGCTCAACAGTATATTAGGCAAAATATGTACCATTGATAAATTTTCATGAGGACTCTAAAAAATAATGATCACAAACTGATGTGTTAGACGCTAAGGTAAGCCCACGGAAATCAATTCCGTTTGGGATTTCCATAGTCCGTGGTGCCGGACTTTTTAGGTGTAAAGATGGTTCCTTGATCTCGAGATCAATCAAGTTGTTTTCTGGCTTATTACTAGTCTTTGTGGCAATCAACCTATCCACCTCAAACAGGAACCAACTCTGAATGAAGAGTTCGAACTACGTTCAACTCGTATTAAGTGATTGATTGCGTTAGATAAGGACTTAAAAGGCACATTAAACTCAGACAGATGTCTTGGTCTCCGTGAGGCTATAACTACAGCATCATCTCCGAAAACTGCCCTCAAGTCCTTTCAGTAATTGATCTTGGCACTACAGAATGACTTAACCCCTAAATCTTGGAGCAAAACTCTCTTTCCTGTATGTAAATCTAAACCCTGGTTTGACCAGGAATGTGTAGCTCTGAAAAAACGGACACTCACAAAATACGAATTATATAGAGATAAGAATTCTCAGTCTCTGCTTACAGAATGCCTGGAGTTGAAGAAATCTTATAAGAACTTAATAGCACAGAAAAAGACTCTAGCTCAAAAAGAAAGCTGGCAGTGCTTGTTAAAAGCCTCCAGATTAAAGAAGTACCTTCTGGAAGCTGGTTGCCAGGGGATGGCCTAAATCTTCAATTAATTTGGACTATTATATCTCAGTCAACACCTGGGGGTCCCATTTTAGCAAAATACATGCTTGCGAACAGATACGACACCAAATGCCCAATTTTGACATACACAAATATCCTGAGTGGCCACCAGTCACCGCGAGGGAAGTTTCTAATCTTATTGATAATCTCAAACCGGGTAAAGCTCCAGGGGCCGATAACATCCCTGCTGAGTTATTTAAATCCAATGTGGAGTGGTGGGCACCGACACTGGCTGCTCCATTTACAAACATAGATCATTCTATGTATGATGGGATTCCACCAGGCCTTGAAGACCTGGCTATTCAGGCAGGCCTACAGGATCTCTGGAGTGGATTAATCTTTATGCTGTTAGTAACTGGAAGGGGGGTTTTCAGGTTACTCATTGATTGTGGTTTTTATCTGTATTTTATTGTGCAATGTACGTCGCCTTGAGTGGCCATTAATTCGGCCAGATAGGCGACTCATAAATAAAATTTTATTATTATTATTATTATTATTATTCAGCCTGTATTCCGGAGGACTGGGGTCTTGCTATAATTATTCCTATTTATAAAAAAGGCTCACTATCTGACCCTTCCAACTACAGACCCATCAGCCTCCTTAACATTGTCAGCAAGCTGTACGCCCGCCACTTATTTGAGAAATCGCAAGCCTGGCTGGAACAAGATCATATTCTAGCTGATGAGCAGGCCGGTTTTAGAGTGGACTGTTCCACTATGGACCATGGTCTAGTTCTCCAACATCTGGCAGAAAAATATATGGCTACGCCTGGAGGAGCTCTGTATTCGGCTTTTATTGACTTCAAATCAGTGTTCAATCTGATCCCTAGAGATAGACTTTGGGCGAAACTTGAGTCTACTAGTATTGACAGATGTCTCTTGCTACTCATACGTTGTTTATATGATAATACCTACCTTCGAGTAAGATGTAATAGCTCCGGCCAGTTATCTAAGCCTATTTCTACCTTTAAGGGAGTTAAGCAAGGGTGCATATTAGCCCCTACTTTGTTCAATGTTTATATCAACTCCCTGGTTGAAAGCTTGATCCCAGCTTGTTCTCACCAGCCTAGATTGTCTCAGAGGCCTCTGTCCATCCTTCTGTATGCTGACGATGTAGTTCTTCTATCATTAACATGCATTGGGTTAAGACATTTGTTAAGTGCTCTCGCCTGTTTTTGTAAAAAAGAACTCTTGACAATTAATTATGACAAATTGAAGGTTGTCTTTTCTAGAAAAAGGGTCAAGCATCGTTGGCAGATAAATGGGCACAATAGATCAGGTAGCGTCCTTTAAATATCTTGGGATAATATTACACTCGTCTGGAACGTGGCACTCCAAGCAAAGAGCGCCATTGTAAATGCTCAGAAAAGTACGAAGGCACTCCTCTCTTTCTTCTATTCTAAAGGGGGTCAATATGTTCCATCAGCAATCCAGATTTTGCAGCTAAAGTTATTGCTCAGCTGCTTTATGGGTCACAAATATGTGTCTATGACAACCATGTCCCTTTGGAATCTGTCCAAACTAAATTTCTACGATCTATTCTTGGTATTCTGGGTTGCATACCCAATTCCATCGTGCGATTAGAAGCCGGGGTTACTAAGATAGAAACCCGTATTTGGACGTGCAGAATAAAATTCTGGCTAAAAATGATGTTTGCTCCTGTGGATGTGCAGAATAAAATTCTGGCTAAAAATGATGTTTGCTCCTGTGGGCTTGGCCACACTTATGCTATTTGATCCTTTTCAGTCCAAATGGAAAAGGCTATTAAATATGAAACTACTAAGCTTAGGCTTCTCCACCTCCTCCATTCTCACTCTAGGCTATTCTAAAGCAAAAGCATGTATTTTCCAATGAATCCTAGATACAGATTTCCAAAATCATTTAGCACTGGCTGCACCTTACCCTGATCTTAGTTTTAACTCAAGGCCATTTGCCCCCGCTCATTACCTAGCTACCCTGACCATTCCTAAGCTTAGGAAAGTGTTTACACGTGCAAGTTTAATATTTTACCCTTGGCACTTTTGGATGGTAGGTTTAAAAAAATCCCATATGATGAGCGGCTGTCTCGCTGTGATGAAGGGGTAGTTGAGTCAGTGTTCTATTGCACTGCACATTTTATCGTGATCTTTGTTCTGTTTTAATCATTCCTATTTTACAAAATATACCGGGCAGGGATGAGGCTTTTTTTTGTAGAATTTCTTCTATCTGACCAGACTCCACAAATATCAGCTAAGGTAGCCAGCTTTTGTGCTGCTGCCATACGCTGTAGAAGGAATTTGACAAAAGAGTAACTAACCCAAGATCTGGTACTGGTTTAAAAGTGAATTTGTTCTAAGTACTCTATCCTGGCTTTTAATGGAAAAATGGCTAGTTGAACTTCTGTATTTTTTTTATGCTGTATATTTTATGCTGGTCTATGACCGTAATAAATACAATCAATCAATCAACTGATGTGGAATTGTGAAGAACTGAACTTAGATTGCTAAAATGAGAGAGCAACTGGAATTGACAGATTTGTCCATCCCTACTTATACTTGCCCTTCTTTTCTGTATTCTGTATTTTTTTAAGGACATAACTGTGCCTTGTGAGGTGGCAAAATGGTGTGCATGGCTCTCTGTGCACTTGAGAATGTTCAGTACTTGTGACTTTAAAGGGGAGGCTGTTCCTGAAAATAACACAGATTTTGGATTTGGTAAAGGTTTGCCAGTTATTTTCCTTGTACACTTTTTTTTAAAAAGCCACTTTATTTTTAAATAATAGAAAGCTATTATTTCCTGCCTGGTTGTTAAAATGTCTATACTGTCCTTTTTTTGAGGGCAGATTGTTGAGTCCTTTCTCTTTATTAAGATCACTTTTGACGGTTGTCTCCTGGATGTCTCATCCTTTCAGACTTAGCACACTCTAACCCTCTGCTGTTTGTTTGCCTTTGTTTGTTTGATCTTCCCCATCAGACATGGCCCATGGGGTTACCATAGAAACCACTTTGCTAACTAGCCCTAATGCAGTAGCTCACCTAAATACAAACTAGGCCCAAAACAGATCCTAAAAACCTCCAAATGGTTTGGCAATCAAATAGGAGTCCCTTTCAATTATTTGAATACTGAGGTTCAGATGTCACACACCCCCTTCACACACACACTCCTTGAAGAAGGCATGAGGCAAGTGGCAGAGCTGTGGAAGCTTGCCTTGTCCTCCCCCCACCAATACACTCAGTGGCCATGGGCCCAGCAGTTGTCCACACAGGGCTAGCCCTACCATTGGGCAAGGTGATGCAGTCGCCTCAGGCAGCTTACTCTGAATGTCATGAAAGGGCAGCAAATTGTTAGCTATTTCATTTATTATTGTATTTCTACTGAGAGCCAGTGTGGTGTAGTGGTTAAGGTGTTGCACTACGAACTGGGAGACCAGGGTTCGAATCCCAACATAGCCATGAAGATCACTGGGTGACCTTGGGCCAGTCACTGCCTCTCATCCTCATGAAAACCCTATTCATAGGGTCACCATAAGTCGGAATCGACTTGAAGGCAGTACATTTACATTTACTGACAGGGAGGTACCAGAAAACCTGGCTGGCCTTGGGTACTCTGGACCTTGAATTGGTGTGGAGTAGGGATGGGGTAGAAATTAGATTCAGTCTGTGTTTAAAGCTGAACTTATCAAATTTACACTTTCCAAAACAATGAGAACCGAAACACAGCCATCCTTTGAAATTTGCACTTATCCGGATTTTGCAATGCAGTTCTCCAACCAAGCAATGTTTACAAAAATGCTTACATTAGGGAGGTGTGCACAAAATGAATATATTGGTGAAGATAACATACAAAATTGCATCATGTTAGGGTACACTGATCACACAAAATGTGTACATTAGTCAACACTGCACACAAAAATGTATTTCTTAGGAGAAATTCATACAAAAATACTGAAGAATTTTATGAAGGGTGTTTTTTCTGTTTTTGTTTTTAAGGCAAATTGCTGCAGAAATGTGGAGAACCAAATTTAAGACTAGAAAATGGGAAACAGAGAGAACCAAAACGGACAGATCCTTCCATCCCTCGTATGACATATGAGCAGAAGAACAGCATTTACTGTTCTGCCTCAGGCAGTAACATGCCTTTGGCCAGTCCTGCATCCTCATGTTTAGCCAGCCTATGAAGGGTCTTTCCTCAAGTACTAATGAACACATGTAGAGCTCCCCCACAGGAGGGAGAAACTGATTGGACCAGGGTCCCCCTCCCCTCCTGAATGGAGGAGCTATATGAGCATAAAGCAACATGTATGCAGGGGCCCTTCGCACACCGGACAAATGCTCAGACCTCAGGAGAGCATGGCCACTGTTTGGTTGACAGAGGTAGAGAAGCCCATGTCGTCCCACAGCCCACATATGCATTCTTTCAACACATGGGGGGGATCATTGAGACCCACCCAATCTGTGGAGGCTGGTCCATCAGGGCAAGTGGGGCACTGCCCCACCAAGATCAGTCAGTTCTCAGCCAGTCCCCACCTGCCTACCTCCTTACTTACCACCAGTCCAGGGGGTGGTACTGGCTGTCAGCTTCCTTCTCCTTAAGCTCATTGTTGGAGTTGTGGAACTTGACAGGGAGGAGGATGGAGACAAAATGAGAATTAGTTGGCTCTGCCTTTCATTGGCTCCGCCTATCACTGGCTCTTGCTCCACCTACTGTTGGCTTCCCTACTTTCCACCCTACCAGTACTAATAAGCACTAGCCTCCACTGCACAAAATGATTACATGTTTATAGTGGAGAAGTGAGATTGCGTTGACAAGCCCAGATTCTGACTTGCAGGAAATGCTTCAATTACAGATTGTTAGAGGCAGGCCAGTCCCTTTACCTTATAATACAGTTGCTTTAGGCTTTGAAAGGCTGTGGGGGGCATATTGGGCTCAAATGGCTGTGGGTATGTCAGAGAATGGTGCTTGTGCATTTCACTGAGGGCCTTCCCCTGATAATTCAAACATTGCCTACGTGTGCTCATTATCATGTCTATAGCATGCAATGTACTCTTGTGCCTAGAGATTTCTGTGCTTGATCAGGAACCCTGGAAAAGCAGATGTCTACAAGGGAGAGCCTGCATTTCCCCTCTACCACTCCATCACAGTTAATTAATTAATTAATTCTATTATTACATTTATATCCCACCTTTCCTCCAAGGAGCTGAAGATGGTGTACGTGGTTCTCCTCTCTCTCCATTTTCTCCTCACAACAACCCTGTGAGGTAGGTAGGACTGAGAGATGGTAACTGGCCCAAGATCACTCAACAAGCTTCATGACTGAGTGGGGAACTGAACCCTGATCTCCCAGGTCTTAGTCCAACACTATAACCACTACACTACACTGGCTCTCAGTCTGATGCTTCAACAAGCTGTGTCTGCTGAATGTTCCTCTTCCACACATGTTCCTATTTCTGGAATGGAAGAACCATACAATTTGATGGCAAAAGAGAAGATAAAGCAATGGATCAGGGGACGGTAGTATTTCTGTGTCATTTCTTGTTGGTTACTGCTCAGATCTCACCCTTGTGTGCATGTCTGGTACTGGTGAATTTTAAACAGGTTGGCAAAGACGGAAAACCATAATAAAAGAGACAAATCTAATTTCAGAGAACAACAACAAAAGGCCAGGCCTCCTGTTGCTAAAGCTCAAAACCAATCAGGCAGCCAAAACAAATGATTAAACACTTGAGCAAAGAGGCTTGGAGAGAGTGCATTTCACACAGCTGCATCCAGAAGCCATACAGAGACATTCAGAAAAGTGTGATGGAGCCTGCACAGACTAGCTTGAAACTCACACTTCAGCAAGCAAAGGACTTTTTAAAAAAAGTATCATGGGTTATCAGATGCTGTTAAATAAAATGAATCGAACAGGTAGCTTCACAAAGCAAGAATACAAATTCAACAGGCCCCTCTATACATTGTTTTTTATTGCGTGTTCATGATTATTTGTGCTCACGATGACAGTAGGGCAGTCACACATGATCCCTCCTTCAGTACTGTTTGCACCAGCAAACGTTTTGGGGAGGAGACACTCTTTCAATTCCAGGCAAGGCTTCATTCTGCCCCACTCATTTTCTGTGTGCAGTGATGGTTATTTTTTGTTTGTGATTTGATGGCTTTAAATCACAAATTGAAAATGAAACGGACTGCCTTCAAGTTGATCCCCACTTATGGCAACCCTATGAATAGGGATTTCATGGTAAGTGGTATTCAGAGGGGGTTTACCATTGCCTCCCTCTGAGGCTAGTCCTCCCAGCTGGCTAGGGCCTGCTCAGCTTGCCACAGCCCCTTCCTTGTCCGCAACTGCCATCTGGGGGGCAACTGGGTTCCTTGGGACTATGCAGCTTGCCCACGGCTGCACAGGTGGGAGGGCACGTAACCCCTGAGGCACTCACTGTGGGGGTGATCTTTAGCTGGCCCTTTACACCTGGGAGACACGAGCAAGGATTTGAACTCACAGACTCTGGACTCACAGCCAGGCTCTCCTCCCCACTGTGTTATACCAGCTGTGAATCACAAATTAGCCAACAATAATAATGATATAACTGAAAATATGTCTTTCTGATATCTTTGAGTGAAGCATGGCAGATTGTTTTAATTGTCAATTGTGGTGGGTGAGGATTTGATATTTTGCATCCTGAATGCAGAGTAGACCCACTGAAATGAATGAACCTAAGTTAGTCATTTCAATTCGCTTCAATGGGTTTACTCTGAGTAAGATTAACAATGGATATAACTCTATGCTTTTTCTAAAAAAATGACTTATGGTCGAAATACATTTGATCTAATTTGACACAGAGGCTTTCCAGAATGCAGTTATATTAGACCTGTTAAAAATTATTCAGACGGGCTCCATTGGACTCTGGGATGGGCCTCAGTTGACTTTTCCTTGTTCTCACTTTGGTGTTCTTGAAAGAGTGTGGTCACAATTGCTTCATGGATGCTCTGTGCAACATAGTCCAGGTTCTTTGAGTTAATGCTGCAGATGTTGATCTGCTTGTTTGCAAGGAGGTAGATGTGTTTATGCTTCGCTAGGAACTCCACTTGGGAAGCTGGCAGGAAATAAGTGTCATTATTCACCTCAGCATAAAACCAGCTATGAGCAAATGGCTTATCAATTTAAAATCTGATTTAGAATGGAATGGGATCCATTTTCCCCTCCTTGAGCAGGCTTCACTCCTACCATCCATCAGCTCATGGGCAAGTCTTGCTCCAGCAAAGGAACTGCCAGGAGCAAACCTCCCCTACCTGTATTATATCTGGTGTAGGGCGACTAGCATGACCTCTTCAAAAATGGCCTCGCAGGCCAAATGGGGAGGTCTGATGGGCCCAGTCAGGCCCCAGGGTGGAGGTCCCCCACCCCTGATTTAGATGATTTTTAAAAAGATTAAGAAACACCAGTTATGCAAATGAAGCATGTATACAAATGATGCTTGTATTTACTTAGCCTAAATGGCTGCATAGTTTAGGGCTGACTTGATACAAATCTGTTGGCTGGAGAATTTCCCCTCCCCAGGGTAAAGGAAATGTTCCCCCACTTCCCAAATCTTCCCGTTCACTCATCTCATCTCTGAAGTACCTGCTTCATGTCCCCTGCCCAGTCTGAATGAACTGGATGATTCCATTTCTTATTTAACTCTCACACAGCTAGCTAACTGGGACGTTAATTAGCGGATTATCCACAGCTTTTGTAATCATCCATGAATCACGACTACATAGAAGCATATTTTGTTTCCAATGAAAACATTGCAAAGCATGACTAGCATACTAAAGACATCCCCCTCCCGATATAGCAAAGATTTTGGGACTTGTATATGCCAAAATATGTTTTTGGGGTAAAATTTGCAGGTATGGGGGAAAGGGGAGGATTTCTCTGAATTACATGTAACATCCGAGACTGCAGTGATGGGTTCTCATCCCAGGCTCTCTTACAGCACAATTCAAACCCAAGATCTGCCGGGATGAGTGAGTTTGGGATAGGTGGATCTTGGTTGTCCTGGCTTACTTTTGTTTCCATCCTCCTTCCTGCTGAGTTCTACAAGGGCAACATTGAGACTTAGGAGGAGGAGGAGGAAGCAGGCAGGCATTTGTAATGTGGTTGTAATTAAGAAGGCTAGCAGATGGGGGCCGGCTGAGGGCAGACTGAGGCAGTGGGGCAGTGCCCTAATGGACCAGTCTCTCCACTGACTATGCGTATGGAGGAAGCTCTTCTTAACAGACATAAGTAGGTCCAGAGTGATATATGTGCTTAAGGGAAGCAACTGCTTAAAACTGGGATTGCAATGTGGTGCCCATGGGCACAATGGCGCCCTTGAGGACTTTGCTGGCACCTACAAAACCTCTGAGCCCCACCTCCTTCATCATGAAGTAGTGAGGGGGTGACATTACACTCCTCCCCCAAAAAAAGCACTGAAGAGGGCAGTTGGAAGGAAGTCACTTTGTCTTTCAGCTTTATGTGCTTCCCAAAGTGCAGATTAGCATCTTAGCAGCTGAACAGAAAGTGGAGCAACCAAGAGAGCAGGAGAGAAAGGGGAGTGATCTGGGAGACTGGGGGGGAAGGAAAAGGAGTAGTGAGTGGGGAAAACAACCCAATGAGGACTGAGTATGTTCAGTGGCCATAGAATTCTGACTCACTGTTGGGGTACACAACAGGAGACTGGGGACAAGGGAAATGGAATGAGAGTTGGCCGAAACACTGAACAGAAACACTTTACGCTGCAACACTTTGTTGCAGCTCCATTTGTGCCCTTCAAAAATCAGTGCTTTTATAAGCTATCCAGAGGCTCTGCTCTCCCCTCCTCAGAAATGATGATCCCCTTCTCCTAGGGCCAGTTCAGAGGAGCATTTAGATGTGGTGAGATGAGAATTACTTCCAGGGGAGCAAACAATACCAAATCCATGGTGAAGCAGTTCCATGACTGCTTCACCATGCCTCCAGATCGATAACAACAAGCAGAGGCCAAAGAAGGATCCATGCAGCTTGCAAGATTTGACCCTAGCGCTTAGGAAGGAGACAGCCTGGATGTAGACACATCCTGGGCTTAGCGACAGAGAAGGCTTATTGGATACGTACGAAGGAGCCCAATGAAGCTATATACTCCTGACTGGGCTGTAAGATGCTCCCAAGAACCTGGTGTCCCCAGGATACGCAGCTTCTCCTTCAGTTTTTCTCTGATCAGCATAATCCTCTTTACTAGTGACAGCAGACTCTGTTTCCTGTGGAAGACAGGAATAGAAAAAATATGACATGAGGATTTTTTTCTGGCTCTCCTCATTCAATGCTATTTGTTTGGGGCTCAATCAGAACTAGGGTTTATTTCTCTCTTTTTTTCAAGTTATTATTTCAAAATAGGGGTGGGCAAACCTGTCTGTTTTGGTTCCTCTCAGTTTCTCCTTTCTCCAGTCTTGTACAGTTCTCCACATTTCCACTTTGGTTTACAATTAAAAAACAAACAAACTACTCTTGAAAGTTTATCAGCATTTTAGTTTGAATTGCTCCTAATACAGGATTTTTTGTAAGCAATTTTTCCCAGTAGACACATTTGTGCATAACAGTTTCCCAATGTAATGCATTTGTGTATGTTGTTGTTGTTAATAATAATAATAATAATACCCCACCCTTCACCCAAAGGGCAGGTTACAACCATTTTAAACACGTCATTAGAAACAGTTAAAAACAACTTAAACCACATCACAGAAAATAGGGTGTATCCTAAAAATATACATCTCAGGTGCTGAAGGGTAAAGAGGTGCACACTTTATATGCATTTTTGTACACATTACTTGGCTGTAGAACTGCACTGCAAAATTAGAAGTATGAATTGCGAGGGATGGCTGTGTTTCCGTTTGCATACTGTTTGAAAAGTGCAAATCAGGTAGGTTTGCCTTTAAATGCAAACTAAATCAAATTTCTCCCCCATCCCCACTTCAAAGCTAGGAAGGGTGTGTTAGTGCCAATCATAAATTTAGCAAGTAACTACTGCTGTTGTGAATGGCCACTGTGCCTATCTTGTATATCAGGGATAGGGAGTCTTTGGCCCTCCAGATGTTGTCGGGACTCCAGCTCCCATCAGCCCCAGCCAGCATCAACAATGGTCAAGGATGATGGGACTTGTAGTCAAACGACTTCTGGAGGTCCACTGCGTCCTTTCCTGTTGTATACCTTTTGAGCGTTGCACGAACATGTCACAAATTATAGCTGTTGTGCGTTTTGTGGCATTTTAGTATACATCCATAGATATGATATTTTTCTTAGGGTGTCGTCATGCTGTATTCATGTGACCACAACCTTCTAAATGGTGTGGGGCCATGGCAGCAGAGGCAGCAGCAGGCGAGGCAGGCCGGCGAGTGGATGGGCAGTCGAGGGAGGGAGGGAGATACAGCAATAGCAGTAGTGGCTGGTTGAGCTGCGGAGGAACAGGCATGACAGGCTAGGGCAGCTCCTCAACAACTGGCCTGCTCTGCCATCGCTGCCTACCTTACCTCACCAACCAACTATGTTGATTTGGCAATCATGCTCTTGTCCAATACAAAACCAAACCACAGAGTTGCATGGCTACCTCCTTACCACTCATATAGCAGAGCAGGGCTGGTCAGCACCATTGCTATGACCCGTGCCCCCAAGCTGGTGGGCCCAAACCACGTCATGCGTATTTGCTTGGCCAGCTGGGATTGGATTCTGATCAGTGTCTGATTGTCTTTCGTCACCACAATGAGGTTTCCCACCCTCTCATCTGTGGAAAGTAGCAAAAGGAAACAGGTCACATAAGTCATGGCACATCCAAATCAAGTATACACAAATCAGTTACATTTCTGTGTCCCCAGAGCTTGGAAAAGTTACTTTTTTGAACTACAACTCCCATCAGCCCCAGCCAGCATGGCCACTGGATTGGGCTGATGGGAGTTGTAGTTCAAAAAAGTAACTTTTTCAAGCTCTGTGTGTCCCCCACAAAACACCTTCAGACTACACTTCAAATCCCTCCACCAAGTTTAGAAACATGCGGTCATAGGAACATGGGAAGCTGCTGGATACTGAGTCAGAGTATTAGTCCTTCTAGCTCAGTATTGTCTACACTGACTAGCAGCAACTCTCCAGGATTTCATAGAATCGTAGAGTTGGAAGGGGCCTATAAGGGGCCTATAAGCCTCAATGCAGGAATCCAAATTAAAGCGTACCCGACAGGTGGCTGCCCAGCTGCCTCTTGAACGCCTCCAGTGTTGGAGAGCCCACCACTTCCCTATGTCATTGGTTCCATTGTCGTACTGCTCTAACAGTTGGGAAGTTTTTCCTGATGTTCAGTTGAAATCTGGCTTCCTGAAACTTGAGCCCATTATTCAGTGTCTTGCACTCTAGGATTATGGAGAAGAGATCCTGGCCCTCCTCTGTGTGACAACCTTTCAAGTACTCAAACAGTGCTATCATATCTCCACTCCATCTTCTCTTCTCCTGGCTAAACATTCCCAGTTCTTTCAGTCTCTCCTAACAGGGCTTTGTTTCCAGTCCCCTGATCAACCTTGTTGCCCTCCTCTGAATCTGTTCCCGTTTGTCTGCATCCTTCTTAACGTGTGGTGTCCAGAACTGGATGCACTACTCAAGATGAGGCCTAACCAGCGCTGAATAGACAGGATTCTCTCCCAGTCCTATCTGGAGATGCCAGAGGCTGAACCTGCATGCAAAGCAGATACTCTATCACTGAGCCACAGCCTCTTCCCTTGATTCTTTTGAGCCTTCCTCATAGGAACAAAGGAAGCTGCCTTATACCTAGTCAGACCATTGGTTCACCTAGCTCACTATTGTCTACTTTGACTGGCAGGGACTCTTCAGGATCTCAGATGAGAGACATTCCCAGCCTTACTTTGAGACACCGGGGATCGAACCTGGGACCTTCTGCGTGCAAAGCAGATGTTCTGCTATTGAGTTGCAGCCCTTCACTGATTCACAATCCGTAAATCAGAGGTGGGGAATCTCTGGCCCTCCAGATATTGTTGGATTCCAATATCCATCACTCCTAACCCTTGGCAATGTTGGCTGGGCATAATGAGAGTTATAGTTCAACAACATCTGGAGGGCTACAGGTTCTCTTTCCCTGCTGTAGATACTGGGTTGTATCCAGACTTAGTCATTCTTGGAGAAGACCCATTGCTAGCCAATGCCTGGACCCAGTTCCGTATGAAATCTTCTTAGAGAAAAAGGACTATCTGCACCATTAGCCCCAAAACTTGAACCAAGGAGCTGACATATCCTGAGGAATACCCCGTGACTGCCAGCCCAGAGGAGAACCTACACAAAGTGGCTGTAAAATCAGGGTACCCAATGCCCCCTAGCAGGACACTAACCTTAGCTTCAGATGCTCCTCCATCACCTCTAGAACGCAGAAGGAGACATTCATGAGCCCAAGAAGAAGCCCAAAATAGGGGGTAGGGTATATCACCATCATCATTATTGACAAAGTATATACCCCTTAATTACCGTTGTCTCTAAGCATTGTACAGGAGCCTCAATGCAATGAAACTAAGCCAGGTACCATGACACCTCCCATCTCTGAGCCCTATTTGGGAGGAGGCAGCAAGAACTAAATTTGTGCTCTGGATCTGGGCTCTCCTGAAGCTCCAGGAAAGAATGGTGTAGCAGGGGCAGTAATTGAATCACTCATTTGCTACTTGGCTGTTGCTATTGCAACATCTTCTTTATATCCAGCTTCTTGGCTGGACAGCTCCCCTGCTGATTCAGCACACTTTGCCTAGGGGACCAGCTTCTGTTGCTCATGCTGGGCTGGACAGCTCCCAGCCTCTATGATGAGGAACTGAGCCAAGCTGTCCAGGTTTGGTCAGAATGAGGCAATAGGAGGGGAGAGGAGGTCCCCAGGCATCACTCTCTCTGTCCCCTGTGCTATCAATTGAAGAAGGTGACAAAAAAGGACAGGATGCTGCAGTGCTTTAAGGGTTGGATGAGGCCCAGGAAGACTAAGTTCAAATTCTCACTTGAACACAAACATAATCGATGCCTTTGGGCCAGTTGCTGTCTCTCAACCTGACTTACTTCATAGGGTTGGTGTGAGGACATAGGGCGGGGAGGGGGAGATGCTGAAACAAGAAATTAAATGTAGTAAATCAATAATTTCAGGCATAAGAGACCATTCATCCAACCGTAGTGTTCAGGGAACACCTGCAAGCTTCCCAAGGAAGCTGCCTTAAACGGAGTCAGTCCACTGGCCAATCTAGCATTGACTACACTTTTACCATATGAACCTTCACTGACCCTGAGATTGGTGTCTGAGACCCTTTTCTGTGTGTCACATCTGAGGAAGGTCAACAGGGTGGTGATGAGAGAATGAGCCCTTTTAGGAATAGCTCCCTGTCTATGGAATGCTCTTCCCAGGGAGGCCCACCGATGCCAGACAAAGTTTAGTTTTCTTGAGCACTTGGCAGCACCAGTTATTGAATGTTTGCATTCTGATTATATTTTAAATAGGCTTGTGCATTTTTATTCTTGGATTTTTATACTGGTTGTAAATTGCTTGGAGACTTTTTGTAGTGCGAATTAATACAAGTAAATCTATAACAACTGTCAGTGGCTTTTCCGGGTTTCAGGCAGAGGACATTGCCAGCCCTACCTGGAGATGCTGGGGATTGAACCTGGGACCTTCTTCATGCAAAGTAGATACTCTACCGATGAGCTATGGCTCTTCCCCCATGCTCAGAGTTATTTGAGTAATTCTTCATGAGCACAACCCAGTTTTACTCCAGTTTAGAGCGTGCTTTTGGATGGCCCACAAAAATCATGGAGTTTTGAACCCACTCCATAAAACCACCAAATGCATAAATGTGATATGAACTGGGCATTGGTGTAGCAAGGCAAAGCCTGGAATTACTCATAGGAAAAAAAGTGAATAATTCATGGTGAGTTCACTCACGGTTGCTCTCTAATTTCCGAACTCCTTTCTCTTGTCTTTGGGGACCCCTAGTGTTTGAACATAGATATGATATATTTCCAGAGCTGACAGGGACTCCCAGCCTTTCCTGCTAGGACATATCTGCTTTTTCTTAGGGCCCCTTTCCCAAACCTGTTATCAGCCTGGGGATGATGGGAGTTGCAGTCCAAAAACATCTGTAGGGCATCAGGTTCAGGAAGGATGACTTAGAGCAACGATGCATTGGCTTAACAGTGATGTGCAATTGCCCAGTGAGGATTTTGGTGAGAAGCTCCATGGTAGAGCATCTGCCATGGTATAGCACATGTGCTGCACATGGAAGGCCTCAGGTTCAATCCCTGGCACCTTCAGTTAAAAGATCAAGTTACGAATGATGGGAAAGGCCTCTGCCCGAGTCCTTGGATTGCTGCTGCCAGTCACGTGGCAGTTGTGAAACCAGCAATGTAAGGGGGACATACATGTATGAACACTTAACACAGGCCCTTAACACAGTGGTAGGGATGAGACTAGCTGGAATGACCTCACAGTCCCCTTGTGCATGCTTTCAAGGTTCAATGTGCAGGGGTTTAATGTGACTCCACTATCCTCTCCCATGATGCTTTGTCTAACTTGGCCAAATGAGAACTCAGAGACTTACCATATAAGCCAAAGATTTTAGAAAAAGACTGGGCGCACAAAAGCTCAAAACCTTTCCCCACAAAGTGCTGCAATGCCCAAGCATCCCTGTCCAAGTTGCCTGAAGCCAGTCCTTGAGCTGCAATGTCAAAAAAGGGGAAGAGGTGCCTTTTCTGGGGACCCAAAAGAGATGGGGTGGGGGAAGAAGAAGCAAATGCATTGTGAAATTGGCTGACTCATTATTGCGAATAAGACTGTTGCTATGGTTTCGCCTAAAAGCAGCCTTGCATTTAAGCACTAGCCCTGGTAGCCATAGGCATAGGATTTGCATATAGATGAGTGAGTGAGCGAGCCAATGGAAAATGGATGGAGCACTCTGTTTCTCCTCCATAGCCCACTGCAGAAACCAAGTTGGCTGTCAGAGGAGGGAAGTCCCCTCCTCCGTGCCTAGCACAGAAATGCAGAAACCAAAAGATCATCTTATTTACTTATTTGTAAAAAAGTCTGTATCACCAGCATTAAGAGGGGGGGAAATCATGGCAGTGAATAGTACATCTACAGTAAAATTACATTTAAAAAATCAGTACAAATGCCTCTGGACCTCCCCAAAAGCTGTTGTTGATCAGCCTAAACAGTTTACAGTTCATAAGTGTGTCAATGAGCTAATGTGCAGCTCAGAATTGTGCTTATGGAGAAAATGGCCCCTGGAAGACTGAAGCAAGTAAGCCAAGCTGTAGAACAGCGCAAAATCTTGGGATCATCTAACCAGGCAAAATACGTATTTCCAATCCCAAATCTGGCAAGAGGAGTTTTATGGCAACACAGATAGGGACTGACTTCATGATTGCTTCCCGCTGTGTATACCTTTTATCTATTGCAGGGCAGAGCTTGGAAGTAACTCGTTATTTTTAATGAGTTACTTTTAATTCGTTACAATTTTAAATAACGAGTGGGTAATTCCATTACATTTGGCAAGTAACGGAATGAATAGTAATTTCCCTACTTTTCAGCTTCAACTTTAACGTTTCCACATTAGGTTGGACGTTACTTGGGGGCGGGAACAAGGGGAAGTCAGCTCCTGGCTGTGATTGGTTAACACAAGACATGTGCCTCACACTGATTGGACCTCTGCGCAGACTGTCTCTTCCCTCGTGATCTGTGTTAGGAGGCACGATAGAAGAGATGAATAGGCAGGGGGAGCCTGCTAGCATCTGACTCTGAGAGGAAAAAATGGACGCCGGAGGAAAAAGCCAGGGCAAGGAAGGCAGAATGGCGAAGAGCTGTGGAGGTGAGTGACGATGATTTGTGTGTGTGTGTGCCCCGGTGTGTGTGTTTTCGGCTGGAGTCTCTGGTTTTGGGGGGAGGGCGCTCCGGCTCTCTGGCTACCACCCCTTACTCTCTGGACTCTCCACTTCAATTTTTTTTAAAAAAACTTTCTAGGTGGTCTAATTCCCAAGATATACACCAAAACGTAACCCCCCCCTGCACAACTTTTTTTTAAACAGATTATGTTCTAGTTACAACTCCCATCAGCCCAATCCAGTGGCCATGCTGGCTGGGGCTGATGGGAGTTGTAGTTTAAAGTAACTTTTCAAAGCTCTGGCTGCAACCCTGCCCTTTCATGATAAAGTGCAGACTTGTGTTTGTGTTGTAAATCTCTCTCCCTCCAACCCTATTTTTAAAGAAATTAGGCAGGGTTTATCACAGTTTTTATTATGTAGGAAACTAATACTCATTTTTTAAAAAAATGAATGAAGTTTATTTATTTTTATTATTTTATTTATATCCCACCCTTCCTCCCAGTAAGAGCCCAGGGCAGCAAACAAAAGCACTAAAAACACTTTAAAAATCATAAAAACAGACTTTAAAATATATTAAAACAAAACATCTTTAAAAACATTTTTAAAAGCTTTAAAAACATTTTTTTAAGAAAAAGTTTAAAAACATATTAAAAAGCAATTTCAACACAGACGCAGACTGGGATAAGCTCTCAACTTAAAGGACTTGTTAAAAGAACAAGTTTCTTATCACTTGAGGCTGCAGTTTTCCCTGGTTGAGTAAGCCCCATTGAATACATTGGGACTTGCTTCTGAGTAAACAAACATAGGATTGCACTATAAATATCTTTACAGGTTATATAAATAAACATATTTGATAGTCATGCTTATATAAATATTTTCATAGAATCATAGAATAGTAGGGTTGGAAGGGGCCTATAAGGCCATCAAGTCCAACCCCCTGCTCAATGCAGGAATCCAAATCAAAGCATTCCCGACAGATGGCTGTCCAGCTGCCTCTTGAATGCCTCCAGTGTCGGAGATCCCACTACCTCTCTAGTAATTAGTTCCATTGTTGTATGGCTCTAACAGTTAGGAAGCTTTTCCTGATGTCCAGTCAAAATCTGGCTTCTTGCAACTTGAGCCCATTATTCTGTGTCCCGCACTCTGGGATCATTGAGAAGAGATCCCGGCCCTCCTCTGTGTGGCAACCTTTCAAATACTTGAAGAGTGCTATCATATCTCCCCTCAGTCTTCTCTTCTCCAGGTTAAATATGCCCAGTTCCTTCAGTCTCTCCTCATAGGGCTTTGTTTCCAGTCCCCTGATCATCCTTGTTGCCCTCTTTTGAACCTGTTCCAGTTTGTCTATATCCTTCTTGAAGTGCAGAGACCAGAACTGGACACAGCACTCAAGATGAGGCCTAACCAGTGCTGAATAGAGGGGAACTAATACTTCACATGATTTGGAAACTATACTTCTGTTAATGCAGCCTGATATAGCATTTGCCTTTTTTGCAGCCACATCACACTGTTGGCTCATATTCAGCTTGTGATCAACAACAATTCCAAGATCCTTCTTGCATGTCGTACTGCTGAGCCAAGTATCCCCCATCTTATAACTGTGCATTTGGTTTCTTTTTCCTAAGTGTAGAACTTTTACTTCCACCCAGTTTTGTCATGCTGTGTCCCTATAAGTATCCAATTGCATACTATGGTTGTACAATACTTCCTTTACATTTTAAGTATGCCTTGGGGTAGTCATGGTTCTCCATTGTTTTCATCCTGAGGGGCAGATAGGCTGAGAAATGGTGAGTAGCCCATGGTCACCCACTACACTTTATAGCTTATTTTCATTTTGAAAAATTAATTAAAACAATTTACATGCAGGCAAAATTTATTAAGCGGATTCACACAATATGTGTAAAGCACATCCAACTCGCATTTAAAGTGCATGACTTCCCCTAAAGAATTCTGGGAAGTGTCATTTCCCCCTCACAGTTATAGTTCTCACCACTCTTAACAAACTGCAGTTCCCATGATTCTGTGGTGGGATTCATGTGCTTCAAATGGGTGTTGAATGTGCTTTAAAGGAATGGTGTGGATCTGCCCTAGGTATGATGTTCATTCAAGAGTGAATTGAAAAGAACAATTTTAAAAGATACTTCTTACTCTTACTCATTTTTCAGACCTCTTTCTGAAGTAAAGGGTCAAATCTGTAAAAACATTTGGAGCAGCCACATTAAAAGATAAGGGCAGGGTATTCCAGGCAGGGGGTTGCCAACCCTGCTTAGATATGGATGTCTTTGCAGAAGAACCCTAGTCAAGGTTTACCAACAGCACAGTCCAAACTATATCTACTTAGAAGTCAGTCCTGTTGAGTTCTATGGGGCTTAATCCCTTAGTAAGTGTGTTTAGAATTGCAGCCTTCAGGAGCCTCCATCTTTACTCCCCAAAGCTCCCATCTAACATCTCCACAACACTAGGCTCCTTTGTCTCTGCTGTGGCCTTCTGGTGACTGCCCTAGCCTGAAGGCACTTAAACCTTCTTGCTGAAAGCAAGTAGGCTAGATTAAATGTTCCCTACCCAGGCTCATATATATAAAATATAAACGGCATTTTGTCAACAGTATTTTTGTCTACATTTTATACCTCATCCTTGGTTTTCCAAGCTTGGCATGGAATGCTTCTCATACAGAATTAATTTGAAATGCTGCATATTTATTATCATAATCATCATATTCAAAATAAAAAATATATGTACCGCCTTCAAGTTGATTCCAACTTATGGTGACCCTATGAATAGGGTTTTCATGAGGCTGAGAGGCAGTGACTGGCCCAGTGAGCTTCATGGCTATGTGGGGATTTGAACCCTAGTCTCATTTTGTTCTCACAACAACCCTGTGAGATAGTAGGTTAGACTGGCCCAGGCAGGGTTATTTAGTGAGCAAAAATGATGCAAATAGGATCTCTTTTAATTGTGCTATCGACCTGCTTACTTCCACTCTGACTGGGGCATCTTGCAGCATGGGGAAGAGATGGGGGCACATCACAGCTGAAGTTCACCCACATAGGAGCATTATCTCTTGTTTATTACAGAGACGCCTGTTGCAGGTTTTGCTGCTGAGAGCAGCAGTCAGTTAGTGCGGCCACTTGAGTCACAGCTTGTTGATCCTGAGGAGGCAAAACTAGAAAGTGAGGTTCAGAAAGGAGGCCCTGTCCACGAGGAGGAGGAGGGCATGAAGCAGTGCCAGTTGCCCACAGCCACATCTGCAGAACAGCAAGTACCATGGTTTGGCTTTGAGAAAGCTTGTACATTTGTGAGCCAGAGTGGGAAAAATGTTGTTGTACGATGCAATTACTGCCTTCCAAGGATCAAAAATCTGAGATCAGCTGTTTCCTCCTCATCCAATGTGAAGAAACATTTTGAGGTAAGCCTTTGTCATGCTGGTCCTCAAAGAGTGTCCATTGTCTATTTATGTTTAAATTGTGAAGTTCCTCTTCCATTTTTTCTTGGATTCATGCTTTGTTCTTCTTCCTCAGAGGGCACACCCTGAGAAGCTGAGAGCAATTGAAGAAGCAATAAAGGCAAGGAGACGTGGCCTTCCTGAACCAATGCATGAGACCCCTCCTCCCAAAATGCTGAAGCAGCAGCAGACAACCCTTGAGAGGTGGGGATCTGGCAGGGATCTGCTTCTTCTGGCAGCCTGCGTACACCCTCGCTTCAAACTAGATCGACTGGAATCGTGTCAGGCCACCACCCATACCAACAAGTAAGAACATTAGGGAAGCCCTTTGGGTGGATTACTCCAAGGGAAATGTTGTCTCAAGGGAGGCATCAGAGGGCTTAAGGTGGTAGGCAGGGGCTGGGCCTTTTCTTCCTGGGGCTCCTCATCACAACCTTGGGTTGCTGCAGGTAATCCTTAAGGGTCTGCTGTGCTGCCCCATGAGTGTGGTGACTTGGTCACCTTCCTACCTTCCATGTCATCATCCACAGGCTCAGGCTGGACCCTGAACCAGGGGACATGACAAGCATCAGGAAATGAAGAGCAGATGATGGTTTCCTAACATATATGTGTTAACATATCCTCTCTCTTTCTTAGATACACAATGGAAGCCTTGTTGAAAGCCGAAATAAAGATGGGTGTACTTAATGAGGACAGTGATCAGTCTTCAGATAAAGACCAGGAAGGAGATGACTTAGAAGATGACTTCTTTAACTTTCTGCCCCAGGGCAAGAAGTCAGCAGTGGACACTGCTGAGGAGGAACTGGTGAGGTACCTGAGGTCTCCCAGCAGGGAAGTGTCATCACTCCATGGCTTTCCACGTGTGCTGCGGCGTTTTTTGCAGCACAACACAGGCATGCCTTCAAGTGCCGCAGTAGAACGCCTGTTTAGTACTGGTGGCAACGTAATGACTGTAAAAAGACATTCCTTGTCTGACATGCTCTTTGAGCATCTTGTTCTTTTGAGACATAACAGAAACATATTATAAAAGCATTTCAAGTGTAAAATCTGATTTCAAGAGTTGGGGTATCTTCATTGCTTGGGGGGATGTGAGATTCTGTTATGCCATTATGTTAATCTTATGGATATTTTTTTTTAATTCTACTACCCCCTGTGTGTGTGTGTTTATTTTTAATATTGTTTTAGGCTTCTTAGATGTGCAGCAGCCAAGGCCAGCACCTTGTAGGAGTTTTTTTTTAAAAGTAACTGAAATGTAATTGTAGTGATTACTTTTGAGAAAAAGTAAAGTAATCAGTTACTTTCAGAGCAATTGTAATTGTAACGGTAATTACTACTTTTTTTGGGCCAAGTAATTGTAACTGTAATTTATTACTTTTTAAAAGTAATCTTCCAAGCTCTGTTGCAGGGATAAGGAATCTGTGGTCCTCCAGATGCTGCTGGATCACCCTTGACTGACTTGACTCCCATCATGCCATGCTGACTGGGGCTGATGGGAGCTGGAGTCCAGCGACATCAGGAGGGCCTCAGGTTCTGCATTCCTAGCCTCTTGGGTCATTGACCTCTCCAGCTGCTTCCTAAAGTTACCTCCATCACTTCTGCAACTTCTGTCCACTGTTTGGGTGTCAGGCCAGTTTCTTCAGGAGCATGCAGGAACACAACGGAGCCTTCTGGCGCACCCTGAAAGCAAACCAATCCATCAATCAATGCCTTATGTGGATTATGAATGCTGGGAGTCGCAGAGGTGGGGTGAGATTCTGGAAAGAAAATTGGATATGACTGAGACAAATTTTATGGTTCATCAATGGCAGTTTGTCATCCTTCCTAAGTACAAAGCCTTCATATTCAGAAGCAATACACTTTTGATTACAAAGCACTAATACAGTAGAAGCAATGGTTTCCATCAGACATATGGAACAGCACACTGTATCTCAGTGTCAGAACACATGCTTTGCTTGCAGAAGGTGCCAGGTTCACCTGCCTTATACTGAGTCAGACAATTTGTTCATCTACCTCAGTATTGTCTACTCTGACTGAGAAAGGCTCTCCAGGGCTTCAGAAAGCGGACATTCCCAGCTCTATGTGGAGATGCCGGGGATTGAACCTGCCATCTTCAGCATGCAAAGCAGATGCTCTACCACTGAGCCAAGCGCCTTCAGCTATTGCTTAGCATTTCCTCTGCACGGGTTTATATGGCAGGCAATGGGGAAGGCTTCTGCCTGAGGCCCAGTTAAGGTAGATAATGCTAGGCTAGATGAACCCAGTGTCTGACCTGAGTGTCCTGTGTTCTGATGGCAAATGGGCACTATTGTAGGTAGGGCACTGCATTTTTAAAAATAATTCACATTAGCATCCCATTCTTCCTCTGCAAAGTTTAGAGTGGCATGCAACATCCCTGTAAAGTAGGTTAGGCTAAGGCAGAGAATGATTTGTCTAGGTGAGCAGAGGCTTGTACCTGAGTTTCCCACATTCTCTCCCAGACCAACACTCTAGCTCAGGGATGGCTAACCTTTTTGGGTCAGAGGATTGCTTTCACTCTTGGCAGCTCTCTGCAGGCCGCATACCAGCAGCGGGCAGGGCCAAAAGTGGGTGTGGCCATCCTATACTATCACATGCAAACACAATGAGGTATATAGCTCCTCTTCCTCAGCTGATCTATGCCTCTTTGTGGATGTGACAGTGAAATGGTCACGCCCACTTTTCGGCCATGCCCACTGTTCAGATAAGCTGAGGAAGGAGGTAGCTGAGGGTCTAATGACCAGAAAGGGGAGATTTGTATTCTCATCAGGGTGCTGGGCTCTGCCTTCCATAGAGTTGTGTCTACTGTACCCCTTTTTGCCAATGATGAAAACCAGAAAAAAAATGCTGTGGAAGGGAGATTAGAGGTTGCAGATAGGAAAGTAAAGTAGGTTATGTTTTATGTCTCCAGACATGGTGTTCTGACTCTCTGTTAATCCTATATGATGTCAGAAGTAGGGAAGGGGGAGAAATTTGATTCAGTTCTCATTTAAAGGTGAATCTACCTAGTTAGTATTTTCTGAAACAGTATGAGAACTGAAACACCATCCGTCAAAATTCGGACTTCTCTGAATTTTGCAATGGAATCCTCCACCCAAGCAATATGCACAAAAATGCATATACTGGAATAAAGTGTGCATTAAATGCACATATTTGTAAAAATAACACACGAACTGCACTATATTAGGGAGAAATTGCTTTGCAAAAATGTGTATATTATGCAGAACTGCATGCATACATACATATGTATATTGGGAGAAATCTGCACTAAAACACTGATGAATTTTCATAAGGATTTTTAAAAAAATTAATTCACAAACTGATGTGGAAAATGATGGAGAACTGAACTTAAGGCAGGAAAAATGAGAAACTGAGAGACCCGAAGTTGACGGATTTGTCCATCCCTAGTCAAATCCTCCGTGGCACAGAGTGGTAAGTGGCGGTAATGCAGCCGAAGCTCTGCTCACGGCCGGAGTTCGATTCCAATGGAAGGAGGAAGTCAAATCTCCGGTAAAAGGGGTCGAGGTCCACTCAGCCTTCCATCCATCCGTGGTCAGTAAAATGAGTACCCGGCATACGCTGGGGGGTAAAGAAAGGCCGGGGAAGGAACTGGCAATCCCACCCCATATATACAGTCTGCCTAATAAACGTTGCAAGACGTCACCCTAAGAGTCAGAAATGACTCACACTACAAGTGCGGGGACACCTTTACCTTTAGTCAGAAATGGAGACCGTGTATGTCCTTTTTGGGACAGCCTCACAAGAAGAAAGACACAGGCTAACAAGGAATCCTAGAAGGCTCAGTTCCTACAGCCATAGTGTTTATCACTGCTGTAAGTAACAGCCAAAGGAGAGGCCTGAGAGAGCCTGTAGGAAGGCTCAACTGTTGCAGCTATAGGCAGTATATCACTCCAGAAAGGGGGGGGGATTGAGAGAGCCAACAAGAATCTGTAAGGGTGACTCCAATCCAATCCAATCCAATCCAATCCATCTCTAACCCCTGATCAAGCAAGGAAGTTCTTATATTCTGAGGTCTTTACCTCCAGCTCCCCCAGGAACCCTTCTGTATCGACAGTCAATTTGACGGGATCCCAGTAATGGTAAGTACGAATGTCTGTAAAGCCAGCGACTTGGAATATACAACCGAGATTGTCTGAAAAGATAGAGAGAGAAAACCAATGGAGCATTTTGTGCCAGCTTTACTTTATTTTTATTTGATTTTTGGTTGAGATTGAGATGTACACTCACCGATAAGGAATGCGGAGGGGGTCATCATTCAGTGATGGAGCACATGCTTTGCATGCAGACAGCCCAAGATTCAGTCTCCAATGAAAGGATGTCAGGGAGAAGGGCAGGGAAAGACCTCTGCCTGAGTCCATGGAGATCTATGCCTGTCAGAGTCAGGGCCAGCCCTACCATTAGACAGAGTGAGGTGTCTGCCTCAGGCAGCAAATGCTGGAGGACGGACAGGCAGTGGTGATGCGGTGGAGGACAAAGCTGTGTGTGCAACCCCTCCCCAAGCAAGTATATTGCCCTCAGGTACGGTGAAGCCAGCCATTGTCAAAGTAAGATTCAGCTGCCAGTCTGGTCAGCTTTTATATCTGGGATTAGAGGGGGTGTCATCTTGATCTTCACTCAGGCAGGAATATGCCCCAGGCAATACTTAGGCAATATCGTCAGAATGGGCAATACTACGATAATTGGACAAATGGGATAAAACACCTGCATATGTGTGTGAGATATGCTGGGCAGGGCAGAAGGTGCCCTGGAGGCATGGTGTCAGTTCTCGGCATCCTAGGGAAAATGCTGGGGACCCAGTGGGCCAGAAGGGCTCACCAGCTCTGACCCCTGCCCTGGAGCTTCCCTGTCAGGGGCAGCTGGATCTGTTTTAATTTGATTTCCCACAACAGCCTATAATGATGCGATGTCAGGTGTTCCAGGGCATTGTGGGAAATTAAAATGGTAATGTTTTGGAGGGTTGCTGCTGCCACTGTCACGTGAGCAAGAAAGGGCCCACCAGCATAAGAGGGGGCACCACAGGACACTATTGTCAGTATCCCCTTCAACCTGGAGACAATTCTGATAGGAGCTAAATCTCTCTTAAGCAGGAATCGCATCAGGAGCTTGGACAAGATGATAGTGAGGGGTCCTTTCTACATATCACAATGCTGTGAGACATTCAGTTATTATACAGCCACGAGAGTGGCTGTATCTTATCTGTGTTGCTAGCATTGCTATAGGCTGGGATTTTTTAACCACCCATCGTGGGCAGAAAAGCAACATTGCCCAGGGGCTTGCAGTTTCGACTGTAGGACTAGGCCTCAAACTAGCGATGGTAGAACAACAGCATATCATATACCCAGGTGTGGTGTGGCAATCAAAACAGTTGCTGAAGCCAAGTAGTAGTTGTACCAACGGCGAAGAAATTCGGCTCCAATCCACACAGCGCCGGTCCCACCTATTGTTTGAACACCACCTGCCTATTTACAAAGGAAAGTTCAGGTGTAAGTTAAGACGGGGTTCACCTCCTGCACGCAGAATGGAATAACTAGCCCTGAGTTGACATGTAATTTAGGTGCTATTGCTGATAAAAGCCATTACCCGGTTGTCTAAGAGGGCACGGCTGTCCTTGCCAATCGCTAGCTCCATGGCTGCTCTGGTGAATTCCAAAACCCCGAGCTCTGGGAGGTATTCGTGGTCCAGTGTTGGGTCCTGAGGGATTTGAAGCAGGATTTGTTTCACGACTGGTGGGATCCAGACTTCATCCGCATCTGTCTGGCAGCCTGAGGAGAAGGAGAGGGCTATCCTGAGCCATACCCACTAGCATGCCAGAGACAAAAATAGGGGGATGCACTCTTGTATTCTAGGCACATCCTTATGGTCGTGCTGAGGCTCAGTGCTTGTGCCCTAAAGTATTTTGGAGTTTCCAGATTATTTGGTTTGGCTGCCCTTTGCAATGTTGCAAAAAACATGTGTGACCCCATCTGCGCTAGACTTTTAAAGCAGTATCACCCCACTTTAAGCAATCATAACTTCCCCCCAAAAATTATGAGAACTGTCACTTGTTAAGGGTGCTGAGAGTTGTTAGGAAGCCCTTGTTCCCCTTACAGACCTACAACTCCCAAGGGTTTAATAGTTAATCCCTCTTTCTAGGGAAGTCTGGGAACTGTAGCTCTGTAAGAGGAATAGTTTCCTAACAGCTCTCAGCACCCTTGACAAACTACAGTTCCCAGGCTGCTTTGAGGGAAGCCATGACTGTTTAAAGCTTTAAAAGACTAGTGCAGATGGGACCTCTCTCTACTTTGGTGATGTCATGTCTATCCAGGACTCTGCTGTCAAAGTCATTTGCTTCTCTTGTCACTAAGGATAGGGAAGCCATTCAATTCAGCTCACATTTAAAGGCAAACCTATCTAATTTCCATTTTCCGAAATAATCCATGAACCAAAACATAGCCAGCCGTCAAAATTTGCACTTCACTGAATTTTGCAGTGCTGTTCTCAAGGCAAGTAATGTGTTAAGAAATGCATATGCTAGGGTGAAGTATGCATAAAAATGCATATATTCATGAAAATAGCATACAAAAATGCATTATAGTAGGGGAAAATTGCATTAAATTGGTACTAAAATGCTGAAGAATTTTCATAATGTCTTTTTGATGTGAAAATGTGGAGAACTGAACTTCCCTGATGTACCTCATGTTTACAATTCCTCGCTGATGATTGCTGAACATTTGTTGTCACCTTGTGGCAACACTGGAGCTAAATCTTGCAACCTTCCTTCCTTACAACCCTGGAAGAGAGTATTGCTTACAGACAGCTATGCTTGCCTAGGAAATCTACCTGCATGGCCAAGGCACACCTTTTGGGGTGAAGGATCTGCCCTGTAGGCATCCAAGGGAAGCGTTGCTTTGACTAACGGAACATCAAGGAAGACCGAAAGAGTCTCCATAGCCCAACCTGACTGACTTTCACCCAAAAGCTTTCACCTGAGCCGTCTTCTGCTCAGTGGCAAAATGCTAGCTTAAAGCCCTCCAGAAAGACCCACACTGACATTCCATCTTATGGAACTCTAACACAATGGTTACCTGGGGTACCATACATATTTGCATGCAAACATTCCAAGGTAAGGCCATTGATGGAAAGTAACCTGTCTAGTGAAAGTCAGCATGCATAATTGTCTGGGACTGTTTATTCTCTTCTTCTCTACCAAAGGGAAGAGGAAGGGGAGGAAACAACCTTATATAATTATTCATTGTACAGAGAAAATCAGCGGGAGAAAATATTCTCTCTTCCATGACAACTTCGAATTACCCACTGAAAGGGAGTTGCAACAAAGACTGGCTAAGGATCCTGAGCTAGAAAAAAATCCTTAAAGAATAGCTGTAAGGCCACATCTGTACCATACATTTAAAGCACTATTATACTACTTTAAACAGGCATGGCTTCCCCCCCAGTATCTGGGGAACTGTAGACCAATGAAAGTATTTCTTCCTACAGCACAGCATTCATTTTTGGAACTCACTGCTCCAGGCTGCAACGATGGCTGCTGGTTTCGGTGAGTTTAAAGGGGGATTTAGACATATTAAATGAAGACTGGGCCACCCTCAAGCATTGGAATAGTTGCTGAGGGCCCACACTTGAGCCATCTGGCCATAACCTAAGAAGAGCCTGCTGGATCAGACCAGTGGCCCATGAAGTCCAGCCTCCTGTCCTCACAGTGGTTAAACAGGTGCCCCAATGGGAATTCCATAAGCAGGACCTAAGTGCAACACCAACTCTCTGCACTTGGGATTCCCAGCAATTAGTAGTCAGGGGCATGCTGCCTCCAACAGTGGAGGAAGAACATAGTCATCAGGGTTAGCAGCCACTGACAGCCTTATCTCCTTGAATTTATCCAAGCCTCTTTTAAAGCCACCCTGTGGTTTAACAATCAATCCCTCTTCCCAGGGAACTCTGGGAAGCTCTTTGAGGGGAATCAGGGTCTCCTCCCAGCACCCTTTACACACAATAATCCCCCAGATTCTTTGGGGGGAAGCCATACCTGTGTAAAGTAGTATAATAGTGCTTTAAATGTATGATGTTGCCTTACAGCTATTCTTTAAGGACTTTTTCTAGCTTGGGGTCTTCATCCAGTCTGTACTTATTTATTAAGTTTGTTAGTGGCTTTTCTACACAAATACGTGCACTCAAAACAACTTACAGATTTTTTAAAAAACCAGTATATCTGTCTTCCCACTCTGCTGGTGCTGTTATTTAATATCAGGTCAGTCCACAATAAAACAGTTCTTATCCGTAAGCTCATCATGGATAAGTTGGCTGACCTGGTGCAACATTACTGAGACACAAGCAAGCTGGGGGGACCTGACTTTAGCCACCTGGGTGTTCAGTGCAACACCAGCTGGATGGATGGTGAGGGGGCATGGCTGGCCTGCACGGAAGTTCCATCATTCTTACCAGAAGACCAGTCTACCTGGAAGCTGGATGTGAGGAGTTGCACAGTGTTGGGTGGCAGAGACAGAACAGGGATCTTTTTGGTGTACCATCTACCTCACTGTCCAACCACCTACATGAAGGAGCTGGTGAAGGCAGTCCTCAGAGTGGTGCTGGAGAACCCCAGGACAATAATCCAGGACTTCAGTATCCATGTTGATTCCACCGTGGCTGTGGCACTCAGGACTCCATGTCTGCTATGGCAACCCTGGGGCTGTCTCAGTCCATCATGCACCTGACACATACTGCAGGTCGTACCCAAGTTCTGGCTTTTGTTTTGTTGCCACAGAGGGAACTGGGAAGTATCTGGTGGTTTGCAAGTGTGTGTACGATTATCAGCTTGTTGTCATAGACAGATCACTTCTTGGCGATGTTTGGATGGCCTGTGACTAGCCATCCCTGCAGGGATGGGGAACCAGTTCAGTTGGTCAACTGAAGGATTTCTGCAAGCTCTGGGGGATTTTCCTGGCAGCAAGATGGGCACTCTTGTTGAGGCCCTAGGTTAGATTCACTGTGGAATGATGAGATTGAGAGGGCCATCAACATGATCACTCCAAAGTGCCCTCAGTGAGCCCAGGAAGCTCCTTGGTTTTCTGAGGAGCTCTGGGTGATAAAGTGGGCCAGACAACAGCTAAAAATGCAGGTGGCACAAGTCCCTATGTGAATCCATTCAAACAGAGGTACAACCACACAGCTGTGGTGGCAGTGGGGAAGAGAATATACATCTCAGCCTCTTATTGCATCCTCGGAGAATCACCCAGCAGAGCTGTTTAGAGTGGTAAATCAGCTTGTCCAGACCAATGCCTCATCATTAACTACAGACCATCCAATCGCTTGTTACAAAAAATTTGCAAAGTACTTTGAGGGCAAAATCACTAGGATCCATGCTGAAAATACCACAGTAAGTCCAGACCCATTGGAGGTCTGGGGGGTATTGTCAAGTTTCAGCCTGTGAACCAGTTTCAGTTGTTGTAGCCTGGTGACAAGGACAGGTTACTTAAGACAGGCCCTCTTGATCCCTGCCCATCATGGCTGATAAAAATATAGTAGAAGGGGATCGACTGGACGGGTCAAGGGAGTAGTTAATGTATTATTACAGGAGGGAGTTATGCCCACTGCCTTGAAAGAGGCAATGATAAGGCTCATCTTTAAAGACCCTCCCTGGATCCAGAGCTAGCCTCCTGTATCGCACGCACCCCCTTCTAATGATGAGAGACTCTTCAGTTTGGTAAACTCGAGCCATACCTTTATTAAGCATAACATAGGAGATCTGCACAAGCACTGAAAGATGTGCGGAAAGTACCTAAAGCAAGAATCCCCTTATGATTTCCTCCAACTTGCCTAATTTAGGGCAAGCCTTATCCTGATCCAAGCCAGAAGAAGTGACCTGTCTGCTTCAGTCTGAACACACAGGCAGCTATGTTGATCAGAAAGCTTCCCTCCCGCCCCCCAAATGAGCAGCAATACGTAACACTCAATAGCTATAATCCTAAACAGAGTTTCCTGGGAGTTAAGTCCATCAAAGCCAATAGAGCTTACTTCTGACTGCACAGGTTCAGCTTGCAAAACACATTGAGCTTTACCAAAAGAGCTTTAGCCAGCAGATACACATCCTTTAGCTTTTAATTAGAAATGCAAACAATCTTGCAAAGAATGTTACCATTTCAACTGGTTGTATGAAATAGAAACCCCATCAAAGAAAAGGAAAGGTTTATCTAGCCTCTGCTTAAATGTTTCCCTCATTCTCTAACTTCCTCTATGATACAGGTAGCCAATGTGGTGCCCACGCGATGTTGGACTGCAACTCCAATCACGCCAGTGGGGCTGATAGGAGCTGTAGCCCAAGAACATCTAAAGGTCACCGTGTTGGCTATCCCTATTATATGCAAATCCGTCACAAATTTGAAACCCTCCCAACTTCATTATGCAACACAGTTACACCTCCTGCCTCTGTTTGTAGTGACAGCAGAGGTGTACTCAGCCAGGGTCTCAGGAGGTCTTAGATCCCTTGCCTTTTTGGGAGCAGGGTCTCAATGTCTCTGGTGCCTTGTGAGCCAATCAGCATGAAGGGGAAGTGTGCTAGTCACTGAAACAAGTCTCCTAAAGAAGTATTCAAGCCCAGCCAGAATATTCTATAATTGTAGAAGGCTGTATAATTTTAGAAGGGGTGTGGCTGTGACTATTATGAAGGGACTCTGCACTTCTGAATTTGCCATTACACTGCTGAGTGACAGATCCCCCGGTAAGAAGGTGTGGGTGGAAACTGTTGGGAGAATTTCTCCTTCCACTGGAGAAATTCAGTGGAATGATCCTTCCCCACCCCTATATCTAGAGTGGGAGAATGGAGAGGCCATTTATACACAAACTCTAGGCTAAACGTTGTCAGTGGCAGGTGGCTCTCTCCCAGGTCCATAGGATGCTGCATATTTGCTCCTGATGAGTATTAAGCTAAAGAACAGAAAAACACCCTCCCCCTTGGCTGGATCAGGCAAAGGCTCATCTAGTCCAGCCTGCTGTTCTCATAGCAGCCAACCAGATGCTCAAGGCAAGCTCATAAGCAGGTCCTGAGTACAACAGCATTCTTCCCCTTTGTGATTCCCAACAACTGGTATTCATTGTTATGCTACGTTCGACAGTGCAGAAAGAACATACCCTTCATGGCTAGCAGCCATCGATAGCCTCCCCCATGAATTTGTCTAATCCTCTTTCAAAGCCACACAGATTTATGGCTTTTACTCCCGCAATATGTAGCGTTTTATCTGAATCTTCCAATGTTCAGTTTCATTAGATGACCCCAAGCTCTAGTATTATGGGGGGGGGGAGACCATCTTCCTTCCCACTTTCTCCACGCTATGCATAACCCTATATACCTCTGTTGTTACTCACCTGTTTTCCCTAAAGTAAAAAGTCCCAAGTGTTGCACCCTTTCCAAGTGAGGGTGTTGCTCTAACCCTTTGATCATTGTGGCTGCCCCTCTGCTCTTTCCCTAACAATCTTCAGCAAAGAAAGGATGTCTAGAAAGAATGGCCTCCTCCAACTGGATGCCGTGAAGTAGAGGCTAAGCGGCCTCCTGTCAGTTTCAATGGACAACCCCGAGTTCTAATATTATGAAAGCTGGCCGCTAATCAGTGGCAGCTGTTGGCTCCATTTGGAATCCGCTCTGGGTTTTAGTCAGTACTTTCAAGGAGCTGTCTAAGGTGTTGAAACCTAATTGGTTCCAGTACCTTGGACAGCTACTTGAAAGCTCGGACTAAAACCTGGATTCCACTGTCCCACTGGCATGGAGTCACCAGTCGCCACTGCCGCTAGTGTTTAATGCTTGAGTGGACTATCCAGGTGAACCTTATTGGTAATCTTTTAGCCAACCCTCCCCCATTCTTTTCCACAATACTTCCAAACCAGGAGGACACCATGGCACAGACTGGAAGAGAAGTAGCTGTTTAACAGATATTTAATAACCATCCCATTGTAGAATCCATCTGTAGTGTTTGGAACTGTCCAAAGTTGTCGCTTTGGCAGACCCCCTGCATGTGATACTTGCTACAACTAGGAAATGGGACATCATCTTTCATTAGATGCTTCTTCCTAAGAGAGAGGGAGAAAACAGCCAACAATCAGTTCTAGTGCTAAAGTTGGTAAACATGGAGAACTTCCCAGTCTGAAGCCGCTCACTGCTAGTGTTGCCAGCTTTTTAAAAGCAGTTTTGATTTTTTAAAATTGTATTTTTCCTGTTGATCTTATGTAGCCATTGTGGGAGCCTTATAGGCTGGGTAAAAAGGCCCTCTTGATGTTTTTGGGCTCCAGCCCCCATCAGCCTCAGCCAGTATGGTCAGTGGTCAGAAATGGTGGGAGCAGCAGTCCATCATCATCTGGAGGGCCACAGGTTTCCCAGCCCTGCTTTTTAAATAATAAAAAACTCCACTAGATTACAACTACTAGATTGAAATGCTGCTGGAACACAAAAATTAGGCAAAAATATCCCACTCTCCTGAAGAAGCCAGCAGAGGGAGCCAGAATCCATAGGCTAAGCCAAACCTGAATTCAGTAACAGCAATTTTTGGGATAAAGTTTTGAAAGAAGGTAGCATCTGAAACTCATGTCTTTTGAACAGAGCTGAAATCAACATCCACCCACATAAAATTCTGTTGTATGAATGCTTGAGATTGCAAAAAACTCTGAATATTCTTTAGCTGCACAAATATTTGGCCAGGCGATAGTCAGCATCAGCATTTTGACATCCAGCCGTTTTACAATAGCCAGCATTTGGCACTACCCAACAGCCAACTTACCATAGTATTAAACCATTCCCTTAGCTTTTAGTGTCCAGGATGCTACTTTTGTAGCCAAAATGGTATCACTCTTACAAAGAAGTGATATCCAAAGCAGGGACTGGGGAGATTCAGTTTGTATTTAAAGGCAAATCTACCCAATTCGTACTTCCTGAAGCAACAGGTGAACCAAAATACAGCCATCCTTTGAAACTTGCACTTCTCTGAATTTTGCAATGAAGTTCTCTAAGCCAGCTAATGTGTACAAAAATGTACATTCCAGGGTAAAGTGTGCATATAAATGTAGGTATTAGTGAAAACATTAAAATGCATTGTATTAGGGAAAGCAAATATCAGAGAAAGTATGATTTGCAAAAATGTGCATATTAGGAAAAAACTGCATACAAAAATAAGGATATCAAGAGAAATGTGCACTAAAATTCTGCTAAACTTTCATGAGGACTTTTGAAAAACACTATAGGCTAATGTGGAGAACAGAACTTAAGACTAGTGAAAGAGAGACAGAAACTGGCAGATTCACCCATCCCTAATCAGAAGGCTGAGAAATTCCAACAAACAAAAAACACCCCCTTCAGAAAAATCCTGAGAGAGAACCTCGAGACAGCTCAGTGAAAACTGAGCATGCTCAGTAGCCATAGAATGCTGACTGACTTTTAATTGGGGGGGGGCAGGATGTAGTATTTTGAACAGGAGTCTTCCACATTGGAATGTTTTGTTGCAGGACCCACTTGTCTTTAATTTTATTTATTACTTAACCCTGCTCCCCCATTTCCCCCCCCAAAGAAATTCAAAGCAGTCAACAAAAAGAAAGAAAAAAGTATTAAAATATAAAACAATTGGCAGTTCAGCCAGATCACAATTAAAAAAGACAGCCAGTGTGGTATAGTGCTTAGCGTGTCAGACTCTGACCTCGGAGACCAGGGTTCAACTCCCCATTTAGCCATGAAGCTCACTGGGTGACCCTGGGCCAGTCTCTCTCTCTCATCCTAACCTAACAGGGTTGTGGGGATAAAATGGAGACAGGGGAACCATACATGCTTCCTTGAGCTCCTTGGAGGAAAAGTGGGATATAAATGCTAATAAATAATAAAAGCATTAAAACCCAAACCACCACCACCAATTCCAGAACAAGTAATCAGAACTCCAAACATCAGAATAATCCAGGAAAAAATAATAATCAGCCAAGGGCCTTTTAAAAATAGACACATTTTTACCAGCCACCTAAAACACTACAGCAATTGGGCCCCGATGTAAGTTGCTTGGCAAAACATTGCCACAAGGTCTGCCCCCCTACGGAAGAGGCCTTAGGATGGATATCCACAGGCAGAACAGCTGTCCCTCCCTGCCCTGGATGAACTATAGAGCCATATTCAACTCTACTCAGGGTTGAAGTTAATGAATCTAATTTAGCATTGGATACTACGCAATATCTACAGATTCCCAGCTTTCATTTAATAATGAACTTTTCTGATAAATCATGGGGTTGAAGAATGAAGGAACAGGGCCACAGATAATATGACTGGGGCATGGAAAGATGGATATGGAATCGGGCAGTCTTTGAAGTAGCTAGATTACAAACGTTTAGGGCTTTGGATGTTAATGCCAGCACTTTGAACTGAACAAGGAAACAGACAGGAACTAGTGCTGATAACACAAAACTAGTGTGACAGTAGAAGCAGATCCATTAAGGCAAACAGGGCACCGCCCCACCAAACACTTGAGCTATTTGGAAGAAAAGTGGTATATAAGTGTAAGGAATCAATAAATACTTACATTCAGTCTGCCCTTAACCAGCCCTCATCTGCCTGCCTTCTTACTTACAACCAGTCTAGGAGATGGCATTTGGCTATCAGCTTCCTCTCCTTAATCTCAGGGTTGCCTTTGTAGAAGGCAGGGAGGAGGATGGAGACAAAGCTGGCTCTGGCTCCACCTCTTGTTGGGGCCCCTCCCTTCCACCTTACCAGTCCCAATGAGCACCAGCCACCACTGGGTGAGATGGAGACAAAAACACTTATCAGCACTCCAAGAGTAGAATTTTGCTGTAGTTGCAGTTTCTGAATGCTTTAAAGGTAGCTCACACACTGTGTTGCAGTCATCTAATCTGGTGGTCACTAGGGCATGAATCTATATTGCACGGTCTCCAACTATGAAGAAGGGGTGTGCTTGGCAAACCAGGTGAAGCTGGATTTTTCTTTTTTTAAATGATCTACAAGATGCCATCCCCACAATTTCTTATTTTTTGCATCTACCAAACTCTGTCATAGATAAACTGGACAAGAGTTGCCAGCATTCAACATGGTAATAACCCAACAGAGCTTTGCCACACCCAAGATCCATTGCCAAAATTAACATGTCAGCCATCTACTACAGTATGCAGTCAACCACAGTAAGTGCCACTGGATAAACATAACATTGTGGGGAGGAGGAGATACCGGGGAGGTGAATGACTGGTGGTAGCAACAATGCTATGCTAATGGTGACAGGAATCACAATGGCCCTTGGCAGGTGGCCAACCATGCCAATTGCTAACACCAGCCCCCAAGAAGAACTTAAGGGTGGTCAACTCAACGGTAATCATCAAGAAGATAGCGATGGGAAAGAGTTGTTGCATTTCAGTTAAAAATAGAAGTCCGATTCAAACAGATCTCCTGTATATCCATATTATGTAGTTTTTCCAATGAAGACTCTTTCTATATCCACAGATACATATTGTATATTTCCACAAATACACACAGCACACTAAAAATCAGGAAGGAATTACTTCTTGCTTTATTGAACAGTAACTGTCCTGGTCTGTTCTACAAAAAGAAATCCCCTGGATCCTTGTTTGAGAATAGCTCCATCAAAGCCAGTGCAGCCTACTCCCGAGAGAACCTGCATAGCATAGGCGGGATGGCCTCTGAATACCAGGTGCTGGGAATCACAAGTGGGGTCAACACCGTTGTACTCGGGTCCCACTTGTGGCCTTCTCATGGGCATATGATCGCCCTCTGTAAGAATGGTCTGATCTAAGGTGGGTCACAACAGCAGTGCATGTTTGGGCTAAAGGCAACTCCCGAGTTTGGAAAAGGTTGAAGACTACTGGGTCAATGAATGTATACATCAGCTTTCAAAAGGTATTCCCAGATATTGGTACATCTGTTATTTATTGTGCACTACCTACAGGATCCTGGATTACACTTAGGGAACAAGCATGAACTATGGAAAAAGGAAATGGACTGCCTTCAAGTCGATTCCGACTTATGGCGACCCTATGAATAGGGTTTTCCTGGTAAGCGGTATTCAGAGGGGGTTTACCATTGCCTTCCTCTGAAGCTGAGAGGCAGTGACTGGCCCAAGGTCACCCAGTGAGCTCCATGGCTGTGTGGGGATTCGAACCCTGGTCTCCCAGGTTATAGTCCAGCACCTTAACCACTACAGCACACTGGCTCTCTCGCATGAACTATACACATAAATGAAAGAAATGAACACAACTTACTGCCTGTGATTGTCCTTTGGCTTCTGCTTCAGCATTGAATTGTACCTCATTCTCACTATAGCTACTCTCCCCGGTGTCCGCATCAGTCAGAAAATTTTCTTCCGACGGCTCGTAGTCGGAACCGTCATCCACTTGAAAGAGAGAGTTACCAGGAAAGACTAAATTTAAGAAGCACAGCCAACACAACTGTGTTCCTTTGAAAGGCATCACCTCCTTCCTTTAGCAAAAGAGCCCAAAATTGGAGAGAGGAAGAGTTTAAAAAAAAGGGCCCCAGGTTGTGCGGAGATGGAGGCGCTCAAGTCTTCTGTTACTAGGTGAGCGCAGCCAAGGTACTCAATGGCACAAAGAATTCTGTGCCAGTTAAGATGGAGGGGAGGGGGCTGGGACTGGGGAGAATAATGGACATGAGAGCAGGATGTGATGTCACAATACCAGCAAAGGCTGGCATTTGCAAAAAGACCAGGATGCTAGCAACTGGCATGCTGGCAATCCTCAACTGTTTGGTCTTCCAATAAATTTTTTATTTTAAAAGTTGGCTACAATCGAAGGCCTTTAATTCAGGCCTGATTGCAACAGGGGAGGAGCTGGACAAGAAGGGGTGCTGTGGGTCAGAAGGGGAAGCCCCGGGGCAACAGTGTGGGGGCTGATGGCACACACACACACACACCCCACACACACACACACACACCCCCCACACACACACACCCCACCCCCCACACACACACCCCACACCCCACCCCCCAGACTTGGCACTAGCTCCAACCCAGCCCCCTCCCACAGTTGCATATCCATAAAATCTACCAGGAGACTCTTGACTGGCCTTCCATGCAGCCTCTAGTTTTCCTTTAAAATCAAGAACTGATCAAGTCTTTCCAGAGGATTACTGTTCACTGCATTTCCCAGAATGAAGAGGCAGAAATGTTAACAGATATCTCAGAAACTGGCTCCTTCCCTACAGACCCTCTTGGGTGTTAAGATCAGCAGAGGGGGCTTTCTTGATAGTTCCACCACCCTAAAACGTTTGGGGTATGATGCCCCAGGACAGGGCTTTCTTGGTGGCAGCCCAGAAGTCGTGCGATTCCCTCCCTACAGAGGTGCATCTGGCACCTTTTTTATTCAGTTTTCAGTGTGGTGTAGTGGTTAAGGTGTTGGACTATGACCTGGGAGACCAGGGTTCAAATCCCCACACAGCTATGAAACTCACTGGGTGACCTTGGGCCAGTCACTGCCTCTCAGCCTCATGAAAACTATTCATAGGGTCGCCATAAGTCGGAATCGACTTGAAAGCAGTACAAAGACACATCTCTTTATCCTGGTCTTTGCCTCCTGAAGTGTATGTTTTCAGAAGCCACCCTGTTCTTGTGATTGGAAAAAAAAATGGACTGCCTCCAAGTCGATTCAGACTTATGGGCGACCCTATGAATAGGGTTTTCCTGGTAAGCAATATTCAGAGGGGGTTTACCATTGCCTTCCTCTGAGGCTGAGAGGCAGTGACTGGCCCAAGGTCACCCAGTGAGCTTCATGGCTGTGTTGGGATTCGAACCCTGGTCTCCCAGGTCGTAGTCCAACACCTTAACCACTACACCACATTTTAAGATTGTATTTTAGATTTTGTGATCCGCCCTGGGATCTATTGGTGAAGGGCAGACAATAAATATAAACAACAAACAGCGTGACCCTGAGCAACACCTATTTGGTTACAAGTGAAACCCAAGGTTTACTCTTCAGAAAGGGTGTTGCCAATGTGGTCCCTGCAGGTGTTAGTGCCCCAGTGGTAACTATGACACCTGTGCAAGCTTGGCCTTCCCAACATTGAACATGCCTCTTAAACATGCCAACATCTCATTGCATGCCAGGACTGGGCACCCACCCTCCTTCCTGTTCCAAAGAGAGAGATGCAAAGAGCTCGTCTGACTCAAGGTGGCAGTGGCTGATATCGTGCCTTTTCCACCCATTGATGGAAAGGCAGAAAGGGGGTGTATGCCCACACCATTTCATGGACGTACCTCCTTCCTGCTCTTGAGATGTGCCAGCCATTTGGTGGTATGCCACATCCCATGGCAGCCATTTTGTGGCTGGTGCCCAGAGCGTATGACACATTCCAGAGTGGAAACTGCTCCAAAAAAGGTTATGTCCACTGCTTTAGAAACTGTTGAGTGGAGCCCAAAGAACCTCATTCAGAATTTCTAGTTACAGCTAGTAACTGGGGCTCCCACACACACTCCTGGAACTCTAGGAACTGTTCCCTTCCCCCCAGCTCAGCATAGGGAAGCAATGACTATTGAAACAAGGTTCAGTTTGCGTCGCACACATAAAGTGTTCTGAATATAACGCTACAAAGAAAGGCAGTGTCAGGGTGGATTTGCACATTCAATACCACATCAGAGTCCACTTTTTTTTAATGCATTCATACCTGGATGTCATTTACAGCTGTTGCCAGCAAGACATAGAGCACAGTTACACCTACCAACAAGTAGCTGCCAATGGTATCAGAAAGTAATATCACTAAGTATGTTACTGAAAATGTGGATGTGCACCTTCATCCTGGGTGGATACCACCATCAGGGCCAAAAATCTGTGGATCTTGGCTGTGATCTGAATATGCAAATCCACTAGTAAAAACAAAACCAGGCATCCTTATGCCTTTCATCTTCTAATCTGGCTAGCCAAGTAAAATGTTTTCAAAGTTCCTTTCACCCACTCTCAAGAGGCCCAATTTTTTCACTCACAGATAATGTGTTGTCCGTTCAGATGGACTGGCCCAGTTCCAGACTTTAGGATAAAGGCAACAGGAGGGATTAATTCAAAACAGTCAAAACTGATCTATTTAAAAAACAAACAAACAAACATCAGATTTTAGAATGTTTTTCTTCGGAAACATTCTGCAGTAAAAAGGTGGAAGAGGGACATCACAATAACACACCCATAGGCTAGAGTGGTCCAAACTATTTGATATCAGGATGCTGCCCAGATGATGGCTGTCTAAAAACAGGTTACCTAGGAAGGTGTCTTATACCGAGTCAGATCACTGATCCATCTAGCTCAGTAGTGTGTACACTAACTGGCAGCAGCACACCAGTATTTCATTCTCTCCAAGCCCTACCTGGAGATGCCAGGGATTGAACCTGGGACATTCTACATGCAAAGCAGATACTCTGCCAGTGAGCTATGGCCTGTCATAGCTTGCAATACTAGAAAGGTTGCCTTCTACCACATGAGCCTGCCCCAACAGCTGTCATCGCATGTGCCATTGCCTAGTAGAGTTACCATTGGCAAAATGGAGGGCCTCAGCAATGCAATTGGTATTGGTCTGAGGACACTGGTCATATTCTTGGACTCCACAGCCACTGCATGGGGTTCATCATCAGCATCTTCACCCAAAGACACCTGAAAGAGTGACAACAGGGTCAATATATCCAGAGTCAGTTTTCTGCCCATCAGTCTTTTGCTTTGCACAGAATTGTGGGGAGTGTTTTTTTTTGGGGGGAGGACTGGTTATGCTTCTAGGTGTGCAGAATCAAGCCTATCACTTGCAACAAGAAATACCACAATATAAGCATACCGTTCTCAAGTACAGAAGGTGTTCCAGTAAGTCATCCTCCTCCTTCACTTCATATCTCTTGCTCCTGTCATTCAATTCACAGCCTATGGGAACATCAAGATATTTAGAGATGCAACTTTCTTTATGGTGACCGCTCTACATTGGACAACTCAATGATGGGCATGTTTCAATATTCACAAATGGGAAAACATCCCCAAAATGTTAATCAGAGAATATCTGTATAGAGGCCAACAAACTGTAGTGAGGTATCTCTCAATCAAGCCTATCAGAACAGTCAGTTTACTACTGAATTATGTTCCAGCCCTTTGGAACTTGGCAGCAAGACAATATCACTGACTACAAAATGCACTCATGGCAGCTAAACATCTTACATTTCACTACTGGAAGGAGAGGTCTACGCTCCCACAGTTGTATAATGGACAGAAGCCATGAACCAACTGGCAGTCTATGAGAAGGTGATCAAGTGCAAGGGAAGTTTTCAGATATATGAACTCTATATACAGACCAATTTGCATGAATGTATGGACCACTAGGTTGGTCTGATCACCAGCCACATGTCTCCTTCCCTACCCCATAAATGTACACACAGAAAGTACTGTTTTGTTTTATTATCGTTTATTATGTCTTGTTTGGCTGTATCCCCTGTTCGTGGTTAATTTCTTTTAAAAACTCAATGTATACATTGAAAAAAACCTAACAGGACAGGGTGCGCTGTCTATATTAGTTGGACTCTTAACTTCGGTCCTGAAGGGCAGACATATGGTTGCCTTATACCACATCAGACCTTTTATTTATTTATTATTTGGTTTAGATCCCGCCCTTCTTCCCAGCAGGAGCCCAGGCCCATCAAGGTCAGGATTGTCTATTCTCAACTGCAAATCAACAGCAATGGCTTCTCCAGAGTATCAGGCAGAGGGTCTATCCCAGGACCATCACCAGACTTCAGGGAGTCCTTGGCACAACGCCACCAATGATCCCCCTCCCTTCAACACCCTCCATGCAGTATTTTTTTATTCTGCTGCCACCACAGTGGCTCAGTGGATGAGCATCTGCTTTGCAGCAGAAGGTCCCAGGTTCAATCCCTTGCATCTCTAGATGGAGATGGGAGAGGCACTCCTGTCTGAAATCCTGGAGAGCCACTTCCAGTCATTGTAGACAATGCGAAGCTAAATGGACCAATGGTCTGTCATATCAGGCAGCGCCCCATGCACGAGATCTAAGCCGTTGTTCCGGTGGCTACATGGAACCCAGATTCACTAGAAGTCCCTGGATGGCTTTTAAGGAATATAAAAAATAGCAGATCCTTACCCCAAAGGACAGTCACGGGTTTTTCACCTGCTGAAAGGGAACTTGAAAGGTGGGGCAGGGACCTCATTCTGTCTGGACAGTACCCAGTGGAAGGACCTAGGATAAGAAGCATAAGACGTAAGGATAGCAAACACTGCCACCTTTGCACCATTAGTTCACCTGTTTTTCACAATAATAGTACAAAACACTTTAGGCAAAGGATGTCCCACCTGCAGGAGGACAACTGAGCTGCTGTGTCCAGCCCCATCCTTTTAAGCCTGGCTAGCTTTTATGCTTCAGAAAGGTCACAATTACCAGGGCACTAGCAACTGAGCACCTCCAAAGAATTTCCCCCATTTTTTATTTATTTAACCATATCAGCAAAAATCACAGTAATACAATAATAAACACATTAATAGCCAGTGTGGTGTAGTGGTTAAGGTGCTGGACTACGACCTGGGAGACCAGGGTTCAAATCCCCACACCGCCATGAAGCTCACTGGGGGACCTTGGGCCAGTCACTGCCTCTCAGCCTCAGAGGAAGGCAATGGTAAACCACCTCTGAATACCACTTACCACAAAAACCCTATTCATAGGGTTGCCATAAGTCGGAATCGACTTGGAGGCAGTACATTTACATGTTTTAATATTCATATAAGGAAAGTAGTAATAGATAAATGAAATATAGCCTGTTCCTTACACACATTGGAAATAGCTTTTCACAGTGTTCCTAATGGTGAATACGGATCAGAATTTTCTTGTACTTTGTTACACCAATGCATAGGGATGGGCGAGAAATCAATTCACATTTAAATTATCCAGTTTGCACTTTGAGGCAATGTATGAACCAAAACACACCAATCCTTCGAAATCTGCACTTCTCTTAATTGTACTTCAACTAAGTGATGTGTACAAACACACATATAATGGGACAAAGTATCCATAAAATTGGTATATTCGTGAAAATGATGTTCAAAAATGCATTATATGAGGAATTCGGGGGGAAATGTGTTGCAAAAATGTGGATATTAAGCAAAATTGCATACAAAAATGTGTATATTAGAATAAATTCTCACTAAAATGCTGATGAATTTACATGAGGACTTTAAAAAATAAAATTCCCAAACTGATGTGGAAATGAACTTAAGACTGGAAAGATGAGAAACTAAGCGGAACTGAAATTTACAGATTCACCCATCCTTACCAGTACTTAATGAAACGAAGTTATAATGGGAAGAGAGCAAGAAACTCCGCAGTTGGCTATCCAGATCAGAAGATGTAAGGGATGTGGAAGCCTGAATCTATCTTTAATAGTGGATTTGCATATTCAGATCACAGCCAAGGTACACAGATTTTTGGCCTAATGGTGCTATCCACCCAGTATGAAGGAGCACATCCACATTTCCAGTATTCACTAATAGGAAAAAAACTTTGCTGTTTAAAAATGTACCTATAGCCCACAGATATTTCTATCAAACTTTAAAAAGCAGGGAAATTCAGCAGCTATAGTGAATGCACCAGGGGAGCAGGAGACCTGACCTCCTCTCTGAGATATTGTACTGCCCTACAAATTTGTCAAAATGCAAACACAATTTGGGTTGGTCTTTCACATTACAATCCACTTCTTGTGTAGCTTGGATGAATTTGGTAACATGTGGGCTCCACTCTTAACCAAATTTCTAAAGCAGTCCTCTAAATCTTTTTTTTTTTTTGCACCAGTGGATGCTGGTTCCACTCCCTCTCAAGAGACCCATTTTCACTCACAGATCACATGTTGCCCATTGAGGTAAACTGGCCCAGTTCCAGACTTTAGGATGAAGACAACAGGAGGGATTAATTCAAAGTCATCAAGACTGATCTGTTTTAAGAAGCAAACAACAGATTTTAGAATGTTTTTATCCTAGAACATTCTGCCGTAAAAAGGCGGGAGAGTGACATCACAAAAACATATCACATTCCCTCCCCTTAAATATTAGGGCACCATCTCTGTTATCTTTTCGGCACCTACTGAAGACTTTCCTCTTTCAATGAGCCTTTTAAGTACTGACATCCCAGTCTGCAACTGTGTTGGAATTGCTTTTAAGATGTTTTTAAAGCTGTTTTGTTTTAATATGTTTTATAGTTTGCTTTTATGATGTTTTAGAGTGTTTTAGTGTTTTTGTTTGCCACCCTGGGAGGAAGGGCAGGATATAAATCTAATAAATAAATAATAAATATGAAAGACTAGATTGGTCCAAACAATTTGATCTCTGCATGGTCCCCTGATGATGGCTCTCCAAGACAGATCAAAATGTGTATATTAGGAAAAATATGCCCTAAAATGCTGATGACTTTTTATGAAAACTTTTTTTAAAAAAATGTGGCCTTCTGTGGGCTGCATGTCATTGGTGGGTGGGGCCAGAGGCAAAAATCAGAGGAACAATGAATGTAAATATTTCCTTTGCACTGTAGGGTAGTTTCTACACACAATCCTACAACCCTCTTGAGCTTCCATTCATGCAAGCAAAAAGTATTATCAGAGTTCAAGGACACATTCAAACCAGGCAAAAACACTCAAGGCTGGTGTGAAGCTGAGGATATGGCTGAGAGGCCCAAAGGCCAGACAGAGAGGCCTGGAGGGCCACATTTGGTCCCAGTGCCTGAGGTTCCCCACCCCTGGGTTGGCAATGCTGAGCTAAGAGGACCACTGGTCTGACTTGATATACGGTGGTTCCCTATGCTCATGTGGGTAGGATTCAAGGCTAGTCCCAATCAGAGTAGAACCACTGAAGTTAATGAACCCAAGTTAGACATGCCTGTGAACTTCAGTGGTTCTACTCTGAGTAGGGCTTAGCTGACTACAACCCTCTGTTCCTGTGGTAGCAAAAGCTGCCATCACATAATTCTTTGCCCAGTGGAGTTACCATTGGTAAGACAGAGGGCCTCAGTGATGCAACGGTTATTGGTTTGAGGACACTGCTCATGTTCTTGGACTCCACAGCCACCACATGGGGCTCATCATTGGCATCTTCACCCAGAGACACCTGGAAAAGCAAGAACAGAATCACTATATCCAGAGTCACAGTTTTCTGCACATCAATCTTTTGCTTTGCACAGAATTGGGGGGGGGGGAAGGCATTTTGGAAATCGAGTGGACTAGTTATGCTTTCAAGTGGAAGATGTGCAGAATCAAACCTATCACTTGCAACAAGAAATATCACAATATAAGCTTACCGTTCGCAAGTACAGAAAGTGTTCCAATATGTCATCCTGTTCCTTCACTTCATACCTCCTGCTCTCACCATTCAATTCACAGCCTAAGGAGACATCAAGATATTTAGCATTGTAACTTCCTTTACAGTGATCACTCTACTCCAGGCAGCTCAATGATGGGCATGCTTCAAGAGTCAGATGGGGGGGAAAGTCCCCAGAATGTTAATCAGAGAATGTCTGTACAAAGGTCAACAAACTGTAGCCAGATATCTCTCAATCAAGCCTAACAGAACAGTCAAATTTACTAGTGAATTATGTCCCAGTCCTTTGGAACTTAGCAGAGGGACAATACAACTGTCTGCTAAGGAAATTCATGGAGGCTGAGGGATGTATTTAATGTAGCATTAAGTCATTGGTTGCATCGGGGCAAATATTTTTCCTTGCGCAATGGAACATTCTCCCTCTCTCCTTCCCTTGTGTGTCCCCTAAATCTGTTGAGGGGGTGCCTCTAACTTTCCAGAACAGTTTTGGGGATGGTGTGCGGTGCACATGGGGGGGAAAAGAATATCCCATTTTGCTAATTTAGTTGAATGAATACTGCCCTAAATGTCTAACATTTCAATTTCAGAAGGAGAGGGCCATATACAGACCTATGTGCATGAATGTATGAATGCTGGGTTGGTTTGCACACACCCCTATCTCCCTTCCCCTTCTCCTTCCCCATAAATGTACACAGTACTTTTTTGGGACAATACTCACTGGCACCTCTTTTTTGCTGCCCATAGCAGACATTTTGTGCTGGAACCCACAGCACTTTTATCAAGGTATGAGTACCGGCACCTCGTTTACAATAAATAAATAAATAAAAGCATTGAATGTATGCACAGAAAGTATTGTTTTGTTTTATTGTGTCTAACAGAACAGGCTGTGCTCTCTACATCATTAGCTGGGCTCTTACCTTCTGTCCTGGAGAGCAGAAGAAAGTTGCCTTACACCACATCAGACTATTTGTTCATCCAGGTCAGGGTTGCCTGTTCTCTACCGCAAATCGAGAGCAAAGTCTATCCCAGGAGCAGCACCCAACTCCAGGGAGTCCTTGGCACAATGCCACCAATGATCCCCCTCCCTTCAACACACTAAATGCTGTATTTTTCTTTTATTCTGCTGCCACCACAGTGGCTCAGCGGAAGAGCATCTGCTTTGCATGCAAAAGGTCTCCAGTTCAGTCCCTTGCATATCTAGGTTGGGATGGGGGACATACCCCTGTCTGAAATCCTGGAGAGCCACTTCCAGTCACTGAAGACAATTCTGAGCTAAATGGACCAATGCCCTGTCCTTGTATCAGCTTCTGATGCAAGAGGTCTAAGCAGTTCTGGTGGCTCCAGTTTCACTAGAAAGCCCTGGATGGCCTTTAACGAACAGAGCCAAAAGCACATCCTTACCCCAAAGGCCAGGCCCAACGTTTTCATCTGCTGAAAGGGAACTTGAAAGACAGGAAAGGGAGCTCATTTTGCTTGGCAAGAACCCAGTGGGTGGACCTAGGATAAGAAACGCAAGACATAAGGAGGCTAGCAAACACTGCCACCTTTGCACTATTCGCTCACCTGTTTTGCAAGCAAGAGTACAAAATACTGTCTAAGTACATTTGATCATCAGGCAAAGGCTGTCCCATCTTCAGGAGGACAATGAAGCTACTTTGCCCACCCTTTTAATCTGGCTGGCTTTTAAATTTCAGGAAGGACGTTGTTGCCAGGGCAGTAGCCACTGAGCACCTGCAAAGAATTTCCCCCAATTTTGTTATTTATGTAATCATATCGGCAAAATAAAAACAATACAAAAAGAATGCATTAGTTGTTAAATATTAGCATACAAGTAATAAGAAAGGCATTGCTATAGGAGACATGTGCTGAGCCACTAAGGGGGGAGAGTTTCTACCTGCTCTGCCCCACTCCACCACCTTGGACCCTGAGAAGGAGGAGCTGCTCCCTAAAGTTTCGCTCCTGTTCCCTCTGACATTTTTGTGGTGAGTGCCCTTTGCCTTTAACAGTAATATGGATGATTTGGATTTAGTCATTTTAAAAGTGTTTGGATTTTGCTGTCTTAAATGTTTGTAGGTTACATCTTTGGGCCACAGCCCCCCATTGCTTCCTCCCAAAGAACCCTGGAAATCATAGTTTACCTGTACAAAGCTTCAATTACCAGCACCCTTAAACTACAGTTCCCAGGATTCTTTGGGGGGAAGCCATGTGCTTTAAATGTGTGGTGTGGCTGTGATGCCAAACTTTGCATGTGACCCTTTGTGAGCTACCTCAGGGGTCTTTTTAGTCTAAAAATGCTGTAGCAATAAACTTGAACAATAGCAACAACAAAGAAAATATATCCTTATACACTTTGGGATAAGATTGACATGGCTTTTTGTAAGAATTATACAGATCTGCATTTTCTTGTACTTTGTTCTGCTAGTACATAATTTAAAAAAACACTCAATTTTTTTTTCAATGAAAAGTTTGTTAAGTTACTGAACTATCCCAAACGTTTATAATGGTACAAGCTAGGGGCAAGAGGAGAACCTCCACAAAAGGAGCATCTAGCTGATGCTAATAAATACCAAGAACCACATTCCAGACAGTAGCCACAATATCAATTTTGACATATGAAAATGAAATGGAAGAAAAGTCACAGTCATCCCTCCCCACACACTGAGTGCTGGTGAAAAAAATACAAATTCTCAGTGACGGAAATGTCTTGCAGGTCACACAGTACAGAACAGGTAAATGCACATGGCATGCCACACTAAAGTGTAGCATAAAAGAGCATTTCACCAGAAGAGCCTCCTCTATCACCCTGTACAAATGTGTAACCCAGGGCAGGGGCTACTACACATCATTCTTCCACACATCCAGAGACAAAACCTACCTGTGTTACAATCACGCTTGTTGCTTGCTGACCCAACCAATAGAGAAGAAACCAGAGCAACTTCCATGAAATGGCTTCAAGGCTCCTTCCTAAATCCTTTTCAAGACCTGGAACCACACCCTCATTCCTGCCCCCTTAAAGGTGTCTCACTTCTGTGTTGCTTTCTTGTTTGACTAAGAATCTGCAACATGAGTGTAACATTTTCCTTGCCTAGAACTTAACTGGATTTAAAAAGGAATCTCTTCCCTGTTCTCTGTCCTGCATGAACAATATTCACATGCAGCACAGATCACACGAGATTTGGAAACTATTTGTGTGTGGTTTCTCCAGCTGAAAGCATGTAACAAGAGCCTTGCTGGATCAGGCCAGAAGCCTGTTTAGTCCAGGACTCTGTTCCCACAATGGCTAACCAGGTACCCATGGGAAGCCCTCAAGCAGATTCTAAGCATAACAGCACTCTCCTCGCCTGCAGTTTCTAGCAATTGGTATTCAAAGGCATATTGCTTCCAATAGCGGAAGCAGAGCATAGCTATTATGGCTAGAAGCCATTGATAACCTTATCCTCCATGTGGCTAATCCTCTTTTAAAGCCGTCTAAACTGGTGGCCATCACTACTTCTTCTTGGGGGTGAATTGCATAGTTTCATTATGCGCTGTGTGAAGTACTTTCTTTTGTCTGCCCTGAATCTTTCAATGATCTGCTTCATTGGATGTCCCTGAGATCAAGTGCTATGACAGTGGGAGAACTTTTATCAATCCACTTTCTCTACACAACTTGATGCCCTTGTGAAGTAAGGCCTTTCCGATTGCAGTTGAACTTCCTCCCGAGCGAGGATGTATGGAATCCCAGACATGCAAATCTGTGAAGCTAAAAAGCTGGTTTTAGCCTGCAATCCTGTGCACGGCGCACATTTACTTAAGAGTAAACCCTGTTGAACTGGCGGGGCTTACATCTAAGTATACATGGACAGGATTGCACTGTTAGTCTTCCTTGCATTATTTGCAATTTTGATTTGTTAATGAGGGACAGAAATCTTCGTTGTACCCAGCATGGACCCAGAACTGATTGAAACCTCAGTTGTGAAAATTGTGGTGGAAATGTCACTGTACAAGATACATGTTTTATGTGAGTTTTATTGTGCATACATCTAAATGTTAACAAGCTAAGCAGTGCACATGTGGACACCAATCTAGAAAACTAGCACCAAATTAGGGCTGCACTCCTATGGACACCTACTTGGGAGCAGTAGCACAGTGGCAAATTTAAGAGTGCAGGGTCCCTTCATGATTGTCACAGCCATGCCCCCTTCTAAGATTGTAGAACAATCTGGCCAGGCTTGAATACTGCTTTCTGCTTCTCTATCACTGTCACCATTTGACTGTCCTTTCTCGAGGTGCTTTCACACTGCACTTTATTCCGTTATTCTGACGATTTATTTCCTGTTAAATTGCGCATAAAATTTGAGCTTTCACACGACATAATGGGTAGCTCCGGAATTCTGGTGGAATGTAGTGGAAGTTTAGCGCTAATTTCCGCATTAAATGATACCAGAAAAATTCCAATAGCAGGCTGGGAACCCGGAAGATTGTGGGAGTTTTGCGCTAGCTGCCACTGCTCACGTGACAGCCATCCCAGCATGCAGTGCGTTCCCACCCTTACCAACAGCCCTTCCAGCATTCAGCCTTCGCTCAGCCTGTGCTGCTGCTGCTTGTGCTCAACCAGAGCCTTTGCTGCTGCGCTGCCGTGCCTCTCAGCTGATCGGGATCGGGATCGGGCCTCTTTCAACCCCCCCACGCAGAAGGAACAAGCAGAGCTTTTGAACAGAAAAGGCGGGAAAAGAAGCAGTCTTCTAACGGCCGCGGTAGGTGAGAGTGCTGTGTGAAAGACCATTGCACAAAATGCCGCTAAATCGGTACTGCAGTGTGAAAGGGATTTTTGAAATCCGGAACGAAGCGCTAGATTTTTAATCCGTTAAACTAGCGCTATTAGCCCCATGTGTGAAAGCAGCCTCGCTGTCAGAGAATCAGAATCACTGAATTCATTGTCCACTGCTGCCCTGGTAGAGTTAGTAATGTAGCTGCAACTTTTAAAGATCTCAAGAAAAAAAGACCAAAAGTTGTTTAAAAGAAGTTTTAAGAATGTGACCTGCTTTTCACATGGAAGGGTGCTTTCAAAGAATCCCCACATGTAACCTAATTGGAGTATTTCTTTCATTTATTCTGTGGCCTATGTGAGCATTTTTGGACAGGCCTTTGGGGTCCCCGGGGTGGGCTAATTTCTTTATATTTTAAAATTGTCTATTGATGGCCCTGTACTCCCGCTTTTTAAAATGGTTATTGTTGACTGCATTGTATTTTATTATGTATTGTATTATTATGTATTGTTGAATTTAATGTTGTACGTCGCCTAGAGTGGTTTCGGCCAGATAGGCGACACAAAAATTAAATTTATTATTATTATTATTATTACATGTTTGTCTCCTGCTGCTTTCAGACTGTTTGATGATGTAGATGGGATGCTATCTGTCTCTTCTTCTGCAATTACAGAATTCTCATTCTCCACAACTTTTTGAAGTAGGACCTTACACAGGCTTGGTTACAACTGACACTCATTGGGGCCTCTTCTCAGTGGCTAATACACTCCCCTTTCATGCTGATTGGCTTGTAGGACCCTGGAGACATACAGACCCTGCTGGGACCCAGCTTCCAAAAAGGTAAGGGGTCTAAGACACACACCCAGGAGCCAAATGACTATACCCCTGCCTGGGAGTAAGCCCCCTTGAACTCTGTGGGGCTTCTTCTGAAAGGGGCATGTGTAACATGAAATGAGCCAATCAAATTCACATTCTGCCCAGTCATTCAGTAGAATGCCTCTGCTCTTGTGCACTTGCTGGAGGCCTTTGAGCAGAGCCTGGACAGCCAGTGGAGGCTATTCCATTAGGGCAACTGGGGCACTGCCCCACCAACTTCAGTCTCCCCTCATCCAGCCTGCCTTCTTTCTTACAACCACTCCAGGGGATGGCACTTCCTGTCAGCGCCCTCCTCCTTAGTTTCAGTGTTGCCCTTGTGTAGAACTCAGCAGGGAGGAGGACAGGGACAAAACTAGAATTAGTTGGTTCTGCCTGTCATTGGCTCCACCTACTGTTTGGGCTCCCTGTATTCCATCCTGCCAATCTCAGTGGATACCAGCCACCACGGTGGGTAGCCATCTGTTGAGGATGCTGTAGCTCTAGATTTCCTGTGTGCAGCAGGAAGTTAGACTTTATGGCCCACAAAAACCTGTCCAGCACTGGATTTCTTTCTCATTCCACACTGTGCCCACAAGAAACTGAGCAGTCTGAGTAAAGTCTTGTCGATTTCACCAGGTGTCATCAGTTATTTAAAGCACAATCTGAACCTGTGTGGACCTGCAGATGTGCCCCATGCCCTGCATGGCCCCAGCCAGCATAGGAGCCGTAGTCCAGCAACATCTGGAGGGCCACATTCCCCCCCCCACTGCTGATAATCCTAAGGGCCCCTTATAAAATGCCCATCACTAATAGATTCTTGAGTGGATTTCTTCCATCAAAAGTACCAAGGAACCTCCAGTTTTCCGAAGTCTGAAACATGAGCATGCCCACTTCTGTTTGTGAATAAGGATTTCTCAACACTCACAATGCTTTTGTTTTTTTTTATTTTTAAATGTACATACATTGACAGTTAATGTGTTCTCTGATGGAGCATTTCACTGGGAAGGTGGTGGTGGGGAGATGAGACAAAAGAACAATAACCAAAACACATTTATATTTACAATCCAACAGTTCTTTTGTAGAAGATTACCAGACCCAGCAGAGGACAACACCTTCTAATGATAATAGCCGGTGAAGACCAGGGGATTTGAGCATGCCCTGCTTGTGCTGCAGGAGTTGAGGGTTAAGCCAAAGTTCTTTCTTCTACAGAAGTAATACAAGTACAGGAAGTCTGTTTTCTATTGCAAACATTATGTAAAAAGCACTGAGGATCTGGAATGCTACATGTATGCAAAGGTTTCCCCACCACCACCCTGCCCAAAGATAGGGCTTTCCACAGGGGCATCTATTCACCCTGCCTATGTGTATTGGTGGAACTCAGCAGCTGGAATGGTGAACCTGGGGTCCTCCAGATCTTGTTGGACTCTAAGTCCTAGCAGGCCCAGCCAACACGGTCAGTGGACTGGGATGATGGGAACTGAAGTCCAGCAACATCTGTTCTCCACCTGTTTCTACCGCTACTGCCCAGCATTGTTGCGCCAGAGTGAGAGGCAGGTGAACAAGCAAGTTGCAATGGTGAAGAGAAGGTCCAGGTCCATGAGGCTTGTCAGTGTGTCCTCTGCTGTTGTGTAGCCCTTTGGCAGGTGCCCAACCATGCCGATCCTTGATGCTAGCTGGAGACAAGGCATTGCACTGACCCTTCCACAGAGGTTAACAGGGTGCCCTAATAAAATTTCCCCAAATGTATACAATATGAACATCAAAGGAAGGGAAGAAAAGTGAATCTGAAGCTCTACTCTGGTTGAACTCCAAAGTCCTGGCTTCTGAGGTAGATAATCCATACAGGAAGCATTCCCTCTGCAGTAGCTCTGGGGATTATACAGTTTTCCTCTTTGGCCCCGGAAAGACTGACAGTAAAAGAAGGCAATTATCTTCATGGATCCAATTGGAATATTCACAGACGATCTCAAACACTAATCATATTTCATGGACATTTTCAAACAGATTATGGAATTTGCGTACATATATTAAGGAGAGAGGAGTTTTGATCCTGCAGTCCTAATTTGAGTTGGTGACTTTTGAACTAGTCCAGGGCTACAAACACCATAGTTTTAAAGCACATTCACCCACCCCAAAAAAGAATCCTGGGAACTGTAGCTACAATTCCTAGCGCCCTTAACAAAACCACAGTTTCCAGTATTCTTTCGGGGGGCGGGGGCGGCATTGTGACTTGAAAGTATGATGTGTACATAGCCCAAAGCATTAGTTTTGATACATCAGAGTTCCATCTGGGTCCCTTTTTCATACTGAGCAACAGACACAGCAGCTTCTACAAGCCATTCTGAAATTCTGCCAACTGCTTTGGGAGATTGCGTGACCAGATACAAATGAAGTCAGTCCTGGGGCTCTAACAGTTGTGTAGATCATGAAATGTCATCAGAAGCAGCTTTACTTGGCTCCTGCCTGGCAAGCTCTTCATGCCAACAATTCCTGCTCCACTGAACTACAAAACTAGCCTTTGCCAAGGCTGTGCAAACACAAACCGCAGACAAGGTTAACTACATTAGGTTTCCACATTCAGCCTTGCTGGGCCCTTGATAATCACTACCCAACTCAATCATGGTAAAATCCATCTCCCCACTCCCATTCCATATATTTACCTACTCTCAGATTAGTGGTGGGGAACCTGTGGCCCCCACAACCCCCATCATCCCTGACCATTGTCCCTGCTGGCTACAGCTGATAGGAGCTGGAGCATAACAACATCAGGAGGGCCACAGGTTCCCCAACCCATTATAAAGGCAAAACTGCATTAGAAATGGCCTCATCCAGCCATTTGTTACTTGCTTGAAGGGTTGCTGTTTCTTCTTCACAATGCTTCCCTGCTGAAGAAAAGGGAAATTTCAAAATACCCGAGACAACATCAAAAAGATAGTCAGCCAGCCATACGTGTCGTATGCATTCATGCTAGTGGTTGACAGCCAGACTATTGATGAAGGACTTGTCTTCCCTCAGATGAAATTCCATGTTAAATCAGCAGTAGTACTGAGCATCCTGGGTGAGTGGGGGAAACCATGTTAAAGGGTCAGAATTGCTTCTAGGATCTGGACAGCGGCTAGCAAACAGCAGTGGCTCCATGTCAGTTGGGCAGTGGAATCCACTCCAGGTTTTAGTCAGAACTGTCAAGGAGCTGTGCAAGATGCTTTCAGCTCCTTGAAAGTTTGGACTGAAACCCAGAGCAGATTCCACTGCCCCCCTGACATGGAGGCACCAGGCGCCACTGGCAAACAGTTAAATGAGTACTGATGATTCTAGGATTCAGAGTAACAACTTCTGCCCTTTCTCGATCAGAACAGCCACTGCTAGAAAACAGCACCTTCACCGTCTCTAGGGAGCACATGACAGCCGTTCCCAATTTGAAACACAAAAGGGAAAACCAGTACAAAAATACAAAATAAAGGGAAGGGTTTTTTTTCCTCTTTCTTCTTCTTTGCAGGAGTCAACGTTGTTAACACTGATGTAGAGTCAGTAATAATTATTTGGGGAGCAGGGGGGGCAGCCCCCTCCCTGCAAAGCTTTCTTTGCAGCCCTGAAAGGAAAGAAGAAATAAAAGGAGTGTGAATAGGGAAATAACAGTTTGGTTCTGAGTGTCAATTCCCATCAAAGCCAACAACAGACCCTAATCCAACACAGCAATTTAGCCTGTCATTGACCAATCAAGCCAGGCTTAGGTTTCATTAAGGCAAACAAACACACCGAGCAGGAATCAATAAGCGAGTGTGTGTGAATTGATTGCATAACTGGCTCTTCAAAGCTCCTCGGTGGATTTCTCTCCTGGGGGAAATAAACTTGTTCCCCGCCCCGCCCCAAGCCATGATACCTAGCCAACAAAAGCAAAAAACAATCTAAGGTGACACACATTTTATTCTGCCCAATGCTGGCCAACTGCCAGCATACATCAGAGTTGTGAAAATGAGTAAAGTTTGAAGGCAGGAGAGATGCGTTTCTCTGCACACGTAAGCCCTGTGCATGTGAGGAGTCGATCTTTTAGTACTTTGGAACTCCCTATCGACATGAGGCAGGTGCCTTTGCAATATTGTTTTAGAACCTCCGGCCTGCAGACCAAATCTGGCCCACCATAGGTCCCTGTTAGGCCTGTGATGCCATTTTCCCCAAACCACGGCCACATGCACCCCACCTGATGTTATATGTGACATCAGATAGAGACACAGCTGGATCCTGTGGCTAGAAAGCAGACTTGAACCCCCCCTCACAACATCTGATGGATGAGGAACTCAATCCTGCTTGGTTAGGGTGCTTGAGTGAGTTCCCTCCGGGGAACCCAGTGGTGCTCCTGAACCCTGCAGAGAGCAGGACTGAACTCCCAACATATATGTGACATCAGGTGTGGGGCAGGTAGAAATGCAACTGGATTATCATAATGATGTCAGGTGATTGCTAGATAGCTTGTCACACCCACATCTCATAGCTGGCTTTACATTTTTTACTGATTTTGAACTGTACTTTAATGATAATTATTTTATGTAGATTTGGTTTTTTTAAATAGCTGTAATGGCCTATCCTGACATGTAGATGTTGACAACATTTTCGTATCTTTTTAGTTGACTGTTCATTTTAATTATCTTTGAAATATTCTTAATTGTTTTTTAACTTTTTTGATACTCTTAATATTTCCTGTAACCCTCTTAATCAAGCAGTATACAAATTTTGTCAAAAGGTAAAGGTAAAGGTGTCCCCGCACTTGTAGTGCGAGTCGTTTCCGACTCTTAGGGTGACATCTTGTGACGTTTACTAGGCAGACTGTATATATGGGGTGGGTTGCCAGTTCCTTCCTTCCCCGGCCTTTCTTTACCCCCCAGCGTGTGCCGGGTCCTCATTTTACCGACCACGGATAGATGGAAGATTGAGTGGACCTCGACCCCTTTTACCGGAGATTCGACTTCCTCCTTCTGTTGGAATCGAACTCCGGCTGTGAGCAGAGCTTCGGCTGCTTTACCGCTGCTTACCACTCTGCGCCACGGAGGGTTACATAATTTTGTTACATAAATACAAATAAATAGTTTTGTGAATTGTAACTGATCTTTGATCTGCAATCTTATTTGCACACCGCTTAGAGACCTCTTTGATTAAAAGATTCATAAATCTTCTAAATAAATGTGTCCTTTGACTGGACGTGAGCATAAAATGTGTAGTGGCAGAGGAACACTTGTATGCTGTGCTCATTTACAAAATTCACATCCCTGCCTGCTTCATCCCAACCTTCTTGCACTGAGTGGAAACGTCTGAAGGGGGTTCTTTCTAAGCATTGTTCAGCTGAACATTCTTGGAAGCCTCCCTGCAATCCCTGGATTTTGAGGATTCCCAGTCACAAGAAGGCCTCTACAAATGTCCAGCTGAATGGGGTGAGGAGCAACCAACCCTTCAGACCTTCCCTCTTAACACAGGGGAACTGGCCATAGAGCGGACATGGACTTGAATTGGGTGAGAGCAAAAAATGTATTTCAAGTGCTGCTAAAAGACGTACAAAATACAACTTTAATCCCTTACAATACAGATATGGGGGAAAGTACTAAAAAAACCCATGACATATTATCTCATCTAGAACAATGCCCAGACATCAAATGGATGTGAAAAACAATGAATAGATAGCTAGTAGAGATGTGTTTCAACCCTAAAGGAGTCTTCCCTGGTGATGGTCAAGGGATTTGTAACACATAATTTGTCACCAAAGATTGACCCCTGGATCTAGTAGTGATCTGGACACAGAGTTGGAGGCTTCAGGGGCACCAGATGAGGAGCTGAGTCAGGGCTCAGATCTGACCATTGCACCTGAGGCTACTGAGCAGGAACTCTCTCCCAGACCAGAAGGGCCTGTAAGGCCAGAGCCTGGATCCTTGCAGGCACCTTCCCCTGTGTCTGAAGAACCAGATGCCTCCCACGGCACATCACCAGTCTTGTGGCACAGGGAACGCACAGGGAGGGAGGCTATGAATGGAGGAAGAGTACTCATTTTCAGGCCAAAAGATTGGTCCTTTAAGGCTTTGGAGTTCTCTCTAGGGGGTGGAGTGTGGAGGCGGCAGCCTGGAGACAGAGGCATAAAAATCTGCTCCCAACCTTTGTCTGAGCAAGTTGCTCGCTCGGGGCTGTTTGTGATCCAGCAGCCTTCAGATTTGTTGCTTTCTCTGTGCGATGATCCTAACATGACAGGTGAGCCAGTTGCCTGATCTGTGTAGATGGTAAGGTGATGACCAATCATATCCATGAGGTTGCTATGCATACCTGGTGAACATGGTGATATGTGGAGTGAGGTGAAAAGGTAGTACTTTTCGACTAGTGCCCAATCACATAACCTTCAGACCTTCCTGCTCAATGCAGAGAAATTGGGTGTACAGTGGGCATGCCTAGTGGGTGCAGGGATGCTGGAGGCTGTATGCCCACAGGTGGTTAGGTTTTCTTTTTTTGAATGCATGAAGAGGATTTAAGGGGATATGTGCCAAGGAGCTGCAGCCAGCAGAAATTCCCAAAGTGTTTGGGGATGCGCATCAGTCTTTCACAACTAGCCCTGTTTACTGCAAAGAATACTGGCATACCATCAGCCCAACATAAAAGTGTGAATCAGCTCTTGGGGACACTTTGCATGCTATCTTTATTTTTAAGCTTAAAAAAACCCCACAAGCTTGTGCTGGGCAATCTGTGTCAGAGACATGAATCTCTTATAGAGCAATCCAACTCGGGGGAAACTGGTGTAAGTGGTGCTGACACAAGAGAGGCAGAAGAAAAGTTCCGCCTCATCCAATTGCCGTTCAGGAGCCTCTGGGTTGGCTGAATGCTGGCTTAGCTGGGAGCTGCACGCAGGGACCGGAAAGTAAAAGCCTGCTCTCTCAAATACCCCTACCGGGGAATAAGCCCTCTCCATTGACGTCTATTGTATTTATTTCTTAGACCAGCGTTTCCCAACTAGTGGGCCACCAGATGTTGTTGGACCACAATTTCCATCTTTCCTGACCATTGGCAATGCTGGCTGAGGCTGATGGGAGTTGTGGTCCAGCAACATCTGGTGGCCCACTAGTTGGGAAGGGCTGTCTTAGACCGACCTTTTTCCTGGCACAACTGTTGTCTAGATTGGAGCACGCAGGAGCGCTCCAAACATGAGTTGGGTGTGGCTTAAATCCCCTCTCCTCAGCCCCTCACCTGGCAGGCCCCGACATGCCCCCAGAATGCCCCTTTTTCAGGATTTGCACCAGTTTATGCTGGCTTCACCTACGCAGGTCTCAGCTGAGCTGGCTGAGTCCTGGCTGAGCCAGTGGAGATGGACTGAGGGACTTGCATTAGCATAGCCCAGCTGAGCTGGGATCCAGCTGGCTCAGCTGGAGATCCACAGCATCCAACCCCTCAGCCCAGCATAAATGCAAGTTGGATTACATCATTTATTTTTTTTTAACTGCACAGTTTCATCCTATCATGAATGGAAGAACAATAGGGAGGAGAGGGGAGGGAGAGGTCTATTTAATTCTTTCTTACTTCCATATTTTCCCACTCAAAGCCTCCCCAGCTACTTTTTCACCAATGGAGTAAAGAGACAGGGTCCACATATCTTTTCCCACGACAGGAAAAATGTACAGAGGAAGGGAGACTTTTTAGTGAACAATTGCCAGAAAAAATTGAGCAAGTAGCCACCTACCCTTATCATTCCTCCACTGAAGCTGGCAGCTTCCTGTGGCTGAACTTCAGGGGTTTTTTTTTGGGGGGGGGTTAAGGAAAACATCTAGGGGAATGCCCAGACTTTTTAAAATAAAGTGAAATCTTTATATATATTCAGATCCTTCAGATATATCTATATCTATGTAGATATAGATATATGAGACTAGGAGGCCATCAGACAAGTCTAACCTCTCCCTCTCCACACCATGATCATCAACCCATCAACCTTCCTTCACCAGCCAAAATCCGAACCATGCAATCTACACCACACATTGGGGGATTTCTTTCCGACCCCAGACAGGTCACAAAACATTTTAGAAAACAAACTGTGGGCGAGGTTGTGATGTTCCTATATATTAGTGTATATATGGTAAGTGCTGGTTGTTTAGAGTATACATGGTAAGTAGTGAAAGAGGAGGGGGAGTGAATGGGCAATAGAATGCTTGATGATTGGCTGAATGTTTAAAATGGCTGACAGTATAAATGAAAGGATGACAGGTAAATCTGGGGGAATGTGAGGTGGTGAATTGTGGAATCTGGGGGGAGAAGAGAAAGAGTGGATTGCTTGGTGGGGTTTAGAGAGTTGTTTACCAGGAGGGAGGTGGAGTTCGGATTAGTATTGAGTAAAACCATATGCTTATGTGCCTTAAGAAGAAATCTTGTTAATCTTGTTAGCTTTGTTATCTGTAATAAATACTTAATTTGGTTTACCAAAGGCCTGATCCTTGGCTGGGGTTTCACAGACCAGAAGGGAGGGTAAGGTAATGACCAAGGCTGAAGGGGAACTGTAACAAATGGTGGCAGCGGTGAAGAGAATAACAGTACCAGTATTCAGAGTCTCTGGGAATACTAGTATTGGGACGTTACTGGTGGTTGCCTAGCAGGGGGATCTGTTGAGATCTGTGCTAGAGCGGGGAGCGAAATCATAAGAGAGAGCGGTCCGGACTGGTGGAGTCCCTGGTGGTGCCTAGAGACAGGCAGTAACCACGAGCAGGTAGGAACCTGACAGGGAGAGCCAGGGAAGGACGCATCACATGTGGTGTCAGTAGCGGTGGGATACGAACAACAGAGAATCCAGATACGAATACTACAGAATCCCTAACAGTGGTGTGGCAAACAGAAATAACAAAACAAGATTACTTGTGAGAGTGACTGGCAAAGAGTGTGTGGCAAAGAGTAAGTGACCATGGCTGAATACATAAAAATGAAAAGAGAGGAGCTGGTGGAGAAGTGCATAACATTCAATTTACCTCACGAGGGTAAAGGGTTTTGAATTGAGGGTAGCACTTATAGGATTTGCTACTGCCCAGCAAAAACAACCTGTCAGGGAAGAGACCCCAGAAGGATATTTAAGCAATCCCGCTTATATAGAGTACTTGAGAGAGAAGTTAAGATGGGAGGCTGAGGAAAAAGACAAGCAGAGGGAGTTGGAAGCTGAGAGATTGAAGATGGAAGCTGAGAGATTGAGGATGGAAGGTGCAGAGAAGGAAAAACAGAGGGAGCTGGAAATTGAGAGAATGAGATTGGGGTTTGAGGAGAGGGAGAAGCAACGAGCATTGGATGCTGAATTACAAGTAGAAAAGTTAAAATTTGATAGAGAGAAATTTCACTCTGAGGAGACAAGGAAAGACAGAGATGGAGCAAAAATAAAAATTACTCCAAAGGACTTTGCTGTCTATGAGCCTGGTCAAGATCCTCAAATTTACCTCAGCACCTTTGAAAAAGCAGCTCAGTTGTGGGGGCTACCTGAAGATAAATATATGCAGGGGAATAAATATATGATTAAAGGGGAATCGGCTGAGGTATACCAATATTTTCCCTCAGACAGGCCCGTCACCTATGCTGAGTTTAAAGAGGCAGTATACAAAAGGTTCAGACTGGGGCCTGATTATTTTAGAAAGCTTTTCAGAAATTGCCAGACACAGACAGGGAGGTCTTTTGTGGAACTGGGAGCAAAGTTGATGGATATATTTGGAAAGTGGATGAGTAGTGCCAAAGCTCAGTCAGTGGAAGAGGTGAAAAGCCTCATGATACTGGATCAATTATACCATCAGTTACCACCAGAAATAAGGCTCCTGGTCAAAGATCGTTCCCCTACATCTGTGCAGGAGGCCGCAGAGATGGCGGATCACTTCGCCTCCAATAGAACTGGCTGGGTGGGGAAAACATCAAGAGAGTTTAAACCCAGATCATATAGTGCTGGCAGAAGGGATGTGGTACCACAGCGAGTGAGTCCTCCATTAAAATCTGAAGGGCACAGGACACCCCAGAGTGGATCTGTGTACCCTAAAAGTGAGGAGAAATTATGCTACAAATGTGGTAGACCGGGGCACCTACGTTTTCAATGTGAGGTTGCCAACCCCATTAGTAATCCTGCTCAGACAAGGGCAGTGAAAACAGAGCCCAAGGCTTTAGAAGCAGCGAAAAAGGTTCAGTTTTGCCAGATAAACTGGACAGAAGTAACAGACCTTGATTCAAGTCTGAGAGAGGAAGTGAGTGTACAAGGGGCAAATTATTGGGCATTGCTTGACACTGGTGCTGCTCAGACGTTACTGAGGCCAGATTTAATAAAATCTGAAGAAATATTACCTCAGGAAATGGTGAATATCCAAGGAGTGAGGGGTCAACCAGAGAGTTTGCCTGTGGCCCTAGTGAAAATGGAATGGAGAGGCCGAAAGGGCCAATATAAAGTTGGTATTAATGCCCAGCAACAAGAACCAGTAATACTGGGAAGAGATGTTATGGGGGCACAGGGGAAAATATATGTAGTGACCAGACAGCAAATTGGCAGAGAAAAAGAAGCCATATTAAGGGGGGCTGAAACAAACAGGGTGGAATCTGTTAACCAGCCTCAGGTCACCATAGCAACCACTAGCAGGCCTGCTGAAGAAGACAAACTGTATCAAGTGGTCTCTGGGGAAGAAGCAGATCAATTCAGGGAAGAGCTGCATAAAGATATAAGTCTGAAGCAGATAAAGGAACAAGCGCTGACCCAACAGATTCCTTTCACTGACAAACTGAGGAATCAAGTTGTGTGTGAGAATGGGATTTTATGTGGACTGTGGATGCCTGCTGAGAGAGGGGGTGAATGTGAACCAGTGAAACAAATGATGGAAGTGGTGAAAGAGAATTTGAGTCAAGCTCAGCAGAAGCAAAGTTACTGGTATGACAGAACAGCCAGAGAACGTGTGTATAATGTGGGAGATATGGTTATGGCGTTCATACCCAGGAAACATGACAAATTACAGGCTAACTGGGAAGGACCATATACCATCAGAGAAAGGCTTGACACAGTGACATATGGAATCACCACAGACCAATTAAACAAAAGCAAAGTGGTTCATGTAAATATGTTAAAGCCTTATCATACCAGGGATGCAAAGGTGTTGCAAGTTACCTTATTCCCTGAGGGAAGTGGGCCTGAACTTCCAGATTTGGTACAGGAAAGCAAAGACAAAGGAGGGGTAGATCAAGTGGAATGGTCAGAGGAGGTAGAGGAGGAAGTAAAAGAAGAGATTCTGAGAGTTTTGAAAACCTATAGGAATCTCTTTAGCAACAAACCTGGCCGAACCAGTATAGTTATACATTCCATTGATACTGGAGATCATGCCCCAATCAGATCTGTTCCGTACCGTGTGAATGGGAAAGTTTTGAATGAGATCAAAAAGGAGGTGGAAGATATGCTGGAGTTAGGAGTGATCAGGGAATCCATCAGTCCCTGGGCCTCAAGTATTGTCCTAGTTCCGAAAAAAGATGGAACGACAAGGTTTTGCATTGATTATCGGCTAATCAATAAAATTACTGTCCCAGATGCGTATCCTATGCCTAGGGTAGACGCTATGTTAGAGTTATTGGGGGCAGCAACCATTATCTCTACACTAGATCTCTGTAAAGGATTTTGGCAAATGGAACTAGACGAGCAATCCAGAGCCAAAACTGCCTTCAGTACACCAGATGGGTTATATGAGTTTGTGACCTTACCCATGGGACTAAGGAACTCACCAAGTTCATTTCAGAGGCTAATCAATACTGTGTTGCGAGGCATGTCAGATTTTGCAGTGGCCTATATCGATGACGTGGCCATTTTTAGCAAGTCGGTGCCTGAGCATGTCCAACACCTGACAACAGTATTGGAGGCCTTAAGAAAAGCAGGCCTCACAATAAAAGCTAAGAAATGCCAGTTTGGACTAAAGGAAGTAATCTATTTAGGACATAAGGTGGGGAGTGGGAAAATCACCCCCTTATGGAGCAAGGTGGAGGCAATACAAGCGTGGCCGATCCCCTTAACCAAAAAACAAGTAAGGGCATTTCTGGGTGTGGCTGGATTTTATAGGAAGTTTGTGAGACATTTTGGGGAAATAGCAACCCCCTTGCATGAATTGACCAAGAAGAAGTGTTCTGAGCGTGTGGTATGGACGGATGAATGTCAGAAGGCTTTTGATCTACTGAAGCAAGCCTTGTGCCAAGGACCCATATTAATAGCACCAGACTATGAGAAACCATTCATCGTGGCTACAGATGCGTCGGACCTGGCGCTGGGAGTCGTCTTGCTACAGGAGAGAGAAGGCACCAGACATCCAGTGGCGTACCTGAGTCGCAAGCTGACGCCGAGGGAGAAAAACTATTCGTCGGTCCAGAAGGAGTGCCTAGCGGTCGTGTGGGGACTGAACAAGTTGCGCCCATACGTGTGGGGACGAAGATTCACAGTGACTACGGATCATCGGGCCTTGTTATGGTTGCAGACTATGAAACACCATAACACTATGCTGCAGAGGTGGTCCTGGGCCCTACAGGACTATCAAGTGGACTTCCAGTTCATCAAAGGCAAGGACAATGTACTGGCCGATGGACTTTCCAGGCAAGTGGCTGGGACTGCAGTGACGTGACCAGACAGAGGAACAAAGAAAGACATTTTCCCCATAGAGACTTTTATTTGTTAACGCGACGTATAAATCCTGGAACAGGAATAATACTCTGCAGTTGTTTAAGGGGGGGGAAATGTGATGTTCCTATATATTAGTGTATATATGGTAAGTGCTGGTTGTTTAGAGTATACATGGTAAGTAGTGAAAGAGGAGGGGGAGTGAATGGGCAATAGAATGCTTGATGATTGGCTGAATGTTTAAAATGGCTGACAGTATAAATGAAAGGATGACAGGTAAATCTGGGGGAATGTGAGGTGGTGAATTGTGGAATCTGGGGGGAGAAGAGAAAGAGTGGATTGCTTGGTGGGGTTTAGAGAGTTGTTTACCAGGAGGGAGGTGGAGTTCGGATTAGTATTGAGTAAAACCATATGCTTATGTGCCTTAAGAAGAAATCTTGTTAATCTTGTTAGCTTTGTTATCTGTAATAAATACTTAATTTGGTTTACCAAAGGCCTGATCCTTGGCTGGGGTTTCACAGACCAGAAGGGAGGGTAAGGTAATGACCAAGGCTGAAGGGGAACTGTAACAAATGGTGGCAGCGGTGAAGAGAATAACAGTACCAGTATTCAGAGTCTCTGGGAATACTAGTATTGGGACGTTACTGGTGGTTGCCTAGCAGGGGGATCTGTTGAGATCTGTGCTAGAGCGGGGAGCGAAATCATAAGAGAGAGCGGTCCGGACTGGTGGAGTCCCTGGTGGTGCCTAGAGACAGGCAGTAACCACGAGCAGGTAGGAACCTGACAGGGAGAGCCAGGGAAGGACGCATCACAGAGGTACAAGAGAGCATCAAGCTGCAGGGCTGCCGCAGGGTCACTACTGCTAGCAATATTAACAATAATGACAACTCAACTTATTAGTCGCTCGCTACACAAAAGGTCTCTAAGGAACTTACAGAAAATTAAGAGCCAAAAGCATAGCGTACAAACAAATAGGCCTTCCAAATTCCAAATATGGCATCTGACTCCTGGGAGCATAAGCAAGATTACAAAGATAAGCACGAGAGATAAAATTCTCTGTGTAAGCTTGGCAACAGAAAGCCCTTCTGATGTTTTCCCTGCACTTATGATGCTTTATTCTGATGTTTTACTGGAAAAGGCTGGGAGTTTCTTCTTGTCCATTCCAACATCCACATGCAGACACCAAAGCATCAGATTCAAGAACTCAGGCTGACAGCAGCCCTCGCTTCCATCTGGCTCCACCTTCTTCTTTTTTAAAAAAACAGCCTGTTTGTCTTTTTAAGGTTGTGAGATTGTACTATGGTTGCTTTTCCTGCTATCTAAAGAATACTGCCGGTTGAATGTCTTGCAATTTCAATAGGAAAGCCCCCGGTCTGATTCACTTGCATAGTTAAACTGATGCATCATCAAACTGATGCACACAACATTTGGGTTGAACAACATGACTGACACAGCTTGCCTAGAAGTCATTAGCCCCGTTCAAGAGACCAGGGATGTGCTCACTTGTGGAAGCTCCCCACACATTTTGAAACCTTGGAAAAATCTGGGTTGTAAAAAGCACAGGGAGCCTTCGTGAGTAGAGGAGGCTCCCCATTTCATGCAGCTGCCGTCTCCAACTCAGAATCACGCCAAAGGGGCTTGGCCTGTGGTCCCCCACACATGATTTCCACACATCACATCGGAATGCCTGAAGAGGGCTTTAGATTCCTGCGTCATCAGGGGTTCCTGCCTCTGTAACCTAGAAGTAAAGTGTGTGCTTTACATGCAGAAAGCCCCAGGCTCAGTCCCTAAAATCTTCAGGTAGGGCTGGGGGAGAACTGCTGTCAGTCAGTGCAGACTAGGGGCAGGGAAGCTTTTGCAGCCTGAGGGCAACCTTCGGGGGAGGCATGCCAGTGGTGGGCGGGGCCAAAGGCAAAAGGGGGCAGAGCAATGAATGCAGATAATGCCTCTGTACAGTAGACTAGTTTCTACGTACACACATGCCCCCCTCCTTACCCCCTGTCTGGACAAGGAAGAGACATTATCAGAGCCTAATGACGCATTCCAGCCAGGCAAAAACACTCAAGCAGGGGGCATGGTCTGGGGAGAGTCCCAAGGGCCAGGCAGAGCCTAGAAGGCTGCATTCGGCCCCCGGGGCCTGAGATTCCCTATCCCTGATGTAGACAGTACTGAGCTAGATGGACTCATGGTCTGACTCCATATAAGGCATCTTCCAATGTTGCATGTTGCATTAGAATATAAGGGCAGCAGACTCCCAGCTGCAGATCTTCATCCTGCAGTGAATGGTGGGTGATGGGGTCAAGGGGCGGTGGGGCCAGCTAGCGCATCCTCACTCTTCCTTCCCATCATTCCAATTGGGTGCAACTTTGAACACCTGCATGGAGCCATTATGTTCTTATGGGAGGCTGTACAATGGGCTCAGAAAACTGCATGGATGAGGAGAGGTCAATCAAGGGAAATTAGCCATGAAGGTGAAATGGAACCTCCATGTTCAAAGGCACTTTGCCACTTGGATAGAGACATATTTACTGTTGTGAGGGTTTCAGTGTGTCTCCACCTCTCATTTCTGAAAACAGGGGCTAGTCAAACTCTGTCTCTTTTTACTCTAAAATCCTGATTGGATCAGCTCAAGTGCATTTTTTTTAAAATTCAGCTTCAGGAAGGTTTCACAATAGATTGGTAGATCAACCCATTTGTTGTCTGGTGTGGCCAATGGAAATGCTTTGCTGTAGGCTCAGGCAGAGACAGTGAGTGGCCCAATGCTTTGCTGTCGGTGGTCCTGAAAGGTCTGAAGTCAGCAGTGGGGGAGGGAGGTGTAGCCAGCAGAGGATAGAGTTGCTTCACAACGCAGCCAGAAAAACCATTCTTGCTGCTTTTGAAGGGACTAGTGTGCCCATAGCCTAAATCTCCTGGTGGTGAGGTTTATCAATTTGATTCATTTGAAAAGATTTATACGCTGCTTTTGGAGCCCTCACTCCGCAAAGCAGCTCATGGCATCAGTCAAAATACAAAGGCAGATACAATGCAAAACCATTTGACACATCTGCTTGGAAACCTAACCCTAAAAAGCCAGCATAAAATATGACAGTAACATGCTATCAATAAAAATTCAGCAGACCTTGGCAATGTAGTCCCAACTAGGTATGATCTCAGTTTATATTGTCCATCAAAGGCCTTCATGAAAAACTAAGTCTTAAGGCCTTGGTTGCATCTACACCACACATGAAAAGCACATACCTTCCCCCAAACAATCCTGAGAACTGTGGTTAAGGGTGCTGGAAGACCAAACAGGAATGCAGAGATGTGCGTGGAATTCAGTTCTGTTCTGTGCAGTGTTTGAGTGTGCCAGTGAGTTCCTCACAGGGAACTAGCTAGAGTACCCTAACCAAGGAGGGTTGAACCCACGGACATCAGCTGCTTTCCAGCTCCAGCATTCATCCGTGCCTTTATCTACCCCACATGTGACATCAGATGTGGTTGGGGGAAAGCAGCCTTGTGGACCTAAAGGGGAGATCCTGTAGGGCAAATTTGGCCCACAAACTAGAGATTCCTCACCTCTAAAATACAAGTTAGAGACCGTTACTGGGCCAGCTTGGTGGCGGTGATGAAAAAGAAACAGTATTTTCCGGCCACCACTGCATCTTTGGAGCATCATCCAACAGAGCTCATGCCATTCTGAACAGTCTTCAAGGGAATTCCCACATACAGCAGAAGGCAGTAATCTACCCTAGAGATTACCAAAGCATGAATAGCTGAGGCTAGGCTCAAATGCAAGGTCAATCGTCAAACAATTGGCATATTTGACTCAGAGTTTCAAATGGATACTCACCATCTTCTTGGACTTCCTCCTTTTCTCACATTCTATGACTGTCTCTTATTTCTTTGGTGGGAAATCTTTTGTAAAAACACCAACAACAACGTCAGTTTCAGTTACTTTTGTTTGTTTTAACTGATCTTTTTCAGCATCCAGAACTGGGTCTTGTTGGAATGCATATATTTTAAAGGAACAGTTGATTCTGATCAGAACGGATTTGTCTGTGGAGCAAATGCTCATAATATTGTTCTCTCTCTCACTTTCCATTTAGTCTGTCATTGGCACATTTATTTTATTTTATTATTACATTTATATCCCACCTTTCCTTCAAGGAGCTCAAGGTGGCACACATGGTTCTTCCCCTCCCCATTTTATCCTCCCAACAACCCTGTAAGGTAGGTTAGGGTGAGACACTGTGACTGGCCCATGGGCACTTAGTGAGCGTCACGGCTCAGTAGAGACTGGAATCCTGTTCTGCTAGACCCTAATTCAGCACTCTAAATACTGCTCAATGTAAAAAGCCTTCTGAAACAATTCAGATAAGCTAAAATAGACCCCTTTGAAGGATGTGTCTGGTTTTATTCAATGTGTTGCTGGCATTCATGTAAAGAGGAAACCTGTCTGAAGGGCTGTTATCCAGATGATGGAGCAGATAAGAACTTGAGGACACTCAATGAAGATGAATGTTCGAAGATTCAGAATGGATAAAAGAAAGCACTTCTTCACACAGCGAATAGTTAAACTATGGCATTCACCCTCACAAGCAGCAGTAATGGCCAAGAAAGCTTGGAGGGCCACACTTGGCTCCTGAGCCTGAAGTTCCCAAGGCTAAGTGCAGACAGTCTACTAGTCACAAGACCTCCCAGGAGCTCTCTGGATGCAGCCTTGAGTTGTACTGAAGAAAAGAAGGATGTACAGTGAAATAAAGGAATATACACAAGTGCTTGTAACAGTATGTATATCCAGAGGTGTAGCTGTCTGGAGTCTTGGAAGGGTCTCAGACCCCTTACCTTTTTGGGAGCAGGGTCCCTATGTCTCCAGCATCCTAAAAGCTAATCAGCATGAAAGAGGAGTGTGTTAGCCACCGAGAAGAGTCTTCTAGCATGCTTCCTTGTCTGTTCCTGCTGATTGGAGCCAATCAGAGTGAGAGGAGGCGAGCCAGCTACCGAGAAGCCTCTTCTCCCTAGCTAACACTCTCCCTTTCATGCTGATTGGCTCCTAGGGATGTCTGTTGTTGTCGGAGAAGACATTAGCAAGGTGCTCATTCTCAGTGCAGCAGCAAAACAAGGGGGAGGGGGCAGGGCTGTGACTATCATGAAGGGACTTCTGAATATACCACTGCACTATTGTTAATATCTCACTTTTCCACGGATGGCTTTCAAAGCCCTGTGCAGTATGGTGCTCGAGAAATCATTAAAAATTAAAGGCAGGCACACTTTGGCGGGGCACGGTCCCCCTAAAATGGGAACTGGCTGCTAGAGGAACAAGGCTTGAATAGAGCCACATATTGGTGGCAGGCTTACCAACCTATAAAACTGAAAGACACTATACCTGCTTTTGAACGCTGGATCCGAGATCTTTTCGACTATGCTGGGCACAAATGCGTCTCAGATTCCAAACTCCAGAAAGAAGATACATTTCAAGGTATTCTAAAGCAGATGCGGACAACCTCTGACCTTCCAGATGTTGCTGAACTACAACTCCCATCATCCAGCAAGCATGTGCAGTGGTCAGGAATGATGGGAGTTGTTCAATTTCATCTGCCGGACCAAAGGTTTCCCAGCTCAGTTCAATGTTAAGAACAGAATGTACTTTTGTTTTCATCATGATTCCTATTATTATCTTATTTACATGCTTTGGTATGCTGAGATGTCCTATAGGTCTATTTTTGACATTTTATATGATGGCTGGACGTAAGAGAAGCTATTCTGTAATTTACGCCCACTTTGTAAATGGACACAGAATAGGGGGGTTAAGCTTAGGGTGGGGAGGCAGGAAACTTTGTGACAAAAATGTTGCCTGTTACGGACTTTTTGAAAAACGACACAAGGGGTTCATAATTTTTTTAAGTGTCATTAAAACAGTAACAATCAAATAGCAATAAATAAGTTAAGAATTCCAGCAACATATGCCAGGACCCTCTTTTTGCTGAAGAAGGTACTGAGAGAAGGCTGACCACCTGAAACCGCATGCGGGAGAGGGACCTCCTGGAGGGAAGGGAATTTCGAGTGTTGAAATGTTAGGTAGGGATGGGGACAGTCCATTGTTCAGTGGTACAGCGTCTGCTTTGCATGCCAAAGGTCCCCAGTTCGAGCCCCAGCATTTTGAGATAGGAGTGGGAAAGACCCCTGCCTGAAACCCTGGAGACGCTGCTGCCAGTCAGTGCAGACAATATTGAGCTAGATGGGCCAATATAGAATATGCTGAGTTAGGTGGACAAGTTGATTATGTTCCTAATTCCTGGAGAGCATCTCTGGTTAAAAAGGGACCTGTAGCAAGTGATGGAAAAGACTTCTCTGCCTGAATCCCCAGAGAGTTATTGCCAGTCAGAATAGATAGGACTAGATCAACAGTAACCAACCATCAACCCCAGCCAGCTTGGTCAGGGATGATGGAAGTTGTAGTCCAACAACATCTGGAGAGCACTGCATTGGGCTAGAATGGCCGATAAAGCAGGCTTCTATGCATCTGTGAATATGAGTCGCCTGGAAGCCACAGCCACATTGTGGCTCCCCACAATCATGCAGTGGCTTAGAAGGCCCCTTTACACATTCCAGTTTTCACCCTGCAACATGTAACAAAACAATTCTCCTGGGTTAAGGAGTCAGGTTAAGGTTAATGGTCAGGGATGATAAGAGTCTGGCAACATCTGGGGTGGAGGACATAGGTTCCCCAGGCTCCCTAAAAACATAAGAAGAACCCTAACAGATTAGACCAAAGTCAATTTCATCTCATGGCCAAGCAGATGATTCTGTGAAGCCCTTACACAGGGCTTGGGGGTCACAAGTGTCCCCTCTTCGTCCCCAGCCCTGGAGATTCAAAGGTACACTATCATAAAAGACTGAGATTTCAGTTTACATCAGTTTCGAATGCAGGTGTGGGGAACCTGTGGCCCTCCCAATGTTACTGAACTACATTAGCCCCAGGAAGCATGGCCAATGGCCAGGGATGATGGGAGTTTGTAATTCAGCCACATCTGGAGGGCCAAGGGTTCCCCACCCTTGCTGTAACACAAATGTAGAGTTAACCGATAAAATATAGATCTGCTTTGTTCTCCACACACCTTGTCCTTATCCTACAGTAACAACTTTCAATCGTGGCATGAGTCAGAAGCAAAAGGCACTGTTTAGCGCATGGATGGGGAACCTGCAGCCCTCCAGATGTTGCTGGACTGCAAATCTCATCACCCTTGACCATCGGTCATGCTGGCTGGGGTTGATGGGAGTTGGAGCCCAACAACATATGGAGGCTGCCAGGTTCCCCACCTTTGTTTTAGTGTCTTAGGGCAGATCGACACTGTGCATTCAAAGCACACAACTTCCCCTTAAAGAATCATGGGGATTGTAGTTTGTTAAGGGTGCTGGGAATTTGTCGCTCTGTGAAGGGAACCCCATCGTTCCCAACATTCTTTGGGGGAAGTCATGTGCTTCAAATGTATGGTGTGGATCTGCCCATACAGTGTGACAAGGGGCCAAAGGCAGCCATGCCGTTTGCCATATGACTGGGCTAAGGAGCAGTTGCCTTGGGCGAGCAGCAAAGCAACAAAGAGATTCACTCTGACTGGAAGCTGACAGAGATGCTGGATTTTGTATGTTTTCATCCTCTTCATCTGTCCCAGCAGTGGACTTAGGGAGGGTAAAGACTGGAAGCTGCTGCGGCAGAGGAGCTCCTCTCTGCTTCCCCACACAGCAGGGGGTGAACAACTAACTCATCTGTATTGAAAGCACAGATGTGTGAACTTTTGCCTTCTAGGATGACAGTGGCCTGAAGATAAGTTGCACAGCAACTAGATCAACCAACAGCATCATGATGAGGGACGCTTAAATAGTTCCTGCTGTAGAGCATACAAAGCCAAGCACAACATCAGAACATAAGAGCTCTGCTGGATCGTCACCAAAGTCCCACCTAGTCCAGCATCCTGTTCTCATGGTGGCCAACTTAATGCCGATGGGAAGAAGCCCACATGCAGGACCTGAGCAGAACAGGACTCTCCCTGCTTGCAGTTCCCAGCAACTGGTATCTTGTTTGCTCTATGGGCTGGGAGACGAGTTTATGCAATGTGGTCAAATGGGACAGAACCCTGTGCTCAACTTTTGCTTAAAAACGGAAACTGTCTGCTAAAACTGAATGAAATCACATTTGAGAGGCTACTGACATGCATTTGGAATTCTGCAAGGGAAAGAGGCTGCAGGATGTGCAATTTGGAGAAGGAAAAGAGTGAATAAGGAAAAGATCAAGGATGCTCACATGCACACACATGCTTCTCTGCTTCAAACCTCCCCCCTGCCTCTTAGCCTACTCTTCTTTCTAAAATAAAATAAAATAAAATAAAATAAAATAAAATAAAATAATAATAATAATAATAATAATAATAATACAATTGGGGCTCACATACATTGTGTGCAAGACATAGAGCAAGCCCATTAGTTTATCCTAAAGTTGTTTTATATAATCTCCCCTCCGATCAAATTTTCTTTGAATGCTAAATTTTACACGCACTGAACTTTTTCATTTTTCTAAAATAATTACAAGAACTGGCAGCAGGACAGCCAAAGAACAGAGAAGTACCAATAAGCAAAGCCAAGGGCAAAACAAGGAGAAATCTGTCCATAAATACAGACCAGCCTCGCCGCACTGTGCCTTCACCTCATTACTGCTCTTACCCAATACTCCCCATCACTGTCTTGTCTGTCTGCTATACATTGGAAACCCTCAATGCCAGGACCATATTTCTTCTATATGGTAAGCAGCACCTGTTATGCCAGTCAAACTCACTACTTTCCCAGGGATAGAGGCTAACTCAACATGGCCAACAGGAATAAGATGCCAGAGTCCAGCTTCCACCTATCACTCTCCATCCATGTCCCTACCCAACACGTTAATAGAAAATCTAGATTGGCTGACAGCATTCCAGCTTTCTTTCTTTCTTTTTTTAGCAGATTTTCCGATTGCACAAATTCCCCATCAGATACTCTATGAACACCAAGCTTTGTTCCTTCCTTATATATGGTATCAGTGGTGGTTTTTCCACAGGAGCCAGTAGTTCTTATCTACTTTACAGCCATGATGCATTTATGAATCTGCCTTAGTTCATTAATTAACAGGTGCAAAAACAAGAGTACTTGAAGGTGTGATGAGGTGTTACCTACCCAAAAACGAAGGTGAAGAACAGGAGGTTCTGGACCCAAAGAAGAAGGTGTTTTAATATGGTTTGGGCAGTTTGTTTTAAATGTGGAAACGGAGTGCATTCAACCTTTATATAATCTGTGTACATGCTGTCCCTGACATTGTCTGTCATTTCAGTGCTTAATAAACACATATATATGCCTGGCGTGTAAAATCACACACACCCCGTTTTTCAAACTGCACATTATCAGCTTTCCAACTGCACCATTTTTTCCAACTCCACATTTTCTGTCCAGCTGCACAATAAAAAGCAAAAAACTTACAGCATTCCCATAGACAGCTGGAAAAACTGGGATCCCCAGCCTTCATAGGTTGGGAGCATTTGGGTCCTCAACTTTCTAGACATGATTTTTCAGAAGTCAAGAGAAACCCCACATTCAGAAATTACGGGCTCTAACTTCCTACCATGCAGGTACCTCTGTGGAAAGGGAAATAAATCAATGAACTCCTGCCCTGGCTCCTATTTGAAAACTGGTGGTCCAAAACAAAAAAAAAAGAGGGGGAGAGAAACTAACATAAGAAGAAAACAGGGCACAGGAAGCAGCCTTATACTAACTCAGACCAATTGGTTTACCTAGCTCAGTATTGCTGACAGAGCATGGAAAAGTTACTTTTTTGAACTACAGCTCCCATCAGCCCCAGCCAGCAAGCTCTGATTGTTGACACGGACTGGCAGCTGCTCTCCATTGTTTCAGGTAGGAATCTCTCCCAGACCTACCTAGAGATGCCAGAAATTGAGTCTGGGACCTGATGCTTTACCACAGAGCCACGTAAGCATGCAGCTCTTTAAAATGCTGCAGCAGAGGGATGGCATAGGAAGCTGTCTTGTACCCCTAACAAGAGCCTTGCTGGATCAGACCAGTGGCCCATCCAGGCCAGCGCCCTGTTCCCACAGTGGCCAACCAGGTGCCGGTCGGAAGCCTGCAATCAGGATCTGAGCACAAAAGCACTCTCCCCTCCCGCCCTTTCCAGCAACTAGTACTCAACTTCAGATTGCTCGTCCATGTAGCTCACGGTGTCTACGCCGACCGGCAATGATTTCCCAGCACAGTGTTTTCCCCGTCACCTGCTCCCTGATTCCTTCTACATGCAAGAGTACCTTCTACATGCAAGAGTCCAAGTTCTACTACCTTTTAGGGGTAATCAATACAGCCACAGGGTAGATCACTGGCCGTCAGTCCCAGTACTGTGGCTGCAATCCAAGATACGCTTACAAGCCTCACTGGACATATTAGGACTTTCTTCCAAATAAACACACACACTTTGTGATGTCTTCCCAATTGGTGGAGGAGGGTGTCACACCACAGTGAGTCCCTTTCAGTTCCCTCCCACACCAACTTGTGGCACACTGGTGGACAACAAGGGGAAGGACTGTGGCTCAGTAGTGGAGCCTCTGCTCTGCATGCAGAAGGTTCAGGTTCAATCCCTGGCATCTCCAGGTAGAGCTGGGGGAGAATCTGGTCTGAAATCCTGGAGAGCCACTGCTGGCCAGTGTAGACAATACCAATCTAGATGGACCAATGGTTCTAAAAACAGTATGGACTCTCCTCCCAATTGCCCCAACCTGGCATACTCTAGATGTCATGGTCTCTCCCATCAGCCCCTGCCAGCATGGCTAATGGTAAGGGATGGTGGGTGCTGTCGTCCAACAACATCTGGAGGGCACCAGGTAGAGGAAGTCTGCCATATCCCTTCAAGCCACCTCTCCCTCCCTCAGACACATTCCGGATACCTACTCTTCTTCCAGCTCTGGGCACAAAGTGATCTGCGTGCCTTGGAGTTGGGCCTCCCCCAGGGGGCGCTGTGCACCACTGTGTCCATTGCTGGCAAGGTGCAAGAGCTTGGCTTCCCTAGTCCTTCTGCTGGAGGCACTGCTGGCGCTGCTGGAGCCCAGGTCCTCTTCCTCCTCCTCTTCCTCCTCTCTGGTTCCCTGTGTGATGGGCTTGCTCTCCTTCTCCAACAGGGCCCGGGGACTGAAGGCGCAGGGACACCTGTGCAGGTCCTTGGAGACAGCGTGGAGGCGACGGTCGGCGCTCCGAGGGCAGCACAGGAGCTTCTTGAAGGCGCACCTGAAGTCAGGGCTGCGACAATAGATGATGGGGTTGAAGGCCGAGTTGACGTATCCCAGCCAGTTGAAGAAGCGGAAGAGCTGGTCAGGAACCAGAGGCCTGGCAAAGACCTTGATGATGTTGGCCACAAAGAAGGGCAGCCAACAGAGGGTGAAGATGCCCATAATGATGCCCAAGGTCTTAAGCGCCTTGTGTTCCTTGATGGCCAGCAGGAGGCGGGAGGGTCTCCTGCGGCGGGAGCCCTTGGAGGCATCTGGAAGGAACCTCCCCTTGTCCTTCTCGATGACATGGAGCTGCCGTGTGGCCACGGCAAAGACCCGGGCGTAGACAAAGATCATGACCAGCAGCGGCACATAGAAGGAGATGATGGAGGACAGGATGGCATAGGGCATGTTGGTGACGAAGTCGCAGCACTGGGGGTCCTCGTAGCAGCGCAGCGCTTCCTCGTCTGCCCTGTCCCGCCACCAGTGATTCATGATGGGGAGGAAGGAGATGAAGGCAGCAATGGCCCACACCAGGCACACCACGGCCCGTGCCCGGCCCTTGGTCACCAACACGTCATACTGCAGCGGCGCTGTGATGGCCAAGTAGCGGTCCACGGCGATGGCACAAAGAGTCTCAATGCTGGCTGTCACACACAGCACATCCAGAGAAGTCCACAGCTCGCACACCGTTGTGCCGTAAGGCCAGCGCCCGCTCAGCACCAGTGTGGCCCCTGGGGGCACCACCAGCAAGCCCATGATGAGGTCGGCGCAGGCCAGGGAGGTGATGAAGACGTTGGTCATGGTCTGCAAGCGCGGTGTCTTGGCGATTGCCACGATCACCAGGAGATTGCCCCCCACCGTCACCAGCACGGCCAGGCTGAGAGTGGCGCCCAGCGCCCCCTGCCGGCTGAGGCTGCTCACCGCCCCCGTGCAATTACTGCCGTTGCCCGGCACCGACGCTTCGGCTTCACCCAACCACGTCCCGTTGGGGGGCCAAGGAGGAGCCATCGCAGCCAAGACGGGAAAAGGAAGAGAACCTCGGCGCGCCTCGCTCGCGTTAGCCCTCGACGGCTCTAGTCCGAATGGCCCGCTCTCCGCGAGGGTGGCGCCGGGAGGGCGGGCTCCATGCGCGTCCGACGTTGGCCCGCTGCTTCTGGCTCAACAGCCCAGCCCATGCTCCTGGAAAGACTGAAGCCGCCTCGGCGGAGACAGCTCCCTCCCCTTCGGTGGGCATTGCTTAGAGGAGGAGTCCTTAAAGGCGCAGGTCGCCAGGAGGGAGAGGCGGGACGCGCCCCGGGCATCGCTATCCTGGATCTCCGCCCCCTAGCTAGCCGCGCGTAGGGGAGAAGGTGGTGCTGGCGTCTAATGGGATTCTTTTTCTTTTTTAACAAAGCCACCCCCTCCTTTTACAAAGATATCACAGAGAGAGAGAGAGCACTTTCCAAAGTTTATTGAGATTTCCCACCTAATTACAATGCATGTATTGCTCTACCACTCCCACGACTGACCCACGTCCGAAGCCATGGCAATTCCCAGGCGTTCTTGGAGCGCTCTTCTCGACGTCGAAAGCACTTCCCACCTCCGTGGCCCTCCGGATGTGGCTGGACTACAACTCCCATCATCCTTGACCTTTGGCCTCGCTGGCTGGAGCTGGTGGGGGTCAGGAGCCCCACACCAGCTGGAAGGCCGCAGGCTGCCCATCCCTGCTCTTTGATGATTAGAAGACCCCTGCCTTACAAGGCTCTTGGGGTCGTAGACCGCTAGAAGGATGGCGCTGGGGTGGGTGGATTGTGTGTATGCGTATAAGCACGCTATTGTCCTTCACGTCCTCCTGCTACAAAGCTAACTGACTGATTTCCCGGTCTCTTCCCCTCACTCCCTTCCATTAATCGCTCCCAAGGGATCTGCCTCGGTCGGGTGCGGGGCAGAGCCACTATTCACTGTCTGCTTTTGCCTCCTCTCCAGTTCACACAGATCCTTTCCCTCTTCCCCATTCCTCCTTCTCTTCGCCCTTCCTGCACCCGCCAATGACGATAGGGGCATTGCAGAGTAAGTAAAGCAAAAAAGGGGGGGGGCTTCCCGCGTTTGTCTGAGGGAGAGAAACGGACGGACCCTCGGGTAACCTGTCCCCCGACGGTCAGAGCTATTGCGACTCGGCGAGTCAGTTGAGCGCCGGTGGGTAGCAGGGCGAAGAAAGTGTGCCCCAAGAGGCCGAGCATGGAACTGCGGCATTTCGCCGAAGACGTCCCAGCAATGAAAGGCACGTTAATAACTACTTTCGAGCGGAGAGAGAGTGAAGCTCGCTGCGGAACCCCAGCAATAACAGTGATATAATAGTCCAGGCCCGTGGCTGGGCGGTGTGGCCCCACTAAAAAAAATCCCTCTATTTTTTTTTTTACAATAAATAAATAAATTTATTACAGTAAAAAAAAATCTGCCTCCTAATGTTTTGGTTCTCACCACCGCCAGAATTTATAGGCAGACTACAGGCCTGAGCCAGTCTGGTGTAGTGGTTAGACTGAGTGTCAGCCTGGAACTGGGGATACCATAGTTCAAATCCTCACTCAGTCATGAAGCTCATTGTGTGACAATGGGACAGCTGCTCTCAGCCAGGTGACATTGAGAGGGAAGAGTTCTGATGGAGTTGATCTTCCAGCAAAGCTGATGGAATGAACCCTGCTTCCCAGCTCTCCCACTGAGGCAGCCTGATGGAATAGCTGCTGCCAAGTGACAGTCTTGCATCAACTGTGGTGAGCTGCAGGGAAGGCTCTTTCAGGCTTTATGTAGGGCCTGACATACCTGCATGGTGACCAATAGACTCAGCGTCTGGCTGAAGAAGGGCACATCAGTATTTAGCTTGATACTTCTGCATTTTGTCCAGGGACAGTCTTTAGTTAATGCACACACACACAAAGGCAAGCAAAAGCTGCTGAATTAAGCAACATTTATAAATTCAATATGCCGTTTTTATTCAGGCTGTTGAATCTGGATTTTTTTGTTTTTGTTTTTACTGCTGAGTAGACATGGGTCCCCTGATGGACACTTTCTCAAGCTACTTCTTGGAAGTTGGAATTCTGGATGGGTAAGATTTCATCGAATTTATTCAGCAATAACTTTGGGGGAGTGGGGTGGGGTAAATTAAGGCTCCGTGTTTGGAACGCTTTCCTTTTTGCTGCGACTGCAAATTGGTATTTGGGTATTTAACAACCTGATTGAGGAAGAAATTATAATTGGCCACAAGAGATCAAAGTGCAGACTGTGTGAGAGTCTGAAAGGCACGTGATGGGAATCAGAACTGCTCCCATGTTGGCAGGATGTGTACCGCTTGGAAGCAATCCACTGAAGTCCAAAAATGAGTGGATTTATTTATTTTTAGTAATAAAACTATATCTATACCAACCTCATGCAAAACATTAGGGTGGTGTACAGCAACATTTTTAAAAAATTGAAGGCAATACAGAACAATTATTAAAATGATTTGCCTTTTGGTTGGTTTTAGGAAGCTGATTTGTCCACCTGGGCCAGTACCATCAACCCTGGGTGACAGTGCCTCCCCAAGCAGGGTCATTCCCATCATTTGCTACAATATCCTTTTTTGAAAACGGGGGATGTCAGGGATTGAACCTGGGACCTTCTATGCAAAATATGTGCTTTACCACAGAGCTATGATCCTTCCCCTTTGGGGAAGAGCTGTAGCTCAGTGGTGGAGCATCTTCCTGGCATCTTCAGGCAGGGTTGGGAAAAACCCCTGCCTAAACTGTGGAGAGCTGCTGCCAGTTAGTGTATACAATAGTGAGTGAGATGGACCAATGGTCTGACTCAGTATAAGGCAGCTTCCTATGTTCGTATGTTCTCTGCTTTGGAACATTGATCTCCAGCTTTTCAGACCCAGGATCTCCCTTGAACTCCATTATTCAATGTGGAACCCATTTTTAATTTTAAAAAATGCTTTTGTCTCGCTCATCACCACCCTCCTCTAGCCCTCTGAGGCTTGCAAAGTCATGCAGCCTTGCTAGGACTTTACCTACCTACCCATCATGGCTATGCACACCTTTTGCTTCATGGCTATGCACGTGCCCTGAAGCACCAGGCCCTTTACATCTTCTACTTTGTTGTGTTGGCCTTTTAGTTTAATATAAGAGCAGAAGAGCCCTGCTGGATCAGGCCAGTGGTCCATCAAATCCAGGATCCTGTTCTCACAGTGACCAATCAAATGCCCCAATGTGAAGCCTGCAATCTGGACCTGACTGCAATAGCACTCTCCCTTTTTGCAACCAGTATTCAGAGGCATACGGCTTCCTCTCCCCACCTAGTGGCTGCCCATGACTCAGCTCTGACACCTTTCTGACCAACTATGACTCTGTAAATGTTGGGTGAAGAAAGGTGGCATCCCTGTTAGTGGAGGAAGAGGAAAATAGGATCTTGCTTTTGAAGAGATGTGGCTACCATTTATTTCCCTTTGGCACCAATTAAATCTTAAATAGAAAGTTGTGTCATGTTAAAATTAGGAAAGTCTGCCTGTCTGGACAAATGTGTCAGCCCACATCAGACTAGACTTTGGGAGACTCTATTGATTAGCTCTGTGTGTGATTATTGATTAGCTCTCAGTGTCACCTGGCAGCAGCTATTCCATCAGGCTGCCTCAGTGGGAGAGCTGGGAAGCAGGGCTCATTCCATCAGCATTGCTGAAAGACCAGCTCCATCAGAACTCCTCCCTCTCAATGTCACCTGGCAGCAGCTATTCCATCAGGCTGCCACAGTGGGAGAGATGGGGAAGCAGAGCTATTCCATCAGTTCTGCCAAAAGACCAGCTCCATGAGGCACCTTCTACCATTGAACTGTTTCTATGCCAGCTGGTCATTATAAGAACTACTTCTATTTAAGAATTAGTGTCTGAGTTGGCTTTTTTCCTCTTCCTTCCTTGTCACTTTCCCTTTGTGTGTCATTGTTTTAGACTGTAAGTCTGTGGCAGAGCATGTCTTGTTTTAATTGATTGTATGTAAGCTATTTTGGGAGCCTGTTTGGCTAAATAAATAAATGCATGCGTGCGCGCACGCACGCACACACACACATCAATAGGACCTGCAACCAACCGTTGCAGTGTATTCTAACAGAAGTGTTCCTGTTCAGGTTTCTGGGCGACCATACCCTCCTCCAGGATCCTATAATCTACAATGGGCTCAAGCAGGCCAATTCATTGTCTCTCTCCACCTCATCCCACCCCTAGTCTATTTACCATTTTTCTTTTCCAACAATATTCAGCATTTCATGGCTCCTGGGGGTGGCGGATTACCATGCTCTGCTCTCATTGGGCTGTGTTGGGTTTTTTTTGGGGGGGAGGGATTGTTGCTCACTTTGGGTTTTAAAAGAAGAAAATACCTTGTACTTATTCGTGCATCAGGGTTCACCTGAGAATGCTGATTCCTCCTCTTGTTTCTCAGTGCGAACCTGTCGGCACTCAGACAGAGCAACCTTCAGCTCCTAGGTATGCATGAAAGAAATTACTGTGATAATGAATGTAAAGTGGTTTGAATGCTCAGAGAGCACACATTTACAATTTTATCCCATTGATAAACCCCCTCCCTCAAAATCCCAAGGATGACAATTATGCTCCTAAACTGCTCTTTGATTAACCAGATAATTTCACAAAAACAAGTTTAGCAATGGCTCCTGAAACACAACAAGCTCCTCGGTCATCCCATATGTGTGTTCAAAACAAGTAACAAGCCTGAACAACACATCCAAGACCGTTTGGGAAAATGTGGACATGAGCTCACGTACACGCCTGTAGGAAAACTCTGGGGAAGTATACTTAAGCCATGGATCAGAGTAATTCCTTTGGCTCTGGCTCTGTACAGAACAATGTGTATTCTCTTAAAAAATTGCTCACATGTATGCTTTTGGGTTTTATTTATTTATTTATTTATTTTAGTTGTAGATTCAGTACAGGCCCTTATGCTGAAGGGATACAAATTGGGCTGCCAGCCAGTCAGAGAACTGCCTGCTGCATTATTGGCCACATCACTTAGAGGAAAGGAGGAAGTGGAAATATGCTGAGGGATCATCCACCCAGAGAGTTGGGGTGGGGTGGGGTGGGAGGACTACATAACAACACATTTGCTGCATAGCCCACATTGAGCTGTAACACTGAATCAGGTGTCAAAATTGGGTGTTAAGATCAGTAGAAGGGGTTCTCTAGGTCGTCTCTCCGCCCTCAGGTATTTGTGGGAAAGGGGTGGCCCAGGATATGGCATTCCCTGTGGCGGCCTCTAAGTTGTGGCATTTCCTCACACTTTCATTCGTAATTTTCATCATATGCTGAAGACACACTCTTTACCCTGCCCTTTGACACCTTAGATACAGGGCTGTAGCCAACTAAGTCCTACTCAGAGTAGACCCATTGAAATGAATGGAATTAGTCATTACCCATTCGCAGAGCTTGGAAAAGTTACTTTTTTGAACTACAACTCCCATCAGCCCAATCCAGTGGCCATGGTGGCTAGGGCTGATGGGAGTTGTAGTTCAAAAAAGTAACTTTTCCAAGCTCTGCCCATTCGTTCTAATGGATTTACTCTGAGTAGGACTAACATTGGAGACAACCCATCTCTTTTAGGACCTATTCTCTTGACTGTGAATTAACTGGTTTTAAAATTGTATTTTTTCATTTTTGTAACCCATTCTGGGAGCTCATAGTGAAAGGTGGGTAATAATAATAATAATAATAATAATAATAATAATAATAATAATGTCATATTCAATGCTAGTCCTACTTACAGTAGGCCCACTGAAGTTAACAGACATGGCTGGCTTAGGTTCATTAATTTCAGTGGGTCTACTCTGAATAGAATTTAGTTGGATGCAACCCATTGGTTGTAATCAACTAAGTCCTACTCAGAGTAGACCCATTGAAATGAATGAACCTGTTATTCATATCTGTTAACTCCAGTGGTTCTACTTTGTGTAGGACTATCATCCAATAACTATAAAATACTATAAAAAAGGATCAGGCCAGCAGGATGGGCATTATTAATTTTTGAAGTAGGCTAATTTTGGATGGAATTGTTCCACTGAATATAGCTTGCACTTCTTAGGAGGATACTGCACTGCTAACAAGCTTATCCATAGACACCCAATAGCAGAGAGGCCTTCAGTGAGGAGGCTGCAGAAACGGTACACTTTATCTGATGATCCTGTGATGTACTGTAATGTGACAAATACAGGCCACCTTCAATAAATTTGCTGTCCCATTGATTTGTGGGTCACTGGGGTGGCACACACCACAATCTTAATGATCGGTACATTAAAAGTAATTCAAAGTGAACGTCTAAGGCAGAGATCTTTTCATCTAGCTGGAAAAACCTGCCAAAACAGAAATGTCTTCTCAGCTGTTGCTAGAAAGTAAAGCTAGTGGGTGCGTGTTGTATTTCAATAAGGATGTCGTTTTACAGAGCAGGGGCAGCCACACTGAAAGCCCTGGGTGGTATTCAGTGCTAGTCCTACTCAGATTAGACCCATTGAAGTTAATGGATGTGACTAACATAGGTTTATTAATTTCAGTGGGTCCACTCTAAGTAGGGCTTCCAGGAATGCTTTCACTTGGGTATGCTTTTACTTGGATCCCTGCACTGAGTGGGGGGTTGGACTCAATGGCCTTATAGGACCCTTCCAACTCTACTATTCTATGACTGCAAGCCTTAATCTCCATGAATTTGTCTCATCCCTTTATAAAACTGTCAGAATATAACCCCCATGCTCCAAGTTACTGTGGAGTAGGCTTGTGATACTTTTGGAAACTAAAACAGACACTCTCCTGCAGAACACAGTCACCTGCTGGGTATATAAGGAATAAGGCAGTCTTTCAAATAACATATCTCTGCAATACATCTCTCCATAGTGAGAACAAGACTGTGTCCAGGTAACCTATGTGCCTACTTGGTCTGCTGTCAAGGTGCTTAGTGCTGATGGGCAACTTCAAGGCCCCTCTTCTCCTTGATCGTTGGCAGCCCTTCAAATAGAGGACTCCTCAAATAGAGGGCTTTCCTATGACAAGCATTCTGATAGTCAAATGTAAGGGAGGACATTGGAAGCAAGCTTCACTGAGTTCAATGAGACAAGCAAGTGTGCTTAGGATTGCAGCAGCAGTACTGGAATTGAAAAGTCCCAAACATCTCTGTTTATAAATATTATTAAACGGGGAATGTGGTGCATATTTTCCCATACTGTTTGTGAAGAGAGTCAGCTGACCAAATCGGCCTTGCCTAAGCATCGTCAAAGAAAAAAAGGGAGGGAGAAGTAACAATGTGGGAAACTTTTTAAGGACTTTTTAAGGATACCCGAAACAGGGCTGCTTGTGTAACGAGGCATGGATCGTATCCGTTCAACAGGGCATGTGAGCCACATTGACTCGGGTGACTCAAGCAAATGAGATAATGTACAGTCATGTGATACAAGACCAAATGGTGGACACTTCCATCAGAATAGATTCTCCCACCGCCTCTTTTTTAAAAACAAAACACAGTTGTAGGTAGCTGAGATGCAGAGCGGAGGGCTACTAGGGGAGGTGATGCTTCGCCCTTTGCCTTCCTTCTACTTCCTGTTTCATGCAATTTCAGTCCTACCGTCTGAAATAAAGGTATGTTTCTGGGAGAAACATAAAACATTTGCTTCATCATCAAGCCCTTCAAATATTAGATGATTGCTATTGTATTAGTCCTACAGATTAAGCGTACCCAACTCCTTCCACTTTTATTCACAGGACTTGGAGTGCTTCCAGACAACCTGTTTATTGAGCAGTCATTCCTTATTTATTTATTTATTAAATTTATATCCCACCCTTCCTCCCAGAAGGAGCCCAGGGTGTCAAACAAAACACTCTAAACATCTTAAAACAGGCTTTAATGTATATTTAAACAAAACATCTTTAAAAGTATATTAAAACAAAACATCTTTAAAAACATATTTTTTTAAAAAAAACTTTTGAAACATCTTAAAAAACAATTTCAACACAGACTCAGAATATATCCTGATTTGTCTGCAGGGAGATTAGATGGTGTTGGCTATTTATTGAGCAGTCATTCTGATTTGTTTGTGGGGAGCTTAGGCAATGTTGCATCAAATAAAGTGTTATCCCACACTTTCTGGTCCATTTCCCCAACGCTTTCCTTATTGCAAAAAGTCAGATCTTTTGAGGAAGCAGGGTTGATGTGCAAGAGCACCACATTGACTTTAATTGTGCATCCTGAATTTGCCAGTATTTGAATCCCACCCAAAAATAGTAACTGTGCCCTTGTTCTCCAGTCTCCTCACCAGCTTTGTTACACTTCCGTGGATATTTATTTATTTATTTATTTATATCCCGCCCTTCCACCAAATAGAATCATAGAATCATAGAATAACAGAGTTGGAAGGGGCCTACAAGGCCATCAAGTCCAACCCCCTGCTCAATGCAGGAATCCAAATCAAAGCATTCCCGACAGATGGCTGTCCAGCTGCCTCTTGAATGCCTCCAGTGTCAGACAGCCCACTACCTCTCCAGGTAATTGATTCCATTGTCGTATGGCTCTAACAGGAAGTTTTTCCTGATGTCCAGTCGAAATCTGGCTTCCTGCGACTTGAGCCCATTATTCTGTGTCCTGCACTCTGGGACGATCAAGAAGAGATCCCGGCCCTCCTCTATGTGACAACTTGTCATGCACTTGAAGAGTGCTATCATATCTCCAGCCCAGGATGGCTGGATATGGCCCAGTTTGTGAATATCCTTCTCAAATTACAGCACCCAGAACTGGACACAATACTCAAACTTTCAGAAGAAAGAAAGAAAGAAAGAAAGAAAGAAAGAAAGAAAGAAAGAAAGAAAGAAAGAAAGAAAGAAAGAAAGAAAGAAAGAACCTGAGCACAATACTCTAGAACTGGACTTTGAGCAGAGAGAGAGAGACGGAGACAGGCTGCATATACACTATACATTTAAAGCACATGACTTTCCCCAAAGAATCCTGGGAACTGTAGTTTGCTAAGGGTGTGGGGTAAGCTGCCATTCCCAAGGTTCTTTAGGGGAAGCCATGTGCATTAAATGTGCTTTAAATATATGATGTCTATTACGCAGCCAAAGAGAGAGAGAAAGAGAGAAATCTGGGGAAATATGACTGTGGATAATACACAAAGTATGCATGGTTCTTCTGATTTTAAGTAATGAAGTCGGCCAGAGACGAGGACTGAGATATTGAATGTCTACTTCACGTGAATTGAATTTGTGAATTCATGTGAATTTGTTTGCTTTAGATATCATCCCGACAAGCACAATTTTTTCACTTCTTTCATTGCTCTGTCTTATGCCTTGCAAACATGATGACAAGCAGGATTTTTTTTTTACAATGGATTCCCATTCTTCTCTGCAGTACCTAATCCCCTGTCTCTCCACTAGCAGAATCCCTAACATACTTTGTTCCAAAACAGACCCTTTTGCTGCCAGTGGCTCCACTATGTGCTTCCTCCCTCTGTTGGCATGACACATCCCTTCCCCTCTCTCAACCTTGTGTGAGCTTCCTCTGCTCCCATTGACTTTTTGTTCCCTTCTTCCTTACTGTAACCCAACCTCACTGATCTTCTGAAGCTCATCTTCCACCCTCATCATGCTCCCCTTTCATGCACATTGGCTTATGGGAGCAACAGTGTAGAGGCAAATTCAGAAGTGCAGGGTCCTTTCATGATAGTCACAGCCATACCCTTCTTTAAATTTTGCTGCTGGGTTGAGAATGAGATCCTTGTTAATGTATTCTCCCACAGCAACAGACATCCTTACGAGCCAATCAGCATGAAAGGGGAGAGTGTTAGCTACTGCAAAGAGTCTTCTCAATAGCTGACTCCCCTCCTTTCACTCTGGCTCCAATCAGCAGGAAAGTACAAGGAAGCATGTTAGAAGACTCTTCTCAGTAGCTAGCACACTCCCTTTTCTTGCTGATTGGATGCTGGAGACATAGGGACACTGCTGGGACCCTGTTCCCCAAAAAGTAAGGGGTCTAAGACCCCCCAAGACCCTGGATGACTACACCTCTGCATAGGAGGCTGGAGACATAGGAACCCTCCTGGGACCTGGCTCCCAAAAAAGTAAGGGGTCTAAGACCCTCTCCCAAGACCCTGTATGACTACACCCCTGATTGTCTAACTGGCTGGCAACAGCTCTCCAGGTTTTCAGACAGGAGTCATTCCGAGCCCTACCTGGAGATGCCAGGGATTGAACTTGGGGCCTTCTGCAATACAAAGCACAGGTGCTATCACTGATACAGCCCATCTCTAAGCACTGTGTGTTTTTGCCCTTCTCTCTCCTCCTTCAATCCCAGAGTTTTCAGCTGCCCTGTATACAGTTGGGAACTATAGCTCCATGTGGGGTAAACTACAGTTCCTATGACTCTTTGTGGAAAGTCATGTGTTTTAAATGTTTTTAAATGTAAACACAGCCTTAAGAATCAATAATAGCACATTAGCGATGGATTTATACTGGACCGTCCACGCATCATTCCAGCTTATTCGTTGTTCTGCGATGCTTCCCAAATGTTACCACATCAGCAGGAAGCTCTGGGACATGCACTGACTGTAACTGAAGCAGCATGATCATCCCAAAACATGTCCCGGCACAAACAGTATTGAAAGCGGTATTGTATATAACTGCCCCGATAGGATCATGAGCACAAATCGTCATGGATGAACAATAAAAAGGATCTCCAGAAAGGCCCCTAGACTGATCAATACATCAGTGGTTGTAGCTACTTTTTTAACATTTATTTTACAGTTGGTCTAGTTAAAAAGTATCACCTTATCTAAGCAATGTCAGTTCCTAACTGAGCACAAGTGAACCACTTCCTGTTTTTTGTTTGGAAAGCAGAGGAAAGCAATACTGCATCATTTCTTTATTTCTTTCTTTTGTCACTGGAGAAACCCTGCCTTGTTTCACAGCTGGGTTTAATGCAGATGCCTTTTCTTCTCCTGCTAAATATGACCAAAAAAAAGAGCTAGATGTGTAAATCCTTGGAACCTTATATGTATATATATATTACAATATGTTGCAAGATTGCTCTCCTGTGATCTCTCTCTCCTCTGGAACATTAAGAACGTACTACAGAGTGTTGCTATGGAATCTCAGGGAAAAGCGGCAATGTAGCTTGTTGTTCATACATTCCTCGGCCAACAGTCTCTGGGAATTGCCATTGGAGAAAGGAGAGACTTTTCAGATGGAAAAGGAATTAGTAGGTTGGTAACAAGAACACAGGCTTTTTGGAAACGCCTGAGAGGGTGCATTGAGGTCCCCAAGTACTCTTTCTTCAGAGGACTGTTCCAGCGTGAATAAACCGAAGCAATCTAGGACATTACCCAGAATACAAAATATTCATGTCTCATTTGGACTCAGAGGATACTGCGCATTGCACCCTTCCGATGAAGAAGAAACCAGCCCTAAATGTATTTTTAGAATTCATCGGTATGGTTTTGTTTAATACACCAAGGAGTGTATCCACTAATGTCACTCAGCTGATGGTAGGGATGGAAGGATCTGTCCATTCTGACTCTCTGTTTCACCTCTTCTCAATCTTAAATTCCATTCTCTATGTTTCTGCAGCAATTTGCCATTTTTTTTAAAAAAAATCCTCATGAAAATTCTTCAACATTTTGGGGTGAATTTATCCTAATAAACACATGTTTGTATGTGGTTTTGACTAGTGTACGCAGTTTTGCAAGAAATTTCTCCAAATGTACTGCATAGAGGAGGGCTGGGATCTCTTCTCAATCATCCCAGAGTGCAGGACATGGAATAATGGGCTCAAGTTGCAGGAAGCCAGATTTTGACTGGACATCAGGAAAAACTTCCTAACTGTTAGAGCCATATGACAATGGAACCAATTACCTAGAGAGGTAGTGGGCTCTCCAGCACTGGAGGCATTCAAGAGGCAGTTGGACAGCCATCTGTCAGGAATGCTTTGATTTGGATTCCTGCATTGAGCAGGGGGTTGGACTTGATGGCCTTATAGGCCCCTTCCAACTCTGCTATTCTATGATTCTATGATTTTATACTTTATTTTCACTAATAGATTCATTTTGGAATTAATAAATATTAATTTATACCTTTTGACGCCTATTGAAGACTTTCCTCTTTCAACAAGCCTTTTAAGTAGAGACTTATTCCAGTCGGCGTCTGTGTTGGAATTGCTTTTTAGTATGTTTTTAAACCTTTAAAAAAGAGAGAGCAATGTTTTTAAAGCTTTTAAAAAATGTTTTTAAAGTTATTTTGTTTTAATATGTTTTTAATGGTTGTTTTGTTTTAATATATTTTAAAGTCTGTTTTTATGATGTGTTAAAAGTGTTTTTAGTGCTTTTGTTTGCTGCCCTGGGCTCCTACTGGAAGAAAGGGTAGGATATAAATCTAATAAATAAATAAAAAGAAATTTGTAGGCATACTTTCCCCAATATATGCAGTTTTGTAAACATTGTTTGGTTGAAGAACTGCATCACAAAATTCGGACAAGTGTGAATGTCAAAGGATGGCTGCATTTCGTTTCTCACGTTGTTTCAGAAACTGGAAAATTGATTAATTCAGCTTTAAATGTGATTTGATTTGTGTCCCCCATCCCTAGCTGCCGATAAGGTTTCTGTTAGTGGAATGGGGAGGAAATTAGTTTTCAGTGCTCCTCCTTCTTCTCTGTAGCCCTCCACGCTCCCTAAATCTGCTCTGAAGGATTCCCCAACTCTTCAAAGCCAATTTAGTGGGGCACAGGAGTTGCAGGGGAAAGGTAATTGCTGAAAATGGCTTCCCTCCCTCATCTGCTGATGGTAGCTTTACCTGTCAGCTGAGCGTCACCACTGGATACAATCCAGACGTATCACAGCTGTTTAGAGCCATGGTAGCTGGAGAGAATAAAATACCATTGCATAGCAAATGCAGCACATCTATCCAATGGGTATCTGAAGATTCCTTTTGGCCCAATAGAATATACGGGATATTTCCAAGTTTGATTGGATTATGTGTCCATGTGTTTGGGATTACTAAATGGACTGCCTTCTAGTCGATTCCTATGAGTAGGGTTTTCAGGCCTATGGGATTTCTGGGGTGGGTTAGGCTATTACTAACAGGTGGTTTACTGTTGTATGAATATGTTTTAAATTGTGTGTTATATTGTGTAAGTCGCCCAGAGTGTCTGTTAAGTCAGACAGATGGGCGACTAACAAATAAAATTTTATTATTATTATTATTATTAATGGTTAGCAGTATTCAGAGGTGGTTTACCATTGCCTTCCTCTGAGGCTGAGAGGCAGTGACTGGCCCAAGGTCACCCAGTGAGCTTCATGGCTGTGTGGGGATTTGAACCCTGGTCTCCCAGGTTGTAGTCCAACACTCTAACCACTATGCTACACTGGCTAAGGATAGGCTGGGAGGTTTCACAGGTCATCAGGACTAAGTGGAAGGTGTTCTCATCAATCTTCACTCTTGATTGATGCCTTAATCCTCCTGACCTAAGACAAGGCAGCTCTTGTTCAGCTCTATATGAAATTCAATGCATGTGTGAGGGTCATAAACCAAGCATGCTAATCTGAAAATTTAATGCATGATAACATCCGGGTGGGTGGGGTTTTTTTTCTATCCATGTAATTACCATAGGAGCATTGTGCAGCCTTAATAAATTAAAGATGGTTGTAAGAAAGAGATCCACTGTCAGCTGGGAAATTCTGCAGATATATTCCTGTAATGAGGAATTTGCAGGGAGTTGAATTAAGACCACAAGATTTATTTTGAGAAACATATCTATTATATCATTTATAAAGTTTGTTTGCTACTTTGACACCTCTTACGAAATCACAACCAAATTTTGCATGATGGTTCCTGAGATCAAGGAGCAAATTTTTGTCTATATTAGGATATAATTGGACACAATTTTGAGTCAAGGTGGTGGACTGAACCTTTCAAAACGGCACTGATTTTAACTAAATTTTGCATGGTGGTTCCTGAGATCAAGGAAAATATTTTCATCTATGGCTACAATTGGATGCCATTTGAATCAAGGTGGCAGACTGAACCTTTCAAAATGGTACTGCTAGCTGAGGTTGATGCAAGTTGGAGTCCAACCTCTGGAGGGCCACAGGTTTTTTACTCCTGAATTAGAAACTTAGTGCCCTTCCAGATGTTCTTTTCTTGTGCATTTGTGATTATTTGTGCTCATGATGGTCCAGGGCAGTGAGCAATCCCACTTTTAATACTGTCTATGGGTGCAAAGTTTACCACTTCATTTCCTATGGGTGCATGTCCTATAGCTTCCTGTTGAAATCCTGTACATGTTTATACCACTTTGTCCCACTTTTGGTGCTTTATAGTGCAAAAGTACCCCTCCAGATGTCAATCATGTGGTTACATTGGGGAAGTATCACAGAACAACAAATAAATCTGTGGAATGGAAAGGAAGTGCGGACATTCTCCCCACTTGTGATTCCCAGAAACTGGTATTCAGAGGCATACCGCCTTAAAGAATTGAGGTGGTAGATCATGGCTAGTAGCCATTGATAGCCTTGTCCTCCTTGGATTTGTCTGATCTTCTTTTAAAGCTATCCAAGTTGGTGGCCACCACTACTTCTTTTATCATAAGCTTTAGAATTTAGGGAAGTCTTGGCCCTTTCCTCCTAGCCACTAAATAGTTTGCAAATATTTGCCTGAGATGCATCCCAGAGCCTAACGCAGTGCTTTGGAGATACGGACCACAAATTTTGCTATGTAAAAAAGCTTGTTGTGGACAATAACAGGAGGGGACTTTTCATATTCAAGGCTTCTATTCACACAGCATGGACCAGAGAGGACAAGAGCCCTTGAACAAAGTTCCTTGTGGTTAAGGTTAGCTCAGCAGCTGCTGACAGCTTATGCAAATGTGTTTTTGGCTTGGGGAAGAAGCTTGACATGTGCTCCTTCACCATGGCTGGAACAGCCAAATTCTCTGTTATCTTAAGCGCTATCTGTGTATCTATCCATCTTATTTTGTTTTTTATTTAAAAGAATATTTTTAAACCACCAACTCATAAGAAATACCATGGCAGTGTACAGTAAAACCATTAAAAGGTCATAAAATTATAACATCCAGAACAAAATAGGTTACAAAATATCGGAATTGTAGATGCCTGTCTGATCCCAATAGGAATCGTGTCCCAAATTACACATGTGTGCATATCATATTCTGGATTGGGGTCCTGCACCAGTTTCCTACTGAAAAGCCCCCTCCAGGTTGCTATTTGCCTTTAAAGGCGATGCTTGCTGCAACTCTGGGGACAAGCAGCTGCTGAAGCAGCACCCTAAGCAGCCTAGAGTCTGTTGTTAGACATGGATGGGGTGCCTTGCATTCTGGAAACTGGTGCAGGGCCCCATTCTGGACCAGGACTGCGGTCTGGATTGAGGCACCACAGGGCTGCTTTCCCTTCTAAACTGAAGAAGCCAGCCTTTTCTAGAAGCATGCTTCATGAAATGTTTTCCTTGGGTCAAAGTGCCCCTGCTCTATTTTGGGGAGAACTGCTGAAACCGGCTGCGATTGAAAATACTAGAAAGGCCTGGGCTTCACCAGTCAGTGAAATCCCACCCACCTCTTTTTGACCGCTCTTGTGCCATGGAGCAAGCTACTTTGCAATGTTTCCTCCATTTGCAAAGTGGTCTATGCCATGTGGCACGGGGACAAAGGGGAAGATGACATATTCAGCCACCCCTGGTTATTAGGGCTCCCAGTCAGAGGAGGGCTTCCAAGTGTGTTCCAATGAATGCACTTTCAAGCCCCCTTCAGACCTCTCTGGTCAGTGCAGGCAGGAAGGTTGGGGGTGGAGTAGATGGAGACCTTGGGAATGAAGCTGTCCTCATGTTGTTGTTGTTGGTTGTGTGCATGTGTGTTTGAATGCCTGAACAGAGTAATGCAGATAGGAAAACTCAAGCCAGTGTGTGTGCATATACTTGCTGAAGCCTCATCCAAAAGCCCTCATCCTGTGAATTAGTGTCCTCTTTGAAGCCCACAACAGCAATCCTATGGCCTCTGTGCAATCTCTTCAGCCATCTTTGCTTCCTTTTCACCAAAATTACCACTTGGGGAAAGTATTTAGACTAAAGCAGCCAGCCCAGATGAAGATCCCACAGAGTAGAGATAGACTGAGCAGCTAATTCCTTCCCATTTTGGTATCACTGGCATGCAGTCAGTTTTGTCCCATTCCATCCTATTGCATGCTGTTCCACCCTGCTCGGTATGCCTGTTGTACACATGTTGTGTGCACTTTTTACAGAATATATGCACTTTTCAATGCATTCATCAGTAAAATATGTCAAGTTGCTTTGACGCTTTTATTGTATAAAGTGACTGATAAAGTGACTGCTGATGATGCTGCCACTGGGGTCTGCTGGGCTGGCATTGAACCATGACAGGGCCTTTTCAGTGGTGGCTCCCCATCTGTGGAATGCTCTCCCCAGTAAGGTGTGTCTGTTTCTGTCACTAATGACTTTTAGGAGGAATTTCAAAAATATTTTAGGAGGAATTTCAAAACATTCCGCTGGGCATTTGATGGCTAGAGAAGTCTATTCCTAGAAACCCACAGATCATGGGCTTTTTAAGGTTTGTTGTTGCTGTGTTTGCCACCCTGGACTGCTTCAGGAGGAAAGGCAGGATATAAATCATCATCATCATCTTGTATGTATCTTTTACATAAGATGCAGATTTTTGTATGTACTCTTTGCATACTGAAAATACATTGCAAAATCCAGAGAAGGGCATAATCAAACCAGGAGCTGCATTCCAATTTGCAAGCAAGTTCAGGAGCTTTGGATCAAGTTGGTCTACTGTGCAAAGTGGACCAAACACATTCCTCCCCCATCACTACTGTGAAGCCCAGTCCCTAGCTGTGTTTATAGGGACAGACTGGTTCAAATTCCTCTGGAGGGCCTAGAACAGGAGAACACAGGGTTGCCCAGAGCTCTGAAATTCAGCAGGGCATGAACTGGATATTTTTAGTAACAGGGGAACATAGGCTGCTGCAAGCCTATCTGATTGGAGTGAGTCTAGTGGTGATGTCATCTTGGCTATCCACACCTTACTGTCTGTAACTTGGCCATTGTTTTCATAAGATTAAAGTAAATAATAAGACGATGGATAGTGGAGTTTCTGAGCCCTGGATTCTGCTTGGAATATGTCAGGGATGGAAGCAAGCCTGAGCTATCAGGCTCTTGCAGGATGCAGATTAATCTCCGTTTCTGACTCGGCTAGTAATTATTTTATTTATTTATTTTTGCAGCTTCAGGAACAATTTGTGAGAGCATTTTAATGCACTGCTGAGGTGGCAAAGCTGACATGCATCCCTTTCTTTTATCTTAGGGATGTGGAACCTGTGGCCCTCCAGATGCTATTGGACTACAACTCCCATCAACCCCAACCAGCATGGCCAATGATCAGGGGTGACAGGAGATGTAGAGGGCCACAGGTTTCTCATCCTTGGTCAAACTAGAAATGAGGTTAAATGCAAACAGAATCAATTGGGGGTGGGTAGAAGAGAGCTGATCATCAATGGGATCGCAGCAGGCATGGGGAGAGGATTTAACCCATTCTTTTCCTGCTGTGGTCCTGAAGAGAATCTCTCACCTGAAGCATTAGGAGTAAACCCATCACTGGATCTTAGTGGCTGTTCTTGTGAATATGCGACACATATTGAGGTCACTGAAAACCAAATCCTGGAAACTATTTGAATTGGGCGGGTCAGCCAAAGGTGACCAGTTCCAGTCCCTGCATATAGCAAAGCATTTGAAAGACAAGTCACTTGTTGTACCACATAGTTGTGTCAATCATCACTCCAGCCCCCTTTGGTGCAATATATGAAGTCCTCTGCTCCCACATCAGAAGACACCTTGGGAAAAGAAGAGAATGCAATGCTCTGGGAGAAACACTCTCTGCCTTCACATAAACAAATGAATGTTGTCAATGTAAGGGGGGTAACGTTCACTCCAACACTTGGGAAAATGTCATGGCTCAGTAGTAGAGCATCTGCTTCGCATGTAGAAAGCTCCAGGTTCAATCCCTGGCATCTCCATAATGGGAATATCCCTCATCAGCAACCCTGGGGAAGCCCTGCCAGTCAGTGTAGGCAATAAAGAGCTAGATGAACCAATGAACTGACTTGGTAGCTTCCTATATTCCTGTCCACTACACCACACTGATTTGTGAGCCAGTCAAGATCAAATGGGGCCATCTGAACTCTGAAATGCCAAATGCTAAGGCAGTTTCACTATGTTATGAGCTCTAGATGATAAAAAAGACTTTCTTCATAGTTTTGTTGAGAATCTGTTCACAGCTGCTTGGGAGCCAGAACAAGCAATGGAAAACATTTCTGCTGGGAACGGAAGGTAGACAAGCCACCATTTGAGTGACATGTGAGTGACAAGCCCCCCCCCCCCTTGAGCTTGTCAGAATATTTGGATGGAAGCTTATTCTGGGCCATTGCCCTGCCATAGCAAGAGCCAGGCCAAGAAGAATCCCTCTGAATGCACTGCAACATTGATTTCAGGTTCAGATTCCTAAATATCCATCTGAACAGTGGCAGCTGGTGCCTACTGGGACTGGTGGGCCGGAAAGCAGAGAGACCAACAGTAGGTGGAGCAGGAACTAATGAGAGATGGAGCCAAGAGCCAATGGCAGGCAGAGCCCCTCAATCTTAGTTTGTTCTCATTCTCCTCCCTCCTGAGTTCTACAATGGCAACACAGACTCAGGGCTTATCCACATGGGAGAATTACTTCATACTAAAAGTTGCTGTTTTTACCTCCATTTTCTCTTTGCACTGTCCACAGTAAGGGCTCAATGCCAGCTGCAAACACAGTGCTTTCTATTCACATTGAGGGGAAGGATCAATCACACAGTTTCCTAATGACCACACCCTCTAACTTAACATTTCCATTCCCTCTGGTTACTTGGCAACTGAGCATGTTCAGTTCATTCTACCAGTTAGTTTTATTTAAAAACAACAACCAGGAAGTGTGATTATTTGTATTTTCACTGGTACAATACAGCTGAAATACATATCTTTGTTTGAGCAGAGTTATGTTTTTGTGCATAAGTTTGGGAAAAAGAAAAATAAGGCACTGTTTGCAGCAACATAAAAATGGCTAGCAGACCAGGAGAGAGCAGCCAGAAGTTGCTTTTTAGCCTACAGGAAATAAAATCAATGAAGGGAGGAAGAAGGAGTGGACATGGAGAAGGAAACGATTGACACCCACCTAAAAGCATTGGAGCACAGCATCTGCAAGCACTAGAGATGTGGAGTGAAGATGTTTTTTCCTTCCCTTTTTGTATTATCAAAGGATTGGGTTAGTACAGATTCACAGGGGGAAAACTGCATGATAGCTTCTGTTTGCCAGTAACATCATGTGAATTAAAAGGAGATGTGAGTAGCACCAAACACACACTAAACCACCATGTAGATGAGCCCAAAGGAAGAGGAAGCTGACAGCCAGTACCATGCCTGGACTAGATGCAAATAAGAAGTCAGAGGGGTGAGTGCTGGCTGAAGCAGACTGAGCTTGGTGGGGCAGAGCCCCATTTGCCCTAATGAACCAGCCTCTGTTGCATCTGAATCATATGCTTGGTTGACAGGTCAGCCTAAGAAGCTAAGGGTAAACTTTATAATGCCATTTAGGTTTTGCCTGGGCTTGCCTTTTTACAGGAATATAACCTGGTGACTAGCGACTAGAAGTGACCCTGGTTGAATGCATGCAATAGGTTTTATTTCTAAAAATATTTCTAAACTGCCATATCATTTATTTTTAAAAAAAACATGGTGATGCCCAAGAAAATCAATATCATTAAATTATAAAATTGTAAAATACAGAGCAAAAGACCAACTCTGAAATCAAATTAAGTCTTTAAAAACACATAATAAAACAGAGAGAGACTTTTTCAGCAGCTGGCAAAATAGTAGAATTGTGGATGCCTGCCTAATTTCAATGGGAACAATGTTCCAAAGTACAGGTGCCACTATGATAAAAGTATTAGTTTGTATAGAAGCTAAACAAATATGTGGTAACTGTGGGACAGTCAGGAGCAGAATGTGAAAAGTTCATTTGAAAAAAGAACTAGTTCTAGTTCAAGTTCAATATGTCCTAAAAGGAACTAATTCCAGTTCATGTTCATCCCTTTACAAAATGAACTAGTTTGGTGCACAGCTGAATTCAAGCTCACCCAAATGATCCTCAGCAAAAAAATTCAGAATTCAGAATGCTACAAGCTGCTGTGCTGAAGTATAAAATATACTTAAGACTAAGAAAACATCATAACACATACACACCTTGATGTCAGGAAGGATCAGGGCTGTGGTACACCAAGGGTTAACCTTTTCTGCCCACGCCATGATCCTCATTAAAAGTGCCCACATCCGGAGCTGTTATTATGGACGGAAACGTCCATTGGCGTCTGCCCATTCACTTGATTCATGCTCTAGACCCAATCGACAGCACCTTCCAGAGGGAGTGGCCAAGGTTTGCTGCTCAGCTTGGTCACTCCCTCACATAGGACAGATGAACAAGCAGCAACAATGAATAGAAGGAGCAGCAGGGTCAAGAGGCTCCAGGGATTGACAGTGGGTCCCTGCTGGGGCATCATCATGCTCTAGTGGGGGTCCTCAGGCTCCAGTCCCAGGAAATGTAAGCCTTGCACCAAAGTACTTATCAACACAGGGAGAGGTGCCGTTGCAGCCCAGCCAAACAAACCAAGGGCAAGCACAGAGAATCAGTCTAGATCCAATCATGATCCAGAAGCAAGGTCAGAAAATAGTCTAAGGTCAAGAACACAGGGAGTCCAGCTGAGAGTGGGCATTAGTCTCACACACAAGAATCTAAAAGACAAGGAGCCAGAGATCTGTGTTGTTTCAACCAACTGGAAGCTTCCAAAGGAAGACTTTACACACTCTGACCTCCCAGACCACACCCTAACCAAAGCTGCTGGTAGTAAAGGAGTCTTGGGGATTGCTTACTAATGAGTAGACCCCTTACTCATGAGCTGCATCTTGGTCCATAAACGTATACTATGTTGCTCTTCTGCCTGGACCTTTTGGAGCCGGTGTTCTTGAGGACCAAGGGGTGGCTCCACTTCCTTCTCTGACAGCTCCAAGGCTTCTTCAGGAGGTCTCCCACCAGACAGCCCCTCCTGGTGGCCCCGATGTCAGTGGGGAGTGAATCTGCTCCGGGTTTTAGTCCAAACTTTCAAGAAACTGTCCAAGGTGCTGGAACTGATTCTCAAACTAAGTTCAGCGCCTTGGACAGCTCCTTGAAAGTTCAGCCTAAAACCTGGTGCAGATTCACTGCCCCACTGACCTTGGAGCCACCAGAGGACTCAGTATCTGGCATGCGGTCAGGGCTAGGCATGACAGGCATGGGTCTTGGCCATTGCCCCATGATGCTGACCCCTAATACTGACCACATTTTAGTGCTCCTGGAAAGACTTGGTGCCACCACATAAATGTCTCTGGAAGGTGTTTTCATAAACTGGGTGCTGCCCTAACAGAGTGGCTCTAACTATAGTAATTGAAGACAAGGCCATTGGAGTAGGCCTTCTCCCACCCTGCACTGGCTTATGAATGTCTCTCTAGAAAATGTTGGAGAGCTCAATGAAAGAAAAAGAAGAGAATGGCTTAATAAATGGGGGGCAAGGAGGGACTAAGACATGCAAAATAGTCATCCTATTACCTAGGGAGATGGTAGGCTGTCCAACACTGGAGGCATTCAAGAAGCACCTGTTGGGTCTGCGTTAAGTTGGATTCCTTCATTGAGCAGCGGGTTGGACTCAATGGCTTTATAGGCCCCTTTCAACTCTATGATTCTATGATTCTGTCCTTTGTCCTAGTTTCTTTACTCTGGCAAACAAAGATCAACATGTAAGCTTCTAAAGTTCACTTCAGCTCCAGGCCTGGTGTAGGTCTTTGAGGTCTCTGAGGATGAAGCAATTTGTGTTCGTTTTAAAATAAATAACTAAACAAATGCTGATTTACAAACTTAGCCCCAAATTCCCTTTGGCTGCTTGATAAGCTATAGGGATGACGAGAGAATCCTGAACAATGTGGTTTGATGTGTATGGGCTTTGGGCCAATCAAAATCCTAGGCCTTTGGCACTGGCTTGAGCTTCCCCCTTTAATGTTTATGCGAGGGGTTTTTTTGGTGCTAATTAGTCTGGTTTTGTGCGCTGGGCCTTTAGGAATAGTTTCCATGTTAGCCTACTGCATTGCGCTTTGAAGTTGTTTGGAATGATCTGTCATCATGTTTCCCCATCAGCACATAAAAAAACACTGTGCGTTGCTTTAACCCGCTGAGTGCCATGTCTCCTGGGAAGGCTGCAGCTGGGAAATCTCCACAAGATGCCCTGGCAAATGTGCCCAGTGATACTGGAGGCATTTATCTTGAGCAACTCTTGCGGAGCTGGAAAGTCACTACAACAGCCCAGCCTCATACCTGGGGAGTAGGGACAATTCTGTGGGCATGGTGGCCACTTAAACGTTGCCAAAAAAAGAGGACACATTTGCAGACAAGTTGCATATGCTAATATATATGTTTAAAAATGATTAGTGTAATTTTGATAGGAATACAATCCATCTCACCATAGCGGGGAAGACTGTGAATAAGTACTAAACTGTGGCCTGCTCAGTTGGCTGTAAAGTTGCTGATGAGAGAAATGTTCCCTATTCTTAGGGTTCTTTATCTTTAAACCATAGTTGGGCTGAATAGCCTTTCAGCTGAGGACTCCTTTAAATAGAGGAGAGGTCTGTCATCTGTAAAGTAACACATACAGATGTAAGAAGAGCCCTGCTGGGTCAGGCCAAAGGGTAATCTAGTCCAGCATTCTGTTCTCACAGTGACCAATCAGATGCCCGTGGGAAGCCCACAGGCAGGACAGGAGGGCAACAGCTTACTCCCACTGTTACTTCCCAGCAAATGAGAGCCAGTGTGGCATAATGGTTGGAATGACTGACTGGGACCTGGGAAACCAGAGCTCAGGTCCCCCCGTAGCCATGAAGCTCACTGGGTGACCTTGGGCCTATCACACTCTCTCAGCCTAACCTACCTCACAGGGCTGTTGTGAGGAAAATGGGGATGGGAAGAACCATGTATAAGCCACCTTGAAGTCTTTTGGGAAAGGGTGGAATTTAAATGTAATAAATAAATACTCTTCAGAGGCATGGTGCCTCTGATTGTGGGGATGGCCCTTAATCATCATGGTTAGTGGCCATTGATGGCCTTGAATGCCTGTCCTTCTCAGAGTAGACCCATTCAGGTTAATAGCCATGACTAACTTAGATTCATTCATTTCAATGGGTTTACTCTGAATAGGATTTAGTGGAACAGAACCCTTAATCTCCATGAATTTGTCTAATCCCCTTTTAAAATCGCCCCAGCAGATGATCATCACTACATTTGCAGAAGCACATTCCGTAGTTTAACGTTATCATTTTTGAAGAAGTGCATGACTTTTGTCTGTCCTGAATCTTCCAGCACTGAGGAGAGAGAAAAATGTTGTTTTCTCCACTTACTCCACACTGCATAGTTCTGTACATCTCTGTCATGTTCCCCCTCCCTAAGATGTCCTTTTTTCCTCTAAACTAAAAAGCCCCAAATGTCGTAGCCTTTTCTTATAGGGGAGAAGTTCCAATCCACTGATCATTTTCGTTGCCTTTTTCTGCACCTTCTCCAACTTTACAAGATCCATTTCAAGGTGCAGTGACCAGAACAGTAGACAGCATCTCAGGTGTGATCATACCATATAGTTGTATAAAGGCATTACAATATTGGCAATTTTATGTTCCCTCTCTTTCCTAATGATCACTAATGTGGTATTCACCTTCTTCACAGCGGCCGCATCCTGGGTCGCTATATGCATTGATCTACTGTGACTAGCAATAGGAGAGAAATTCAATTCAGTTTGCATTTAAAGGTGAATTTACCTCATTCACATGTTAGACTCTTCCCTATCACTTGAGGCCCATGTAGCCTCGGTGGCACGGAATGCGTTCTTTAACTTCGGTTGGTAGCCCAGCTACGTCCCTATCTGAGTAAGGAGGACCTTACATCAGTGGTTCATGCTCTGGTAACCTCACGTTTGGACTACTGCAACGCGCTCTACGTAGGGCTACCTCTGAAGACGGTTCGGAAGCTACAGCTAGTGCAAAATACGGCGGCCAGACTGCTAACAAGAACTAAGCGGTCTGAGCATATAACACCTGTTCTGGCTCGCTTGCACTGGCTTCCAGTATGCTACCGGGCCAGATTCAAAGTGTTGGTACTAACCTATAAAGCCTTATACGGTGCGGGACCACGATACCTGCAGGAACGCCTCTCCCGTTATGAACCGGCTCGTACACTATGGTCTACTACGAAGGCCCTCCTCCGGGTCCCGACCCATAGGGAGGGCCGGAGGGTAGTAACAAGATCTAGGGCCTTCTCAGTGGTGGCCCCCGAAAAAGAGTTTGCAATGAAGTTGTATAGCCAAGTAATATGTTCAGAAATGCATATTCTAGGGCAAACTGTGCTTATATATTCATAGAAATAACATACAAAATGGGTTATTTGAGAGGAAATTGCTTGACAATTTCAGAGAAATTTTCACTAAAATGCTGAAGAATTTTCATAAGGACTTTTTTTTAAAAAAAAATTGCAAATGGATTGGAAATATGGGATTGGAAAAATAAGAAACCTAAATTGTCAGATTTGCCCATTCCTAACCACAAGCACAAGATCTCTTTCCTAGTCAGTCTCCACCAGTTCAGACCCATTAGTCCCACCCTGAACAATACAGTCACACGGTCATCCTATGCATAAGTCTTCTTCATGGAAACAGCACCTTGCTAGGAGACTTCATTGCAACGCAGAGCTGCTTGCATGATATACACTGCTGTATGAGTTAATTAAACATGATGGGTTTTTTTTTCCTTTTGCAAGGTTTTCAAGCCGCAAAGGCAACTGGGATTCTCCCAGCACCCCTGTTCTGATCAAAATTAGAGGCCCCCCCCTCCAAAATGTGGTTGTTTTTAAGTGAAAAACAAAAACACTGGGAGATTCGATCTGCAGGTCTATTGCCACGTACAACCCCCTCCAGACTGGGGTTTTTTTGGGGGAGGAACTGTCTTCTGCAACATGTCATTGTTGCAATAACCGCACATTAGTGGTGGATTTATACCGGACTGTCCACTCATCATTCCATTTTATTCACTGTTGTGCAATGCTTCCCTGCTGTTACCATATTATTGCCATCTGGAGGGGCATTCTTGGCCTACAGTGCAACAAAACAAGACAAAAAAACCAAAAACAAACCCCCAACCTGGAACATTTGTGGTATAAAAAGTTACAGGATTTCAGCAGGAAGCTGTGGGACATGCACTGATTGGAAACAAAGCAGGATGACCACCTTGAAACTCTTGCAGGCGTAAACAGTATTGAAAGCGGGTTCATGTCTAACTGCCCCAATACACAACAAGCACAAATCGTCATGAATACCAGGGATGTAGTTGTACAGGGTCTCGGGGAGTCTCAGACCCCTTACTTTTTTGGGAGCAGGGTCCAGCAGTGTCCCTATGTCTCCAACAACCTATAAGCCAATCAGCATGAAAGGGAAGTGTGTTTGCCCCTAAGACCCTTCCAGCATACTTGTCCTTTCCTGCTGATTGAAGCCAATCAGAGTGAAAGGAAGTAAGAGCGCCACTGAGAAGACTCTTCTCAGTAGCTAACACGCTCCCCTTCCATGCTGATTGGCTTCTAGGAATATCTGTTGTGGCAGAAGGACTGAGGAGTGTGGAGATGATGACAGACAGCAAGCAAGTGAGGGGGTGTGACATGACTATCATGAAGGGACCCTCCACTTCTGAATTTGCCACTACACTACTGATGAGTACACAGTACAAAGGTAATCTGAAGGGGCCCTGAATGCAGTGGTGGTTGATGCCTATTGGGATTGGTGGGGCAGAAGACAGGGGGACCAAGGGTAGGTGGAGCCAGAGCCAATGACAGACAGAGCCAAGTAATTCTAGTTTTGCCCCCATCCACTTCCCTGCTGAGTTCTACAAGGGGCAACACTAAAACTAAGGAGGAAGAAGCTGATAAGCAGCGCTACCCACTGGGCAGGTTGCCCGTAAGAAGGCAGGCAGGTGGTGGCTTGCTGTGGGGAGATTGAGGCTTGTGAGGCAGTGCCCCATTTGCCCTAATGGAGCCCCTCAACTACCTAAATGGTTCCTTCCAATTACCCAGGGTTTCATTTTGGCCTTTTGAAGCCTCTTCCATTCCCAGCCATCACTGTCAATCTATAACAACCGATAAATGCCTCTGGCATTTCCCCCATAGTTCACACACATTTCCTGTTTTCCAAAGAATTCCATGGGAAGACTTTCAATTTGTAACCATGAATGAGGGTGCATTGCGGATGCCAGCATCAGGGCACATGCTGACTCCACTGCTGGCTCAGGGACAGAGCCCTGCTGTTAGTGCTGTTTAGCAGGTTGTTCCCACACTGGTTTGTGTGCAAGGCATTAGGAAATCCCAAAGGCATCTAGAGGGATGGCTGAAATGAATAGCACCTTCTGAGCAAAGGACATTCCCGGACACAGCTGCAACATGTATGTGCCAGAGACCCCAAAGTGAGGTAGATTAATCACCATCAGACTAATCGTCAGGGCTGTAGCCAAAGAATTCTGTAGCAGAGGAATGATTGCACAACAGCCCAAACATAAGCAGAGGCAGAGTATTTAAATGTATGCCACTGTCTTAAAAAGTTATTTCATTGCATTACATATACACATACCTTACGAGCGTTTGATATATATTGCACAGAGTGCAGGGGGAAAAAAAGTCTGGTAAGACTGTTGGTTGAAAGCATAAAGAAACGTAAGGTTTATTACTACTGGGAAATGAAGTCATTTTGACTACAGGCATATATGTGGCCATTGAAGAGCCATGAGGCTTGCACTCCCAGGCACTATATCTGAAAGAAGGGGAAGAGGGAGGACGTAAAGCCTGAGGAAAAACAAATAAGGAATCAGAAAGGGAAGACGAGGTTGCCTTTCTGTTTCTTGCCACCTGCTGGTTCAGATTACTTGTTGAAAGTGTTGGTGCTTTACTCCCAACATACCTATCACTGGGTTTTATGCAGTCTAAAAATTAAGACCTGGACCTAGCACAGGAATGGGAAGCCTCAGACCAGGGGGCTCAGTGTGTCCCTCCAGTCTTTTCTGTCTGGCCCTCAGGATTCTTCCCAGGCCATGCCCCTTCCCTGTCTATGCCCCCTATTCCCAGGCTACATTCCTCAATAGTCTTGCTCCATACCCACCACAAGTGCTTTTGCCTGGCTGGAATGTGTCCTCAAACCCCGACTACACCTCTTGCTGGCCTGGATGGAGTGGGAAGAGAGCTGCGTGGGTGTAGTGGTAGCTGGTGTCCATTGGGACTGGTAGGGCGGAAGGCAGGGAGCCCGTCTGTAGGTGGAGCCAGAGCCAATGACAGGCAGAGCTAACTAATACTAATTTTGTCCTGATCCTCCTCGTTGCTGAGTTCTACAAGGGCAACACTGAGACTAAGGAGGAGGAAGATGACAAGCAGTGCAACACCCTGGGCTGGTTGTAAATAAGGAGGCAGGCAGGTGGGGACTAGCTGAAGGCAGACTGAGGTTGGTGGGGCAGTGCCCCCTTTGCCCTAATGTACCAGCCTCCACAGTGTGGGCATATGCAGAAGCCATTGACTTTTGTGCAGAGCTTGGAAAAGTTACCTTTTTTGAACTACAACTCCCTTCAGCCCCAGCCAGCATGGCCACTGGATTGGGCTGATGGGAGTTGTAGTTCAAAAAAAGTAACTTTTCCAAACTCTGCTTTTGTGTCGCTAGAATGTAGCCTGCTGTACACAGGTAAGAGTTACATTTGTTGCTCCACCCACTTTTTCATCAGGCCCCACCCATCTTTGGCATGCAGACCCCAGAAGATTGTCCATGAGGGAATGTGGTTACAAAAAAAAGATTCCTTACCCCTAACCTAGAGGATGTCAGTCCGTGCCTTTGCTCTCATTGGCCAGAAGACTAGGAAGCAGGAGCACATTCACTTCAGAATGAACAACTGGGAAGAATGTTGCTCTGAATGTTTTCCCCTATATCTCCACAAGTAAAATGAAAAACAAAACACCCCCCCCCCAAGATAAATATTCAGGGTTGGGGCCGGATACTCCATCTTTCTGATCCACCCAGTTCTGCCCACCTAAGATTCAGGGTAGATTTTTCAGGATCACTGACATAGTTATATTGAAGTGCTCCTGCCAGGCGGGGGGAGGGCGGAGACAGAATCATTCTTTTGCAACTAGTCACATCCACCTCAAAAATTCAGTGCACATTTAAAGCACATCCCCCCACCCCGAATCCTGGGAATGTAGTTTGTTAAGGATGCTAGGAATTGTAGCTCTGAAGGTTAAACTACAATTCCCAGGATTCTTTGGGGAAGCCATGTGCTTTAAATGTATGTGTTTATGTTTTTTAAATGAAAATAAAAGTGATATATGAGTGTGTTAAATGTATGGTCAATGACAGTCCCTAAATAAATTGTGTGGTTGTCAGTCCCTAAATAAATGTCGTTATGTACTTTGCCAGGATGCATACAAGCCATATATTGAAAGCACATTTAAAACTCATGGCTTCCCCAAAAGAATCCTGGAAACTGTAGTTTGCCCTTCATAAATCTACCATTCCCAGCACCCTTAACAAATTACAGTAAATGTAAATAATGAATGGGGGACAATGAGGAAAACTAGGGAGCCCATCATCAGTGTAAACACAAACTGATATCCAGAAATGCTGAAATAAGAATTTAGGGTGTGCCAACTGTTATTTACTTTGGATGACCTCAGGCTGGTTGTTTTTTCCTTCTCCGAAATGGAAATGGACTCCCTTCAAGTCGATCCCGACTTATGGCGACCCTATGAATAGGGTTTTCATGGTAAGGGTATTCAGAGGGGGTTTACTATTGCCTCCCTCTAAGGCTGAGAGGCAGTGACTGGCCCAAGGTCACCCAGTGAGCTTCATGGCTGTGTGGGGATTCGAACTGTGGTCTCCCAGGTCATAGTACAACACCTTAACCACTACACCACACTGGCTCTAGAGGGGTAAAAAAACCTTACCTGGCAGGTATGTGATGGCCCTTTGACCATTTGTGTATTCTTCCTCTTCCCTCAGGGGTTAGTCAAGACAAGAGATTGTAGTCACTAAGTACCTGCACTGAAAAACTGATGTTATTCTGAAGAACTACTAACATTGGCACAAGCAGAAGAGTGAATCTGCTTCTCCTCTAAGAGACTGCAAAGAAGATACCATATTATAGCTTTGAAAGGGGCTGGGAGATTTTAACTTATCATATCATGCTGCAGGGGTCAAAAAAGCAGTTCTACCAGTTAAAGTTCCTTCTTCTGAACATATAGTACAGGTCACATCCATGCCATACATTTAACTGTATCACAAATTTGGATAAGAGTAAATTTTGAAGGTTATGTTTCAGTTGTCATATTGTTTTCCCTCAAAGAATCCTGGCAACTGTAATTTGTTAAGGGTGCTGGGAATTGTAGCTCTGTGAGGAGTAAACTACAGTCCCCAGGATTCTTTGGGGGAAGCCATGTTCTTTAAATGCATGGTGTGGATGTGACCACATGTAGGGCTGGCTCCAAGTAAGGATGGGGGAGAAATCTGATTCCGTACACATTTAAAGCCGAATTGATGCAATTTGCACTTTCTGAAACAATATGAAAAACTGAATCTCAGCCATCTTTCACAATTCACACTTATCTGAATTATGCAATTCAGTTTGCTGGCCAATGTTTACAAAAATGCATATGTTAGGGGAAAGTGTACATAACAATGAATATATGACTGAAAATAACATACAAACATGCATTATATTAGAACAAAAGTACATGCAAAAATATGTACATTAGTCAAAACTGCATACAAAAATGTGTTTAAAAGAAATTAGTGCTAAAGTGCTGAAGGATTTTCATGAGTTTTTTTAAAAATGTCAAATTCCTGTAGAAATGTGAACTGAATTTATGATTGGAAACATGAGAATGCAGAGTACTGAAATTCATAGAATCATAGAATAGTAGAGTTGGAAGGGGCCTACAAGGCCATCAAGTCCAACCCCCTGCTCAATGCAGGAATCCAAATCAAAGCATTCCCAACAGATGGCTGTCCAGCTGCCTCTTGAATGCCTTCAGTGTCGGAGAGCCCACTACCTCTCTAGGTAATTGGTTCCATTGTCGTATGGCTCTAACAGTTAGGAAGGTTTTCCTGATGTTCAGTCGAAATCTGGCTGCCTACAACTTGAGCCCATTATCCCGTGTCCTGCACTCTGGGATGATCGAGAAGAGATCCCGGCCCTCCTCTGTGTGACAACCTTTCATGTACTTGAAGAGTGCTATCATATCTCCCATCAGTCTTCTCTTCTCCAGGCTAAACACGCCCAGTTCTTTCAGTCGCTCCTCATAGGTCATAGGCTTTGTTTCCAGTCCCCTGATCATCCTTGTTGCCCTCCTCTGAACCTGTTCCAGTTTGTCTGCATCCTTCTTGAAGAGCGGAGACCAGAACTGGACGCAGTACTCAAGATGAGGCCTAACCAGTGCTGAATAGAGGGGAACTAATACTTCCCGCGATTTGGAAATTATACTTCTGTTAATGCAGCCTAATACAGCATTTGGCTTTTTTTGCAGCCACATAGCACTGTTGGCTCATATTCATCTTGTGATCAATGACAACATTCCAAGATCCTTCTCACATGTCGTATTGCTTAGCCAAGTATCCCCTGTCTTATAACTGTGCATTTGGTTTCTTTTTCCAAAGTGTAGAACTTTTCATTTATGCCTGTTCATCCATCCCTAGCTCCACGTTTGATGGGGGCCTGGTCACAACGCCCTCTGGTGGGCTCCCTCATCCCTAAGTGCCCTTCCTCCTCTGTCATGGAGTAGTGGGAGTTGCCATTAGCGCTTCAAATAAATAAATAAATGGTGCCAAGTGACTGGAGCTTCTAGTTGGCATTTACATTTCATAGGAACATTGGGAACTGTCTTATGCTGCATCAGACCCATTGATCCATTTAGCTCCACATTGGCTGGCAGCAGCTCCCCAGGATTTCAGGCAGGAGTCTCTCCCAGCCCCACCTGGAGATGCTGAACCTGGGACCTTCTGCATGCAAAGCAGATCCTCTACCACAAAGCTAAGGCCCTCCCCGCCCCCCTATGCTGGGAGCACTGTGGAAAATTAAAATGGTGGCTAGACTCAGATGCTGCTTGGAGTGCTCAGGCCAGATTTTTATTACTTTTAAGGGAGACGCAGAGTTGGTGTCAGCCTTGGGCCCACAGCTCTGTCTTGTCCAAGTCCAGCTGGTCCAGATAAAGAAGGGAGAGCATCAGGGGCCTTGAAATTATCCATCAACAGCATATGAACAGGCACGCAGGTCACCTGGTCTTTCCCACTATGACGATGTACATTGCATTTTTATTTGCATGGTAGTAATTCTCTCTAAACCTATAAATCAACACATGCACCTTTTATGCAGCCTTTGTCATCTTTTGTCCTCTTTCTTGGTCATGTGCTTCCTCTTTTCTGCTAATGTGTAAGAGGCTACCCAACCTGATAATAGGGCTAGACCTAATGTGGATCAGGCCTAACGCGCAATTCCAGTAGAAACCCCATTGAATGTTCTAGATATTAATGCTCTTAAAGAATAGTCAGGTCATTCCAGCTGGATCCATGTCAAAGAGGAGCAGAACAATTCTTGCGAGTCGCATTCCTCTGTCAGAGAATGTCCTGGATGCCAGAGCAAGAATAGTGAGAATTGCTTCCATGCTATAGAATTGGAAAGGGAGGGGTATGTTTTTGCTTCTCACCATTAACGCCCCCAAGTTAGGAAAGAGAGGACAACAGGGCTCCAGCTGTTTATCCTGGTCTCAAAGAATTGTTTATGAAATGGGGAATACGTCTATGATCTCTCTTCCTGCTTGGCCTCATTTGTGGAACTCCTTGTCCATTGGCAGTTGCCCTCCCATGCCAGGAATCTATTTTTAACCCATTCACATGCCTCACAATTTTGTTGCTCTTGTACATATGGAGATTAACTCCAAGAGCTGATGTGTGTGTTGATGTGTGTTTGGTTCTCTCTTGCATGGAGGAGGGGATGGGGGATAAAGAACCATTTTTCAGCAAGCTGGAGTGGAGTGGTAACGTCTAAACCAACTTAGGTCTTTAGATGTCGTCAGGGCCCGTCCATACGACTGTGTAATCTGCAGCGTTATAGCTTTGTGTCCTCATTAATTCACCGTTGTCCAAATGACATTGTAAACTAGTACAGGTTTTTGCATTCAGAAATCCGCATTAGAAATACCACTGAAAAAGTGATATGCTTTCTTAAACCAATAATCAATCGCATTAACATCTATGTGCTCAGACGCAATGTCCCAGGCTTCCTGCAATAGGTGTTCCTTCATCATATGCCAAGCCCCCTGTCTCCTTCCCACCCAATAGTACAGCCACAAACCTTCACATGCATGGGAATTAAAAATAAAAGGTATACGTTTCTATGCTGTTCCAAAAAAACGCACGAAAAGCAAATGACCATTATGGACCAATCACTGAAAAGGGGTGGCGAACGCTAAAGCAATTTAGACCAAAAAAAAAGTCCACACGTATGGATGCTTGATAATTGGGTTTTCACAATAATCCGACCACAGATAGGATCTGTATGGATCTCGAGGCCACCAACCAAATATGGAAAACACAGATTTTGCATTTAGGTACGGTTGGGCCCTGAGATTGGCCTGCAGTGGAACGGTAGCTCAAAAGTATGGATTTTGTTTTTAGTTTTTTTAAGGAATGAATAGATTTCCCCAGTTTGGCAAGAACTTCAGAGAGAACCTTCTTGGTGGCTGCTCCCAGGCACTGGAACTCCTTGCCAAGGGGAGCCCATCTAGCCCCATCTTTATTGATCTTCTCCCAGGAGGCAAAGGCATTTTCCACTGCAGCATGCTTCTGCATACCAGTTCTTGTGGATTGCAAGTGGGGAGAGTGCAGTTGCACTCAGGCCCTACTTGCCAGCTTCCCACAGGGATCTGTGAGAACAGGATGCTGGACTAGATGGGCCATCGGCCTGATCCAGCATGGCTCTTCTTGTGGTCCTACTATGTCACTTTTGGCCCATAAACTAACTTCCTGACTACATTGCAATGGGTTTTAACTGTTTGCTTTCATTGGTTTGCCTGCCTTTGTTTTATGTTTGCTTGCTTGCTTGCTTGTTTTACTTTTCATTTTATTGCTTTTTAAAATACTTTGAATTGTCGCTAGGCTCCTTGAGCACCATTTGCAATTTCCCCAATAATGTGCTAAAGCTCTCCAGTTAGTGGGATTCATAAAGAGTTATCCTGTATTTCATTACCAGCTGAAAGAGGGTGCAGGTAGATCTTTAAACAGTCGAGGCCCAGGACACAATTTTGCATAAATTTGCATATGCTTATATCTATAGAGTTGCACATTTAGGATGACGTTCAGAGGAAAAACACCCTATAAGCAATTTTCTGAAAGGGGAAAGGAGCAGGAGGATCCAGTGCATAGTAAGGCCATCCCTAACAACACCCCTGCTTGTTGGAGCATTCCAGGTCATCAACTGGAATTTGGACAGACACACACACACACACAATCTGGAAGAAGAAGAAGAAGAAAAAGCACATGTGCACTGTGCAAATTTCTGAAATAAGGTTCTGGAAGAATAATAGTTTCCCAGATGATCAGGAACACCAATACCTAGGGAGAAGTTTGGGTAGACTCAGAACAGCAGCGCAATTGTTAGAGTGCCATATCAGGACCAGGAGACTGGTGTTCAAATCCCCTCTCAGCCACCAAGTTCATGGACTTGCTCCAGTTACACTCTCTTAGTCTAACCTCGCTTATAGGGTGGTTGTGAGGATGACGGGGTCGAGTTGAACCATTTGCACCACTCTGCGCTTGTTGGAGAAAAGACGGGATACCATTAAGATCATAGGACGGAAGCTGCATTGCGCTTAGTCAGATCCTTGGTCCATCCAGGTCAGTATTGTCTGGCAGAAGTTCTCCATGATTTCAGGGAGGGAACATTCCTAACCATGCCTGGATATGTCAGGGACTGAACGTGGGACTTTCTGTATGTAGAGCAGATGCTCTGCCGTTAAGCTGCAGCCCTCCCTGTATTAATAATATTATAAGCATCCCTAGGAATTTTGAGTTTCTAGGCTAGCTGTGCCTTACATGGTACTCTGACAGGCAGCGGTTCAACAGATGTAGTTTCCCCATTACATTAAGATGCAGCAATCTGACATTCTGCACTTGTTCAGTTTTCCCCCTGTCGGACCACATTTAGATGCATAGCAGAATTGTCAAGGGAAAACTGCTGGCAATTCCAGCCACAATTTATCCACAGAGCAGACAGTTCTTTGCTAGGGCTGAGGCCTAGTGACATCTGCCGGCAAGTCTAATCTCCTGTAAGGATGTTTGGCCTCCTTAGGCTTCCTGGCAGCTCAGGTGGAGACTGGTTGAGTGGGTGGGAGCTTCCAGAGGGCAGGAAGAGGTTGTTTACTGGGGCATCATTTATCTGTGTGCCAGGCTGGTTGGCAGGCAGGCAAACTGGATGTTATCATGGCTGGCAAACAGAGAGGAATGTGAACCTGGCACAGATCAGGCTGATGTCATAAAGACAAACTGAGTGCCATTCTAGGGGCCTTGCTGCGATCTGAGGAGCCCCTGAAGTGCTGGTACATGAGCTCCCAACACCTTCGGGCTTTTTTCAAGACCACCCGCTGCATTGCCCTGTCATCAGCCGTTGTTTGACTGGAGATGGTGCATTTGGAAGGCACTCAGATGCAAGGAGAAGACTGCGATGGGAGAGAGAGACAAGCTTTGTAAAAGAAGGAATTGCAGCTGCTCTACGTTTGGAGAAGGACTGTAGCTCAGTGGCAGAACCCATACTTATTTTGCATGCAAAAGGTCCCAGCTTCAACTGCTAGCATTATCAATTGTTAAAAATAAACCTCAGTATCTGCAGGGTGTGAAATGGCAGGCTGTGCACTGAAACACGGATGTAAGAAGACAGAAATTTCTGTTCCAACCTGTATTGGCCTCAATCAGCACTGTTTCTGTTCTGCTGCAGTTCAGTATACTACATTATTTGACTCATTGTCTACTATTTATAGTAAGTTACGTAAGTTACACTCATTGCAATATAAAGGAAACATCAAAATAATGTAAAAAATGACATGAATGAATACCAATTGTATTCACTTGACTTATTCCACTCCTGACCACAGACAAACCAGCAAATTGCAACAATTTCAACTTCCTGTCTGTTCTCTTCAGAGTTCTCTGACATTTCCAGAACTGAATTATGTTTTTTTTGTTCATGTGTATACATTGACTCAAGAGCTGGCAAGTGGGACTTGCAACAAAATGTTTCAGTGTGGAGTGCCCCTCTTTAGGGACCCAGCCATGCCTTCCTCCAGAATACCATTCCATCCCGAGCCACCGCAACCAAACTTCATTCAACATTCTGTGGCAGCTCAACAGATCCTATACTATTTTTGGCAGGCTGGGATTTATACTCTCTTAGGTGATTTTTTAAAAACATTTCAGCAAACCTTGGGGTTCTCCTAGGCATGCTGATGCTATTCTGTTCTTTCTCTCTGGCAACATTTTGGTTACATAACCACTGGCACCCACCATCTCAATTTGCTGTTAGAGGGAGTAATGAATCCATTGTCCACTCTGAAATTAAATTTCTAGAAATCCTGGGGAGGAAGCTGAACCCTGAAGAAGGACGAGAGCCAATGTGGTGTAGAGGTTAGAATACTGGACTAGTTACCAGGCAGACCAGGGTTTGAATCTCCATTCAGCCATGAAGGTCACTTGGAGACCTTGGGCCTTTCACTCCCTCTCAGCCTAACCTACCCCACAGGGTTGCTGTGGGGATTAAATGAGGGAGGTAGAACCATGAACACCACCTTGAGCTCCTTGGAGAAAAGGTGGAATATAAATGCAATTTAAAAAAATAATATCTCTAGTTACAATCTTAATAAACCATACACATATCCTAGAAGGAAGCATTGAGACTACCAAAAACTGCAGAGAGTTTAAGGAGAAAGAGAAAGGCCACACCCTTGTGATAAAGGTTAGCCATCATGGCGATCAGGGCTGATTTTGTCCTAAAATGAGACGGAATACATCTAAAGCACTCTCATGCCACTTCAACAGCCACAGCATCCCCAAAGAATCATGGGAGTGTCATTTGTTCAAGGTGCTGACCTCCCAGACCTACAATTCCCAGCATCCTTAACAAGCTACAGTCCCCAGAATTCCCCATACCTGAAAGTGGTACAAGAGTGTTTTCAATGGATGGTGTGAATGTGACTCAATTGCCACTCTAGTTGGTTTCTGTATGTGGAATGAAACCAGACTGGAATGAGTCTAGATAATTAGTATCCTCCATGAATATGTGCAGTTGCCCTGCCACCAGCCTTTCAATTGCCTTCCCCAATAATGGTGTATTTGCAACTTGTTGGTAGCTGTCACAAATCACTGGATCCAAGGTGGCCTTCTTTAGCAGTGGCCATGCTACTACCTGTTTAAGAAGCAACCGGGATTCAACTGGTTATTCCCCACTGGCTAGATTTAATTAGCTATGTGGAGTGTAGTTGTCCAGGGTCTCAGGGGGTCTTAGACCCCTTCCTTTTTTGGGACCAGGGTCCCAGCAGGGTCCCTATGTCTTAAGTATCCAATGAGCCAATCAGCATGAAAGGGGAGTATGTTAGCCACTGATGTCTTCTAACATGCTTCTTTGTCCTTTCCTGCTGATAGGAGTTGATCAGAATGAAAGGAGGTGAGTCAGCTGCTGAGAAGACTCTTTTCAGTAGCCAACACTCTCCCCTTTCATGCTTATTAGCCCCTAGGGATGCCTGTTGTTGAGGGAGAAGGCATTAACAAGGATCTCAACCAGGCAACAAAAAAGGGGGGGCATGACTCTGACTAACATGAAGGGACCCTGCACTTCTGAATTTGCCACTGTGCTACTGGACATAGATCAAGAGGGTATGTAGTCAGGTGCATTACTGCAAGCATCTTGTCTATGTCATCAGGCCACATCACCTGTAAGTGATCCCACAAAGAGGACAAGATGTAATATGAGACGTTTCAATAGGAACTGCAATAACCATCACATCAAGATTGTTGGAAAGGTGAGTAACTTTATCCTCAAAGTAATGGGCAAACCTGTCGTAGCGGGCCATTGAGGGGCCCAGTCGTGTGTCCTCCAGGGACAACAACGTCTGGATGATCCTGAAGAATTCCACTGGATGGCTACCCAAGGATTCAGCAAAGTTAGATTTAGAACTGTTTCTCAGTGGTGCTGTCAGGCCAGGGCTTTGGGGCAGAAGTTCAGCAGAATCAGCAGAGGTGGGCCCCCAAAGGCAGCAAAGCATTTACTACATTTTGGAGTCAGTGAAGTAATGTACATTACCAGCGAGAGGGGAAGGCCGGTCCTACCATTCGGCAAATTGAGGTGCTTGTCTCAGGTGGCAGATGCTGGATAGTGCTTGTGCTGAAGTGTTAGATAGAGGGCAGCACTATTCATGCTGTGGAGCCTGCCCTGTGCCAAGTAAGTTAGCTTGTTATCTTCAAGTGTGGTAGAAGATGATTTCCCATCACCAGTGTTCAAAAAAGATCACATCCACACCATACATTTAAAGCACTCTCAGTGGTTAAGGTGTTGGACTATGACTTGGGAGACCACGGTTCAAATCCCCACATAGCCATGAAGCGCACTGGGTGACCATGGGCCAGTCGCTGCCTCTCAGCCTCATGAAAACCCTATTCATAGGGTCGCCATAAGTTGGAATCATTTTTACATGCCGCTTTACATTTTTACATGGCACTTTAACAGTCACAGTTTCCCCCAAAAAATCATGGGAATGCAATTTGTTCAGGGTGCTGACCTCCCAGAACTACAATTCCCAGCACCTTTAACAAGCTACAGTTCCCAGAATTCCCCGTAACTGTGAAAGTGGCACAAGAGTGTTCTAAATGGATGGTGTGAATGTGACTCAGTTGCCACTCTCGTTGGTTTCTGTATGTGGAATAGGGCGGGGTGTGTGGTAGGGATGGTTCACTTTGCATTTAAAGGAGCACTTACTGAATTCACACTTTCCAAAACAATGTGCAAACTGAAACACAGCCGTCCTTCAAAATTCACACTTTGCCGAATTTTGCAGTGCGGTCCTCCAGCCAAATCATGTGTACAAAAACGAACGTATTAGTGTGACGTGTACATGCATATATTAATGAGAACAACATACAAAAACACTTTATATTAGGGAAGTTTTGTTTACAAAAATGTGTATATTGGAAAAACATGCACACAGCAGTATTTATACTAGGAGAAATCTGCACTACAATGTTGATGGGGTTTTCATGAGGACTTTTTTTTGGGGGGGGAAAGATCCTCAAACTGTTGTGGAAATGTGGAGAATCAAACTTAAGACTGTAAACATGAGAAAAATGAGAGAAACGGAATGTGATGGATTCACCCATCCCTAGGCCTGTGTGTCCTTTTGTCTTTTACCTTAGGCAGCAAAATACCTTGAGCTGACCCTGCTAAAGAACCCCCCCCCGGTGGCAAGACCATTAAGTCCAGCATCTAAATTATAGGGCTGTGCACAGATTCCCCAGATCCGCCCTGTGAATCCAATCAGGGGGTGGGTGCGCGGGACATCAGGTCGACCCACTTGCCCTGGCTTGGAGCCACTCCCCAATAAGGGGTGGGGCTGATGTTTAAGGGTAAAAAAAAACCACCGTAAGGCCAGTGGGGGAGAGAGAAAGAGAAGGTTGCATCTCCTTCCCCTCCCAACCTAAGGCAGTCAATTTTGCATAGGGTCACTCCAGGAAAACCTCTTGCAAACCAACACCACGTAGGATCGCTCCCTCGGCTCAGCTGCTGTTGAATGGAGGCACCGATCCTGCATGGTGCTGGTTTGCAAACTAGCACCCAAACCCTGCAGGATTGCTGCCTCTGCTCATCAGATGTTCAGAGGCAGTGATCCTGTGGGACAATGCTCAGGCAGGGAGAAGAGCGATAGCTGCCTCTTCTTCCTGCCTGATGCCCCACCCCTTGAGTGCCCTGGATCACTCTGGGTCATCTATCTGACCTGTAATGATCAGTGGCTGTCTGAACCTGACTCGGTTGAGGCTCCAAACCTTCCGAATGGGCCCAATTTGGCTCGAATCTTGGCCGGATCTGGTGCACAGCCCTGCAAAATTACCTAACTACATCACTGCAGTTATATGAGTCAGAAGATGAATCAGAGGGGAAAGAAACATGTGTACATCTCTCCACAAATCAAATGTGATAAAATCCCTACACAGAGAACCCCTCTGAGTGTTGTGATTGCATGCAAGAAATGGTATGCAGTCAGTGCAATCTGTGGAAGTCTCTCTGGCTTACATTACACACCTCAGTGGGTGGGTGTTTGCCATGTGCCTGAAACAGCTCCAAGGCTGCATATGCACCATCCATTTAAAGCACATCCCCCTACCCAAGAATCCTGAGAAGTGTAGTTTACACCTCACAGAGCTACAGTTCCCAGGTTTCTTTTGGAGGGGGGAAGGAATATGCTTCAAATGTGCTTTAAATGTATGGTGTTCCACAGCCTGACATAGTGATGATGGTGGTGGGCAAACTTACATAGCAAAGGGTTAGGCCCTTTGGTGCCCGAGAAGAGAAGCCGGCTGTTTAGCTACAAAGGGAACGACATTCCAATTGCACCACAGAAAGGAAAATATCATTCCTGTGCCCCCTTCCCTCCCCGTCACTATCTCTGCTTTGCTTTGTAGCTGGCTGTTTACGGAACAGGGGATGTTTATGCTTTTCCCACTATATTTTCTTCCTGTCTCGGGTGAACTCTCTTTTAATTAGCAGGCCACTTTAGTATTGGTGGAAGTACTGTAGATAATAGCACATGGGCCAGCAGGAACTCCCCTCGCTGCCAGTCACTGTCCACATTTAGTCCCTTTGCACACAAGGGGCTATAAACACTCCTCCGCCCTGAAACGGAGGGTGGGGGGGAGCATTTTGTCACGCAAAGCAGTCCCTATATGGTACGGAGCAATGGCCTCTGTCCCCATTGGGAAACATCAGGAGACTAGCACACACACACACACACACAGACACACACACACAAAATAGCAGGAAGCAGCTTGGCAGGAAAAAGGATTGGGCATTAGCAAGCTGGTCGAGACTCTAAGGGACAATTTGGCAACAGGGGCACGGAGAGGATTGCCAGGACTCCTTAAGCTTTGCTGGAAGCAAAGGGATGGTGCCTGGAAGATCAGGAAGTAGCGTCTGTTGGGGGTAGGGGGCGGGGGCTAATGGTGCCAGGGGTGTGTCCTGATCCTGCTCACTTTGGGCCAAGGTTCTTCCCACTTCTGGAAGGTGGCCCCTGAGAAGGTTGCCCATGCGGTAACACGGCCCTCAGATTGCAAAAGTTTCCATGCCCCCAGTCGTTTTGAGTGTCTGGTCGTTAAGGACCTTTTCAGAGCAGAAAGTTTCAGAAATGGGCTCAAGCAGTGGGAGCAATTCAGACAGGACATCATTAGGTATGAGGCTGAAAAAGTTGTGAGCAATTTCTGTTTCGGATCTCTGCTTTTGATCTATTTTACTGGTCTTTTGTTTCTTTTACCCAGTGGTGTAGTCGTCCAGGGTCTCAGGGGGCCTTAGACTCCTTACTTTTTTGGAAACAGGGTCCCTATGTCTCCAACATCTTATGAGCCAATCAGCATGAATGGAGAGTGTGTTAGCCACTGAGAAGTCTACTAACATGCTTCCTTGTGCTTTCCTGCTGATTGGAGCCAGTCAGAGTGAAAGGAGGTGTCAGCCACCTAGAAGACTCTTTTCAGTAGCTAACACTCTCCTTTTTCATGCTTATTGGCTCCTAGGGATGTCTATTGTGGGAGAAAGCATTAAAAAGGATCTCATTCTCAACCCAAGAGCAAGAAAGAGGGGAGGGGCATGTCTGTAACTAACATGAAGGGACCCTGCACTTCTGAATTTGCCACTACACTATTGCTTTTAACCAAATATCTAACAGGTTGCGTTTACATAGCTTGTGCAGAAAACCATTATAAAGCAAGACCGAAATGCACACACTTCTGTAAACTAACATAAAACACTGAAGAACTAGGAGTTTTGGGGCAAGGTGTTATCAATATGCTGAAAACACTCGGCTCTTCTGCTCCATATCATCCAAATCAGGAGAGGCTGTGCGGGCCCTGGATTGGTGCCTGGACACAGTGGTGGAATGGATGAAGGAAAATAAGCTGAGCTTGAATCCTGGCAATATGGAGGCACTGTGGGTATGTGGTTCCCATGTCTGAGAAACTGGTCGCTTGCCTACGCTGGGCAGGGTTACACTCTCCCTGAAAGAGCAGGTATGCAGTCTGGGGGTGCTTCTGGATCCAGCTCTGTCACTGGAGGCCCTGGTAGTCTCAGTGGCTAGAAGTAACTTTTATCAGCTGCACCTGGTGAGACAACTATGACCACTCCTGGACCGGGAGAGCTTGGCCACAGTATTTCAGGTATTGGTGACTTCAAGTCCGGATTATTGCAATGCACTCTATGCGGGCCTTCCCTTGCACTTGACCTGGAAACTGCAGTTGGTGCAGAATGCTGCAGCCAGATTGCTGATGGGAGTGAAACCCTTTCAGCATGTAACATCTCTGCTCAGAGCTCTGCACTGCTTGCCAGTTTCTTACCAGGCCACGTTCAAGGTGTTACTACTGATATGTAAAGCCCTTAACAGCTCAGGACCAGTTTACTTGGAGGACCGTCTTACAGCATATGTGTCCAGTCAAGCACTTAAATCTACCAAACAGGCTACTGTTACAGCTGCCACATAATACGTGTTCCGCACTTGTAAGAAATCATTCTTTAAGCGTTGCAGTGCCTACTCTTTGGAACTCCCTGCCTACTGACACCAGGCAGGAACCTTTGCTGTATTTCTTTCAGTGCCTGCTTAAAACTTTTTGTTTAGGCAAGCCTCTCCAGACACATAGATGTTAATTTTATGTAGTTAGTCAATGTTTTCATTGTTTTAAATACGTTTTTAATTACTTGTTTTAACTCTTTTATTGATAATTGTAATGTTTTTTGTAAACATTTACATTCAAGCAGTATATAAATTTTGTTAAATAAATAAATAAACCAAGACAAAGTAAAGCAAAACAAAAAACACCTTCATAAAGTGGCTGGCATTGAACCCCATCCCTCACATCCCAGCATTAGATCCATCAAATTACCACACAGGAAGAGACAGCTACAACATCCCATTGCCCCACAAGCTTAGCATAAAAGAACGTTTTGGCAATCTCATACCGGATAGATTTGGCAATCTAATACTTCTGCCTCTCTCATTTTTTATTTTATTTTATTTTATTATTTAATTTGTATGTCACTTTTCTGCACAAATGCACCCAAAGTGGCTCACAACACAATAGGAAAAATCCATATTATTATAATGTTATATTAACAATCCAATGTCCACTCAACCACAATATAACAATCCAAAGAAAGAATTCATTTTGATTATAATAAATTCCAGAATTATTCATTAGAATTATTATTAGTTTTTATTAAATTTATATCCCATTTAATGTTTATAGCTCATCTAGTGCTCAAAGATGAAATCTGCACTTGCCCAATTTAGACATGCTACTGGAAGTACGATTTGCAGTATCGTGAATCATGTGGGTTTCCACAAGCCTCAGATCCAAGCAGGGGCATAAGAAGCTGCCATGTAGAGAGTCAGACCATTGGTCCATCTAGCTCAGTATTGTCTATACTCACTGTCAGCATCAGTCCAGGGTTTCAGACAGGATTTTTTTCCCATCCCTACCTGGAGATGTCAGGGATTGAACCTGGGACCTTTTGCAAAGCCAGGGAGCCATGTGCCAGGGAGCCACAGCCCTTCCCAAACAAATGACATCGCCTCTCTTACATGGGTCACAATATTTATTTGTATATTTATTTATTTTCTTGTATTGATATGCCCCCTTTTTTCCATCATGGAACCTAAGGAAGCATGCATGCCTTTCCCATTCAGGCATTGAGCAGACTCAGGCCTGCTTAGTTTCAGCAAGGTGGTGGCCTCATGTGACTTTAGACCAGGGGTGGGGAACTTGTGGTCTTCCAGATGTTGTTGGGCCCCTACCAGAGTCAGAGCTTGGAAAAGTTACTTTTTTGAACTGCAACTCCCATCAGCCCCAGCCAGCATGGCCACTGGATTGGGCTGATGGGAGTTGTAGTTCAAAAAAGTAACTTTTCCAAGCTCCCCCTACTCTCATTGGCCTGCTCACCCCCTCTAGCAATTGGCAAGTTGCTCTCTTACCATTATTTTTCCTCTCTCTTCATGTTCCGTCAAGATCTACCCTCCTGTAGTTTTAAACCCATTGGATTCCTCTAGAGCAGGAGAGAGTAAGTCTTAGTCATTTTCTATTTGATGCCCCTTCAAGTATTTGAAGAGAGCTGTCATGTCCCCTCTCAGTTTTCTCTTCACCAGGCTAAAAATACCCAGTTCCTGCAGCACTTGTGGGGAGGGAACATAGCTGAGAGACAGTGCACATGTTTTGCACTCAGAAAAGTCCAGCTTCAATTTCCAGGTGTGTTTTTAACAAGACCAGTTACCAGAGGAAAGATCTCTTTCTCTTCTTGAGACCCCAGAGAGATAATTCATTGTCAGTCGTCATAGGATACAATAATGGAGTAGAACAGGGACAAGGAACCTGTGGCCCTCCAGATGTCGCTGGACTACAATTCCCATCATCCCTCACCATTGGCCATGCTCACTGGGGCTGATGGAAGTTGATGGAAGGTTGCTTTTCTCTTGTACTTCTTTTGCCTATTGCTGGGAAAGGGAACCTGTGGCCCTCCAAATGCTGTTGAACAACTCCCATCAGCCCCAGCTAGTACGGCCAATGGTCAGGGATGACAGGAGTTGGAGCCCAGCAACATCTGGAAGGCCACAGATAGTTCCCCATCCCTGCTTTAGAGCACACGCTGGGACCAGGCATATACAATCAAGCATCGCCTATATTAGCCATTCTGAGAATGGGGAACAGGAGGTGCAAGAAAAGAGGCTAGCCCAGGACATGGGGTTGATTATATGATGGGGAGGGGGATAACCAGTAGTGAAGTGGCAAATTCAGAAGTGCAGGGTCCCTTCATGATAGTCACAGCCATACTCCCTTTTTATTATTTTTTATTTTGCTGCTGTGTTGAGAATAAGATCCTTGTTAATATCTTCTTCCACAGCAACAGATGTCTCTATGAGCTAACCAACATGAAAAGGGAGAGTGTTAGCTACTGAAAAGAGTCTTCTCAGTGGCTGACTCACCTCCTTTCACTCTGATTGGCTCCAATCAGCAGGAAAGGGCAAGGAAGATCGTTAGAAGACTCTTCTCAGTGGCTAACACACTTTCCTTTCAAGTTGATTGGCCCGTTGAATGCTGGAGATATAGGGACACTGCTGGGACTCTACTCCCAAAAGAGTAAGGGGTCAAAGACCCCCCAAGACCCTAGATGACTACACCCCTGCATAGGAGGCTGGAGACATTGAGACCCTGCTGGGACTTTGCTCCCAAAAAAGTAAGGAGTCGGAAAAAAACCCAAGACCCTGTATGACTACACCCCTGGGGATTACAGGCCATAACAGAAGTACTGCTGAAAAAGAGTTAGGATTTCTAGCAGATAATAAACAGAACATGAGCCAATGTGTCCTTTTAAGGTTTTATCAGCAGGAATATTATGTCCCGGGCTTGGGAAATGACTGTGCAATGTACCTAGGACTAATAATATCACCTCTGAAACCTCTCAGGAAGGAGTCTTCACTGTGGTAAAGCACGAGCTTTGTATACAGAAGGTCCAAGTCCAGTTCCCAAACTCTCCAGAAGGGATGGAAGGGTCTAGCAGTTTGGTTCTCTCAGATTCTCATTTTTCCAAGCTTAGATTCAGTTCTGCACATTTCTACAGCAATGTGCAATTAAAAAAAAATCTTTGAAAATTCTTCAGCATTTTACTGTGCATTTCTCCTAACAAACACATTTGTGTAGGCAGTTTTGACAAATGTACACATTTTTGCAAGCAATTTCTCCAAATGGAATGCATTTTTGTATGTAATTTCCACTAATATATATATATATATTTATGCACACTTATCTCTTACATATGCATTTCTGTAAATATTGTTTGATTGGACAATGACATTGTAAAATTTGGATAAGTGCAAATTTCAAAGGATGGCTGTGTTTGGGTTCTCATATTGTTTCAGAAAGTGCAGATTTGAAAGATTCCTCTTCAAATGCAAACTGAATTGGATTTTTCCCTCATCCTTTCTGTCCAGGTCAGGGGTTGCAAACCTTTTTGGATCAGAAGGCTCATTTCAAATTTGAGAGAGTGCTGGAGGCACCAGTCACACAATGGCTGCCATGAGAGTGTGACATAACACAAAATTAGATAATAGCCATGGTGAAGGTTTTCATATAATTGTATTTTCATACTAGAAAAGACCTATTGAATTTCTGCCTGCCATATAGCTTTTGTGTTAAAAGCACAAAAACTGATTTTCCCCAATGCCAATCTTAAACCAAAGTCTAGGCTGCTATCCTGCACCCACTTACCTGGAAGTAAGCCCCATGAAACACAAAGAGACTTACTTCTGAATAGACACATATTCCATTGAACTGTAAGTACAATGAGTTCTTAATGATTCCCAGGTCTTTAGCTCCTATAAAGCAGGAGACATGCCTAAACCTCTTTGCATAGTTTTCACATTTGCCTTTGGAGGATCCTTTAACACTCACCCACACTTATTGTGTAGCAGTATTTGCAGAAAATAACTTCTAGACACTATCTGATCTCAGGTGAAACAAGCCTAGGAAAGATGCATCCTGGTTGCTAGGGCAAAAAGAAGGACAAACTACAGAGATTCCAAGGACTAGAAAAAAGACAGAAGCAGGAAAAGTGCACTAAGAGAGAGGGCAAATCAGCACCTCATTAGGACCCAGGGGTTCCTTTTGCCTGGTGTCCAAACAACTCACTTATCAATCACAGCTCTGACTTCATTCACTGGTTAATAACACTGACAGGCAGGAGTAGCCAGGTTGGCTCATTTCACGGAAATTATTTAGAAGGGTACCTGCACGTTTTACTCCATAACTTTCCTTCTAGGAGGGCTAGAGACTTACCTGTTTAAAAAATGAAAGCTCAGACTTTGGTCTACCTTTTGAGTAGACCTTTTGAGTACAACTGAAGGCTTTCACAGGTGATGGGGTGGCAACTTCAGATACCAGGGCTGCAATACAGGCCTCTCTGCCTGAGGCCACAAAGAGCTCCTGCAAGTCAGAGTTGGCTGTTTTAAATTGTTTTTAAAAATGTGTTTTTAAATTTGTATATTTGTTTTTAATGTTTTTAGTTATTGTAAACCGCCCAGAGAGCTTCGGCTATGAGGCGGTATATAAATACAATAAATAAATAAATATATAAATACTTGCCTAAATTGATGAATAGTCTGACCCAATATAAGAATAGTCTGACCCAATATAAGAGACTTCATATGTTCACTGCTATGTTTGGTTTAGGTCAACACAGTTCAGGAAAGATGATGACAAGTAGCATGTTTAAAAATGTGTGTGGCATCTGTCTGCTGGTAATGCTAAAAATATAACTTATTTTGCTTTAAGGCAGGCAGGAGGTTTGGATTATACCAGCCTATGGCAGCCTGGTGTTGCTGGTTTACAACACCCATCCTCCCTGGCTGGGACTAGTTGGCTGGAACTGATGGGAGTTGGATTCTAACAACATCTTGAAGGCCACTAGACCTCCATTCCTGCTCTAGGATCATGAGCTAAGATGGGTTGGCCAATCTTTTTATGCCTAGAGATGTGAAGACCCGGGAGGGGGGAACAGAAACATTTTGGGGGGAAATCAGGAAAAATGGGGTTTTCCTGTCCTGTCCTCATCCCCCCCCCCCATTCTTAAGCGGAAAAAAACTTTTTTCCTTTTTTTCCCCCAGGCCTTCACATTTCTGTTTAGGCCCATGGGCACATTTAGATTTTTAAGTGAGTGCTTAGATACCACTCCCTTTGGTCAAGTCAGATCCAGTAGAACTAATCTGAGCCTTAAAAAGCACTCTTCCAACTTCCTTCTTCAGCTCTATGTACTTTTCAAGGGAGAAAAAGGTAACCACACTCATCCCGACCCTTCAGGATCAAGGGGGTCAGAGACTGTGTGGGCACCAGAGGAAGACCTCAAGGGCACCATTGCACCCACAGGCACCTCGTTGGTGATTCCTGAACGGATGTCATACACATGTTTCTGTGTTTCCAGTCTCTCTGAAACTGTAGTCACTGGTATTATTTGCTTGGAGTGGTCTTTTGTTGTCATCATCATCATGGGCTGCTTTGTTCCTTTGGCCCCAAGCACTGAGCAAAATCCTGCAAAGACAATGCAGCCATGGGTTAACCCCATTGGGTCTCTCCCAAACAAAAGGCCTTTTCTGCTTTTATCTCTGTCAAAGCTGTTATCTCAGACGTCACCAGTACACTCATCCTGGCATTTCCTTGAGACCGCATTTCCATGACAGAGTTCTTTTTTGTCACTTATGCAGTGGCAAAATGCCTTTTATAAATAGGTGCCAAAAATCTGCCAAGTCGTCTGTCACAGCTGCTGAGAGGAAATCAGTTTGAAAGAAAAAACTGATTAAAACAGACTGCTAAAGCAATGCCTTTCTGTCCTTCAAATATTTTTGGTCCACCTCTGAAAACTGAGGTTCTTCAGGATCCAGTGTTAATCCTACTCAGAGTAGACCTATTAAAAATAATGACTATGACTAACTCAAGTCTGTTAATTTCAGTGGGTCTGCTTTGAGTAGAACTTAGTTAATACTTTCCTTTTCTTTCTCTCAGATCATTTTATGAAATGTGGCCCAGTAATTTTATGGAATATTAATTGGACAACTGTAGAAATTGTTTCAGTGCTCTTAGCTTGCAGAGTCTGCAATCTTTTGTATTTTATCTTATTGTACATCACGTAGGTAGCATTTGGCTGTGAAGCAGTTTATAGATCTGCAAATAAGTAAATAATCAGTTTTCATATGTCAGCTTATGGTGCAGCCGGTGCCAGATGGACGGAGTCAACTGGTAGGTGCCTTCAGAAATCAAGATGGCTGCACAAATATTTCACTTTTTTAGAGGGAAAGGAACAGGAAAGAAATACTTTCATTTCAATATTTTATATCTGACAGCATTCAATCAGTGCAAAAGTAGATAGCATTTGACAGAATACAGTAATTTGCATGCAAGGATATTTACTATTTGACAGCGCATTGCACTATGCATGCAGATTACTCTCACCTCTTCAAAGATACTAGTGCATATGGCACCAGGCCAATGCTCAAGCAATGCACAATCAGCCCTCTTCCTGTTGATTTGTTGTGGGCTTGCTGCTGCTAACAGTATTCCAATGTTGATACAAACACAACTCCATCTGTCCGCCTATTGTCTGCTAAAAAATCAAATCAAATCAGGAATCTGGTAAAATAAAGGAAGCAAGAAAGAAACTATGTAGTCTCTGATCACATTCCACCCCTAGGAGACTGTATAACAGGTGTGGGGAACCTTTGGCCCACCACATGTTGCCAAACTACAACTCCCATCATCCTTGGTCATTGGCCATGCTTTCAAGGGCTGATGGGAGTTGTAGTTCTGCAACATCTGAAGGGCCAAAGATTCCCCACAGCTGCTGTATAACAACTTCTGTTATACCATAATATGATCTTCAGAGGGGGTGTTCTGAAACCTGCAAAATTAAGCTGTAACATACTTAGGCTCTGCACTGACTCAGCATTAACTGCCCTAGATGGACGCTTGGTCTGATGCATTAAGGCTTTCTTATGTTCTTAGGGTGCGACGTTGATTGATTTGATACCAGATGCAGCAGAGCACCCACTTTCGATGCAGAAAGTCCCATATTCAATCTCTGGCATCTCTGATTAAAAGGACTCTTTGTCCATCGAGCCCTGTATTGTCTGCTCTGATTGGTAGCGGCTCTTTGGGGGTCAAAAGCAGAGACCTTCCCCATCACCTGCTACCTGGCTTTTTCAGCTGGAGATGCCAGGGATTGAACCTGGGTCCCACTGCATGCAAGGCATGTGCTCTGCCATTCAACTACATCCCCTCTCTAATTATCTGGCTTGCTTTGTGGCAGATTCAGATAGTTTAGAGCAGGGACAGGAAATCTCTGGCCCTCTGGATGCTGCTGAACTGCAACTCCCATCAGCCCCAGCAACCATGGCCAATCGCCATGTCATTCAGCAACATCTGGAGGGCTACAGGCTCCTCATACCTGGTTTAGAGGGTGTAGCTTTCAGGTACATTTGAGCCCAAGCACCTGCCTTTTTAGAACTTAACCACTAATATTTGGGGCAGTTGCCCCTGAAAGCCTTTTCTCCTTCACTTGCTTGTCTGTCTCATCAGTAACACATAGAGCTGAACTTTGTCATGCTAGATGGAATTTGTTTCATGAGGTGCCAGCCTTTGTAAAAGAATGAAACTGGGCTATTCTTAGTAAAAAAAAAAAAAAAAGTTTATATTTTGAGGGGCATTCGCAGACACATACACACACACACAAATGAAAATGACCAAAAGTCAATCTTCCCTGTTGGCATTCATTCCTTTTTAGTCCCAATAGATAAACACATTTCCATGGGAAAAGCAGATAAGAGCAGCTGGGAGCCGAGAAGCAAAGGAGATCATGAGCCACACTTCTGTACACTGCAACACAACACTGAAAGCCACAAATAAGGAAGGCTGCATGGGATGTAAGGAATTTTCAAGGGGATGGAGCAACCTTCCTGTGAGGAAAGGGTGCAGCATTTGGGGTTCTTTAGTTTAAAGAAAAGGCAAGTAAGAGGTGACATGATAGAAGTGAATAAAATTACACATGGCATGGGGGAAGTGGATAGAAATAATTTTTCTCTCTCTCTCATATCACTAGAACCCGGAGACGTCCAGTGAAGCTGAACATTGGAAGATTCAGGACAGAAAAAAAGAAAGTACTTCTTCACACAGTACATAGTTAAACCATGGAATCCGCTGCCTTAGGAGGCAGTGATGGACACCAACTTAAGTGGCTTTAGAACAAGGCCAGACAAATTAATGGAGGATAAGGCTTTCCAAGATTATGAGGCACAACGGCTATGTTTTACCGCCACTGTTGGAGGCAGTATACTTCTGAATGCCAGTTGCTGGGAATCACAAGTGGGAAGAGTGCTGTTGCACTCAGGTCCTGCTTTTGGGCTTCCCTTAAGCATCTGATTTGCCATTCTGAGAACAGGATGCTGGACTAGATGGGCCTCTGGCCTGATCCAGCAAGCTCTTATTCTTATGTTCTTATGAATATGCAATTTTAAAAGTTTTCAGTTTAACTTTTTGTATTAAGGGCTTTGTGTGTTCACTTAAGCTCCAAAATGCCGTTCCCTTAACAGATGTGTGCTTTAAGAAATATATGGCATGGGCCTCTTGATTGTCACTATTTTGTGGGAGGGATTCAAGTGCATACCAGAACTAGGTTTCCACAGTTAAAGTGGATTAAAGGACTCTGTCACTCTAGTACAACAAATCCACTTTTTTAAAAAAAAGAATTTTTGCAGGTGTATGTTCAGAGACAACTCGGGGACTTCTATAGAGGTTATATATGATTGCTTGTCCTTTGGCCTCCAAATGTTACTGTTCCTCCCTCCCTCGGCAGCATCTTTAAAACTGTTGTTGCCAAAGGGCACCTTGTTCTGCCCAGCCTATGTGTGTATACAAAGGAGAATATTTGAAATACCTTTTCCCGTCTATCTCTTCATTATACAATGCCCTGTGTGCAATGATTTATTTCCATCCCCGCATTGGTTCATGCCCGCTGGCATCCTGGGCTTTTGTCTCCTGCCCCAGTGTGGGAAATTAAGGATGGAACCAACCCAAAAGGAAGAGCTATTGTTAGAGATGTTGGGTGTACCATTCCTGTACCAGCCTGGCCCTTCTCTGAGCCAGACTGGATCTGTAGAGATTTGACAGGAGATAGACATGAACAGGATCCAGGCACAAAACAGATACCAGTCTGAAGGCCTAGTTCTCGTGAAGGTGGTCAACCTGTATATGAGTTGCATCAGTGCTAGGGATGAGCAAATCTGTCAATTTCAATGTCTCATTTTTCCTCTCTTCAGTTCAGTTCTCCATATTTCCTCATCAGTTTGTGATTTTTTAAAAAAATAACAAGCCCTCATGAAAATTCATCAGCATTTTAGTGCACATTCTCCTAGTATACACATTTTTCTATGCAATTTTGCTTAGTCTATACATTTTTACAATACAGCTTCCCCTAATATAATGCATTTTTGTATGCTGTTTTCATGAATGCACGTATTTTTATTAATACTTTACCAGGGGTGTTGTTGTCCGGGTTCTCAGGGGGTCTTAGACACCTTACTTTTTTGGTCGCAGGGTTCCAGCATGGTCCCTATGTCTCCAGCATCCTATGCGCCAATCATCATGAAAGGGAAGTGTGTTAGCCCCTGAGAAGAGTCTTCTAACATGCTTCCTTGTCCTTTCCTGCTGATTGGAACCAATCAGAATGAAAGGTGGTGAGTCAGCCACTGAGAAGACTTTCAGTAGGAAACACTCTCCCCTTTCATGCTGATTGGCTCCTAGGGACGTCTGTTGTTATGGAAGAAGACATTAACGAGGGTCTCATTCTCAACTCCTCAGCAAAAAAGGGTGTGTGTGGCTATGACTGTCATGAAGGGACCCTGCACTTCTGAATTTGCCACTACACTACTGCATTTTACCCTAGTACATGCATTTTTCTGCACATTACTTGGCTGGAGAACTCCATTATTCAGAGAAGGGCAAATTTCAAAGGATGGCTGTGTTTTAGTTCACATACAGTAATACCTCAGTTAACAAATCCTCCAGGAAACGAGCTTTTTTAAACAAAGTCTTTTTTGGGTGCGGGGGGGGCACATACTCTGACATAGTCAGAATGTGGCTCCTTGTCTACTGAATTGTGGCTGCTGCAGGCCGCTCTCTCATGTGTGGCTGGAATGGAGCTCCTTGCCAGGTGGTGCAGGTGCCTCTGCAGTTAACAGTGCTTTGGGTGCCCTGGAAGCCCTGTTTACTACAGGCATGTCTGCTCGAGAACAGAGGAGAATGGCACAGAGAGAGAGAGAGGGAGAGAGAGCACAGGGTGGTAGCTGCCCCCTTGCCTGCCTGCTCTAGTGTACGGAGAGGAGAGCTGTGCTCAAAGCTTTAGACTGGTAACTCAGCCGAAGCTCTGCTCACTGCCCGAGTTCAATTCCAACAAAAGGAGGAAGTCGAATCTCCGGTAAAAGGGGTCGAGGTCCACTCAGCCTTCCATCCATCCATGGTCGGTAAAATGAGTACCCGGCATATGCTGGGGGGTAAAGAAAGGCCGGGGACGGAACTGGCAATCCCACCCCATATATACGGTCTGCCTAGTAAACGTTGCAAGACGTCACCCTAAGAGTCGGAAATGACTCGCACTACAAGTGCGGGGACACCTTTACCTTTACCTTAGCAAGATGCTACTTGAGCAAACAAAAAAGGAAAGGCAGACATTCCTGGATGCATTTTGGAAGAAGACTTCAAGTGGTTTGTATGCAAGGTTTCCCTGACCTGGTTGTTTCATTTCAGACATGTTAGCGTTGAATAAAAAGTTTACTGAACTATGTTGAACTGCTCTTCTTTTTGTGGTGTAGGAACCTATTCCTGTTCTTTCCATGTTATTCCCATCTCTGGTACCAAAGTTTCTGTTAAAGAAGTAATGCCCAGGAACGCATCTACTCCGTTAACTGACATATTACTGTTTTGTATTGGAAAGTGCAAAATGCCACCAGGATCAAATTTCTCCCCATGCGTAACCTGAGTCACTAAGATTTCCCATTCTTCTTCAGAGGCTCGGGCTGGGCAAGACGTTTTGTTGTTGCTGTTGTTGTTCTTGCTCAGCGTTATAAGATCTGAAGATGAATGAGGAAATCTAGATGAGGGTAGGCAGACTTTATATCCAGATCTAGTGGTAGATCTCTTGGTGAATTGTAGTAGAACTGTGAGGATTCCGACCGACTGTAACAACATAAAAGTGCAACAGCTTTCTTTTCTAAATTAAGAGGTAATAAAAAAGAAGACAATGCACAGAGCGGGGGAACCATTGGATTTTTTAAAAAACTGTCAAAACTGTCAAAGGATTCTAAGCTCAGCGCTGGTACAAAAAAAAATCTGGCATGAATATGTGCTTGGAGGCATCCGGTTCCTTAATATGATCTCTCTCCAATGATCTGTTTATTGAGCAGTCATCCTGATTTGTTTGTGCAAAGATTCTGCAGCATCCTGAAGTTTCCCCATCTTTGATCCACATGGCTCCAGCAAGGGGCTCATCCAGGATGCTAAAGAAGAGGAAAGTGGAGGAGAGGAAGCTGCTAGAGCAGCAGTCACACCTGTTTTTGCAGCCCAATCCTATGCTTATTCCAGATGCCAGCTATTTATTGAGCATTTGTTCTGATATATTTCATCACCACTATACCTTTAAAGCACTATTGAAAAAACGGAAATGGACTGCCTTCAAGTCGATCCCGACTTATAGTGACTCTACGAATAGGGTTTTCATGGTAAGTGATATTCAGAGGTGGTTCACCATTGCCTTCCTCTGAGGCTGAGAGGCAGTGACTGGCCCAAGGTCACCCAGTGAGCTTCATGGCTGTGTGGGGATTCGAACCCTGGTCTCCCAGGTCATAGTCCAACACTCTAACCACTATGCCACACTAGCTCTCTAAAGCACTATTACACCACCTTAAATAGTCATGGCCTCCCACAAAGAATTCTGGGAAATGTGGTTTGTTTAGGGTGCTTAACGTTGTTAGGAGACCACTACTTCCCTCACAGTGCTACAGTTCCCAGAGTGGTTTAACTATTAATCCTTTTACCAGGAAACTCTGGGGACTGTAGTTCTGTGAGGGTCATAGGAGTCTCCTAACAGCACCCTTAACAAATTACAGTTCCCTGGATTCTTTGGGGGAAGCCATGACTGTTAAAGTGGTATAAAAGTACTTTAAATGTATGGTGCCGGGCCTGACAACCAAGAGGTCTTCTGTATCTTTAAAAGTTGTGCAGGGGGAAGGGAGAATTCCACCTTGTGGTTTTTCCCATTACAGTCTTGCAAGAACACCTGCACTTGGCTGACTTTCTCTTCTCCTAAAGATACAGGATCAGTCTCAGGCCACAAACCTGGCAACCCTAGTGCAGATAGGGCCCTGGCAGCCCCCGTTTTGCTATTGCGGAATGCCAGGACATTTAGGGTGGTATGGGAGATGTCAACCACCAGTGCAAACCACCCTTTTGTGTGGTAGCTGCCATTCCCACTCACTCCAAAATGCCCCAGAATAATGCAGCATCAGGCATTCTTAGAAAACAAAATGGCAGCCATCAGGAGCAGCTGAGGGAAAACAGCGCTGCTATCACTACTGTCATCACAGGCAGCAGCAAAAAGAAAGAAAGAAAGAATGTGAGTAATGAAACAAATGACATTTAAACAAATGACTTATGGAGTGACTGCTATTTTTAGGGATGAATTAGAAAAGAAATGAGGTCTTTAATCCTCAAAATAAAAGGCATACCTGTCAGGACGTACTGAGAGCTGCCCCATGTGGTGAGCCAGTGAACCAGTTTGTCAGTGACCTACCCTCAGGCCTTAGACTAAGCCTGCCCACCCAGGCTGGCCATTGGATCCTCCTGGACAGGAACGACTAGAGGAGGGCTTCCGATGCCTGTTGAGGGTTCTTTGGGCAACAAAGTCTTCCTGAACTCTTGTGCATAAGAAGGGTTCTGCTGGATCACACCAAAGGCCCATGTAGTCCAGCATCCCATTCTTACAGTGGCCAACCAGATGCCCACGAGAAGCCTAGCAAGCAGAACCTGAGTGCAACAGCACTCTCCTCACTTGTAGTTCCCAGCAAGTGGTATTCAGAGGCACATACAGTATTGCATCCCACATTTTTGATTTGCCCCTCAATCCTGCCTCCTATGGCTCCTGGTTCCCAGCTGACCAGTTTCCTGCCCACAGCCCAGCCCTGGCAGTACTGATAAAAAAGAAATCTTGCTCACCCCTAATATCTTTGTTGAATTAATAGCTAAACCCCTGTAGAACTCATCTATGGGAGGATTTCCTTGCTTAGACTTGATTACGCAGCCCTTCTAAAATCCTCTGGTTCAGCTAGACTCCTCCTGACTTCAGGTTTTGCCCTTTCAAAGAGTTCCTTGACCCCTTAATTGGCTATTTACTGGGGAGAGGAAATGGTGGCAAGCCTTTCTAGTTTCATAGCATCGTTGGCTTTCAAGGGCTGAGCGATCGATGCTGATGTCATCCTCTGCTGCAGGATGTGTTTGTTTCCTGTGCCAGTCCCACCCTGATAAGTGCATCACCATCTGGGTCCTTGAAGAAGTGGTCCCCATGGCATTGCAATGCTCACTGAACAGGAGGGATGGGTTCTTCTGGAGCATCCCCCAACTGGCCACCCCCTTGGAGACACGATACTGGAAAAACAGAAGGACTACTGGTCTTTATCAAGAACTGCAGCGGCTTCTTGAATGCCAAAGGCAGGATCAGTTTGGGATGCAGCTATGATTTTCACTGAACATGTATCTCAGCCATGAATCTTACTTAAGGGTTCTTTTCTTCTCAGCCTCAGTTTTCATGCTGTGTGCCTCTTGCTACTGAACTGGAACTCATTTTGAAACAGTCACATCCACCTTATACATTTAAGGCGCATACTTCTCCCAAATAATCCTGGGAGCTGTAGTTTACACCTCACTAGGGATGGAAGGATCTGTTATTTTGGTTCTCTCCATTTCTTATTTTTCCAATCTTAAATTCAGTTCTCTACATTTCTGCAGGAATTTGCAATTTTTTTAAAAAAAAATCCTCATGAAAATTCTTTGGCATTTTAGTGTGAATTTCTCTTAATAAATACGTTTTTGTACAGCAGGGCCCCGCTTTACGGCGTTCCGCTTTAAGGCGTTCCGCTGATGCGGCGGCTTTCATTTTCAATTTTAAAGGTATTTTTTGCTCTTTTGCGACGTTTTGCGCCGTTTTTGCGTCATTTTCGCACGACTCGGCCCATTACAGTGAATGGGGTTCCGCTTTACGGCGATTTCCGCTTTACGGCGGGGGTCCAGAACAGAACCCGCCGTATATGTGGGGCCCACCTGTATGCAGTTTTGACTAACAATACAATATGTTTATTGCTTAGTCCAAAGACCATTGCAGAACAGAACTAAATACAAAACATTAAGACATTAAATGACTTTCATACAAAGTCAATAATCACAATTAAAATTAGTAAATAAAATATATAACTAGTCTTAAAACAAATAGAGGTTTACTTGTAAAACAGTGCTATAACAGGACATGAAATGATGTTTAACATTTAATATCATGTCAGAGAGCATTTTATGCAGTCATATCTCCAAATCTCTATGACACTTTAAAGAGATAGAATCCAGGAACTTTTCTCTGCATCTGGAAGCCTTCACTGCAAATGCAGCAACCCTCAGAATTACATTCTGATTGTCTGTAACAAAAAGCTAAGTTTCTCTTTCACACCCCAATATTTCATTTTCTTTAAGAATGACTCTGAGTAACTTTCTCTAATGTCGGTATACAACCGGCACTCGAGTTATGTAATGAGCCAAGTCCTCCAGAACTGGGTCTCCACAAACACACAACCTATCTTGTGCTGGTATATACCATAAAATCTCCCCCATTTCATCACTGTATCAATTTGTTCAAAACATAGACGTGTAAAAGCTTTACAAAATTCCATCATCATGGGGAACGACACGTATTTTTCATATCGGTGCTCACGTTTTACACTGGCTAGCTGTTCCTGAGGATGTGAGGGCAGTTATGTCAGTTTGTGCTCCTACATCATACTCTGTTTCAATATATTACTGTTTATCCCTGGATTCAATACCTGAACGGAGAATCCAAAATTTGGAAATAGTTTAAAAGGTTTCTGCAACCAAAGATTTCCTTGAGTGAGTGCCCTCTGTTCCTCCAGGAAGATCATAGGGAGCCTTTCTTCCATTAGGTTACTTATTCTGCACCAGTAATTTACCATCCTGACATATATTAACCCGGAGATCTTTTCCATGCCCAGTTCGGCTCTAGTTAAATAAGCTGGTGTGGATTTTAAAACCCCTAAAATCGTACACAGAATCATATGCAGTTTTGATTAATGTACACATTTTTGCAAGCAGCTTCCACATAATGCATTTTGCAGGTTATTTTAACTAATATATATATATATATATATATATATATATATATATATATATTATGCATACTTTCCCCTAATGTATGCATTTGTGTAAACCAATGCTTGGTTGGAGAACTGCATTGCAGAATTTGGATAAGTGCAAACTTTGAAGGAGGGCAGTGTTTCAGTTCTCATATTGTTTCAGAAAGTGTGGATTAGATAACAATTTGGCTTTAAATGTGAACTAAATCAAATTTCTCCTGTATCCCTACCCCACAGAGAGCTACAGTTCCCAGCAGCCTTAACAAACTACAGTTCCCAGGATTCTTTGGTGGAAGTCATATGCTTTAAATGTGCTTTAATTATATGGTGTGAGCCAGAGAATGGTTATTGGACAGGGGACAGACTGTGAAAATCATCAGCATGCATGTGAAATGCCTGAATTATATAGGTACTCTCAGTGCATGACAGAAGGTGGTAGGCACAGGAAGCTGCCTTCTACTGAGTCAGACCATGAATCCATCTAGCTCAGTATTGTCTACACCAGGGCTAGGGAGTATTGTCTACACCAGGGCTAGGGAATCTGTGGTCGTCCAAATGTTGTTGGACTCCAACTCCCATCAGCCCCAGCCAGCATGTCCAATGGTCAAGAATGATGGGAGTTGTAGTCCAACAACATCTGGAGGGCTACAGGTTCTTTAGCTGTGGTCTACATCAGCTGTCAGAGGATCTCTAGGGTTTCAGAGAGGGAAATATCTCCTGCCTGGAGATGCCAGGAATCGAACCTGGGACCTTCTGCATGCAAAGCAGTAGGTCTATCACTGAGCTCCTTCCCTTTCCTAAAGGGTAGCAAGGATACCCACACCACTCTTCTCCCATGCAAAGCCTGTCACTGTACCCCCAAATGTCTGAGCCTAGAGCGCATTGATCAGATTGCCCCTCTACTCCCTTTGGTTTTCCTCTCCTTCCCACAGCCAGGGTGGGCTAAAGGGTAGGAGAAAGGATAAGGTTATTTCCCATTCTTTCAATGACTGTTTCCTATTCATTGTATAAGGATATCTTAATCCTTTTGCTGTTCTAGATTAACCCCTCAACATTATTCGCACAATAACTGACAGAGATTAGAATCGGCATTCCATCATTTCAATGCTTTTGCGTTCTAAATACATCTTGTTTATGTCGAGGCTGATGGCTATCTGGTATGGTCTGCCGCTTTGGGGGCTAAGTCTGGACTGGCCCACTTTCTCATGAGTGGTTGCAATGTAACATATTCCACCGGTAGTGTGTGAAAATTGTCTCCAGTCTCTAATATATACAGTACCTAACGAAACCATATTTTCCTAAGCCATCATGCAGGATCACGTGGGGGTCATTGTCAGTGGCAAAGCAGCAAGGGAGGCAAGGGTGTGATGGCAGCAAGGTTGGCTGGCAGGGGGTGGGCAACCAAGCAAGCGGATTGGCGAGGTGAGTGGGCAGCTGTGGAGCGGGTGAGCGAGCGAGGCAAGTGGTCAGGTGTGGAGTGAGCAGGCAAGTGGCCAGTGTGGAGGGGAAGGCAAGTGGCCAAGGGGCAAGGAGCAGTGGCGGCATGAGCACCAGCCCAGGTGGCATGCAGTTAAATGTTTGTGTGTGTTTGGGGGCAAGGGGCTGGTGAGCAAAGCAAGCCAGAGGGCAGAGCCCCCCCATGTGTGTGTGTGTAAAACATAAAACATGCCTATATATACCCATATACCAGGGGTGGGGAATCTCAGGCCCACAGGCCAGATGTGGTCTTTCAGCCCTCTCCATTTGGTCGTTGGGACTTTCTCCACACCATACACCCTCCCAGAAGCTGCACCCTCCTTGAATGCTTTCACCTGCCTGGAACATGTCCTTGAAGTGTGATACTGCCTCTTGCTTGCTTGGAAGAAGGATGGAGAGGGGGGTGCGTCAGTGTGTGTGCGTGCGCATGTGTGTGTGTATAGAAGTCTTTGCTTTTTGCTTGGCTGCAACGTAACCTATTGTACAAAAGAAAAGGCCACATCCATTGTGCTGTCCACTTTTGCAGATGGCATTCAGCAGGCCCCAGAAGGAATGTGTTCCCAGGCTAAAAGAAATCTCCCATCTTATACATACCCATATTATACAGTCACAAGAGTCAGCATGGATTTTTCGCGTTCTGCAATGTTAAATTGAAAATACCCCCCATGCCATTCTGATGCTTCCCATAAGCTCAATTCAAAACAAGACCTTATAAAACTTACATTCCTGAACTCAGGAATGCTTGCTTAACAGCCCTCTAAATTTTCATGGCGATACACAAAACAGTCAGAGAGAATTGAGAGGTCAAAATGTAAAGAGAGAGACCCCTTTTGGACTTTTTTCTGTCAGAGTTCTCATAATTGGTTGAAATTAATTAAAGATCAGCCATGTTCACATCGTACCTGTAATCCTATTACTGACCTTGCCCCATACTCTGACCTTCATCTTCTGCAATTTAAAAGTTGAAAAAATGCTTGGCTGGTTTTTAATTAATTTAAGAAATTTAGCATTGAACTCAATGATAAGTGCAGGCATGCTCAGTAAGAACCAACTGTCAGTGTTGTAAAAGCCAAACACAGAGCTACTTGGCTTGGCTTGGCTAATCAGGGGGCCACACCCACACCTGACTTTGATTTCACTTGAGACAATCATGGCTTCCCCCAAAGAATCCTGGGAAGTGTAGTTTGTGAAGGGTGCTGAGAGGAGACTTCTCTTGCCCTGACAGAGCTCCAGTGGCCAGACTGGCTTAACAGTCAGCTGCTCTGATTAAAGCTCTGTGAGGGGAACAGGGCATCTCCTAGCAACTCTCAGCACCCTTCATTAACTTCATTTCCCAGGTTTCTTTGGGAGAAGCCATGACTGTCTAAAGTGAAATAAAGGTCTGGTGTGAATATGTCCAGGGACAGCTTTGGTTTAAATTTGGGTGGGAGGCTACATGTGCCTGCTGTAGAATAAAAAGGTGGGGAAAACACTGAAAAGCAATGATACTGTTCATAATGTTTTCCTTTTGGAGAGGAAAGGAGCTTCCACTCTGTCCAGTGCCCACCCACCCAATCTCTCCCCCTCCCCCTTCCTCCCCTCCCCTTTCTGCCCTCCTCCTCCCGTCCCCCAGGTCAGTTTCACCTATCCTAAGCATGATTGCACAGGAGTAAATCCCACTGAAGTCAAAAAGCATGCAAATGATCACACCTGCCCTCTTCTCCTCCCTCTTTCCCCTTCCCTCCCCCTTCCTTCACCCCTCTCTTCCCCTCCCCTTCCAATCCCCTCCCTCTCTCCTCCATGGTCAGTTTACCTATCCTAAGCTTTATTGCAAGGAAGAAAATCCCATTGAAGTCAATATGCATGCAAATGATCAGATCTGCCTTTCCCCTCATTCCCCTCTCTTCTCCCTTCTTCCTCCCCTCTTCCTTCTTCCTCCTCCCCTGCCCACTCTAGGCATCCGTCCCCATAGTCATTTTTACCTATCCTAAGCATGATTACAAGGGAGTAAATCCCACTGACCTCAATAAACATGTAAATGATCAAGCATGCCCTTCCCCTCCCACCTGCTCCTCTCCTCCCCTCCCCATCCCCTGTGGTCAGTTTTACCTATTCTAAGCATGATTGCAGATTACAGATTGTAAATCCCACTGAACTCAGTCAGCATGTAAATGATTAATCCATTCTCAGCAAACTTGCACAGGATCCCATTTCTTACCTCCGGGATAAAAAAGCAGAGAAATTCACTAGTAGCCAACAGATATTTCTATCAAACTTTAAAAAGCAGGGAAATTGGGCAGCTATAGTGAATGCACCAGGGGAGCAGGAGACCTGACTTCCTCTCAGAGATATTGAACTGCCCTACAAATTTGTAAAAATGCAAACACAATTTGGGTTGGTATTTCACAGTACAATCCACATCCTGTGCAGCTTGGAAGAATTTGGTAACATGTGCCTCTGAGCATATGGTGAGTGGTGGCAACACCTGCAATCAGCCCAAGTAACAGAAACAAGACATGTGCTGTGTTGATATTGTTTTAGCAGGCAGGAAGCAACAATATTAACATACAGTTGATATAGTTCAGATAGTCACTTTAAATATGTTTAATTTACTTTGCAATTTTAGTGAAGTTTATGAGATTATGAGAACTCTGACAGAAAAAGTCCAAAAGGGATCTGGGGTTCTTTTTCTCTCTTTTTACACTTTGAACTCTCAATACTCTCTGACTGTTTTGTGTATCACCATGAAAATTTAGAGGGTTGTTAAGCAAGCGTTTCTGAGTTCAGGACTATAAGTTTTGTAAGGTTTTGTTTAAAATGAGCATATGGGAAGCATCAGAATGGCATGGGGTTCATTTGCAATTTAGCATTGCGGAATGTGAAAAATCCAAGCTCTTGTGGCTGTATAATCTTCAAGTTCTCTTATCATCGTGACACACATATGTGCCTTTTCCTGCTGCCATCAAACAATTAACACTCTTCCAACTGCATTAATGTAACCAGACCCCCACTATCCAACTATAAGGAATAATAGCCGGTTGTACCTTCAAAAACCTCTTGTCCTTTTGAGATAAGCAGCAAACTACCACCACCTATTGGCCAAAATGAAACTTAAGGATGCTGTTATGCGTACATAGCACGGAACTCTGCTTAAGACTGCAAAGAATACTGTGTGGATCTGTTGACTTGTCCAGAGCAAAGTGCATGCTAGATTGGGATGATTTTTTTTTCTTAGAGTACATATTTGCAATCACTTCATGAAGATTAGTCGTGCCTTCAAACACTGTTAACTCCCTAGGGTGCCTTCAGACTGTCACTATTTTGAGGAAGAAATTCAAGGGGAATTTAGGTTTGTGCAATGAAAGTGGATTAAAGTGCACTGTTGCCCTAGTGCAACAAACCCACTTTTAAAAAAAATAAAACAGACCTTCTGTGGTTTGGAAAGAGAACCGAAATTCACTGAAAAGAGTGGGATGTATTAATGCCCAGTGGGAAGATATATAAACTCCCCATAAGCAAATCAGGATGAATGTTCACTGTCATCATCCCCCCCCCAAAAAAAACACTCAGAAAGGGTGAAACCACTCAGTAAAACCCAGACATAGTATAACCTCCCTATAAGGTTATGCAAGCAAAACAGGATAAGAACAGAACATAAGAAGAGCTTGCTGGAGCAGTCCAATGGCCCATATCGTCTAGCAACCTCTTATCACACTGGCCAACCAGATCTCCATGAGAAGCCCACAAGCAGAACCTGAGTGCAACAGCATTCTCCTCTGTGCAGACACATAGGCGACCTGGTCATAGTCTTCCCCACTGTAGTGAGATGTATTCTGTTTCTGTTTAAATTGGGAACATAAGAAGAGCCTGCTGGAACAGGCCATTGGCCCATCTAGTCCAGCATCCTGTTCTCACAGTGACCAACCAGATGCCCATGGGAAGCCCATAAACAGGACCTGAAGCAAGAGCACTTTCCCTTTCTGGGGTTGCCAGCCACTGGTATTCAGTTGCATACTGCCTCCACTTATGGCCTTATGCTCCATGAATTTGTCTAATCCTCTTTTAAAGTCATCCAAATTGGTGGCCAACACTGCCTATTGTGGCAGTGAATTCCTTGGTTTAACTATGCGCTGTGTGAAGAAGTGCTTTCTGTTGTCTGTCTAGAAACTTCCAATATTCAGCTTCACGGGATGTCCACAAGTTTTAATGTTATGAGAGAGAGAGAGAGAGAGAGAGAGAGAGAGAGAAACTTCTCTCTATCCATTTCCCCCATGCCATGTGTAATTTTATTCACTTCTTTCATGTCACCTCTTACTTGCCTTTTCTCTAAACTAAAGAGCCCCAAATGCTGCACTCTTTCCTCATAGGGGAGTTGCTCCATCCCCTTGTCCATTTTGATTGACCTTTTCTGAACCTTTTGCAACTCTGCAAATTCTTTATTTGAGGTGGGACAACCGGAGCTGGACACCATATTCCATTATAACAATTTATAGCAATTATTTCTAAATTTGCATCTGTATATATCAATTAACATATGCACATTTTATACAAATCTGGCCTCTTTTTTGGCCTCTGATTCAGAGATGCATAAGTCGCCCACCTCACCTCACCTCACCTCTGATCTGGGTGGGCCCTTCTCATGACATGATTCACAGACCACCATGCAGGATTTTTGTGGAGTGTGCAGGATAGACTGTCAATAGCTGCTAGCTCTCCCTCCACGGTTGGAGGCAGTGTGCTTCTGAATTCCAGTTGCTGTAAAACACAGCCAGGGAGAGTACTCTTGTGCTTAGGTCTCCCTTGTGGGTACCCATAGACATAGAATCATAGAATAGTAGAGTAGGAAGGGGCCTATAAGGCCATCAAGTCCAACCCCCTGCTCAATGCAGGAATCCAAATCAAAGCATTCCCAACAGATGGCTGTCCAGCTGCCTCTTGAATGCCTCCAGTGTCGGAGAGCCCACTACCTCTCTAGGTAATTGGTTCCATTGTCGTATGGCTCTAACAGTTAGGAAGGTTTTCCTGATGTCCAGTTGAAATCTGTCTTCCTGCAACTTGAGCCCATTATTCCGTGTCCTGCACTCTGGGACGATTGAGAAGAGATCCCGGCCCTCCTCTATGTGACAACCTTTCATGTACTTGAAGAGTGCTATCATATCTCCCTCAGTCCTCTCTTCTCCAGGCTAAACATGCCCAGTTCTTTCAGTCTCTCCTCATAGGGCTTTGTTTCCAGCCCCCTGATCATCCTTGTTGCCCTCCTCTGAACCCGTTCCAGTTTGTCTGCATCCTTCTTGAAGTGCGGAGACCAGAACTAGATGCAGTATTCAACATGAGGCCTAACCAGTGCTGAATAGCATCTGGTTGGCCACTTTGAGACAGGATGCAGGACTACATGGGCCATTAGCCTTATTCAGCAGGGTCTTTTTATGTTCTTATGATCTGGAACAGGACTAGGATTTGCGGGTCCTCAGATACCAATCTATCAGTTTAGACAACTTAAGCCTTGCAGTAGAAGGAATAGACTCCTTTCAAGTTGCAAGGGACACTGTTAGCATGCAGTGTGGCACCCAGTCTGTTTACAGCCAGTCTCTCACACACTCATACAAACACACGGTGAATAAAATTCCAGGAATTCAAACAGTAATGTAGTTTCAACCCCAGAGCAAGTTTCAAAGTGACCGCTGCCTAGCCTGTATACATACAGCTTTTAAAGACATGGTATAGCCATACACACTTTTTTTGTCCTACTGTTTTCTTTGATCAAACAGGTTTTGCAAATTTTCAGGAGCACTGCACAAATTTGCAACCCACCAGATACAATAGTGCACTTTGAGGGGGGGTGAATTTGCATACTACATTCCACAGTGCCTCTGTCATACTACTTTCAGCTCCCTGGGGGGTAGAGGGGAAGTTATCATTGATTTCCAGCCAAGATCACCGGCCCCAGCAGAATTTGTGTGTGAAAGAAAAAGGTTTCTGGAAGAATGTCCTTCAGATAGTTGGCATTCTTTGTTTCCTGTCTGGTCTTATGCTAACTGTCCCATGATGTGAGGAAGGCAGGTTTCAACTTAAGAGGGGCCTGTAAGAATGAAGATGACAAATATTTTGTACTGCACATGAGAATCCATTTGCTCTGTTATTGGCCTTGTTCTCACAGAACTCTAAACCATGGTTTATTAAATTATGATTCACTTAACCATGGCTTAGTGCTATATGTGAACTCTGCCCAGCATTTTAACTATGGTCTGTTTGCTGCTAACAAACCATGTGGATCAGACAGAACTTCATTGTACAACATGGGGTCCTGTGTGCTGGGGACCACTTATGTCAAAATGTACTTTTATATTTGTTTGTACATTTGTGATGACCAGTGGTTTCTAACAGATCTGACCGACTGCTAACAAACCATGGCCTGAAGCTACAGCTTGTTGTTGGCTTAAGAATTTTGGTTTGTTGTAACTATGGTTTGGCATGGTGTGTGAACCCACCACCCTTTTTTAACCATTGTTTGTTTGGCCACTCCACACCAGATGTTCACCAAACTACAAAGGCATGAGACCAGAACAGCTAGAAAACAAACCAAACTTTGGAATAACAAGCCATGGTTTGTTTAAGCATCTGTGGGACAACTTGTAGTTAATGCATGGTTTGTTAAACAATCCATGGCTTAGTGTTATAGTCAAACCAATTTTGTGAGTGAGTCAGCCTTAAGCTAAAGGTCATTGTGCCCACAGTTGCTATAAGCTTGCTGTCACAGCATTGCAGATATAAGAAGCATTCTGCTGGATCAAAGCAAAGGTCCCCTTAGTCCAGTGACCTGTCTCCCAGTGGCCAAACAGATGCCTCTGGGAAGCCTACAAGCAGAGCAAGGCACAAGCACATCAAATAGTTCTATCCTTTTGCCTTAAAGCAATACATCATTCGAGTCGACGACCTGACCAAAAAAATGGTTAATGTTCCTTAATGGCTCGAATGGGCAGCAGATGTCTCTTTAGAGCAGCAAATTGTTAAAATATGGTTTCTTAATGTTGAGATCTCGAAAATGTTTAGAATGAGCAAGTCATCAAAATCTGGGGAAGGTGACACTCCCCTATCCTCCAGGGGAGGGGTTTTGTAAGGTGTGTGTAGGAAGGAGCATAGAATGCATTTTTGGGATAGAATCAGAGAAAGCTGTGTGTCAGCTGAAGGCTGGAAACACGATCCAGTGCTGGGTGTGTTCCTCAGGAGATCTGATGGCACGTAGGAGTCGGAGACCAGTTGTTTGTTTATTTGTTAATCAAAGTTACATATGAGTCACACTTTTCATAGAAGTACATCAAGGTGGCTTACAACACACAAAGACAATAAAATTTAAAATCCAATAAAAGCAACATTAAAAACCATAATAAAAGCATCAATAAATACTGCACTGGCTGGTGGGAAAAATCATGTTAACAGGCCTGATAATGAGTTCAGTTTTCAAGAGACCCTGAAAGAAAGCAGGGATGGTTCTTGCTGACCTCTACTGGTAGGGAGTTCCATAGGGCAGGGCCTGCCACACTAAAGGCTCTGTCCCTGGTGGAGGCCAACCGAACCTTTTAGTCAGAAACTATCAAAAGTAGCCCATCAGAAGATCTCAGTGACTGAGATGGAACATAGGGGAGTCAGGCTGTCCTTAAGTTATGCTGCATTACTGTGACTTCATGATCTGTCTGTTTGTTTGTCTCAAGTCTAGCTTTGCTGTGCAAACAAGCTGTTGGTACTAGGATCTGACTGGGTTAGCCCAAGTTAAGCGGAACTGGATCCCAGATCTTTATATGTAGTTCAAGAATCAGGGCTCAAATGTAAATGTACTGCCTTTAAGTTGATCCCGACTTACAGCGACCCTATGAATAGGGTTTTCATGAGGCTCAGAGGCAGTGACTGGCCCAAGGTCACCCAGTGAGGTTCATGGCTATGTGAATGAATGAATGAAAATTTTATTACAGTCACAAGACCAGCATAAATAAATAAACGGGCATACAGTTTCAATAGTTTAAAAAATACCACTAGAAGTTAATTTAAATTAAAATAATCCAGTCATTCATTAAAAAATTTTAACCTTAAAACTTGAACCTAATACATAACAATTATTTAAGATACATATATTTATATTCCAATAGATCTAAAATTTACTAAATATATCGATTCTAAAGGTAAATTATTAGCCAATACTGAGGATCGTCTTTCTAATTGATATTACTGCTGTTGTATATTTTGCTACTAAGAATGTAATTCTCTGAGAGCTATCATTCAATAGGTAATCCAACCAAGCCGTTTCAGGTTTAAGAAGAATAAATTTTAAAAGTGGCATAATTATCCGATGTCTTATGTGACAATAAAATGGGCATCGTAATAATACGTGTGCATTGGTCTCAATTTCACCTTCACCACAGGGACATAATCGGTCTGCATAAAGTGTTTTATTAAAGCGACCTTCAAGCAAGACAGATGGAAGAATATTCAATCTCATCAAGGTAAATGCTTTTCTATATTTATAGAAAGATAGATTAGAATAATATGGCATAGGGTCAAAGAATCTTGGATTATGCCTATATTTCATTGCTTGAGTTATATGTAGTTGAAAATCTATGTCTTTAATTCGTTGACGTATATTCATTTGGGCAGTCTCTAAGTCCATCGTTAATATAATTTGGTAAGAAAAGCCGAGCTCCTGCAATTTAGTTTGAATTAAACTATCCCATTTGGATTTAAAATTATCTTTTAAAATATGCGGAGCAAGGCCATTTGGTTCAAACATAAGTTTTAAACAATAATTTATTCTAAAAAACCAAATTCTTGATTCGATCGATTGGAGCCCTGATTCTAACTGAATCGCACAGCTTGGAACGCATGTAGGGATAGCCATAATGGTTCTTAGAAAGGAATTTTGGACTGACTCAAATTCATTAAACTTATAACAGATGGTAGTTTATATTCCATAGGTGAGTTGTGGAATAATTTTGGCTTTAAAAACTTTAATAGCTGGATTGGGCAGTTGACCACCTTTAGAATAAAAGAAGGATATCAATGCTTTGGTAGGTTTTTTTGCATTAAGTATAAGCGAGTTGATGTGAAAACGATAGCTACCTGAGGCTTGGAAGACAAATCCTAGATATTTAATGGAATTCACCTGCTCCAGTAAGCGTCCATCTATACACCAACGTTGTTTAGTTCTTTTTTTGGTGAATATCATAACTTTTGTTTTTTGATAGTTTATTTCCAAAAGTTCAGAGGAGCAGTATTCTGCTGTTCCAGTTAATAGACGCTTTAGGCCAATAGGTGTCTTTGATAAGAGGACTAAATCGTCTGCATATAATAAAGCATCTCTGGGTCGATTAGCTAACATTGGAGGATGAAGAGAGGAAGAGGCTAATTTAGCAATTACATCATTTATATATATGTTAAACAATAAAGGTGCAAGGACACATCCCTGTTTAACTCCTTTGGTTGTTATTATGGGGTTTGTTAGGTGGCCTTTATTGTTGCATCTTATTTGAAAGGTTGTATTTTTATATAGGCCTTGTATTAGGGCTATCAAGCGTCTATCCAGGCCTAGGTTATTTAATTTAGACCAAAGCCGAGATCTAGATATCGAGTCAAAAGCGGACTTTAAGTCTATAAATGCAATATAAAAGGCTCCTCCTTTTCTTTTTGCGTATTTAGTAGCAAGATGATGTAAGAGTAATACGTTATCCATTACGGATCTTTTTGTTCTAAAGCCTGCTTGTTCAGATGCTAAGATGTTATTTTGGTCAATCCATTTAATTAGCTTATTGTATAAATGAGCTGCATATAATTTACTTATTATATTTTGCAGACTGATTGGTCTATAATTTGCAGGGTCAATTTGAGATCCTTTTTTATATATAGGTATAATTGTTGCAGCTCCCCAATTATCTGGAATGATCGCTGTAGAATCGATATAAGTAAATAGGGATGCCAAAACAGGAGCCCACCATTTAGCATTGGTTTTATATACTTCAGCAGGAATATTATCGGGACCAGGGGCTTTATTTGGTTTCAATTTGATAATAAGTTCCATAATTTCTTCATTTGTTACAGGTAGCCATTCAGGAACATCATTCAAAATATAATGAGTCTGGATTTCTATATGTGTTGTTTCATTGAAAAGTTTTCTAAAGTGACTTTCCCAAACATTGGGAGGAATATTGCAATTGGGTTGAGAATGGGTTTTCGGCCAATGATATGAAATTAAACGCCAAAAAAGGTTAGAATTTTTTAATTTAGCGGCATTCAATAACCGCTGCCAGATTTCAGTTCTTTCGGCACCTTTTTTCATTTTTATTATTTGTTTATATTTTTTCTTTACAGAGCCATATTTCTGAAGATCCAGATGTAATCCAGAGGATTTATAGCGCTGGTAAGTATCTAATAGTTGTTTCTTTATTTGTACACACTCATAATCATACCAGGACTTAGATTTTATATATCTAGTTTTAGTTATACCTATTGAACTGTTATTCAAAATTTGTTGGAGAAGTGCCATCAATTTTTGAAAACACTTTATTGGGACTAGTAAGGGAGAGTTAGCTAAGAGTTCTTGTTTAATAGCTATTATCTCTAAGGAATTTAAACTATTTGTAATAACTTTTTCTAATTTTGGAATCCATTTAACTCTCTGTGGACAGATGTCAGTATCATAATCCGTGAAGGTCTTTTGCCTTAAATGGATATTATTATTTTTGCAATTAAGCTGTAAAGAAACTGGAAAGTGATCGCTCTCTGATCGTTCAATAACTGTACAGTTAGTAACCAAACATAGTAGTTCATTTGATATAAAAGTTAGATCAATTAGTGACGATCCTGAGGAGGAAACATATGTATACTCTCCTTCTAAATCACCCGTTCTACCATTTATTAACGTTAAATTCATCTTAGATGTTAATTTCATTAGAAGAAGGCCCGCATAATTTATCCCATGATCTTTTGAACATCTCGGGATTAATGTTATCGGCTCCTCTGGTATAAGCGTCTGTTGTGAATATTTTGCATAAAGCGCATCATCAGATTTTCCAAGTCTTGCGTTGAAATCGCCTACTAATAAAATTGGTAAATTTGGATAATCTACTGTTAGAGAAAGCAAAAAAGTCTCCAGAAGGGCAATACGTTCAATAACAACATTTTTAGTTCGTCCTGGTGGCAAATAAGTGTTAACAAGTAACAAAGAAAGGTGTGGAAATTTTAAGACAAGGGCAGTGGCAAAATTTGACAAAGAATTCAACTGGATAACATTAACTATTATGGCGGTCGATATTAAAGTGCATATACCACCTTTAGGACGACCACCTACATTACTTGCTATGGCTTGTAGTTGGTACGATGAGAATCCATCTAAATATAATTCCTCTTTTTCCCATTTTTCTTGTAATAAGATATCATAGGCTGCTAAAAACGCTTTAAGATCTGGATCGCTTGCTTTTTTTTGCCATCCAGCAATATTCCATGATATTACGTTAAATTGATCTAATGATAGAGTATTAAGTCATCGAGGTGGACAAGAGTTGTCAACGTTCCCTCGTATTAGTTCCACCTTGGAGTATGAATTATTTGGAATATATTCCATTAAAGTAAAATTATTTTGCTCATGATTACCTAAAGGAGAATGGCAGATTGAAAGTTTAGAGGGGTTATCAGAGGAATTATATTGAGTTTGAGAAGTGCTTACTGGCATTATTTTATTTTCGTGAAGCGAGGAATCATACTGATCACATTTATGTCTTTCTTCCAATTTTGCTATTAAGACCCTAAAGTGATTAATAATCTCAGTTCGAACATCTGGATCAAATTCTTCATAGGAATCCAGAAGAAATAATTCCTCGGGCAAAAATTCACAGTTTACAATGGGGTAAGTTGGAAGAGCTGTCATATTTGCAGTAGCTTGATCCAAGATGTTTTCTTGTATTATATTAAAATTAGTACTTGTCTGTAGAGAAGTCATTGGATCATTAACTTTATTCAAAAAGAGACGTAGAGGAGGGGCTACATTTTCAAAAAACCTTGATATTTGTATCGCTTGAGGAGCAAAAATAGATCTGTTATTATAAAGAGATTGTACTATGTTGGTATCCTTAAATGTAATCACAGCTCTGGCCTTTCTATAGTTGTAAAATAGATATTGAATTGAGACAATTGTATTAAAGTCTAATAGTCCAGGGACAGTTGCTTGAACCAGTTTCCAAAAATGCATCTTCCGTTGGTTCTGATTTAAGAGCCCTCCAGGTTTTGGATAATTTAGAAATACTAATTTAAAACCATTAAGGACAAGTTCCCATGCTTGATGGATATCGTTTACTTTTGGATTGATGGTAGTTAAATGGCTGATAGATCGATCTACATCCTGGGATGTTGATGAAATCGTATTTTGTTCAGTTGTCATAATTATTAAATTTCGATCTGATATATTTTTGATAGGGGATACAGAGATATTGTCTCATAGGATAAAATCCTGCTCCTGTAAAGACTTAGCTGTCTTGTTTTTCTTTTTCTTTTTCCTTTTTTTCTTTGTGATCTTTTGCTTTGGAGTGTCTAATAGAGTAAAAAGTTTTCTAAAATTCATTTTAGAGCTATAGTTGTTTTTATAGTTTTTAATATTTTTACTCTTTTTACAATTTCTTATCCTGCGTTCTCCTTTTTTAATTCATTTTGTTGGTTGGAGTTCAGGGTCAGTCAACATAGTTTGGGTAAATTGAGATATTTTTGTTAGTTTGCTTTTCTCTTCGTTAGTTGGATGTTTAAACTTTATTATTTCTTCTGTTAAAATCGTAAGCAATGAGATAGATTCTTTAACAAAACTTGAAATTTGGGACAATGAAGCTGTTACCGCTGTAGTCCATGGTTCCTCTAAGATATTTGTTCCTTGAGAGTAGAATGTTAAGTCAGCTATTCCATTTTGCTTGTTCTTTAATGATGAGGCAGAAACGCTTAATCCATCCTGTTTAGACAATGAACCCAATATGGCGCTTATATTTAAAGCAAAATCCGCTAAATTATTTTGTTTTTCAGCTTCGGATTGAGATACAGATATATCATTAGATATCTCTTCAGCTTGGTCCTCATCATAGGATAATTCGAGGGCAGGTATAGAGCTACAAGTACTTATTTCTAATGAATTTTCTTTAGATGTAGATTCTGGTTTCATTAAAAAAGCATTCAATTCCCCTTCAGTAGCCAGTTCATATGCTAAACTTCTTCGCCGGGTATTATCCAATGTAGGAAAGGAGGTATAGCCATAATGTCCAGTCTTCTTTATCATTTTCAAGAGTCAAGTTGTTTGATACAATTGTAGTATTTTTCAATATCTCCTTTGGGCTATAATATTGTGTTATCTTAGGTTGCTTTCTCTTTAAGTGGCTATTTTTAGCAGTAAAAGTATCTGGCTCCGCTAAAGGAATAATTCCTAATTCCTTGTAGGACTTTCTTGTTAATACCATATTTCACAGCGATTTTGCAAACTGGTCGCTCACTTAGAAGATCATTTGTAGTTCAAAAGCAATCATTCTCTGCTACGAGGTCTCAGATAATTGGCATTTATAATTAGTAAATTATAATAAGATATTACTCACTTTTATTATATACAGAAAAGGTTTCTCAGTAGCTTCTGTTGATTTAATATAGCGTAAATGTTAGTCAAAAATTCCTTCCTCAAGGTCTGTTGTAGCAGTTCTTATCTTTAAACGTTCTGTATATTCTGTTTCCTCAAGAACGTTTTGTGTTAGTTTGCGTTAGTTCTTCTCCTTATCAATTCAATATAGTCCACAGAAAAACCGGCTGTCCTTGCTTCAGGTTCTGTGATGACTGATAATTCCTAATAGTCCAAAAAATGCTAAATATTTAGCATCAAACAATTGAGATAGAGAAGCTATCTTAATTCGCCTGGTTGTTAAGCGCCATTTTTGGGGGATTCGAACCCTGGTCTCCCAGGTCGTAGTCCAGCACCTTAACCACTACACCACACTGGCTCTCTGAGTCATGGCTCATAGATGCCAAATTTCATGCATGGGAGACCTTTCTCAGAGCAAAGGCTGCATTCCCAGCTGGACAACCGTCCAGGGGCCACATGCCAATGGTGGGCAGGGCCAGAGGCAAAAGTAGGCAAAGCAATGGATATAGAATTTGCGTTCGTACAGTGGGCTAGTTTCTACACACAGTCCTCGCTATCCTCCATCCAGAGAAGGAAGAGGCATTATGACAGTTCAGGGGCACATTTCAGGGAGGCACAAACACTTAGGGCGTGAGGCAGGTCCAATGAGGAATGTGACCTAGGGAATATCACAAGGGCCATTCAGAGAGGCCTGGAGGGCCACATTTGGCTCCCAGGCCTGAGGTCCCCCTTCTTTGTCCTATATGGTTGCTCTGCATGTGGTAGAAGCTATGTGTGCAGAAGGGGACAGTGGGACCATGCTGCTGGCCTCACATCTGACTTTGTGTGTGGCATGGTCCCTGCCACCCGGATGCCACACGATGGTGCAGACATCTGCTCTGGGAAAGCCTACATGTGAACAACTGTTTGCACATAGGCTTCCATGCACTTGGACCCATGCACAATATGACATCCCTCTCACATGGAAACCTATCCATGAACAAGCAGCTCATGCATAGGCTTTCCCAGTGTAGAAGTCTGCCCCAATACACAGATGTCCAGGGCAGCAGAGACAGTGCCATGCATAATATTGGAGTCAGGGCCAATAGCACAGGTAAGGCAAGGTTCAGTACCATGGAGGAAGATCAAGGCATGCTTTCAGGACCCTGGAGAGTACTACTGCAGCTTTAGACAACATCTGGATTGTCTCAGCAAGGTCGTGCAGCAACTGGCTGAGTTTTATAGCAGGGCTCCTAGTCAATGATGGGAAGCCCCATCCTCTGAGTGCTGCCTCTTGGCCAGTTAAAGGGTAAGCATCTTCTTCTGAAGCCATTTGCTGCTTCAAGGAAATGATGTTTCAGCAGGGCTGTGCGTGGCCCCCAAATCTGATTTCGGACCCAATACTATCCAGAAACTGATTTGGGGGCCTTGCACTGTGTTTAATTAGGGTTATGGATGTAGGCAGGTTGCATGTGTCTACTTTTCCCCCACTCACCAACAGACCACCACCCCTCTTTTGATGTCTACAGGTGGACCTGATCTGACTTGAGGTGAGCTGTGGCTGCCTGGTTTGCTCTGGGTCAATCCAAGGTCAACCCAAATTGGCCTGATTTGGTTCAGAATCCAAAATTTGGCCAGAGCTGGTGCACACCCCTAGGGTGATATTTAACACTAGTTCTACTCAGAGTAGATCCATTGAGGTTATTGGGTATGACTAACTTAGGTTCATTAATTTCAATGGGTGTACTCTGAGTATGATTTAGTTGAATACAACGCCTAGTTTTCAGCTTTGGGAATCTCTCATCAGGGTTCTCTTGATCCCCTGAAGAGTCTGTGGACCAGCCATCAGAGTCTGGCAGCAGAGGGCTCAGGGGAGGGGAGATGGGCTCTGGTGACCATGGACTCACATGGGAGTCCATCTCTCTCTTCCTTGGAGCTGCAGTTGCTGGAGGACTCTGCCTCTGAGGCGTCCCGGTCCAAGGCCATGACAAAGGCAAGGAAGGGGATCCAGTATTTTTTCTTTTTCTTAGCACGGTTGGAAATCTCATAATGCATCTGTGGCACCTACTTCAACTGACAATATTGTGGGCAGACGGAGAGCACTGTGAGCAATACCTGGCATTTTACGTCCTTAGCACACTCATCTCCTTGATCTTGGTGACATTTATTAGTTTCTCAGTGCAGGATGAAAGGAGACCTAAGGGTGGGGGAAAGGCTCCATGGAAGTCTAATCTCTATACTAAGACCTGCTGACATTCTCTGCCCCCACTCTTCTGCCCCAGCTCTGTGCTTGACGCACACATGGCAGGAGCCACACAGGGCTGCTGATCATGATGGGAGTCATGGCAGTCTCACAGTTATGGCAACCCAAGGTAATGGCTGTTACTACCCTGATGACACCTTCGGCTGACATTTTAGTTTAACGTGGCCACATTGGTAACCACCCTGCGCTCCTACTGGGAGGAAGGGCAGGATATAAATAAATACATCTCCAACATTCGGTTTTCTTGGTAAAGGGTCTGCACACTGATTCACAACTTAACCCACCCTTGAATATCCTGTAGCCCTCCCTGAGCAAAGAAAATGGCATTTATTGGTTTTCATTTTACCCTTTCTCGCAGAGGGAACTTTTAGCCCATGGGAGACTTTTTAGAACAGGTATGGGGGACCTTGGGCTCTCCAGATGTTGCTAAACTACAACTCCCATCATCCCTGGCCATTGGCCATGCTTGCTGGGGCTGGTGAGAGCTGTAGTTCAGCCACATCTGGGGAGCCAAAGGTTCCCACACCTGATTTAACTCAATGTTGAACCTGAAGCCCTGTTAACTATTATTTTACTTATTTATATATATTTCATTTATATATTTTAAAATGAGGTTGTAATAATATCTATTTTTATCTGATGATTCAATGGTCTGTTGACTGTAATAAAATTTTGATTTGACTATGGGCATTTGATATTAATGCGTGAGGCTTGTGTCTATGGCTGGCTTGTTTTTCTGGTGTATGGGAGGCTGATCTGCAGCACCTGTACCCATATCTCCCCAAGCGAGCCCATTCCCATTCAGTCTGAGAAGTGGACCAGGCCTAGCCGATCCCTGGGTGGAAGACCTCCTGGGTATTCATGTTTGTGGCACATTGCTTACACCACTCATATGCAGTTGGCTCACAACTAATCAGAGATGTTATTGAAAATGTTCACATTCATGAATGAATTCTCAGAGCCTCCAAATTAGGATAGCCGCTTCTGTTTTAAATTACATTCGAGATCTTTATCTTATCAATTAATGTTTGGTTGTAGAGTTTTTATAGTGCTGTGTTGAGTCATTGCACAATGTCTCCCTGGGGAGCTAGAAGGCAACTGATTGCCATCTGGAATTCCTGAATTGGAATTGCCAGCACAAGTTCCTCTTAATTTAAGATCTCTTTAGAGCAAGGGTGAGGAACCTTTTTCAGCCTTAGGACTGCATTCACTTCTGGACAACCTTCCTCAGTAGTGAATGGAGCCGGAGGCAAAAGTAGGCAGAGCAAAGGATGTAATTTTTTAAACCTTTGTACAGTCGGCTTGTTTCTACACACACTCACACGTCCCTCTCTGTCTTCCACCTAGGCAAGTAAAAGGCACTACCAAGACTTCAAGGGCACATTCCAGCAAGGCCAAGACAAAAAGTAAGCTAACGAACAAAAACCACTTGGGGTGCAAAGCGGTGCCAGTGAGGGATGTGGCCTGGGAAGAGGGGGTGTGGCCTGTGGAGAGTTCCAAGGGCTAAATAGAAAGGCCTGGAGGGCCACATACATCCCTGGGGCCTGAGGTTCCCTACCCCTGGTGGTATAGAGGAGTGACTAGCAGAGCAGTCCCAAAGGCAGAGAAGGAAGGAGAGCCAAAGGTGGATGAACCACCTTTTTGAGTGAACTGCTTGGCTCGTACCAGCAGGGTAGTAAGTACGTTTTGCCTAGCAGCAACTCTCCAATATGTCAGGATATTTCCAGCCCTACCTGGAGATGCTGGGGATTGAACCTGGGACCTTCTGCCTGCAGAAGAGATGTTCTACCACTGAGCTATGGCCCGTCCCCCAAAAGAGTATGTGAGCAGCTATCAACGGGTGACTCCACTCTGCAGCCTTCTCTGGCCTCATCATGGCCAAGTATGAACACAGGTGGACTGAAAATTGCCCGGCATGCAGTGGGGGGACAGGATGGGGATGGGAGCATTGGCCCAATCCTTATTGGCACACAACAGCCCAGACAAACGGTGAGAAAAGGAACAACAGCAGCTGCCTAATTGGGAAGCACCACAGCCTTGTTATGCCTATTCAGAGTAATTCAGCGTTCTGACCTGAATGTGCCACTGTGTATTTACTTAAGAAGCAGGCTTTTACCCTGCATTTAAATCACTGACACTTAAGACTTACCAAAATAAGAAAAGCTACTTTATTTATAGAAATACATAGTAGATAGAAAAGGCATCCTTAGTTCTAACTAACTAAGTTGGAGGTGCAATGCCTGGATGTGGGTACTGTCCTCATGGCTCAGGAGAGAGAACAAAGACAGAGATGTCTCCTCTCTCCTCGGACAGTCGAAGAAGAAGTAAACAGGAAGGAGGGTCTGAAGTGAGGTCAGCTTTCCTGAGAATACCAGTTTACAACAGAAGGAAGTTAGGTAGAGAAGAGCACAGGTAAAGGTAGGCAAGCCTAGCCAGCTGCCTAACTCTGTCTTCCTTCTGGAATGAAAAAGAACCCAGTCAGGAGTAGTTCTTGCCACACTTCCAACAAGCCTACAGAGGCTAGAGATGGAAGATTTTGCCACCATGGGGGAGGAAAGCTAAACAAAAGAGAGGAGAGCAGTATTCTGGACTTGGGGGTTGGGGGAGAAGTCAGGGAGAAACTGCGAGTGATGGAATGCCACAGCTCTGCAGAGGAGAAAAATGAGAGAGAAAATAAACTTTGGGGCTGTATAAGAATTAATCAAAGGTGGTGGTCAGACAATATTATTTGAAACAAGTTCCTGATGATGAGAAGAGTCTGAAACTTCCTGAAGGGATAAGAGTCTCACCAGGTCTCCTCTAAAACCTTGAGGCAGATTTGGGGCACTGAAGAAACCTAGGCTGGACCTCTCTAATGGGTTTTAAATTACTGGAGGATAGATCTTGATGCAACATTAGGAGAAACAGTTTAATGGTATGAGAGAGAGCAGCTTGAAAATGGAGCCAGTTACCAGAGGTGGAGATCAGGCTGGACTGATGGAAGATGCTCAAGCTCTGGATCTGGTGCATTAGGCAGGAACTTGGTAATCATCTCCTATCAACTTCAGCCAATATGGCCAGTAGCCAGGGATGATGGGAATTAGAGACGAGGAAATTAGATTCAGTTCACATTTAAAGGCAAATCTGCTTAATACACACTTTTCAAAACAATTTATGAACCAAAGCACAGCCAGCCTTCAAAATTTGCACTTCTCTGAATTTTGCAATGCAGTTCTCCAGCCAAATAATGTGCACACAAATGCATACATTAGGGTAAAGTATGCATAAAAATGCAAATATTATCGAAAATAACATGCATAATGCATTACATTAGGGAAAATTGCTTTGCAAAAATGTCTCTGTTAGGCAAATTTGCATACAATGTATGACTTTTAGGAGAAATATGGGACTTCCGGGAAGGGTGACTTAGCCTGTGCCTGCTTTTGAGACGGGCTCCTGCCTCAAAAGAAGCTTATTCAGATATATCAGTCAGTTTTTTTTTTTTTTTTGACTGATTAAACTTCTCCCGGGTAGGGAGAAACGAAGAGATTAACCTCAAAGCCTATTTTTGTTGGGACGACCAGATCTCATTAATTTATGGGACGAGGTCCAGCCGACGAAGGTGGGACGGATTTTCAACAACAAGCTCTATCTGATAAAGCGAACGTTCATCTTATCTTCTAAGAGAGAACGCACTAACAGGCAAGCACCCTTCTTTCTATATTTTTCTTTTACTTGACTTAAATTGTTGCTGTTTAAAAGAGATTTGCCAGATTGATCGGTTTTTGACATCTCACTGGGGAGCCATAACTTCTCTCTGCTACTCACTAATTAATAGCTTATCTCTGTTTTTGTTGCAAAAAGCTGTCCTGGATTTGCATTCTAAAGATATACACAGAAGAGGGATTTCTATTCCAGATTTTTATTTTGAAGAATATTATATTGTCTGAGACTACTCTCTTTTTGGTCTATTTTATTTTGACGAATCTGTTTCCTGACGACCGCCATTAATTGTTTCGATCCTGGGAACTGCATTTTGTTTACTTAAGCATGGAGAGATAAGGCTGTCTGCTCTGTTTATACTGTGATGTCACCAAGTTTGGAGTATTAACCCAATTGTTGCTGAAATAAGAAGTGGTTTTCCTATATTTTTCTTTTAAAATGGCAATTAAGAAAGTGGCTGAGAATCTGGAAATAACTATGTTTCAGAAAATAATGGATGAGATTGAGATAACGAAACAAAACCTGCGACAGGGTTGTAAGGAGCTGAAAATTGAATTGAGTAAAATGAAGCAGGAGATTAAAGATATAGGGGTCCCTGTGAGAGAGGTGACCCTGGAAGGGGTCCCTGTGAGAGAGGAGACCCCGGAGATTGGAACAAACGTGGAACAGGAAAAAGATTTGGAGTCTATGGACTTTAGAAACAAAATCTATTGTTTGGAGACACAGGAGATTAAAGACATAGGGGTCCTTGTGAGAGAGGAGACCCTGGAGACTGGAACAGGGGTCCCTGTGAGAGAGGAGACCCTGGAGACTGGAACAGGGGTCCCTGTGAGAGAGGAGATCCCGGAGATTGGAACAAACGTGGAACAGGAACAAGATTTGGAGTCTATGGACTTTAGAAATAAAATCTATTGTTTGGAACTCAATGTTATCTCTGAAGAAATTAATGAAGATTCTAGAGATAAAGTTATCAATGGCATGGATAATCTTCTGGACTGGAATGATGTGATGGAGCCCAATATAGAGAAAATCTATGGAATTAACTGCAGCCATGTGACAATGGAAAAACTTTCAAGAGATGACCCAGTGTATTTTGAAAAAAAGAACAGAGATATGATTTTACAGCAGTATTTCAGCAACCTATTCAGAATGGATGGCAAGAAAATATTTGGGATAGAGGTAATTCCCATCAGACTCTTACTATATGACTATGGCTTTGACAGCAAGATTATTATGGAATACTGATAATGGAAGATTGGATACTGAAATTACTGGACTTAACAAGACTACTGAAGATGGAAGATGGAAAATGGAACTAATAGGGATAATAGAACAATGGCTACTGAAATTACTGAACCTAACAGATTCTGATGTGATGGATTAATTGAAATGTTTATTTTGACTATGGTTATGACAATAAGATTATCATAATTAGTAATGAGATGGATTAATCGATATGCTTATCTGGAAAAAAAAATTGATAGATATATTTCTTAAAGAATTGAAACCTCTCTTTGACTTTTTGTGGAAAGAATAAAGTAATGTTTATGAGATTTGATGATTAAGTAAGATAACTACTGGAGGAAAGTGATTTTATAATATGACTTAAGAGACAGGATTGTTATATATTATAGACTTATAACTGATTTGATCTTTGACAAATGGGAAGTCAATATTTTACTCTTTATTTTTTATTTTTGTTTTTTTTTTCTTTTTTTCTTTTTGTTTAACTATTTTTGATTTTGTTTTTTGTCTTTGAATGTTTTATGATTTCGTCTTGTATGTTTTATGAAAATCTGAATAAAAATTATTGAAAAAAAAAAAAAGGAGAAATATGGACTAAACAGCTGATGAATTTTCATGAGAATCTTTTTTTTAATTGTAAACAGATATGAAAATGTGGAGAACTTGAATTTAAGATTGGAAAAATGAAAAACTGAGATTGACAGATTTGCCTGTCCCTACAACACCTGGAGGGTGCCACGTTGGCTGCCTCTGCCCTAGATGGTCTTTTCCAGTTCTATGGTTCTAGGCCATCCAACCATGTCATCGGTGCCTTACAAAGAGCTGAAGTGGCATGGGAACCTGGGCAGAAAAGTTTTCAACAGCTGCCACGGCACAAAAGTAACAAGTAAAATCCACAAGAATTGCCATGCTAACGGAGCCCCCACAAATCCGCCCATACTCCCAGTTCTTTCTTTCCATCAGTCACTCAGGACTGACGCTCCAGGCAAGGAGCCCTCAGCACAGCAAGTTGGTAGCAGCAACCAGCCCCTCATACTCAGCTAGAGGCCTTTTTTCTATCTATAGAAGCTACATTTTTAGTTACAGTGGTTAATAGCCACTGAAGGACCTTTCTCCTGCCAATTTATCCAATTATTTCCCCTGCTTCTCTTGCATAACATGTTGTGTGAATCATCCTAGAGTTGATCTTTTTTTACTATTATTTCTCCCCATTCCAGATCTGGAACTAAAATTAATGTTTTCCTTTGGACATCAGTTTGGAGGGCCAAAGCCTGCATGCAGGTGATTAAAGAAGCGAGGTCCTGGGGTCTGTCTTAATTTGCCACCCATGAGTCTTTTGTTTTCTCTTTTCAAACAGCAGGGCTCACTTGCTTTTTCAGCAGCCATATCATATGCTGTTTTTATGAAGTTCCTCCAAGCACTCTTGGCTGTAAGGGCTCTCTGAAACAGCATATCTGTTTCTTATTTAAGCCAATCCCACTTTATCTATGCATGTAGACTGGAGGATGGTGCCTGGAATACCAAGAAGAGCTATTTTAAAGTGTGTGCATGTGTAAGAGAGAGAGGGCAGGGGCTATATTGAACCATATTTGTGTATGAAAAGGGAAAAGTTTGTTTCTCTGTTGCTAGAGCCACATTGATCTTTTGAGTATATACTAGGGTTGTGCACAGTTCCCTTAATCTGACCTGGGAGGCTGTGGGGTGGAGGATCCAATCCTGCTGTGGTCTGCTTCCCCTGCATGTTCCCTGAGGGGAACACAGTGACGAAGCAGGATCCTGCCACCAGCGCCAGCAGGATTGTACCCTCTGCTCAACCGCTGGTGAGCGGAGGATTCAATCCTGCTTAGTTTGGCTCTGTGCATGTGTACCCTTGCTGGAAACAGGCATGTGCAACCATAGCTCACTTTTTCTGCCTGACAGCCAGAGGCTCAACCCAACCTGGAGCAATCCAGGGCTCTCTCCACCTGATTTGGCCAAACCTGGTCTTTTCAAACTGGCCCTATTCAGTTGGGTTGCCAGGTTGGAAGCATCCCAAACCCTGAGATTTCAGGAGTGGACCCTAGTGATGTCATGGGGCTAGGCTCTGGTAATGTCATTAAGCATGACATGTTATGCATCAACCACAGTTGCCTGGAGTATACCACTCAAATAAAAAAAAATTCTCTGATTAGAAATTAAGATAAAAATCTTAGCTAAATGAATGAGTTCCCAGGTCCAGCTGAAGTGACGGGATCATTCCTTCTCACCTGCTTAAGGATCCTGGGAGGGGACATTTAATTAGCCTACTTGCTTCTGGCGAGAAGGGTTTAAGTGCCCTCAGGCCAGGCCACTCACCAGAAAACCATTATAAGAGGAAGAAGGGAGCCTAGATTTGTTGAGATGTTAGATGAGAGTGCTCAGGATTAAAGATGGATGTCCCTGAAGGCTGCAGTTCTGAACACACTTGACTAAGCCCCATAGAACTCAATAGGATTTATTTCTGAGTAGATATAGTTTGGATTGTGCTATTGGTAAGGCTTGACTAGGGATCCTCTGCAAAGATACCCATATCAAAGCAGGGCTGGTAACCCCCTGCCTGCCATGCCCTGCCTGCCTTTTAACGTGGCTGCTCCAAACCTCTTTACAGACTTGACCCTTCACTGCAGAGAGAAGTTTGAGAATAAAGTAAGAGTTAAGAAGATTCTCTGCCCTTTCCTGCCTAACCTGTGGGCTGCTATAAACTCACTTTGACAGCCAAATCAATTCCAGTGAGTAATAACTGACAGAGAAAACACACACAGTTTGGTCTACATTCACAGGCAGTAACTTGGAAACAACAGCAATTGAAGCCACACTTCCCAGTATGTGAATTCTCTTTTACCACTATTGGGCAAGAAACAAAACATCATGCAAACAACAAGGTGTATCATCAGTGGGTTTAAGGGGGTTGAGCTGAGCGCATGGAATCACTGTTACTGTTTTTATGGATGTAAGGCAGAGGTAAATGAAATGCAAATAGAAAAACAAAACAAAACAAAAGACAGTGATGATTTCCTAAATTCAATACCATACCAACCACAACAAGATTCCTATGAGTAAGGCAGAAAACTCAGCATCTTGCAACCAGTCAGAGTTCCTAACCAAAAAACCCAACTAAAAAAACTTGGCAGCCAATCAGCCAAGGTCACAGAAATCCCCATGCAGCACAACCTGACCTGGGGGTTGCAGTTAGTGCAGAATGCTGCAGCCATTAGACTAGAACTGTTTTGGGCTAGAAGATGAAACAATTAAAGCAGTTTCATGTGCTGAAAGAATAAATAAATGTAAGGTTTATTATTACAAAGAGGAAAAGTCATACATGCTGAAGCAGCCATGCAGCAGCCTGCATTCAGGGAGCCATTACTACCTAACTCAAAATAAAAAACAGGAAGAGAGGGGAGGAGCAAATCCCTCAAAAATAACAAACACTTTAGAAAAGGAATCAGCAGAGGGAAGACAGATTGTTGTTCTTTCTATTCCCCCCCCCCCGTTCAGGTCACTTGTAACAGGTGTTGGTACTTTACTCCCAACTCCTTGGTTATGAATGGCTTCCTGGCTAAATAAAAACAATTTATCTGCTTTTGAAGTAGGCCATTTTCTTTCCAGAGGAAGCAGTACGTAATCAAAGTGCTCACAACACTGGCGAAAGCACTCTAAATACAAATTCCTTTCTTTGCAGCAGGGAAAATGCTCTACATATAGGACCCTCTGCAGAGACTTCAAGTGAGCCCCCCTGTAGGTGTCAATCAGCTGATCAGTGGTTACAGGAAGCCTCTTTGAAGATGTTCTCCTTGTGACAATCAGCTGATTGGTGCTGAAACTGTCTGCAGCGGAGGTTTCTGTATGACCCATCAACTGATCAGTGGTTACAGTAATCTCCTTTGAACTTTGGCATGTTCAGGTGACTGATGTTCATCTTTTGAAGTTGGTCCATAGGGGGCAGGATAAGGATCTAGCCCACTGGCTAATTACAGTTCCCCACTCCTGATCAAGTCACTGGAATTGGACTTGCTATTTGATTAAAAAAGAAAAAACAACCAGAATTAAAAAGCAGGATCCAGTTTATGTTTGCTACCTTTTTAACCTGATAGATTACCAGCACCTCGGGCAATCACATAAGAGTTAAAGTGGCTTTTTGTAAACACAGTGTATTCATCTGTCTTCATCAGTTAAAATAATGTGGATAAAGATTATACTGTGTCAATTATAAATTATAATTGCTATGTAGACTAATAAGAGTTTGAAACACCTTTCAGTAATTATGGTCCCTTGTTGGTCTACAGAGCAATTATAATATTCAGAGCGGAAAATACAAAAAACATGCTTGCATCTTTCTGCAAGAAAATGTACCATGATTGCTTTCTTTCTTTCTTTCTTTCTTTCTTTCTTTCTTTCTTTCTTTCTTTCTTTCTTTCTTTCTTTCTTTCTTTCTTTCTTTCTTTCTTTCTTTCTTTCTTTCTTTCTTTCTTAAAAAAAGCTTATTTAAAGATGATCTGTGCTGCCTCCAGCAGATTACAAATCCAGAAGATACCAAGGAGAGAGGTGGCAGCATTATTGAACATTCATCCTAGTTAATTTGAGCAAAGCTTTTCCAGAGGTTATATGGTGCCCACTGTTTGTTGAGCATTCATCCTTGTGAGTTTGCACAAAGCTTTGGTGGAGGTTATACCATGACTGAGTAGACACATTTTATTCTAGAATCGGTGGAGACTAGTTCTTGTTTTTTCTACAAGACAATCTGCCCATAATCTAGATCTGCTGCAGATTTTTTGGTCCTCAAAAGCACTTCTTGACAAACTGGTTTCATTCTGAAAAGAAAAGCTCGTTGCCAATTGATTCTGCATTACCCTACAGTGTGTCCATTTAAGAATGGATTTAGGTGGTCCCAGCAATGGAGGAGGGTTATCTACAACTGCCCAATGATGTTAGGAGTACACATATCAAGATGACAAGGGGAGGGTTTTCAAACACATATCAAGTAACCACACACATCTGTATGGATGGCAGAATGTACACAGTCAATCTAGATTGAAAGCATGAAAGATTCCATATTGAGAAAAACTACATTTTTGTGCTACAAATGGGGAAGTGTGTGTGCAGCTGATGATTGCTGTTAATTGAACATTCATCCTGACTTATTTGCACAGAAGTTATAAGTCTTTCTGTTAATCCAGCTTTAGCCCACACATTCTAATGCATTTTCCTGTCCCTTTCCTTAACACAAAATACTATTTTTTAAACAATATAAAAAGTGGGTTTGTTGTTCAAGTGTGTAAAAGCACTTTAATCCACTTTAATGACACAAACCTAAATTTACCGGGATGTAATTGAATCCCACCTGCAAAAATAATGAGTCTGAAAACAACCCAGGTCTGCTCAGGATGGAGGAGGAGACTGTATAAATTCTTAAAATGGACCTTTACAAACGTTCTGGCACGTAGGACAAAATGTCTATGTGCATGTGCAGAGTTCCTTGCCTCTGAGAGAATGGCCGTTGTTAATCTGGAAAAGACTTTCCCCTTGTAAAAAAAAGGCAGTTTTTTATATTGGGGGAGCTCCCTAGGTATATAGAGATATATGCAGATATAAATTCAAAGGAATACTTTTTTTCCCCAAACAACCTGACAGACCTCTGAGCTTGCAGGATTTATGGCTTCTTGGTGGTAGTTGGGCTCATAAAGATTAAAAAAAAAGTAAATCATCTCATTATTGATGGATGTAACTACCTGCCTTTTAGAGTCTACACACCTGCTTTCCCCCCAGGGCAGAAGTGAAGGCTACCCACAGAAAACAATCCCACACACAAGGGTGTATTGGTTTACTCTGCACATTTACTGAAAAAAAAGAGGCAATAAAACTAGAAACCTTTTTCTTAGGTGAAAAAAATATTGGGAGATTGAAGGACAGGTTTTGGTACAACACTAACCTGCATCTTGGTAGTTAATGAAATGTTCTACATGGGGATTCAGCAAGACTTCCCCTCCTAAGGTGCCCCATATTTTATATTCACAGACTTGCTTGCACGATAAGGTGCCTGAAGTGAACAGGGATTTCTGATGACTCTCTACAAACACTTCTGAGAGAAATGACATTTTTGCAAAATCCTGAGATGAGACCTGACCCACTTTTCCCATGTTTTAAATGACACAATTTTCTGGCAATCACTTTGCTTCCAAAGGTAATTTAAATATATTACCGGTCTGCTCTCCTTGATGTAGAACAACTAGTCATGTATTTCCTAAAATGGCAGCAGCAACTATGAATGAGTAGCACTTTCAGTACTCCTAATTGTGCAACAGTAGCTATTTCCAGCTCAGTCTACATTCAGAGTTTGGACTATGTATCAGCAGAAGAATATTACCTGTTTGATGACTCGTTAATTACTTCCTGAACTGTCATAAGGTTGGCAAATGCAAAATTGATCCGAAGCTGTAGCCACAAGGTGGGTTACAGCTTACATTTTAAAAGGAGAGCCAGCATGGTGTAGTGGTTAGAGTACCTGATTAAGACTGTGGAGATCTGGGTTCAAATCCCTGCTCAGTCATGAAGCCCACTAGATGACCTTGGGCCAGTCACTCTCTCACAGCTTAACCTACCTCACAGGGATCTTGCGAGGATAACATGGAGCAGTTGACAATCACTAGGCCAGGTATGGGGAACCTTTTGTCTGTCTAGGACCACATTTCCTCATGGGTGGTAATAGAGTTCCACTTAGAGTGCCCCCAGACTGTCAGTATTGTGTGTGTGTGATTCAAGAGCATATCAGGAAACAGGCGTGTGCAATTAAAATGAATTAAAGCACTCTGTTGTCATAGCGCTACAAATCTACTTTTAAAAAAGAAACTGACTTCCTGGAGTTAGGAAAGTGCTGGGGAAATGTATTGAAAAGTGTGGAATGAAAAGAGACAGTATGCCTCTGAATACCAATTGCCGGGAATCACAAGTGGGGAGAGAAATGTTGCACTCAGGTCCTTTTCTTAGGCTTCCCATAGGTACCTGGCTGGCCACTGTTAGAACAGCATGTTGGACTAGATGGGCCACTGGGCTGATCCAGCAGGCTTTTCTTAAGTTCTTATGAATGGGAAGATGTATAAACATGCATGTACCTAGTGCTTCTGTCCTTGACAGTCAATTTGTCAACAGGGAGGAAATTTGTCAACAAGGAGGGAGCTTTTTCCTGCAAGAAGCAGTTCCTTTTTATGCAACTCATGCTGAGGTTAGGGAAGCCTGCCAGGAGCATCCCAGATGCATCTCATATCAGCTGCCAGCTCCGCAAAGCTGTTGTGCTCTTTGCCCACTGCCGGGGCCTTTCAATAAATGCTGCTGCTGGTTTACAAGCATCAAGTAAGGTCTGTAATTGCTTGCATTTTTGACATACACTGCTTGACAATAGCACAGCACTGAAAGTGCCAGCCAACAAGCCAATTTAAAATCTTTGATGGAAAGAGGGAAGTGGAGGAAAGTCACACAATACCCCCAACCCATCAGCAATAGAAAGTGGAAGAACTGGAACTTGGGCACTTGAATCTCACTGCCTGTGGTATGACTAAGAACCTGAGAGTGGCAAGGATCATTCTCTCGTCCTTTGCTCAAGACTAAGCTAGCTATGAGAACCGCAGAGATGTGTGAACACATCTCTCCGTCTTGTTTCTTTCTCCCCAAATAGCATCCGTAGGGAGACAGCACATTCCAGATCAGGACTGATGGGAAGGGATATTAACCCTTTTGTTCCCTGTGCTGTTATTTCTTACTCCACTGCCACCCTGGGCTCCTTCTGGGAGGAAGGGTGCGGCGTAAAATAAATAAATAATACCCCACCCCCAAAGCTGCTATTCTGAGACTTGGAAGCTGCCTTATACTGACCCCCTTTGATGCCATCTTAGCCAGAGACCATCCTCGCAACTGGAGGCAGCGAATCCCATCAAGCCGTTAGGCATTGTCTAAAAAAGAACGTGGGAAGCCGCCTTATGCTGAGGGAGACCATTGCTCCATCTAGTTCAGTACTGTCTGCACTGACTGGCAGCTATTCTCTGGAGTTTCAGATGGGAGTCTCTCCCAGTCTTACCTAAACAGATAGACAGATAACAGCCTTTATTTTTTAATCAACATTTAATCAAACATTTAGTTTTTCCAAATTGTATGGTATTTTTGTAAAAGCAAGGGTAAGGACTGGGCAGAGTGGGAGGTGTCCACGAATTCATATTCCATCCAAGGTCCATGATGCCTCAGAGTGGTCCAGCCAGCAGTGGAGAAATGGAGGAAGTGAGAGAGAACTCTGTCCCACCCACCTTTCTGACACCTGCCATGCTACCATGGATGCCTACCAGTCAGGGGGCAGGGGGCAGTTGGGGGTGGGGGTACTTCTGGATCCACTACTGTCACTGGAGGCACAAGTGCCTCGGTGGTGGAGTACTTCCGTCAGCTTCAGCTGGCGGCACAGATGTGACCTTATCTGGACAGGGATAGACTAGTCTATGCTCTGGCAACCTCTTATATGCAGGGATGCCTTGTAGGCAGTTCAGAAACTGCATATTTCCCTCTAGTTGAATTTAAGATGGGCCAGCTGCACAGCCAAGAGGCCTCTGGTGCTCTGGCTACCTGTTTTTTCTGCCTTTTTCGTGTTCATGGCTCTGATCCCATCTTCGCTCTCAAGTGCCCTGCTCAGAGTTCATTCTGACATATACTTCAGAGGTGCGAATTTCGAGAAGGTGATCCACAAAAGGTAATTAGACAGAGGCGCACATCTCTTGGAAGCCGGGGAGAGCAGAAGCAAGGAGTGGAGGGCATTTGCGGTATATCTGAAGCACCACCACAATGATTATGAGCAGGCATGAGCCAATATCCTTTGTGTTGAGTGACTAATGCAGACTGATGATGGCATTGTAGGGATACACAACTCAAATCACTCTGAGGACCACTTTGACATTCTTATTTAAATCAAGAGGCAGAATTGTCATGTCAACTGCAGAAAAGCACTTCTGGACAATTTAAACTCTCTGTTTTCTGTTAAACCATTTCTCTGTTAACCCTATTTTCTCTGTATATCCCATATCACACTCTCTTCTCTCTGTCTCTGAAACATCACGGGCCTCTCTGAGTCCCTCTCACAATTTACTCTCCCTCCTCTTTCTCTTCCAACTCTCTGTTGTTCTCTGTAGCATCACTCCTCCCTCTACACCAAATTCCCTTCTGGGCAACCTTCTGGGAGGGCCACATGCCACTGGTGGGTGGAGCCAGATGCAAAAGTGGGCAGAGCAACTCATGTAAATTTTACCTTCCTGCAAGTCAGCCAGTTTCTGCACTTGCACGCCCCTCTCTATCCTCCATCCTGGCAAGCAAGAAGCATTACCAGAGGTCTAGGCAATAGTAGAGTGGCAAAGTCAGCAGTGCAGGTCCCTTCATGATAGTCACAGCCACAGCCCCCCCCCTTTTGCTACTGAGTTGAGAATGAGATCCTTGGTAATGCCTTCTCCCACAACAACAGACATCCCTAGGAACCAATCAGCACGAAAGGGGGGAGTGTTAGCTAGAGAGAAGAGGCTTCTCGGTAGCTGGCTCACCTTCTTTCACTCTGATTGGCTCCAATCAGCAGGACAGGACAAGGAAGATCGTAAGAAGACTCTTCTCAGTGGCAACACACTCCCCTTTCATGCTGATTGGCTTATAGGATGCTGGAGATATAGGACCCTGCTCCCAAAAAAGTAAGGTGTCTAAGACCCTGGATGATGACACTCCTGGGCCTAGGGTGTATTCCTAATAGGCAAAACCACTCAGGGAGTGAAACAGAGCCAGTGAGGGGTGCAGCCTGGGGAAAGGGATTGTGGCCTTTGACCCCCAGGGTTGACGTTTGCCCACCCCTGCACCCCCATCTCCAGCTTAACTCTTCTTTTTTCTATGTTTCCACCCACAAATCTCTCTGCACCCACCTCTCTCTTCTAGGGGTCTATCACCTTTCCCACCCCACAGATCCCTCTGCACCCCCTTCTCTATGTTCCCCTCTTTTCTTCCTTCCTTGTTTCTGTCTCCTACCCCTCCATCTCCAGTTTTCCTTGCTGAGTTTGTCCAAAGTGCACAGGACTCCTAGGCGTTCACAAGTCGGCTGTGAAATGTGTCTTTCTGCTTACAACAGTCGGCTCCATCACACACATGTGAACCTGGAGGGAGAAGAGACTTTGGGCCCATAGTCATCCAGACATTTTCATATTCTTTCTCTCTGCCCCATCCCCCACTTTTTGATATACTTTGGTGAGCCTTAGCTGATCATATGAAGAGGCTGGAAAGGGTCCCATAAATGGGTATTTGGAAATCCTCCAAGGACCCACACATTATTAGGGAGCAGGCTACACTCAACTCCTTGGTCCTTATGTTCTGCAGACAGATCTGTGCTACTTGTAGGAGCTGAATAATGATCATTCCCCAATGGATCAAAGTATAGCAAAGGAGTTTTGTAAAAATCAGCTGCTTTTAACCAACCTGGATAATATAGCAGCTGGATGTCAAAGGCTGGGACAAGGGCAAATGATGAAATAATAGAGACCTAAAATCTCTCATGCAAACATTCAGCTTTCATTTTTACTAGTTGATATCTGATCTGTTTTATCCATATATAAGAAATATGAAAGTTGCCCTTAGAGGACTTTATATGTAAGCCACAGAAGTTGCTCAATATCAATTCCTCATGCAATGAAGTTCAGGATGCAGAAATCGGTTTGGCTGCCAGACTCAGCCCCAACCCTGTTTTGTCTTAGAATCTGCTGAGACCAATTATACCAGCTCAGACTATTAACCTGTCCTGTTCAGTATTGTCTATGCCAGTGGTTGCCAGGGTTGAACATGGGATCTTCTGCATGCAAAACATGTGATCTGCCACTCAGCTATAGCCAGCCTTGTCATGGCTATCATACTGAGTACTAAGCAAGAGACACTTCAATTAATATTCATCCTATTCCAACAAATCTGCAAGATCCATGAAGCAAAGAGGAAGCTGATCTGCAGCACAAATCCAGCAGAAGGTATCCAGGCTCCGGGAATCTAAGGCTACACAGCCAGTCGAAGACAGGACCTGGTGCAGCTCCCAGTGCATCCACACAAGTTAACATGTGTGAATATGCTAATAGTGAAGCAGGCCGACTGATGTTTTCTTTTGAATATAATGTACCCTAGGGGGCTGATACATTGATCAAAACTTAGAGAGAGGATGTTTAATCCTCCCCACCTCGTGCCATTTAATCATTCCCTTCTCCCGTGCTGTGATCAAAACTGTCTTCCATGCTGTTGTTTACCTGATAGGGGAAATAGACAGATATTTTCCACCCACGGGCAAAGAATGTGAGAGTGATTTTGACAGGGGAAACTGTACTACAAGTAAAGAGGAAAACATCCCCTTTCTTTTCTGTGGCTAGAACCAAACTGACATCTCCCTGCAGCTGCATGCCTGTCAAAAAGGAAAGCAATCTATTCCTTTCAGAGGCAGTATGCTTCTGAATTCCAGTTGCTGGAAACCTGCAGTGGGAGAGGGGATGCTGTTCGGCTCTGCTTCCCATGAGGCCATCTGGCTTAGCCACTGTGAGAACAAGATGCTGGACTAGATGGGCTGCTGGCCTGATCCAGCAGGCTCTTCTTATGTCTTATTTTCTTATCTTGTCGTTCTATTAAGACTTTCTGGAATCAGATTTCCAAACTGATGATGGAAATGAAAGGTTATCAAATCCTATCTGAGCATATAGATATCTAGCTAAGTCATAATGAGAACAGACCCATTGATTTTCAATGACTATGACTAACACCGGGGATATCACCCATCATTTTTGCTTAAACCAAGTAAATGATAGGAAGCTGCTGTATACTGAGTCATACCATTGGTCCATCTAGCTCAGTATTGTCTACACTAACTGGCAGTGGCTATCCAGGATTTCAGGTAAAGTTCTTTCCCAGCCCTTCCTGAGATGTTGGGGATTGTACCTGAGACCTGCTCAGAATTTGCTTAATCCTCTTTTAAAGCCATCTAAGGTGGTGGCCATCACTGCCTCCTTTAACTCTGATCCACGAAGAACTACTTTCTGTCCTGAATCTTCCAACATTCAGCTTCATGGGAAGTCCCTGAGTTCAAATGTTGTGATGGAGAGGGAAAAACTTTATCCACTTTCTCAGCACCATGCATATGTTTATACACTTCTATCACGTCACCTCTGCCTTGTCTTTTTTCTAAACTAAAAAGCCCCAAATGTTTATTTATTATTTATTATTTATTTATTATTTAATTTATATCCCACCCTTCCTCCCAGCAGGAGCCCAGGGCAGCAAACAAAAGCACTAAAAACACTTTAAAACATCATAAACACAGACTTTAAAATACATTAAAACAAAACATCTTTAAAAACATTTTTTAAAATGCTTTGAAGAAATCTTTAAAAAGAAAAAAGGAAAAAAGGTTTAAAACACTTTTAAAAAAGGTTTACAAACATATTAAAAAGCAATTCCAACACAGACACAGATTGGGATAAGGTCTCAACTTAAAAGGCTTGTTGAAAGAGGAAGGTCTTCAATAGGCGCTGAAAAGATAACAGAGATGGTGCCTGTCTAATATTTAAGGGGAGGGAATTCCACAGGGTAGGTGCTGCCACACTAAAGATCTGTTTCCTGTGTTGTGCCGAATGGACTTCCTGATAAGATGGTATCTGCAGGAGGCCCTCAACTGCAGAGCGTAGTGATCAACTGGGCATATAAGGGATAAGACGGTCTTTCAGGTATCCTGGTCCCAATCTGTATAGGGCTTTGTACACCAAAACTAGAATCTTGAACTTGGCCTGGTAGCAAATGGGCAGCCAGTTCTTTCAGCAGCGGGGTGACATGTTGGCACTACCCTGCCCCAGTGAGCAATCTCATTGCTGCATTTTGCACCAGCTGCAGCTTCCAGACCAACCTCAAGGGCAGCCCCACATAGAGAGCATTACAGTAATCCAGTGTGGAGGTTACCAGTGCATGGATAACAGTGGTCAGGCTATCGCAGTCCAGAAATGGCCACAGCTGTCTTACCAGCCAAAGACAGTAGAAGGCACTTCTAGCCACAGAGGTCACCTGGGCCTCTTGTGACAAAGATGGATCCAGGAGCACCCCCAGACTATGGACCTGCTCTTTCAGAGGAAGTACGACCCCATCCAAAGCAGGCAACTGACCAATTATCTGAACTCAGGAACCACCAACCCACAGTGCCTCTGTCTTGCTAGGATTCAGACTGTTTATTGGCCCTCATCCAGCCCACCACCGAATCCAGGCAGCAGTCCAGGGCTTGTGCTGCCTCTCCAGATTCAGATGTTACAGAGAAATAGAGCTGGGTATCGTCAACGTACTGCTGACACCTTGCTCCAAATCTCCTGATGACCGCTCCTGAGAGCTTCATATAGATGTTAAACAGCATGGGCGACAAGATGGTACCCTGCGGCACCCCACAGCACAACTGCCAGGGGGCTGAAAGACAATCACCCAATGCTATTCTCTGAGAATGACCTTGGAGATAGGATCGGAACCACTCTAAAACAGTGCCTCCGATACCCATCTCACCAAGTTGGCCCAGAAGGATACCATGGTCAATGGCATCCAAAGCCGCTGATAGATCAAGTAAGAGTAACAGGGTCACAACTCCCCCTATCCTCCCGATAAAGGTCATCCACCTTTCCTCACAGGGGAGTCCCCCCATCCCCTTAATCATGCTGGTTGCCCTTTTCTGAACTTTTTCCAACTCTACACATGCACAAAGACATCTGGGATCTGTAACCGAAATGAGTGTAAACAGAAATGTATGGCAGCAATGACAAGACTAGCCAAATCTAGGAATGAGGAGGACAAAAGTTCCCTTCCATAATTGCTCTGGGATCCCAATATCTGGCTGGGTTCCACCTCAGTTTAACTCTGATTGGAAATAGGGATTTTGGAGAGTAGCTGACAGATTTCTCTGCCTACCCTGCCAAAAAATTTTACAAGAGCTGTTCCTGCTTATCAGAGTTGACAGGTTCCCACTGACAGGAAACAACCCAGCTCTGCACTCTTACTGCTGCAATACTTGGCAAGAGGCAGAGGCAGGAAGAGCAGGATGGAATCTTGGGCAAAGACCCTATGAGAATGCTCCTTATCATTTCTACCCACAAGCCACCATTTCTCTGAAGACTGCCCCACCCCTAGCCATTCACTCCTAAATATTGCTGTGACCACAGGCGTCCTCCGTAATGCAAGGTAGAGACAACTGCCTTTGCTGTTGAGCACCAGTGGAACTTGCTAGGCTGATGAGCACCAGGTAAGCTCATTACTGCTGGGCCATTCACCACCGCAAGAAACTGTTGGTGCTGCGATGCCTGGTATGGATCTGGAAATCATACCTGCCGGCAAAATTTGCCTGGTCTTACCTTCCGAGTTGCTTGCTACAAGACTTTGGAACTGGCCATGTTCTGAGTTTGTTGGGATTTGGGGGTGTTTCTTTGGAATTGGCACAGCTTATTGTTTGCTTCTATATTTCCTTGGCCCTATGTGGTATTTTCTCTCTCTTGTCTCTGCCTTTTGCCTATAGAAACACTGTCTTCTGAGGTCAGCTACAACTCAGCAAAGTGCAATGTAACCCTAAGGGATTTGTGGATAAGGTGGGAAATGTCATCTATTCTAGCCAAACGTAAACAAAACAGAATAAATATGCAAAGGGTTCTGTACTCTTATTATAAAGAGTTGCCGGCTACAGTTGCATCATGACTTGTTGCTTGATTAATATGAATAAATCATTTTTAAAAAATCAATTGGCAAAGTGGGAGTCACAGCCGCCCTTTCAGAATGTCCACCTCACATATAATTAGCACCCTATGAACATTCCTAAATCTCCATGGATCTTGTTGTGAATGACTTATTTACTGATACAAATGTTTATATCCTGCCTTTGCATCACAGTCACTTACAAATACAAATAAATACCCCCCTAAAAGATAGTTCAATAATTAACAATATACTTTCCAAATGCCATCAGATAAAAACACTGTTATATAATCAGGAAAAGTCTGAGCAGATAAAGAGTTTGAGGCTGCAAGCCTATACCCACTTACTTGCAAGTAAGCACCATTAAACTTAAGGGGGCTTACTTCTGAGTAGACATGGATTACACTGTCAGGCTCTCTCTCAAGGCCACATAAGAGGGTGCCACATAAAGTCCTTGAGTGACGGGATTCAACTGAGATGAGGCCATCACTAAAAAGGCCCTGTCCTGGCTGCCCAGTACCCTAATCAACCTTAACGGCAAGCTAGAGAGCAAAACCTCTGAGGCCAACCTCAAGGTAAGTTCATGTGGGTGTTGGCAAAAACATTCAATGAGTGTACAAAGTAGGACTAGTGAGGGGTGTGACTCGGGAGAGTCTCTGGCCTAAGGAGAGTCTCAAGGACCAGATAGAGAGGCCAGGGGCCCTGTTTGGCTCCCAGTGCTGAGGTCCCTCATCCCTGCATTACAGCAGTGATTGTCATTGGTAAATCAGGATCATTCCATGGAGATAAATTATGTAATAAATTTCTGGGTCATGATTGCTGTGTATTACCTCCAGTACTGGAGGCAATATGTAAGAACATAAGAACAGCCTGCTGGATCAGACCAATGGCCCATCTAGTCCAGCATCCTCTTCTCATAGTGGCCAGCCAGATGCCTATGAGAAGCCCATGAGTAGGAACTGAGCATAAGAGCACTCTCCCCTCCTGCGATTTCTAGCAACTGGAAATCAGAAGCATGGAGGCAGATCCTAGCCATCATGGCTAGTAGACATTCATATCCTCCACAAATTTGTCTAATCCTCTTTTACAGCCATCCAGGTTGGTGGCCATCACTGCCTCTTGTTGAAGCAAATTCCATAGTTTAACTAGGCACTGTCTGAAGATGTACTTTTTGTTTCTCCTAAATCTTCCAACATGAGAGGCAGTGTGGTGTAGTGATTAAGGTGTTGGACGATGACCTGGGACTGGATGACCTTGGGCCAGTCACTGCCTCTCAGCCTTATGAAGACCCTTCTTGGAATCGACTTGAAGGCAGTACATTTACATTTTAAATCTTCCAACATTCAGCTTCATTGGATATCCACATAATTTTCCAGATTCAAACCCCCCTCATTTCCCAAAATGCCCGCAGGAAGGTTGAAAAAGTATGCCAGCCCTGGAACTAGCATAGTTGTTTCACTTCCATTTCATGTCAGTGAGAAAGAAAATAAAACAACAGGATGATCAAGGGAAATCATAAATGAAAAATCCTCTCCATTTTGTTCTTTAGTCAAAAGAATTTAAGAAGTGGCAGTTTCTCCACCACAGAATCTCCCCATCACCTCAATTTCTTTGTTTCTCTTACTCATTCTTTTTAAAAATGCATATTTGTTTGGGCTTGAGATTCAGACAAAACTTTCAGGGAAAGACAAACTCTGTCCATAATTTTTCTAATTATTCTAAACAAAGTTTTCACAACATGAACAATTCACACCAGTTATGAATGAGCAGCCACCCTAACGCAAGCCATCCATTCATGCAAGTCAACTCTATGTGCAGGGGAGGAAATGATCCCAGCAAAACCTCTGCTGACTCATCCTTCTTGGGCATCCCAAGCTTTGCAAACTTTACTCAGGGGTGTGATGCCACTGATGTCCTCCAGGTGAATTTCTTGTCCCTGGCCACGTCCAGTCTGTGGATCACAAGGAGCTTTAGTGTGCAAATTCTTCAGACAGAATGAATCTGAGGACACCCCGTTAGTGGAGATTTTATTCCGGCCACCAAAACCACTGGTGCTGACTGTTGCCTGCTCAGCATAGACCTGTTGATGACCCATTTCATCAGAGCGTGTTTGGAGCTTGAAGACTGCTTGGAAGCCCTTCTTGAAGTTCTCATTGAAGTAGCCATAGATGATGGGGTTCACACTACTGTTGGAGAAGGCCAGCCAGTGCGCAAAGGGGAACATGTAACTAGCCAAGAGATTGATGTGCAGCTCATCTAGCTTGGCATAGTCCGTGAGCAGCATCAGTGTCCACAAGGGCAGCCAAGACAGCATGAACAGCAAAGCCACTAGGACAAGCATTTTAATGACCTTCACTTTCCTTCTAGAAACTGCCGTATTGCACCGATCTTCACTTCCCACCTGGTGCTGACTCACTGGGCCTGAGGACCTGTACAACTTGAGCCCGATCCTGCCATACAGGACTGTGATGAGGGTCAGTGGGACAATGTAGATATGGGCAAAAAGCACAGTGGTGTAGACTTTGCGCATTTCGCTGTCAGGCCAGGCCTCGTAGCAGGAATACAGGGGGTATGCTGTGCTCTGATTGTCATTGTACACCATGTAGCTGTCCTCCTGCTGAGCCACAGTGAGCATGACAGCAGAGGGGCACATGATGGCAATGGCCAGGACCCAAATGATGGCAATGGTGTTGAGTGCCTGGAAGAGGGTGAGCTTGGGTTTAAATGGATATACAATGCAGTGGAATCTGAAGAGGGAAAATAAAAACATGTAAGTAGGAAACTGTTACCATGCTAGGCAGAAAGGGAACATAGAAAACCTCTTTATACCTGGTCAAAACAGAGCATATGGTGCAGGGGCAGTGAGGTGAGAGGGACTCAGCTGGCCCCAATGCCATCACTTTTTTTTTTTTAACAAAATGCACATCCTGCTTGATTGTAATAAAACCTCAATGCCGTTTACAAATAAACAAAACATTACCATGGTTGTTAGTGGTAAAAGACAGCCCAGAACAAGTCTTTAGAAACATTCAAAAATGAATGAAATCAACAAGAAGCTAAAAATAGATTAAAATTTATGCTACATGCCTGGATAGGCTTGCCTAAGCAAACATGTTTTCAGCAGGCAGCAGAAGGGGACAGCAAAGGTGCCCACCTGCTGTTAGTAAGCACAGCAGTAGCCTAGTGACACATTCAGAAGTGCAGGATCTCTTCATGTTAGTCACAGCCACCCCCTTCCCTCCTTTTTTGCTGCTGGGTTGAGAACAATATTGTTGTTAATATCTTCTCCCCCAATAACAAACATCCCTAGGAGCCAATCAGCATGAAAGGGGAGAGGGTTAGCCACTGAGAAGAGTCTTCTCAGTGGCTAACTCACCTCCTTTCACTCAGTTTGGCTCCAATCATCAGGAAAGGACAAGGAAGCATGTTAGAAGACTCTTCTCAGTGGCTAACACACTCCCCTTTCTTGCTGATTGGCTCATAGGATGCTGGAGACATAGGGACCCTGCTGAGACCCTGATCCCAAAAAAGTAAGGGATCTAAGACCACCACCACCCCCAAGACCCCAGAAGACTACACTATGACTAGGCAGGGAGTAATATTCATTTCTTACAAGTATTACGTGGCACCTATAACATGCTAGTTCATAGAATCATAGAGTTCAAAGGGCCTATAAGGCTATTGAATCCAACCCCCTGCTCAACGCAGGAATCCAAATTAAAGCATACCTGACAGGTGGCTGTCCAGCTGCCTCTTGAATGCTTCGAGGTTAGAGACCCCACCACCTCCCTAGGTCATTGGTTCCATTGTCGTACTGCTCTAACAGTTAGGAGGTTTTTCCTGATGTTCAGTTGAAATCTGGCTTCCTGTAACTTGAGCCCATTTTTCCATGTTCTGCACTCTAGGACAATAGAGAAGAGGTCCTGGCCCTCCTCTGTGTGACAACCTTTCAAATACTTGAACAGTGCTATCATATCTCCCCTTAGTCTTCTCTTCTCAGGGCTAAGCATGCCCAGTTCTTTCAGTCTCTCCTCATAGGCTTTGTTTCCAGTCCCCTGATCATCCTTGTTACCCTCCTCTGAACCTGTTCCAGTTTGTCTGCATCCTTCTTAAAGTGTGGTGTCCAGAATGGGATGCAGTACTCAAAATGAGGCCTAACCAGTGCTGAATAGAGGGGAACCAATATTTCATGCGATTTGGAAACTATGCTTCTGTTAATGCAGCCTAAAATAGCATTTGCCTTTTTTGCAGCCACATCACACCTTTGATTCAATAACAATTCCAAGATCCTTCTCTCGTGTAGTAGTGCTGAGCCAAGTATCCTTCATCTTATAACTGTGCATTTGATTTCTTTTTCCTAGGTGTAGAACTTTGCACTTATCCCTGTTAAATTTCATTCTGTTCCATGGCCCCAGAGCATTCATGGGAACTGCACTTGAACCTGTTGCAAATTTATGTATTCTGCCATTAGGGCAGGGACCCTGTGGCCCTCCAGATATTGCTCAACCACAACATCCATCGTCCATGTCCATTGGCTGTACTGGCTGGGCCTGATGGGAGTGAGAGTCCCAACAACACCTAGAATCCCACAGGCTCCCCATTCCTCCTTTAGGATCTCTCCCTCTTTCTTACCTATCCACAGCGATTGCCACCAGTGTGAAGACCGAGGATGAAACAGACATGCCTTGTGCGAGCCCACTCAGTTTGCAGGTGCTGTTGCTGAAGGGCCATCCTAGGAAACAGTAAGCAATGGGGCCAATGAGCCAGAATTCAGCAGACACAAGAGAGAAGCTAGGATGAAAGTACTTGGTGGTGAAAGAGATGCAGATGATTTTCTTGAAATCTGGTACTAGTTTATTAACTTTGCAAGTGATAATGCTGGAGAATGGCAACCGCCATCAACACATAGAAATCTGGGGCGGGGGGGGGGGCTTTTAGTAACTTTGTCAAATCGTTTTGAGGATGGGGAGTTGTTATGTTCATAGGCTTCTTTCTTGGATGTCCAAGATCTCTTTGAAATTATAATCAGTTTTGGAGAGAAAGAGAGGCTAGTTTTCCCTCTCTCCCTTGGGGAAATCTCATCACTATGTTCGTGGTCAGTAGCGCAGGTGTGGGGAACCTTCGGTCCTCCAAGTGTTCCTGAACTACAACTCCCATTAGCCCTAACCATTGGCCATGCTTGCTGGGGCTGATGGGAGCTGTGGTTCAGCAGCAGCTGGTGGGCCAAATGTTCCCCACACCTGCAATAGTGGATGATGCAGTGGGACGGAGGAACTTCCTTGACCTCCAGGCAGATGAGTTGCTGTTTACTGGTATAGAGAGGGGTGAGGCAGGCAGGAGGTCAGTACAGTGCAAACGCACCAGCGAAGCCAATCCTGCATTCCTGCCAGTATGTTTGCACTATGCTGTCCTCTCCACCACTCTGCTTCTCTCCCTGCTGGTAAGCAGCAGTGACTCATTGCTTTGGTGTTATGTGCCTTCAAGTCAATTATGATTTATGGCAACCCTATGAATCAGTTACCTCCAATAGCATCTGTCGTGAACCACCCTGTTCAGATCTTGTAAGTTCAGGTCTGTGGCTTCCTTTATGGAATCAATCCATCTCTTGTTTGGCCTTCCTCTTTTTCTACTCCCTTCTGTTTTTCCTAGCATTATTGTCTTTTCTAGTGAATCATGTCTTCTCATGATGTGTCCAAAGTATGATAACCTCAGTTTCGTCATTTTAGCTTCTAGTGATAGTTCTAGTTTAATTTGTTCTAACACCCAATTATTTGTCTTTTTCACATTCCATGGTATGCATAAAGCACATGGTATGCACCACATTTCAAATGCGTTGATTTTTCTCTTATCCACTTTTTTCACTGTCCAGCTTTCACATCCATACATAGAAATCGGGAATATGATTGTCTGAATGATCCTGACTTTAAGTGACTTTAAGTGACTGCTAAGTCATGTTAAAAACATCATTAGAAGCATCTTAAAAACAATTCCAATACAAATGCAGACTGGGATAAGGTCCCAACTTAAAAGGCTTGTTGTTCAGTAGGCACCAAAAAGACAACAGAGACAGTGCCTGTCTAATATTTAACAGGAGGAAATTCCAGAGGGTAGGTGCCAACACTAAAGGTCCGCTTCCTATGTAGTGCGGAATGGACCTCCTGATAAGATGGTATCTTTAGGAGGCTCTCACTTGCAGAGTGCAGTAATCAGTACAGAACAGATGAGGCGATCTTGCAGGTATCCTGGTCCCAAGCTGCATAGGGCTTCATAGACCAAAACCAGCACCTTGAACTTAGCCCGGTAGTAACTGGTAGCCAGTGCAATTCTTTCAGCAGTGAAGTGACATGTTGGCGATACCCTGCCCCAGTGAGCACATTTTGCAGCAGCTGCAGCTTCTGGACCAACTTCAAGGGCAGCCCCACATAGACTACATTACAGTAATCCAGCCTGGAAGTTCCCAGGTTACAACAGTGATGAGGCTATCCTGGTCCAGAAATGGCTGCAGCCATCTTATCAGCTGAAACTGGTAAAAAGGCACTCCTAGCCACTCCTAGTTTAGGGATGAGGAACTTGCTTCCTTCCAGATGTTGTTGGACTACAACTCCCATCATTCCTGACCATTAGCCACTCTGGCTGGCTGGAGTAGATGGAAGTTGGAGTGGAATAACATCTAGAGAGTACAGGTTGCCCATCCCTGGTCTGGGAGTATTTTCCTCTTTTCCTGTAAGAACATAAGAAGAACTCTGCTGGATCAGGATAAAGGTCCATTTGGTCCACAGCATCCTGTCCCAGAGTAGTGAACCAGATGCTTTTAGGAAGATCACAAGGAAGGCATGAAGGTGATATTAGAAGGTGATATAAACCTAGAGGCTGCTCTTAGGCATCATATAGCCACCGTCTCTTTCCCTTACCTGTGATTAAATTGTCAACTAGTGTGGTAGGAACACAGAAGATGCCCACCAGCAGATCGCTGATGGCCAGGTTGAGAATGAACAGGTTGGTGACAGTCCTCATCCTGCTGTTTCTCAGCACAATGCAGCAAACCAGGCTGTTCCCAACCATGCACAACGCAAAGATGAACAGGTAGGCGACAATGTAGACGGCTGCAATAGATAGCGAGTGCTGGTAATAGGGGGAGAAAGTCATGTTCCTTTTGGCATTTCCCAAGGAGGAGATTGTTTGGTTCATGCTACCTTCAGGAGCCTCCATAGCATGGCAGGAATTTGGCTCTCACCTGGGAAAAAAGAAAAGAAAATTACAAAAGTTAGTGTGGGTGGCTTAGATGAAACAAGGTACAAGGTACAAAATTTAGCTTCCTTCAGAAATGCCTCCATGCATTCACTTTACATGGGGGGGGGAAGCAGAGTCATGTCTGCTGGCCCCACCGGAAACATCATCAGCTCCACCCCTTATCCTTGGATGTTTTAGAATAAGGTCTGAACAAGGAACCTATACATCAGGAGCAGGGAACCTTTTTCAGCCCAAGGGCCACATTTTCTTCTGGGCAACCTTCAGAAGCCACATGTCAGTAGTGGGAGGGGCCAGAGGCAAATGTGGGTGGAGCAACAGAAGTGAAATTTACCTTTGTGCAATAGGTTAGCTCCCTCTCAATTCTCCATCTAGACAATCAAGAGGCATTATCAGAGTTCACGGACACTTTCCAGCCAGGCAAACATTGAGGGCGTGAAGCAGGGCTAGTCAGGGGTTTGGCTGAGGAGAGTTCTGAGGGCCAGATAGAGAGAACTGGAGGGCCACATTTGGCCCCTGGGGCTGGAGTTCCTTGCCCCTGCTGTACATGTACAGCTATATCAACATAGGTTTCTTCCATGTGATTGGCAGTCCTGCCCAATCAGCTTTCATGGAGGACTAATCATACACAATCAACTTCCATAGAGCGCTAATAATACACAATCAGCTTGCACAGAGTAACAATAATACACCATCTGCTTGCATGGAGCACTAATAGCACACAATCAGCTTGCATATGAAGTGCTAACATCCCATCAGCTGCACATGCTTAGGCTCTCTGTTCAGATCTTCTGCGGAATATGCAGAAGTCAGGGGTGGGTCCAGCATGGATGATGATGTTGAAGATGGAATGAGTAGCACACTAGGCTACTCCCTCCCCATGTGGAAGGATTTCTGAAAGGGGCTCTTGTAATTTGTCATGAAAGCATTGTTACAAGGCTATGTGAAGTCATGTTTAAGGTTACTATAGAAACTTTTTTTAGAAGAGGGAACATTCTGTCTCTTCATCTTCTTTTTAAAAAGGAAGACCACCAAGAGTCATCATCTCAGCTCAAGGACACATTTAGGCCAGGAAAAACACTTGAGGAGGATTCAGAGCAGGGCAAGGGAGGGACAAAACCTGGGGAGAGAGAAGGGGGTCTGGACAGACAGAGATGCCTGGGGGGGCACATTCCCCATGGCTGTTGTATACTTTGCCCAACTGAAGTCAAAAAGGCCATATGCACACCAGAAACATGCACATACATAGAGAATCCATTCTGTCTCTTTGTCTTTTGCCCATCTCATCCTGTACCTTCTCTTTCTCCAGTGGGAATAACTACAGAGCAATACTTTCAAGGTAGTTCCAGGCATGCAAATCAGTCACACATTTCCTCCTGCGAATGGTGAAGGGAAGTCCATAATCTGTGAACCATCTTGAAGAAGAACTGCCTTGTTGCCACTACAAGCAACAATAGCAACACATGTTTTAAAATCCATTAAAAAAAATAATCCCTCAAATTCTCAGTGGCTCCCAAATCCACCTTGCCTTGCTTACCCTTTTGTCAGCAATTGGTCTCAAAACTGCAGAAATGAGAGAGGTGCCTCTGGATAAGAAACCTGCCAAATGGCAGACCGATAGGTCCACAGGCAGACAACGGATCTGCGCAGGAGTGGCTGCGTCGCTCTCCTGGCTTCCCAGCACCACTATTTGCTGCTGGTTAGCAAGAGGGAGAGCTGGAGGGGCAAGGTGCAGAGAACTCAGCGTGGTGTGGCATGCAGTGGCAGGGACTGCTCCACCACCACACACTGCACCAAGCTCCCTACAACTCATCCCTCTCCCTTTTGGTAAACAGTAGTGACCAATGGTATTGGGAAGATGGGAGAGCAATGCGGCCCCATCCATGCTGCCCCAATGGCCGCTATGACTCTGATGAGAGGCTGGACTTGTCACTTATAATGCTCTGTTCTCTCCTCACTCTAGTGTTTCTTCTCCTTTACTCCATCAACCCCACCCTGGCATTATGGTGCTACAGTAAGCGTAGAGACATTACTTTCGCTTTCATCAGATACTAGTCTACAGCATTTTTTTTAAAAAAAATGTCTAGATCGCCAAGGCACCAGAAAGTGCTTCAAAGGTCCCAGCTTCAATTCATCTTTCCTCATATGGATCCTGCTATGTCTCCGACAAGCCCAAAATCCATCTCAGGCACCTTGCTTCACCTTAGGATTCATGCAAATCTGATGTGTCCCCCTACTTTTTATTATTAAATGATTGTGTTTCTTTTATTGTTTATTGTGTCCTGCCCTGCTATCTGTGCAGGTGGAAATCAGCATATAAACATTTTAATTAATTAGTTAATTGATTGATTGAAGTAGATAGTCAATAGTGCTGATGTTTATGGTAAGAGGGTTTCAACCATTCCACTATCAAGGACTGGCTTCAGGTTTGATGGTGCCCTGGGCAAAGCAACCTCTGTTGGACCCCTTCCTCTGTCGATGGGCTCTGGCAGACCTACGTGGCAGTGGTAATGGGCACAATAGCACTCCAAGCAACACTTGGTGGCTAGGAGATGTCATTTTGAATTTCCCATAATTCTTCAAAGTGATACTTCATTGAGGGTATTCTGTGAAATTAAAATGGCATCTAGTTGCTTTGAGCACTGGGCCAGAAAAAATACTACTACTACTACTACTACTACTGCAGGGGTGAGACCAGATGTGAGCAGTTGGCCCTGCTTCAGCACTGGGGCACTGGCAGCTGCCCAAGGATGCCAGGTACTGACACCAGCCCTGACACTGACACATGAAGCAGTGCCCATGGGGAACTGCTTTTCTGGAGCCTCTGAGGCTGTAATGTTGTCCCTGACTCCTGAGGACAGAGGTGGCACCCTCTGATGTACTTGCAAGAACCTGCCAAGATACGGACATTTGGCATGCATTGAAATGAGGTAAACAGCTTATTAATCACCAGGCAGGACATTAATTAGGAAAACAAGGACAAGAGGAAATGCATCCAGGAGTGCAGACATAATGCCCACCACAACCGGCATTCCATTACTGCTCTGTTTGTGTAATTAGCTTAAGCATGTAATGAAAGCAACTGGTCCGCTTTTATCTGGGGGAGGATGACATTCAGCCTTGTAATTATTCTCCTGTTTAATAAGCAGGTGACATGTCGGGGTTTTTTTTTTATCAGGCTTCCTCATTGCAGTCTCTGGGACTAAAAAAGCACATCTTTATCAGTGGGGATGAGGGGAGGAAGTGGCTGTCTCAGCTGTTGGCTCCTTTCTCAGTATTTCAAGGAAAGCCAATCTTTGTAAGGACGCAAAAGCAAGCATCCTTTCTTTTTCCTCAAAGGGGATTGAAGGCAGGTGGTTGAGGTGAAGCAGAGACACACAGAAGAATAAAAGGGCTTGTTCTCCTGGCAATATATATACAGTATTTATGAAGAAGCCTATACTTCTGCAAGCTGTAAGATAAGGTAAAACGCCTGGCTATTCAATTCAGGCAGGTGTGTGTGTGTGTACACACACCACACACACACACACACACACACACACGACTCCCCAGTTAGCATTGACCCTTGACAGGGTCTTTTCAGTCGCAGTTCCCCTTAGCGGAATGCCTTCCCTGGTGAGATGTGTCTGTCTCCCTCATTAAACCCTTTCAGGAAGAATGTCCTGTTTGCCTAGGCATGCTGAAGCTAAGCAGGGTCAGGCGTGGTCAGTGCCTGGTTGGGAGACTGCCTGGGAACCATATGTAAGCCACCCTGGGTTTGTATCATGAAAAGAAAGGCAGGATATAAATGTAATAAATAAATAGACTATTATTGGCATACCCTGAAATCACTGATTGGGAGAATATTTTTAATTGTATATAAATTAAATCATTGTCATCATCACTGTGTCTGGATCTATTCAGCAGCTAACTATGGCTCAGCTCATGTGGTGGGCATGACCCAAGAGTTTCATCCCACAGAGCCTTCTGCAACATCACCAATGACCCTTCAGCACATCTCTTGGAGTGTGCAGTTCCATTGTTCTCTGTGTCCCAATGAACACTAAGGGTATGCCCAGATTTATTAATTTTTTTGGATGGGGGTGCACGGGTGCAATCACTAATAGTTGCATGAGCAGAGGCTGGAGCAACGTGTGGGTTTTTAGATTAGAAAAAAAGTTAGAGGGGCATGAAAGATATAAATATAGAATTATATAGAGTGTTGAGGAAGCAGACAGGGAGAAGATGATCTCTGTCTCTCCCTCCTCCCCTAGTACTGGGACCAGGGGTCATCCAGTGAAGCTGCATGATGGGAGATGCAGAGCTATTGAAAGGAAAGACTGCATCACACAGTGCAGAGCTAAACTATGGAATTTGCCACTGCGAGATGAAGTGATAGCTGGCAATTGGGAGAGCTTGAAAAGGGGATTAGACAAATTCACAAAGGATGAGGCTATCCATGGCAACTAGTCATACGGGCTCGGTACTTGCAATACCAGAGGCAGTACGCTTGAGAACATGAGCAGGACAGTGCTAATATGAGGGAGGGACCATAGCTCAGTGGTAGAGCACCTGCTTTTGCACACAGAAGATCCCAGGTTCAATCCCCGGCATCCCCAGGTAGGGCTGGGAATGTCTCCTGTCTGAAACCCTGGAGTGTGTGCCAAACACTCTGGACACTACTGAGCTAAATGGACCAATGCTCTGACTCAATATAAGACAGCTTCCCATGTTCCTATGTTGCTCACGTCCTGCTTGTGGGCTTCCCATAGGCATCTGCTTGGTCACAGAAAGCTGGACTAGATGGGCCCTTGGTCTGATCCAGCAGGGCTTTTCTTGTGTTCTTAAGTGGCCAGTTCAGATAGTGAGCCTGTGTCCTTCATTTACCAAATAAATAAATAAATAAATATATCGTGGCATTGCCTGCCGAGAACATGTCAAATGAGGAGATGCATTTCTCCAGACACACAACAGCACAGGCCATGGAATTGTAGCCAATTCCTACAGCACGCTGACCCATCACACATCTGCTTCATAGATGCCCCTCATTCACACGTTGAAGGAAGCACCAGTGTAAATGCAGACAAGCATGCTTGCTGACCTCTCACGGGAACTGCTTCTTAGGGCCAAACTAAACGAGATGTGGCATCTCTGATTGTGGCTCAGTGATAGGGCACCTGCCTTGCACACAGATGGTCCCAGGTTCAGTCCCCCACATCTCCAGCTAGTGCTGGGAGAGACTTCTTGCCTGGAACCTGGGAGAAGTGCTACCAGTCAGTGCAGACAATGCTGAGGTAGAGGACCAATCCTCTGACTCAGTGTAAGGCAACTTCCTCTGCAATTACATTTCTGTGTTCCGTTTTGTCTTGGTTGAATAGCCGCCCAAAATATGGGGTGGGGGAATCAGGGCTGAGACTGTACTGTGTGGGGAGGGGTTACCCCTCCCCTGCAGTCCTGGTGGAAATTCTCCCAGCCAGCTGCCCACCCCAGCTGCTATTGGCTGCAAAAGGAAAGCTCCTGTCAGCTGATGCTATTTAACAAAGAAAGAAACAGACACATGAAATGCAAGTACCAACTCGAGCTATAAATTGTCCTGCAGTTAGTGTTGACCCTCTTCTCCCAGTAGCTCACTTCTGGGCTTGGCTCCTCTGTCCATCCCTCTTCCATCAGGGCCTTTTTCTTTCTTTTTTCCATTTGAAAGCAATCTTAAGGGCCAAACCACACAGGATTTGCTTTGCAGATGGCCCGTGAGTGCAGTGATTGTCCAAAGATTGCCCATGGGAGAGGCGTTGATGTGGATCAGGACACAAGCTTGGGGGGTAGGAGGTCTTTAACCCTTTGCACCCTAGTATGATCCAGATAAGGGTGCCACCCTTGCAATTTTCACGGAAGGAAAAAAAAGAAACCATCAAAGACCGCGAGATCTTTTTATCTTATGCAAATTGCCATTGTGAGGTCCCCCCTCTCCCAGTTCTCATCAAGTCCTAGGAAGGGCCATCGCTCACTGGTAGAGCATCTGTTTTGCATGCAGAAGGTCCAAGGTTCAATCCCCAGCATCTCCAGGTAGAACTGGGAGAGGCTCCCTGCCTGTAACCCAGGAGAGATCCTGCCGGTCGGTGTAGACAGTACTGAGCTAGATGGACCAATGCCCTGACTCAGTATAAGGCAGCTTCCTATGCTCCATAATGGGGGACAACTTCTTATCCTCCTTATTCGAGTCCTGATTCATGTAGGACCCCTCATGCAATATGAGTAGGAGGTGAGAGAGAAAGTATGTTTATGCTCAAAGTAGATTAAACGCCACCTGTAGTTTGGCCCTTAGTAAATTGATTTGGCAAATGGTCTGGAGTGGGTTTTCTGCCTTAGGTTGGCATCTCATCTGTATCCTTTCCAGCAAAGCCACATTCACACATGCCTTGGCAACATCCAGGTGAGGTCCCCGCAATGCACCCTGCATGCCTCTGAAGTGTGTTCAGAAACTCTGTCTAGTCCCCAAAATGCAGCTGCGAGATCCTTATCTAAGACTTATCATTTGCAGCATATTTCATTCAATTGGTTTATTTTTATTGGTATCAAGATTTATATAATGACTTATTGCTGAAGCCTCATGGTAGCTAACGACAATAATTATGTTTTTTACAAAAAATGAAGAAGAAAAGCAGCATCAGGGTTAAAAACACCACCACCACCAGAATAGCAGATAAAATATAAAACAAAAGCAGCCAAGACACTAATTCAAGGGGGAGGCGAGAACAAGCCAAACAAAGAAATCCGATATCATATAATTCCAATATCGTGCCATCAGGGACTCAGGCCCTGGACTTGTATTCACTGCCAGCTTGAAACATGTGGAATATTAATAAAGAATATGGTTCCAATGGGTGTGTGAAAAGTTCATTTCCCTACCTACTGAGGGGTATAAAAGACTGAGAGCTGGCATGATGAAGTGCAGGGGTAAGGAACATCTGGCCCTCCAAATGTTGCTGGACTCCATCTCCTATGATCTCCTAGGTTGTCCCTAGACTATATGGGCCTTTGGTTTAATCCAGCAGGGACTGGTAGTTCAGAGGCATGCTGCAGGGGTGGGGAATCTGTGGCCCTCCAGATGTTGTTGGACTCCAACTCCCATCATCCCTGATCACGACCGCTGCCATAATCTCTGACCACCGGCCCTGCTGGCTGGGGCCGATGGGAGTTGGAGTCCCAACAACGTCTGGAGGGCCACTGGTAATCCATCTCTGATGTAGTGGCTAAGGATGTCAGATGTCAGGGGTGTAGTTGTCCAGGGTCTCAGGGGGTCTTAGACCTCTTACTTTTTGGGGAGCAGGGTTCCAGCAGGGTCCCTGTTTCCAGCATCCTGAAAGCCAATCAGGATGAAAGGGGAGCGTATTTGTCATTAAGAAGAGTCTTCTAACATGCTTCCTTGTCCTTTCCTGCTGTTTGGAGCCTATCTGAGTGAAAGGAGCTGTCAGCCACGGAGAAGATTCGTCTCAGTAGCTAACATCCCCCCTTTCATGCTGACTGGCTCCTAGAGACGTCTGTTATTGTGGGAGAAGGCATTAACAAGGATCTCATTCTCAACCCAGCATCAGAAAAGGGTTTGTGTGTCTGTAGATATAATGAAGGGATCCAGCACTTCTGGATTTGTCACAACACTACTGGGTAGCATGGGAAGTCCTTGGTTCCAAATCACTCCTGCCCTCTTTCATAACCTAAAGGCAGTGGTGGCTGATGAAGCTAGAAGGAACGGAGAAAGGAGAATTCCCACCCTTTGGGGTAATTGTCAGGGATGCAGAGATTAAATGTCCGGAGCATTTCCGTCAGCACCATGGAAGCTCAGTGTTGCTGATTGGCTAGCTGCTCCAAGTGCAGGCTGCTAGTGTCAGCACAGGGGCTAGCCAGTCAGCAACTGCATGCTTGCACAATGCTGACTGAGGCTTCTGCCTGACTCCATTGACACATTATTGCTGTTGTTGTTACATTTGTATACCGCCCCATAGCGAAGCTCTCTGGGCGGTATACAACAATTAAAAACATTAAAAACAAATATACAAATTTAAAAACACTTTTTTTTAAAAAAAACAATTTAAAAATACATGCTAAAATGCCTGGGAGAAGAGGAAAGTCATGACCTGGCGCCGAAAAGATAATAGTGTTGGCGCCAGGTGCACCTTGACCTTTTAATGGTTGTCAGTAAGGATAGAAATTCCCCTTTCCCATTCTGTTGCCTCTCAGCCGCAGCCAGATTTCCTAAACCCAACCACTATAGCAATAGGCTGGCCACTATGGTCATTTTCAGATGACCCATTTACTAAGCATACATCCTGATTTGTTTGCACAAAGCTTGCAGGGTGGTTTGACAAGGTTGGCTACTTACTGAGCATCCTTTCTGATTTGTTTGCAGGGAGGGTATCAGTTGCTGCATCAAACAAGTGTTATCCTACACTTTCCAGTACATTTTCCCACCTCTTTCCTTATCTCAAAAAGTCTGGCGGGGTTGGGGGGTGGGGAATGATAGGTTTGTTCTGCAAGAGCAACTTCAGTTCCACAACCAGAATTTACTGGTACATGACTGAATCTTGCCCAAATATAGCAACAGTGTGCAAACACCCCAACACCCCCACCTGCATGCAATATGAAGCTAACAATGCTGATCTACCTTACAGGGTTGTTGTAAGGATTGTTGAGACAATGATTACAAAGCACTATAAGCAAGAGTGCAGACTTCATTTGCCTTCTTGCTGAATAACCCCAGCATAGCCCCATACATATGAAATGAAAAATGGGGCTTGCTTGCCAGATATATTCCCCTGCATGCCTTTGTTACTAATTCACTTCCTCTGTTGTTTCCTCCATATTTGGTTTTAGACTGAAAGTTCCTTGAGACAGTGACACATCCTCTTGTAAAGAGGTTTGTTTGTATATGTTTTTGTATTTTTATTATGATATATTGTATTTTATTTTGTTTGTTCACCGCCCTGAGAGCTATTTCGCTAAGGGCGGTATATAAATTGAAATAATAAAATAAATAAATAATAAATAAAGCACCATACACAGTGATGGAATGTAACAATAGCAATGATAGTGGTAGTGGTATTAATGGTGATGTTGTAGAAGAGCCCTGGCTTCAACAACAAAAAAGAACGTGACTGAGCTCTGACTTCTCGCTTTGTTAGAAATTAACCATTAGACTGTATTTATCTGAAATTTCCCCATCCAACCCCTGAACTGGTATAAGTCAGCCCTAAACTGATTGGAAAACACATTTTGTGGTCCATAGGATGGGATTTACCCAGGGGAAGGAACGTGCAGAAGTTATTAGCTGGCTGTTATGTCCCAAAGATTATTAACCAAATAGGCAAGAAACAGTGAATTAAGCAAAGAAAGATAAAACACATCTCCTATATACTAATAATGCATGCTTTCTTTTCTCCTTTCCTAATTCTTTGTTCCTGGAGACAGAGAGAGAGAGAAAATGTTATGTTGCATCACTTCCAATAACTCTACTCATCTACAAGGCAGATCCAATTTTCCTGACTCGAGATGTAAAATTTAGAATGTATTTCTATTACATTCTTTCTTTCCCCTTACCTGCATCCTGCACTGTCCCAGGGATCCTCCTCTGCGGCTGGCAGAAAGACCACTCAACTTTGCTACTAACAGTCTACGCTTCCATCAGGGGAAGAATAGGCAGGTTTAAAATGCAGCAACAACAGAAAGGGATCGAATCATGCCTGTCTGTTGAAGTCAAGAGAAATGCCGCCTGGTGCTGAAGAGGCAAGACCTGGTCTGTTCCAAATGAGAGGAGGTGCTGTGTTCCTAACTCCTGTGCCTATCTAGCCTGCCTCAGCTCTGACTGAATCCAAGAGAATATACAATTCCCTTATCATAAAAGGCAAGAACAGTGATATCACCACAGAAGATTCTGAGCACATGTGTGCAACAGGGACAAACAGAGATTCTCTGTTTCTGCACTTAACTTTGCTTCCCATTCACAAAATAATACTTGTTGCATTGCAGTTGTCAACGTTATTTGGTGCAGTCATTCCTTCCTTTCCCTCTTGTTCCCCTTTTCTTTCTACAGCTGATCAAATGACAACAGATTGCAAGCCTTACCCCTCCTCTAAAAAGGGGGGGGCAGTTCTGTATCTTTCATCCTTTCTTTAATTTGGAAAGCTATAATGCAATAGCATTAGGAGACTTGGTTTTGTCCTCCAGCAAGGATTTTTTAAAAAAAGTCTTACTGTTGTCATTAAATGGAATTTCTGGTAAGCAAATATTGACTACTTCACTCTCCCTCTGGCCACTTACCAGTAGGGGAAATGGGAATGACAGTAGTTTGGCCCAAGGGAGTAGCAGTTACATTCATAGACCTGAACAAACTAAGGCAGTGGAGACGGGCAGCTCCAAAGTCAGTGGGGCAGTGAATCTGCTCCGGGTTTTACTCTGAACTTTCAAGGAGCAGATTCACTGCCCCACTGAAATCAGCCACCAGTCTCCACTGAAAAAAGGAACAAGATTTTAAAAAAACTTTATCCAAATACTTGTAGCCCACCCTATATCATTAAATGTCCAAATAGGGTACATATAATATAAAACAGGGGTAGGCAACCTCAGGCCTAGGGGCTGACTGTGGCCCTCCAAGCCTTTCTAGGTGGCCCTCCAGACTCTCACCAGACCATGTCCTTTGCCCAAGCCACACCCCTTTGCTGAGGCCAAACCCATCACCAGTCTTGTTCCATGCCCTCGAGTGCTTTTGCCAGCTTGTATTGTGTTCTTGAACTGTCATAATGCTTCTTTGCTTGCTTGGAAGGAGAAGTGTGTTTGTGTGGATTGGTGTAAAACCCACTCTGGTTTATGCGTGGCTGGAGTGTAGCCTACCATATAAAGAGTCACATTTCTTGATAAACTCACTTTTGTGTCTGGCCACACTTTTCCCTGGCATAAGGCCCCCAAAATGTCCCCCCCCCAAAAAAAATACCAACAGTCTTACACAGCTGAATGGGAAGAAAAGTAGAAATTAGTGGGCACAAATCCTTTATGTGCCAAAAGGAGTACATTTCATCTGCTCCCTGGGCTCTGTCCAGGTCCTGAAGGTCCAACCACTGTTGTTCCCAGAAATCCTGACTGATCCCTTCTGCCCTCTGCCCCAGATTGCCCACCTGCTTCATCAGGACTGGATGCTTACCACTTACAACTCTCTTTACAACTATGATTTAGCTCCAGCCTATACACACACACACATACTGCCTTTCATTTGAAAGCACCAGACTGTGCACTGTTTAAAAAATGCATTTAAAATTACAACACAAAAGAAAATATCTTGCATCATCCCTGACCATTGGCCATGCTGGCTTGGGATGATGGGAGTTGTAGTCCAGCAAGATCTGGAGACAGTTTTGGCTACCACTGTTGTAGACCTTTCCAATCCTTCTAAAAGTGCATATAGTGACTACAAAGACAGAAGAGTGGGGAACTCCCTCCCCAACCAGGTGTGCCTGGCAACTTCATTGTTCAACTTTCGGCAAATGCTGAAGACGCACCTTCGACACGTGAGATGTATATTTTTAGGACCCACCCTATTTTCTGTGATGTGGTTTCTTACTGTTTTATTATGTGTTTTCAAATTGTTGTAACCCACCCTAGGATCTCTAGGTGAAGGGCAGGTAATAAATTCTAATTCTAATTCTAATTCTAATAATAATAATAATAATAATAATACCCCCTGTCCCATCCTCTCTGCAACTTTCACTGTTGATTGGCTCCACGTGCAGAGAATCTACAAACATATAAGCTGTATGCACTCCAAAAATGAGAGACCCCCAATTGCACAGAGGGAGAGAGCTGACAGGCATAGTTTCTGTGCATACAAAACCAATGAATGAATTGAGGTTTTGGACAAGGACAGCTAGCATGATCCCTCTCCACATGCTGACTTTCAGAAAGCCTGGAAAGGACTAAACCAGGGTTGGGAGATAGCCCAAGGGCAGCATTCCCTTCTGAGCAACCTTTCAGGGGCCACATACCAGTGGCAGGCAGGGCCAGAGCCAAAAAGTGGGCAAACGAAACAATGTGAATGTTTCCTTTGTGCAGTAGGCTAGTTTCCATGCATACTCACACACCTCTCCCTATTCTCCATCCAGGCAGACAAGAGGCATTGTCAGACTTCAAGAACACATTACGGACAGGCAAAAGCATTTGGGGTGTGAAGCAGGGCCAGTGAGGGGTGTGGCCTTAGGAGAGTTCTGGGGGCTAGATAGACAGGCCCGGGGGGCAGCATTTGGCCCCTGGGCCTGAGGTTGCCCACCCATGGGTTAAACTCTATGACCAATTAATAAGGTAGAGATATGCCTCCTTCTAGAGGCAAGGAGCACTGGGAATTGAGGTTCTGATGCCAAACAGAGGAGCCTAGAGGGGCACTAGAAAATCTCAAATCCCCCCAGTGTTCACCATGCATAGACGAAGCATCTCCAAAACAGCAACGTGCACTTGTCATCACCGCTCGACTGGGTCTCTGTATGGCCAGATGTAATTTCCAAGGCAGAATGCGAATCGAGATAGGCCTCCAGTCAGGAAGGCACACAGAGGCTGTCAGACTGTATTCTTGGCTGCCCTCACAGCTCACCCATGTCAGCAACACAGAGAGAGGGCCTGCTTCCTAGAAGCAAGAGAAAATTCACTGCTTTGGAAACTCAAATTGCCCTGAATTTCCGCCTAGCCTCCCGGCCACCTTGCAGCTCACTAGCTTTCTTTTTGTTTGTCATGGAGGGGAAGAAGCCACCTGAGATGAAAGTCAGTATGTATTCCTGTATCCTGACAGTGGGGAACCTTTTTTGACTTAAGGGCCATATTCCATTCTGCGCAATCTTCCAGGGGCCACATGCCAGGGGTGGAAGAGTTCAGAGGCAAAAGTGGGGAGAGCAATGAATGTAAACTTTACCGTTTCTAAAACAAAAGGCTTGTTTCTGCACAAATTCACTTACCCTCCATCCAGATAAGCAGGACTCTTTATGAGAGCTTGAGGATGCATTCCAGCCAGGCTAAATAACTCAAGGAGCATGCAAAGCAGGGTCAGTGAGCGGTGTGGCCTGGGGAGAGAGTCTCAAGGGCCAGATACAATGGGCTGGAGGGCCACATTTGACCCCCACCCCAGGCCTGCAAGGTTGTTTGAATATTAAGCAGGCGCTATCTTTTCGGCACCTTCTGAAGACTTTCCTCTTTCAACAAGCCTTTTAAGTTGAGGCCTATCCCAGTCTGCATCTGTGTCAGAATTGTTTAATATGTTTTTTAATAATGTTTTTAACCCTTTTTTAAGGTTGTTTTTTTAATTGTTTTTAATGCTGTTTTGTGTTAATGTATTTTAAGATCTGTTTTTATGAAGTTTTAAAGTTTGTTGGTGCTTTGTTTGCCGCCCTGGGCTCCTGCTGGGAGGAAGGGCGGGATACAAATTAAATAAATAAATAAAATAAAATAAATAAATAAGGTAGGTAGACTGCCAACCCCCCTTAAACCTGGTCACCCACTCTGGACCAAGGGGAAACCCAAAGTGCCAGAAATAGACCGGCCAAGGATTCCAAGAGACAAGAGCCAAAGGTGCACTCCTTGTCTTAGAGCCTTTGGCAAAATAACCAAATATACGGTAGTCCGTGGTTAAGTAGCCAAGGTACTGGATTCAGGGCCACACTGCTCCAGCAATGAACACACACTGGTAAATAAGAAGTAGCTTTATTAAATAAAATATAAGTGCACAAAAATAGCAGCAAAATTATTCCTGAAAACCCACACCCAAAGGTAAAATACACAGAGAGTTACAGTCGCAGGCAAGACAACAAAACTGTCTAGCCCAGCCTTTCCCAACCAGTGTGCCTCCAGATGTTGTTGGACCACAATTCCCATCTTTCCTGACCATTGGCAATGCTGGCTGAGGCTGATGGGAGTTGTGGTCCAGCAACATCTGGAGGCACACTGGTTGGGAAAGGCTGGGCTAGCCTATTCTATACTTACAAAGAGGTAAACAGTAGAATAACTTCATGGTTCTGCATCTCCCCAGAGATGCACAGCCTGGATAGCAGATGGAAAATGGAACCCCACACAGGTAACACCAGTAGGCATGATGGAACCCAGGGGACAAAAGGCTAAAGTTTGGATCCTATACTTATGGGAAAATGTTCAGCAACAGCCAGGAATTAATTAGCCAATCAGGTGGCTTTTAGATGATGAAATGCTTTCTGGAGTTTTTGCGCCTAACTGTCACGTACTCCCCAAACATTCCCAGGCCTATGGCCTTGATGTGCCAGGTTCCACTGATAAGCAGGTGTTCTTGCTTGCAGCCTAATTAACTAGCTTCACTGTGAGAACTGCAAAGTCATACATCTCACAGGCCCCATTTTGAGGAAGATGTTTTCCGCCACAATTCTTTGCCTCTTTTAAAAATCAGGCGTTCTTGACATACAGTAGCACACTCAGGGGCAAAGGACACACTTATAGGCAGGACTGTCTCCAAGTAGGAGGGGGAGCCCAGCAAAGTATCCTCTCATGGGCCCAGTGGTGGCTGGTGGCTGCATGTCAGTGGACAGGGCTAAAGCACCTTGGACAGCTCCTTGAAAGTTCCTACTAAAACCTAGAGAGGATTCCACTGCCCCACTGTCATGGAGCCACCAGCCACCATTGCAGGGGCCCCTTCTGACATGGCTGCCCATCTCACCCCTCAGCAGGCATACCTGTTACTGCTCCTGATGGTGGAGACAGCAGCAGCTGCGCAATCTGTGGTGAGCAGTTGTGAGCTGCCTGCCTCTCTAATTTCCCACAATGCCCCACAGCGATGCTAAGTCAGGGCATTGTGGGTTGTGTAGCTAAACTGGCAGGTGTTGCTCTCAGAGGCAGTGTCAATAGTGTCCCCTGCCAGCTCCTGCCTGAGGATGTTGGGTGATGATGCCAGCCCTGCTTAAGGGTAGGGAGGCCACATTCCCTACTGTTTTATATTTACAGACTGTTGGTCAAGCATCATTCACTTGCTGGTCAAGGATCATTCACTGCCCATTGGGACAGATGGGTTTGAGGACAATCAAGCAAAAAGAAATGAGATAGATAGATAGATAGATAGATAGATAGATAGATAGATAGATAGATAGATAGATAGATAGATAGATAGATAGATAGATAGACAGACAGACAGACAGACAGACAGACAGACAGACAGACAGACAGATAGACAGATAGATAGATAGATAGATAGATAGATAGATAGATAGATAGATAGATAGATAGATAGATAGATAGATAGATAGATAGATAGATAGATAGATAGATAGATAGATAGATAGATAGATAGAGGGGATTTGGCTGGTGTGATCACTCTGAGTAGTCAGGGACTCAAGGACATGAATCATAGAAATGCATGCACAGGAACACTTGCACATCTTTCAACCTGCCTGCCATCTGACATAGAATCACAGAGTTGAAGGGACCTCAAAGATCATCTAGGCCACACACACAAACACACCGCCAATGCAGGAAACCTGTTTCCACAAGAGGCCATCTAGCCTCGAAAACCTCTAATGAAAGAGAATTGACCTCCTTCTGAGGCATTCTGTCCTCATTACTGAACAGTGCTCACTGTCAGGAAGTTCTTGATGTGTGTACTCAAAATCCTGTCTTGCAATTTGAACCCTTGGTTCAGAGCCTCCTTTCTGGAGCAACAGAGAACACATCTTAACTTAAATGACAGTGGATGGTTTTGTGAACAGGCAATTCACCTGGAGGGGTGGCGTCTGAGACAAATGCTTGGCTGGAATCTGTGTGTTTGAGAGAGAAAAGGCCATTTTTGAATGAGCAGACTGTGTGAGTACAGGTGTGTAGCTTCTAGCTCAAGTCAGGGTGCAGCTTCTTTTCGCATGGGAACTGCATTCTGAGGATTCGCTGCCTGATTTTAAGAAGAGCTCCTGCATTATATGTAAATAAAACCAATATTACAAACACATCTTACAGGCTGTATCCAACTAGGAACGCAGAGTCAGGCCCTTAGTTCATCTAGCTTCATATTGTCTACACTGACTGGCAGGAGCTCTCCAGAATTTCAGACAGGAGTCTCTCTCCGACTTACCTGGAGACTCTAGGGATTGGACCTGAGGCCCTTTGCATGCAAAGCAGATGCTTTTCCACTGAGCTACGATCCTTCTCCTGAGGTATACTCAGATTAAAATTAATGGACCTAAATTAATCATGTCCATTATTCGCAGTGGATCCACTCTGCATAGGACTAACACTGGATGCAGCCTTTTGTTTCCAGTGCTCTCTCATCCAAAGGAAACTCAGAGCACAATCCTATACATGTCTGCTCCAAAGTAAGTCCCATGGAGTTCAGTGGAGTTTGCTCTCAGGTAAGTAGGCACAGGATTCCAGCCTAAATCTGGTTGCTCCCAGGACTTCACACTGACTGGGGAGCACATAGCAATATTCACCCATAGCTCTCAGTGCCATTGTCCACTACAACTGCCAGGGATCTTCCGCATGCAAAGCATGTGCCCTGCCATAGAACTATGGACCTTCTGCTATAAATATATCCCTGTTACTCATGACGTGAGGCTTGTTCACACGTCACACCGAACACAGGTACACACTGCCTCTACACATGTACAAGTGTTTGTGTAAAAGAGTGTAGCATACTTGTGTAGTTCATTTTTTGTTGGCAGCTCCATGCTGTTTTCCAGGGCTCTAAGTTCATTGAGGAATGCCATTGAAATGTTTTGCCAAATGTCTTTAGTACTTTGATTAGGCCTAAGCTTACATGAGAGTGGGAATTTGTGTGAATATCCCCATCAAAGTTGAAAGGTACACCATTTTTGTTTACTTTTTTAAAGAGATTGTTGCAAAAATATATATGCCTATTCAGGGAGCATTGCTATTTAGGAACAGGCTTTGTCTGCCAACCTTGAAGTCATGAGGTTCAGTACATGAACTTTGATTGGCTAGGAACATCCATCAAGGAAATCAAGGAAATTCTGCCCTCACTCTGAATTGGCTTTGTTTGCCCTAAATGATATCAGCATGTAGCCACATCTTATTGGCAGGAACACAGTGTTATTTTGTCACATTCACAACATGATCCCTGATAAAATGTCTCCAATAAGAAGAAATAAGAAATCCCCAACATGGTTTAACAATCGCTCCCTCTTCCCAGGGAACCCTGGAAATCGTAGCTCTGTGGGGGCAGGGGGGAGTAGGGGTCTCCAAACAACTTTCAGCACTCTTCACAAACTACAGTTCCCAGGTTCTTTGCAGGAAGCCATGACTGTTAACGTGGTAGCACAGTGCTTTAAATGTAAGTGCAGATGTGGCCTCTGAAGTGGTGAGAGAGAGGAACTCATCCCCCATTGCCCTGCTGTACCATAACAATTTAATTGCCATGGTGCGGCACAGCAAAGGTGAGAGCATCAGTCTGGTTGTCTCAGCAACAGTGTTGCATTCCCTCTCCCAATAGCCATTCAAAGCTAGGGACAGCCCCACACTATGGGTTGTGTACACCTTCACATCCTTTTCTAGGGCCCTTGGAAAAATCAGCAAAGGGGAAGGGAAGCCCCCTTCCCCCACTTCAGCACAGCTCCAAGGAATTGATTCACAGATCCTTGTAAGAGATGGTGATTCATGTAGCTGTTTCGGTATCAAACAACTGAGGCACAAAGGATCCTTAACACACAAACAAAACGTTAGCAATCAAAGCAAAGTTAAGGAGGGGAAAGCTATTATAAAAAACACAATGGCTGCCCTGGGATTCTTTGGGAGGAAGGGCAGGATATAAATTTAATGAAGTAAAATTGTTTATTGCAATGAAAAGGATAATGATCATACCCCAATGACATATCCCAAAGACACATCCATAGTAGGAAAATCTTATGCAGTCTATGCATTTGGGGCAGTCTGTCGAATGCGTCCAGTCAGTGCAAGGATTTCCACAACAGACCTCCCCCCCAAACACATCTCTTCCCCTCACGCACGCCCTGTGCCCTCCTCAAATCTGCTCCAGATGGTTGGGGGAAACTCTAGAACAGATTTAGGGGACATGAAGGGGAAGTTCTGTTGCACCAGCAGAAATCCTTGCGCTGACTGGATGTGTTACATTCTTAGACACAAAGATCTTCATCAGTGGCCTAATATAACATCTAAGAAACTAAAGATCACAAAGCAGTAGGCTCTGACTTTTGTATATAAAACTTCAGGAAAAGAAGACAGAAACAATTCAGTTCAAACCTCCATTGCAAACAGCTGTTCTGGCTTTGCTGGCATATTCTGAATAATCACTCATTAAAATCATATAACTGTCTGCCTTCAAAAATCCCAGACATCAACATTAACCATACTAAAACTTAACCTAATTATTAATTTCAATACAAACAGTCAATACAAACTCTCCTTCTTTCCCCATCCTAGTTCCAATAGGTGCCTCCCTTCACTCAGTCTCCTGTCTTGGAACATAGCAGGTTGGACATCTAAAACCAATTCACCTGATCTTCTACCATTCCTGCACAACTTCGATGTGATACTATTACAAGAAACGTGGGCAAAGGATGCAATCACACTGGCAGGCTTTTCTTCAATTATGCTCTCAGCAGTTCCCCCCAAAGGCAAAGGTAGACCCAGCGCAGGCCTGGCTATTCTTTTTTCAACTTCTCTAACTGCAACATTTTCCAAACTCTCTTCTTGCGGTTCTATGGCCATGGCTGCTTTGATAGAACTTAAAGACCTGTCTTTTGTAGTGATTAATGTCTACATTCCCCCCTTGCCATCTAGAAGAGAAATCTCCGAGGCTTGGGAGACTCTGGAGTACTATATCCTGGACATTGAAATATGTCATCCATGCACTCCGTTTGTCATATTGGGAGATTTCAATGCCAGGATTGGCCCAAACAGCACCGCCCTCCTCTCCTCCAACCTCTGGGGTTCCACTGATCTTATCGAACAGTGGATTTCCCAAGAATGGTCTTCAAAAGACCTAAAGTCGAACTACACCGGCACCCGCTTGCTGCAATTGGCCGGTTGCTTCAACCTCTCAATTCTGAATGGCCACCACAAACATGATTGCTGTGCGGAATTCACCTTCATCTCGGGCCGAGGCAGCAGCGTGGTAGATTACGCGCTGGTTTCCTCTTCCTTATCCAGTGCTATTGCCCACTTTGCAGTGGGCACAAGACTCGACAGCGACCATCTCCTGTTAATCTTATCAATTTCAACCCGAGATCCGATCCATTTAAAAACCATTTTTACATTTAATCACAACTCTGTTAAGCTCAGACACACAAAGGTCAAATGGTCCCCAAATATCTCTTCTAGAATATCATCCTTTCTGGACTCCACCCTGGCCAAGGAGATCAGAGAAAATATTCTGATGGAGTCAGACCCGCAAACCAAACTTGCTGCATACTCGGACCTGATCCTTGCTTTGGAACCTATACTAAAAAATAACTCCCACGAACCTAATTCCCGAGGCCCTGCCCACTCTGCCCGCTGGTTCGATAAAGACTGCGTGGCCTCTAAGAGAAACCTGAGGAAGATTTATATGACATATAGGATGCTCAATTCCAATCAACTCCCTCCCACATATTACACTTCCAAACGTCAATACAAAGCACTCCTGACTTCTAAAAAGAGACTAGCTATTCAGGCCGGCTGGAAGTCACTAATCAATGTGGCCAAACTCAACGATTCCAAGATCTTCTGGGCCCTGGTCACGGACGCCCTCTCTTCCTCGAATCCAGTTACTTGCCATATTCCCCCCCAAGAATGGGAAAAACATTTTTCAGACCTTTTTAAGGAGCCCACACTTTCTCTTACCGATAAGCTACTCCCCTCTAGACCCTCAGATCTACCCCTCTGGCCTCCAGTATCCCAAGCGGAGATTATGTCACTAATCTATAGCCTGAAGTCCGGAAAGGCTCCAGGGCCTGATGCAATTCCAGCGGACCTTCTGAAGGTGCAAGCTGCATGGTGGTCCCCTCTTCTCTCCAATCTTTTCACCTCAATAAATACCCACAGCAGTATCCCAACAACATGGCTGGATGCCATCGTGATCCCCATCTATAAAAAAGGGTCACAAGAGGATCCCAACAACTTCAGACCCATCAGCTTACTATCTATCGTTGGGAAACTTTATGCCAAATACTTGAACGGTAGGCTGACCACCTGGATCGAGGAGAAGTCCATCCTCGGGCCGGAACAGGCGGGCTTTAGAAAACTGAGATCCACTCTTGACCATTGTGCCCTGTTACTTCATCTGGCCGAAAAATATTCTAGTCTCCACGGGAATGGGCTGTACGTGACTTTCATAGACCTTAAATCGGCCTTTGATTCGATACCCAGAGATAGACTATGGTCAAAGCTCCTTCAAACATCTATAGATAAAAGACTCCTTTTTCTTATCTTCCAACGCTATCAGCCCTCCACCCTTCGTGTTCGTTGTAGAACTGATGGTTCAGTTACCAACCCTATTTTAGTCAATAGGGGGGTGAGACAGGGCTGCATACTGGCCCCTACTCTATTCAACCTTTATCTAAACGACCTGAGCACACACTGTCAAGCAGTTAAGTTCCACCCTCCCAAAATTGCTGAACATGCATGCCCTCTATTACTATATGCCGATGATACGGCTCTACTCTCCCTATCCAAAATAGGCCTCAGAAGGCTATTCCACTCTTACATGGCCTACTGCGATCAGAATTTCCTGTCCATTAATTATTCAAAAACAAAGATTTTGGTGTTTTCCCCTCGGCGCTCTATTCCAGTATGGACTATCAATGGCCAGAAAATCTCCCAGGTCAGGGAATACAAATATTTAGGGGTAATATTTCATTCTTCACTTTCATGGTCTTATCATATTCGCTCCTCTGTGTCCACGGCCAAGGCTACGGTCAAAGTGCTACTCTGTTATTTTTTCTCAAAAGGGGGTCAATTCATACCAGCTGCCATCAAAGTTTTTGCTGCTAAAATCACCCCACAGCTCCTTTATGGAAGCCCAATATGGGTCAACCATTTCTGCTCCAAAGTGGAGGCAGTTCTCTCTAACTTTCTTCGTTCTATTTTCGGCGTTCCCCGATGCGTCCCCAATGCAGTCTTAAGGTTAGAGGCAGGGCTCACATCCTTGGAATGCCAGTCCTGGTCCTGCACCCTATGCTTTTGGTCCAAGCTGGCCTCTCCTAACCTTAAGTCAGATTACGCTACTTACATTCAACAGGATTTCTTTACCAGCTCCTGGGCTAAAGCAGTCCAACTCAAATTCTCTTCCATCGGCCTCCCACTGCTATCCCTAACTAGTCTAGACCCAATTACAACTAAGGCCTCTATCAACAGAAGACTTAAGGATATTGATCTACAAATGGACACAGCTAAGGCCTCCACCTCCTGTTCCCCTTTTCATTTTGGTCTGAGCTTTTCATCCCCTTTCCCTGCCCCATACCTGGCTTTTCTAGACCTTCCATGCTACAGACTAGTCTTCTCACGGGCCAGGTTTAATTGCCTAAAGTCAGCCCTTCTCGAAGGCCGCTTCAGGGACATCCCATATACCAACCGATCCTGCCCCTGCAGCCCCAATGAAATAGAATCTCTTGTGCATGTTCTTTTTATCTGTCCCTTTTATCATATGCCTCGAATTAAGTTTCTAAATACCCTGATTGCCAAATTGCCTCAATCCAGCTCATTTTTAGACAAATTACAGTTTCTTCTAAAAGGGACGGACAAGTATATATCCCATGGGACTGCCAAGTTCCTGCACACAGCTCAATCTCTACGATGCCAACTTTTTTAACCTTCCCTGTTTTTTAATTTTTTAATTTTGTTTTTACCGTTTGTAGTTCGGGTCTCTGACCGCACAATAAATTTGAATTTGAATTTACAAACCCCTGGGTGCATAACAGCTTGTTGCTTTTTAGGTATGGCTATTTTTTATTCTAGATGTGCTGACCTGTTAATGTTATTTATTTATTTATTTATTTTGCTATGTTTCACTTCTTTGATGTTGTATTAGGCTACTGATGAAGATCTTTGTGTCAAAATGCATTTGGTTTATGTCGAAATAAGCTGCATAGCATTTGGCCTATTAAGGATAGATTATTGGAGAGTTTGTGTACAGGATAATTATTACAATAAAGTAATCATATATACAAACACTCCAATAATATGTCCTTAAAATAGCGGAGCTTTGTCATTCTGATTTTCATTGCAGCTTTGGCATTCTGCAAAATTTCTGGGGGCGTTTGCATAAAACCCTTTGTATCCCTTCATCCCTTTCCCCTAGTCTGCAGGCTGCAAAATGACATTTAATCTTCTGGCGAGGCTCATCCTGCATATATAGAATGCATTGTTATTCAGCCTCACCAGCACTAAGCATGTTATTATAACTAATTTACAGAGCCAGATATAGATACTACGAGGATCCCTGAGGCCACCAGGGATCTGTGGCAAATGCTGATAGCTGCAACTATCACGTGAAGCACCAAGTCTTTCTGGAAGCTAGTCTTTGGAGCCTTGGCTAACCATAACAGCAGCCCTGATTGTCATATCCCAGCTAACATCTGGGAGGAGCATTTTCTGGTCATGTTTAAGATCCAAATTCACCAAAATTAAGCTCCCCCCCTTTTTTGTCGACTGACATCCCTGAGTGGCCCCCCGTTGATACTAATACCATTGCAGAATTACTAACTCAAATAAAGGTGGGCAAAGCCCCCGGACCAGACGGTATTCCCCCGAAGCTGCTGAAATGCAATATCAGCTGGTGAGCTCCTCTGCTGGCCTCTGTTTTTACGTTAATTAATAAATCAGGAATAATCCCCGCAACCTGGCTGAGTGCTTATATTATTCCTATTTATAAGAATGGCTTTAAGAGTGACCCGAGTAACTACCGCCCAATCATCTTGTTGTCTATTGTGGGGAAGACGTATGACAGTTATTTAAGCTCAAAGCTGAAACTGTGGTTAAGTGCAAACAACATCTTGGGAGAAGAGCAGATAGGATTCAAACCAGGGTATTCTACTCTTGATCACTGCTTGGTTCTGGCTCATTTAGTGTATAAACATTCTAAGCCTCGAGGGGGTAAACTCTTTACAGCCTTTATTGATTTGAAGTCTGTTGTTGACTCCATCTCTCGCGAATGACTATGGAGTAAATTAGAATCTCTTTTGATAGTGAAAAGGCTACTGTTTCTGATATCCGCTTTATATTATAATACCTCCATTCAAGTCCGATGTAGTCATCTTGGCCATCTTGGCCATCTCTCAAGGGAGATCCACTCCTCACAAGGTGTCAGACAAGGGTGTGTCCTTGCACCCACCCTATTCAATCTATACCTGACTGATCTTCCCTCTGCTTTGGGAAGGATTCAATCCCATCCTTCCAAACTTGGGTTTGCAAAAGTGTTCATTCTGCTCTACGCAGATGACGCGGTTCTAATATCTCAAACCCAGCTGGGTCTAAAAAGACTACTTACGGGTTTTGCGGACTACTGCAAAGGCAACTTTTTAACAATCAACCATGCTAAATCTAAAGTAATTGTGTTCCCCTGGTTTATTGGACCCATCAGAATTGAACAGGTTAACTCCTACAAGTACCTGGGGATTTGGTTCCATTAATCACTTAGTTGGAGATCACAAGCTAAATATGTTAAAGCCAAAGAAGAGAAAAAACTGGGTGCATTAACCCGTTTCTATTTCTCCAAGGGTGGGAAATTTGTCCCAGCTGCAGTTTGTGTTGTAAGATCTAAAATAGCCCCGATGATGCTATACAGGGCCCCAATTTGGACCCCCTATTTCAAGGGACTGCTTGAAGGAACTCTCCATTTCTTTTTGAGATCCATATTTGGTGTTCCAAGATGTGTCTCCGGAGCTACTCTCATGTTGGAGGCTGGCCTTAATTCCATAAACTATCTAGCATGGATGTATACTATTCAATATTGGCTACGCTGTTGCTCCATGCTTCCTTAAGATTCATTTACGAGACAGGTCCTGAGTGCTCCCATCAATTCATCTTGGTCCAAATTGGCGTTGGAGAAAATTGCCTCGGTAGGCCTCTCCCCTGCTGACCTGCTTTCTACGGAATTCAATAGGGCTAAGGGAATGGTCAAACAGCGATTAGTTGATATTGATAACCAAGAGCTTCTCGTAGCAGCCTCCGGCCCCTGCTCCCCCCCGTTCACTGGGTCTAATAGGTTTCCCTCGCAAAGAGGAGATGCGCTATTTAAGATGGTTATCTGTCCCTTAGAAGGACCTTTTCCTTGGCTCGCTTTGACGCTTTACCCTCTAAACTTCTAGAGGGCAGATATGATAAAATCCCAAGGAACAACAGATACTGCCCCTGTGACAAGTCTGAAGTGGAGACAGTATCACACGTCCTGTTTAATTGTAGATTCTATGACGGGGCCAGAAAATATCTTTTACACCCCATTCTGCAATCTTTCCCAGGCCGCTCCCCAGTTGCTCTTCTACCAGCCCTCCTCAAGGGCTTTGATAAAGCAACTACCATTCAAGTGGCTAAATTTCTGAACCTGGCCATCGAGGTCAGATCCCATATGACTGTGCACTGTCCTTAATATACGTATTGATTGATATAACCCATTTTAAAGTATATGTTTTATGTTTTGTACCTAGTTTTGTTTTGCAATGGTCTGTTGTCTAAGCAATAAAGATTGTTGTTGTTGTTGATAATTCAGTCCTGGCATTTTCCAACAGGCCAGGTGTTTGTACTGTGGCACAAATAGTACTGGCTGGTCCATGGTGTTCTGGTACTGAAGCCAATGCTGGTGCAGCAAAGATCCAAAATCTTCCCCTGCGGCTTCTCCTTAGGCAATGTCGATCATAATCTTAACAAAGCATTAGGGTTTCATAACATTCTTGGTGACTCCATTTGCACTTTTCCTATTAAAAGATTTAATCAATGTTTATCCCAAGACTGAGTGTGACATTTTATAACGTGGATAAGCAAGGCATATCAACTCATTTGAAATGTGGTGTTGGAGGAGAGCTTTGCGGATACCACGGACTGCGAAAAAGACAAATAATTGGGTGTTAGAACAAATTAAACCAGAACTATCACTAGAAGCTAAAATGATGAAACTGAGCTTATCATACTTTGGACACATAATGAGAAGACCTGATTCACTAGGAAAGACAATAACGCTGGGAAAAATAGAAAGGAGTAGAAAAAGAGGAAGGCCAAAGAAGAGATGGATTGATTTCATAACGGAAGCCAGACCTGAACTTACAAGATCTGAACAGGGTGGTTTACAACAGATGCTACTGGAGGGCGCTGATTCATAGGGTTGCCATAAGTCAAAATCGACTTGACGGCACATAACAACAAACCAAGGCATAGGACACGCACCACACAATCAGTTTGTAACGCTCAGCCAAGCTAAACTATTCTACACATGCAATCGTCAAACTTTCCATATAATATCTCCATATAATATTTGCACAGCTGGTCCAGGGCCCCGATCCAGGGTTCAGGATCATCCCCAACCCAGGAAACACCCATGCTGGAGCCAGCCTCAAATCAATTTGAGGGCGGGGCTAATATTTAATTAAGCCCCAATTAAACATATGGTTGAGAGGGGACATAGGAAGATGGCAGTGTCTCCCCCCCCACTCTCCTGGCCAAGAGCAGAAGAGCTCAATGCTGCTGGGTGCTGCTTTATAGAGTCATAGAATACTAGAGTTGGAAGGGGCCTCAATGCAGGAATCCAACTTAAAGCATAAGAGGCAGGTGGCTGCCAGCTGCCTCTTGAATGCCTCCAGTGTCAGAGAGCCCACTACCTCTCTAGGTAATTGGTTCCATTGTCGTACCACTTCTTCCTGATGTTCAGCCAAAATCTGGCTTCCTGTAACTTGAAGGCACCTTCTCTGCGGAGAGCCAGAGACTAAGGAGGAGGAGGAGGTTGACAGCCAGGGCCACCATCTAGAGTGGTTGTAAGTAGGAAGGAAGGAAGGGGGCCTGGAGAATCAAGGTTGGATTTCCTCTGTTCATTTTTGAGGTAGGGCTGTAGCTCAGTGATAGAGCATCTGCTTTGCATGCAGAAGGCAGCAGGTTCAATCCCTGCCATCTCCACATATGGCTGGGAAAGATTTCTGCCTGAAATCCTGGAAAGCTGCTGCCAGTCAATGTAGACAATATACTGACCTAGATGGACCAAGGGCTCTCTCATTATATGGCAGCTTCCTGCATTCCTACAGGCTTAAGGAAAAAGACATAAGAAAAAGCAAGCAGGTAGTATTCTACAGAGCTTGGAAGTAAGTAGTCACAAGTAATGAATTACTTGTAATTCATTACTTTTTTGAGGAACGAGTGGGTGATTCCTTTACATTTTGATTGTAATAGAATGAAGAGTAATTTTATTACTTTTGTAGAGTAATTGTAATGTTTCCAGCATTACTTTTGGGCATTACTTGCAGGGGCAAGCAGGGGAAATCTTTTGCTCCTCTGATTTGTGGATGAAAATCATGTGCCTCAAACTGGGCTTCTGAGCAGCGTCGCTCTTCCCTCATGCTCTGTGGGTGAGTAGGAGGCGACGAGGGGGGAGGTAGAGAGTGAGAGACAGGGTGGAGTGGAGAAAACAATTGTTTAAAAAAATGGATGGTGGTGGTGAAGAATGGAATGGAGGGGAAAAGGAGCCGGAGGGCAAGAACTTGGATAAAGGAGGAGAAGGAGGCAGCAGCAGAATGGAGATAAAAAACTGTGGAGGTGAAAGATGACACGTGTGTGTGTGTGTATACTGTGTTTGCACTTGGCACACAAAGTGGCCTCCACCACCCTCTCTGGCTACTGTGCTGCATTTGCAGTATTTTAACTTTTTTGCATCTTGGGAAAATGTTTGCTTGGGTGAGTGTCCCTTAGTTGGTGGCAGGGCAGGGTCTGGGAGGTGGTTAAGTGAGAAAGATTATGCTGGCTGGCTGAGGGGGGGTTGCACTTGGTTTGACATACAAAGATCTGAGTAGTGGCCTCTGCCTCCCTCCCCGCCTCCCTTACAAGCGGAGAGTCCACCATTGCTATCTTATGGATAAAAAGAATTATTCTAACTCTGTATGTGTGCGTTTATTTTTAATGTTGTTTTAGGCTACTTAGATGTGCAGCAGCCAAGGCCAGCACCTTGTAGGTGTTTTGTTTTTTAAAAAGTAACAATGTAATTGTAATTATTACTTCTGAGAAAAAGTAATCAGTTACTTTCAGAGTGGTTGTAATTGTAGCGGTAATTACTACTTTTTTGGACCATGTAATTGTAACTGTAATTTACTACTTTTTAAAAGTAATCTTCCAAGCTCTGGTATTCTATTGACTTGCTCGGTGCAAAGGTTTACATGTACCTTTTAAGTTTTATTATTTAAGTTTCGGCTGCTCTAGAATGGTTCTGTCTCCTTAGGGAGTCTTAAAAGTCCTATTAAAAGTATGCCTGAATAACACCCATTGTGAGCAAGTTGTCATGTGACATCACTCCTGTACAGAGAGGAAGAGGAGCCAGCCAGCCCAGAAGGACCGCCTGGCGCAAATCAGGATTGAGATGCAGAACAAGACATTTAAATCAATAATCAGAACACAAGCTGATGCATGCAGTCAGGACATTCTGGGGTGTGCAGTGCACTACCATACATGCCAGTTCAGAATTAAGCCCTGTTGAGTTCAAAGGGACTTACTCCCAGGCAGTGGAGGCTAGTCCATGAGGGCAACTGCCCCACCAAACGTAGTCTTGATTCCTCCAGGCCCACCTGCCTGCTTTCTTACCACCAGTCCAGGGGGTGGTGGTAGCTGTCAACCTCCTCCTCTTTAGTCTCAGTGTTGCCATTGTAGAGCTCAGTGGGTGGGAGGTGGGGGGAGAAGGTCAGATGGCAAGAGTAGAATTAGTTGGCTCTGCCTATAATTGGCTCTGGCTCTGTTTCCTGTGGGACTCCTCAATTTCTGACCTATCAGTCTCAATGGGCCCCAGTAGTAGCAAATTGAGAAGTGCAGGGTCCCTTCATGATACAGTAAGGCCCCGCTTTTTGGCGTTCTGCTAATATAGCGGCTTTCAATTAGAGTAAGACCCCACTCATATGGCGCTTGTTCCACTTTTAAGGCATTTTTTGGGCGTCAGGTGCCATTCTATTGAATGAGTTCCGCTTTTTGGCTGGCTTTGTTTAGGCGGGGGTCTGGAACATAACCCGCAGTATGAGTGGGGCCCTACTGTAGTCATAGCCACACTCCCTTTCCACTTTTCCTTCTCTCCCTTATTCTCTGAGTCATCTGTGAGTCCACACTCCACTACAACAAGCATCCCTAAAAGCCAATCACCCTGAAAGGGGAGACTGTGTGTTAGCTACAGGGAAGAGTCTTCTCAGTGGTTGGCCCACTTCCTTTCACTCTGACTGGCTCCAATCAGCATGAAAAGACAAGGAATCATCTCAGTGGGTAACATGCTCCCATTTCATGATGATTAGCTCGTATATGGGGACCTCACTGGGACCCTGCTCCCAAAAAAGTAAGAGGTCTATGACCCCCCCCATGACCCTGGATGACTACACCCCTGCTCCCAGGTAAGTGTGTCTTGAGGATTGCAGCCTTGAGGATTCACTCCACCTCAACCCCTGAAGCCTGTTTTCAAGACAGGCAAGCAAAAGGGTACATGCCACACAATGCAATGCAATGACCACTGAGACAAGATTGAAAGTTGCTGTGTAGAATCAGGATGGCATCTCATGACCCTGACATTCGATGTCAAGGTGGCCTAGAGCTACCAAGTCTCTGAAACCATCTGTTTGTTATCTCTTGTTTCCTAGTACTGCTTCCTGGTTGGACACTAAGGTGACAATTCTATTTGCTTGGGAGTACCTTTTTTTTCTTCATTTTTTGCTGGGGTTGGGAGCCAATTGCTCTTTGGCCTCTGTGCTCAGCCTCTCAGGAGTAAGCACCTTTTAGGACAATGAGACGTACTTCTGAACAAGCCTGCCGGAAGCCTCAGGAGGGGAGAGTGTTCTTGCACTCGGGTCCTGCTTGCGGGCTTCCCCCAGGCACCTGGTTGGTCACTGTGAGAACAGGCTGCTGGACTAGATGGGCCACTGGCCTGATCCAGCAGGCTCTTCTTATGTTCTTATGTTCTTATGTTCATGTAAAATATTGATATATTTACTTTAAAATACAATTCTTTTAACAATACAACTTACAAATGTTTAAAACAAAATCCTAACGTTTAAACAAAACACAGGAAGCTGCCACTTACTAAGTCAGATCACTGGTCCATCTAGCTCAGTAGTATCTACCCTGACTGGCAGCAGGTCTTCCAGCTTTCAGACAGAAGTCTCCACCTGCTCTACCTTTAGAGGCTGGAGATTGAACCAGGGACCTTCTGCATGAAAGGCGGATGCTCTACCCCTAGCTATAGTCCATCACACCTTAACGTGGTGAAGGGGTTTGAGAGTGCTGAAGAAGCTGAGAGCAATGCCATCAGGCATCTAGACCAAGAGGCTAGACTCCTAGCAGGGGCACCCATGGCGGAATGGTCAAAGCTGAGACACCAGACTAAGATGCATCCAGACTCAGAGGAAGGCAATGGTAAACCACCTCTGAATACCTCTTACCATGAAAATGGACTACGAAAAAGACAAATAATTGGGAGTTAGAACAAATTAAACCAGAACTGTCACTGGAAGCCAAAATGATAAAACTGAGGTTATCATACTTTGGACACATAATGAGAAGACATGATTCACTAGGAAAGACAATAATGCTGGGAAAAACAGCAGGGAGTAGAAAAAGAGGAAGGCCAAACAAGAGATGGATTGATTCCATAAAGGAAGCCACAGACCTGAACTTACAAGATCTGAACAGGGTGGTTCATGACAGATGTTCTTGGAGGTCGCTGATTCATAGGGTCACCATAAGTCGTAATCGACTTGAAGGCACATAACAAAAACAACAAAGACTAAAAGCCAAATATATCTATGTTCCTGCCAAAGGCACAAAAATGTCAGACAGAGCAGGAATAAACTCTTGGGCACCAGCTCGTCCTTATAAGTGTCTCTGTCAATGGGGCAGCACAGCCTCTCACCTGCAAGCATGCACTGGATTTATTTATTATTTCCTTATTTGTTACATTTTTATCCCACCTTTCCTCCAAGGAGCTCAAGGTGGCATTCATAATTTCCCCCCTCCACATCTCATCCTCATAACAACCCTGGAAGGTAGATTAGGCTGAAAGACAGTGGCTGGCGCAAGTTCATGTAGTGAGCTTCAAGGCTGAGTGGGGATTTCCTAGGTCCTAGTTCAACTCTCTAACCATTCCACCACACTGGCTGGAATGCTAAACACACTTACTTGGAGCAAACTACATTTGAATATGGTGGGACTTCATTATGAGTGGACATGCACGGGACTGCGCTATATAGTCGCAGCTGGAGCAAAGGAAAAACAAGCACCCATGTGGCCATACATGCAAATGCACAAGACTATCAAAGTAGCATGCAAGGGTAAGGTCAGCAGAGGGCACCAGCATGCAACATAAACATCTCTGCATTCTGAAAAAGAATGATCAGCTTAGAGAATGTTATTAATTTCCCCTTTTTTAATGCAGGTTTTGCAGAAAATTGGTTGGCAATTGCTGAGCTGCTTTTTTTGTAATGATTATGCCATTGGATATGCATTTATTCCTGGTTTTGTAAACTAAAAATTGGGTTGGACACTTTGCAGTTTGGCTCAATGTGTCTCTGTGTGTTTCCTATGAGAAAGGCTGGTGCAGGAAATCTGCTACGACAGGTGTGATGCATCTTTGGCCCTCCAGGTGTTGCTGAACTACAACTCCCATCATCCCTGGCCACTGGCCATGCTTGCAGGGGCTGATGACAGTTGTAGTTCAGCAACATCTTGAGAGTCAAAGGTGCCGGACACCTACACTACATCATCCCTGATAGGTGGCCTCCAACTTCTGCTTAAAAACCTTTAGCAATGGAGAGTTCACTGCCTCCGGAGACAATCTGTTCCACTGACAAACAGCTTCTACTGTCAGGAAGCCCTGCCTAACATTTGGTCTAAATCAGGAGTGGTCCTTAGGAGATTTTAATCCTTGAGGGATATATGGAGGTTTTGACACTTGAGAGAGACGTCAGGAGATTTTGATGCTTGGCATTTACAGTTGAGAGATATATTTTTAAGACCTTCTCTTGTTGTGAATGTGATTTGTTTTAAACTGTATTTAAATATTTTTTACTGTTGTGACCCACCTTGGGAGCTGCTAGTGAAGGACAGGTAAGAAATGTAATGATGATGATGATGATGATGACGACAACAACAACAATAATAATAATAATAAGTTGGAGCATGGAACCATCAGTACACTGATGATATTCAGCTCTATTTCTCTTTAACAGGGGAGGGCTTTTACAGCCAGGGGGCCACATTCCATTATGGACAACAATCTGGGGGCCACATTCCAATGGGGGATGGTGCCAGAGGCAAGAGTGAGTGGAACTTTGCCTGTCCCTCTTGGCCTCTCCCATAACTACCATTTTCTGGCTTTCTCCCCTCCTGCATTCCTTATTCAGATTTTGTTCTGTCCCTCCAAGCGATCTATAAAGCCATGTCTCTGTGCTCCACATCTCAGCACCATCATTCCAAATTTTTCCTGTATATGTAAGAGCAATCAGATTGGAATAAAGTCAAATGTGTCAGCATTCTCCTTATAGCAGGGGCGGCTAACCTCTTTGGGCTCGAGGGTCACATCACTCCCATGAAACCCTTTCAGGGACTGCATGCCAGCAGTGGCCATGGCCCAAAGGTGGGTATGGTCATCCCACAGCTGGCATGCATGTGCTCGCACCATACACACACATACATTACACAGACACCAGAGTGCCAGAGCATGCACCCATATCACATACACATACATACAGTGTGCATGTGATCCTCCCCTCCCCACTCCACAGATGATCCATGCAAAACAGCAGAGGCCCTGAGAGGGGTAGTTTTCTAGCTATACATACATAACATTGTCCTTCCCCAGAAAAGACTGATGGGTGAACTCTTTAAGACTCAAGAACCATCAAGAAATACTGTTTCTTCTTAAATTAGCTCTTGCTATTATTGTTTCTTTTACTTTTCTATTCCCCCCTTTTTTCTGTTTGTCTATTTTATTTTATATACATGCATTTTTGTATATTTTTGTATATTTGTATACTTTTAAGTTGAGACCTTATCCCAGTCTGCGTTGGAATTGCTTTTTAATATGTTTTAGCTTCTTTCTTTAAAAAATATTTTTAAAGATGTTTTGTTTTAATGTATTTTAAAGTCTATTTTTATGATGTTTTAAAGTGTTTTTAGTGCTTTTGTTTGCTGCCCTGGGGTCCTGCTGGGAGGAAGGGCGGGATATAAATCAAATATATAAATAAAATAAAATAAATAAATATACTTTCAGTTTTCAGTTTTCTTTGGAAATTATAATCTGTTATAATATATGAATTGATAGATTGGATTTCAGTTTAATTTATTCTTTGCAATCACTCTCTTTTCCATGCCATCTACTTTTGAATGTATTATATATGATGAGTGATGATGAGACAATGCTGAATTGTTCTGAAGCCTATGATGATAGGGCAATGTTTTTTGAGCTCTTTTTTTTAAAAAGAACATTCAAGGACCATAACCATCAAAAGATCAAGACTTTTCCCAACATTGACTGACGGTGGCCAATTCTTTCGAGTTGACACATGGTTTGGGCAGCTTCCTTTTCACTCTCCATAAGGGCATTTTCTTCAATGGCATTTTATACCCGAGATGGCAAAAAGAGGTACAACAGAGCATGAGGCCAGCTGAGTCACGCGGATGTAACAATTACTTTACAGGTATGCATGGAAACATGTGGCCAAGCTTTCATCCACCAACTGATGTGCCAAAGGCACAGTGGGGCACATACAGATGGCCAGGCATGGACCACACTGGATTCACAGCATTGAGGTGGTCTTGCTGACCACCCACGTCAATTCACCCCTAGGCAATAAATCCTTCTTCCATTAGGAAGTTTGGCAATTAAGGAACGCCAGATAGAACCTAATTCATAGAAACATCCAGACGGAAAATTGTAAGTTTGCACTGCTTGAACATCTTGAACATCTTTAGCACACCAATGGAGCATGCACACATGCGTACCTCTCAGTGGAAAGACTATTTCTTTCATGCTCATGAAGAAGATACTACCACATACATAATGGCAAAATAGGTATCTTGTATGCTTATGGTGCAACCTGGAGAATGCTAACTTGGAAGTAAGTTCCTCTGTGTTCAGTGGGACTCGCTCGCTAGTAAATGCATTTCCAGAATGCAGCATTAGGCTTCCAAACTGAAATTATGAACGTCTTCTTAGGTGCCTCCCAAGGTAAGAACATGTATTTCTTACCATAGTTACCAGCCTTTTTACTATCTGCCTTTGACAGCAGCCTGGCACTCAGAAGTTAAGCTGGGAAACATTCCCCATGCCAGTAAACAAAGCTTTGTCACTTGAATTTTCTGCATCTCAAGTTTTTATTCATTTTGTCATTACATTTATGTCCCACCGTTCTTCTAAGGAGTTCACAGTGGCAGACATGGTTCTCCTTTCCATTTTATTCTTACAACAACCCTGAGAGGGAGGTTAGTCGGAGAGACTGTGACTGGCCCAGGGCCACCCAGTGGCTGAGTGGGGATTGAAAGCTGTTCTCCCAGGTCCTAGTCCAAAACTCCAGCTACAACATCACACTGGCTCTCTTGATGTTAAGGGCAGAGGGGTACAAAAAAATAACCAGGCCCAATGCCAGCTGTTGGCCAAGTTAGGGACTGGTCAAGGGCCCCAGAGACTTGGAAGGGTTCCTTCTGGACCCAAGCTGGCTCCCATTCAACACCCTTCTCACCAGGACCTTGAATGCATTTCAGAAGCAGGCAGCGGTGCTGTGCTTTTGAATGGGAGACTGCCTCAGCTCCCATGTGGTAGTCGCCCACCATTTTAAATTATCCAAAATTATTATTTTATTGTTTATTGAATTTAAATCCTAGCCTTCCTCCTGAAGAATCCCAAGCCAACAACACATCAACACAACTTTTAAACAACAGCAACAAAAAGCAATCTAAAAACTATTACAGGTAAAAACACTCTAAAAACATTTACAGATAAAGACATTCTTCCATCCAGTGATCTTCAGGTTGTTAGGAACAGTCTTCTTCAGCTATCAGATGCCTTCATAAATAGGAATGTTTTTAAATTCCTACTGAAAGTCAGTAATGAAGGAGACAGATGCACCTCGCTGGGGAAGGTATTCCACAAATAGGAAGTCACAACTGAAAAGGCCCTGTCATGGGTGGAGTTACCAACAGTACTCTTTTAAGAGTACATGTACTCTTTTTGAGATGGTGCAACAGCATACTCTTACTTTTCACTGATCGAAGCCAAATGTACTCTTTTTGAAATGACAAAATGATGGTAACCGTAGTCACGGGTCAACACTAACCAGCGCTCGGTGGCTGCGCCACCAGCAAGACCTCACCTGCCCTGACCCATAGATCTATGAAATAAGTCCAGGGAATTACATTTTAACTTATGATGGCAGGCAGCCACCACAGATGAGAGCTTAGCTGAGCTGAGCTCCCATTCCAGAGTGCTGCTGCCTGTCTAACCACTGAAGCATGTCTGGAGCTCCAGTGGACAATGGTAAAGTGGTGCAGCAGTGGCAGAGGAAGCACATGGTGGCCACCACCACAACTACCACAAGCAGGGCTTGGTCCTGGCCTTGTTGGTGGGAGTATTGGAGGCCCACTGTTGGCACCATGCCAACGGCCTTCCAAAGACTGGTGCTGGCCCTGAGGGTGACAAGCCTAGACTTTGCCAGTGTTTAATTGGGAAAAGTGGGTAGCTGATGCTCAAACCTGATTAGATGGCTCAGTGTCTCTACTCATTTGTTTGTTTCATTAAATGTACATCCCATATTTCCTCCCAAAGAAGCCCAGGCCGACAAACATACCCTGTTGAAACATCTACAAGCAATGCCAATACAGATGCAGACTGGGAAAGATCTCTACTTTAAAAGGCTTGTTGGAAGAAGGAGGTCTTGAGTAGGCATCGAAAACACAACACAGATGGTGCCTAATATTTAAGGAGAGGAAAGTCCAAAGGGTCAATGCCACAACACTAAAGGCCCAATTCCTATGTTGTGCGGAACGGACGTCCTGATGAGATGCCCTCACCCGCAGAGTACAGTGATGGATGAGACATATAATGGTTGAGATGATCTTTTAGGTATCCTGGTCCCAAACTTTATAGGGCTTTATACACCAAACACGGCACCTTGATCTTAGCCCAGTAGGTAATGGGCAGCCAGCCATATCCATTGGCCTTCAACTAATGGGTTGAAAGGCTGAGTACCCTGTGACCCTCCATATGTTTTTGGACTACAACTCCAAGTGTGAATCTGGTGACGTTGAGGACATTGTACATTATTTACTAAGCTGCCCCCTATACAGGTCCCCAAGGCTTAAATTTCTTTCCTAAATCCTTCGCTCCTTGTCCAATAGTTCTTTCCTGGAGCAGATACGTATTCTGCTAGCAGGCAACAATACATTATAACTACCCAAGTGGCAAAATTTGCTCTAGCTGTGGGGAAACGTAGAGCTAGACACGAAAAAAAAACTTTGTGGGGCGAGTGGGTTGTGCCCCAGCGCCATTCTGGCTGTAATACTTATCCATTAAGTTATGAGGTGAGTCAGTGTATCTTGAAATATGACTTGTATTTTAATTTTTTTTTTTTTACATGTGATGAATTGTGGTAGCCTATGGCTTTGAGCACTAAAGATTCATTTCATATAATTAGAGCCAGTGTGGTGTAATGGTTACGGTATTGGACTATGACCTGGGAGAACAGGGTTCAAATCCCCACTTAGCCTTGACACTTACTGGGTGACCTTGGACCAGTCACCGTCTCTTAGCCTAACCAACCTCACAGGGTTGTTGTGAGGATAAAACCAGGAGGGAAGAACCATGTACACCACCTTGAGCTCCTTGCGGGAAAGGCAGGAAGTAAATATAAGAAATAAAATCATTAAAAATAATAACATGTAAGAAATCAGCCCTGACTATTGACCATGCCAGATGAGGCTGATGGGAGAGGAGGTCAAAGAACATTTGGAGAGCCACAGGTTCCCCACCCCTGAACTAGCGGGTCAATGCTGCTCTCTGTTTTCTTTGTTCTATCTGGATATATTTTCTGTGAAAAAGAGACTGGGAAGAGACCATAAGTAAGGCTTTGATTCTTCCACACACCCTCAATTGTCACCTCAACAGGTGAAGTTTCACACAACTGCAAGGTCACGCAGACACCAAAGAACATACAGAAGAGGAGGCGGAGGAAAAGAGAGGTGAGGGAAAGGGTAGGGAAAGCTGCCAAATCTGACACTGCATGGGCTTCACAAGGGGTTCCAAAGGCCACCCAGAGATGGCAGCCTTCAGGATGACTTTTCTTAGGGGAGCACAGGGAAGGCAAGGTAGGCCACAAAAGGGATGGAAAAGACTATGGGTCCAGAACCAACAAGCAACAATAAGAAAACAAGAGGCTGTTGGTCCCTTTGGTGCAGGGGAGGGGGAGAAAAAAGGGAATGTTTAGAAACTTGAAAGAAAAAAAAACAGATCACTTGGGGGGGAGGAATGCATTACCCCCCCCAAAAAAGAGGACATATGAGGACTCAGATGAGCATATAATATGCATGTGTTTACTTGTATGTAAAGACGCACATTTAGGGAAAAAATGCTATAATTTAAATAGAAATACAATAGATCTCATTATAGTGGTGGAGACAGTGCCTGCCAGGTAACTGGTGTGCCTGCTCAGTCTGCTGTCCAAGTGCTAACTGTCGATAGGCAACTTCAAGGCTCTCCTGGCTTTTCCTTCTTAGGATTCTTTCTCTTTAAATTGGACTTGGACTGTGGACACAGCCCCTCAGACAAACAGAGGACTCTCACAGGGACCGCTGTCCTTTGTAAAGTTGGGCCTCAACATAACCGTTAAAGGTGCAAGAGTCTTGTCTTCTTTTGCATCTGGCTGCCCTAGCACACAGGAACACAGAAAGCTGCCTTATACCCGATGGAGACTGGTGGCTCTGATGTCAGTGAGGCAGTGAATCCGCTCTAGGATTTAGTCTGGACTTTCAAGGAGTTGTCTACAGCATCTTGGACAGCTCCTTGAAAATTCAGACCAAAACCCAGAGTGGATTCACTGCCCCAGTGACATTGGACCCACTAGTCTCCACTGGTTATACCGAGTCAGTCCATTGGTCCATATAGCTCAGGATTGTCTACACATCCAGCGGCTCTCCCTGGTTTCAGATTGGGGACATTCCCAGCCCTACCTGGAAATGCCAGGGTTGAACCTGGGAACTTCTACATGCAAAGCAGATGGGCTTCCATTGAGCTATGGCCTCTCCCCAAAGGCCCTATGCACATGTTCATACACCCCATGTGCTGAGGCTTTGAATATGCAATCTATACCCTGAAGGTACTTTTTTTCCAGACATGAGCAGGGCAGACACATGAAAAAATGAGCATGGCCACCTGTGTCTAGCTTGACCCTTGTGCAATCACCTCTTTGGATTCTGAGTTTGACTAGGCATTTATATGGTACATTTTATCCCACCCTTCTTCAGTGTTTCTTTCCCTTCTGCATTTCACCCTTATAACAACCCTGTGAGGTAGGCTAGGCAGAGAAAGAGATTGACTGGCCCAAGATGACCAAGTGAGCTTCACAGCTAAAGAGGGATTTGAAGCCAAATCTTCTCCATCAGACACTCTCTGCTACAACTTGCTGGCTCTTGCATCCTCTCAAGCCTATATTTGCACCCATATGGGCTAGAAACATTACAAACTAAATGCTGAAATTCTCTGGAAATTTAATTCCGCACCTATCACTTCATTCTGTGCTTGTTGTTTTTGTGGAATGTGCATAGGATTTCACAACTCCTAGCTCAGAGAACCCTCTGCAAGCTGACAGCAGGGGATAAAATATTTATATATTTATTTTGCTCCAATGCCTTGGCAGCTTTCAATGAGACAGTTTGAGATTGTTTGGCATAACAAGGGATTAAGAGAAAAAGAGTAAAGAATTACATAAAGCATAACAGGAAAGAGAAGGTATTATAAACTTTGATGAGCAATAAGAAGAGATCAGCAGGAACCGAGTTGGTTATTGACACAGTAAAGTTATATTGAATCTATATGGCTGCAAGGCAGAGTGAGGGATGCAGAAAGGTTTGGATTATATCCAGCTAAGACCACATTCACACCATACATTTATTCCACCATTATTCCACTTGAAGCAATCAAGACTTCCCCCAAAGAATCCTGTGAAGCGTAGTTTGTGAAGGGTGCTGAGCACTGTAAGGAGACCCCTATCCCCTTCACAGACTCGCAACTCCCTGAGTTCTCTGATAAGAGGAATTCATTATTAAACCACTCTTGGAATTGTAGCTCTATGAGGGGGTCTTCTAACAAATCTCAGCACCCTTCACAAACTACACTTCCCAGGATTCTTTGGGGGAAGCCATGACTGTTACAGTGGAATAAATGTATAGTGTGAACCTAGTTTATTTATTTATTTCATTTGTATCCCGCCCTACCTCCCAGCAGGAGCCCATTGTCTCCAACTATGTTATACTCAGAGTATAATAAATATATACTCAAAATAAATATAACACCTAAGCTAGTCATGCCCATTAATTTCAATGGGTCTTTTCTGAGTAGAACTAAGCACATAAGAAAAGCCTGCTGGATCTAGTCCAACATCATGTTTTCACAGTGGCCAGTCAGATGGCTCTTTATTTGTTGTTACATGTATATCCCACGTTTCCTCCAAGAAGCTCCAGGTGGAGTATATGGTTCTCCTTCCTCTCAATTTAATCCTCACAACAACTCTGTGCAGTAGTTTAGGCTGAGAGACTGTGACTCACCAAAGGTCATCCACCAAGCTTCATGGCTGAGTTAGTATTTGAACCCTGGTGTACAGGGCCCTATTCCAAATCTCTAGCCACTACACCGTGTTGGCTCTCTATGGCAAGCAAGGACCTGAGGACAAAACCACTCTCCCTTCCTGTGGTTTCCAGCAACTGGTATTCAGATGCATACTGCCTCCAACAGTGGAGGCCGAACATAGCCATCAGGGTTAGCATCCATTAATAGCCATATCCTCCATTAATTTTTCTATCCGCTTTTAAAGCCATCCAAGTTGGTGGCCATCACTGCCTCTTGTGGGGAGTGAATCCCATAGCTCTGAGGCTAGCATTGGATGCAACCCTTTATGCACGGCAGGCATGAGGAGCCTTACTCAGCCCTAGTTGCATTCCCTTCTGGGCAATCTTCTGAAGACCACAATGTAAATGCTACCTTTGTATAGCAAGCTAGTTTTACAAATACTTTCTGTTCTCCATCCAGGCAAGTGGCAAGAGTTCAAGGGCACATTCTGACCATGCAAAAACACTTAAGGGGGGGTGCAAAGTTGGTAAGGTCAATGAGGGGTGTGGCCTGGGGAGAGTTCCAGGGCCACACAGAGAGGCTTGGAGGGCCACCTTCAGCCCCAAGACCTGAGCTCCTTCACTTCTGATGTATGATATAAAGGGGGAAATAGCAAACCAGCATTAATACCATGCCTTAAATGAAAATGAGATGTGGTTAATGTTAATTTTATTAACAGAACAGTATATGGGGCACACACTCTGTCTTAAGAGAATATATGATATTGGCATTATATGGCAATGTGAAGATTGCAAAGGTTGGGTGTTAAAAATTTATGTGATTTTTGGATAGTGTTTTTTTATGAAATAAAACATTTCTTTTTTTAAAAAAAAAATCCTTTTTTGCTATGCAAATAACTCTGTTTCATTCCTCCACTGTTGTATGTGTTAAATGTTATATTTTGTGCCTGGTTTATCTACCTTTATTTTTTAAAGTGGTTCTGATTGAATGACAGCAAGAAATCTGCACAACAACAATTCACTCCACGGTCAACCACCATTTACTTCTGCAGAATACTCATTCTCATTTTGAAGAAATTATTAATTGGACCTGAGAAATTTCACTCATTAAAACTTGATCTCAGGGGTTTTATTACATTCCATGAAAATGGATGAAACCTTGTATGTCTTTTCATCGTTTTAAAATATGTTCTGATCATATGCAGATGGTGGTGGTGGAATCTATTACAGAAATGTACCACAGAGAGACCATCATCTTCTCTGTGTCTTGCCATAATCAATCAAGGGGGCCCTTCCAGTCTTTTTTTTTTTTTTTTGGTGGGAGGTATTCTGCAACATGCAACTGATGCAATAATAGTGCATTAGGTCCCATCTGCACTATGCATTTAAAGCAGTATTATACTACTTTATACAATCATTGCTTCCCAGAGTTCCCCAGGAAGATGAATTGATTGTTAAATCACTCTGAAATTGTAGCTCTTTGCAGGGAATACAACTCTCAGTACATTTCACAAACTACAGTTTTCAGGATGCTTTGGAAATGCATGACTGTTTAAAGTGATATATTAGTGCATTAAATACATAATACAGATAGGGCCATAGTCATGGATTTAGGCTGTAAGCACACTAGTAGCCTACAGCAAAATATTTCCATTGGCCACACCTGGAGGGGGAACAGGTTGATCTGCCAATCAGCTGCAAAATCTCTTTGAAGCATTTTTTTAAAGTACTTTTTAAAAGTACAGTAAAAAGGGACAGGGTTTGACTGGCATCGTGTGCTCCCATTTTCAGAAAAGAGAGGTGGAGATGCACTGGAACTGGCAGAACATTGAGTGTGTTTCTACCCTTATACTGGACTGTCTGCACATGATTCCACTTTACTAGTTGTTCTGCAATGCTTCCCCAATGCCCCCATATTACTGCTGTCCAGAAGGCCACTCTTGTGCTATAGCACAACAAAAGTAGGAGAAATAACTAAATAACCCATAATATTTGTGGTATAAAAAGTTACAAGATTTCAGCAGGAAGTTAGGGGACATGCACTAATTGGAAACGAAGCAGTATGTCTGCCCCCAAAACGTTTGCAGGCGTGAAAGCAAAATCTCAAGACCAACATTTTGAACTCTCCATCCATATTTCTTTCAGCTACTACTGGAGATTTTCCAAAGACAGAACATATTTTGGTATCAGGACGCCATGTGGTAATTCTGTACTATAGACTTAATAGTCCCCTCTTTAGGTGGCAATGCACTTTTATTTTTGCTTATTTCAAAATGTAATAAGTCAATCCTGCTGCATCTGTCTCCGCAGAAAGCAGTATGACCACCAGTGTGGCATGGTGGTTAGAGTGTTGGAAGAGGACTTGGGAGACCAGGGTTCAAATCCCCAAATCTCACTGGCTGACCTTGGGCTAGTCACAGTCTCTCAGCTTAACATACCTTACAGGGTTATTGTGAGGTTAAAAATGTGTGTGAGGGGGAAGAACCATGAAAGACAACTTGAGCTCCTTGAAAAAAAGGTGGGATATAAATGTGATAATGACTAAATAAATAAAACATGGCCTGACTCCATACAAAACAGGTATCTATATCCCTAAAATTGCTACATTCAACAAACCTGCAGAGATGAAGGTGGAAAGGACCTGAAAATTCAAACACTGAAACAAAGTCTTGTTTGTCAGGTTGGTGAGGGATGGGAGTCATTTTGTGTTGTGTGTCCAAATGGACACCCAGTGCTAGCTTTTGGACAACCAGTGGACACAAATGGACATATAAAATTTAATCAACAAACCAAGAACACAAACTCAGATTGGAAGCCACTGAAAACACTGACTAGAGGTAAGACATTTTTACTGAAATTGACTAGAAACACTAGAACATTACACAATAATTCTTAGGGTTATTACAAACTATCAGTCTTTCAGAAAAAACTTCTCAATAAAATCTCTCTGTACACTGTGATGTCTGCTACAGCTGGCCATGAATCATAAGCAGCAGTTTTTAATTTTAATTTGCTTTTTTAATTTACTGGTGGGTGGGCAGGCTAGTTCCTTATATCAATGCATTTGCAAGGCTGTATTCACTCCCCCCCTTTTTAAGTTTGAACCACTTTTGCCTCAATCCAAATATCAGGGCTTGTGCATAGTAGAAAGGCTTCCACACACAAGTTGTGTGTGTGTTTTGTGCCTTCAAGTTGATTACGACTTATGGCAACCCTATAAATCAGAGACCTCCAGTTGCATCTGTTATACACCACCCTGTTCAGATCTTGTAAGTTCAGGCCTGTGGCTTCCTTTATGGAATTAATCCATCTCTTGTTTGGTCTTCCTCTTTTTCTACTTCCTTATGTTTTTCCCAGCATTATTGTCTTTTCTAGTGAATCAGGTCTTCTCATTATGTGTCCAAAGTATAACTTCAGTTTCATCGTTTTAGCTATGAGTGATAGTTCTGGTTTAATTTGTTCTAACACCCAAGTATTTGTCCTTTTCACAGTCCATGGTGTGCGCAAAGCTCTCCTCCAACACCACATTTCAAATGTGTTGATTTTTCTCTTATCCGCTTTTTTCACTATCCAACTTTCACATTCATACATAGAGATCGAGAATACCATGGTCTGAATGATCCTGACTTTGGTGTTCAGTGATACATCTTTGCATTTGAAGACCTTTTCTAGTTCTCTCATAGTTACCCTCCCCAGTCCTAACCTTCTTCTGATTTCTTGACTATTGTCTCCATTTTGGTTAATGACTGTGCCAAGATATTGATAATCCTTGACAAGTTCAATGTTCTCATTATCAATTTTGAAGTTACATAAATCTTCTGTTGTCATTACTTTAGTCTTCTTGATGTTCAGCCGTAGTCTTGCTTTTGTGTTTTCCTCTTTAACTTTCACCAGCATTCGTTTCAGATCATTACTGGTTTCTGCTAGAAGTATGGTATCATCTGCATATCTTAAATTATTGATATTTCTCCCACCAATTTTCACATCTCCTTCATCTTGGTCCAATCCCACTTTCCGTATGATATGTTCTGCGTACAGATTAAATAAATAGTGATAAATTACACCCTTGTCTCACACCCTTTCCAATTGGGAACCTGTCGGTTTCTCCATATTCTGTCCTTACAGTAGCCTCTTGTGCAGAGTATAGGTTGCACATCAGGACCATCAGATGCTGTGGCACCCCCATTTCTTTTAAAGCATTCCATAGTTTTTCATGATCTACACAGTCAAAGGCTTTGCTGTAATCTATAAAGCACAGGGTGATTTTCTTCTGAAATCCCTTGGTCGTGCCATTATCCAAAGTATGGCTGCGATACGATCTCTGTTACCTCTTCCCTTTGTAAGTGGACCCGATGGTCACAAGGCAGCAGCCTGGGTTCCAAGGGGTTCCGCTTTCCTCCACCTCCGAGGACTACATTTCCCATCGTGCTTTGCGCGGCCGAAAACAAAGGGGGCGGCCTGAGCTCAGCCTTCCAGGCGGCCGCTATTTGCACCGCCGGAGACGAAGCGGAGCCAGCAGTGACGGCGGGTTACGCGGCTCCCAGCGGAGTATTTCTTCTCAGAACCTCGCGCCAGTTGCGGCCGTCGCCATGTCCATCGCCAGCCTCTGCCGCCCTCACCACCCCGCTCAGGGGCCGACGCTGGGCAGGGATATCCCCGGCCCTGCCAAGCGGGTTATCCTGCCCGAGGGAGTCCCGCTGCCTATCGGCGACTACAGCACCACGCCCGGCGGCACCGTCTTCGGGACCACGCCGGGCGGTGAGTGGCCAAGGAAGGGAAGGAGCGGGGTGTGTGTGAGAGGGGGGGGGCAAATAATGCTGCAGTGCCTCTGAGCATGTCCAGAGTGCCGCTGAGCAACGTCCATCAGCCCCCTTACGTGCGTGCGCTCTGAGGCTAACAGGGAGGTGGGGGTCAACATGGTGACATCTCCCACACCCCCGGTTCCATGGTGAAATAATACTAGAGTGCCTCTGAGCGCTTGCAGAGTGGCATCCTTAGTTTGTGTCTGGGCTTTGAAGCAAACCGGTGTTGATTTGAGGTGTTGGGTACTCCTCTCTCTTCCATGCTGAAGTAATGTTAGCGCACCCCTGAGCATATGCGGAGTGGCAGTCCTGGGTTGTGTGTGGGCTCTTGAGGTGAACAGGGGGCTTTGAATTCAGGTAACTCTCAATACGGTGATTCTTCCTTTGCTTTGATAGTGAAGTAATGCTATAGCGCCTCTGAGCATGTGCAGAGTGGTCTCTCTCACATACCATTGAGTGCAGCTTGCACCTTGCCTAGTTTGCATGGGAGGGTAGATGGCACGGATTTTAGGTCGGAATAGTCAGGCTTGAGCCTTCAAGAGGAGTGGGTCAGTGCCAGAGCATAGGAGAGGGCTGGAGTACAGGGTGGATATCAAGGTTAATTTGAGCCAAACCTGATTTTTTTTTCTCTTTTTTAAAATAACACAGAAGTAATATTTCAGTGCCTCTTAAGCATGTTTAAAAACGAGAGAGAGAAAAGGACAGGGTAAGCTTTCCTGGACCAGAGCCCACTTATATGCATTAAGTGTTATCCTCCGTTGACAGATGCACCAGCTGGTACAGAGGGGGGAAATGTAAACAGTGGGCCCAAAGTGCTATGAAATGCAAGAGGTGAAACCGTCTCTGTCTCTGCTGCCTTCACCACACCACTGAGGGCCAAACTATTTCTTAAATGGGGAGAAGTTGTCAGATATACTGCTGTCCTTTTTATTAAGGTTACCCATCCACAGCCTTTCTCTAATGGAAATCACCCCTCCCCTGAAACTGCTATGAACTGTCAATGGACAAACAGAAACTCAGTCCTAAGTATGCTTATAGGGCATAAGTATCCTGGGAAAGGGAATAGTAGTTCTGGTCAGGCTTGAGCCCTGACACTGCTTGTTTGAACTCATAAACAGTTAGATGCACCTTTGCTGTCCTGAGGAGGGGATAGTGGGTGTCTGAGTTAATTTGGGGTAGCAGAACTCATTTCTAACAGGACAGGTGAAGCCTAGAGCATCAGAAGCAATATTCATTGTGCAGTGAGACAACTTTTTTATCTTTTATGCTGTAAAACAAGCCATAGCTTTGAAAGCCTTCTGGCCTTGGCTTCCGCACAGAAAGCTCTGCACAAATAACTGAAACCCAAACAACGGACTGCAAACTGTGCAGACTAAGCCTGCTGGGTGCCCCCATAGAGGCATTATGTTTAGGGGCAGAGAACAGGTACCCTGAGGGCAGGGGATCGCTGGAGAAGATGGGAGGGGGACATAGCTGTGCTTTGGAAATTTGGGGGCTGGGAATTGTGCGTGTTGGACTCGGACCTGAGAGCAGATATCAAGGGTAGGAGGGGGGCTGTAGAAAGCTGGATGTTGCAGTGTCTCTGGGGTGCTGAGAAGAGAGGGGTGGTTGGAGTATGTGTGCATATGAATGAGAGAGAGAGAGAGCACAATTCGGGACTCATTTGGACTGGGCAATATCCTGGCATTGTATTGTGTGTCCAGGTTGTCCCCAAGTTGGACTCTGAACCTAAATATCTACAATTGGGACTAAGATCAACTAGGGTTACTTGGTTGTAAGTATATCTAACGTTGCAGACTTGTTGCTGCAGGGTTGCGTCTAAGATTTTTTTCCTTCTGTACAAGCAACCAGCACATTGGCCCCCACAAACTAGTCAAGTAATTTGCCCCATAATATACTATTACCAGGCTTTTTTGCGACAGTACTCACCAGTACAGAATACCTGCTCCTTTTTTTTTGCTGCCCACACCAGCCATTTTGTGCTGGCCCCCCAGTACTTTTATCAATATATGAGTACTGACATCTTGGTTTTTTACCAAGAAAGTACTGAGTAGTAGTATAAATTTATGAAGATGTGAAAGGAGCCAGTATTTATCTTCATTTTCTGTTTCTTTTTATCTTTTCTCATGTTTTTCTGTTTTCGAAACTCCCTAGCTTCTTATTAAATCCCATATGCTCACCTGCACAAAAACTTTTCACACTGCACAGATATTTTTGACACTGCACAAAACATGTCTAGCTGCATATTAGAATAAATGTTGCGTTGCTGGCCGGTTAGTACACTTTGCCACCCGATTGTAAGAACAGACCAGTGTGTTTCTTAAAGGTGTGGAATTCAAACTTTTTGGGGCGGCTGCTGTGTCGGAGAGTAGTGCTTGGGGGACAGGAGATGGCTGCCTACAAGCAATTGGTCTGTGCCTCCAGGAGGCACCACAAGGCCAGGCATCTTGTGTTCGAGCATTCCCAAGCATATTCTAAGACGTCATCCCCATCATTGGGAATACTAGAGTACCCACAATCATAGTGATACCCTTAACTTGGAACATTTGGGGGGAGATGCTTGAGCACAAGGTACATAATCTGGCTTTGTGGTACATGTGAGAGGCAGAGAGGGGTTGCTCATACCCTGGAACTAGATTGTGCATTGAAGGTAGGAGCTGCGTCTCGAACAAGGAGGATGGAACAGGCGGGGGAACACCTTTTTTGTGTGAACCGGCATTATGATTCAACTAAAGATTGTTCTGTCGGACACTAGTAAGTCTCTTAAAAGGAAAATGACTTGCGGTGCAGGACGCAGAATAATGGGCTCAAGTTACAGGCAGCCAGATTTCGGCTGAACATCAGGAAGAACTTCCTCACTGTTAGAGCAGTACGACAGTGGAACCAATTACCCAGGGAGGTGGTGGGCTCCCCAACACTGGAGGCATTAAACAAGCAGCTGGACAGCCACCTGTTGGGTATGATTTAAGTTGGATTCCTGCATTGACCAGTGGGTTGGACTTGATGGCCTTATGGGTCCCTTCCGACTACTATTCTGTGGTTCTATGGGGTATTCTGAAATTGGGTGAGTGACTGAGCAGGGCATGATTTGTGGAATTCGTGCACATGGAGCCCTCACATCGGGGACAGTGAATATTAAATGGTGAGTATATTGGGATTAAAACGCAGCAATTCTAAAGGCTCAAGAGAATGTATTTGTCTAGGCTGCAATCCTTATCCCACTTACCTGGGAGTAAGCCCTATGAAATTCGCTGGAACTTACCGCAGAGTAGACATTGTTAGGCTTGCAGCCTTAGCCACCTAACAGAGGGAACCTCTAGGCAACTTAAAATCAAGCCTAAAAACGTACCAAATTGCTAAAAACAACACATTACGTTTGCCTGCAGAAGAGACAGTGTTAATCCTATGAGTAATCATGTGCATAACTTGTTCCAGAGTTTCTCTGTGTACAGTAGTTTAATCAAAGGCTGCCAAAACTTCCCCAACATGATAAGGATACAAGATAACAAACAGCTTTCAGTCTATTGCTCCTCCCAATCTATAACCATTACCGAGCAGAATGACCATGGCATTCATGTTTTATACATTCTTGAAAGTTTAAATTATAAGAGATTCTCCCAGTGTGGAGAACATTCTGTTATAAGTTCTGATGTAGTAATTCTAATGACTCGATTCTGAATTAGTTATGTAACTGTTCACTATCTTTACTGCTGTGTCAGTCTGTGAGAACACAGCATGCAAAGGAGTGTAAGCAATTCCTTTTATTAGACTAATATCCATCTGTCTGCAAAATTCTGTGTTTCAACCGGGCTGAAGTGTTGCCCGGCATTGATTGTAAGATCAATATGCTCTTGTCAACTGATATGGGCCAACTGAAAGTGACCGTTACTTTTTACAGCTTGTTTTCACCAAGTGAAAATGTGCGGCAGGCATGGAAAGGCAAAATCTAATGCTTTCAGCATGGTCTTTTGTGTCTGGAAGTCTTACAGGTGAGGCAAATAGTTGAGGTAGAAGTGTGTAACCTAGCTGGGCTAGCCTGCATGTGTAAGCCTGACAGCTGGCGAAGCTTCCTGGTAGCCCAGAGGTGGGGAACCTGTGGCCATCCAGATGTTGTTAGGCTCCAGCTGCCATTAGCCTCAACCAATAGGCAAGGATAATGGGAGTTTTAGGCTAGCATCTGGAAAGCCATTGGTCCTCCTCCCCACTTTTTAGCCCTGAAGAGCAAAATTTGGCAGGTAGCAGTGCCTGAGAAAAGATGGCGTGGTGCAGCTGGTGATTTTGCTTCGCAGCACACTCCCTTATCTTTTGCCACGTCCATTTTCCCTGCACCTGATATGCACACAGGTCAAGGATCGAAGCGAGATGTGCACATGTGCTGTGGGCCTTGCAGGGATCAGCATGCTGAATTCAAACTCCAGAGACCTGGAGTGGGGGAGAGGCATGCCTGGCTTTGTTTGTTTTTGTGTGGGAAGCATGATCTGTTGGCAGCCACCCAGACTGATTCACAACATTAAATGCTTTGAGGTACGTAGCAACACACTAATAGGATAGAGTGGGTAAGTTATCTTGAGAACCAGTTTGTGTGTTACGGGTAGACCCCAAGGCTTGCAAATAACAGAAGTGGCTTACTCATTTGAGCGGTGTAAATATCCCAGAAACTTGTGTGGTTCTTCACGAAAGCTACAGACTATATGAATAAGCTTCTTGGGGGTTAACACTGCTTACACAGGAGACCTCTTTGATGAGTAGTTATTTGTGCATTGGTTGGGGCAGATTTCAGGAAGTATGAAATAGATTTTTGTTGGCAGAGTTTTTGTTTGTAGTATAGATGTAGCTTGAAAAGTTGCTTTACTTTGATCTGGTCTTGGACTAGGCCAGGTATGAGGTCACTATGGCCCTCCAGATATTGTTTGATTCCAATCAGCCCCAGCCAGCATGACCAATGGTCAGAAATGGAGGAAGCTGGAGTCCAGCAGCATCTGGAGGGCCACAGGGTTCTCCACTCTGTCCTCAATCCTAAACATTTTCACTGCTTGTGTACCTCATTTGAAAGCTACTTAATGTCATAACATGAATTAAGCATGGCTTATGATGCTTTGGTAAATATTTTTGTGTGTGTGGCTCCAGAGTAAAAGCTTGTGGACTAGAGCCCACTTTGTCATACGCATGAAGTGTTATCCTTTAGTTGCAAGCCATGTGTTCCTGTATAAATGTATATGTATATATCCACAGGTATAGAGAAAAAAATTGTAAGCCGTGAAGTCAAAAAGCCATGAAATACAAGTACAGTCTGTGACGTTTCTATGCAAAATTCAGATATGTGCAAATTTAGCACAGGATGATACTTCATGCATCTGATGACATGGGCTGTATTACACAGAATTATATGCCATAATGAACTTATGCATCTGTTAGTCTTTAGATGCTATAAAACTCATGGCTGCCCCTCTGGAATTGGTCAGCAGGAATTAGACATGAAATGGACTGCCTTCAAGTCGATCCCGACTTGTGGCTACCCTATGAATAGGGTTTTCATGGTAAGCAGTATTCAGAGGGGGTTTACCATTTCCTCCCTCTGAGGCTACTCCTCCCCAGCTGGCTAGGGCCTGCTCGGCTTGCCACAGCTGCACAAGCCAGCCCCTTCCTTGTCTGCAACTGCCAGCTGGGGGACAACTGGGTTCCTTGGGATTATGCAGCTTGCCCACGGCTGCACAGGTGGCAGGGCATGTAACTCTGAGCCACTCACTGTGGGGGTGATATTTAGCCGACCCTTGACATCCAGGAGACATGAGCGGGGATTTGAACTCGCAGATTCTGGACTCCCAGCCAGGCTCTCCTCCCCACTGTGCTATACCAGCTATCTTAAAAGTTATTGTCTACTGCTTATTTGTAGAAAACTGAAGGGAGACCCTTGGATTCTCTGCTCAGAGTTGGACGTTATACAATATTTTACTGCACTGCTCTGAGTAGATAAAATTTTCCTTTGTTCAAAGTGTTTTGCTGTTCAGCTGAAAATCCTCCCAGAATGGCTTGCAGATAATAAAAAAGACAATTCTGCCCTCATGTTTATAATCAAAAAAGCACAACACAAAAGGAAAAAGGAATGGGGCAGGAGGAGGAAAAATAAATGCAGGCACCATTTTCCAGTGTTACAGATTTCTTAGAATAACCAGCTGGGATAGGGACAGTTCAGGTGCCTGATGGAACAGCTGCTGCTAGGTTAGAGTTGAGGGAGAGCCAGAGGCAACTGCTGTCTCAGAGGAACTGATGGAATAGCTCTTCTTCCCTCTGTTCTGCAGCCTGATGGAATCTATGTTGCTACCGAGTTGTTTTTGTATACTTTTTATTGTTGCAAATAAGATGCAGGTAGTTGTGCTTATGTCTGCTCTGCCGAGGTCATGAGGCATGCCCTTGCTTTAATCAGCATTACAAGGACATTTATTTCTTGAGGCTAAATGTACACTTGCTTGAGTTTGATTTAAGTATTTGACTTGAACTTGGATAGCCTTGGGGGAGGAGGTTTCAGACCCTTGGCCTCTACATTGTGGTGTGCCACAGGGTTCTATCCTCTCTCCCATGCTATTTAACATCTATACGAAGCCGCTGGGGTCAATCATCAGGAGGTTTGGATTGCAGTGTCACCAATATGCGGATGACACTGAGCTCTATCTCTTATTTAAATCTTCACCAGAGTTGGCTGTGGAGACCTTGTCCAAGTGCTTGGAGTCCGTGAGTGGATGGATGAGAAGGAATAGGCTGAAACTGAACCCTGACAAGACCGAGGTACTACTCGTGGGGGACAAGAGAAGGTTGGGATCTGTTGACCTGAAGTTCAATGGGGTGAGTCTACCCCTGAAGGACCAGGTCCGCAGCCTTGGAGTTGTACTTGATTCCAAGCTGTCCATGGAGGCTCAGATTTCGGCAGTGAGCCGGGCAGCTTGTTATCAACTACACCTTATACGTAGGCTGCAACCCTACCTTCCTGATCATCAGCTCCCACTGGTAGTACATGCCCTGGTCACCTCTCGTTTAGATTACTGTAATGCGCTCTACGTGGGGCTACCCTTGAAGACGGTCCGGAAACTACAACTTGTTCAAAATGCAGTGGCTCGACTACTTACAAACAGTCGTCGTCGGGACCACATCACGCCAGTGTTGTTCGATCTACACTGGCTTCCAGTTGTTTTCCGGGCCCAATTCAAGGTGTTGGTATTAACCTTTAAATCCCTATACGGTCTCAGCCCAGTTTATCTAAAGGAGCGCCTACAACGCCACCAATTATGCCGCCCAACAAGATCGGCCACACAAGGCCTTCTCTCAGTCCCGCCAACCAAATCAGCTAAGTTGGTGGGAACTAGAGAGAGGGCCTTTTCAGTGGCGGCCCCCACCCTCTGGAACTCCCTCCCACAAGATCTTCGGCACGTCTCTTCCCTGAATATGTACCGCAAGGCCATAAAAACCTGGCTTTTTCAACAGGCTTTTGGGACTTCTGAGGAGGCTTAATGTTCTTATGTTTGAAATGCCTCCTACTCTGTATTCTCCTGTTATTATAATTTATAATTTATATTGTTATAGTGTATTTTAGTGTATTGTATTTCTCTGTATTTACTATATGTACGTCGCCTAGAGTGGCCATTGGCCAGATAGGCGACACACAAATTAATTTTTATTATTATTATTATTTATTATTAACAAGTCTTCAGCCTTTCTCCACAAATCCTGCATTTTCTTGCAGTATAATTCTGTGCATATTTACTCAGCACACTAAGTTCAGTGTCACTTACTCTCTAGCAATTGTGCCGAGAGTTGCATCAGTAGCTGCTCAGCTGTATTTCAGCAGAAGACGATGCTATCTTCTCCCAGTGAGAAGCTGAGCTGCTTCCTGCATTATAGATTCCATCACGGAAAGCACTTCATTATAGAAAATGGCAGGAAGTTTGTGTCTGGATTATAAAATGCATTGCCCTTTATTTGCCTGAGTTTCTGTCTGCATGCATGCATGTTGGGAAGCTGCCACAGAAGCCCATATGTAGGGTTTCCATGAGTTACGATATATGTACCAGTGTCCTTTGATTTTGTACATGGAAGGGCCTTTGTGTATCGAGAAACTCTAACAATGTGTGAAGCAGCTCTCAGTCAGTGGCATGTCTAAACATTCCCCTTGCTGGCCTTGGTTTATATACAGTGGGAGGATGCACTTAAATCTAAAATTGTACTATTTACAGTAAATATGTAAATTGAACAGTCTTGAGTAAATGTCATTTGAAAGAGAGGAGCATTGTCAAAACACTTGTGAGTTGAATGTGCTGTAGAAACAACTTTTTAAAAAGTTTGGATGAAAATATTGATGGAGTGTAGTTCAGGCAGGTTGAACCTGTGTCAAGGTATTCACATTCACTGTGGGTCTTGTGAGCACCTCTTCTGTATGATATCCCATTCTAGTATCAGAAAGCTCAGAACAAACACTGGTTAAATATTCCCTAGAGCTTATAACGATTAACATATTTTCAAAGCCTCTTGGCACACATCACTTGAATGTAGAAAAACCAGGCTCCTATGCTTCCAACATTGATACCAACAGCAAAAATTCAACAGGTGAAGCATTTTTACATGACTATACCTGCATGCCAGGAAAAGCTTCACCTGATGCATTTCTGTTTATTAGGCAGCGTTAAAGATGCAAGAGTTCTGCCTGAAACCCTGGAGAGCCACTGCCAGCCAGTGCAAACAGTACTGAGCTAGGTGGGCCAATGGGCTTGCTCCATATTAAGCAGCTTCCTATGTACCTAGTCGGTGCTTATGTGAATGTTGTGTTAATGCCCTTGAGCACGTTTCTGTGTTCACAGAAAAGCTTTGTTGTAAAGGAGAGGCACTGCGATGATCTACTGTGGCATGGTAGATATTATTGGACTCCAACCCCAATCAGTCCCAGCAAGCATAGCCACTGGTGATGGGAGTCCAGAAAATCTGGAAGGTCACAAGTCCCCCAACCCTGGTTTACAGCATTGCTGGGTAAGAGAAAACTGCAAGTGTAAAGTGGGAAGCGATGGAGTCAGTTTGAGAACTTGGGGTGACTGAGGTTAGTCCATCTGAGGACAGCATCGTTGAATTGCCTGCAAGTTCATAGCCAAGTCCAGAGATGTGACCTTGACCGGCAATTTCCTAAATCGTAACCTGGACAAAGATAGGGGTTTAGTTACATTCTCTTGCCCTGGTGTCAACAACTCTAACCTTTGACTTTCTAACAGAGGCTTAGAGGGGGAGAGGGAGAGGGTGGATGGGTGGGTGGATTGTCATTTTTGGATATAAACAAAAGAGCTGACCTTACTGAAAGTGTTGTTTGTTGACTGCAACAGAGTTCAGGATGGGAAGTGAGGACAAGAGGCTGAGGGAAGTGGCCCCCTTTCTACGTCAGAAAGGGGAGCATGTTTAATGCTGTAAGCAGCATTCATGTAAACTAATGCTGTGGTAAGATCCTGCCAACACAGCTTTGAGATTCCAAGGCTTTTAGTTTCCACAGATATTTCTCTGTGACTCCAGCTCTGCAGATGTGTTGGACATCAACTGGCCTTGGCCCATCAAAAGTACAAAATAAATCTTACTGCTGTTGAGCTACAAGTGAGTGGTTGATGGCCCTATTCATGGCTTGTTTTTTAGGGTCTCAGATTACGGTTGAGAGCCCTGCCGGTGTCACCAATGTTTCTAACTACTGCTTGCACAAAAACTTCAGCACATTGTGGTCTCAGTTCAGTTTTCACTAATCCACTGCGAGTGCATGAGCAGCAGAGTTCAGGATGGAATGCCAAAAAATATGCCCAGTGGTAGGAGCGCATAACTGGCCTTTGTAGGCTGAAGTAGCAGGAAAAGGAGTTGAAGTGGGCAAGGGTTTTCCCTCATGGCCACCATTCAGTGCTAATGGAAATAGAGCCAAAGTGCTTGTTACGTTAGGGGAGCCCATTAGGTCAAATCTAGATCTTGTAGACCAGCCTTTCCCGATTGAGAGCCTTCCAGACATTTTGGACTATAACTCCCAGGGCAGCTTGTGAATTCTCTTCCAAGACATCTGGAGGGCACCAGGTTGTGGTAGACAGTCCTTCTGGAGTGAGTGAAATGGGAGTTAGCTGATTCAGACTTTTGAATATGGCACACAAAAATGTCTATATCACCATGCAATAGTGGCAAATTCAGAAGTGCAGGGTCCCTTCATGATAGTCACAACCACAGCTCCTCTCCCCCTTTTTTGCTGCTGGGTTGCGAATTAGATATCTTGTTAATGGCTTCTCCCACAACAACAGACATCCCTAGGAGCCAATAAACTTGAAAGGGGGAGACCATTAGCTACTGAAAAGAGTCGTCTCAGTGGCTGACTCACCTCCTTTCACTCTAATTGGCTCCAATCAGCAAAAAAGGGCAAGGAAGCATGTTAGAAGACACTTCTCAGTGGCTAACACACTCCCCTTTCATGCTGATTAGCTCATCGGATGCTGGAGACATAGGGACACTTCTCCCAAAAAAGTAAGGGGTCTAAGACCTCCATGAGACCCTGAACCAGTACTCCCTGATGAGGGAACTAATGTAGGTTACATAAATAGGTTTCAGACACTTGAGTTTAGAAAAGTCTTAGTAAATTATATGTGTGAGCTTTATTTGATCAACTAAATCTGTGTAAATGTAAATTTGCATTTGTAGAATGTAAGAGTAGTTCTAAAGAAGGAAAAACGTTTTGTTTTTAGGTGTGCATGTTTTGGAGCAGGGATCTCAGAAGGGACTTTCCCTGTTCTTTACACACAAGAGGAAATCCCTCAAAGTTGCTGTCTGCAGTTTTATAAGAGTGACGGTTGTGAAAAAGGCAAATGCCATGCTGGGGATCATTAGGAAAGAAACTGAAACTGCCAATGTCATCATGCCATCATACAAATTATTGTGCGACCACACTTGGAATTCTATGTTCAGTTTTGGATGCCTCATCTCAAAAAGGATATTGTATAGATAGAAAAGGGCAACCAAAATGGGCAATGGGATGAGCAACTCCCCTGTGAGGAAAGGTTGCAGTATTTGGGGCTTTTTAATTTAGATGCTCTTGGAGGTCACTGATTCATAGGGTCGCCATAAGTCGTAATCGACTTGAAGGCACATAACAACAACAAATTCAGAGAAAAAGTGACTAAGAGGATGCTTGATAGACTTGTATAAAATTCAGCATGATGTGGAGAAGGTCGTTAAGAGAATAATTTAGTTCCTCTTGTAACATAAAAACTTGGGGACATCCAATGAATGCTGGAAGATTCAAGACAGACCAGAAAAAAGTACTTCTTCATACAGTGCATAGTTAAACTATGGAACTCAATGCTACAGGAGGTAGTAACGGCTGCCAACTTGGATGGCTTTAAAAGAGGATTAGATAATTTCATGGAGGATAATGCTACCAGTGGCCACTAGCCACGACGGCAGTGTTCTTCCTCCGCTGTTGGAGGCAGTATGTCTCTGAATACAAATTGCTGGGAATCGCAGATGAGAAGAATGCTGTTGTGTTCAGGTCTTGCTTTTGGCCTTTCCATAGGCGTCTGGTTGGCCACCGTGAGAACAGGATAGTGGAGCAGATCCAGCAGGCTCTTCTTATGTTCTGCTTGAGTAGCGAGAGTGATTCAACAGTGGAGTCCAGTACCAGTCTACGCAGAAGTAAGCACTGTTGAATTCAACAGAGCTTACTCCCAAGTACCAAAAACGACTACCTCCATCAGCTGGTTTCGGGATAAAATTGAGACAAGCATATTAACCCCCCCCACACACACACACACAGGTATGTTGGTGTAAAAGGGTTACTTATTCTTGTAATATACATTCAGGGTTGCATGTTCTTTGCACTTAAAAAAATAATAAGAAACAGCCACCCAACCACCAATGAGGATTCCGTATCAAATGAGGGATCGTAGCTCAGTTGCAGAGCATCTGCTTTACATGCAGAAGGTCCTGGCAAGATCCCTGGCATCTCCAGCCAAAACAATCGGGTAGCAGATAACAGGAGGGACCTCTGCCTGGGACCACTGAGCTGGCTGTCAGTGGGAGTATTTATTATTTCTTACAAGTAATAAACCACCAGCAAAGCAGTTTTTACAGCCTAGGCAAAGATGAGGCTAACCACACCTCCCTTGGAGGGACGGAGTTCCACAGTCACGTCGCTGCTACAGAAAAGGCATAAGCAAGTAAGACCTTGATGTGTGTGGCTATATCCACGCATACTTGCACATCAGTTGGTACTAAGGGAATTTTAAAAGCAGTTGTAATGTGGCAGCAGGAGCTGCTGTTCAAAGGGGGAAAGTCAAAACTCCCACCAGGTATGCCCAGTGGATTCTGGGCATGCCTGGAAAACAACTGGAAACTTAATGGGCTGAGTGGGGATAGGGATGTTGTGGACCCCTTCCAAAACGAAAACAATTGAGTATCACAGGGCACAACCCTCAGGATCCTGCCAGCTCCGTTTGTAAAACAGAACAAGCCCTTGTGCTCTCTGATCAGTATTTACTTTCCCAAACTCGATCTCTAGCCATGAGGCAGTCCTGCAGTGAACCCATTATGAAATGTCCTTGCAGTAACCGGTACACTGACAACGCTTCTAGGAAAACTGGAGTTCTGCAAACGTTCCAACTGTTGGCAGCTGTAACAACCGGCAAGGCTTGTTGTCTCCAGAGCCATGATTAACGGCTGCCTAATGTTGGGCGTAGGTCTGAACTGTTGACTTTGCCAGTTCCATCCTCGTGATCTGTGGAGACTAGCCAGATTTTGAAACACTGCTACTGAGTTGGAAAATTTACTTAGCATGCGTTCCTCCATTCCGAGGGTCTGAAACTCTTTCCCCACCCCACATAGTTTCTCAGTAAGATCCTCGGTTTAGTTTCAAAAGCGCTGCTTCATTCAGCTCAGAGAATTGCAGAAGTGATACTACATAACATAAACATCTATTTCATGTATATTACTCCTTTCCTTCCCCCTCCCATTTCATTCTCTCAACAACCCTGTGAGGTGGGTTAGGCTGAGAGACAGTGACTGGCCAAGGTCACCCAGTGAGCCTCATGGCCGAGTGGGGATTTGAACCCTGGTCTCCTAGCTTCTAGTCCAACACTTTAACCACCGCACCACACTACACTTTGAACATTCTGAGACACACTTCTGGTGCTTTAGAATGTTCAGAGCACATGTGCATTCAGTCAAGCATCTTTGCGACAACCCTGGGAAGCAGGTCATTATTTTTACAGGCAGCAGGATATATTGCTATGTTCAATAGAACATAGTAATATATCCTGTTGTACTCTGGTTCTGCTTGCAGACTTCCCATAGGCAGTTCTTATTGATCATTTTAATGTGGTTTTTCACAATCTTGCAGCATATAAATTTTGTTAAATAAATTACATAGGTGAGCAGTTGGCCACTGAGAACAGGATGGTGGAACGTAGGGAGCTGCCTTATTTAAAGTCAGATCATTGGTCAGCCTAACTCAGTGTAGTCTACACTGACAGGCAGCAACTCTCCAGGGTTTTAGACAGGAGTCTGTCCAAGCCCCACCTGGAAATGTTGGGAGTTGAACCCAGGACCTTCTGAGTACACCACTGAGCTGTGGGCCTTCCTAGATGGGTCTTTGGTGTGATCTAGCAGGGCTCTTTCTATGTTCTTATCCTTATCTCCTTATGGGATCTTCAGAGTGGCCAGTCCTGTCCCACACCCCATTTTTCTGTTTTTCTTCTCTGGCTGATAGACAGCATTCCATAGCTACTGAGCATACTCAGACCTCTTTGGGTTGGAGGGTTGCACCCCCTTGATTTATTTATTTATTTTAATTCAGCAAATGACAGGCTTTTCCCAAACAGGCTGATACTTCCCTCTTGCCTTTTAGCGGCTTCATTTTGGCCATAATTCTGTTGGCCCTCACAGTCTGAGCTCACTATTGGGGGGAGCAATGACAGCTGAGAGGTGTTTGCTTAAAGTCCACTGAGTGGCGTTTTGGCTGAGAGCACAGCTGCGTGTGGCATACAAACGTGTGCAAATAAAACCTGACAATCTATATAGGGATGGAAAAGCTGCTTCTGTGTGGTGGTGCTAAAGAGTGATTTTTGAGTAGAGAAGCAAGTACACACACCCCAATCCGATTTGGTGCTCGATCCAGTGCTTCGGATCTAGGCCCACTCTTTAATTACGGTTTAAAACCCTAGTTAAGCTGTGTGTGTCTCCCCTCCTCACCACCCCCATTTTGACAGCTCTGGATCACTCCAGTTGGACCCCGGGGTGATCCAGGGCAGCCTCAACATGCTCCATCCGAAGCCCTGGTCAATCCAAATCGACCTGATTCAGTCTGGGATTCAGCCGGAGTAGGTGCATAGCCCTAGTATCTGTTTTGCTGCTCATCAGTTGCAAAATATAGATTGGGCACAGGGCTCCTCTTAGTGCTCCCACAAAGAGATCTTTTATACGTGCAGCTACCTCCTTGCATTACCACTTATGCCCTTGTGTGTCACCTGTTCCAATGGTGAGGGTGCCATCTGAGGAGGCTTTTCATGGTAGGAAACAGCTGGAAAGGGTGCAACATCTGAAGAGTGATGAGTGTGACCTCTTTCATTTAGTTCAGCTATAGTTGTCAGGACCTTTGAGACACAGGTATAGCAAATCTAGACCATTCTCTTTGCCTTTCCTATTGCTGGAGTCCTGATCTCCTTGTGAGCCATATTAAGTGAGAGGCACTTCTAAGAAACACCAGTAAATCCTTGCTCAAAGAGTCTTAGAGGTGGTGATGATGGGGAGACATAATAGCTGGTGGGTTGATGCAGAAGGAGAACCAGGAAATTGTATCCAACTAAGTTCTGCTCAGAGTAGACCCACTGAAATGAATGAAACTAACTTCAGTGGTCTTCTCTGAGCTGAGTAGGACTAGCATTGGATGTAGTCCAGAGTTTCCAGAATGCTGAGTTGACTTGTCGCAGTCCACTCCAGCAAAATCCACTTTATCTAGCATCCACATCATAGAAAGAATGCTTCTGAAGTTGTGACAGTAAGAGTTTTAAGAAGAAGCAGGAACACGATTCCTTGCTTCCATGCTGGTTTTGTGCCTTAAGGGATGTGTTGCATTTCTCTTCCTTTCGTTCCTCCTAGCTTGAAGGTGGACATTGTGCTATCATGTACCTGTGAGAGGGTTTGCACAGGCATGTTTGTATAAGGCGGTGCCCATGCAGATTCTTACATTGCTTGCTCTCCATTGTAAAAAACGGATACTGTATGTTCCATGGACCACATACTTAAGACAGACTTATTGGCTAGCTTCAGATGTAACAGGGAAACATGGTTTGCAGTTAAATGCGTGAGTCTCGGAAAACTGCACCAAACCCCTAGTTCAGGGGGTTGGGGCATCTAAGGCTCAGGGGCACATGCAGCCCTCCAAGTCTCTTTCATCTGGCCCTTGGGGCTCTCCTGACTTAACAGACCTGGTCCTGCTTTGCATCTTCCTTGAGTGCTTTTGCTTGGTTGGAATGTGTCCTTCTACTCTGATAATACCTCTTGCTTGCCTGCATGGAGAATAGAGAGGGGTGTGTAGAAAACAGGCTACTCTACAAAGGTAAATTTTACTCTTTTTTTGCTACTTTTGCCTCTGGTCCCACCCTCCACTGGCAAGTGGCCCCTGGAAGGTTGTTTAGAAGGAAATGTGCCCTTTGGCCTGAAAGGAGCTCCCCACCTCTGCTCTAGCTCATACACCCACCCTTGCCCCTCTGCTTCCAGTTTTAAACTAACCACAGTTCCCTGTAGTGTCCAAATGTTGTTAAACCACGTTTTTGGAACAAGCTGGTGTGTGACAGGGAGGCCAGGAAACGCAAGGGTGTAGTACATCCTGTGGCACTTCTGTGATGCAACACACTTTAACATGGCTGCCCCTCTAGAATTTGTTTCCAAACCAAAAAGCCTGATGAGAGCAATGATTTGTGGGTATCGTTCCTTTCTAGGTACGCGCATTATTTATGACCGTAAATTTTTAATGGAGTGTCGGAATTCCCCAGTTGCCAAAACGCCACCTTGCCATCTTCCAGATATTCCAGGCGTTACAAGTCCAGCTGTCCAAATCCTTGGGACCGAGACCAATCTCATCCATGCTGAGGAGGAGAAATCAGGCGTAGGTGAGTGGTTTTCTGTTGCTGTGTCACAAAGTACGTTCACTGTGCAATTCAAAACACAGATTGCAAAGCTTTTGTGCAGCAGTACTCTTCAAGTACATGAAAGGTTGTCACATAGAGGAGGGCCGTGATCTCTTCTGGATCGTCCCAGAGTGCAGGACACGGAATAATGGGCTCAAGTTGCAGGAAGCCAGATTTCGACAGGACACCAGGAAAAACTTCCTAACTGTTAGAGCCATACGACAATGGAACCAATTACCTAGAGAGGTGGTGGGCTCTCCGACACCAGAGGCATTCAAGAGGCAGCTGGACAGCCATCTGTCGGGAATGTTTTGATTTGGATTCCTGCATTGAGCAGGGGGTTGGACTTGATGGCCTTATAGGCCCCTTCCAACTCTACTATTCTATGATTCTATGGTGGTCCTTCAGGAGCTCCGTAAACCTTATGTGTCTGCTCTCTGCTTGTGATTGCAAAAATAGGAGGATTATTATTAAGGTCTGGGAAGATCCAGGTCTGGCGTCAGCATTTGGCATCCTAGGGCAACTATGAAGTCCCTGGTGCTCCAGCAGAGCCTACCATTCCAGCACCTGCTCTGGGCAATCCACATTGAACAACTGCATGTATGAGCATCCTGTTTTAATTTTCCTCCATTCCCTGGAATTAACACTGTCAGGCACTGTTGTTGCAACCACTGCCAAGTCAAGGGGGCCAATCAGTGTGAGAGAGTGTTCTTTGCCCATGGCCCCCTGAAACTTGGAGAGGCCACAGTATGTGGCTCAGGGACTGGGTTAAGTGAGCCTGGAGGGTCCCAAGTTGTGCAGGCCTGGGATCAAGGCATTATAATGTGTTAGGGCAGGGGTTGCCAGCCTGGGATCTTCCAGGTGTTGTTGGGCTGCAACTCCCATTAGCCCAAGCCAGCATGATCAATTGTCAGGGAAGATGGGAGTTGTAGTCCAACAGCATCTGTAAATGAACAAAACAAGGTGAGAACTGGTGAGGCTGTCTGGAAATGCACAGGTTAAGGGCATCTTGCTTGGTTGCTTTTCTGACTGCATTACCATAGCAAAACATTGGTGGAACCAGTAGCCAAATTAAGAACCTTTTGAGAGAACATTTTGTTCTCAGCCAGCAGGCAAGGAACACTGAAAGAGTTTAGCAAGATTGCAGACCTGTTCTACCACTTAACTACACTTATCAAAAATGGCCATGCCACTTATTTGTTCATAAGCTGCCAACCTTTGAGGCTGCAGCTTTCCTTAGCTGTCTCAAAGAAAGTCTTTGTGTTCACAACTAGGTGACTTGACTTTCAAACACTTAAGCAATAAACCAATTAAATCAAGTTAATGAGTATGAAACTTAGCATTCATCAAGAACTTTTCTCTTTCACAGGTGAGGAAGCCCAGTTTGACATGGATATCTAAAAACCTGTCCCCTGATACATACTGTTTTTCCAGTGAAGATGAGAAATCAGTAATGCTTCCAAAACAAGTGAGGCTTGTAGAATAGCCAGCACTTTGCAAAGCTTTCCAAGATGGAAGGTCCATTTTTTTTTTTTTTTACTGGGAGGAAGAGGAGATTTCCTGTTACAAAAGGACTGAAAACGCTTGATAGGTTCCTCTGTCACTGCCAGTGAGGAGCGTTGGCATGGAGAGATGGAATGCTCTGCGCAACTTCTGGGCCTTCAGTTGTGTCTTTGTTCATGAATATCAATGCTGTCAAGCAAGGGACTGAATGCAAGGTCAGAGATAAAATCATGCTGGATCTAGGGGATTAATACAGTGGGGGGTCACTTTAATTCACATCTCCTATGCAAAGTACTCTACTTATATCATCACTCTTCACAAGAGATGAGAAACTGATGCTATGTGTAAATAAGTTGTTTCTATATGTTAAAAAATCATCTTTTTGCCTTAAGCTTTTCTGTAGCACTAGCACCAATCCAGCATGGGTGGCTTGATAACTTCTACAAATAAACTGGGAGAGGAGGCAGCCTGGCTATAGGAGAGGAAAAAAGCTTGTTCAGTCAGTTTTCCTGTAGCTACTTTCCCTGGTACCATACAAATCAATGGTCTGGTAAAATTGACTAGATAATATCAGGAGGCTCTGATCAATTTCACTCTGAAAGGAGCATTTCTTTCAAATAATAATAATAATTCCTGAATGTGTTGGAGAAGGCAAGTGCGCATTCTTCAAAGAAAAGTGGATTTTCAAAACCTAAGGAGACATTCTTGAAAGTGTTGCTGTGGGAAAGCGGGTAGCCTTACACTGTCTTTCTTCTTAATTTTTAAAGGGCTACATAAAAAAATTCGTGTAAATCTGTACACGTCCTTCACTGTTCTTTAAAATAAAGAAATAAAAATTCTTGAAATTGCTCTGAGCTTTGGTGGAAATGGTTTCTCATCATTAGTGATGTCGTGCAAGCTATCCAGTCGGATGGGCACCTTTGCTTAATCATGCACTGTCAAGAACATAAGAGAGCCTTCTCCAGCATTGTACCCTCCAGAAGTTTCAGACTACAACTCCCATTAGGCCAGCATGGTCAAGGATTGGGAACTGCAATAGGTGTAGTCCATCAACATCTGGAAGGTAGCAAGCTGAAATGTAAGGCTTCGGGAGTGGATGGTTAACATAATTTGCTGCTGGGAAAAGCCAGGAGCTATAGATTATCCAGCAACATAAGAAGAGGTGCCCCATCTTCAGATGTCCTGTGGAGAGGAATTTTCTTATGTTGCCTGTTCAGAACCTTTGGAGCACAGTGCCTTGTTTTAGTCCCTGCTCTGCTGTAAAACAAACTTACATTTACATGCGCATCTACTTTTTTATTGTTGCCTTGAAGGTCTGTTGTCAGCCAGAAATGTAAACGTTTTAAATACATTATGCACCCCTAGTGTTGGTCATGCTGCCGAGACCTGGTTCTCAAGTGTGACAGGGACAGGGGGATAAGGATAGAATGAGGTCGGTGTTGTGGTCTCCACCTAATGTGGGGTTGGCCTTATTGATTTCAAGGCAGGTAACAAGAGTGCCTCTGAAGCTAAAGTCAAGATGTTCAACACAGGATGGGGAGTGGGGGTGGTGGCTCACTTCTTCCCTGCAGGCAGGCATGGTGGAGAAATTTAATAAAAACATAAGAAGAGCCCTGCAGGATGAGACCAATGACCCATCTAGTCCAGCATCCTATTCTCACAGTGACCAACCAGATGCCTTTGGAAAGACAGCAAGGAGAAGCTGAGCACCACAGCAGTCTCCCCACTGGCAATTCCCAGCACCTGGCATTCAGAGGCATACTGCTTCCAACTATGGAGGGAGAGCATAACCATCATGGCTGCTATGCATTGACAGCTTTCTCCTCTATGAATTTGTCTCACCCTCTTTTCAAGCCATCCAGGTTGGTGGCCATCACTGCCTCTTGTGGGAGCCAATTGCAGAGTTTAACTATGTCCTGTGGGAAGGAATACTTTTTTTTGTCTGTCTTGAGTCTTCCAAAATTCATCTTCATTGGATGTCCAGGAGTTCAAGCGTTACGAAAAAGAGGGGAAAGATTTTCTCTCATCCCTTTCTAGGAGCAAGTTAGGGCTCAAGGAAGCTCCGGAAAGTTCAGGATGACTTTGGGGTGGAGCGGTGTGTTGCCTGGTGTCTATTCTGGCATATCTGTTGTACGTTTATAAACATTGTGAGCAGCTTTGAGGACCGTAATAGAAAAGTGGAGTATAAATTTACAAAATAACATGTTTGAGGTACTGCACCAACCTGCAATGCCAGTTAGGCTGGATTCCATGCTAAGACGGGATGTGTGGGTGGGATAAATGTGTACACGGCAAGAGGCAATATCCTCACTATGCTACCTCCCAAGTCTTTGAAGAGTTCCTTTGGTACCAAGCCCAAGGGTCTGCTTTTAGATGCAAATCTTCCGATACATTGCAGCCTGGACTGGCATTTGACCCTTTCACCTTCAAGGTGTCATTCCAGTGTTCTCCCACGTGGCCAGATTAGCTTTCTCATTGCTGTGTAAGTGTCGGAAGAATTGGCTGGTTGGTGAAGCTACCTGAGCAGACTTCGCTGACACTGGATGAAGACGTCAGCAAAGGCTAACTGGTTGCTTTCAGCGGTAAGCAAGGCCGAGGTACCATCAGGCAGAGCGAGATAACCTCAGGTGGCAGATGCTGGGAGAAGAGAGGGTTAGAATACATAGGAAGCTGCCTTATATACAGAGCCAGACTATTGGCCCATCTTCCCTAGTATTGTCTACACTGACTGGCAGCGGCTCTCCAGGGTTTCACACAGAGAACATTCCTAACCCTACTTGGAGATGCTGGGGATTGAACCTGGGACCTTCTGCATGCAACGGATATGGCCCTTCCCCAATACAAAGCTGTGCATGCCACACAGCCTGCCTTGAGCCCCCAAAGGTATCCTTTTGCCCTTCAGAGGTAGTGGAGGACGCTGTTCCATTGCCGGTATTAAACTGCCAGTCCATCATTATTCTTTTAATCATTTTATGTACACCACTTAGGAATTCAGAATATTAAGCCATATAATTAAATACCTAAAATAAAATATTTTGATTGATTGCTTAAATGTATATCCCACCCTTCCTCCGAGGAGGAGCCCAGGGCAGCAAATATATAGTGTGATCCTGAATGGATGAATGTGTACTGCCTTCAAGTCGATTCCGACTTATGGCGACCCTATGAATAGGGTTTTCATGAGGCTGAGAGGCAGTGACTGGCCCAAGGTCACCCACTGAGCTTCATGGCTATGTGGGAATTTGAACCTTGGTCTCCCAGGTCGTAGTCCAACACCTTAACCCAGCCTTTCCCGAACCAGTGTGCCTCCCGATGTTGTTGGACCACAATTCGCATCTTTCCTGACCATTGGCAACGTTGGCTGAGGCTGATGGGAGTTGTGGTCCAGCAACATCTGGAGGCACACTGGTTGGGAAAGGCTGCCTTAACCACTACATCTCTAACCATCTCTAATCAGTCTATTGAATTCAATGGGGCTTACTCCCACGTAAATGGGGTTAGGACTACAGCTGTAAACACCGACTGCCAGTGGGCTGGGAAGCTGGAGTTCAATGGGAAGGCTTCTTGCTTCTAGGGGTTGGCATCTTAATCATCCGTCACCCACTGAGTCTTGTCTGAAAGCCCTTCTGGCTACTCCCTTGGGATGGAAGAGGCTGGAGTCTGGACTGTATCACTAACTGCCAGGGGACAAACAAGACTGTCGGCCAGCTCACCTCCAACATCCCTAATGTTGCTACACCTTTTTCCAGTGGGGGCTGATCCGCTAGGGCAAGTGGGGCACTGCCCCACCATCCTCAATCTGCCCTCGGCCAGGCCTCATAGGCCTGCTGTCTTTCTTACAACCAACCCAGAGGGTGATGCTGGCTGTCAGCACCCTCCTCCTTAGTCTCAGTATTGCCCTAGTAGAGGTCAGCAGGGTGGAAGATGGGGACAAAATTAGAATAAATTGGCTCTGCCTGCCTCAGGCTCCACCTTTCATTGGCTCTGGCTTCCACTATCCAGTAGTGTAGTGGCAAATTCAGAAGTGCACGGTCCCTCCATGATAGTCACAGCCACGCCCTTCCCCCCTTTTTTGTTACTGGATTGAGAATGAGATCCTTGTTACTGCTTTCTCCTACAACAACAAACGTCTCTAGGAGCCAATAAGCACAAAAGAGGAGAGTGTTAGCTACTGAAAAGAGTCTTCTCAGTGGCTGACTCTCCTTTCACTCTGATTGGCTCCAATCATCAGGAAAGGACAAGGAAGCATGTTAGAAGCCTCTTCTCAGTGGCTAACACTCTCATGCCGATTGGCTCATAGGATGCTGGAGACACAGGGACCTTGCTGGGACCCTGCTCCCCAAAAGGTAAGGGGTCTAAGACCCCTTGAGACCCTGAAAGACTACATTACTGCACCTACCATTGGCTTACCAGCCTTTGGTCCTACCGCTGTTGATGGGCACAAGCTGCCACTGCCTTTTTGTGTGGATTTTTAAAATTGTAAGCCATTTGAGGAGCCAAGAGTGGCTTACAAGCTGGTTGTAAGTATAACCAATGCCTTAAAAACATCCAAGACTTTGTTGTGTACCAGGGGTTCCAAAGCTGTGATCCATGAGCTGCATTCAGGTGGTCTGTAGCATGTCCACATTAAATACTCAGATTAATATTTAAATGTATTTTTACTGCTTTTATTTCTTACATTGCATTTTACCGTCGTATCATCAGATTGTGATACAATAAAATACAATGTGAGAAATATAAGAGGCAGTAAAACTTCAATTAAAAATAGTACAGCCCCTGCCGTGGCACATTACGATGGCTACAACAGGCACAAAAATATTACATGGTCCACCAAGACCCTCAGCAATTTTCAAGCGGTCTGGGGGCTGGGGACAAGTTTGGGAACCACTGGTCTAGGTATCTTGCTAAATGTCACACAAAGGGGGATAGGGCTGTAACATGAGAAATAAAGGGTTGTACACAACAAACATCTACTCAGAGTAGACCCATAGAAATTAATGGACCTAAGTTAGCCATATCTATTGATTTCAAAGGGCCTCCTCTTAGTAGGACTAGCATTGGCTTTAACCTGTTACTATTATGTTTACTATGTTTCTCAAAGGAGCCCAAGATGGTGTGCACGGTTCTCAACCTCTCCATTTTAACCTGACAACATCCCTGTGAGGCAGGTTAGGCTGAGATCCAGTGAGTGGCCTGGTTTCCCAGGCCCTAGTCCAACACTCTAACCACTGCACCACTCTGGCTCTCTAAAGATGACCCTTTCAGTTGTGTGGATTAAGCTCGCCCTTAGGCTTTCCACAGCGTGAACAATAGTTAGTTGATGATTTCTGATTTTAAATTTTTACATGGTTTCTACTGCATTGTATATATATATATATATGATTGCTGTAAACCTCGTTGATTTTTTTTTTATGAATAGTGGTATTGAAAACTACAACAAACCTACCAAAAATTAAAAGAGGCAATGCATTTTGTAAAATGTTTTGTGCATCATCAAAAGGCTTAAGACATTACTAAAATACGTCACAAATTGATCTTCTTAGGCTGCATTCCCAAACGTGCACTACAGAATAAGCCTCACTGGATGTGGTAGGATTCACTTCTGAGAAAACATGCTTAGGAATCCACGCTTAGTATTCTTTCGGGTTCCTAATGAGCAATCCAAGATACTATTTAAGAATTAAAGCTAGGGCCTTTTTTGTGACAGTACTCACTGGTACTGAGTGCTGGCACCTCTTTTTTTTCTGCCTATGCCAGCCATTTTATGCTGGCACCCATGGTCCTTTTATCAAGGTATGAGCATCAGCACCTCATTTTTTTAACCAAAACAACGCTGATTAAAGCTGTGTATTAGAACAGAGATGGAGAACAAGTAGCCCTCCAGATGATGTTGAACTACAACTCTCATCCTCTCTGACCATTTGGCTATGTTGGCTGGGAGTTGATGGGGTTTTGAATCTAAAAACATCTGGAGGGCCGCAGGTTCCCTACCCTTGTCTTAGAAGATAACTTTCCTTGGAAAAGGCGTAAGCTTGTTTTCTCTATATACAGGATAATTTGCACAATTGTATAAGCCTATACTATATATACAGTATGTTACCATAAGCAGCGTTTCCAGTAACTCTGAGACATAACGTTTGTAATGCAATCTGTAATTTTCTGTTTTTGAAACAATCAAACTTAAAAGAGATTCTGGAGAGTTCAGAGAGGCTATAACTGCTAAATGGACTTGTCAAAAACAGCAGCAGTTGAGGAAAAGTGCAGATTATAACTAAAGTTCTTACCTGCCTTTGTGTATTCTCTTGTGAAAATAATTGAATTCCAGTTGCCTGAAGGTTCAGATTGAAGCCTTTCAGCAGGTTAGCACTTGAATAGCTGTCAGACTATAGAGCAAGATGGGCCATTTACAAATGAGCGTGAAGAATTTAGCAGCAAATTCCAGGATGGTTGGTTGGTTAGTTTTAAAACTCATATCCTACCCCTCCTCCAAAGACCCCAGTGCAAGTTGCAACAGTAAAATCTACAAAAATGTCAACAATACAATTTAAAACCAATCTCAGTAAAGACAGACATCTATCCAGTGTATCAAATTTCTATCGCTGCAGCATCACTTAAAACTAAAAAGCCTGGTAGAATAGACAGGTTTTCAGTTGGCATCTAAAAGAGTACAAAGTTGCTGCCAACCAACGCTGCATGCACAACATACACTGAAAGCACATGACTTCCCCCAAGGAATCCTGGGAGCTATAGCGTACCCCTTACAGAGCTTCAGTTCCCAGGATTCTTTGTGGGAAGTCATGTGCTTTCAATGTATGGTGTGTATGCAAACCAAATCTCCAAGGGGAGTGCATTCCATTGCTGGAGTGCAATTGCTGAGAAGGTAGTCTGACAAATCGTAGCTTGTCATGTTCCAGACATGTTCCAAACAGTGTAATAGTCTGTTGCCTTTGCTTTACCCTTTGCTGTCCTAACTTTAAAAGTCAATTTAGTTTTTAATTGGCTGTAATGCCCTCCACCCCTTTGCAGGGATGAAGGACCCATTAGAATGGTTCCCCATTCAGAGACTTATGGAATTTGATGGATTCCTGATTGCTCTGGAAGATTTTCTGGCTGACAAAGCTGGTGCCCCTGTTAGCACTTTGCTCTCGCTATGGAATGGTAAGTTGCGGAGGGCTATCAACATGGCCACTCAAGAACATAAGCTGGATAAGGCCAATGGCCCATCTAGTCCAACATCTTGTTTTCACAAGGCATTTTTCAAGTAATATTTGTGTGTCCAAGTGGACACTCAGTCCTAGCTTTTGGACACCCAGTGGACACAATGGACACATAAAATTTGATCAATGAACCAAGAACACTAAATTCAGATTGGATGCCACTGAAACACTGACTAGAGGTATGAAATTTTAGTGAAACTGAATAGAAACAGTAGAACATAGAGGCACATTACACAATAATTCTTAGGGTTATTACAAACCATCAGTCTTTCGGAAAAACTTCTCAACAAATTCTCCCTATACACTGTAATGTCTGCTAAAGCAGGATATGGATCATAAGCAGCAGTTTTTAATTTTAATTTGCTTTTTAATGCATGTATTTACTGGTGGGTGGGTGGGCAGGCTAGTTACTCGTTTAGATGCATTTGCAAGGCTGTATTCACTCCCTGGATTTTTAAAGTTTGAACTACTTTCATCTCAGTCTAAGCATCAGGGCTTCCACATAGCAGAGAGGCTTCCACATATAAGCTATTTGAATGAAAAACTAGACACCCAGTAACAATTCCATCAAAAGTGCCCTGTGTTCTCACAATGGCCAACTAGACTTCCAAGCACCCTCTCGGGTGCAGTGGACCTCAGCTGCCCCATGATATGTGAGGGAAATCGAGGAGGTGAAGCATGTCATATGACAGCTTGAGAGTAAATGGCTCAAGTACCATACCAAATGTTACCAAACACAAGCACCTACTGTACCATGTGGTGTTGGTGGGAGCAAAGAAAGCTCCACCACTATTGCATCCTAAACTAGGCATCCAGCAGAGCTGTTCTGAATGGGGAAGAAACTGGTGGGATCTGTCACAGGAAGTGAATATCCCCAGAGCTCTCGAAGGCCTTGTGTTACAAATTTACAAGACATTTTGAGGGCCAAGTCCTTCACATCTAGGCTGAACTTGATGCCAGGGTTAGTGCAAGTCTGATGGAGGTGTCTTGAGCACCATCTAGTGTTGTTGGGTGGTATCAGTTTCAGTTGTTGCAGTCTGATAATATGGACAACTCACTTAACATAATAAGAGCCTCCTGGATCAGGCCAATAGCCCATCTTGTCCAACATCCTGTTCTCACAGTGGCCAGCCAGCTATGAGAAGCCCACAAACAGAGTCTGAGTGCAACAGCACCCTCCCCATTTGTTATTCCTAGCAACTGGCATCCAAAGGCATACTGCCTCCAAAAATGGAGGTAGAACATAAAACATTGTGGTTATAACCATTTATAGTCTTATCCTCCATGCACTTTCTCCACACCATGCATACTTTTAAACGTTGGTGCTGTTACTTTAGAAATTTGTTTTGCAATCACGTATGGTTTTCAGCAAATGAAATGCAAGCATTCTTACCATAGTAGCAATTGCCAGCACATACTGTAGTGCCATGCAGAGTTTGAAGCCGCTCTCAGTGCTTAGATAACCTGGCACAAGGACCCAAATTCAAGCTTTGGCTTCACATGTTAAAAACTATTTTGGTGTGGCTTGGAAACATTAAGAAGCTGCCTTATACAGAGTCAGGCCATTGGTCCATCCAGCTCAGTACTGTCTACACCACTATTCTTCAACCTTGGGTCCCCAGAAGTTGTTGGACTACAACTCCCATCATCCTTGGCCATTACCTAAGCTGGTTTGGATGGGGGTTGCAGTCCAACAACATCTGGGGACCCATGTTTAAAGAGCAGCGGTCTACAGCAGTGGTTCCCAACCTGGGGACCATGACTGCCATGGGGCCCGCAAAGTAATCCAGAGGGGGCTGACAACAGTAAGGAAATGAATTATTACTATTTTTTGAAAAAAGTCTTCCCTCCCTGGACACTGTCTGCTCCCCACTGCCGCTGCAGGCAACACCTCCCCCTTGCTCCAAACAAGAGGGGAAGACTTTTGCTGAAGCACCAGAGCATCTTTCAGGCACACCGAGGACAGGCATCTGCCTATAAAATACATGACAGATGCCAAAGGAGGCTGAGGGTGAAGCTACCAGGAAGAAGAGGGGATTACTATCGCTGACTCCTGTCTCCTTGCACTGCCGCTGCTGACGACGCCCTTACTCAGAATTAGAGGAGAGGGCTTTTTCTGAAGCAAAAAGAAGCAAGGCTGCAAGGACAGGCTGCTTTCCCCCTTCCTTCCTGGCAGCCAGTCTGCCTCCTGGAGGAAGGGGGTCACGAAATGTTTTGAGCTTATTAAGGAGGTCCCATACTCATAAAGGTTGGGTACCACTGGTCTACAGTGACTGGGAGCGGCTCTCCAGGATTTCAGGCAGGGGCCTCTCCCAGCCCTACCTGGAGATGCCAGGGATTGAGCAGGGACCTTCTGCATGCCAGGCAGGTGCTCTACCACCGAGCCCTTCTCTTAGCCTAGCTTGCCCATAGCCAGGTAGGACTGGCAGTAGATGCCAGATAATCGCTATCCCACCAGAATTAAAATAATTCCTCTTCAAGTGGTAAGGGTGCATATTGTAACCACTTCTCATTATAAATTTGTGTTGTCGGACTTACATTTGTAATCTACCCTATGAGCCTGAAAATACCCTGGTAAGCGGAACTTGGTTGCTCACTTCTAATATCAGGTCCCTAGGCCAGGGACGGGGAGTCTCAGTCTGAGGAGGGGGCTGAATGTGACCCTCCAAAACTCTCTATCTGGCCCTTGGGCCTCTCCCCAAGCCACACCCCCTTTCCAGCCACACCCCCTATGGGCTCCGCCCAGCACCCTTCTTAAGTATTTTTGCCTGGCTGGAATGTGTCTTTGAACTCAGATAATGCTTCTTGTTTTCCTGGATGGGGAACAGAGAGGTGTGTGTGCAGAAACTGCCCTACTGTACCAAGGTAAAATTTGCATACATTTATTTGGCCACTTTTCCTCTAGTCCTGCCCACCAAAGGCATGTGCTTCCATTCCCCCCCTTCCCCAAATGTTGTCCAGAAGGGAATGCGGCCCTCCAGATGAATAAGGTTCCCCACCCCTGCTCTAGGCCATTAGCATCATCAGAAGTAGCACATAGTTCACTTTGGCAGGTGATTGTGGCAGTCTCTTATGGGGCTGAAATTGCACAGGAGGGGGCAGGCTCAGTATTCATAGTCCGAATGGTTGAGTCAGCCCAGTTGGATTTCCTGTTTCATCACTTAGCCTAGCTGCTTCCAATAATAATAATAATAATAATAAATAAATAACAACAACAGAGCTGCAATTCTTTAAATATTATATACCACCGCTGAAAATAATATGTGAGTTCAAAGTTTATCCTAACATGCAGCCAGATGCATTTTATACAGTGGAAGAAGAAAACTGTGCACTGCAAGCAAAGGTTTTGTGCCCCTGGGCCCATGCAGTTTAATGGAGAAGTAGGTTGCTGTTCTTAATAAGAAACATATGAGAAAAAAGAAATAGAAAATCAAGACATTGCTTCTCCTCTTTTTTCTTTTTCTTCCTGGAGTTTAATGACATTGCAAGACCAGAGAGAAGGCCCTAGTGCTGTCACCTGTTCGCTATAATGCTGTTACCCGTCAATAATCATCATTCATGGTCACATCCAAACCATACTTTTAAAGCACATGGCTTCTCCCAAAGAATCCTGGGGACTGTAGCTTACTCCTCACAGAGCTACAGGTCCCAGCAACGTTAACAAACAACAGTTCCCAGGATTCTTTGGGGGAAGCTGTGTGCTTTAAATATATGGTGTACTGGCTATCCAACACTGGACCCCAAAGATTTTTGTCCCGAAGGACAGCCCTCAAAAACAAATGTATAATGCCCAAATCATTAAGCTTGTGAAAGAGGGTTTCTCCTTCATCCTCAATATTGCATGATTATCTCCTCCTGCCCATTGGACTCGTAGGGCAGAAAGTAGGAAAGCCAAGGCCAACAGTAGGTAGGGCCAGAGCTAATGACAGGCGGAGCCAAGAGCCAATGACAAGAGGAACCAGCTAATTCTATTTTTGTCCCCATCCTCCTCCTAGGCTTAAAATCTAAAACAGGGGTTTCCAAACTATGGTCCATGGACCACCAGTGGTCCATGAGCTTCTTTCAGGTGGTCCGCAGCATGTCCATGCTAAATACTCATATTGGTTTTTAATTGTATTAATATTGCTTCTTTTATTTCTTATGTTCTATGGAATTCAAATATGAATAACATAAAATCCAATATAAGAAATCAAGGAAGGTATAAAAAGAGAATTCAGAATCCTACAGCATCTAGCACTGTGCATTACAATTGCTGCAATAGGCAGAAAAATAATTAGTGGTCCACCAAGACCATCAGCAATTTTCAAGTGGTCTGTGAGGAAAAAAGTTTGGGAAGCACTGATCTAAAAAGACAAAAGGCAAATGACACAGTAGGAAGAGCGAGAGAAACTGGAGAGGAACAGGTGCACAGAAAGCTGCCTTATACTGAGTCAGACTATTGGTCCATCTAACTCACCATAGTCTACACTGACTGGCAGCAGCTCTCCAGGATTTCAGGCAGGAGCCTCTACCAGCCCTACCTGGAGATACTGGGGGTTGAACCTGGAACTTCTTGCATACAAAGCAGATGCTCTACCACTGAGCTATAGTACTTCCCCAAGATGTTCATCAAACTTAAAAGTCAAGAAGTAGGACCTCTAACACAAATGTGGAGTGTTCCACTCTTCAGGGTTAGAGTCAGCCAGCCATGCCCTTTTCTAGAATACTCCACTCCACCGCCACCAGCCTCTTTTTCCTGGTTTTATGTTTTTTTTCCTCCTCCCCAAAGTCAGCAGTGTCCAATGGCCACTGAGCATGCTCATTCCTCATTGGTCTACCCCCCCCTTTTAGGGTTCTTTCTAAAGTTGTTTTCTTTTTCTTTTTTTTACTTCTGCAAACATTGGGGTTGTGTCAACCCTGCCGATATCTCCCTTTTGCAAACAGATGGTTCTGTTCTGGCTACATAAAGACCCACACCCTTGACAAATAAATTTGTTAGTGTATAGGATGAAAAGCTCATGGAACCAGGCTAAGGGGCAGGAGTAGTCCACCACTTAGCAAAAAAGGAAACTAAGCCATAAATAAAATCTGCAGTTCCAAATCAAAACTTTCCAATAAAAGCTGGACAAAGAGAATGACCTTCCCAAACATGATCTGCATCAAACACTGGCAGACATTGCTGGGACATTATGACTACCAAGAAGAACCTGCCACAGTAGCCCACTAATTTCACAGTCCTTAAAGGTGGGACCTCCCACTGGCCCTGTCTGGCCAGTCGTGATGTATTTATTTTATTTCTTAATTTGAGGTACTTATATGCCACTTCATCACTAACATTTCTAATTTCTCTAATTTCTTTTTGTATATGGTTTGCAATTGTAATCTGCCTCAGGACCTGCATTCTGGGTGGAAGGCCAACTACAAAAATAAATAAATAAATAAATAAATATTATTATTTCTAAGCAGTGTACATAATATTACAAAAAAAATAAAAACAAACAAACTATACAAAGAATAAGAACAATAAAACTTCATCATAAAACTGAACACTACCTTAAAATGCCTGCTAAATTTGCGAAGTCTTTGGCTTGCACCTGAAGTTAAGAAAGGAAGGTGCCTGTCTTCTTCTTCTTCTTCATCGTCATTATCATTATCATTATCATTATTGTCCTGCCCTTCCTCCCAAAGGAGCCCAGGATGGCAAACATAAACAAATCAATTTAATAAGAAAAAGAAAAGCAGACTTAAAACAGTTTAAAACATTTCAAAACAACAATTTCAATTAAAAAAACATTCTCAAGCACAGTTAAAAATATTCTAAAGTGGAGTTCAGTCTCAGCTGGGAGAGTTTAGGCCCACAATGCCAAATGTGTGGCTTCTAGTAGTGTCTCTGAGCCATGGGGAACCACCAACAAAGACTCCCCCAAAGATCTCAGTGATCAAGGAGGGGTATAAGGGATGAAAGTGGGGAGGAAGCCTAGAGAGAGGCATGCTCTAAGATATGCAGAGCTCGAATTGGTATACTAAACCAGGCAGGCAGGCAGGCAGGCAGAAGGTAGATTGGGATCTACTGGTAGATCTCTAGGATGATTTGCAATAGATCAGCAAGGGTTTCAACTCCCTGTGTTTTAACAATAGCAAAAGCCTCCCCGCCCCTTCTAATTAGGCTTCTGCAATCAACAAGATTGGTGGGAAACTGGAGTAGATTTGTGTGTGGAAGGATCCGTGTGCAAACTTCAGTTCTTGGACTGAAAACCAATTCCTGGGTTGAGCGTATCCTCATGTGCACCTTATTCTGTAATTCCATGTCCACCTTCCTGAGCCACTATTTTGCACCTGTCTCCAGTTAGTGGATCTTGGGGATTCTACTGAGAAACAAAGTAAATCCCACAAGCCTAAAGTCTGCCCATCCCTGTGCAAAACCCTGGGGTGACAGCCAGTGTTAGTCATACATGAAGTTATTTAACCCTATTGATTTCAGTGGGTCTACTCTGTGTATGACCCATAAGGATTTACAGACTCAGGCTCTTCATTATAATCAACAACATCAGCCCTCATACTCTCTCCTTCTCCCCTTTTGTTGTTTCTTGTTCCTTTGTTTCCTGAAAATCCAGCCTGATGGAGAGTTTTTAGAGCTTGCTCTTCTTTGTGAATTTTTAGTTGGTTCCAATCAAGGTATAGGAAGCTGCCTTGTACCAAGGCAGACCAATGGCCCAGATGCCAAGGACTGAAACTGGGACCTTCTGCATGCCAAGCAGATGCTCCACCACTGAGCTATGGCCCTTCCCCAAAACAATGATGCTCCTGTTGCATTAGGATGGGAACCCACTTGTCCCTTCTGGACAAATTTTCCACCCAAGGATGACTGACAGAGGACTTTCACTCCACATTTCCTTGGGATTTAAGCATGGATTGGTCAATAAACAGGGAATTTACTCTTAAGTCCGAACTGCAAACTAGCTTAGCTGGATTATTTAGATTCAGTGGGACTTAAAATGGCTTAAATCCAGATATATTGACTTATGATGGGCAAAGCTGTAGATTTAATGGATTGAAACAGCACAGTGCAAAAAAATATATTCCTGCAACATTTGTTTTATTTGTCCAGGCCCTATGAAAGGGACTGCAATTGCAGCTTTAGGTTCAGTTCTTGTCCCACTTACCTGGGTGTGCCCCACTTACCTGGCCCCATTGAGTCCGATAGTACTTACTTCTGAGTAGACCTGATTGGGATTGTGCTGTTAGGCACAGTCATTCTGTATTTGATTGGAATATGACCAGAAGCTTAAAGGGATTCCACACAGGAGATAAATGGGAACAAATGATATCATGATCTACACATATTAAGATCTTAACAAAGACTCTTGCGTTACCATAAAGACTAACAGATTTATTGTGACATAAGCTTTGAATTTCTTTAGAGACATGATTTATGATTCTTTAGATTCGTTTCTTTAGATCCATATACCCTCTATGGATGGTGATAAGGAAAAAGAAACTCTGTACACAATGGGGTCAATTTGTCATGAAATGTAAAAAGCATAGTCTGAGTGTTCAATTAGTTATTGTATGCCAAATAAATGCAGTGACCATTGATAACAGCAGCAGTTGGTGAGAACACCATCCTCTTAGATTTGCAGTGTTAATTAATACCTATAGCAGGGCAGGACATCTGAAAAAATTTATTGGCATTAGGATTATTACAAAATAAAGACTAGGGGTAAAGAACACAAATATATAGCCCTGTAAGGGCTAATTACAAAATAAGTAAAAGAAAACAAGTAAAGATGAAATAATAATTAATGGGAGGCAAATAACTAAATATTAAAGTCAAAAGTCAAGAAAATAAAGAAAAAAGGCCCCAATCCTTCAGTAAATAATGAAGGAAAAGAAAAGAAAAAATCTATAAAAAGTTTAGAAACCATGTAAATCTCAGGATCATCTAAAAATGTTTGCATCACAGTTATGTTTAAAAAAAAAGTCTGAGTCAATCAGGTTTCCTCTGAATTAACCACACACACTCATATCACTGTAATGCTATGCTACCAATGCATGCCTGTTCATCCAAAAATTTTGATTACCCACATTTTGCATGCCCAGAAGGCATTCTAACAGGTGTGAATTTATGAAAGGATCAGCAGAGCTAAGAAGGCCTCTAGGGAAAAGAAGATGCTAACTGATGTTCAATGGTGCCCAGCTCAACAGACATGCATTCCTCTGCTAGGGGCACAAAGATTTTTTTAAAAATGCATTTGAAAGCAGGTGTGTATACTGTGGCCCTGCATGGTTAGTAGCCTTTGCTTAGCACATCCTCTTCCAGAGTGAGAGTGATTACACTTGCATGCATTTAAATGTAAATGTCTCTGGATCAAATCATCAGCACTTCAAACATGGTCCTTAGCGCTAAATGTCCTGTACAGTTTAGGAACATTTGCATCAAAACTAGTCTGGTCTTTGCCCTCTAATCCAGTTTAGCTACCATTCCTCTGGTAAACTGAAGGGAAGAAGCAGATGGCAAGATTCCTCAATATATTTATTATTTATTTATTGCATTTGTATACCGCCCCATAGCTGAAGCTCTCTGGGTGGTTTACAACAATTAAAAACATTAAAAACAAATATACAAATTTAAAAACACATTTTTTAAAAAGCAATTTAAAAACACATGCTAAAATGCCTGGGAAAAGAGGAAAGTCCTGACCTGGCGCCGAAAAGATACCAGTGTTGGCGCCAGGCGCACCTCGTCAATAAGATCATTCCATAATTTGGAGGCCACCACTGAGAAGGCCCTCTCCCTTGTTGCCATCCTCAAAGCTTCTCTTGGAGTAGGCACCCGGAGGAGGGCCTTTGATGTTGAGCATAATGTACTGGTGGGTTTGTGTCGGGACAGGTGTTCCATCACGTATTGTGGTCCTAAGCCTTGTCTGCCTTGTCTGTGTGTGCAAGTTTTAGGCTTGTTATTGGTGAAGTGCATGAGCGCCAGACTACATTAGAATATTATAGCCAAATCCCAAGTGAAGGCCTACGCTAGTTCAAGTGGCTTAATTTGGATTCAGGCTGCATTCACTCCATACATTTAAAGCACATGACTGTTTGTGGGCTTCATCCCAAAGGCATCTGCTTGGCCACTATGGGTTGTATCCAATGTGAGTCCTGCTCAGAGTATACCAACTGAAACAAATAGACATGGGTAATTTAAGCCCATTGATCTCAACGTGTTTACCCTAAGTAGGAATAGCACTGGATACAACCTAATGAGAACAGGATGCTGGACTAGATAGGCATTTGGCTTGATCCAGCAAGGCTCTTATGTTCTTAGTGGCAGTGGCTGGTGCCCATTGCGACTGGTGGGGTGGAAGGCAGGGAGGCCAACAGTAGGTGGAGTCAGAGCAAATAACAGGCAGAGCCAGCTGATTGTAGCTTTGTCCCCATCCTCCTCCTTGCTAAGTTCTGAGGAGGAGGAAGCGGACAGCCAGTTTTCCTGAAAAATATTATCTTTTCCAATGCCATCTTTCCAACTAGGAACAATATGAACAAGGGATAATGTGATGTTATGTTATAGCCTGTGCAACTCAACAGATAATAATAATGGCCATAATAACAATAATAAAAACGATCTTTACTTTGTCACATGAGCAGAAACAAAAGATAAATAAAAATAGTAAAATGAACCCAATTACCAAATGACTCTATTTCAGAGGCAAGAGCACCTTCAGCTTGAGGAACAGCAGTGTTTGAGATATTTATTATTCCAATGTGTTTCAGATCCTGCTGGTCCTGCTTCAGGGAAATTCAAAGAAATGAAGTGAACATTAGATGCTCTGTCTTTTCTAAATGTTAACTCTTCCTTTCTCCGAATTTCCCTGAAGGACTGGCAGGGACTGAAACACTTTTGAAATGATAAATGTCTCTTTTGTCTACTCCAGGTGTTGGGAAACTTTGGCCCTCCAGATGCTGCTGAACTGCAACTCCCATCATCCTTGGCCGTTGGTTATGCTTGCCAAGGCTGATGGAAGTTGTAGCTCAACAAATACCTGTAAGGCTGAAGGTTCCCTGCTGCTGGTCTACTCCATAGCTTTCTGCTCCTGCTTCCCATTTCTACTGAAACAATGTCTGCTGTGACACATCTGCAGCTGAAACAACAAGTGTTCTTGCACTCGGGTCCTGCTTGCGGGCTTCCCCCAGGCACCTGGTTGGCCACTGTGAGAACAGGATGCTGGACTAGATGGGCCACTGGCCTGATCCAGCAGGCTCTTCTTATGTTCTTATGTTCTTATTGCTGTTTCTCATATTCATTTGTTTGGAGGTCACTGGTTCATAGGGTCACCATAAGTCGTAATCAACTTGAAGGCACATAACAACAACACACTGCTTAAAAATACAAAATCTCTAAGCGGAACTTCCACATATTTATCAAAAGGTCAGAACAGAGCCGCACCTGCCATCTGTATGCACGTTGGCTCTGTAGCCAAAATGCCGTTCAGCTGCTCATGAGACAAGATCCTGCTTTGCATGCGTTTGGACAAGCGTAGGCTCCACTTTGACCTTTTGGTAACTGTCTGCAGGTAAGTGGTGGGAGGGTGGGGCCTTGACAGATTCCAGCTACAAAAGCTGCTACTGCTTGGTGCCAAAAAACATATTGGCGGTCGGGTGTTGTTTAGGGGCTTTTGTTGGGGCCAGAACATAATTCTGGAGGTCAGTTATTTTTGCTGTTTATTGGGATTATGGTTTTGTTCTTTATTGTTGGACCTTATGAATTCTAAGGAAATTGTTTCATGTTATTGTATATTTCTTAATGAGATATTTTAATTCTTATGGTTTGATTATTTCAACTTTTTTTCTAACAGAGTGAATTAAGTAACCGTTTTGATGCTGTAAGCCACCTTGAGAATAGATTACTATGGAAAGATGGCATACAAATAAACCATGATGATGATGATGCAGGTGATGCATCCACTAGGTGTACTTCCATTCACAGCCCCCGCCCCCATGCATCGATAATCATAGAAACATGGAGGTATAACTAAGGGACCTTGGAGGTCATCTCATCCAACCCCTTGCTGAATCTGCAGTGCGGGATGCAACAACATCCCATCCCTGACAAATGTCCTTCCAGCCTCTGTTTAAATAAGGATGGAGAGCCCACCACCTCCTGAGTCAGTCTGTTCCATTGTTGACCAGCTCTGACTGCTAGGAAGTTTCTCTCCTAATGTTTAGCTGAAATCTGCTTCCCTATAAGATCCATGGATGCTGTCACAATCAGAAGGCTATGAACAAAATAAGGCTGGCAGTGGATGCCTGCAAATCCCTGCTTCTCATAAGAATGATGGCCTCATATTGTTTTCTCTCTCTCTCTCTCTCTCTCTCTCTCTCTCTCTCTCTCTCTCTCTCTCACACACACTCACTCACACACACACACACTCACACACACACACACACACACACACACACACACATGCACACATGCACACACACATACCTGCTTCAAGGCAGCTGGAGCAGGCATGTGTTGACTTAACACCTCCACCCTGACTATAAAGGGGACCATATGGGTCCTTCCTGTCCCTCGGATGCATGGAAGGGGTGTATGGAGAGGTTGCATGGAGTGCAGTCTCTTGCTAAGGCTATGCTGGCCAGGTGGGTGGCATCTAGCTTTCCATCTTTTTTTTTAAAAAAAAATATCTTATATGTATTTACTTGTAGACCAAGTTTGACCAAAAAGAAAAAAATAACATGACCAAAAAAACCAGCTCACAGTAATAATACAATAATACAATACATCCATTTCATTTTAAATATATGAGTCAATAGATGCGTCGTTCAAATGTACTGATAGATATCCAAGCGAAATTAACATTTATAAGACATACATTCAAAGGCAGCAAAGGGCAGTAAGGTCCTCAGATCTTTGCATCATAGATGGTCCTTCCAGGCTCAAAGTAGAAGTCTCTTGGCAACCATAAGGGCTTTCAAAACCCACTTTGGTTGTCCTGCTATTAGTCTCCATATCACAGGAACATAATTTAAAAGTACATGGACATCTGCAAATCTCAAGGATTTCTCCAATTACAAAATTAATGCAGATGATAATTTCAGACCAAAAAGAAAATATCACTGGATGGGCCCACATCATATGCCTCGGTGAGACATTTTTCAGCATTACACCTCCAGCGTCTGTCTTTATTCATCAGTGCCTTCCTATACAAACCGTGGAATCCAATATACCCAAAACATGAATTCCACCTTTTATTAAAATAAAATAAAAAAATGAAGCCACAACACAAATCCCATCAGATCTCTTTGCCTGAAATAGTTGATGCTTAGGATTTTTGGGAGGCGGACAGGGAAAGAGTGGGTGGGGTCACTCCTTTCTGGGAAGTCGTTTTGGGTAATAGCTCCTGCAAATGAGCCTCTAGTCACTCCTTAATTGCTACAGGCTCACAGTGTGAAACTGTTGTCTGAATATGCAGCAATGCCGCTCCCCCTCTGAGCTGGGGGCAGGCCTCAGGGGTGAGACCCAGACACGCTTTGTTTATCTGCAGAGGCTGATGTGGATTGGAACTAATCAGCCTTGGGAAACACAGTGGGTCTGTGGGAAGGCAATGGCAAACTAACATCTTCCTTCCCCCCAGCACTGCCTGTTTTCAGCCCCCAGCCTTGGCCAGCGCAAACCATGGCAGAGAAATGGAGAGCTAGGATCAGTCATACAACACCCATCCTTTATCGACACACGTATGTTCCTTGTTGCACCCACACGGCCATTCCCATGCACTTTCCAAATCTTCTGGAACCAGGGTTGCACGATGGTTTAATCATAAATCCAGCCAATATGTCAGCAGAGAAAAAGCTGCAGTGTTTGGGACAGGGTTGGAGAGCTTCTGGTCCTCTAGTAATAGTTGGAGGCCAACTCCAGCCAGCACAGTCAAGGATTAGAGAGGATAGGAAAATAAGAACTGGGCTTACACTGAATCAGACCATTGGTCCATCTAGCTCAGTAATGTCTACACTGGCTGGCAGTGGTTCTCTGGGGTTTCAGACTGCAGATAGTTCCAACGCTACCTACATATGCCAGGGATTGAACCTGGGACTTTCTGCATGCAAAGCAGATGCTCTACCACTGAGCTAGGGTTTTTCCCTCCCATGGGAGTTGCTGTCCAGCAGCATCTGGAGGGCCACGGGTTCCCTATCCCTGGTTTGGGGCTTTTTAGTGAGAAGGCCAGTTCAGTCAATGTGCCACCCCAACATGCAGAGGGCAGCATTTGTGTCCAGCTGCTCCCTGCCTGCCTGGTGTGCCATCCTCAGCTCCTTCATTTCCCATCTGCACACACAGGGAAGGGTTGTTCGATTAACATGGCTGCACTTGTACAAATCGTCCCACCCACCACCGATTTGTAGAGGTGCGTCAATCAGACAGTCCGTCCTTATCTGTCCTTGTGGGGGCACTGTGCTGGCTGACCAGGGAGGAGCTCTGTGCAACGCACACGCTCACCTCCATGCACATGGCTGAAGTACTCTTTGCTTATTTGTTATGGGGATTTATATCCTGCCTTTCGACCCCATGAATCTCAAGATTCCCATTACAAGCAAGTAGCAATACAACCCCACACAACCAGCAGCTCTTGATCTTCTGGCCAATGGGTGGAGCCAAAGAATGGGGAAGGGCTATATCTCAGTGGTAGAGCATCTATTTTGCATGCAGAAGGTCCCAGGTTCACTCCCTTGAATCTCTAGGTAGAGCTGGGAGAGACCCCTGTCTGAAATCCTGCAGAGCTGCTGCCAGTCAGTATCGACAATATTGAGCTAGATGGACCAGTGGCCTGACTTGGCCTGGGTTCCTATGTAATGCAGTCCCAGGGCAGGTGTCAGGTGGAGCCAAGGGGTCTTTCCAGCAGGGAGAATGGAAGCAAGCTCCCCACAGCTGCACCTTTTCTGATCGGGCTGGTCTTCCCCTTGTGATGTTTTTCCTGGAAGGTGGCAGTGATGCAGCCTCCTTGAATTAACCAGCCCAGTAAAAAGACAATTACAGGAGACATCATAGCACAAGGGAGGGGATCCTATGACTCTCCAGATGCTGTTGGCCAATGGTCAGAGATGGTGGGAATTGTTGTCTGGCAACATCTGGAGGACGCAGGTGCTAAAGGCTGATAAAGAAATATGCACGGGGTGGAGAAAATGAGTAGAGTTTTCTCCCTCACTCAAAATACTAGAACTCAAGAGGGGTGTTGAAACACCCCCTCCCTTAGCACACGAGGGGCTAGTGAGAGTGCACCCTGCTGGCCATGCCCCTTCCGCATACTGGCCAAGTTCACCTTGACACCCACGCATTTGGTATGAGTGAGAAAGTGGCCTATGAGTGTGCAGTTCTTCCACCCGCTTGGGACCCCTGGTCGATCTGTTGTAAGTGCACGGGGCCCCTTTCTTGTTAAGTGCAAACAGGAGGGTGCAGCCAGAAGGTGCTTCAGCATGGAAGAAGTATGGCCTGCGGGGGCATCCCAGTACATCTCGCACACTAAATGAACACATGAGGAGGGTTGTCTGGACACCCCTATTTTCATCCAGCCAAAATCAATTGCTGTTAGATTCAGGGCATACAAAGAGGAATGGCTGTAGCTCATCTGCTTTGCATGCAGAAAGTCCCAGGTTCAGTCCCAGCCGGTGGAGGTTGGCAGGGGTGTAGTCGTCTGGGATCTCACGGGGTCTTAGTCCCCTTACTTTCTTGGGAGCAGGGTCTCAGCAGGGTCCCTGTCTCAGCATCCTACAAACCACTGAGAAGAGTCTTCTAACATGCTTCCTTGTCTTTTCCTGCTGTTTGGAGCCAAGCTGAGTGAAAGAAGGTGAGCAGCCACTGAGAAGACTCTTCTCAGCAGCTAACACTCCGCTGTCATGCTTTTTGGCTCTTAGGAACATCTGTTGTTGTGAGAGAAGGCATTAACAAGGATCTCATTCTCAACCCAGCAGGGAAGATGGGGGAGGGGGCGTGGCTGTGACTATCATGAAGGGACCCTGTATTTCTGAATTTGCCACTACACTACTGGAGGCTGGTCCATTAGGGCGAAACAGGGCACTGCCCCACCAATCTCAGCCTGTCTTCAACCGGCCCCTGCCTGCCTGCCTGCCTTACTTACTTACAACCAATCCAGGGGTGGCCTACTCCTTAGTCTTTGTTTTGCCCTTGTAGAACTTAGGGAGGAGGATGGGAGCAACACTAGAATGAGCTGGGTCTGCTTGTCATTGGCTCTGGTGCCACCTGCTATTGGCTTCCTTGTCTTCCACCCCACCAGTCCCAAGGGGCACCAGCCACCCCGCCCCACCATTTCTAGGTTGAGCTGGGAATGTTCTTTACCTGAAACTCTGGGGAGCCACCACTGCCAGTCAGTGCAAACAACTCTGAGCCAGACATCCTGGGCCGCCTATAGGAAGGGCCAGAGCTCAGCAGTAGAGCATCAATTTGACATGCAGAAGGCCCCAGCTTCAACTCCCAGCATCTCCAGGTGGGAGAGGTTCCCTGGCTGAAATCCTGGCGAGCCACTGCCAGTCACTGTAGAGAATACTGAGCTAGATGCACTGACTCCGTGCACCTTCCTGTGTTTCTAAGTTCTTTTTCACACAACTCCTAATGGATTGATGGGATTTGCTGCCTCTGGCTGTAGGGTTGGTTACTGGCTTAGATGGCTTGTAAAGGGGATTAGGGTCACTTCACACACAATACGACTGTAGTCAGAGGCCCCTGAAACTGCTCCTCCATGTAGCACACAGGGAGTCTTTCTGACTGTACTTGTTTGCCATGTGGTCAGCCTCCACCAAGTGAGAAATGCCCCCACAGTATCAATAAACATTCCTGGCCTCAGTGCGTAAAGGTGGAGTGGAAGTGATCATTTAAAGCAGTGTCATACCACTTTAAATAGTCATAGCTTCCCCCAATAATAATCATCCCTTCATAGAGCTACAGTTCTCAGCGTGGTTTAATAACAGTAACAAACAACAACAACAATATCTTTTTACCAAACAGAAAACTCAGTAGGGGTCTCCTATCAACTCGCAGCACCCTTAGCAAACTACAGTTCCCAGGATTCTTTGGGGAAAGCCATGACTATTTAAAGTCGTATGACACTGCTTTAAATGTATGGTGTAGATTCAGTCAGTCATAGAGTTGGATCTTGGAAATCATTTAGTCCAACTTCTGCTCAATGCAGGCATCTGCCATGCAGGATGCAACTGCAACATCCTTGATGGTTAGCCACCCAGGCTCTGCTTCGATACCTCCAGTGAAGGAGAGTCCATCACCTCCTGAGACAGCCTGTCCTTGGGAAGTTTTCCCTGAACGCTTCCCCAAATCTGTTTCCTTGCACTTTCCGCCCATTCACTCTAGCAGTGCTCTCTGAAGCAACAGAGAACAAGTCTGGTCCATCTTCTACATGGTGGCCCTTCAGATGTTTGAAGACTTCTGGCATGTCTCCCCTTAACCCTCACTCCTCCAAACCTCCCACAGAAGTGGATCTGGCACCTTCGCTATACAGTTTTTATCATTTGCTGAAGACACACCTCTTTATCCTGGCCTTGGACACTTGAGATGTATTATTTTTAGGACTGACTCTATTTTTGTGATTGTAATGTTTTAAACTGTTTTTAATGTTGTATTTAAATTGTTGGGGCCTGCTGTGGGATTTTAGGGTGAAAATCAGGTAATAAATCAGATTTATTATTTATTATAAATCAAATTTATTATTTATTATAAATCAAATTTATAATAACAATATCATCATCATCATCATCATTCCACCTTTCCTCCAAGGAGCTCAAGATGCCATACATAGTCCTCCTCCTCCCCAGTTTATCCTCACAACAACACTGTGAGGTAGGTTAGGCTGAGAGACAGCGGCTGGCCAAAGATCACCCAGTGAGTATCATGGCTAACTGGGGATTTAAACCCTGGTCTCCCAGGTCCTAGTCCAACACTCTAACCACTATACCACATTGACTCCCAGCTCCTTCAGCTATCCTCATAGGACTTGGTTTCCAGATCACTTGCCATCCTGTTTGCCCTCCTTTGTCCCAGTTTGGCAATGTCCTTCTTAAAATGTGGTGCTCAGAAGCAGACATAATAGTACTCCAGATGTGATCTGACCAGCACAAAAATAAATAAATAGTGGTTGTGTATATCAAACGGCCTTCCTGGGACAGCTCTATCATGTGACATGACCCTTAACTCAACTTTCTTGTCCGGGATAATGAGCTGTTTATGAGCGTGAAGGATCTTTCCCCCTTGCTGCAGAGCTTACCCACGGTCAGGTGTCTGGATTCCCACTTCCCAAGATGACAAGGCTCCCCGGGGAGGCAGGGGGGTTTATTCCCAGTCACACAAACATCCACTACACAAAAGACCCCCGACTTCAGATCAAAGGGCATGACCCAAAGCACAGTGGGGTTTGTCTGAAGGGGATGGTGGTGGAGGAAGAGCTATCCTTCCATTGTTGGGAGGAAGGGAGCAGGATTAGGCCAGGCCTGAAGATAAGGGATCATAAGCTGCATCTTTCCCTGTTTACTCAGAATGGGTTTCTCTTCTTGTCCTCTCGCAAAATCATTGTCCCTATTTTTGTTGTTTTGGAGGGGTGCCTGGTTACAATCCTGCCTTGTCTGCAGAAGGTCCCACATTTAATCCCCAGCATCTCCAGGTAGGTCTGGGAACATCCTCTGCGTGAAACCCTGGAGAGCTGTTACCAGTCAGCGTAGACCGAGCATGGGGGAACCTTTGGCCCTCCAGATGTTGCTGAACTACAACTCCCATCAATCCTAGGAGGCACGGCCTATCCCAGGGATGATGGGAGTTATAGTTCAGCAACATCTGGAGGGCTAAAGGTTCCCCGCACCTGGTGTAGACACTACAGAGCTAGATGCACCAAGGGTATGATGCAGTACAAGGCAGCTTCCCATGTTCCTAACATTTAGTGGGTTGCCAGAGTTGTCATTCTGTAGAGTTCACCCCCCACCTCACCCCTAGGTCCCCAAAAGTTAAATCTCTGAGTGGGAGGGTGGTACTGGATGCATCTTGTATCTAGTGCGCATAGCTAAAAATGTCTATGCCTGAAATATTGTCTTACCCATTATATACCCAGGTCTGCAGGTGAGGGCCTTTAGTGCTGTGGCACTGACCTTTTGGAATTCCCTCCCCTTAAATATTAGGCAGGTGTCATCTCTGTTATATTTTATGGGCCGACTGAGGACCTTTCTCTTTCAACAAGCCTTTTAAGTAGAGACCTTTCCCAGTCTGCATCTGTGTTGGAATTGCTTTTTAAGATTTTTTTAACGTTTTTTTAAAAAATCTTTTTAAGATGTTTTGTTTTAACATGTTTTTACTATGTTTTGTTTTAATATGTTTTAAAGTCTTTTGTTTTTACGATGTTTTAAAGTGCGTTTAGTGTTTTTGTTTGCTGCACTGGGCTCCATCTGGGAAGGGGGGTGGGATATAAATCAAATAAATAAACAAACAGTGAATTCTAAAGCATCTCCCATTTCATACCTTCTAGGTGCGAGAGTATATTTTGAACTGTGGTAACACATTACCAGCCTATTCCATTTGGTTCCCCTCCCCCCATATAACTTTCAAAGAACAATTGCCATATTTTGAATCAGTGGAAGGCGAGCTATTGCCGAGTCAATGAATGCAGTGCAACAGTTGATAGCCTTCCACAATGCATAAGAGGGGCTTGAAAAATGGTCCTTAATAGTGTGTACTTGCAACAAAATGTCACAGCATAGCCTCACTTTCTATCAGTACTGCTCCTGTTCAGGGTTCCAGCCAGCCATGCCATCCTCCAGGATACTCCTTTCCATCCACCCCCTCCGTTTTCTGATTTTTTCCTCAACTGACCACCAACATTTTGTTGCTACTGAGCATGTTCATCCCTCATTGGGCTGTTATTTAAAATAAATGTTTGTACTCCTGAATATCTCAGTGTTCCCCCCATATATGCTGATACCTCACTTTTGTGTCTCCTTGGCTTCTTTCCAGCTTCCATCCTATTGGCACGTGGCATCAGACGTTAACTATTAGAGGGACACTGGTTCCTAACAGAGTGGGCAAATCTTCTGCTGCAACATGCAGAGCATGCACTGCCCACTGTAACAATGAACTATGTTTCCTATTCTCCTTGCCATTGCAAGTGGCCAGTTATTCTGTTTTTAGCCTTTCACATTTTTCTTTTCCATCATCCCAAAGGTCAGTTTTATACAAGTTGCAGTAATCCAATCATCCATCCCACCACTGCATCAAGGCACCAGTCCAAAGAGATCCAAACATAACTACTGAAAATTAATACACCTGTACACATTTGCCTAATTTGGAATTTTCTGGTCTCAAAATCTGAGTGCAATTGCTTTGTTCTTTTGCTATGCAAATTTTTGCTTTCTGCCAAGTTTTCAGCAAAGAAAAGTCTGGGGCACAATCCAAGTATTGCACATGGGATGCAAAAAAGCAGTTTAAGAAGAGACAGCTATCATCCATTCATTTCTAAATTATCTTTATTTGAAGCATTGACGACAACCATACAATCCAAGATCTTTTGTAGTTACAGATTCTGTTATAAACACCAGCAACACCATCGGTTATTAATTCATCAAGTCTGCTTTTGGGTTAGGGTTGAGGACTGGGGAGGAAGGTACTAGCTATCCAGACTAAGGTCACAATCTCTTTGTGCATGTTCCTGGACTTGCTTTCTTCCAAATGTGTACAGAATTGGGCTATGCATCCCTTACATTTCCCCAATTGCCAATGACCTCTCAAAGGGTAGTATTCAATGCTAGTCATACTCAGAGTAAACCCACTGAAGTCAGAACATAAGAAAAGCCTGCTGGATCAAGCCAGTGGCCCATCTAGTCCAGCATCCTATTCTCACAGTGGCCAACCAGATGCCTACGGGAAGCCCATCTATGGGACGTTAACAGGCATGGCTAACTTAGGTTCATACATTGAACCATGGGTCTACATAGGACATAGATGAACACAACCTAAAGTAAGTAGAAAGGCTCATTTCCTTGTGCTTTCTGACCTTCCAACCAACTGAAAGAATTTGGGTCCACAAATATCTCTTCTTGTGCTTCACTTCCCTAAAACAAAAGTTGAGCTCTGCTGAATCAGAATGGTTGCCCATCTAGTCCACCCACTTGGAAAGCCTACAGGAAGGGCCAGGGTCAGTGGTAGAGCATCTGCTTGGCACGCAGAAGGTCCCAGGTTCAATGCCCAGCATCTCCAGGTGGGAGAGATTCCGTGCTTGAAATCCTGGAGAGCCGCTGCCAGTCAGTGTAGAGAACACTGAGCTACATGGACTAATAGTCTGACTCAGTACAGGCAGCTCCCTATGTTCCTATGGTCTCAGAGTGGCCAGCCAGATGCTTCTGGAATATCCATAAGCAGAGCTGCCAAGTAATCTCCAAGTTTGACTCCACTTAGTTGACTCCAAGGTCTAGCAATTATAGGACATGGGGAGAGAGAAAAATCCCTGATTATCGAATGATCTCACCCTTCCGCCTCCTGTCCTTTCCCTGCTTGATGTGCACTACTGTAAACTCTTCCAGGCAGAGTCAGTATTACCTAGCAGAATAGTATCACCATAACTGAAGCTTAGATGTCTTTCCTCTCCCCCCCCCCGTTTTATAGTGATTTCTCACATTTATGTCTCACAATGGGGAAAGGCCATAGCTCTAAGTGAGACAGCACATGGTTGCCATTCAGAAGGTCCCAGGTTCAATCCCCATCATCTTCAATTTACAAAAGAAAAGAAAAAGGCATCTGGTAACTAGTGATAGGAAATCTCTGTCTGAGATAGAGAACTGCATCCCAGTCAGAGTTAACAAAGCCAAATTGTCTGACTTGCTACACAACACATTTCTTTGTACCCTATAATTTTAGTTCAGTTGATCTAGGTTGAATGTAAGCATTTTAATTCCGCTCACATGGTTTGGAAAAATCTGTTGCACAAAACTTAATTAACTCAGAAACTTGTTTTCAATCACATACAGACTTAAAACTTGGCACACTGATCACACAAGGCAGACAAAGTTTATAAAGACTGGAATAATTTTAATACTAACATGAAGCTAGAGAACAGCTATGGCAAGCCCAGACTGCTCTGGATTCTTTAAAGTTGTGATCCTATGCACATTTACTTGGGGGAAAGACCCATTGAACTCAGAGGGACTTTCTTCCAAGTAAATGGGCATGGGATTGACCTACATGATATTCAGTCTGTAGTCTGGGTTAAAATCCGTTGCACCCAAGCTAACCTGGAACAGACCTAGGCCAGTCATCTCCATCAGGGATAGTCCAGGACATAAGAAGAGCCTTACTGAATCAGACCAAAAAATCATCTACTCCAGCATCCAGGAAGAGCTTTAGCACTAAAAGGGGTTGCTTGGAAAATGATATGATCTTTACCTCCTGCAAAGAAGGTCAGACAAATGTTTGGTTGGATAAGTTTCAGTCAGGAGTGAGAAACTATAGGCCTTCTAGATACTGTGGAACTGCAACCCCTATCAGCTCCACCAAGCATGGCCTATGGCCAGGGATGATGGGAGATGGTCCAGCAATTTCTGGAAGGCCACAGGTTCCCCATGTCTGGTTTTGGTGAACTCGGTTCAATCCATGTGGACTCTCCATGCGGAGCTGAATTCTGACCTTTCATTTCTAACTCTGCAGCCAAGGACCTGCATTAATGGCAATGGGAATTGTGCTTTGCTGCTAGCCGGGTGCTGGATTTGGATTCCTCTGTAACATGAACGTTGACAACTGGGAAGTCTTGGCCCATGAACGTCCCAAATGGAGGTCGGCTATTATCAACGGTGCTGTGGACTTTGAAGAAGCACGAATACAGGGCGAACGGGACAAACAAGCTAAGCGGAAGGCATGTCAAATAAATCCTCATCACGACCATCTTCCATCTGGAAACCTATGTCCTCACTGTGGGAGGCTGTGTGGATCCAGAATTGGCCTCCACAGTCACTTACGGACCCACTGTTAAAGTCCTTATCTTGGAAGACAATCTTACTCGGCCACGAGTGATCACCAATGAATGATTTCTTGATGGTTCTATCATTCTCAATATCACTCCCCTGCAAAGCCATAAGCCAGTCTCCCTTCTACAATTCCTAACCAATTCCCATATCATTTATTTTATTACATTTTATAACACCTTTTCAGGACAGCACATACAGTTCTCCTCTTAAAACGAAAACTTTGTCTACAAAGGAGAGAGTAAATGATCATCCAGTGAGCTTCACGGCTTGAGGGGAGATTTGAACCTGTCTCTCCCCAGTCCTAGTCTGCCACTCTAGCCACTACACCACACTGAGGCCCCATCTGCACTATACATTTAAAGCATGTTACATAGTCATGACTTCCCCCAAAGAATCCTGAGAAATGTAGTTTATGAAGGGTGTTGAGAGTTGTTAGGTTCCCATGGCAGAGCTACAATTTCCAGAGTGGTTTAACAATCCCTCTTCCCTGGGAACTCTGGGAATTGTACCTCTGTGATGGGACTAGGGGTCTCCTAATAACTCTCAGCACCCTTTGCAAACTACAGTTCCCAGGATTCTATGGGGGAAGCCATGACTATTTAAAGTGATACAATAGTGCTTTAAATGTAGAATGCAGATGAAGCTTCCATATTTATTTATTGAATTTCTTAGTCGCCCATCTGGCTGGCTATCCAGCCACTCTGGGCGATGTACAAAATAAGCATACAGATACAATAAACATTAAAAATCTGGACACAAGATAATAAAATCGATACCTTGAATGTGTGTGTGGGTGGGGATACACCTTTTAAAGAATATTTAACAACTTTCTCAAAACCACTTGAGGTGGCTGATGCCACATTCTTTACAGACATGAATAAAACAACTGTCTTCACTAGTGGTTTAGCATGCATCTATCAACCCTCTGCTGATCACAATATACTGCTAGCCTATATACAAAATATAGGTTTATCTATAGCTCTCACCGGTGGGACTTTTGGACAGAGCTATAGATGCTTGAGCCAGCAGGGACCCAGTTGTTGCCTGCTTTGGGGGCCCTTTAAACACACTTTTGCAATGGGCAGCTGGCTCTTGAGGCTGCCATTTTAATTTTCCACAATGCCCTGGACTAGCACTACTTCACGGCATTGTGGGAAATTAAAAGGGTGGCTGCATCAAAGCACTGCTACTGCAGTCTTCTAATGACGCCACCATCAGATAAGCCCACCAGACAGGCCTGTTGACATAGGAGGGGGCTCAGAAGGTTATTTTGCCAAACCTGGAACCAGCTTTGCTGTGGTTATTTCTATGAGAACCCTCTTGGGACTCTAAGTTCCATAAGAAAGGTGTGACCCCTACCCTAATCCTCTGCCTACTCTGTCTTCCGTTCTGATGAGGATTACATGGACAAGACCCTAGAGAAACAGCTTGATCTCCATGTGGCGAAGAGTACACTTTCTGCTTCTATTTAAGAATGATACTTCCTGGGTCTCTGCTTCAAGAAGTGAAGGTACGTTGAGTTTGGGAGAGCTGGTCTCTGGAGACCCCATCAATCAAGTAGCCAAGACGCATCAGCTTCAGTTGCAGCCGCATTCCTCAATGATCATGTCCTCATGGTGACGGACCTTCACTTTTCCTTTCTCATAGTATAGCATGGACAGCGGGCTCATTTTGACTGGGGCACAAGATGGGCAAGGCACCCGGTTGGGTTGGTATAACTTCAACAAGCTCTGTGAGGGGGGAGAAAAAGGGAAGAGGGGGAAAGCGTCATCTGCAAGAATTGGCATGGTGTAGTTAAGAGCAGTAGTGGGTGATGTGGTGGGGGGCACCCCTGACCTGACCTCCCTCGCGCTGAGTCACAGCTGCATACCGGGATGGAGAGTAGGAGGGGCAAGATGTAAGCAAGATCTGCATAATGCAAATACACCAGCAGGAGCACTGGAATGGCACTTTCGGTGCTTTTGCACCATACCAACCTCGCCTCTACCCTTCTCCATCCCAGTATGCAGCAGCAGCGCAGCTGGAGGGAGGTCAGGGAAGCAGCACAGCTCCACTGCGCTATCTGCTACAGGGGAAGTGCATGCTCAGTGATGAGTTGGCAGACTCTCGTTCAAATCTGTACTGCCCCCTGCCCTATGTAAGTGTCTGGACTTTTGACCAAGAGAAGGAGCAGCCAGCCAGATCAGAAGGACCTGCAGAATAAACTACAGAGAGGTTTGGCCCAAGCGCTGATACCAAGCCATAGCCTGTCAACTTGGACCCCTTGAGCCACAGACTGCCAACCTGGGACCCTCAGAAATAACACCCCTGAGCCAGACTCTGTTAGGAAATCCAGCCTCTTTACACCAAGGGCCTTGAGCTCCCCAGCACAAGCCAGGAACCCAGAGGACCGACACCTTAGAGAGTTGCTGCTGGTCACTGCAGGCAACAGTGAACTAGATGAACCAATGGACTGACTCTGAATAAGGCAGGTTCCTATGTTCCTGGCCTTTTCCAGCACAGGTTGCTTTATTGTGTAGCTCATTGTAATGTTTCTTTGGTGCTTTATGCTGTTGGTGGATGGTTTCTCTGATCGGATGGTGGATATATACCCTGTCCTGGATGGGGTTACACTCCCCCTAAAGGAGCAGGTGCATAGTCTGGGAGTCATCTTAGACTCTTCCCTCACACTTGAGGCTCATGTAGCCTCAGTGGCCCGGAATGCGTTCTACCAACTTCAGTTGGTAGCCCAGCTACGTCCCTATCTGAGTAAGGAGGACCTCACATCAGTGGTACATGCTATGGTAACCTCGCCTCTGGACTACTGCAATGCACTTTACGTAGGGCTACCTTTGAAGACGATTCGGAAGCTACAGCTAGTGCAAAATGCGGCAGCCAGACTGCTAACAAGAACTAAGCGGTCTGAGCATATAACACCTGTGCTAGCCCGTTTGCACTGGCTTCCAATATGCTTCCGGGCCAGATTCAAAGTGTTGGTACTTACCTATAAAGCCTTATACGGTGCGGGACCACGGTATCTGTCGGAACGCCTCTCCCGATATGAACCGGCCCGTATACTACGGTCTACTACGAAGGCCCTCCTCCGGGTTCCGACTCATAGGGAAGCCCGGAGAGTGGTGACAAGATCTAGGGCCTTCTCAGTGGTGGCCCCCGAACTATGGAATGGTTTCCCCGAGGAGGTGCGCCTGGCGCCAACACTATCATCTTTTCGGCGCCAGGTTAAAACCTTTCTCTTCTCTGAGGCATTTTAATTCCTGTTAATTCTAAATTATTATATTTTGATTTTAGACTGTACAGTTTTTTGTACAGTTTTGTATTGTGATATACTGTGTTGTGTTATTTTTATTGTATTTTTAATGTTCACCGCCCAGAGAGCTGTTGCTAGTCGGGCAGTATATAAGCTTAATAAAATAAATAAATAAATAACTAGATTTTATTTTATTGGTTTAAATTTGCATTGTAAGCCACCCTGGGAGATATGATAGGAAAAAGGGAGTAGTTAAATGTAAGAAATAAATTGTTGTTGTTATGTGCCTTCAATTACGACTTATGCGACCCTATGAATCAGCGACCTCCAGTAGCATCTGTTATAAACCACCCTGTTCAGATCTTGTAAGTTCAGGTCTGTGGTTTCCTTTATGGAATTGATCCATCTCTTGTTTGGTCTTCCTCTTTTTCTACTCCCTTCTGTTTTCCCCAGCATTATTGTCTTTTCTAGTGAATAATAAATAAATATCAATAAATGTTGCTGTTTTTTGAAGCAATAATACTGAGCATGAAAGGGATATCATTTTGACTTTATACCTTAGATGTACGGATAATCCTGGAACGCTAGAGAAAGACACAGGAAGGGATGGGCAGAGGTAAGAGATTTGAGAAACTTAACGTAGCCCACAAGGTGCACACTGAAGAACAGGAATCTGCTAAACTGAACATTATAAGGAAGGTACATAGCTCAGTGCAGTGGTGGCTGGTGTCCACTGAGACTGGTGGGGTGGAATGCAGGAGGCCCAAACAGTAAGCGCAGCCCAAGCCAATCAACGGCAGATCCAACTAATCCTAGTTTGCCCCCATCCTCCTCCCTGCTGAGTTCTACTAGAGCAACACTGAGACTAAGGAAGAGGAAGCTGACAGGTACTGCTACCGCTCCCTGGGCTGTTGTAAATAAGAAGACAGACAGGTGGGGACTGGCTGAGGGCAGATTGAGGTTGGTGGGGCAGTGCCCCACATGCCCTTATGAACCAGCCTCCACTGGCCAGTGGTAGAGCATTGGCAGATAGTCCCAGGTTTAATCCCCACCACCTCCAGGTAGGGTTGGGAATGTCCCTTGTCTAAAACCCTAGAGAGACATTGCCAGTCAGTGTAGACAATATTGAGTTAGATGGATAAATGGTCTGACATGGTATGACAGCTTCATGTTCCTATTGTAGTGAAGTGTAGTGAAGTGTAGTGAAGGAGCATTCGCCAGATCTGTTTTTGAAAAGCCTCCCTTTCCTAAGCTTCTTCAGACCCACTTTATAAGTTATAATTAGCATCATTATGCATACATAAATAATCCCAGATGATATATTATACTATGCATATACACAACTAATTGACAGGAGGAAAGAAAAGGGATTTTGCAGCTGCATAGATCAGATATGGACTTAGGGATCCCCTGTTCTTAATGCAATGTTTATTAAATATAAAACTAGATAGTTGAAAACCAAGGGTCTACACAGAGTAAACCCACTGAAACTGATGGACATGTCTAACTTAGGCACATTAATTTTAATGGCAACTTTATTGAATACGACCCCAAAAACTGTATGGTTAGATACAGTAAATTGCATTGGACCCAGTTTCTAGTTTCCAGGACCTCTACAAAGAACCACAGGATGTGGTTTTAAATGCACAAATAAATATAAACAAACCAACCTGAATATATGCATGATTTGTTGGCTTGAAGGTCTCATCGACAGGTGATGGGCACTCCCCCTCACAGCGGTATGCATTGTACTTCTTGGGGTGCACAATCCAGCTTCCAAAACCAGTCTGCTCAAAATCCACAATCATATCTACCCTCCTGCATAGAGATCTACCATCTTTCCCAAAGCTGGGGGTGGATATGTTACTCAATTTAATCCGTTGCTTTTGCTTCCTGTTCCGCCGGTGCCGACGGCCCCCAGCCTCCTTGGATGTGTTGTCCAACATGATGTGCTTGGACATTTCCACTGTCCTGATGAGACTTGGGCCCTGAGAGGGCTCCACCAGTTCCTTATCTTTGGAAAAGACAACCAGTAGGACTCTATCAGTCATGCTACTGGTCAAGACGTGGGCCTGTCTGGATTCATTGTGCCCACATTTGCTCTGGAACCCACTGACTGCTCTCCCACCATTATTTTCAGATAGGTTTTCCTCTTCCCAGACCTGCTGCTGGTCATCTGGAGCATCCTTGCCAAATGACACCCCCTGGTGGACCCAGAAGCGCAGCATGCGGGTGATGTTGAAGACTTTCCAGGAGGAATGGCTTGAGGAAGAGTTGGTGCTAACAAAAGAGCCGAGGAAGAACTTGTCTGTGCAGGTCTGGTTCCCATGACACGTGCGATCGTGGCTGTGGTAGATGTTCATAGTGACATTCCTCAACTGGGAGAAGGACATCAGGCGAACCCGGAGTTCTGCCAGCCTCACATCAGAGCTGCTGGAGATGGAGGTCAGGTCAAAAGAGAAGTCCCATTGGTCCCTGAACTGGAAATGATCTGGAAGGCAGAAGAATGGTGGGAATGAATGAAACAAATGAATGCCTTGAAATGTTAAAGGTTCTTATCAGTCCTTGGACTCCAAGATTCTCAAAATGGGGATGGGGAGAAGGCAGGACAGGAGGACACAGGGGTGGGAAAATAAAATCGTACATATGAAGGCCAGCATAGAACTGTGTAGGTAGACTTTTGGGCTGTGTATATATAGTGGGCCCCCTAATGGAAGAGCCTCCTCTGCTGTATTTTGTTCACTCAGACAGTTTCCTCTCCTGCCCTGAACTTGAGGAAACTAGTCCTTCTGCCTGTTGCAGCTGAAACTAGCTATGCACAATACTGATTGGCTAGCACCCCTAATGTCATTAATGTACCCACCCATTCATCCCTGGAATCTTTCAGTTTTTTAAAAAGAAAACGATGGTGTTCTTCTTTTAAATAAGGTGGCAAACAAGTGTTCAGTTGAATGAATATACATGTTGTGTGTCAAAACTAGAGAAAGATGGAGAAGACAGCCATCCAGAAAGAACATTTAGAAGAGCCCTGCTGGAAGGCCAAAGGCCCATCTAATGCAGCATCCTCTTCTCACAGTGGCTAACCAGATGCCCATGGGAAACCCGCAAGCAGGACCTGTGCAAAAGCACTCTCCCCATTTGTGATTTCCAGCAACTGGTATAGAGAGCGATACTGCCTCCGACATTGGAAGTAGAACATAGCCACCATGGTTAATAGCCACTGATTGACAAATATCCTCCATAAATTTGTCTCATCCTCTTTTAAAGTCATCCAAGTTGGTGCCTCTCACTGCCTCCCTAGTTTAACCATGTGCTGTGTGAACTAGGGTTGCCAGGTTCAGGGCCTGAGACTGATCCTGTATCTTTAGGAGAAGAGAAAGTCAGCCAAGTGTAGGTGTTCTTGCAACACTGTAATGGGAAAAACCACAAGGTGGGATCCTCCCTTCCCCCTGCACAACTTTTAAAGATACAGAAGACCTCTTGGTTGCCAGGCCCACCCTCCAAGAGGTCTTCTGTATGTTTAAAAGTTGTGCAGGAGGAAGGGAGAATTCCACCTTGTGGTTTTTCTCATTACAATGTTGCAAGAACACCTGCACTTGGCTGACTTTCCCTTCTCCTAAAGATACAGGATCAGTCTCAGGCCCTGAACCTGGCAACCCTAAAAACAGAGAAGGGAGAATGATGTCTGCCACCTTGAACTCCTTGGAGAAAAGGTGGGATATAAATGCAATAACAAATTATTTAGTACATTTACTAATGATCTAAAAATAATACTTCCCTACCACACTTTAGACCAGACAAAGTTAACAGAGAACTCAATGGAGCTTAAGTGCTCAGGAAAGCATCTGAATTCCATTAATATCAGCAGGTGTCAAGGGCATCATTTTTTAAAAAAAACCTAGCCTTTACTGCTAGGTACCATGGAACTGTTTTAGCAAAGACAGTGGGCTATGGAGTCTTGTCTCAGCCAAGCCACATCTCTCAGCTTCAGCCTACTCCTCACAATTTGCAATATGGGGGAAATTATATTTAATTAATTAATTAATTTTACATCCCACCCTTCCTCCCAAAATCCACACAGATCTAGCTTACAGGGATGTTGTATTACAAGTTAACTTATATGAATGACTTTTGAAAACTCTAGAATAGTATATAAATGCTGAATGTTATTATCTTGCATTTCTAAGATAATGGGCATTGACAGCCTCTAGCTTTAGAGATCTAAAGGCAAAAGAGAACTTCACCAAGTCTGTAAAATGAATTCATTCTTAATGCTAGTCCCTAACAGCATCACCTAACAGCACCATCTCCAATTACCTGTGGAAACTCCAGCTATCCTGCTTATCTTCCATTGGCCCTGATATCTTCAAGACAGCTATTAAGTCATTGCATCAGTTAGTTAAGTGGTTAATTGGATCATGGATGTTCAAAGACTACAGGCACCCAGCTCTCATTAAATTTCAATGAAATTTCAGCTCTTCACACCCCCAGACCCTTCGATAGTCCCAGGCATTTATAGAACTCTTTGAAAGAGCTGATAACTAATTAGGACATTTAAAAATTATCTTTCCTCTTTTGAAGTGCTAACAAAAAGGCAGAGGGAAAGCATTATATTCGGCCTCAGAAAGCTAAAATGGGGTGAAAAAGCAAGGAAAAGAAGATAATTCATCAACACACTGATCACTGCTCAGTGTTCAAGCACACCCTTTACAAGCATATGGAAGGCCCCAAATCCAACTCCTGTAACCTCCCGTTAAAAAGATCAGGTAGCAGGCATTTGGCTGCTGCCAGTCAGGGTCTAGATGAGCAATACTGGGCTAGGTGGACAGTCTGACCTGTTTACAAGGCAGCTTCCTAGAGTCCTACATGGGTACATTGTACCAAAATAGTGTTTCTAATCCCCAGATTAGTTATTTATTCATTATCAACATTTATTATCTGCCCTTCACCCAAAGGTCCCAGGGTGGGTCACAACAGTTTTAAAATACTTCATTAGAAATAGTTCAAAACAACCTAAAATCTGAACATCATCCCCCCCAAAAAGGGTGGGTCCTAAAGGCATTCATCTCAGGAGTCAAAGGCCAGAGTAAAGGGGTGCATCTTTGCATTTGCCAGAAACTGTAAAGTGTCCTCTCCCAGGCTGCTACCTCCACGCTGAGCTTCCAAGAGTGGCGGAACTACCAAAACTAGAATCAAAACAGCCAGTGTATGAATTTATTCTACACTTACTGATTCCCATAGCCATTCACTAACATTGCAATACCAAATGAAAGCTTGGTTGTGTTGTCGTAAGAATGTAAGAGGATTCACACTGGATCAGGCCGGTGGCCCATCTAGTCCAGCATCCTGTTCTCACAGTGGCCAACCAGATGCCCCAGTGGGAAACCTACAAGCAGGACCCAAGTGCCACAGCACTCTCTCCCCACTTGTGACTCTCATTGACTGGCATTCAGAAGCATACTGCATCCAACAGTGGAAGGCAGAACACAGCCATCGTGGCAAGGAACCATCGCTAGACTTACCCTCCATGCAATTGTCTAATCCTCCTTGAAAGTCATCCAACTTGGTGGCCCCCAGTATGTCTAGTGGGAGCAAATTCCAAACTTTAACATGAACTATGTGCTGTAAGAGGTGCACTCTTTTGTCTGTCCTGAATCTTCCAACATTTAGCTTTATTGTATGTCTTGAGTTCTCGTGTTATGCAGTAGTGTAGCAGCAAATTTAGAAGCACAGAGTCCCTTCATCATAGCCACAGCCATGACCCTCCCCTTTTTTTGCTGAATGAGAACCTTGTTAATGCCTTCTCCCACAATAACAGATGTCTCTAGGAGCCAATCAGCATGACAAGGGGGTGTTAGCTACGGAAAAGAGTCTTCTCAGTGGCTGACTCACCCCCTTTCACTCTGATTGGCTCCAACCAGCAGGAAAGAGCAAGGAAGCATGTTAGAAGACTCTTCTCAATGGCTAACACATTCCCCTTTCATAGTGATTGGCTCATAGGATGCTGGAGACCTAGGGACCCTGCTGGAACCCTGCTCCCCCAAAAAGTAAATAGTCTAAGACACCCTCCAGAGACCCCAGATGACTACACACCTGGTGTTATGGGGGGGGAACCTTTCTGTATCCACTTTCTCCACACCATCATTTTATACACCTCTATCATGTTTCCTCTTGCTAGCCCTTTTCTCTAACCTGAAAGCCCCAAATGTTGCAGTTGCTCCATCCCCTTGAGCATTTTGGTTGCCCTTGCTTGAACCTTTTCCAGCTCTACCAGATCCTTTTTGAGGAGAGGCCACCTGAACTGTGTGCCAGAGTCTTTCTTCCACCATTGAACAAAAAGGTGAACCTCAGAAGAGCCCTGCTGAATCAGACCAAAGGCCCATCTAGTCCAGCATCCTGCTCGCACAATGACCAACCAGAGGCCTTGGTGAAAGCTGCAGACAGGACCGGAGCCCAACAGCGCTCGCGCCACTTGCGACTCCCAGCAACCGGCATGCAGAGAAATGCTGCCTCCGAGGCAGAACATAGCCAGCAGGGAAGAACGGTTAAAGCAGTGTCTGCACACAGATATTTCCCCCTCTGTCTATCTCTCTGTGTCTCTCCTCCTGGTTTTCTTTTCTCTGAAGCCAGCACAGACAATGGAATCCCCCACTTTCTTCCAAAGAACCGATCAATGAAAGTTTGGATGCCACTTTCGCCTCCAGCGGCCTGCAGGTGAGTCATTCATTCCTCGCCCAGTGTGTATATGCAAAGGTCGCCTCTGAGTTTTGACAGCTTCTGGCTGCAGCCTTCCTGGGTACTGAATGGGGGGGAGGGGCGCACACACACACACACCAGCCTTGCTTTATATTTTTGCTCTCTCCCCCCCTTATTTTCCCATCTGTTTCCTACCAGATGTCCAAAAGAAGAAAAGGAGAGAAGGAAAGGGGGGGGGAGCGTGGCAGGAAGGATGTGGATTGGATCCCTCGGGGGGGTCCGTCCTTTGCAGACGTCTGAGGCCACAATCCACAAAGAGAAAGAGAGAGAGAGGAGAGGAAGGAGGCGGGTTCATTAAGGCAAAAAGCCCCCAACCACTTACTCCAGGGGAGCTGACACGCATCGATCTGTCATTGAGGTCCTTAGAAATACAAACCCATATGGGCTGATCACGCCGGGCCTGTGCGATCAGCCAGAAAATCAGAATGAAGAAAGGAAAGGAAAGGAAAGAAAAGGCCCAGGCGAGGGGGGGCAGTAGTGTACTGGCAAATTCAGAAGTGCAGGGTCCCTTCAAGTTAGTCACCACCATGCACCCACTTTTTTGCTGCAGGGTTGAGAATGAGATCCTTGATAATGCCTTCTCCCATAACAACAGACATCCCTAGGAGCCAATCAGCATGAAAGGGGAAAGTGTTAGCTACTGAAAAGAGTCTTCTCAGGGGCTGACTCACCACCTTTCACTCTGATTGGCTCCAATCCTCAGGAAAAGACAAGGAAGAATGTTAGAAGACTCTCCTCAGTGGCTAACACACTTCCCTTTCATGATGATTGGTGCGGAGGATGGTGGAGATATAGGGAGCCTGCTTCCAAAACAGTAAAGGGTCTAAGACCCCCTGAAACGCCGGACGACTACACGGGGGGAGGGCGAAAGAGGTCAGCCGAGACAAGGGCAGGACTTACCTCGAGCCGCGAGGCTGAGGATGGTGTCGGATTCTCGCCAGGCCGAGGCTTCCGCGGACGGGTGCCCCAGGGGTTTGCCCACGATGAGAGCCCTATAGAGCTGCAGCATATACACCGGGTAGCGGAGCGCTGGGGGCAGGGGACGGAGGCGGACGGAGGCGGGCCGGGGCTGGCCCTCAGCTGGCTCCTGCAACAGGCCGAGGGGCTCTGAGCCGGCCGGGCCCAGGAGGGCGAGCGTCCAAGACATCAGCTCCAAGACCGAGACAGTCCTGGGAGGCATCGCTGCAGATGATGCGCTGGAATCTGCCTTCCGCTCTCTTCCGAACTAGAATTCTTTCTTCTCTCCCCTTTCGCTCTCTTCTGCTCAGGTCGGAATGTTCTCTCTCGCTTTCTCCCTCCTTCTAAATCCGAATTCTTTTCCTCGCTCTTTCACCCCTTTCTAAGTTCGGATTCTCGCTGGTTCGCTCTCCCTCTCGCTTTCACCCTCTTGCAGATCGAGCATTTCCCCCAATAAACAAGTGTCTTTCTTTCTTTCTGCTGGAGGGTTTCTGTCCGAGCCTCTCACTTCCCTTCTGCTCGCTCCGAATGGTCCTCTCCACTCCTCGCAGATGAGCGCTTTATACCTGCGGCCGCCTAATCTCGCCGGACTTTGATGTCAACAAGCTGTCAAACTTTCTACGTTTTCCACTTGGTCCCTATTCTCTTGCAACTCCCCCCACCCCACACACCGCCACCAGCTCCTCCCTTTCCCTCCAATAAGGAGAGCTCAACAGGCCATTAATGACCGCTCTCCCATTGTACATCAGCCCCAACGTGGAATGTCAGGCAAGCGATTCTTTCACAGAGGGTTGAAAATAGCCAGATCCTCCTGGCGGGTGTTATCCTCGCCCCCTCTTTCCCTCCCCACAACCTCTTATTCCACCACCACCCCCAAAAAATCTTTGCATCCTGATTCTCTGATACTTTCATCTTCCACACGTTGCTGTCAAAGCCGAGGTTTGGGTGGCAATGGGTTAGTTCTGATCGTTTTGATCTGGGAAGGTGGCTCATGAAATGAGCACTCTGCAGAGAGTAAAACGTGCTACTGGTTCTCTTGTTTTATTTTTTATTAATTTCCACCCTTCAGTATCGATGATTCTATGAAGGGTTTGCAGCGTTCAAGATATAACTTCCCTTCATTTCCTTCCTTCCTTCTTAAACGCTTCAAGAAGTTGCAAAAAACGTTTTTGCAGCATGGAAAGATTTTGTCTTTTGACCATTCTGCTCCAGTGGGAAACTTCTGCAGATAATGCAAAGCTAAATCACCCATGACAACAAAGGCAAGATTATTGCATTCGAAAGAGAGAAAAAATCTAGTCGGGAAATAACATCAGATCCATCAAACACACACACACACCATGTTATATTCCTGCCCTGATGTTCAGAAGAATGCAACAGAAGAGCATAGTTTTCCAAGCATCTAAACTCCATTGCATGCATTTGTGTGCAGCGTAGAGTTTGCTCCATGAAGCCATCAGTTTTAAACAGGAAAAAAGTATGCCCTTATTCTGAAATGCAACCCTTCTTTTCTCTATAACTCTTTCACTGAGGTTAGGCACGCTGGAAGCTTGAGCAGGGGTTAGTTTGGAACAGGAGTCAGAAACGTGAGGCTCCAGATGTTGCTGGACAACAGCCCCCCCATCATTCCTGACTGTTGACCCTCTGCTGGCTGGGGCTGATGGGAGTTGGAGTCCAAGAACATCTGGAAGGCCACAGGTTCCCCACCCTTGATTTAGAAGCAATATATCTAGCATATCATAGAAAAGGGTTTGTATTACTATGCAAGGTAATATATTGATCTTACTACACAACAATGGAACTCAAATTAATTTGGGGAGGAGGAATCTCAAGCATATTTTACTAAATTGGATTTGCTACAGAAGTCTCAGGTCACTCTTATAACTAAATCAATGCACGCAGCATTGAAATAATTGCGTTGTCTTACCCCTCAGTGCCATCGCCTACAGTCGCTCCTTTCCTTCTGTCACTTCCCTCTGTCTGTTTTCAAATTGTAAGCACTTTGGAGCAAGATCTGTCAAGCCTATTCTGTCCGTGGCAGTATGCGTATTGATGATGCTAGAAGCACAGTTTTTTTAAAAAGTAAGAATGCTTGATTTTTTTTGGTTTGCTTTTTTGGTTTGCTGTCCCTACATTTCCAGTTTCAAATGCTGTTGTTTTTTTTGGGGGGGGGAAGGGTAAGGCATAAAGGTATTAAATTCATCAAATTATTGCCTTCTCATTAAAAAAAACATTCAACACGATAATCAGATACTTTTTTGGAAGTAACTCCCAAAGTCAAAATTCAAATTATTGCATATATAATATAAACATTTGCCATGTTTCAAATATGTCCCAAAGTCAAAATTCAAATTATTGCATATATAATATAAAAATTTGCCATGTTTCAAATATGTGGCAGGAAATTTCCCCTCTGGTTTTAAGGAGGCTACCCAGCACTGCTTCCAAAGATTCTTCACCTGATCATAACAACATAGGATCATATTTAACTAACTTCTGCATAGAGTAGACCCATTGAAGTGAATGGATCAAGTGAGACTTGTTTTGTTAATTTCATTGGGTCTCCTCTGAGTGGGACTAGCATTGGATACAATCCATATATCCCCCCCTCCAACTTCTGTCACTTCTGTATTAGCAAACCAGTGGATTCTCTGGTGTCATGCAAATAATAATAAATCCTTTCATTTCTATAGAACCGTTCTCTGCTGGTCAGATTAATTCACAACCCTCAAAAGGAAAGAAAGGCGACTAAACAGAGCCCTGCAGCCTCATCCAAATCTCACTGGAATAGCTCTGCTTCTGGTTTATTTCAAGGGGATTTGTCCTGAGCAGGGATGGGGAACCTGTGGCTGTTCCGTCTGTAGACTCCATTTCTCATCATTCCTGACCATTTGCCATGCTGGCAGGGTCTGACGGGAACTGGAGTCCAACAGGATCTGGAGGGTGACAGGTACCCCCATCTCCGGTCTTGAGGAGGTTGCATGATGACAGGAAGAGCAAGGGATAAGCCTTGCTTCCTTTTCTCCCTGTAGCAGTCAGTTATGCAATTGCATGGGGGGGGGGAGCCTTAGTCATTGTTTTGCTGGGAGGGTCATTCTAACATCTCTTCTGCCCAGTTCTGTATCCATTTTCATGAAAGCATAGGAGAAAATTAATCAGAACTTTCAACTGTGAGCTGGTCCAAAGACACATGTGTCTTCTGAGCAATACAAATATTTATTGAGCATTTAGCATAGGGCTGGGGAACCTTAGGCCTGGAGGCCAAATGTGGCCTTCCTGGTGTCTCTGTCTGGCCCTCAGGACATTCCCTGGCCACACACCCCTTCTCAGCCACACTCCCTCTCCCCAGGCTGGAACCCTCCCCAGCCCTAATTCATATGCTCCTTGAGTGGTTTTGCCTGGCTGGAATGTGTCCTCAGGCTCTGATAATGCCTTTTCTTCATCTGAATGGGAGAGGGGTGTGCATGTGTAGAAACTTGCCTTACTGTACAAAGATAACATTTACATTTGTTGCCCTGTTCACTTTTGTCTCCGGCTCTGCTCACCAGTGACATGTGGGTGGCCCCTGGGAGGTTGTCCAGAAGGGAATGTGGCTCTCAGTCTGAAAAGGTTTTCCCACCCCTGATTTAGCAGAAGGGGAGGTTGCAGTTGTTGCCTCCTTTAAGAATACTGCCTCCCCCCCCCCAAAAAAAAGACAATCTGGAGCATGTCTACAGAAGGAAGACCAGGAAGATAATTAACTAATGATGCTGTTTGGGGAGTTTGTATTTTGTATTTGATTCTTAAGTCAAAATGTTTATGAGTTATTCTTAAGCTCACAATTAACTTTGTGGATACCATGGACTGTGAAAAAGACAAATAATTGGGTGTTAGAACAAATTAAACTAGAACTATCACTAGAAACAGATGGATTGATTCCATAAAGGAAGCCACAGACCTGAACTTACAAGATCTGAACAGGGTGGTTCATGACAGATGCTCTTCGAGGTCACTGATTCATAGGGTTGCCATAAGTCGCAATCGACTTGGAGGCACATAACAACAACAAAATCACTAAAAGCTAAAATGATGAAACTGAGGTTATCATACTTTGGACACATAATGAGAAGATATGATTCACTAGAAAAGACAATAATGCTGGGAAAAACAGAAGGGAGTAGAAAAGAGGAAGGCCAAACAAGAGGTGGATCAATTCCATAAAGCCACAGACCTGAACTTGCAAGATCTGAACAGGGTTGTCCAATGACAGATGCTGTTGGAGGTCACTGATTCATAGGGTTGACATAAGTTGTAGTTGACTTGAAGGCACATAACAACAGCAACAACAATATTTGTGTTTAAGAGAATAGTTTTATATTTCTGTTAATTATGCTGTTTTGAATATGTCTTTTATATTTGGCCTGAATTTGTAATGCTTTCTTTTAATATTTTATGATGTTTTGTTCAATGTTTTAATCTAGGTTGTAAACCACTTTGAGATTTGTTACCCAAATAATATAAAGCGGTATACAAATGACTTAAATAAATAAATAAATAAATAATTGAGGGATCTGAAGAATGATTGAAAGAGTTGGGCATGTTTAAGAGAAAATTAAGAGGATACATAATAGTGTCAAGAATGCCTGGTTTCTAGAATGGTTCTGTGGCAAGGAATTGGGGGGGGGGGGACATCTTGCCTGAATTAGGGCCTCTGAGAGGCCATGAGATAGTCAGTTCTCACAACTGAACTCAGTTAATTAAGCAGTAAGTAAGAACACCTGCTTATCAGCCTGAGACTGGTACTTCAAGGCTATAGGCCTGGGAAGGCTGGAGACACATAGGAACGTTGGATGTAAGAGCTCCAGAAGATTTTATCATCAGAAAGCCTCCTGATTGGCTAATCAATTCCTGGCTGTTGCTGGGCTTTTCTCCGTAAGAATAGGACCAAGAGCATAGGTCTTTGTTTCCCTGTGTTTCTTGGTGCTACCTGATGTTGAGGTTCTATTTGCCTATCCAGGCTATACGTCTCTGGGGAAATGTGGAATCATGATGTTATTCTGCTAGTTTATCTCTATCATGGGTGTAGATTAGGCTAGACAGCTTTGTTATTTTTATTTGTGATTTGAACTCTCTCTGTATTTTACCTAACCCTTGGAGATGTTTGATTTAAGGAACTATTTTGCTGCTATATGTTTTGCACTTATATATTTTATTCTAATGAAGTTACCTCTTATTTACCACTGAGTGCTCATTTCAGGGGGAGATTGGCTCTGAATCCAGCACCTTGGCTAATTAGCCACAGACTACCATGTATTTGGGTATTTTGCCTGAAGGTTCCAACACAGGGAGCACATCCTTGGCTCTTGTCCTTTAGAAACCTTGGTATGTCTATTTTTGGTACTTTGGGTTTCCCCTTGGCCCAGAGTGGGTGACCAGGTTTAAGGGGTGGTGGTGGCAGTCTATCTACCTTGCAAGGTTGTTATTGGTTTACTCAGCTCTGGTAAGGGAGGTATGAGTTGTGCCTGGGTGGGATCAATTGCGCTGGACTTGAGAAATGAGACCTGATGTGAACTGGTGGCAGTTCTTGACAAATAGTGGTCTTCAAATATTTTAAGGGTTCTTGCACAGGAGATGGAACACATGCTTTCTCTGCTGCTCTAGAGAGCTAGACTGAACCAGCCAGTGGAAATTACAAGAAAAAGAGTTTAGAACAGGAGTCTGGAATATGTGACCTTCCAGATGTTGCTGGACTGCAGCTACCATCATCTATGACCATTGACCATTCTGGCTGGGCTGATGGGAGTTGGAGTCCAACAACTTCTAGAAGGCCATAGATTCACACCACCCTAGGCTTAGACTAAACATTAGGAAGAACTTCCTCATATGAGCTGTCTGATTGCTTTGGAAGGTGGTGGGCTCTCTGTTATTAGAGGTTTTTAAGCAGAGGACTATCAAGATGAGAACTGAGAGGTGGAAATTGTATGGTTGCAGGTTTCTAGTAAATATCTGGAAACTAGGGTTGCCAGGTTCATGTCCTGAGGCTGATCCTGTATCTTTAGGAGAAGAGAAAGTCAGCCAAGTGCAGGTGTTCTTGCAACCCTGTAATGGGAAAAACCACAAGGTGGAATTCTCCCTTCCCCCTGCACAACTTTTAAAGATACAGAAGATCTCTTGGTTGCTAGGCCTGGCCTCCAAGAGGTCTTCTGTATCTTTAAAAGTTGTGCAGGGGGAAGAGAGAATTCCACCTTGTGGTTTATTACAGTGTTGCAAGAACACCTGCACTTGGCTGACTTTCTCTTCTTCTAAAGATACAGAATCAGTCTCAGAACATGAACCTGGCAACCCTGCTGGAGACCCTTCCTACTGGTAAGAGCTATTTGACCATGGAACTGAGTGCCTTGGGAGTATTGGTTTCTCCTCTGCTGGAGATATTTAAGCAAATGTTAGACGGCCATCCTTTGGTGGTAGCTGCTTGTTACATCACAAATCCTGGGTCACTTCTAATTCCATGAGTCTAGACTCATTGCAAAGAACTGCTTTTATGATATATTGCCTCTATTAAAACAGCATTGCAAAGACTCCAAACTCTCCACAATTCTCAGAAGTAAGAAATCAATAGCAATAGAGCTTAAGAAGATCACCTCTAGGATGGTGGAGAGTATTACAGTGACTCCCTTCTACCCATACCTGGTTCACCTGTGCAGATAACAGTAGAAGCTCAACCCTCTGCTTGTTTTCTTTTCCATAGTTCGTCTAGATAAGAAGGAACCTCCTTGTTGAAAATGTTTGGAAATTTACAGCTTAATCCTGTAGATGTCTACTCAAAAGTAAGTACTGTTGAGATCAGTGGGGATTACTCCCATGTAAGTGTGTATAGGATTGCAGCCTCCATTTCCATCAGCCTTCTTAACGGCTTCAAAGACTTTTGGGCCTCTCACTGGGATATGGTCTTTCATCTTAAAAACAAAATTCCAAGATGAAACAATGGATTTGCGTTGATCCAGTTTGTTGCTGTCCCTTTGATCCCAGCTAATGCCTTAACCACCAGACCACCCATTCTGAACCCAGTCATGCCTACTTAGGGCTGCACAGTGTAAATGGCTGACTGCCAGGCGCAATGCACAGACCCACAATTAATTAATTAATTAATTTCTACCCCACTTTTCAGTCCAAAAGTGGCTTAAAAGGATCAGTGCTAAAACAGTTCCTGCCCACAGGCTTATGATCTGAAAGAGATGACATAAAAGGAAAGGGGACTGGGCAGCAAGGAGGAAAAATGCAAACCCGGGCCCTTGCTGTTATTTATTTATTTATTTTATTTATTTATTATTTGATTTATATCCCTTCCTCCCAGCAGCAGCCCAGTTATGCATTTGCTTATGCATCTGATTAGCTCACAACGACTGGAGCACTTTCTCAAAAGTGGCTGCAATGCAGCTGAATATTGTATTTACGGGATGGGACCTTGTCATGAGGCTTAGCAGATGTCTGCTGGTGTCTGGTCAGTCCCTCCGGGAAGTCTCCTCCCACACCTCAGATCAAATGGAGCAGCTGCCACAGGCTGCTCATAGTTCAAAACTGGCTACAGTGGACCTCCAAGAAGTAGCAAGGCATCACAAACTTCCTGGGAGTGGCTGTAATGCAATTGGAAGTTGCTGGCATTACTGGGGGGGGGGGCAGCAGAGGATAGATGGTCCAGTTGTTCTTCCTCACAAGGCTGTTGGTGCCAGTAGCATCTGTAAGGGAGGGACCCAGCCCGGCTGATGAAATGCTGTTATCCCACTGTCACAATTGCAAACCTTTATTTATGCATTTAACTGTAGAACAAACGTTCCCAAATGGTGGTCCATGAGCTGCATTCAGGTAGTCCATGGCATGTCCACGCTAAACGTTCATATTGATTTTTAATTGTGTTTTTATTGCTGTTTTTATTTTTTTACTGTCTTTGATTGCGTTATGGAATATGGAATGCAAATTGTAATACAATAGCTTACAATATAAAAGAAGCAATGAAATACAATTAAAAATCATACAGCACCTAGCACAGTGCATTACAATTGCTACAACCGGCAGAAATATCATTAAGTGGTCTGCCAAGACCCTCAGCAATGTTGAAGTGGTCCATGTACATGGTTCCTCATTTCTCCCATCTCCCCATTTCTTCCTCACAACAACCCTGTGAGGTAGGTTAGGCTAACAGAATGTGACTGGCCCAAGGTCACCCAAAGAGCTTCATGGCTGAGTGGGGATTCAAGCCCTGGTCTCCCAGGTCTGAGTCCAACACCCAAACCATGACATCACACTGACTCTCAAGACATTGTAATACCAGGTTGATGCATGGAGTGGATGGAATAAGACCCTAATCCATCTCCCAGTTCCAAAAAATCCATTTAATAAATAGGCCTTAAATAGAAGAAATATCAGATATTGGACTGATAAGAACTGATTAACAATAACAGAGAATGTTTCACGGATGTTAGCCAAAAGGCTGAGAAGTAGGACAGGATCTACTGGCAGATCTCTAGTTGCTTTGTAGTAGATTAGCAAATGGGTTCTGACTCCCAACTGTCTAACAGCAACAACTTAAAAAAAAAAAAACTTTCCCCCTCTACACATTAAGGCCTACTAGACCCCTATTCCCTTCAGAGTTGTAATTCTCAGAGTGCTTTCGATCCCCCTTCCCAGGGAACTCTGAAAATTGCAGCTCTGTGAGGGGAATGGGGGTGTGTGTCCTCACAACTTTACACCCTTAACAAGTGACAGTTCCCAGGATTCTTTGGGGGAAGCCCTGACTGCTTAAAGTGGTATGATACCGCTTTAAATACATAGTGCACATGGGGCCTTAGAGCAAATGTCCAAAAAGATAGTATATAACACTGGTAAACCAGACACAAAAATGCATACTAATAATGTAGTGTGCTGAGAGGGTGTAATCAAAGAGTCATAATATATGCACTTGGTGGGCTTGTGAACCACTGGCAAATTTTTGGAAAACAGTGTTTCACAAAATTGGTGTAATAACCTAACCTAACAAACATGACAGTTTTCAGCAATCTTTGCTTGATTAACAGTATAGGCTGAACAGAATGAGACAGCTAAATCCAAAGACTTAATAAGCGCTATGATACTGATGGTTTGACAGGTCTTAGTGAAAATGGGCTGACAGCTTAACTCTGACTCACGGATGTCAGGAATTATGGTAAGTAGCAATTGTTGAGAAATTGGCGCACAGGATCCGCTCAGCAAAGGAAGTGATGGATAATTTACATTTCTACGCTATGTGACATAACTTCATAACCGACGCAAACTAAAAGGACTATCGACAACTTTCAGAGGCAGCGTGGCTCTGAATGCCAGTTGCTGGGAATTGCAGGTGGGGAAAGTGTTGTTGTACTCGTGCCCTGTTGGATAGCTTCCCGTAGGCTTTCCAGTTCCCCCTGAGACAATGTGGTGCTGGATTAGATGGGCCTTTTGCCCGATCCAACAGGGCTGTTCTTATGTTCTTTCTAAACATTTTCTTCAGCTGTGGAAGAAAAACTAAATTATGGATAGTCTTGCTCACCAATCTTGAAGAGTAGCTGCCTATCTGTATTACAGGCGTGAAATTGGGAAAGGCCATAGGCCAGTAGTAGAGCATCTGCTTGCATGCAGAAGGTCCCAGGTTCAATCCGTGGCATCTCCAGGCTTTCAGGCTGTGAGAGACTCCTGTCTGAAACCTTGGAGAGCTGCTGCCAGCCAGGGTCGACAATACTGAGCTAGATGGAGCAATGGTCTGGCTCACAGGCAGCTTCCTATGTACAGAGGTGCTACCAAGAAAGCTCAGGTTGGGGAAGAAAAGGAAATATTAATACGGAACTTGAGACAATTGCTAGGCATTGTTGTGTAAGCGAGTCTAGGCAATGACTTATACTTCTCGGTTCTGTGGTTGTGATTGTTTTAAATGCTCATTTTTATGTAGTGATCATTACTTAATAATAAAAATTATTTTTTCAAAGGGGAAGAGAAGAGGGTTTCTAGGCACATTTAATGATCATGGTTCCCAACTGATGGGAAGCTTCCTAAGTGCCTTCAACAAAATGCACTTAGGCTGCAATCCAATACATACCTACTCAGAAGTAAGCTCCATTGGGTTCAATGGGACTTACTCCCAGGTAAGCATGTACTGGATTGCAGCCTTAGATCCCTTCAAACTTTAGGTTGCATCCAATGCTTCTGCTACTGAGAGTAAACCCATTGGAAACAATAGACTTAAGTTGCTGATGTCCATTTATTTCAGTGGGTCTCTTCTGAGTAGGACCAGCATTGGATACAACCCTTTGTGCTAAATGTGCAAAAGTCTGAGGAAGAGCTCATGCATCCTGGGACATTGGGAGCAAGGCTGATGCACATGCCTCGCTCCCAACCACATTTTAAGCCCTCGTGCATGTAGGAGCTCACCTGAACAGGGCTACTGTTGCAAAGGTAGCTTAAAAGTTGTAATGTTATCTAAAACCAGGCTGCAGCAGTGGTACCCTAAGCCCTTAGCATCATGGAAATCTGAGGCCTCTTTCTATGGGATAAGAAGATTCAAGCTCAAAGAATTGCACAGATCAGCGCTGTCCCAGAGGGCCCTGTGGTACCTGGAAAGCTTATATTATCAAGGGTCCTTCAGTGACTTAATAAGTAAAGAGTCTCTCAGACAGTTTGCAGCCATCAGCATCCAGTACCCCGGACCCCCTGTATTTTTACTTTGAGGCTATAGCAGAGCAATTGTTATTTGTGGGGGGTTTTCTAGAGTAAAGAAAAAAAGATTTTAAAACTCTCTTGAGAACTGCATTTATTAAAACAGGGTTGTCGTCAGCTAAGGTCTATTCAGAGTAGATCCACTGAAATGAATGAACCTAAGTTAGCCAAGTCTATTAACTTCAGTGAGTCTACTCTGAGCAAGATTAGCATTGAATACTACCCTTAGGGTTGTAATAAACTGACTTCTACTGATGGTAGATCCATTGAAATCAATGACCTAAGTTAGCCATGTCTATTAATTTCAGTGGATCTACTAAATACTTTCCGTATTGGATACAATCTTTATATCCCACACTTCTGGTGTAAAAGCACAACTCAGAGCAATTTACAACATAAAACACTATAATTCCTTTAAATAATTCAAACAAACAGAAAAATGGAAATGGACTGCCTTCAAGTCGATTCCGACTTATGGCGACCCTATGAATAGGGTTTTCACGGTAAGCAGTATTCAGAGGTGGTTTACCATTGCCTTCCTCTGAGGCTGAGAGGTAGTGACTGGCCCAAGGTCACCAAGTGAGCTTCATGGCTGTGTGGGGATTCGAACCCTGGTCTCCCAGGTGATAGTCCAACACTCTAATCACTACGCCACACTGGCTCTCTGAGAGATAGAAAGAGTTAAAAATAATTAAAAACATTGTCTGTCTCAAAGCCCAGCAAAATAAAAAGGTTCTCTGTGACTGGCAGAAACAGTGTGGTAGGTGTCCGACCACACTTCATGGGGTACGGCATCCTATAATGGACCACTGAAAAGGCCCTCTCTCCTTTTCAACCTGGCTGTGGTTCTACTCTGAACATACAGTCTAGCGCTGCTCCCTCCCTTGCACTTTCCCAAATCCTACATCTTTTACTAATGAATGTTTTATTTGCAAATTTAACAGCAAAAGGAAAGCCTGCTCCACGAGCTAGAGGGAGCCCCAGCTGACGAAGCGTCAAGGCCCCAGCTGACAAAGCGTCAAGGCGAGTTAAGCAGCAGAGCGAGTTCGGCAGCAGGGCGAGGAGGCCAGGGCCCCCACTCTGCCCGTCTGTTCCCTGACCTCAACTAAACCGCAGTCTCCAACCCATTGACGTAATAAACCTTAAACAAAACTATGCAGGTAAGAAGCCAGCAGGGGTGTGGGGGCTTTCCAGTGTTTTGCACCGCCTGCAGCATGTACGACTATCTGCCTGTTGGACAGAAGTCGTGGGTGTGCTCTTGATGCAATGAGCTCCTGGCTCTCCGGGAACAACTTCATTTCCTTGAGGCCAAGGTGGCGGACCTGGAAAAGCTGAGAGAGGCAGAGAGGTGTGTGGAGGAGGCCTTCAGGGACGTTATAGCTGTGTCCCACTCCAACGATGATAGCTCTCCTGCTATCATGGAGAACGATGGTCTCGGGGAAGGAGAGCATCCAGCTGAGGAAGAGGGAAACGATCCCTTAGAAGGGACCCATTCCTTGGGGGATGAGCAGCTATCCTCTCGTGCCAAGGATATATCTCCAGGGGGTGGAGGGATCCTTGTAGTGGGTGATTCGATCATTAGGAACATAGACAGTGGGGTGTGTGATGGGCGTGTAGACCGCAAGGTGTTTTGCCTGCCTGGTGCGAAGGTTGCGGATATCGCCCGTCGTTTAGATAGTTTGGTAGACAGTGCTGGGAAGGAGTCAGTGGTTGTGGTGCACGTTGGCACCAACGACATGGGGAAATGCAGCCGTGAGGTCCTGGAAGCAAAATTTAGGTTGCTAGGTAGGATGCTGAAAGCCAGGACCTCCACGGTGGCTTTCTCTGAAATGCTACCGGTTCCACGCGCAGGACCAGCCAGACAGGCCCAGCTTTGCAGTCTCAATGCGTGGATGAGACGATGGTGTCGGGTGGAAGGGTTCGGATTTGTTAGGCACTGGGGAACATTTTGGGACAAGCCGGGCCTGTACAAAAGGGACGGGCTCCACTTGAACCAGAATGGAACCAGACTGCTGGCACTTAAAATTAAAAAGGTAGCAGAGCAGCTTTTAAACTGACTGAGGGGGGAAACCCGACAGGAGCTGAGAAAGGTCCGGTTCGGAATAAACCTCCCCCCTGGGATAAAAACCAAAGAAATGATGAAATTTTAAAAGGGGTAGGCCTAGAAGTAGGCATTGTGAGAGCAGGGGCACAGGATATAAATTCAGAAGAGCAAAATTACCACAGGCCTAACCACAAGTGCCAAAGGCACTTGAAGAGAGACACTGCTTACAAGTGCCTGTACGCTAATGCTAGGAGCCTCCGAACCAAGATGGGAGAACTGGAGTGCTTGGTCTTAGAGAAGAGCATTGATATAGTGAGCATAACCGAGACCTGGTGGAATGGAGAAAAACAGTGGGATACGGTTATCCCTGGATATAAACTATATCGGAAGGACAGGGAAGGACGTATTGGTGGCGGAGTCGCTCTATACGTGAAAGAAGGCATTGAATCCAGCAAGCTCGAAACCCCAAAAGAGGCAGACTCCTCCACAGAATCGTTGTGGGTGGTGATACCGTGCCCCAGGAGGGACTTAATACTGGGAACGATCTATCGTCCCCCTGATCAAAATGTTCAGGGAGACCTTGAGATGAGATATGAAATTGAGGAAGCATCCAAACTAGGAAATGTGGTAGTAATGGGTGACTTCAACTACCCGGACATAGACTGGCTGCATATGTGTTCCAGTCATGACAAAGAAGCAAAGTTTCTAGATATTCTAAATGACTATTCCCTAGATCAGTTGGTCATGGAACCGACCAGAGGGATGGCAACCCTGGACTTAATCCTCAGTGGGGACCGGGACCTGGTGCGAGATGTAAGTGTTGTTGAACCGATTGGGAGCAGTGACCACAGTGCTATTAAATTAAACATACATGTAACTGGCCAATTGCCAAGAAAATCCAACACGGTCACATTTGACTTCAAAAAAGGAAACTTCACAAAAATGAGGAGATTGGTAAAAAGAAAGCTGAAAAACAAAGTCCAGAGGGTGACATCACTCGAAAATGCTTGGAAGTTGTTTAAAAACACTATATTAGAAGCTCAACTGGAGTGCATACCGCAGATCAGAAAAGGTACCGCCAGGGCCAAGAAGATGCCAGCATGGTTAACGAGCAAAGTCAAGGAAGCTCTTGGAGGCAAAAAGTCTTCCTTCAGAAAATGGAAGTCTTGTCCGAATGAAGAAAATAAAAAAGAACACAAACTCTGGCAAAAGAAATGCAAGAAGGCAATAAGGGATGCTAAAAAAGAATTTGAGGAGCACATTGCTAAGAACATAAAAACCAGCAACAAAAAATTCTATAAATACATTCAAAGCAGGAGACCATCTAGGGAGACAATTGGACCCTTGGATGATAAGGGAGTCAAAGGTGTACTAAAGAACGATCAGGAGATTGCAGAGAAGCTAAATGAATTCTTTGCATCTGTCTTCACAGTGGAAGATATAGGGCAGATCCCTGAACCTGAACTAACATTTGCAGGAAGGGATCCTGAGGAACTGAGACAAATAGTGGTAACGGGAGAGGAAGTTCTAAGCTTAATGGACAATATAAAAACTGACAAATCACCGGGCCCGGATGGCATCCACCCGAGAGTTCTCAAAGAACTCAAAGGTGAAATTGCTGATCTGCTAACTAAAATATGTAACTTGTCCCTCGGGTCCTCCTCCGTGCCTGAGGACTGGAAAGTGGCAAATGTAACGCCAATCTTCAAAAAGGGATCCAGAGGGGATCCCGGAAATTACAGGCCAGTTAGCTTAACTTCTGTCCCTGGAAAACTGGTAGAAAGTATTATTAAAGCTAGATTAACCAAGCACATAGAAGAACAAGCCTTGCTGAAGCAGAGCCAGCATGGCTTCTGCAAGGGAAAGTCCTGTCTCAGTAACCTATTAGAATTCTTTGAGAGTGTCAACAAGCATATAGATAGAGGTGATCCAGTGGACATAGTGTACTTAGACTTTCAAAAAGCGTTTGACAAGGTACCTCACCAAAGGCTTCTGAGGAAGCTTAGCAGTCATGGAATAAGAGGAGAGGTCCTCTTGTGGATAAGGAATTGGTTAAGAAGCAGAAAGCAGAGAGTAGGAATAAACGGACAGTTCTCCCAATGGAGGGCTGTAGAAAGTGGAGTCCCTCAAGGATCGGTATTGGGACCTGTACTTTTCAACTTGTTCATTAATGACCTAGAATTAGGAGTGAGCAGTGAAGTGGCCAAGTTTGCTGACGACACTAAATTGTTCAGGGTTGTTAAAACAAAAAGGGATTGCGAAGAGCTCCAAAAAGACCTCTCCAAACTGAGTGAATGGGCGGAAAAATGGCAAATGCAATTCAATATAAACAAGTGTAAAATTATGCATATTGGAGCAAAAAATCTGAATTTCACATATACGCTCATGGGGTCTGAACTGGCGGTGACCGACCAGGAGAGAGACCTCGGGGTTGTAGTGGACAGCACGATGAAAATGTCGACCCAGTGTGCGGCAGCTGTGAAAAAGGCAAATTCCATGCTAGCAATAATTAGGAAAGGTATTGAAAATAAAACAGCCAATATCATAATGCTGTTGTATAAATCTATGGTGCGGCCGCATTTGGAATACTGTGTACAGTTCTGGTTGCCTCATCTCAAAAAGGATATTCTAGAGTTGGAAAAGGTTCAGAAGAGGGCAACCAGAATGATCAAGGGGATGGAGCGACTCCCTTACGAGGAAAGGTTGCAGCATTTGGGGCTTTTTAGTTTAGAGAAAAGGCGGGTCAGAGGAGACATGATAGAAGTGTATAAAATTATGCATGGCATTGAGAAAGTGGATAGAGAAAAGTTCTTCTCCCTCTCTCATAATACTAGAACTCGTGGACATTCAAGGAAGCTGAATGTTGGAAGATTCAGGACAGACAAAAGGAAGTACTTCTTTACTCAGCGCATAGTTAAACTATGGAATTTGCTCCCACAAGATGCAGTAATGGCCACCAGCTTGGATGGCTTTAAAAGAAGATTAGACAAATTCATGGAGGACATGGCTACTAGCCATGATGGCTGTGCTCTGCCACCCTAGTCAGAGGCAGCATGCTTCTGAAAACCAGTTGCCGGAAGCCTCAGGAGGGGAGAGTGTTCTTGCACTCAGGTCCTGCTTGCGGGCTTCCCCCAGGCACCTGGTTGGCCACTGTGAGAACAGGATGCTGGACTAGATGGGCCACTGGCCTGATCCAGCAGGCTCTTCTTATGTTCTTATGAAAACAAAGATTAAAATAAAATAAACACAAATATTGAAGGTACAAAAAAAATAAAGAAAAAATGAAAGCCACTAATAATGACAATAAGTCACCATCCATTCACATTACAAATACTGTACCCATCACTGCATGCATCTTGAGTTAAGCATATAAATTAATATAAGCCCTCCACATGTCTAATTAGGTATCCACTTGAAACTGACATCTATATGAAGTAGGTTCAAATGTAGCCAGACCAGTGACGTCTTTGGTCTGTTGTGTAATAGACAGGTGGGTATTTATCCTTCCAGGCTTGACGTAGAAGCCTCTTGGCAACCATAAAGTTTTGCGAAGTCCACTTCTGTTGTCCTGCTGTTACTACTGGAATACAATTCAAAAGTGCACAAACATTTGCAAATATCAAGGATTTTTCCATTACAAAGATAATATGGATAACAACTTCAGACCAGAATGAATATATCACTAGACAAGCCTTAATCCTGGATCTAAAATTTTCTGTGATATGCTTTTACTGCCACCCAGTGGTTCCACCATTTTCTTCCTCTTCCTAGCAAAAATTTCTTCAGACGCCTCAAGTCTCCTGTTCACCACTCGACCAGTATGCAGCAATTTGTGCAAGCTGGTGGAGATGAAAACAGATATTTCCATTCAACATTTGTGTTGTTGCTATTTCTGTTTCTGAAATCTCAGTCCTGCTGCTTCTAGCATCTTGTTTGGGGATGTTCAGTAACATGTTCCAGTGAGCCAGTATGGTGTAGTGGCTGAGTATTGGACTAGGACCTGGGAGACCAGAGTTCAAATCCCCACTCACTGGGTGACATTGGACCAATCACTGTCTCTCAGCTTAACCTATTTTACAGGGTTGTTGTGAGGATACAATCAGGAGAGGGAGAACCGTACCTGTACGCCAGCTTGAGCACTTTGGAGGAAAGGCAGGATATAAATGTAATAAATAAATAAGTAATGATCAAGCACCACAGCAGCTACTGACAATAGCTTTAAATGCTATGATGCATGGAAAAGAGTTTCCCATGACCAAAGGGGTCACGTGTGGTGGTTAGGCAAGAGAAAACCAATGGTGTTACCTCTCATGCTACCTCCTGTAGGTTACTGAACATATAAAACATGTTATTATGAACACTCTCCTTTATAGGACTATCCACAATCAACATGTTTTATTTATAACCAGCAATATTCCAGTAGTGGAAATATCTTTTTTGAGAAGTGAAATTATAACAACATTCTGAATTTTTTCCTTTGAAAGTATTTACATCAGGGATGGGGAACCTGTGGCTCTCCAGATGTTGTTAGACTGCCACTCCTATCATCCCTAACCATTGGCCTTGCTGGCTGGAGCCAATGGGCGTGAAAAGTCCAAAACCTTTTGGAGGGCAATAGGTTGGCTACCTCTGATTTATGTCAAAGAGGAAGACAGTTCATAGCAGCCGTGGGGAACCTTTGGCCCTCCAGATGTTGCTGGACTATAACTACCATCATCCCTGGGTATTGGATGGGGGCTGATGGGAACTGTAGTTCAGCAATGTTTGGAAGGCATGAGTCTTGGTTCTGGAGAAGACAGTGTCAGATAAAAGACTTGCAGGACCATGGACAGATCACTGGGTACTAACTCCAAACAACATTTTGTGTTAGGGCTGGAAACCTGTGGCCTTCCGATGTGAGACTCCATTTCCCATCAGTCCCAGCCACCATGACCATTAACCATGATGAAGTTGGAGTCCAAGAACATCTGGAGGGCCCATGTTCCCAGTTCCTGCTGTATACCTCTCCAGGCCATGACTACCTCTCCTAGGTTCCATTTCCCATGGCTGAGAAGTGGGGATCCTCAAAGGGATCCAGATTCTTGGGCCTAGAACCTAGCACTTTGGTACCTGTTGGCGTAGAAAATTCTCCCTCTTCTGAGGTTTATGTCTGTTATAAAAAATGTATCTCTCCCTAACCTTTTAGGCTTGTGCAAAGTATGTGTTAATTCTTGGCAAAGCAATGACATCTATAATCTGTTGTAACTGCCTTACTTTATCTAGAACAAAGACAGTCATGTTCCTTTTAGAGAGGATTTCAGTGATGCATTTAACCACTGGTCACAAAGTGTCTGTTTGAAGGGGTGATAACATTAGGGTAAGATCTAACAAGAACAGGAAGACAGAAAGGATGAGACTTCACCTTCTGTTTCTTTTGAACACGTATGTTCCCTATATTACATCTGTTTACATCCTCGTTTGATGACTCTGTCTTTTGCAATGTTTACTGCTTGCCATGCCATGTTGATCTATACATTGTTGCTGTTTCCTGAATAAAGTTGTCTTTCTGACCAAGGTTGCACTCTCGGTTGGACTGAGAGCTTCTTTGGGGCAGTCAGAACCTTTGATCAAAGTTCTATTGTGTTTGGATCATGTTTTCCTTCTTCACTCGATTCAGGGTCGAATTGCAGCTCGTGTCTTACCTGGGGGAGGTGGCACAGTGAGATAGCCATTGAGATCTCGCCCATCATACCTGTCCTTAATTTCTCACCTGGTGTATTCTGTGAGTTGAAGAGCAGACATTGGGGAGTGAGAAGTATTTGGCATTATGGGATTTGGTTCCCCAGAGTGAGAAGGAATGGTCTCTGATACCATCTTCCCAATAATGTCTACAGGATTCAAAGAAAGTGCATAAGAAACTGTAGTGAAAACTTTAGAAGACACTTATGGTTGGATCCAGTACTTGTTCTATGTAGGGTAGATCGACTGAAATCATTGGAATTCCTCATACTCATCGATTTTAATGGGTCTATTAATGGGACTAGCATTAGATACACCATTAATTGTTGCATGGAGGGAGTTAATCCTACCCTCAGGTCATTAACCTGGTGACAGATCCCTGCCCAAACTACTGTTTTCCTCCAAAACATTTCTATTCTCTTTCACAATGGTTGCTATTTGGATTTGGGCCACCACAGCTATTAATTTAATTTAAACAAAAAACAGATTTCCATAACGGGACTGCTAAAATGCATTCAATGGCTCATCTTGCTTCACCTTAATTGAGTGATATCGATTCATTGCACCACTGAGAGTCTATAATATGGGTTGGTACTTCAAAAGGTTTCTCTGATGATCAAGACTCAGAAGCCATGGAAAACAATGGGAGTTATCAGTAACTTCAAAGAGAGGCTTAATGTATGAGTGGATTAGTAAAAATGCAGTGCTTTGAAGATGAAAGCCACTTTTAGAAGTGATACTTCTGATATTGGATGATTGGTGTATAAAGGGGCAGATATATTTTATCACATCATTCTCTACACTCAGTGGGTTTTTTGTAATTTGTGTTTTGATGATGAAGAGAAATCTAAAAGAGGCATTGTATTGTAGAGTTAATTGCATTGTGCTGAGAGAATGGATGACATAGTCTGCTAGAAATCTAGATATGGCCTGGATTGAGAAAAATAGGTACATTCCTACTAAGATCATGAGAGCAAGCTCAAGGAATGAGTCAGTTCCATGAGGTCTGGAGCAGGAGGTGGGGGGGAATCATTGAAAATTTCATTCCAACATATGGATTTTCTCCTACATCTTAGAAATCATGTCTTCACATTTTGATACTTTGTGTGTACATTTCTTACAGGCAAAGACCATACCTCAGTCAGTGGTAGAGCTTCTGCATTGCATGCAGAAGGCCCCCGTTTCAGTCCCCATCATTTCCAGATAGGACTGGAAATGCTCCCTGCCTGAAACCCTAGAGAGCCACTGGCAGTCAGTGTAGGCAGAAATAAGCCAGATGGAACAGGAGTTTTAATTCGGTGTAAGGCAGCTTACTATGATCTTTACCATGTCCTATGTTTTTTCAAAAGATTATATATCTAAAACTCCAAATATTAAGCATTACAGAATTCAATAAAGACAAAACAACAAAAATGATTTAGGTTTAGGGTTTGCTCTAGTTTGGGTACACACCATACGTTTAAAGCACACGACTTTCCCCAAAGAGTCCTGGGAATTGTAGTTCTGGGAGGGAACTACACAACTGTAGTTCTTTAGCGGAAGCAATGTGCTTTAAATGTATGGTGTGTATGCATCCATAGTCTCTACTCTCTACTTATATTTCTATATTTATATTTTTATTGAATGTAATATATGTATTATTGTCATGCAAGCTCCAGTTTATGAAAACTATAGGAAAATATATAGCATGGTTTTTATTGCATACCACATATTGATACAGAGACTGAATAAAATATGGAGATTCAAAGAGTGCCTTAATCTGTAGAAGCCCACCTCTCCATTGCATATGCAATACTACATGTGAGAAGGATCTTGGAATTGTTGATCACAAGCTGAATATGAGCTAACGGTGCAATATGGCTGCAAAAAAGGCAAATGCTATTTCAGGCTGCATTAATAGAAGTATAGTTTCCAAATCACATGAAGTACTACCAGTAGTTCCCCTCTATTTGGCACTGGTTAGGCCTCAACTTGAGTACTGCATCCAGTTCTGGACATCACACTTTAAGAAGTATTCAGGCAAAATGGAACAGGTTCAGAGGAGGGCAACAAGGGTGATCAGGGGACTGCAAACAAAGCCCTGCGAGGAGAGAATGAAAGAACTGGGCATGTTTAGGAAGCCAGTTTTCGGCTGAGCATCAGGAAAAACATCCTAACTAATAGTGGTACAACAACGGAACCAATTACCTAGGGAGGTGGTGGGCTCTCCTACACTGGAGGCCTTCAGAGACAGCTGGACAGCCACCTGTTGGGTATGTTTTAATTTGGATTCCTGCATTGAGTAGACTTCATGGCCTTATAGGTCCCTTCCTACTCTATTATTCTGTGATTCTATGGGCAATGGAAGCGGGAGAAAGCAGAGGGCTGAGAGAGGCAGAGGGCAGTCAGCTGATTCCCTTGAAACTAAAAGAAGCCTGTTTTTAAGGGCAATGGCCTGATCATAAGTGAAAGCCTGCTCAAGAGTATGGTACCTCTAGGCTAAAACCTTTTCCCCCTGCTCTCTAGGTTTCTGTGTGTGCGGGGATTTTTGGGAGGGGAGGTATGGTGGAACGTTACATGTAGTGAGCTCCCATCCGCAGTGTGAAGTGGCATAGCCCAAGTCCATGACTGCAACTGCAGCAAAAATTTGGCCAATGCTTGCTATTTGACGTGTGAAATCACCAGTTCAAAAGCAAGCTTTTTTAAAAAAAAAAATCACTTGCTGGCCAGAGCCAAGCCAGAACCCCTCATCGGCAATATGGAAGCTACTTTGCAGACAAGGGTGGCTAAGCTGTGGCCCTCTAGATGGATTACAGTTCCCATCATCCCAGGCCACTGGCTATGCTTGCTGGGGCTGATGAGAGTTGGAGTCCAACATCTGGAGGGTCACACATTCCACATTGCTGGTGTAAGGGTTACTGAGATAATGTGTATGGCAGTGCAGTCCAGTACAAGTCAACTTAGAAGCAATTCCCATTTAATTCAATGGGACTTAATTTCAGCCCCAGGGTAGCCCAGGTTTTACAGATCCTAGGCTGACTTTGGAAGCAGAAGATCCTAGATTTAATCTTCAGCATTTCCAGGTAGGGCTGGGACAGACTTGTTTTAGCTCCTGCATTAGTACTGCAAGTCTGCGTGGATTGGACAATACTGAGCTGGAAGAATCAAGTTCTGACAAGTTGACAAGTGCAGTGTCAGATTCAAAAGTGCAGGGTCCATTCATGTTAATCACACCAATGATTTTTTTAATTAATATTTTTGCTGCTGCTGCTGGGTTGAGAATGAGATCCTTGTTAATGGCTTCTCCCACAACAATAGACATCCCTAGGAGCCAATAAGCATGAAAGGGAAGAATGTTAGCTACTGAGAAGAGTTTTCTTAGTGGCTGACTTACTCCTTTCACTTTGACTTGTTCCAATCAGCAGGAAAGGACAAGGAAGCATGTTAGAAGAATCTTCTCAGTGGCTAACACACTCCCTTTCATGTTAATTGGCTCGTAGGATCCTGGAGACATAAGAGACCCTCCTCCCAAAAATGTAAGGGGTCTAAGACCCCCCGATACCCTTGATGACTATACTCCTGGACTCTGAATACAGCTTCCTGTTTTTGCCAGGTCCCAGTATAACATTACACCACACTGACTCTTAGTGGTTGTTGTTATGTGCCTTCAAGTTGGCTATGACTTATGGTGACCCTATGAATCGGGGACCTCCAACAGCATCTGTCGTGAACCACCCTGTTCAAATCTTGTAAGTTCAGGTCTGTGGCTTCCTTTATGGAATCAATCCATCTCTTGTTTGGCCTTCCTCTTTTTCTACTCTCTTCTGTTTTTCCTAGTGTTGTCTTTTCTAGTGAATCATGTCTTCTCATTATGTGTCCATAGTATGATAACCTCAGTTTCATCATTTTAGCTTCTAATGATAGTTCTGGTTTAATTTGTTCTAACACCCAATTATTTGTCTTTTTCACAGTCCATGGTATGCACAAAGCTCTCCTCCAACACCACATTTCAAATGAGTTGATTTTTCTCTTATCCGCTTTTTCACAGTCCAACTTTAACATCCGTACATAGAGATGGGGAATACCATGGTCTGAATGATCCTGACTTTAGTGTTCAGTGATACATCTTTGCATTTGAGAACCTTTCCTAGTTCTCTCACAGCTGCCCTCCCCAGTCCTAGCCTTCTTCTGATTTCTTGACTGTTGTCTCCATTTTGGTTAATGATTGTGCCAAGGTATTGATAATCCTTGACAAATTCAATGTCCTCATTGTCAACTGTAAAGTTGCATAAATCTTCTGTTGTCATTACTTTAGTCTTTTTAACGGTCAGCTGTAGGTCTGCTTTTGTGCTTTCCTCTTTAACTTTCATCACCATTCATTTCAAATCATTACTGGTTTCTGCTACTAGTTTGGTATCGTCTGCATATCTTAAATTATTGATATTTCTCCCTCCAGTTTTCACACCACCTTCATCTTGGTGCAATCCCGCTTTCCGTATGATTTGTTCTGTGGATAGATTAAATAAATAGGGTGATAATATACACCCGTCTCACACCCTTTCCGATGGGGAACCAATCGGTTTCTCCATATTCTGTCCTTACAGTAGCCTCTTGTCCAGAGTATAGGTTGCACATCAGGACAATCAGATGCTGTGGCACGCCCATTTCTTTTAAAGCATTCTATAGTTTTTCATGATCTACACAATCAAAGGCTTTGCTGTAGTCTATAAAGCACAAGGTGGTTTTCTTCTGAAATTCCTTGGTCCGTTCCATTATTCAACATATGTTTACGATATGATCTCTGGTACCTCTTCCCTTTCTAAATCCAGCTTGGACATCTGGCATTTCTCGCTCCATATATGTTAAGAGCCTTTGTTGTAGAATCTTGAGCATTACTTTACTTGCATGGGATATTAAGGCAATAGTTGGATAATTACTGCATTCCCTGGGATCCCCTTTCTTTGGAATTGGGATATATATTGAATGCTTCCAGTCTGTTGCTTGGACACCTTTGAGTAACAAGCTACTAGCAAGTCTAAATCATCATCATCATCTTTTGCAAACAAAATTAAATTTCTGTCCAGTCCCTCTTTATTACAATCAAACATATGACTACCATTGCTAAATGTTTCCAAAGCCCCTGTGTGCACTTTCCATCAACTTTCCAGTGTGGCAAGCTGGCCCATTGTGGCCATAAATCTCAGCCTAATGGGCAGCTTGGCTTTGGCTGCAGAACTGCTCATTCCGCCTTGGGTGCCCCTTGCAAGGAGTCTAGACCTTTGGTCTAGACTCCTGATGGCATTGCTCTCAGCTTCTTCAATACTCTAAACCCCCCTCACCACCTTAAGGTGTGCATGCTAGAGGGGGCTTAGCGGTCACCTAATATTAAGATAGCCACCTGTTGGGCATGCTTTAAGTTGGATTTCTTCATTGAGCATGAGTTTGGACTTGATGGCCTTATAGGCCCCTTCCAACTCTACTATGATTCTAAGATCCCTGGTGGATCAGACTGAAGGCATACATAATCTGGAATCCTGTTTGCCATAGTGGCCAACCAGATGTCTTTGGGAACCACACAAGCAGGGCATGAGCATAACAACATTCTCCCACAGCTGATCCACATGGACTAGTATTAAAGCAACTACGGCAGGCCAGGTTGGTAGGGCAGCACCTCATTTTTCCTAATAGACCAGCCTTCACTGGTTTTGAACAAGATTTTCTGTTGCTTTTGCTGCAAGAGGCTACTCCTCTGCAAACTGGCTAAGGCTGCAATCCTATCCCCACTTAAGAGTATGACCCATTGAATTCAATAGGAGTTACTTCTGAGTAGACATGGTTAGGACCAGACTGTCAATTGATGGGCAGGAATGGGATTCAAACCAGGGACTTGCTAATTCACAAGTCAGTCTCTTACAGTGCAATCCTAGGCAGGTCTATGCCGAAGTAAGTTCTGATTAGTTCAGTGAAGCTTACTCCCAGCACCTTGTGGGAAAGATTTTGCAGCCTTAGCCGCTACATCACACCAGCTCTAGAGATGTTGGTAATATTGAGTGAGTGGGGCTTAACATGGCTTTCCCCGGCCACATTCACAACAGATTTATTCCACTATGATCCCACTTAAAAGAAACAGTCATGGATTCCCCCCAAAGAATCATGGGAAGTATAGTTTGTGAAGGGTGCTGAGAGTTGTTATGAGACCCCTATTTTCCTACAGTTTGTCAGAGTGGTTTAACAGTCATTTCCTCTTCCCTCTGTGAGGGGAACAGTCTTTTAACAGCTTTCAGCACCCTTCACAAACTACACTTCTCAGGGGGAAGCCATGAATATTTAAAGTGGAATAATAGTGGAACAAATGTCTGGCGTGAATGTGGCCCCCCTCACACTCTCTCCCTCTGCGCTTTAATTGCAGCGGCAATTCTACACTATTCCTCTCCCCCCCTCGTCCTGACACTTCCCTCAAAGCCCACAAAGGTTTAGCGTCGCCCCTTTAAAGTAAAGGAATAGGGTGATGTGGCCCCTTTAAGAAAGTGAGGGGAAGGACGAAGGGGGGGGGAACAGACGGGAATGCTATATCGCGAGAGTTCCGGCAGGTGTTCTCGCGAGAGCCGGTTTCCAGCGGAAGATGGCGGCGGCGGGAGCAGCGGCTCCAGCGCCAGATGAGGGAGGTGAAGGAGAGGCTAGTTCGCCGCCACCTCCGGAAGCTGGGGCTGAGGAAGCTTCGGGGTCAGTCGAGCAGGGAACCGGGGACTCCGAGACCGGGTGAGGCCCGGCGCTATAGCTGAGAGAGAAAAACGGGCATCTTCATTCCTATTGGCTAGCAAACCTTGATTCCCGCCTCCTGTTCTTATTGGCCGAAACTATCAGATCTGTGCCTCATTGGTCAGAGCTTTTGAAGTCCTGCCTACTCGGCTTTGCCTATCTTTTCCCCTCTCCAGCTTTGCAGTAATTCTCCTAGTGCCAAGTTGTAGCTGTTGTTTATGCGCTAGCATTCTTCCTTGAACCCGAAGCATCGTGACCTTTTGCTATTTCTTTCCCAGTGTTCATGCTGCATAAGCTTTGGATTTCTTTTCTGTTTACCCCCTTTCCTATAAAATCATAGAATAATAGAGTTGAAAGGGGCCTATAAGGCCATCAAGTCCAACTCCCTGCTGAATGCAAGAATCCAACTTAAGCATACCTGACAGGTGGCTGCCCAGCTGCCTCTTGAAGGCCTCCAGTGTTGGAGAGCTCACCACCTGTCTGGGTAATTGGATCCATTGTCATACCGCTCTAACAGGAATTTTTTCCTGATGTTGAGCTGAAATCTGGCTTCCTGTAACTTAAACTCATTATTCTGTGTCCTGCACTCTGGGATGATAGAGAAGGAATCCTGGCCCTCCTCTGTGTGACAGCCTTTCCTACTTTCTGTTTTTCCTGATGATGAAACCATAGCTGAGTTAAGAGAGTTCATTCTTTGCAGAAAGGCCTGGGTTGGGTCCCTGCTATTTACTTTGTCATGCTCAGAGAAATGCTCAGTGGTGGCCCCCAAATTATGGAATGATCTCTTTGATGAGGTGCACCTGGCGCCAACACTGTTATCTTTTTGGCGCCAGGTCAAGACTTTCCTCTTCTCCCAGGCATTTAGCATATGTTCTTAAATTGTTTTAAAAAAAATTAAATTGTGTTTTTGTGTTTTGTGTTTTAAAATTTGTATATTTGTTTGTATTGTTTTTAATTGCTGTAAACTGCCCAGAGAGATTCAGGTAAGGGTGAGGAAGGTCCTCCCTTTAAATCTAGGAAAGCCACTGCCTTTCATTGTGGAGTAGACAGCCCTGAGCTAAATGGGGCCCTGATCTGATTCAGTTTAAGGCAGCTTTCTCTGTTCCCATGTGTAAGAAAGTGTGATGTCATGGTTAGAGGGTCAGAGTGGGATGAGAGATACTCGGTTACAAATTCCTTTCCGCCACAGACCATTGTGGATGGCCTTGGGTCAGTCACTTTCTCTCAGCTGAATCTACCTCACAAGGTTGTTGTCTTTCTCTGTGGTTTGGAGGCAGTATGGTTCTGAATACCAGTTGCTGGAAATTGCAGAAGAGGAGAGTGTTGTTGTGCTTAGGTCAGGTTTGTAGGTTTCCCATAGGCATCTGGTTGGCCCCTGTGAGAACAGGATGCTGGACTATATGGGCCATTGGCTTGATCCAGCAGGCTGTTCTTACATTCTTAAGAAAATAATGGGGGGGGGCATATAGTCAGTCAATTTTTATCACATTTTCTGCAGATACTTCTGTGTTCAAAGCAGTTTCCAGAAAGTAAACAATCTAAATGCAGCAAGCATGATACAGTTTATATCACTGCATCATAACGCTAACAAGTCAACAATTTATTCATTTAAAGTATATCAAAACAAATTCAATAGAATTGTGTTTATTGTGTTAGCCTAGATCATAGCAGAGTAAAACAAAGTAACCAAACTTTCATTAAAAATGTAGTAGACACAATTAAATTAATACATAATATATATGCATATCCTTTTAAAAAAAGGCTTTGTTTATAAGACTAAACATTACTCAAGAAGGAGTGGAGGTGAGATTAGGAAATTATTTCAGGATACATTTAGTATTCTAATGTCTTCATATATCAATGGCAATTTACAGAAATAGAATCCAAAAACTTTTCCCTGCATTTGGCAGCCTTTACTGCAAGCAAAACAACCCTCCAGGTCACATACTGGTATGTTGCTTGTAGCAGAAAGCCCAGTTTTTCTTTCACTTGCTAGTACTTCGTTCTCTTTAAAAAGGATTCTGAATAGCGTTTTCTAATATCACTGGCATTTAAGGATGTAGTGGGATCAAAACAATCTGAAAACAAAAATCTTGGCAATAGGTTAATGGCATTAGAACATAGCAGTACCCCTCCCTCCCCCTCTGCAAGATTTATGCCTAGACTACAAAGGCCAGAAACCCCCTCAGAGTTCTTCCATCTGCAGCTCCATCATGAAAGCTCCTAGTGCAGGAGGGTGGGACATGGCAAGTGGAAGCAACCATCTCCTGGTGGCAAACCCAGTCTCTCCACTCCATCTGTGACATTTTGAGCTCCTTGGAAGAAAGATGGTATACATATAAGAAGTAAACAAAGAGAATGCAGTTGTGCGTGTCTGGTCCAGCAAGGAAGGTGTGTGTGTAAAAAAAAAAAAGAAAGAAAAAGCTTGTGAGTAAAAATTTCTTCTTAGGTCAGGAACAAGGAGAGTAAATTTGATGTGTGTGCCCAGTCTCAAGCATTTTGCAGTGGTAGAGCACATGCTTTGTATGCTGAAGATCCCAGGTTCAAACTCTAGTTCACAGTCTCAGGTGGCAGGTTATGAGAAGGACCTCTGCCAAACACCCTTATCTTAATGGGCAACACGGTCAGATGCACAAATAGTCTGACCTGGTATGAAGCAGCTTCCTGTGTTCCCCTCCCCTCTATGCATGCTTACTTGCTCAGGAGGCAAAACATGAATCCATACGCTGCCTTTGTTGCAAATAATCTGTGGAACAGCAGAGGAAGACTCCTGTCTCAGCGTGGCCTCTTGATGAGTATTGACTGCTGAGTATGAGAGGGAGCCTGATTAACAGAGGAGCTTGAGGTGGCTCAAGCTTTTCATTCTCCTTTACACTTTGCTGAAGAAGCTTTTTGCTTTAGGAATGATTCTACATTTAGTCCTAGTTTTCACTAAGTGAACCTGTGTTGGTTCAGGTTCAGTCCATGGCATCTCTGGTTAGGTAGCAGGTGATGGGGAAAGACCCTCAGTGTGACATCCTGGTGAGCCACTGCAAATGAGAATAGACACTGTCAGTGAGCTAGATTGACAAATAGACAAATCTAATGTAAGGCAGCTTCCTGTATATGTTCTTGCGAAGAGAAAAGCCAGATAGCTTTGATTGAGCAGACTCCCAATAGTCTTCTGTGTTAGCAATAATATACATCTATTTATCTATGTACTAATCTTATGTACTAATGTACTAATTAACAGCTCTTGAGGTGGTTTACATAAGGTAAAAATAGAGTAAGACCCACAATTTTTATTTCTTGTTTGTACTTACAGCCTGCCTGTCTCCAAATGGTTCCAGGGCAGGATTCAATAATCTCACAATTAAAACAGGTACAAATTACATTACAAATCATAAAGTGAAGCCACAAGTTCACAAAACAGCAGTACAAAACAATAATGCCACAGGAGCGAACACATTCATCTAACTAAGTAACACAGTGAAGCAGGCATCAGATGAGATAAACAGCTTTGAATCATGGAAAATGTCTGAATGAACAGTAACGTTTTCTTTTTAGTGTGTTTTCTTTTTAATAACTGCAATGGATAAAATACGTCAAAAGCTTCTGATTATGACTTTCTGTGTCCTTCAGTGGGGATGCATCCCTGGTCGATGTCACTGCCACCATGGAGACTGAATCGTCCAGTGGGAAGGATGCATTGGTACGTGAACCGAATCTGCTCTTCCGGGATAGCATATGCACTTTGCAGATAACGAGCTATGTGCCCTGTGAATAAAATGTATGACTTGAACTGTTTGGTAATTGGGAGGTACTCCTTCTGCTTTGGGGGCATCAGAGAACTGTAATACATCCGCAGAACTCACTACAGGAGCCAGTGGCGTGATTAAAGCCTCGGGGTGATGCTTGTTGCCAGGGTAGTTTGTAGCAGGCTAAGGGAAGAGAGAGCATGATCCTCAGCTCTCCAAAAGTATAAAAAAAGAAAATGCAGTGCTTGGGGATTACTGATGAGCTGTGTTTCTAAGGAACAGTATGGCTACTACAAAGGTGAAGATGACAAGGTTTTAAAGGTAAGGCATTTGACTTACTAGGAAATGGAAGCACACGAGCAGGAAAAAATGTGAGATTCTCATTGCTTGCCATTGTCCACTCTGTGTATCAGATTAATTGTGCCCTATTCATGGTGGGGTTTATTTGAGCCAGCTACTTCTGTTGTAATGTGCTTCCTACTGGATTTGTAAAACCATCTGCCAACATCTGTTTGCTAAATCAGGAAACAGCACACAAGGTAAAACTTGGCCACGTCTGTGAAGTGCCATATCAACAAATCAAAACTGTTGGGCTTTTTACTGGTCCTGGGTTAAAGCAGATGCCTATCATCCTATCCTAAGCAAGAACATTATTTCAATGTAACATGCTTATGACAAACATAGAGTGCTGTTACTGCACTATAAAATTTGGAGAGCTTCTCGTGTTGTTGATGTTTGTTTCCCCCCCCCGGTCCTTTGCTCAATTTATGACTCTCAAATAATAATTTGGTCAACACAAGGCAGTCTCGAGGCAACTTACAATCAAGTATAAAATACACAAAATTGTTAAAAATGACCAGGATTTAAACGGACAAATCGGTACATAGAACACCAGTTTCTACAGGCTGATGACAGTATAGTAAAGGAGGCTTAATATGTAGAAGTGCTCTCGTGTATCTGTATCATTGAAAATTAATGTTTTTTAACAATCCTCTCATATTACAGTTCATGGTTCAGATTAATCTCTGCCATTACATATGTCTTGCATTGTGGCAAAGCTACCATAGCAAGAGCCAGGGTGACGCAGTAGTTATAGTCTTAGACTAGGATTGGTGAGATTGCAGCCATGAAGTTCACTAGATAACTTTGGATCAGTCACTATCTCTCAGCCTAACCTATCTCTTAGGGTTGTTGTGTGAAGGGAAGAACACTGTGCACCACTTTGAGTTCCTTAGAGCAGGTGTGGGGAACCTTTGACACACCTAATATTTCTGAACTACAACTCCCATCAGCCCCAGCAAGCATGGCCAATGGCTAGGGATGGTGAAGGTGAATGAAAGAATAGTGCTTATTGCATTAGGATTGTGCCAGAATTAAAATGAATATATAAACTATATCAGGCTTTGCTTATAAGACAAACATTACTAAAGACAGAATATATATATAAAGGTAACATTAAGAGATTATGTCAGAATACATTTAGTGCTCTCATGCTTTCATATCTCCATGACAATTTACAGAAATTGAACCCAAAGCCTGTTCCCTGCATTTAGCGACCTTAATGCAAAAAAACCAACCCTCCAGGTTGCAGAAAGCAATGAAGTAGACCAAGCTGGGGACCCTTTGTTCCTCCAGATACTGCAGAACTACAATTTACATCAGCTTCAGCATGGCCAATGGCCTGGGATGATGGGAGTGGTAGTTCAGCAATGTCTGGAGGGCCAAGGGTTCCCTTAGAGGAAGGGTGGGATAACGTGTAATAAATAATGCTGCTGTTGGTTCTTCCTTTGGTGCAGGAGGGTGTTGGTGACAGTTCTGAAGTTATGGATAATCAGACTGGTTCAGTAGATGAAGAGAATGGACGACAGCTGGGGGAAATTGAGCTGCAGTGCGGGATTTGCACCAAATGGTTCACGGCAGAAACATTTGGCATTGATACCACGTATGTAGTAACTGCAGTTATTCCTTCATTTTTATCCATGGAATCCATTTAAACTCAGATTCTTCAATAGACTTTTTAATAGAAACTTCTTAAAGAACATTCTAAAAGTTTGATCAGTTTCTGAATGAAACACTTTAGTTCTGTAATCCCAGAAGAGGGCAGTATGAGCTCAGTTACCTATGCGAGTCTAAATACATTTACTTGGAAGTCACTGTGACTGAAATCGCTGGAGCGTTAGCCTTCTATGACAACATGGGGTTAATTTTATCAAAGCTACGTTTTCAAAACTGCTAGCTGTCAAGAAAAAAATGTTACATAAGACATCAGCTGCAATCCCGTACACACTTCGGTAGGAGTTAGCTCAGTTGAAAATAATGAGACTTTCACCCAAGTAGGCATGCACTGGCTTGTGCTGACTTAAGAAATGTTATTTCTTAATCTGTCTCTGATTTGCTGTTTAACTATATGCCATTATGTCTTATTTGTGAACCATTGGCATGTGATATCCTCAACATAAATGGCAAAAGGCTTCTATGACAAGTGAAATCAACTGTAAAAAATAAAAGTTGGGGGAAACCAATAGTGATTTTCTATCCAGAAATAATAATTACAGTAGGCCCCTGCTAATACGGCGGATTAGGAACCAGGCCCCCGCCGTAAAGCGGGGCCCCATAGACTGTAATGGACCGCATCGTGCGAAAATGACGTCAAAATGGCACGCGATGGAAAAAACCCGCTGTATTAGTGGAACAAGCGCTGTAAGAGCGGGGCCTTTCCCTAATTGAAAACCGCCTCATGAACGAAGCGCCGTAAAGTGGAACGCCGTAAAGCGGGGCCCTACTGTACCCAGACAGAATTCTAAATTCTGCATCGTTGAGTTCTGCATGTCACATTCTTGACATCTGGGCTTAACATTATTTTGTAGTTCTTGGAGCCAATATCAAGCTGCTCAGCTCCAGCCTTGCCCAGGAATTTTTCCAGCCCTTAACTTGTGATGGAAGTAAACAATATCCATCTCATTTGTATGGTTCAAATTAAGATAACCTTAAGCAGAAAGCTGGGTTTCATCTTGGCTGGCCTGCAACTCCTGCAGCAACAAAGATTATTTTATAGGACTTTGGAGTAAATTAGGCCTTAACATTTTATGATGTCTTCCAGTACTACTCTGCTGCATAATGTATTTTCTGTGGCGAGGACCTTGCTTCCCCCTCTGTTTTTATAGCATCGAGCACACACAGACCTGTGAAGTGATAATAAAACCAATGGTGCCAAACTCAGCACTATAGAGCTGCAATCCTCAACCCACTTCCTTTGAGTAAACCCATCAATTTCAGACAGACTACTCCTGAATATGCTGTTTTTAAGGATTACAGTCCTGCATGTTTACATTTTTTCTTGCAATTCCATGGAAATTTGGGCTTCTGTTTGCTTGCTGGTATTTCCCTGAAATGTTGACAACCTTGGCTTAAGCTGAGTGAGCAAATGCTGTTTTGCTAGCTCAGCCTGACTAAAAGGTGCCAAAGATACTGAGCTAAATTGCAAAAACGCAATGGAGTTAATAGACAAAGTGATGGGGCGGGGAGGCCTTGGCATGTGAAAAAAGTTTTTGAAATAGTGTGTGTTTTAATGAACTGGTTTTAAAGCTGTGCTTTATGGGCAGTTTTTCAGCCCACTTGATCAGAAATAGAAAGATCAGCCCCATGACGTTAGCTTTTTCCAACTCCGTCATGTGAAACCATTTTAGTCCATCTTTGCACTGTAATGCAGCAACTCGCAGGTCAGCCTGTGCAGTTGGATCTCATGCATAGAAAGTGAGGCTAACCAAGCAGTAGCTTCAGGTGCCACAAGCAAATGAACCACCCTGCAGGCTTTATTGCAAGGTAAGAGCCCTCAAGGGTGCTGTGCATTCTGTCTTGTGGGGTTGGGTTGAGAATTCCTTGCTAATTCCAGAGAGTTAGTTAGACCTGGAGCATATAAATCCAAATAAATCAGCTTAACTAGATCAGTGCTTGAGTTACAAGGAGGCTGGGGAGGATCAGCCAATTTACCTTTTGTGATGGCTTCCTTACCTGCTGTTTTTAGAAGGATACAGAGGTGGGAATTTTTGGTTGGCATTGGAGGGAGTTGAGGGATGGGGCATAATTCAAGGAGTATTGTATATGCATTAGGCCATATTTCAGCGTTTAATGTACTGATTGATTGATTCTGAAGAATAGAATGTATATAAAGAAACAAGAATTAAACTGGTACATCCTCCCCGCCCCCATCGGTGCCCCTGTTCTTTAGATTTCTCATTACCTGCATTAAGGTAGTTATAAATTCCATACTTATTTGCATGTTCGCTTGGGGATTGCTTGGAGGACCTTTGCTCCTCCACTTGTTGCTGAACAACAGCTCCCATCAGCTCCTGCAAGCATGCCCAATGGCTAGGGGTGATGGGAGTTGTAGTTCAGCAACATTTGGAGGGACAACGGCCCCCCATATCTGACATAGTGTAACATAACTTATCCTAAATTTATCTTAACCAGATCTACCCATAATTAGTACTTCCTCTATAGACCCTTTAAGCTTATCCTGGAATCTGAATTTGAGGAATGGTTTAAAATAGGAGTGGGGGGAAGGCTTGATAATTGTTTTTCATTTTACAATTATTTAGTTTTGCTAGCTCTGAATCCATAAAATTGATGGAAATTTTATTCTTCCATTGCAAGACAGTACTTGCTGCTTTTTGTAAAGTAGTAAGTGCATTTTTGTTTTCCAGATCCTGTCTGCCTTTTATGACCAACTACAGTTTCCATTGCAATATTTGTCATCACAGTGGGAACACATATTTCTTAAGAAAACAAGCAAGTAAGTAAGGGGAAAATGTTGGGAAAGTGTCTTGGTTTGTCTCTTCTTATATTTCTAAATCTTTAAGCTTCAAATGATAGGGCTGTCTAAGCTTCAGTCCTTTAACTCTAAGCAACCCACAGTAATTGAGTCAGACCATTGGTCCACCTAGCTCAATATTGTCTATACAGATTCTTCAGGGTTTCAAACAAGAATCGTTTCCATTTCCACCTGGATGTGCTGGGGATAGAACCTGGGATCTTCTTCATGCAGAGCATGTGTTCTACCACTCACCTATAGATTTGGATCCTTCCATTGTGTATTATGTGTGACTTTCTGGGAGGCATTGAGCTAATTGCTGAAAGCAAAGAGAATGCAGAGCTTGAAGTGCTGCTGCTCTGACCTAGGGATAGTAATTACTACTTTCGAAAGAAATCTCCACATGGTCCAGAGCTCTAAGATGTGTAGCCCACCCCATTTCTTTCTCCTTTCCAAGTGTGTCACCAGCCCTCCTCTGAACCCTTCCCAGTTCATTCATATCCTTCTGATTATACAGTGCAGCTGTTGGTTTAATTTCTGTGTCTATTTTATCTCCTTAAAGATTTGAAGGAAATGTGTCTTAGTGCTCTGGCAAACTTAACGTGGCAATCAAGGACCCAAGATGAACATCCAAAGACCATGTTCTCAAAAGACAAGGTATGAATCAGTTGCTGCTGCTGTGGCTCTCAACATTCAATGTGCTTGGAAGCATGTGGAGGACATTTCTTAGGTGAAGACTTAGCTAGAATCCATCTCCCAAATACCAAGTTTTCTCTGTGAAAGGAATTTTTGTGTGCAGAGAAACTTTCATTTACGTGACCTTCTATCTTCAGTATGAGATGGCACAATTCAAAATAGATGTGCCTTCTCAGTGACAACTAGTCCTTAGACTTGTATGTAGTATATATGTTTGTGAACCTGCTGAAAAAAAGTGAACTGCCTTCAAGTCAATTCCGACTTACGGTGACCCTATGAATAGGGTTTTCATGGTAAGTGGTATTCAGAGGTGGTTTACCATTGCTTTCCTCTGAGGCTGAGAGGCAGTGACTGGCCCAAGGTCACCCAGTGAGCTTCATGGCTGTGTGGGGATTCAAACTCTGGTCTCCCAGGTTGTAGTCCAGCACTCTAACCACTATGCCACACTGAGCTTCAAATTATCTCTCATAATTTAATTTCATGGAACTGTCAAAGGCCTTGGCTCTTAACTGTGCCTTGATCAGTAATGTGCCTTTTACATAGGAAAACACAGATTATACTCTGAATCCACAAATTAAGCAGACTACAGTAAAACTTCGTAGCAGTATGCCTCAGTGAATTTAGCCCATGTCATTTAATCCACAGCTGCTCTTTTCCAGCAGCTAAAATGTAGATGATTACCAAATTTCTCCAAAACCCCTCCCACATTTTGTCCGTTAAATAAAATGCTCTGTAACACTTATATTTGGTTTTAAACAGGATATTATACCTTTTATTGATAAGTACTGGGAATGTATGACAACAAGGCAAAGACCAGGGAAAATGACTTGGCCGAATAATATCGTAAAAACGATGGTAAGTTCTGAAGTGGGAAAGAACAAAATCACCACTTTCTTTTTATTACAGTTTGGTAACAAGCTGAATTTAAAAAAACTGGTGTGAAAATATTCCAGTTATGTTACTGCATGTTAAAAATAAAAATAAAAAACCTGGTTACTCAGTCCTGGTGAGCTTCTGTGTATCTCAGCTGGCATGAGCGTTGGTCTTCCTGGGGAAAAAATTACTGCACTACTGCCTACGTATTTTTGAATATACGATCAGCATCATGTTGTTTTACTGCTCTGCTCTAGTGTAAAGAAAGGGATGTGTTCTTGGTGAAAGAGCATCCAGACCCAGGAAGCAAAGATCCAGAGGAAGATTACCCCAAGTTTGGACTCTTAGACCAGGTATGTCATATCAGTACAGTAAACATACTTGGTGATAGAGAAAGATTTATTCATTATTATTATTATTAGTAGTAGTAGCAGCAGCAGCAGCAGCAGCAGCAGCAGCAGCACTGTTAAAGCACCCTAACACTTTCTAAGTGCTTAAAAGATAAGAGTTCCTGCCCAGGTTCAAAATCTAATTGATGCAACAGGAAAGGAAGAACAAATGGGGAGGGAAGAGGAGCAGCTGCACCTTCACTGGTTGAGGGATGTGGCCAGATTGGTTTCTCCCTTGCCATGATGATCTTCCAGGGAGGTGGGGTGCAGTCTTATAGTGGCCCTAGGTTTTCTGGCTGGTGGCAGAGGTCAGAATGTGCTTCCCTTCAGCTCTGCTGTCTCGGGGTAACAATATTAGCTGTTGCAGTTACTTTATTATTTCAAAATATTGCCAAATATTATTTGCTGAAGTTTTCAAGCAGGTTGCTTTAATGGTATATTAAGTAGCAGACGGTTAGATTATTGCCAGATAGAAATGGTCTGTCTTTGTTACATCTGACATATTTTTGTCAGATCTAGGACTTCAGTCCTAAATGCATATAACCTGTGAATAAGCTCATTGAACACAACAGGACTTACTTCTGAATAAATCTGCTTGGGATTGTGCTGTAAACCTGCTATGTCTTGAAAGCGTTCAAATCTTGCCCAGCTACAGGTGATGCAAACAGCAAGAGGCTGAAAGTGTGTAGCTTTTAATGGTGTGTATTTCATTCTTCCTTTTTTTAGGACCTTGCTAATATTGGCCCTGCATATGATAACCAGAAGCAGAGCAGTGCTGTATCGACTAGTGGAAGTCTAAATGGCAAGTGTATTTTCTTTTCTTTTCCAAATGAGAAAATCTGTCTTGTAGAGTTTGAATCTTCAAGCCTTAGCAGTTGAGCACGTCTTTTCTTCATAGCTCAAGAGATATTACATTTACAGGGCAATTCTGTGCATGCTTACTTGAAAGTCTCCCTGTATTTAATGGGGCTTCCTCTCAAGTAGTGTCCATAGGGTTGCAGATTTAATTAACTTAATCTTGTGGTATCTGAGGACTGCCAAACTGAACCCATTTAATCCTGTTGTGTTGTGCTAAAAATTCGTTTTTAATCATACTGGAACTCTTTAAGAATCAATGTAAAGCAAATTTGTCTTCCATATATGTATGCGTAGTGGAACTTTTTTCGGGGGGAGAGAGATTGAGGCTTTTTATTTGGCTAATACACCTCAGTTTTCATAAGTCTGCAGCAAGTTGGCAGAATAGTTATAAATGTATCCCACCAGCTCACCTAGACCAGTTTTCAGCAGAATGAATTTGCAGTTGTATTTCGCTGCGTGGAGTTGTGTTTTCAAGAATATGTAAATATGGAAGGCTAGAAATTTCTCAACTCAAATTTGGATTCTTTTTTTTTTTTTAATCAGTTTGGCTGTGTTCTTATACATCTCCCATTGATTTTAGTGCAGCCTGTGCAGGAGAACTTCCCAGGGAATTGTAAACACATGTAAACTCACCCTAAAGTAATGTAGATCTTGTCTGCAATATAGATTGGTGAGGTTTTTTACCCCTTCAATCCTGGTATTGAGCTACTTGCCTGTAGGGGACAAGGAATTCCATGCAGACATGCGAGTGGGCTGTTGGAGGAGGGAGGAATCACTCTGCCTCTTGTGTGTGGGCTCGCTCCATTTCCATGCTTGCTGCAGAGGGAAAACTCCTCTGTGGCCAGCACAAAGACCAAGAGGATCACAGACAAAGATACATCACTCTGCTGTCAGCCCACTTGGTAGAGGCTAGTGTGATGCAAAAGAAAAAAGAAAAGAATTCAGGCTGTAACTTTTTCAGACTGGTAACATGGAAGGCTGATATAAGTGCTTTATCTCCATTTCATGCTGTGGTATTTTCTTTTTCTCTCATTAAAACTTGTCAACTACATGGTGCAACTTCTGTTCTTACAGGTGGAGCCTCTTTGGGAGGTGAATATTTACTTTTCAGCTTCTTAAAACTTAAGTATGGTTGTTTGCAAAGCTTTTTTGTTTTTCCTTTTTGCCAAGCTAAAAATAATTCATCCAAACACTGTCATATAAATTTATGGGAGTAACACTTAAAATTAAACACTGAATTGCTCATCAATGTGAAGCATCTACAAGCTTTCAAATGTCATATTCTGCCTTTTCATTGGCCACTTAAAAACCTTTTCCTCCTGGTTTAATTTATTCTGTTCGCTTTATCATCTGTTGAGAGGCCTTAAGATAAGTTCTTGGCTCTTTTGCTGCAAGTCCTCATCTGTAAAATGGGAATAGTGATAATTTTCTTTGCAGAGTTGTTGCAGAATAAGGAAATGTTACCCACCAGCTATAATGATTAAGTTGTAATATGAGGAATGCATGGGAAAATTGGTGTTTAAGAAATCATTCTGAACATTTCAGTTTTCTGTCTAAATGGGGTGTTAAACCAATTAAAACTAAAACCAAGTTTGTGCTAACACTCTTTTGGATCCAGACAACCAGTTTTTACATCTCTCATCTGATGTGCTTTAGTACAGTCACTATGTGGTTACCAGCTATAAACTAAGTCATCCTGAAAGATGCTGTTTGCTATTCTTAGGCTTGGGAGACCTGGGCTGAAATCATTTCTCTAATATGAAGCTCACCAGGTGACAAGCCACCATCTCCCTCAGCCTAGCATCCTTGGAGGAAGACTACAATACAAATTGCATGATGATTCCAAAGTCCAGCCTGCTTTTTACAAACAAACAAACAAAAGAACTGTTTCCATGGTTTTGGAATAGGAGCCAGTCATGCACTTCCATTTCCATGAGATTCCCATTCTGTAGTGTTGATAGAGAACTGGTACCTGGATTCACATTGAGAAGGGACACTCCAGAGTTACAAAGCAGGGAGGTCTCTGTTCTGTTTTTTAGCCCAAATGGAAAATGCTAGAACAAATTGCAATTCAAATCAATTACTGTTTGTGCAAAAGATGATACTCCCTTCAAAGGCTGCATTTCCTTACACTGCTAGAGAGATGTTGATTTCCAAGCTTGCTACATGTGTAGTTATGGTACCTTATGCTACTGTTTTAAAGTGGTTGTCTGCAGTACAACAAACCTCTGGGTTGATCAGAAGCAGGGAAACCTACATAAGGAAGAATTCTCCTATTGATGCCAATGACTTATGCACTGCTCTATAAATTCAAATGAATCCAGAATAATTAAACACCCAGGGCTGACTAAAGTAAATTGGAATCACCCTTTGCACATTAGTATAAAACAAAACACTTTTTCAACTCTTATGACTAAATACAAAATTGGCAGTAAAAGAGACATGCTCCTACATGTGGCAACACTGAATTTCCTCCATGTGGTGACATCAAGGTCATGATTGCGACCTTTTTTATGAAACTGATTGGCGTGGTTTGCACATCACGCTCAGCTGCATGTGTAGACATGCAGGGTCCTGGAGAGGAGCTTATAGCTGCTTTGGTTGTCCTTTCTCCTTGCTGCTGCATCATGCTGAGCTAAGCAAAGGTTTGGTTCAGCATATTGTCTGACCCAGGCCTTGTGATTAAACTCTGTCCGGACTACAGTCATGTGTACATGTGTACTTTTGGGGCTTACACTTCCAGGTGCTCTCAGGCTTGATGTCATCACATGGAGGGATGTGGGTGGTGCCATTGCACATAAAATCCGTTCCAAAATATGTTTTGGTGCAGGTCATCAACAGTTAAATAATTTTAAATTAGATTCCTTAGATAACGCTTTTCTATTGTTCAGTTTAACAACTTGTAATGTATACAGCTGCTCATAATCTCTCCTAGGCCTAACTGGTCTGAGAGCTGCTTTCCCCAATTCCTAATATTGCTACCAAATGCTATTCTGCAAAGCAGATGCTGCTGTTCCACTGGCATGCTCACAGGTGTATCCATCCCTGCAAACCCCATGGAGAAACAAACAAAAGAAGGGGGAGAGAGTCACATAGACAAGAACTAACAAACTGCTGACAATACCCAACAATCAGTCACTAGCACTGCAGAGAAACATCTTGTGCTTTTGGTTTTCCTATTTTCTTGTTTATGAATGGCAGATGCTTACAGCTGATGCACAGTTTGTGTGTCCAAGCGTATCTTAACCATTTTGTGCAGTGCTCAAATGACAGGAGAACTGGAGGAGGCCTGCCCCTTACCTCTTGTAGCAGCCCCCCTTAGCAACTGTCCTTAAAGATACCAGGGGCAGAAAGGCTAGTTTGTCTAAAAAACTGGAAGGTGTCAATGGTTTAGGGGTTGTGGATATCATTAAGGGCCCCCTGTCTTCTTCCCATAATTTGAGCACTGATTTTGCATAGTGTTGAAATGAGTGAAAATCTTATTGAAGCTTATTTATTTCTCCTCTCTTCCCTTATCAGATCAGCTTCCCCTCCCCCCTTTTTTCTTTGTCTCCTTGTGTTTCAAATCTCTAAGATGACAGTGACTTGCTTTCAAATTAAAATGCTGGTGGCACTTGATATGTTCAGCTAAGCTTCTTGTAGTGTTGATCAAAGTGATGTTCTTACTGAGACGAGAGTAACTATGGGCCAATAAGCAAGCCAAATGTAAACTGTTTTCAATACTAAAAATTCTGTTTTCTGCCTGAAAGATGTCCCTGGTTTTGTTGAGATTTCAAACGCATCCAGGGAATGTTGATGCCTCTGTAAAGTCCTGCCTTCAAGTGACACAGACGTTTGTGGCATTTTCCTCCCCAAGGGGGTATCGTAGCAGGAAGTAGCGGGAAAGGGAGAGGAGCAAAGCGCAAGCAACAAGATGGAGGGACTACAGGTGCGACCAAGAAAACCAGGAGGTAAGAAGGAAGGAGGTTGCCTTGGTATATAGAGAATGGGAATATAGGGGCAGTTGTTATCCCCCATGTTAATCTTTTTTTTTCCCTTTTACTTTTTTTACCTCTTCTACTTTACCAAAATAAATACAGGGATGAGCGGCAACAAAGAAATATTAACCTTCTTTTAAAAAAATTATTTGCTACATTTACATAAGGCTTTTGCACCAAAGCACTCGAGATGGTTCACTTTGAAATAATGCCTTACATTTCCCCAACACAGCACAAAAAGGGGGAAAGGTCGTGGTGGGAATAAAAGAATAAGCATTTCAACTCATGCAAAATGCAGCCGCCAGTATACTGGTGGCAGCCCAAAGGACTGAACATGTGATGCCACTTTTGCACCAGTTGCACTTCCATGTCCAATTCAAAGTGCTAGTATTCACATTTAAGGTCGTAAATGGTATGTGGCTTACTGACTTGCTGAACATTCCGCAGATTGCTTCACACTTGCAGAATGTTTTGGCAAGAGCTGGGGGAATAAGTGAGATGTCAAGGAGGAGGAAGAGGTGGAGACCTATTTGGGGATACGTATTTTATTCAGGGGACTGACACCTTCCTCTAAACAGCCTAGCTTCTCGCTCCCTCATTTGCTTTTGAGCCTACAGCAAGCATCACAAGTTTAGATTGATTAATCAGTGTGATTCCTCAGCTAATATAGCAGATATACAACTCTGATATTTCCTGTGGGGGGGGATAGGAGGTGGAGGGTGAGAACAAGCCAAAATGAGGGGTTGGGATGCTTGAAGGCCCTGCTGCCATGCAAGCCACACAGATATATATGGCAGATCCACACCAAACATTTAAATGACTTCCCCCCAGAGAATTCTGGGAACCTTGGTTTTCTCCTCACAGAGCTACAAATTCCCAGCACTGTTAACAAATTACAGATCCCATTATTCTTTGGGGGAAGACATGTGCTTTTAATGTGTATTGGATGTGCTTTGAATGTATGGTGTGGACCTCGTCATAACTAGCTCCATCATTTCTCTACCAAATTTGATGAAAAGGAGACTTTTAAAAGATGGTCTTGCTTTCTAAAGGCCTATATCCACAGCTAGCAGATACTGCGAAATTTTAGTTTTCAAACTGAAGAGAAACTGTCCTCTTCCTTCAAGATCCTCAAGACACTAAACTGATTTTTCCCCAATAAGTTGATTTTATAGTAGTGTATTGATTGACTGAGTTAAGTTGCTTAAAAGTCAGACACTTAACTGTGAAATCCTGTATGTGCTTACTCTGAAGCAAATCCGCTATCTTCAGTGGGGTGAGTGTGTGTAAGACTGCAGCCTCTCAGTTAAAAGATCTTCATTGATAAAGCATTTAGTTAACAACTAGCGGTAACCTACTTCCACAGTGGCATTGTGGTGAAGACAGACACAACAAAGATCATAAAGCACAGTGTGAATTTAAAAGTGTTCTACAAAATAACATTTAAAAACTGATGACTATCCTTTAAGCTGTTTTGTTCTGTTTGGGTGATTTATGGGGTTATTTTGTCCTATATGTCCTATCTGCTTCCTGCCATTGCTGTGGTTGTTTGATTAGTACTTTTTTGTTTTGAGCATCCTGCGGTGTTGAGTACGTTTCTGAACTGGAAAATGTGTGAACAATGCACACTTGGGAACCTTTTCCCTTGTGCTTTCATATGTGGTATGAAGCTCCGTTTGGAAGGAAGGGCCAGGGTATAAATTGAATAAATTACGTGGTAGCAAAAAAGTGGGGGAAGAACAAGTGCTTGATGTTGACTGACCAGCATTTCCCCCACACACACATTTCATAGTTTGAAGGTCTGTGTCCGTTCTGCTTTTATAGACTTGTAATGCTCCTTTCTCAATTCCCCAGTGATCCTTTGTTCTCCGCCCAGCGTCTCCCGCCTCATGGCTACCCATTGGAGCACCCCTTTAATAAAGATGGATACCGTTACATTTTGGCTGAGCCTGACCCCCACGCGCCCGACCCAGAGAAGCTAGAGTTAGACTGCTGGGCTGGCAAACCCATTCCTGGAGATCTCTACAGAGCCTGCCTCTACGAACGAGTCCTCTTAGCTTTGCATGACCGAGGTACGGAGCTTCAAAACCCTGGCTGAGATCTTCCTGCACTTGTTGGTCAGGGCTCCGTGAGAAATACTGAATGTGCAAAACTGGAGTGAATTTTGTGTTTCTTACCGACAATGTTGCCACAGGCTTTCTACTACCTGGAGAAGGTGCTTTGCATGGAGCCCCAAGTTTTCAGCACAATGTTTTTTTGCACCTCTGTGTGACATTTACAGTGACAATGATGGTGGGAGCAGCACCTAAAACTTGCTCTGAAATTTATAGAGATTGAAACAAGACAGTCTCTGCCCACAAATTCACAATCTAATAGATACAATACAATTGGAAAATGAAATGGGAAGGGAAGAAGGAAGACAAGCGTATTCTTGAAAATGATAAAAAGTTGCACAGTTGTTGTCCTAGGCTCCATCTGCACCATACATTTAAAGCACCACAATACCATTTTAAACAGTCTTTAAAGAATCCAGGAAGCTGTGGTTTGTTAAGGGTGCTGAGCTGTTAGGAAACCTCTGTTGCTGTCGCAGTTCCAGAGTTCCCTGTGTAGAGCGGTTGTTCGTGATACCACTCTGGGAATTGTAGCTCTATGTGGAGAAAATGGGTCTCCTCTCTGCACCCTTAATGTATGACAGCTCCTAGGATGCTTTGGGGAAAGCCATGGCTGTTTAAAGTGGGTATAAGACTGTTTTAAATGTATAGTGCAGATGCTGCCCTAGTGACTGGCTTCAATGGCAGCTGAGAAGGCTGTTCTGAGTGAGGAGGAGTCGAAACAGCAGTTGGCCCCTTTGGAATTGGGGGGGGGGTTTGCTGTCTCTCCTCTTCCTTTGGATGGCATGCTGCTATTGGTTCAGAGGCAGGATTGTGGCATGCTGAACTTGGCTCTGTTGGCTTTCATGAGGCAGTACACTGCAGCCCACCTTAATCTTGGCTATTTCTGTATTAGGTTGCCACGATGGAGCAGATACAGCCTGCAGCTTAGGGAAGAGCCGTAACTCAGTGACAGAGCATCTGCCTTGCGTGCAGAAAGTCTTAGCCTACATGGAGACGCCAGGGATTGAACCTAAGTTCCAGCATGAAATCCTTGAGAGCTGCTGCCAGTCCGTGCAGAGACTACTGAGCTAGATGGACCGTTAGGCAGACTTGGTATAAGGTAGCTTTCTTTGTTCCTAGTCCCCATTCAGTGGTACAGAAGGATTCAAAATGGAATTCACAGTGGCATCCTATAATGGAGGGAAAGGGCTTTGTGGGATGCGTATGTGTCCAAGCGCATTACTTGGAATCTAATTCTTAGCCCTTGCAGTCCTTGAGACAGTCTACAATGTGCTGCTGTTTAGCACGTTACTCAGCATAGAGGAATCCAGCACTACAGTCTTATCTACAAATACAACTAAGACTCTTAATTGCACAGATGGGGCTCTGTGGCTTTAAACCGATTGGTACTGAGCGGCCTAGGTGTGCACTCAGTTTTAAAAGGCATTCTGTAGCTCAGCCAAATGACCTGTCCTTGACGCTGAAATAGCTGCTGAGATGGTCTGACCCAAGGTTGCCTTAGGATGGTTACAGTTTTCCCTATGACATACCATATATAAGAGGCACAGTGTTAGGAATATAGGAAGCTCTCTCGTACAAGGTCATACTGGTTGTCTAACCCAGTGTTGTCTTGTCTAACTACGGCTCTCAAGGTCTCTGGCTGAAGTCTCCATCCACCTGAGCTCTGATGCTTTTTAATTGGAGATGCTGGGAAACTGAACTTGGGACCTTCTGCATGCAAAGTGTGTGCTCTGCTACTGAGCTCTGTTTTCCAAGAATTTACCTAGAGAAGCACACCCAGAAGTGGCCAAAGGCAAGCATCTTTGCTGGTCAGAAAAATCCAATCTTGTATCCAGCACTAGTCATAGTAGACCCATTGAAATTAATAGTTATGACTAACGTAGGCCCATTAATTTCAGTGGGCCTTCTCGGAGTAGAAGTTAGTGGGATATAGCCCTCCAGGGCAGAAGAGATCATATGACATGTGCAATGCATAATGCTCTTTAAATACATTTTAACACTTCAAAGATATGCATATTCCTCCCCTTTGAGGATCCTTCCCTATATATACATACATATTTAAACTTACATGGAAATGCAACATTGGGAAAATCTTTGAAAGGTGGTTTCATTAAAGCTTAGAGGCCAAGCATATGCATAACCAATCCCTGTCATCTCCAGATAAAGACTTTTGGAAATCTAGACCTTTCTCCTGAGGTTATGGAAACCTGTGACCAGTCAAGTAAACTTACTGGATTGGTTATCTGCTTCAGCATAAGCCAGCAAAGAGAAAAGAGATGACATCTTAAAACATTCCAGTCCTCGGTAGTTGTTTCACCTGCTTAATGATTGTTTTAAACCTGTGCAAGTTTTTAGTGTTCTTTCCGTCTCTGTTTCAACAACTGCAGCTCCCCAGTTGAAGATCTCAGATGATAGATTGACAGTCATAGGAGAAAAAGGCTACTCAATGGTACGAGCTTCACATGGGGTGCGGAAGGGAGCCTGGTACTTTGAGATTTCTGTGGATGAGATGCCTGTAGAAACTGCTGCCAGACTTGGGTGGTCCCAGCCACTAGGTAAGCCTTATTGTCCTCTATTTTATTTACTTACACTTGTATCTTACCTTTCTTTTATTGCAGAACTCAAGGTGATGTGTTTAGAGTTCCCAGGCACTGTTCCATCCAGGCACTTACCAGACCTGCTGAGCTTGAGCAAGGTTGCTACATTTATGCACCTTTAGACCATGGTGTAGGACCATTGGGGAACGGATGTAACTCAGTGGTAGAGTGTCTGCCTTGCATTCCGAAGGTCGCAGGTTCAATTCCCCGCATCTCCATGTAAGGCTGGGAGAGACTCCCTTTCTGAAATCCTGGAGAGCCGCTGCCAGTCAGCGTAGACACTAGATGGATCCAGTGGTCTGACTCTGGATAAGGCAACTTTTTATGTACCAATTCAAATTCTAAGGTCTCCAGAGTGGTCTTTGTGCCTCAGGGGTCATTCCTCCTTACGCTTTGCCCATGGATGGCTCAGGGCTGTTGCGTCAAAGCAGATAAGCCAGTGGCAGTTCTCAGGGGGCTGAGGCATGACCACGCTGCCTGCCTGCACTCGCTGCGACAGCCAAGCAAGTCAGCCAGTTGTATCCAGTTCAAATACAAAACAGTAGTGCCATGTAACTGTGTCAGAGTTCCTAGTGTGGAGTTTGGATAATTCCAGTTATTACATCCTTAAATGACCGGTGTGGATGGAAAATTCCAGCTTGGTACGTTATAGGCATTTTAAACATTTATAGATGTCTCTGCGGATGAAGTCTGGGTGACTTTATAGCTTGAAGAAACATACCTGGTTTGTTACATTTGTATGAAATGTCATATAGCGCAGGTATGGGGAACCTCTGTCGTTCTAGATATTGTTGTTGCTCCAACTCCCATATGACCTATCCACTGTGGCTGGCAATTAAGGGTGATGGGAGATGTAGTCTGGTGACATTGTAGGGATGCAGGTTCCATCGAAGGTATGGTGGAGTGCGACATAGTTGCAGCTTTATCTATCCACCCACCTCTGAGCCTTGCAGGGGTGCCATGATGCATCACAGCAGGCAGGGAAATTTTGGGCAGCACCATCGCTACCCTGTCAGGGTGGGAGGTCCTGCTGCTGGAAGCGAACGAAAGCCTCTTTTATCTTTACAGCTACCCCCTCCCAGGAGACATCTGGCAACTCTATACAGATAGCATGTAAGCCCAGGCAGGTACTTTATTGTAACTTTAGTTTAGAGAAAAGGTAAGTAACAGGCAATATGATAGATGTGTATAAAATTAGGCATGGCATGGAAAAAGCGGCTAGAGAGTTTTTCTGCCTCGCTCATAACACTAAAATTAGTTGACGTCCAATAAAGGTGAATGTTGGAGGATTCAAGGCAGTCAGAAGTAAGCAATTCTTCACACAGCTGGGTAGTTAAACTCTGGGATTCAGTCCCACAGGAGGCAGTGATGGCCACCACCTTGGATGGCTTTAAAAGAGGATTAGGCAAATTCATAGAGGATAATGGATACTAGCCACAATGGCTCTGCTCTGCCTCCATGGTTGGAGGCAGAATACTTCTGAATACCAGTTGTTGGAAACCACAGGAGGGGAGAGTGCTGTTTTGCTCAGGTTCTACTTGTGGGCTTCCCATAGGCAACTGGTTGGCTACTGTGATGAAAACAGGAGGCAGGACTATATAGGCCACTGGCCTGATACAGCAGGGCTGTTTTTGTGTTCTTAACTTTCCAATTTTTCTGCAGGAAACCTTCAGGCTCCCCTCGGCTATGACAAGTTTAGTTACTCCTGGCGCAGCAAGAAAGGCACAAAATTCCATCAGTCAATTGGTAAACATTATTCATCAAGCTACGGCCAAGGAGATGTGCTTGGCTTCTATATCAGCCTTCCAGAAGACACTGAAACTGCCAAATCACTACCAGATACTTACAAAGATAAGGTATGGGGTGAGGGCCTTAATGCTGCCTACCTTCCAGTTGATTGTCTTCTAAAGGGAAGCCTTGAGCCAGGCTATAACCTTGATTACTATGTGAGCATATTTATGCTGAAGAGTGGCATATAAACAAACATGACAGGATCGTCAGGTCTCATTAAACTGTAGTACAAATTTGGGCTCCTCTGCCCTTGGCTGTTCCAGTCCTGCTTCATGACAAGGAGAGTGAATGGAAAGCTAGCTTTTCCAGTAGATGAGGCTGCATTTCTTCTGGCTGTAGGTGGTGGTCCTCTATAAAAAATACAGCTACTTTAAACACACACATGTTGTTCTCCTTGCCTTGCCTTCCTCGCAATTGCATCGTGCATTCCTGCACATCGGGCTCCATGTCTGTCCTAAACAGCAAGGAGCATCTCACTGAAGTGTCCTGAGTTTCATGCAGGATTCAGCACAGTCTGGGGTTTGTCAGTTTCAGCAGCCAAAGTTTGTGTCTTACTGTTTTAGTGGTGTATTTGTGCCTCCACAAGGTGTTAGTCATGCTCCATTGTTTTCCTTCTCAGGCTTTGATCAAGTTCAAAAGCTACTTGTACTTCGAAGAGAAGGACTTTGTGGATAAAGCTGAAAAGAGTTTAAAACAAGCTCCTGGAAGCCAAGTAAGTTGGGGTTTGGAGGGGGGGGGCTTAATCAGAGAACTACATGAATTACATTGAGGCCAGTTCAGAAATAACACTAATCCATGGCTTTATATTATGGAAATGATGAACTTGTGTGAACCTCCAGCCAAACTACTGTTAATTGCAGCAAACCATGGTTTGCTATGCAGGATTTCACCTTGTCTCTTATGTTTAACACCTCATGAAACCATTAGGAGAGATTGGATATCTGGAGTTAGTCGTTAACATGCTGATGGTAGAGTTGAGTATTTCTCCTTTCCAGGCAGGCCATGGAGATTCTGAAGCCATGTTTGAGATTAGCAGTAGACTGGATGTGGGCTGAGAGATTGGAACTTAATTCAGATGAGACTCAAGCGCTCCTCATAAGCAGGACTGCCAGTGCAACCTGTGACATGAGGTTGCACTCTGCATGAAATATCAGATTTGCAGTTTGGTGGGTGCTCCTGGATTCTTAGGTGATGTCAGTGACTACAAGATGCCTTTGCCTGGCAGGCAGAGCAGTTCTAGCTATAAGAAACTGGCATAATTCATGCAGGCATAAGTTACCCCATTCCAAATTGGTTCAGAAGGAATTTTGAAGAATTTGACTTGCATTACCCTTTTTGTTGGTGTTTTTCTTCTAGGTGCTAGGTCACATGACCAAACTGAAAGGGATTTGGGATAGGTGTAAGTCTCTCTCCTTGCCACGCTCCTGCTGCAATCCCAGAATGCCCTTTTTGGTTGGGACTTACCCCAGCTCAGCCAGACTGAAGGATGTACACTGGCATATCCTTGGCTGAGCTAATGAGGGAGTGACACTGACAGGACAACCCAAGATGTACCTATTCCAAAGTCTCTAATCTCAGTGGATTTGGGGTTTGGATTGCCTACTAGACTGGTGTACCATCCACTCCTGTTTCTGGAGAAGGCAGACCTGGACATGATCGGGCGTGACCTCGGCTGCATACATACACAGTGGCTTCCCATAAAGAATCCTGGAAACTGGAATTTACCCTGCACAAAGCTACAGTTCTTAGGATTCTTTGGGGGAAGCCGATGTATGGTATGTACACAGCCTTAGTTACGTCAAGGTTGGATGTCCACACCAGGTTGCCCCCACGGGTAGAAAATGCCAGCTGGAAGCTGTTTCTTGTAACATGCGACTCCAAGTCCTAAATGGTTTAGGACCAGAGTACTTAAAAGAACATTATCCTCCCATGGAAGCCTACCCATCCATTTAGTTCACCTGGAGAAGCCTTTCTATGCATCCCACCACCATCTGAAGTGCAGTTGGCAAGCACCCGTACCTAGGCTGCAGGACTCATCATCCTGGGAGGTTTGCCTGGCCCCTTCCATGATGGCATTTCAGTGCCAGTTCAAGACTTTCTGACGTGGCAGACCTTTGGGTGCCTGAGTTGACCTTTCACCTGACACTGTTGATTCGTGTGTTATCTGCTGCTCCTTGTTTTTTTTAAAACAGATTAGCTTAACGGTTTGGATGAGAGCCTCCTTGGGTGTGTTTTGATTTGAAATTCATGAAAGATGGGATATAAAATCGCAATTTTAATTTTATCAAAATGAAATTATTACCATCATCATCAGATCCTACCCTTCCACCCGAAGGAGCCAGCTGGCAAACATCAATAATAATTAAAAAAATGTAAAAAAAAAAATCCAAATACAATTACAAACATTCTAAAAACTTGCATGGTTTGAGTACCTTGGATGTTGCTGGCATTTCCCAGTGTCAGCTAGGGAAGAAATAGCACCTGTTACGCTCTTCATATCCAATACAATGTTTTTCACATTGTGCTGGACTGGAGCAACTCCCTGTACAATATTGTCGCCCTGTTCACTGTAATTTCACTTCATGGAAGAAATGCTACTTTCTAGCCTCTGACTTTTCCCTCCTACCACATAATTATTGCCACTAGCAATGCTGTCTTGTATTCCTCTAGAGAGATGCGGAGGACATAAACTTGTCAAGATGGCTGTGTTTGAACGTAATGCTAAACCATAGTTTAGCACCACATGGACAAACTGTAAGGAGCCAAGCAAAGCACTGGGCTCCCTTGCTCTCCTCTTCTCCTTTGCAGCTTATCTAGGAGGAAGACTTCTGCAGATATTTAATCATGTGAACCAGGAAACCTGGTGTACAATAAAAATTGGTTAATTAAACAAGCCAGTTTCATAACCCACGATTTGAAGATAATGTGTATTGAAAATTACCAGAGTTCATTTTAACTCACAATTGCCAATTCTTATGCCATGACAAGGCAACGTTCTTTGAAAGTAAAGTAATCTCTGCAGAAGCCCTCCTGGCTGCATATGAGGAGGGAGTGCATGATCCCAGTGCTTCATTTGGGTTTGCTGCAGCTTACCATATAGCACTAAACCGTGGTTTAGCATTATGTGCCAACACAGCCATTGTCTATGTTCCTCTCTACTATATTTGAGACCTTGATTTGAAATATTTAATCGGATAAGTGGTGGGGTGAAGGCAAGGAGGTATTTTAGCAAAGTAAAAAAACAAAAACTGAATAGCTATGTGGAAAAATGGCATACAAATAAACAGATGGTATGATGTGTAAAAGGGAGGTCATTGCTTGGAATAGAGCCACACGGTCTTATTCCAGAGTGGATATGGTATTGGTAAGCACTTCGAAGATTCATCTACCTAGTGCAGCCATGTAAGGAAGGCCCCAAAAGTTTCTAGCCTCCAAAAAAACAAACAATTTACTAGCCTGTTGCAGATTCTTTGGCAGGGGCCTGGTTTGTGTGCTGGCCGCACAGGAAGAATGGAGCTCTCCTTTCCCTCCTCCGCCATCCTGTATACTCAACCTGCATGCAGTTCCTTGTTGCCCATGGCTAACAGGCGAGTGCTTTTAATGCATGGCTGACATAGCTGCTTGGAGAGATGAATGATTCTCCCAGGAACACCCTATCTCTGGAGAGGAATGACCATAGCTCAGTGGCACAACATCTGTCTTGCATGCATAAGGCTCCAGGTTCAATCCCTCCTGTCTCCAGGTAGGACTGGAGAATGCCTCCATGTGAAACCCTGGAGAGCCACTGCCAGTCAGAGTAGACAGTACTGAGCTTGATGGGCTAATGGTCTGGCTCAGTACAAGCCAGCTCCCTACATTCTCACATAATACATAAACTGTATCAACGGGGGGGGGGGGAGGCAAGCTTCATTACTCCTGAGGAGATAATAAGTTTGTGCCCCCAGTGCTTCAGCAGGTTGGCGACATTTCAAAGTTCCCATGAGACACTCTAGTTATTTAGATCCTGGCCATTAGGTGTGGTGTTTAAAAATTGGTGCATGCAAAGCAGAGAGCCATAGCAGTTGGTGTCCGCATCAGAACTTCTGGCGTCTGCAGGTAACATGGGATGTACTCTCAGTTTGGAAGTTCAGCATTTAAAGAGTTGTTCTGGAAAGGGTTTTTTTCTGGGCAATTTGTAACAGTGGAAACTTTCCACCATTGTGCATCTGATCACAGCTTTGCAGCCACGAGGACTAGAATGTTTTTTCTTATATTTTCAATGAACATTGGGAAAGCTGAGGATCCTAACCAGAGCCCAACGGATGCAAAAAAAAAAGGGGAGGGGGGTTGAAGGCTGCATTGTGAAGGTCTCAAGTTGCAAGATTCATATTTCTGGTGTAAGCAAAGACTTAATTAGTCTTTCCTACCCTTTGACCTGTAAGAAAATAGCTTCCAAAGAAACTGTTTTACATTTTGTAGAATGCAAGACTTGGATTTTTGTGCTCCATTTATCTTTTGGGCGCCTTATATGCTAGCCATCTCCTGAACTTCAAGGTGAGACATGCAGATCCTGAAGAGCCTGCAGTGTGCACTTCTAAGACACAACAAGTGGAGAGAAGGAAGCTGAGCGGGGCAGAGGGAATTGTCCAAGATTACAGTGATGCTCTGCTCCTTGTGATTGTCGGCTGTCTCTTTTCAGATAATCTTCTATAAAAATGGTGCCAGCCAAGGAGTTGCATACAAAGATATTTTCGAAGGTGTTTATTTCCCTGCCGTCTCTCTGTATAAAGGCTGCACGGTATGTCCAAGCAGATAAACTGATCATAAGTTCAGCTCCTGCCCATCTGATGGGTTTGAAACAGTTGGGTGCTGTCTTCATCCTTTAAAAAATGGGCCCTTGTGGGCAGGGCAGCAGGATGCATGCTTGTGCTAAACAGTCATTCCAGGGTCTTTACAGCTGACAGGCCAGCCATACCTAAACAGGTGCCAAGGTTCTTTCTGACCTCTTTCCTTGACTTTATCCATGCAAATATTTACAGTACTGCAAAGGGCCTGGCACATGGGAAGCTCACCCTAAATCCTTGGCCCTTGCCAAGTTCCTTGGCTGCATGCAATGCTAGTCCTCCTCAAAGTAGACCCATTAAAATTAGTAGGCGTGGCTAACTTAGTACCATTAATTTCAGTGGGTCTACTCTTGTGCAGACACTAGTACAACCCCTTGCTTTGGAGAACCACAAGCGTGGTTCACCTGGACTAACCAGTTTGGAAAGTAGAGCTGCCTGTCGTGTATTGTCTTATCACCTTGGTCATCTGTATCAGTGTAAATCTTTGTACTGCCCTGGGGATGTGTGCGGATGTGCGCTTATGTTGGGGGGAAGATTTTCAAAGAAATCCAAGGTCGTTGGTACCTTTGCTAATATACCACCAGTCCGCTAGGGGCCTGCAGAGGAGGAACAGAGAGCCCCTTTTCTCCTTCAGCAGCCTGCTGCATTTCTGCAGTGGGCTCAGAGGAAAGGGGCTCCCTCCTCTGGCTGTCCACTTGGTTTCTTTGCTGGGTGGAATGCCCCATCTGTCCACGACCAGCTTGCTTACTCGCTTGCATGGAGTTGTCACCTTACAGCTACCAGGGTAGCACTTAAGTGCAAGTCTGTTGTAAAGCCTAGGAGGCTGTGATTCATTACTTGTTTTCCCTTTAGCTTCCGTAAAGCAGCTATTTCATTTGGGCTTAATTATCTACTTGCAATTTTTTCCATTTTTCTGTTTTACTAGCTGCTATCCAAGCACACTGAACCTGTTACAATTTTCAAACCATAACCTTTTTCTTATTTTACTAGCAGCTGTCTGTACTCAGTGAGCCTGTTAAAATGTCTGAAGCATCTTTGTCATCTAAGTATCTTTCATAGTACCCCCCATTCTCCCCATAGCTCTAAGCATTGTAACAGTTGAAAATAGATCCTTTGCTTTTCATAGGTTTCTATAAACTTTGGACCCTACTTCAAATACCCACCAAGAGATATCAGTTACCGTCCGGTAAGTGGGAATATCAGCATGATGTTGACATGTGCCTTTCTTGGCTAACGTAAACTTCAAGGTCTTTGTACGAGGAGAGTCTAGAATTCTGCATGTCAAAGAAAATCCCAGATTCATTGACCTGAAAACCCAAACTTTGCAATAGGAATTAAATATGCAAATTGGACAATGGATGTAAAGCTACGGGGATCAAGAAGGGATCCTGTAATAAATGAGATAATATCCCAGACCATGACTTGTTTGTAAGCATTTATCATGAGAGATTGTAGCATACATTATTTTCTTATAGCTTAGTTCCACAGACTTGCGCCAATTACCAGATTCTATGTTCAGTAGCTCACTCAGTCTTGCAGAATGCCTGTACATGTGTAAGCTTGTCTCCAGTGCTACTCATCCTCGGAGTAGACCCATTGAAATGTACAGCTGCCTTGGGTCCATTCAAGTAAAAGTTAGTTGGATATAATCCATATTGTTTTGGAGGCACTGGGCAAAACTAGCTCTGGATTATGATGGGATTGCCACCTTAATGGAAGCACAGATTAGTTGTCCCACTCCAAGTCTGCTCTTTCCTTCACTCCAACATGTTGTGGGTTTCTGATGAGCAATTTATTGCAGGCTTGGGAAACTTGTGGCCCTCCAGATATTGCTGCCATTTCTGGCCATTGGCCATGCTGGCTCAGGTTGATGGGATTTGAAGTCCAGTGACATCTGGACTGCCACCCCGTTTTAGAGGCACACTGCTTAGATTCTGATTATTTTAGGAATCCCATTTCAGTTACCGTCAGACAGGGAAATATGTTTGGGCTTTGCCAAAATAGGTATGCAACAGGGATGAGGAATGTGTGTCCCTCCAGATGATGTTGGACTCTCAATGCCCACCTAGGGATGGGATCCATTGGCCAATGCTGGTTTGAAAGCATTCCATCAATCTAACAGGCCGATACAGATTCAGGTTTGTTATTTGTCCGCTGGCCACTGCTTTTACTGATCTGTCTTTCCTTCACAAAAAATATTATCAATATTTTTGAAGGAAATGCCAATAAATTTGAAGGAAATATTGATAAAAGGAAATATCGATAAAACTATCATTGTTAATAATGATATTTTAGAGGTGGACTTTTAAGAATTTTTTTTTTCAAAAATAGCCACAGAAAATCACTACATAAAAATCTGATCTGCAACAATAGAGAAAAGCGAATTAATGGAAAATTTGGTACCAAAGCTGATAGGCACCATCCCCTGCCAGCATGGTCAATTATCCAGGAATGTTGGAAGTTGTAATCTAACATCATCTGAATGTCCTCCATTCCTGGTATGGAAAAATGAAATATGCCCGTCAAAATACTGCTGATCTCCATTGCTCTTTCTAATCTCCATTGCAACTTGCCTATTTCTCAGACATGGGAGCCACTCAGCAACAGAGCCTCCATCATGCTAGAATTCACTCAGATTTATTTGCCCTCGTCTAGGCTACCTCTGCATCCTGGCACTGGTTCAGGGCCTGCATGGCCTCTTCTTATTCAGTGGTTATGGAGAAATTGAGCTGAGTGACATTGTTATATTGATGGCACTTTGCCCCATGCCCCAGATCTCCTAATGATCTCTCCCAGGAGCTATATATATGAAATAGCATTGGGGATAGATTACTTATTAGTCTTTTGCTGCTGCTTTTATCTTTTTTTAACCTAGTTTTAGTTTTTCCACAATGCTTGGTTATTTAGATGCTGTTAATTTGTAAGCCACATTGTTTACTTAATAAATTGAAAGGTGGGGTATAGATGTTATAAATAAATTAAGGATGAGAAAGTTGTGGCCCTCCAGATGTTGTGGGATTCCAACTCCCATCAGCTCCAGCCAACATGGCTAATGGCCTGACTGAAGACTGAAGTAGCTAACCTCTTTTTTTCCTTTCCCCTTCCTGCAGATCAGCGATATGGGCTGGGTTGCAGTAGTAGAACACACTCTGGCAGATGTCCTTTACCATGTAGAAACAGAAGTTGATGGGAGGCGCAGCCCACCTTGGGAACCTTGAAAGATGTTGTATATATTATTTTTTTTTTACTTAAAATAAACAGTATCACTTGATGCAAAGTGGAAAAGAAATAAATCTCTTTCTTTTTATTTTCTAGACGCTGTGCGATTCTTTAATTCCTCCAGAAATTATCCCTCCTCATAGCAAAGTTGGTGGCCCTGTGCCAGCCAGCTTAGCAGTGGAAAGGAGCCGGCTGCAAACAAAACATAATGTTTCTGCATATGTGAAGCATATTGAGTTGTATTACAGAGTTCTGAAGACTATGGGTTGTAGCCGAGTAACCTCGACTCATAGCAGACCCATTGAAATGAGTGACCCTAAGTTAGTTACGTTGATTAACTACAGTGGGTTTGCTCTGAGTAGGAGTAGAGTTGAATATCACACATTCTTTTAAAAATGACCCTCACCCACTGAAAGGAAGCTCGCTCAGTCAGTCTTTCAAAGGGTGAGGAGAGAAGAGGACTGTGTATGTGTGCTGCCCTTATACCATTATGGATCCCTTACAGCATGAGGGCAGAGTATAGTCACATGCACAAGGAGGAGGAATTGGCAGGTTTGGGGGAAATCTGAAGGAGAAACAACCCCCAAACAGCCCAGTGGGGACTGGGCACAGAATGCTGCCTGAAAATGGGGAGGGGAGGATAGAGCATCCTGGAAAGGGACATAGCTAGTTGTTGGGAATCTTGTACAGGAGCACCCTACACTGCAACATTTTGTTACAGACCCCAGCTGTAGTGTATAGTACATTGGATTAGACTAGATACAAAGTACAGTTCAGCCAGAGTTATGAATTTGTTCAAATATAAATGTCTAATATGCAAAGTAAAGGCACAGGACATTCATGTTTGAAAAGGAGCAGGAGGAACTTCTGTGATTTTAGTGCTAGAAGCAAAATGCTGCTGTTTATGGTGTGATATGTGCAATAAACCAACAGATAACAGTTGAGAGAGGTTGCTATAAATGGTGTTTTTGCACTCTTGACACAATATACCCTTTTTAAAATGTGTAATTATTTTCCCCTATACTACTAAAGTGTCACAGAGAAAGCATGTTTAGTAGGTTATCTGCTTGTGTGGGAAATAGGAAGCTACCTTATGCCATGCCAAATTATTTGTCCATGTAATACTCAGTGCCATCTGATCTGTAGGGTTCTCTAGGATCTCAGACAGAGGTCTTCTGCCTGCTCCCTGGTTCTGTTTTTAAATGGAGATGCCATCCTTCCCCAAATTGCTACTCTCCAGATGTTTAGGAATCCAGCTGAGCCGCTGGCCATTGTGGCTGGGGCAGTGGAGTTGTATTCCAAAACATCTGGAAGGCACCATGTTGGGAAAGCATGAGCTAAGGGTGAACCAGGGACCTTCTGCATGCAAAGCCCAGGTATTCTACCCCTGAGCTGTGGACCCACATGATATGTTGGCCATACATCAGGACTGGGGAACATTTACTCCAGATGTTGCTGGACTACAATTCCCATCACCTCTGATCATTGGCCATGATGGCTGGAGCTGATGGACACTGGAGTCAAACAACAGTTGGAGGGCCAAAGGTTCTCCATTCCTGTTGTATATAAAGCAAAATGCACATCTCTTTCTCTGCCATTTATTATAGGCCATGTCTATATTATCAGGGCCAGACATCTTTCAGTTACATGAGCCTCAAATTTTATTCACACAGGCAAAAAAAAGGAGTTATATGCAGGATTTTTAAAATATTTCATTTTTATTTTCAAAAGGGTAGAATCACAAAGTTGTAACAGTTGCCTTGCATAATTCCTGTGCTGTGTTTTCTGCTACTTTTTAATGTCTCAGGTCAAAAGAAGTAGTTATTCTTTTTCACATAGCTTGGGTGTGTTAGCACACCAAATCTTCATGTTACACAGTTCTGCTGGTATGCAAAAGTCAAACAGAACAATTTTTCATCTTCGAATAAATATTAAGTAAACACTTTGTCCAACTGCAAACAAGGAAAAAATACCTACAAACTGGATTTTTTTATAGGTGGCTGAAAGCAGTGGCATATTCAAGGATCCAGGTAGGTGAAATAGTAAAAGCTGTGGTGAAGTTGGCTAATGTGCCAACTCCAAGGCCAGACTTCTGAGATCACAGATTCCCAAAGAGAGTTTAGGAGTGTACCTGGCTTATTTTAACTTGGTTGATGACCCTAACTTACACATGACATTAAATATCAAATAGCTTTGCATTTAAACTGCAGATTTTGTTAACAGCTTGGAGCCAGGGGGAAGGAGAGAATGGCTGCTAGTTACGGCGATTGCACTGGGGATTAACTTTCCTCCTCTGCTATGGTTCTGAGAAAGAGAGGAAACTGCCATATACTATGTTAGACATTGGTCCATCTAGCTCAGTATTGTCACCACTGACTGGCAGTGGCTGTCCAGGATTTCAGCCAGAGTTCTCTCACCTGGAGATACTAGGAACTGAACCTGGAGGTGTCTGCATGCAAAGCAGATGCTCTGCCACTGAGCTGTGGACCTTCTGCCAAAAGATAGGGCTGAATCCAGCAAAGTCATCAGAAACGGATATTTGCATTTTGGCGGGTGGAGATGGGAAGAGATTTGGCCAGAGAGCTTTGGAAAGGAAATAGAGGTGTTAAAAATACACAAGGCTGACCCTATTTTTATCTATGAATTTTGGAAGGGTCTGACTGCTGGTTGTGGCTTTTAAGCTACAAAGGATGTTCAGCAATTGTATGGTTTAATGCTTTAATGCAAAGTGATTATCAGTTGCATTTTTAATGCAGACAAAACATTGAGCGTCTTGCCCAGCTAACCAGGAGCCCATTAAGACTAAGGGAGAGTTCAAACTGCATTGGTCAACTTGCATGTTTGAAACAGCCATGAGCAGGGGCTGGCATTGTTGAGCACCTGCTGACGCCCATGTCTGTGGCCCATCCTTGGAGCCTCCTTGCCCTGCTGTTCTTGCTTGCTGATGCTACCTGTTCACCTGCTGCCTTCAAATAAGCAAGCGAGGAGCACTAACTTTTGCATGCCTTCTCTCTCTCTCTGGGAGCTGGTGTGGGTTGGGCTTACAGGGAGAGGCAACTGGCAAACTGGGAGAATTGGGTGTGCGCTGAGAGCATCTTGCACGGAGTCCTCTGCGAACCTAAACAGGCACCAGCTGTGACCTAATGCCATATACAAAAGCTTTCAGATTGGATGTCACCTTGGGCACTGCACTTCAAGAAAAGAGGCCATTTGGAACTCAGGAAGCTGTCATAACTATATTCTACCTCTACTATCAGGCAGTATACCTCTGAGTACCAGTTACTGGGAATCGCAAGGGGGAAGAGTCCTTCAGTCAGATGCTGCTTGTGCACTTCATCTGGATGCTGGACTAGATGGGGCACTGACCTGATCCAGTAGGGCTCTTGTGCCCTTACCTTATGTATAGCAGGTCAGACTGTTTGGCCATCTAACCTAGTTTTGTCTGCTCTGACTAGCATCAGCTCTCTGAGATCTCAGGCAGAGGTCTTCCATAGCACCTGCTAACCCGATCCTTTGTTTTTAATTAGAGAGGCCAGGGATTGAGCATGAGCCCTTCTGCACACAAGACCTCAGCTCTGCCAGCAAGCTGAGGTTTCTTGACCACTCATTTTAGTGGAGGGTAGCTGAGTGCTAAATATCTAAGAGATGAGATAGATTCAGGAATGAACTGACCCAGGCAGACTGATCCTAAATCAGGCCCTAAGAACCCATGCAGTGGAGTAGGTTGAATGCTGCTAGAATTAGACTGCAGAGACTCGGGTTCAAATCTTCACTCAGCCTTGAGGATTTCTGGTTGATCCTGGGCCAATCACAACCTCTCAGAGCCCCTCTAGGCCAGGTGTGGTGACCCTTTGACCCTCCAGAAGTCACTGAACTATGGCTTCCATCATCCCTGGTCATTGGCGATGCTTGCAGGGAGTTGTAGTTCAGCAACAACTGGAGGGCCACAGGATTCTCCATCTCTGTTCTAGGCTGTCAGTATTTTGCGGGAGGGATTAAAGCACATATTGGGAAATGTAGTTTTGCACAATTAAAGTGAATCTCACCCTACTGCAACCAATCCACTTCAAAAAAGACTGATTTTTTTGTTAGAAAAGTGACAGGGAAATGCATTTAAAAGCATGGAATAAACACATGATTAACAGGGTATATGAACACCCTGCAAGAAAAATCAGAAGGAATGCGTATTGTCATACAAGACAAATCTGAAATAAGGCGGATATCATCTAACCTCCCACATAAGCTTTCTGCAAGCACAACAGGATGAATGCTCAATAAATATGTTGTCTGGAGGAACTCTTCCTGAAACTATCCCACAGTCTTATTGGAAGAAAAAAATAGAGGACCAAGCACATCCTGTATTCCTGGAACACAAGTCTTGTATAAAAATGCAATAAATTTAAAAGATGTATTTACGTGGTGGATTTTAAAAAGCAAGCATACTTGAGATCATGGCTTAAGTTCTCATATGAGCTTTATTAACTTGGTTCTGTTTTCAAGATGCTCTAAAACGAGGTTTCAGGCATGTCTTTCAAAAGGAACCCTTTGTTAAAAACATGGGGATGCAAAATCTACTCAACCCTGCACTTTTTCATAAAAGCATTCTCAGAGGATCAATGAAGCTAGCCGCCAGTGCCAATATTCGTGCTGGCTGACCCTTTAGACCCAGCAGTGGGTAATTTTTGGCCCTCGGCCTAATTTCAAAAGATTTGTGCAAGCCATCAGTTCAGACCTCTGACGAGTGATTTGTCCCTCTGGCAACTGAACAGGATGTAGGGGGGGAGAAGAGAGAGAAATGGGGATGGCCAAATCTCCCTTTTGGCTCTGGCAATGCCATCACTAGTCTACAACAGACCACCCCTGAGGACATGCAGACCTCAGCACACACACACCACTTTGGGAGAAAGTAAAAAATGCCACTTCTCGGGAAGCACTCGGAGGAGCCAGCAAGCAGAAGAGGTTAATGTCCGAGAGCCAGTGTAGTGTAGTGGTTAAGGTGTTGGACTATGACCTGGGGAGACCAAGGTTTGAATCCCCACATAGCCATGAAACTCACTGGGTGACCTTGGGCCAGTCATTGCCTCTCAGCCTCATGAAAACCCTATTCGTAGGGTCGCCATAAGTTGGAATTGAAGGCAGTACATTTACATTTCAGCCATTTCCTACAGCAGAAGGCTTCAGCTGCCAGAGGAAGAGTCTTGTTAACAAGTGGACCGTGAGCAGGGGAAGGGGCATCACCCAGGAGGAGGGAGGGAGAGGTGATTTTGTTTCAGTGGCATGCAGCCTGCAGCATGGAGGCGGAATTGCTGGTCAAGTGGTTGCGTAGATGTTTAGCAAAATCCACCTGGGTCTGGGAGAGGACTTGGTTGATGAGTGTCTTTGGCAACCATCCCTGGAAGGAAACAAAAGCAATGGATGGAAGAGCTGTGTTACATTTATTTATTTATTATTTGATTTATATCCCGCCCTTCCTCCCAGCAGAAGCCCAGGGCAGCAAATGGGACCTGCTGTATAACAGAGGTGTTGTCAACCCCCGAGGTCAGCAGGACATCACATGCTGTCAGAGGACGCACCTCCTCATGAGGACTGAGCATTCTCTGGCCACAGAATGCTAACCGTCCATTTGTTTGGGGCTGGGAGAATGCTGGGAACTAAACAGAGAGCCCCTAAAATTGACTGTTTCTGACCAGCTGTGCTACTGTGCTGGGAACTGTAGCTCTGTGAGGGATAAACTACATTTCCCAGGATTCCTTGTGGGAAGCCGTGTGCTTTAAATGTATGGTGTGGATGTAACCTAAACAAAATGGACCACCTAAGGATCTAAACCAAGCCTTTACAAATATTGAAATTAAAAAATTGGGCAAAGTAGTTTGCTAACTCCAGTATTAATTCAGGATGGAAAGATCTGTCTATTTCGGTTCTGTCAGTTTCTAACTTTTCTAATGTTAAATTCAGTTCTCTACATTTCTATAGCGATCTGCAATTTTTTTTTTAAATCTCATGAAAATTCACCATTTTAGTGCAAATTTCTCCAAATAAACACATTTTTGTGGGCAGTTTTGACAAAGGTACACATTTTTGCCAGCCATTGCACTTTATTTTCACCCATGTATTCATTTTTATGTACACTTTCTCCTAATATATGCAGTTTTGTAAATATTGTTTAGTTGGCGAATTGTATCCCAAAAGTCTAATAAATGTGAATTTCAAAGGATGGCTGTGTTTCGGTTTTCATATTGTTTCGGAAATTACAAATTTGAGAAATTCTGCTTGAAATGCAAACTGAGTCGAAATTCTCACCCATCCCCAGTATTAATATATATATATATAAATTTGTATTCTTTAATAGTTATCACATAAAACATAATTAAAACAAATATCTTCACCACATAACATATGTCATCATACGTGAAGATGAAAGGTTTGTACAATATACAGTCTCTTGTGTACATATATGTCTTAACATGAGAAGTTCACAATAAATACTTAATACAGAGACTTGGCTAAAGGTCAACTTAGCGAAGGACCATACGTGTTTCCACCTGTATCAGGTCTTCTTAAGGGGTCACTATTGAAAAATTTGTGCTGTATAATAATGCACTCCTTTTAGGTCCTACTTGTAGTTACTATAACCTATATGATATATTGTCTGAGCATCTGTCTTAATCTGGAAATCTAAGGCTAGTCAATAGATGTGTTCACTCCTTTCTATCAGCCTTTCTGGTTCAAACATTTCCTTGTACGCCAGCCAATTTTCAACAGTGGATGTCACCTAAGCCACTAAGTGCCACAACATCCCTGTAGCAGTAAATTCTTTGCTATGTATGGGTTTTGTGAAGAAAAGTGCTTTCCTTTGCCTGTCCTGAATCTGCTGCTAATGAGTTTCATGGAAGGACCTCTAGTGTTATGGAAAAGGAAAGGAGGAAAGACCCTCCCACACCATGTGTCCCACTTAAAAAAGCAAAGTTTTGAACCGGTGGATCACAGATGAGGCTGTATATATTCTGAGATTCTGAATAAGTTTAGACTTCAGCCCCTGGCCTTGAAACACCAGTGAAGGCTGCAGAGTCCAGGTGACTGATTAGATGGTTTGTAAGATGAAAGAAAGATCGCTTAGTTACAAGGCAAACATCCCTCAGCCATCTCAAAAATAAGGTAAGCACAACAATACTCCCACACCCTACTCACGAGACCTTTAGTGTTGTGGCACCAACCCTTTGGATTCCCTCCCCTTAAATATTAGATAGGCGCCATCTCTGTTATCTTTTCAGTGCCTGCTGAAGACCTTCCTCTTTCAGCAAGCCTTTTAAGTAGAGAGACCTTATCCCAGTCCGCATCTGTGTCGGAATTGCTTTTTAAGATCTATTTAAAACTTTTTAAAAATATGTTTTTTCAATGTGTTTTTAAAATGCTTTGTTTTAATATATTGTAATGTCTGTTTTTATGATGTTTTAGAGTGTTTTAGTGTTTTTGTTTGCCGTCCTGGGCTCCTACTGGGAGGAAGGGCGGGATGTAAATGTAATAAATAAAAATAATAACAACAGTGAGAATGCCACTGAAATTTCCTCCGTCCTCCTCTCTCCTTTCCACAAACACAATTTCTTTTCTCATTGATGGAGAATAGTTGGGGGGAGGGGGAAATGCAGGGGAATTCTTGGCACAGCACCACTGATCTTATTTGCCTATCATTTGTACAGTTCAAAGAATAAAAAAAACAGTGATAGTCCAAGAGGACACACAGCCCTAGACACTGGCTTAGCAATTTATGAAAATGGTACCAGTTAGTTGCATCACCAAGAAACAACCGTAACTCCACCATCCCTGGCAAGGAAAGAAGTCTGTGGTGAAACCAATTGATGCAGTGATTTAACACAGCCTACCATGTCCATGTACCTTCAAGTCGATGCTAAGAAGCCAGGTTAGTTTCGTTTGGGAAGGGTCGCCGGTGAGAGGCCGAAGAACCATACAGGTGGGACCGTTCTCAGCTCTGTAAAAGGATAGGAGTGCATCATCACATTAGCATATGGTAGCACATCAGCATGATATGCTTGCTTATTTATTTATAACTTGCATACCACTTTATATTTCAAGAAATCTCAAAGTGGTCTACATTTCAACAAACATCCATATTCGTTATATAAAAGTACAAATTCCACATTCAGTACAGCAGCTACTAGTGGCGGCTAGTGGCTCCATGTCAGTAGGGCAGTCTAATTCACTCTGGGTTTTACTCTGAACATTCAAGACGCTTTCAAGGGACATCTTCTTGAAAGTTGGGACTAAAACCCAGAGTGGATTCTACTGCCTCACTGACATGGAGCCACTAGCTGCCACTGGGCAGCTGCTACTACTACTACTAATAAAATGCCATATTTTAAGTAACATAAACAATAAGTCTCTAAACAATGTACATTATATATATATATATGCAATTGCAAGTTTGGCCATTTCAATACCATGCCCTAACAATCCTGCCTCTGAATTTACATGCAGAATTTCAAATAGATATGTGTAAAGCTGTTGTGTGGCTTCATGGTTAACTTTCCTTGGCCTAATCTGTTCTGTATATGCTTTGTTCTCTCTCAGTGATTCACTCACTGCCCTTGGATTTAATCTTTGCCTGGTTATGTGCTAGTCTGGAGGATTATGCTAGACTGATAGTGGAGTCTCATCAGCGTTGGTGAAGCCCAGGGCCTGCCTTCTTTGTGACTTAGAACTGATCATGATTTGAAATCTCCAAATGTTGTAAGATCTTTTTGCATTCCATTCAAGTAACTTTCCCTGTCTAATGAACTGGCATTCATGGTTATTAATGAATTTTTTAAATTAATTTTGTTAAATGCTACATGCTAAATTTTATAATACATTTATTGTGATGATATTCCCCATATTTAAATATTTCTTCTTCTTCTTCATCATCATTAATTATTATTATTATTAATGATTGATTGTGATTGATTGATTGATTAATTTCTGTCCCATCCTTCCTCGCAGAAGGAGCCCTGAGTGGCAAATAAAAGATAAAACACTAAAATCATCTTAAAAACATCTTAAAAATAAATCACCATCTTAAAAAGCATTTGAAAGGGGTGTAGGGGGAAAGCCCAGGTTACCCTGCTGTGCCATGGTAGAATCAGTTTGTAGTGTATTGGCCCTCCTGGCTTGCCATACTTATATCAACTCCCAGACACTGTGCTTTTAGTTTCTATTCCATATTACAAGCAGCAGCTTGCTGCATGGTTTTATTTTCCCCTTCATAAACTGTTTTATATTAAAGTTGTTTTTGTTTATGAATCCTCTGTCTGGCCGCCTCTTCACGATATTTTTCTTACTTGATCTCTTATACTAGATGTGGCCCTCCAGATGTCACTGAACAACAAATCCCCATCATCCAGGGTGATTGCCCTTGCTTGATAGGGCTGATGGCAGCTGTAGTCCAGCAACATCTGGAGGGCCGAAGGTTCCTCACTCATGTTTAATTCAGCCTTCACCAACCTGATGCCCTCCAAGACATTTTGGACTATACCTCCATCACCTGCAGCCAGCACAGTCTTATCACATACTGATAAGAAAGATGTGTATGTGACCTTGGGTATCTTTCCAGAAATGACAGCAGTAATTTTTCACATGGAATGATGTAATCTTACCCTGTAGAGCGAGTGTATGAATTGGCATCTTCTCTAATGAGAGATAAGGCCTTTTCTGTGGTGGCTCCACATTTTTGGAACTCCTAGCAGAGCTGTGGCATACAGCTACACTTCAGGCTTATTGGAAGGCCTTAAAGACCCGCTTGTTCCAATTGACCTTTCCTGAGTAACTTTCTGTCCCACTTGTTGCACAGAGGCTGGAATGCTTTTGTTGAAATGGAGTTCTGAGTTCACTTTTAACTTTGCGAGTCTGTTTTATCTTTTGTTTGAGTAATATTGAGTCATATCCAACTAGGTTATACTCAGAGTAGACCCACTGGAATGAATGGACCTAAGTTAGCTGTGTCTATTCATTTCAATGGGTTTACTCCACATAGGATTAGCATTGGGTACAACCCACTGACTTTTAATACTTGCAGGGGGTTTTATCGTTTGTAAGTTGCTTTGGACAGGCTTTGCATGGAAAAGTGGCATATGAATATAAGAACATTTTATTTATTTATTTTTATTGTCTGACATTTATATCCCGCCTTTCTTTCATCACGGAACTCAAGGCAGCACACATGTGGTTCTCCCATCCAGGCACTGACCAGATCCAGACCAGCTTAGCTTCAGCAAGGTGGTGGCCTCATGTGCCTTCAGAACACATAAGAACATAAGAAGGGCAGAGCTTGGAAAAGTTACTTTTTTGAACTACAACTCCCATCAGCCCCAGCCAGCATGACCACTGGATTGGGCTGATGGGAGTTGTAGTTCAAAAAAAGTAACTTTTCCAAGCTCTGAAGAAGAGCCTACTGCATTAGGCCACTGGCCCTTTTAGTCCAGCATCCTGTTCTCACAGTGGCCAACCAGATGCCCATGGGAAGCCCATGGGAAGCCCATGGGCCCATGATGCCCAAAGGAATATTGAAAATATTTTAAAATACTATAAAAATAAAAATAATGCCTGGAGCTGGCCTAACTAAATAAGCCTAGAAATAGCAATTGCCTGGGACAGCCCAATTCTTTTGAGGTGGGGGCACCCTCATTTGTGACCCTTGAGGCACACCCCTAGGATCCTCTGCAATTTTACAGAGCCTGCTGGTGCTCTACCTTGTGGTCATGGACATTCCACCAGTCTCTGCTGGTCTCTTGTGCCTGATCTGCTAATGCCAGAATCATCCTACTACCAGGGGTACCCAACTTGGTGTCTTCCAGATGTTGATAGACTACAGCTCTCAACATCATCTCTGACCATTGGGCATGTTGACTGCAGCTGAACTATAGTCCAACAACATCTGGAGACCACCACGTTGCCAACCCTGATCTACACAAATTAAGTAAAGGTGAAGGCAATTAAAAGCGGGGGGACTCTACCTGATAACACCTTTTTGTTCAGGCATTGCTGCGTAGGTGGTAGACATGCCAGCTAGAACACATGTCGAACCACGCCTCTTGGAACAGCGGACGCTCACAAAGTCTCGTGGCCCAACTATGTTGCCAGGGGTCGGTGCTGCAGTTTCATGAGTGATCACAGTGTCTGTGCCGATCTTCTGCAAGATCTACAAGGAAGATGGCCAGTAAAAACAAAGCGTTGTCAGTTTGCGTACAGAGATATTTATTGCATTTTATTTCTTTTATTTGAAGAGAGTTACTGCTGTGCACAACAAAGTCCCTTCCTCTCTCTCTTTTGAAGAGATCACAGTGCTGATTTCCTTAGGAAGGGGAGAGGCACGACAGAAAAGGAGATTGCCTTTGCTCCTGAAAGGTGATCAATACTGCCAACACTGGCAGCATTTGTTTGGTGGTGTGCATACAGTGCATAGGGGCCACCAAGCAGCCCCAAGTGCATAAGAGTGGCTCAAAAGATGTAGTGATGGCCACCAACTTGGTTTAGACAAATTAATGGAGGATAAGACTATCCAAGGCTACTAGCCGTGATGGCTAGGTTCTGCCTCCACTGTCAGAGGTGGTATGCTGTCAGTTTGATCTAGCAGGTCTCTTTGTATGTCCTTAGAATGTAGGATTGGGTGTAGTCAATTACCAACTGCACCCTACAAGCTGTACAAGTGGGATAACCTGCACATACAATTGCTCATCTATGTCTGCATTATTACATATCAGATTCTACCACAAGAGTTTGAAATTGCCCAACAGAACTGCACAAAGACCGAGTCAGATGCAACAAATTTAGACTCATATTTTACACTTGTGGCACGCTGAGGTTAGCTCATTAATTAGCACAATGCTAGCATTCTATTTGCTATTGTTTAATCACTGGGAGCCAGCCACCCTATTGTTATTCTGTTAATCATCCAGAGATTTTTCGGTAAATCCACTTTATTGTTATTCTGTTAATCATCCAGAGATTTTCCAGTTAATCCTAATCTACCTTCTGCTATCTCTACTCTACAAGGTACTGTTGCTACTAACAGCTACAAAAGATCCCAATCAGGCAAAATGTGTGCTTCATATTCCTTGCAGAGTTGAATGCATAACCCATTAGTATAGTCTCCCTTTCCTGGGCATGCATTTTTGTCCATGTTTACCTTGATTTCTTTGACATTTGGGTTCCATTCTCCCATCTGCTCCATCCTTTCCACTAACTCGCTATAGACACAGTCCAGGGGTTGATCAACCACCACTTCTAGCCGGAATACTTTCCCCACATCTGGGAGTACTTTGCTCAAGACTTTGTCACCATTCTCCTGCAGGAAAAAAGGGCCTAAAGTGTTAGGACCACTGGCCTGCATAAATGAACACACAACAGCTAAGAATGTTCTTAGGTGAATATAACTCATATGACCACATTCCCCATTGATAATCTCCCAACTGGACCTTTCCAATGTGCTCTGCATGGGGTTGAAAGCTATTCAGAAGCTGGTCCAGAATGTGCTAGTGAGATTGATGGCTGACGCAAGGAAGGGGTCATAACTCAGCACTAGAGCACATGCTTTACATGCAAAAGGCCTCCAGTGCAATCCCTGGCATCTCTAGGTAGGGCTGGGAAAGACATGTCTGAAACCATAGAGCTACTGCCAGTCAGCATGTGGACCAGGAATGAGGAACCTGTCATTTTGCAGATGGGTTTTGGACTCCAACTCCCATCAGCCCCAGCCAGCATGGCCAATGGTCAGGGAGGATGGGAGTTGAGGTCCAGCAACATCAGGAGAGCACCAAGTTTGGCTACTGCTGAATTAGTGGAGCAGGCCCTACAAGTGCAACCTAAGTAGAATTACATCAGTGGGACCAAAATATTTGCTTTTTTTAAAAGGGTGAGAAGACAGGGAAGAGATGGGGAAGGATAAACAGAATGAGGCCCATTTCAAGCATAAAGTTGTTGTTTTCCATAGAGGAACAAGCCACAACAAGCCACTGGCTTGTGCAATGCCCTCATTTCTTTCATGCCCATGAGAAGAAGATCAGAAGGATCTGTTTTCAGCTTTAAATAAACCACATTTCCTGCTGACATTCACACTCAGAGAACTGTAGTTTGTTTAAACCTTGGTTTGCAAACACACCTGGATTGGAAACCATGGATTTATCCTGGCTTGTTCTCACTAACTGTAATTTAAACCAGGGAACCAGTGGACTTCCAGATGTTGTTGGACTACAACTCCCACCATCCCTGACCATCGGCTTTGTTGGCTAGGGCTGATGAGAGCTGGAATCCAACATCATCTGCAGGGCCACAGGTTCCCTATCCCTGGTTTACACACAGCTCTGCAGAGTTCAGATATAACATCTGGAGTACATCAGGTTGACTACCCCTGCGCTAACTGAAGAGCAGTGCTGACATCTGCCCTGAGCCTTTGCAACTGAAGAAAAAGGAAGTATCAGATAAGAAACCCATCAACAGTGCAGCAAGCCTACCATCACTGTCTCTGTTTTCCAGTCATTCTGTTCTCCAAGAATATTAAGTGATTTCTGGAGCGCCTCCTCTCCTTGCTTGATATAGGACATCTCCATTTCATTGAAGTGGTTTTCTTCCAGTCTAGAACCTGTAAGGTTGGATTAGGGTATTTTAAAAAAAACAACTTCTTGTTTTCAATGACTGCCGCAAACCAGAGATTTTTGCCACCCAAAAAGAAAAGGGCAAACCTTGTCCAACAAGAATCATGCCTTGTTACGATACTTACTTAGCAAAGAGCTCCTTCTGCGCACATGATTGATCCACTTGCTGGAACCAGGCCTGGTAAGTACACATTTATTTATCTCCTGGACAATTGCAACAGCAGCTTGTCTCTTCAAGCCTAAGGAGAGGAAAGCATTATAGGCATGAAAAAGGGACCCGGAACATGATCATGGAAACCGTACTTGAATCCATAGAAGCAGGCCTTCTCAGAGGTCCAGAGACACATGGGCCATTTCCAGCTTTTGAGGCCCCAGTCATTATAAAAATAACTTTAAAATGACATGAAAACCAAATAATGCACCAAAAAAAGAGTGTGTGGTATATATAATCAGCTGATCTGAGAGGACACATTCATCACGGTCTAATCTTGTGGCATCAAAAGCAATAGTATACTGTACTTTTATTAATACTGAGGACCATTTTCAACTTGTTCACATGACAAACCCTATATCACTTAAAAGAATCAAATCTTTTCCCAATCACATTTCTTATTTGCTTACGTTAGCAGCTCGAGGTTAAGAGAATGTGTCACATTTTGATTGGATCAGCATGCAAACAAGTTGCAAAACTAATCAAATGCAAAAAAAGGGGGGAGAAAAAAGAGCCGGTGTCTAAACGTGAGGCCCCCTTTGAGCTTGAGGGCCAGTGCTTCCCCCCTCCACCCTAAAATTAGCCCTGTGCAGAAGAAGGGAATAGCTGCCAGTGGTTTTCCCTGCAAAAAAAAGTGTACCTGTTGGTCTGGTGTTCATCAGCATTGCAGAAAGGGGTAATGCCAAGAAATGACTCTTACATTGAAGATAATTCGGTGAGAACCCTGAGGCACCTTCTAGAAGGTGAAAGGGGGCTTCCTCAGACCTATCCATCAAAGCCTCAAGGCCAGATGCTGGGTACAGGAGCCCTCCTTGAGGACTGCCCAGATCACAGACTCAATGCCTCAAGGCTGGAGTCGGGGGTGAGAGGGACATGATTCCCTAGGCACAGTTAATGTGCCAGCAATGAAAGCCGGGAGTAGCTAGTTCACTACTCTGCAGCCTTGAGCCAAGGTTACTCGCTCAAAAATCAGAGCTACTGGAGTTAAGTTTCATAGCACTCAGATTTATAGGAGTCCACACTGATCTTTTAAAATTATCCAGGTCCCCTTCACAGATCTCAATCTCAAGGCTTGGCTTAAATCCAGTTTTCATTTTCTATCATTGGTTTTAATTGGTCTAATGTGCTTCAATTCATTAATTGGCATTAATAAATGTTGCCCGTTCTTAATCCATAGGCTTGTGTCTGCCTCATCATTTTGGGTGGGTCTGGGTGCAAAAGGGTAATGCCAAGAAATGACTCTTACATTGGAGCACAGAGTGCACTGCACTTCCATCTGGTAAGAAATTAGGAGTACTGGGTTGTATTCACTTAAGTCCTTCTAAGAGTAGACCCACTGAAATTAATAAACCTAAGATAGTCATGCCTGTTACCATCAATCGGTCTACTGTGTGTAAGGCTAGCATCGAATACTACCTCCTGTTTGGATTTTTTATGGTCTAAAGCAGAATTCTTGAAGTCCCCAGATGTTGTTGGACTACAACTCCCATCATCCCAGTCAGTTTTAGCCAAATTGTCAGGGATGGAACCCAAGATTAAAGAACAAAGTTTTAAAGCACTGCCTGCACATGTATCCATTTGAAAATGTGTTTGTTTATTATCTTAAAAACAAGATAATAAGCATGCATCTTTTTGGGGGGGCTGTAGTAGCAAAACTGCTCTGGAAATAGTAATTTGTGACATCATAGTGGAAAGCCAATCAGCACAAAGCACTGCTGAATTGGCTACAAAGTGGGAGAACTTGTTTTCCTCGCTCCTCCTGCTCGATCTTAAAGAGCACATTGTACAACATCTGGAAAAGGCATGTCCACTGCAGACACACCAGTAAATAATGTACCTCCTGTAGACACCTGTTTATTCCCAGCCTTCCATAAAAAACAAAATGAATTTAATTGAATCATTGTCATGCAGATAACACATCAGATCAATCAGAGTGCTATACACACTGACCTATGACTATAGCAGCTTTTAAAACTAGCAAATATTGTGTGAAAGCCGAGCCCACAGATCCTCTGGAAAGGACAGAGTTCGTGACAATATAAATAGGGGGTGGGGAACCTACAGTCCCCACCATCTGTGATCCTCAGTCATGCTGGTTGAAGCCGACGGGAGTCAAAATCCAACAACATCTGGAGGGCCACGGCCTGGTTCCCCAACCCTGAGTCATAACCTTTATACAGATGCTGGGGAAATGAGACCCTCGTTTCATGCAGCCAGCAGAAATGGAGCGGCAGACAGAGAAAGAGAGATTTTCACAATGCTGAAAACTCTGCCCACTTCCGCCACTGCTGACAGTCAGCTACATTCACACACATTCCCCTGAGTCAACGGCCCTCCGTAAGAAATAAAATCCCAGACCCCTCTTCTACTGTGAGCAGCTATATTTTGGATGGGCTGCAGCTCAGTGGCAGAGCACCTGCCTTGCCTGCAGAAGGTCCCAGGTTCAATCCCCGGCATCTCCAGGTAGGGGATCTGGAGAACCGCTGCTAGTCAGTGTAGACAATACACTGAGCTAGTTGGACCTCGTTGGCCACTGTGACAACGGAGTGCTGGGCTAGACGGGCCACTGGCCTGATCCAGCAGGCGCTTCTTACGTTCTTACAGCCAATGGTCTGACTTGGTATAAGGCAGCATCCTATGTTGCAACACCCTACACGCCCATGTTGGTAGCATTTTGCTTTGGCGGTACTTTAGAAACAACCATTTATGTTGTTATTATTTGTACAAGCTTGCATAAAATGTGCATACGCTAATTTATATGCCTAGATACCCCTGGGAAATTAGGATAGCGGAAGGGCTAGCATCTCAGCAGCATGGCGCTTTGCAGTGCACTCAACTCCCCTCGAAGGCTACGCTGGATGAGATGAGCAAATCGTTTAACCTAGTAGCAGGCAGCTGCCAGAGCTTGGAAAAGTTACTTTTTTGGAACTACAACTCCCATCAGCCCCAGCCAGCATGGCCACTGGATTGGGCTGATGGGAGTTGTAGTTCAAAAAATGTCCCTGTGCATGTTTGTGGCAAAGGGGAAGGGATGTAGCTCAGGGGTAGAGCATCTGCCTTCCCTGCAAAAGGTCTCAAGTTCAATCTCTGACATCCCCAGATAGGATGGTACTGAACTAGAGGGACCAACAGTCCAAAGCAGTATATGGTAGCTTCCTATGCGTCCCTAACCTTAATCCACACATGCACACCTTCTGCTATATCTGGCAGCGTGGGATGTACTGGACTGTCAAGCTAGGACTGGGGAGACCCAGCGTCCAATCCCCGCTCAGCTCTGAAGTTCACTGGGTGACCTCGGGCCAGTCCCTATCATTCTCAGCCTACCTTAACTCGCAGGGATGTTGTGGAGACGCAACGTGTCAAGGGAGATAGGAACATAGGAAGTTGCCTTATACTAGAAGAATGGTCCATCTAGCTCAGTATTGTCTACACTGACTGGCAGTGGCCCTCCAGGGTTTTAGGCAGGAAGTCTATGCCTGAAGGTGCCGGGGATTGAACCTCGGACCTTCTGCATGCAAGGCAGATGAGCTACCACTGAGCTACCTTCCCCATGTACACTGCCTGGGAAGAACGGTAGGAATCTATACATGCCATAATAAGTAATCAGCCAACCTAACCCCACCAGCCATCAAATGCCGCCTTATCTCCACTAGCAATAATAATAATAACAACAACAACAACAACAACAATAATATGCAGCTGCTGTTATGGTTGTCCTTACCCATTGTGCTGTGCAGGTGTCTGTAGGAGATGCCGGCACACAGCTTGAAAGTCGCTGGCAGCATCGCAGCAGTCGGCAAAAGCGGCGAACGATCCCGGCTTCCTTGTACCTCTGAGACTCTGTGCGGCTGTTTTGCTGGTGCCTTCTGCACTCCCCTGCCTTAAATAGGCCCGATGAAGGATGATGGTTTGTCAGCAGCGAGATAAGAAGAGACATCACTTACAGCAGGCTGGCTGACACCAAGGACAAGCCCCTCACCTCATGAGCTGGCAGGGCGGTGGGGGCCGGAGGGTGGAAGGCGTGGGTCTTGCAAGAGGAAGACCACCCCCACCCGGCAGAGGGCGGGCTGCACGGGCTGAAAATCTTGTAAGCCAGGAAGCCTGCGTCGAAGGTTGCCAGCTGCTTTCCTGGCAGGGTTGCTGAGCTTTTTCAACAGCGAACAAACCAATTCAGCCGCGGAAGCTTTTCCTTTCACTCCGCCGGCTGAGCGTCTGCTTCTTGTGCAATCAGGCCCAGCGCCCTGCTGGGATGAAAGGACAGCTGGCATCGGACATAGCGGGGGCGGCTGGTGCCCACTGGGAAAGCAGGGAGCCCAAGGGTAGGTGGCGCCAGGGCCAATCCGACCGGCAAAGTCCACACATTCCAGTTTTGCCCCCGTCCTTTTCCTTGATGAGTTCTACAAAGGCAATCCTGAGACTAAGGAAGAGGAAGATGACAGCCAGGGCCACCCCCTTGATTGGTTGCAAGCAAGAAGGCAGGCAGGTGGGAGCCACTGAGGCTGATGGGGCGGCTCCCCATTTGCCCTAAGGGAGCAGCCTCCAGCAGCAGGTCAAATGCTTCCACAGGAGCTCCTGAAGCATCCTTCTGTCAAGGATGCTGTGCTGTAAGATCCCTATCTTGAGCCAAGGGATGGTCTGGATGACCTCCAAGGTCCCTTCAGCCACAAAGATTCTATGATTCTATTCTATCTATGGTGTTGTGGGCAGAGTGTTGAACTGTGAGAGGAGCGACCCAGGGTGCAGATCTCCATGCATCCAGGAAATGCTCTGGGTGTTACACAATAAACACAAGGTTAGGGCCAAACTGCAAGGAGATGCTAAATGTGTCTTTTGGAAACATGTCAGGGTTTTAAAAAATAATAATAGCAGGCATGGGGAGGGGATGGCTTTCATCAGGATGGCAGCCTGCAGTGGGGAAGGTTGGCCTTTCCCTCTCCACCGGTGATCCTGACAATAAATGCAGTATATCAGTTACTTGCCAGCCTAGGCTGACACTCCCATGGCAGGTCCCCCACAGTCAGGCCTAACAGCAGCTGGGGAGCTGTTTGCGGGAGCACATGAAGATTTTGGGTATGGAGTTTCTCCATTTCCCCTGCACAACTTTTAAAGATACAGAAGACGTCTTGGAGGCCAGGCCTGGCAACCAAGAGGTCTTCTGTATCTTTAAAAGTTGTGCAGGGGGGAAGGGAGAATTCCACCTTGTGGTTTTTCCCATTACAGTGTTGCAAGCACACCTGCACTTGGCTGACTTTCTCTTCTCCTAAAGATACAGGATGAGTCTCAGGCCCTGAACCTGGCAACCCTAGTTGTGCAACAAGGTGGGCTCAGCTTAGCCTGATGCAGAAGCTATGCTCCACCCATTTCAAGAACCCATGGAGGGGAAACGGGGCTGCATGATCTGGCCCCGGCCCCCCATCTCAGCAAATTCCATACCCAAGAACTTCATGTGCTTCCGCAAACAGCTCCCCAGCTGCTGTTAGGCCTGCCTGTGGGGGACCTGCCATGGGAGGTTAGCGGGGGCAGCTGAGGTTAACTCATTAATTAGCACAATGCTAGCATTCTATTTGCTATTGTTAAATCACTGGGAGCTGCTATTGTTAAATCACTGGGAGCCACTTTTAATCATCCAGAGATTTTCCAGTAAATCCTAATCTACCTTCTGCTATCTCTACTCTACAAGGTACTTTTGCTACTAATAGCTACAAAAGATCCCAATCAGGCAAAATGTGTGCTTCATATTCCTTGCAGAGTTGAATGCATAACCCATTAGTATAGTCTCCCTTTCCTGGGAATGCATTTTTGTGCGTGTTTACCTTGATTTCTTTGACATTTGGGTTCCATTCTCCCATCTGTTCCATCCTTTCCACTAACTCGCTATAGACACAGTCCAGGGGTTGATCAACCACCACTTCTAGCCGGAATACTTTCCCCACATCTGAGAGTACTTTGCTCAGGACTCACCATTCTCCTGCAGGAAAAAAGTGCCTAAAGTGTTAGGACCACTGGCCTGCATAAATGAACACACAACAGCTAAGAATGTTATTAGGTGCATATATCCACAATACCTGTTGGAACGCCTCCCCCGATATGAAACTGCCCGTACACTATGCTCAACGTCGAAGACCCTCCTCCGAGTGCCTACTCATAGGGAAGCTCGGAGGGCGGCAACACGAAAAAGGTCTTTTTCAGTGGTGGCCCCCGAATTGTGGAACACCCTCCCAGAGGAGATACGCCTGGCGCCAACGTTACTATCTTTTCGGTGCCAGGTTAAAACTTTCCTCTTCGCCCAGGCATTTTAATTATTTTAATCATGTTGCATTTATTGGAAGTGTTTTAATTCTTAATATTTTGTACTTTTAAATTGTGTTTTTATATTGTATATGCTTATGTATTTTTAATGTTGTTTTTGTTCTTGTGAACCGCCCAGAGAGCTTTGGCTATGGGGCAGTCTATAAGTTTAATGAAATAAATAAATATCTCATATGACCACATTCCCCATTGATAATCTCCCAACTGGACCTTTCCAATGTGCTCTGCATGGGGTTGAAAGCTATTCAGAAGCTGGTCCAGAATGTGCTAGTGAGATTGATGGCTGACGCAAGGAAGGGGTCATAACTCAGCACTAGAGCACATGCTTTACATGCAAAAGGCCTCAAGTGCAATCCCTGGCATCTCTAGGTAGGGCTGGGAAAGACATGACTTTCTCTTCTCCTAAAGATACAGGATCAGGATCAGGCCCTGAGCCTGGCAACCCTATGCACAACATCCACCAGAAGCCCTGCTGTAGCAGAAGAGGTACCCAGTACAAACCAGCCTGCCACGTCGGAGCACCGCAATTGTGCAGAGCCCCGGTCTGTGGCATAATCAGGCCACTTTTGGTTTAGACAAAAGGCAAGAAAGAGGCGAGAAGACATGAAGCGCATAAAATGATGCATGGTGGCTGCTTCCCCTCGGGACTGGGGAGGCAGAGGCAGGGAGCCCAGACATTACGGGGAGCCTGAGCTGGCGACAGGTGGAGCCAGCACATTCTAGTTTTGTCCTTCCTGAGTTCTACAAGGACAACACAGACTGAGGAGGAGGAGGAAGCTGACAGCCAGGGCCAGCCCCTGGGACTGGTTATAAGCAAGACTCGCAGGCAAGGGTAGACTGAGGTTGGTGGGGCCCCACTAACCCCAATGAACAAGCCTCCATTGCATGATATGGAGAAGGCTAACAGTAAAAAAAATTTTTTGGCTCTGTCTCATAAAACCAGACCTCAGGGACATCCAATAGTGTAGTGGCAAATTCAGAAGTGCAGGGTCCCTTCATGTTTGTCACAGCCACGCCCCCCTCCCTTTTTGCTGCTGGGCTGAGAATGAGATCCTTGTTAATGCCTTCTCCCACCACAACAGATATCCCCAGGAGCCAGTAAGTGCTCAAGGGGAGAGTGCTGGCTGCTGAGAAGAGTCTTCTCAATGCCTGACTCACCTCCTTTCACTCTGACTGGCTCCAATCAGCGGGAAAGGACAAGGAAGCACATTAGAAGACTCTTCTCAGTGGCTAACCCACTCCCCTTTCATGCTGATTGGCTTACAGGATGTTCCCCTTTTGTGATGATTGTCTCACAGGATGCTGAAGATATTGGGACCCTGCTGGTCCCAAAATAGTAAAGAGTCTAAGACCCCCTGAGACCCTGGACGACTACACCTGGACTTCCAATGAAGCTGAAAGTTGGCAGATTCAGGACAGATAAAAGAAAGTCCTTCTTCACACAGTGCCTAAACTGTGGAATTCACTCCCACAACTTGGTTGGCTTTCACAGACAAATTCATGGGAGATGAGGCTACCAGTGGGTACTAACCCTGATGGAAATATTTTACTCCATAGGCAGAGGCAGCATGGTTCTGACTACCAGTTGCTGGAAATCGCAGGAAGGGAGAGCGCTCTTGAGCTCTGTGGGCTTTCCACTGGAATCTGGGTGGCCCCTGTTAAGAACAGGATACTGGACTTGATGGGGCACTTGCCTGATCCAGCAGGCTCTTCTTGTGTTCGAGAAGTCTTAACATAAGGACTGGACTCCAACTCCCATCAGCCCCAATCTGCATGACCAGGTGTCAAGGATGATGGGAACTGTAGTCCAGCAATATCTGGAGGGCTCCAGGTTCCCCACTGTTGTCTTAACAAACAGGGTATAATACAGCATTCTTGCTGAAGAGGAATATCTTGTCATTATTTTATTGCATTTATTTTTTTTTAAAACCACTTGTCAACTGTACAATTTGCAAAGTGATTTGCAAGGTCAAAAGCAAAAGGCCAATGTGATGGTGACTGTTGCATGATACATCGTTAGAACTGCTATACCCATGAATAAGGATTTGTTTGCTTGTTTTGGTCCAAATAAACCTCCGTGGAGTTTTGATGTTGACAAGTTATAGTCATACACTCAGTGCAAATGTAGCTCATGAACTACAAGAAAGACAAAAGGAAGATAGCACTGCACCGTAATCCTGTACATGTCTACTCAGTCCCACTGAGTTCAGTGGAGCTTACTCCCAGATAAGTGGGTATAGGGTTACAGTCAGAGCTTGGAAAAGTAAAGTTACTTTTTAAAACTACAACTCCCATCAGCCCCAGCCAACATGGCCACTGGATTGGGCTGATGGGAGTTGTTTTTGTTGTTATGTGCCTCCAAGTCGACTACGACTTATGGCGACCCTATGAATCAGTGACCTCCAAGATGGGAGTTGTAGTTCAAAAAAATAACTTTTCCAACCTCTGGCACACCCTTAATCTTGGATCAGCAAGAGTATAAGAAACTGCCTAACAATGAGTTAGATTATTGATCCATCTAGCTCAATCTAGCTCCGTGGCTCAGAGTGGTAAGCGGTGGTAACGCAGCCGAAGCTCTCCGAAGCTCTGCTCACGGCCGGAGTTCGATTCCAATGGAAGGAAGAAGCCGAATCTCTGGTAAAAGGGGTCGAGGTCCACTCAGCCTTCCATCCATCCGTGGTCGGTAAAATGAGGACCCGGCATATGCTGGGGGGTAAAGAAAGGCCGGGGAAGGAACTGGCCCCACCCCATATATACGGTCTGCCAAGTAAATGTCGCAAGACGTCACCCTAAGAGTCGGAAACGACTCTCACTACAAGTGCGGGGACACCTTTACCTTTTTTAGCTCAATATTATCTAAACTGACTGGCAGGAGCTCTCCAGGTTTTCAGGCAAGGTTCTTTCCCAGCTCTATGTGGAGATGCTGGGGACTGAACCTGGGACCTTCTGCCTGCAGAGCAGCTGTTCTCCCACTGAGCTGTAGTGCCATCAGGACAGGACTTTGGAGCAGACGTCCAGGACCCCACTCAACAGATTGAGCAGGAGGGCCCTCAAACGCAGCAGGGCTGGCTTACCACATTCTGCGAGTTACCACATTGGGCCCTTCCAGAGTGTTTTTGTTTTGTTGTGATGTTTTGGGGGTGTATCCTGCAACATGCCATTGACGCAATAATAGTGCATCAGTGGGAGAAGCCTGTTCACACATCATTCCACTTTATGAGTTTCTCTGTGATGTTTCTCCAATGTTGTCGCATGATTGCCATCTGGAGGAGGGGTCCTGCACTATAGCACAACAAAAGCAGGAGGGAGAAAAAATAAAGTGAAACATTTGTGGTATAAAAAGTTAAAAGATTTCAGCAGGAAGCTATAAGACATGCAGGATCACATATTAACTGCCCCAATCCATCACAGTGATGGGTGGTGCTCAGTGGGACTGGTGGGATGGAAGACAGGGAGCCCAACAGTACTTGGAGCCAGAGCCAATGACAGGCAGAGACAACAAATTTTGCTTTTGTCCCAATCCTCCTCCCTGCTGAGTTCTATAAGGGCAGCACTGAAACGAAGAAGAAGCTGATAGTCAAGGCCACCCCCTGGGCTGGTTGCAAGTAAAAAGGCAGGCAGGTAGGGGCGGGCTGAGGGCAGCAGAATGAGGTTGGTGGGGCAGTGCACCATTCGCCCTCACAGACCAGTCTCCACTGTTCCATCATAAGCACAAATCATCATGAATGCACAAAAGGGAGGTCTGGAGAGGCCTATTACCATCTAAAGAAGGGTGGGGGTCCATAAGAGTCTAAAGCTAACAAAGGGTGCTTCCAGACTGGTGCTATTTTCAGGTGGGATTCCATCGCTTCATACCAGCAAATTCAAGTTGATTTGGCAATCTTGTGCAACAAACCTGCTTTCTCCCCCCCCCCCTTCCCCAAAGCCTTCCTTTTTGCAGTAAGGAAAGTGACAGGAAAATACACTGGCAAGTGTGGGATAACAATTGCCATGACTGTTTTGTACCATGAAAGTGGTATAAAAGTGCTTTAAAAGTATATCTCAGGCAGGGACTTCATATATTGGCTATGCACAACTACAGGCATACCCCGCTTAACGTCGCTTCACTTAACGTCGCCTCGCTATAACGTACATGCTCCATACGCCACCATACCCCGCTTAAAGTACGCGTGCTTTGCAATTACAATTGCAATTAATGGCATGACACTGCTGCCATCTAGTGGCGATTGCAGTGCAGTACATGCATAGATAATTGCTTCACTTTAAGTACATTTTCACTTTACATACACGCTCTGGTCCCATTGCGTATGTTAAAGCGGGGTATGCCTGTATTTATCCCAGGCAAACATATCATGGTGGATATAGAAGCACATGAGCAGGTTGACCATCTGTTGTAGCCCATAGTGTAATGGCAAATTCAGAAGTGCAGGGTCCCATCATGATAGTCACAGCCATGCTCCCCCTCCCCTTTTTGCTGCTGGGATGAGAATGAGATCCTTGTTAATGCCTTCTCCCACAACAACAGTTACCCCTAGGAGCCAATAAGCATGAAATGGGGAGTTTCAGCTGCTGAGAAGACCCTCCAGAGTCTTCTCAGTGGCTGACTGATCTCCTTTCACTCTGATTGGCTCCAATCAGCAGGAAAGGACAAGGAAGCATGTTAGAAGACTCTTCTCAGTGGCCAACACACTCCCCCTTCATGCTGATTGGCTTACAGGATGCTGGAGACCTAGGGACCCTTCTGGGACCTTGTTCTTCAAAAGGTCTCTAAGACACACACAACCCCAAGATCCTGGTCAATTACACCCCTGGTTATAGCATGTTTCCATGCAGCAAGAAGTATAACCTCCCGGCAAACAAATCAGAATGAATGCTGAATCAACAGCCAATATTGTGTAACCTCCCCATGAATTTCACGCCAACCAATCAGGATGAATGCTTAATAAACATATCATCTGAAAGCAACCAACTGCACCAATGTCTTGAGGCGCTTCCTTGTCTGGTATGCTACAAACTTTTCATAGGCTCGAATGTGTGGTAATACCCCCCCTTTCTTTATGTTGGTTTGCTTTTTCAAAGCAACCCTCTGCAGGCAAAGAGAATAATGTGGTAAATGTGTCAGACACGTTGCACCAGATTGTTATAATGTTCCTTTTTGTTCTTGTTTAGGTAAATATGTAGCTGCTGGTACAATTGTGCAATTGGTATTTGTGTTCTTCCAGTGTGTGCTATCAACACCATAGATTTAAAGGATATTTCTCTACCCCCCCCCAAATACTGGGCACTGTAGTTTGCTAAGGGTGCTGAAAATTGTAGTCCTGTGAAGGGTGAACTACGGTTCCCAGAATTCTTGGGCCAGGTGTGTGTGCTTTAAATGCAGGGTGTGTACCTCCCCTACATTGGACTTCAACTATTTATTGATTTATTATTTGATTTATATCCCGCCCTCCTCCCAGCAGGAGCTATGGGACAAAATGACCCAGTGTTGGGTCACCGGCAAGCCGCAGCAGCAGCATCTAAAATATATATATACTAGCAGAAAGTACCTGCTGTTGCCCAGGAGTTCTTAGAAACCCAAAATATTGAGACTGATAAATAGATTTTGTTTCTTTCTTTCTTAATGTATTTTCTAAGGCTGTGCAACCCCCACCACTGATCCTGGGGTGACCCAACCTGGATCTAGCCCCAAATAGATTTGGCAGGGGAGCCCTAATTTTATTTTATTTATTTATTTATTATAAATAAATCTTATTTATTTATTTATTTAGGGCTTAGAAACCTCTCATTAAACATACAGTCGGGAGGGGGCAGGGACACAGTGCTTCCCCCCCCAACTGCACTGCAGAGAGCATGATTAACCCTTTCACTCACCAGATGGTGAGGAGAGGGTTCAATGCTGCTGGGTGCTGATTCTCTACCATGCTCCCTGCAGGGAATGCAGTAGCACAGGAGACCCCAGCAGCCAGCAGGATTGCACCCTCTGCTCTTCCAGACTAGGTAGCGCCTCAGCATCTGCCACAGATTCTGTGCAGCAGCTCTCTGTCTTGCAGAGAAGGTTGGGCGGCCATGACTCCTAAAGGCCCTGGATTTGCTTTGGGGAGTGCCTGGTTCTCTCCTCTGAAGAGGATTCCTCCAGCGGAGGATGGCAGGTACAATATATTAAGTGCTATCCAAATCCGTGCAGTTCTGATATGTTCAATCTGACATCTTGATTCAAAATGGCATTCCCATTGTATCCAAACACAGACAAAAACCTCCTCTTCAATCTCAGGAGCATCATATAAATTATATTTACGCAGTTGGTTAAGATCAGGGCAGTTTTGACAGGCTTGGTCCACTCTCTTGATTCAAAATGGCATCCAAAAGCATCTAAACATAGACCTGTCATGAGTTCTGCAGTTTCGACAGGGTCTGGGTTGGGGTGGCAGCGTTTGACAGACAAAGAGAAGGAGGAGGAAGCAGAGGGTGCGAATGAGCTAGGACAACCCTGGAGGGAGGATGAGGATCCAACACCTGACTCTAGATGTTAGGGAAGTGGAGGCAGATTCGCCAGCTCTCTTCCTGCCTTACCTCCAGAGCAGGAAGCTTCACTGGGAACTGAAGAAGTCATTGATCAGTCAGGAGAGGTGGCAGGGGAGGAGGAGGGGAGGTCACTTTTACGTCGCCTTTGTCAGTGCAAGCAACTGCACACACATACTCCGCCGCAGAAGTGCACACCTGCAAGTGCAGTGTTCTCATAGGGGATGAGAGTCACGCAAGTGAATTTGCTGTGCCTTGCTCTTTAAAAGCTTGGTGGGAAGGGGGTGGCAGCTTGGCGGGACATCTTTGTTGCTACCACCCGGTCTTGAACTCCGAACCCTGCTCTTAGACTCTTGAATTGCAAGCCCGCTGCTGAACCTGTGTCATAGGCAGAGCTTGGAAAAGTAACTTTTTTGAACTACAACTCCCATCAGCCCCGGCAAGCATGGCCACTGGATTGGGCTGATGGGAGTTGTAGTTTAAAAAAGTAACTTTTCCAAGCTCTGGACTCATAGGTTGCTTCAATAAAGGTTCTCTCTTTTACTTGAAAGTAAGAGACTTTGCTGTGGTGTTCTGGGACAGTGAGCCAGGACAATACCAGAACCTGCTACTTGATCTCAAGAACCATCATGCAAAATTAGGCTACAATAGCTGAAGAGGTATCCAAACAAGTGCAGTCTGGAATGGTTCAATCTGCCATCTTGATTCAAAATGGTGCCTGACACTATCCAAACAAAGCCCAAAATATAATATAATATAATATAATATAATATAATATAATATAATATAATATAATATAATATAATATAATATAATATAATATAGGGAAAGGGAAAGGGAAAGGGAAAGGGGAAAAAAGACAAAGAGTTGTGTCTAATGAAGTCATCCCCTTAGCACAAGGCCTTCTGCCTGCGCAATAGGACTTACCAAAATTTGTTCTGGAGTTTTCTCCAAACATCCAGAACAAATTTGGTGGGAGAGGTGCATGAGGAGAAGAGAGGAGGAAGAAGTCCCATTCCACAGGCAGAAGTAAGGCGGACTCCTCCTAAATGCTGCATATCTTCATTTAAAGGGGAGACTTCAGCCAAGCTATGACCTTAATTACTATGTGAGCCTTCCTGAGAATACTTATATTGAAGGGCGGCATATAAACAAACGTAATAGGATCCTCAGGTCTCTTACTAAGCTGTAGTACAAATTTGGGCTTCTCTGCTTCATGGCAAAGAGACTGAATAGGAAGATACTTCCTCTACTGGAAGAAGAGGTGTCATCCCTTGGGGCCCTAGGTCGTCCTCATCTACAAAAGTACACATACTTCAAAAACACACGCAGTGGTCATTTCCAGACTGCCACTATGTTCAGGTGTGATACAATCGCAAATTCAGGATGCATAATTAAAGTTGATTTGGAGCTTTTGCACAACAAACCCAGTTCATTCCCCAGCAAAAACTGGACTTTTTGCAATAAGAAAAGTGACAGAAAAATGCATTGAAAGGGGTTTGATAACAGTTGCAACATTGTGTAAACTCCCTGCCAACAAATCAGAATGAATGCTTACTCAATAGCCATCATCATCTAACCTCCCTGTAAAGAGTGTACAAACAAATCAGGATGACTGCCCAATAAAAAGACTGTCTGGAAGTGACCGTATGGTAAGGACTGTGGAGGACAAACTTGTGGGGCTTGTCCTGAGTGCGTTTGCAATGTCACCATCTAACAGGAACCAGAATCACTCACATGACTATCAAGTTACTTTCAGACATTTGTATAAAACAGCTGACAAATATAGTAAATAGATAACAATCCGCATGTCACTTGCTATAACAGTATATATGCCCCTACATGGCAGACAGAACCACATTTTCTCAGCCTCTTCAAATCATGTCTTAGACACTTAATAAAATGCAACGTCCTGATTATTTAACAACAGAAAACTATCACCCACTTCTGGCATATTGCAATGGCTGAAAAACTGACTTACAAATAATGTGCAATGAAAGGACAATTGTCAGCATTGCATTTTTCTGTGCTGTGGGACATAATTGTAGTTTATATTAGACAGCACAGACCCCAAATAGGAATGATGGGGGCATTCATTGGGCTCTGGGATTAGAATGGGAGAGGGACTTGTTGCAAAACTGGAAAATTCTACCTCTCATATTTGGTTTGCAGGAATTATTAATACTGTATATGTTATTTGTGCTTGGCTATATTGAGATGTGTAGTGTTTAAACATATTTTTAAAAATGCAAAAAAGAAAAAAAGAGAAAGAAGAAAATGAAATCTCCCAGCAACAAGCTATGGATGTGCTAGCAGGAAGAAAAATATTTTTCGATTGTTTGCAGTGACTTAGTATACAATACACTGGGTTAAAAAAAATCATCTGGAAAAGCTCTTGGCAGTCATGATGGTCCTTCAAGACAAAGACAAAAACAAAGCAACGCAACAAGCAGCACTTTCTTTAGCCCCAGGCAGCATGGCTAAATAGTCGGGGTAATGGGAGCTGTAGTCCAAAACCTCTGGACAAAACCACCTTGGCTGCCCTTGCTATAACCTCCCCTGGGGCTTAAGCAAGCCAATTCACTTTTCACCCTTCCCATTTTTCTTTTCCAGCTGACATTCAATATTCTGTGGCTCCTGTTGACCACTGAACATGCCTAGTCATCATTAGGAAGGATGGACTTTTTGGGGGAGGGGGCAGTTACCTCAAATGGCTTTCCAAAACATTTTGTGTACTTCTGCCCCTGAAGTTGCTAATATCTCCCCCCATTTATGTCAGCACAGAGAGAGAGAGAGAGAGAGAGAGAGAGATTTAATCTGGTAATTGCTGCAAGGTGCTTAAATCAATAATTCTGTGTTTCTTTTTCTAATTACTGTTTATGTCTCTGTGCATGCACTATACACACACACACACACACACACATGCACTATACACACACACACACACAAAACCTCTATAACTGCCACCTTGGAAACAGCTTCATTTCATTTTTATCAGATGAGCTGATGAAGGCGGAAGCCAAAACATTTTGCCATATAAATAAAATCTCTGTGTTGCTAATCACAATAATGTGTATATTATTTTAGTGATTAACTGAATCCTTAAAGGGATTGAGAGCTAGCGTGTGTGAATTGGCGATCTCTCGCGCACACATACATATATATCAGCCTTTGCCAAGGTGGGAATGATGGGAGCTGATGGGCCAACAACCTCTGGAAGGTACCACCAGATGGCTGATTATTCTTTAAACATCTAATATAAAGAATAAATATTCTTCATTCTTACCCACCTAAGATTCCAGGGCAGATCACAACACACACACACGCACACACATACGCATACACATATGAAATAGTTGAATGCAGACCTCAAAGGACTTTGAAAAGAATGAAGTTTTCAAGTCATACAGAATTCTTCTTCAGGCACAGATTATATAAATCAACAGTAACAGGTGGCGTTGATCCCAAAGTGAGGTTAAGTTAGTGAAGCTGAGCATTTAAAGCAATGTTGAGCATTAAAAAAAGCCACAGCAGCAATGCGAATTGAATTGCAAATGATCTTGACCTACAGTAGAAAACATAGCTATGGAAAGATTGTTTCCATGTCAAATGTTAAGATAGCCTGTGGCTGTAGGGGTGTGAGGAGGGTTTGCGGATCATAAGGTGACAACTTACAAAGTGAGAGGAAGACCTCATCCACCAGTGGAGGTCTCAATTTCTTTTTTGAAAACACACGTGTGCAGAAAGCGGTATCTGTGAAAGGGCCTGGATTATCTTTCCGCAACAGGCAAGCAAGATGCTGAAAGGGAGAAGATAACAGTCAAGGCTGAGATGACATTTCACAGATGAGTTACAGCTGAAGGGATGCTCTCTCCAAAGAGCCAATGAACCAACAGCTGCTTCCTTTGACGTCAGTTTTTGTGCTATTTTGCTGGGAACCTGACCTTCCAGGTTACTGTCGCAAGAGCTGAGAGGGTTGAGGCCACCAGCAGCTCTGCCTTCTCTGCAAAATCAGAATTCTGGGCCAAGGAGGCAATGCTGTCCAGTGGTTAGGCAGCTGTCTTGGGGATTTGATCTTCCCAGGCAATTCCATTATTAATTTGCCCTACTATTGGATCTTAGCTGTTATTACTGCATTACTCCTAGTTTGGTAATGCAAAATTATACCTTCCCCTTCCAATCCAGTATGGGAAATCCATGGTAGGCAATGGCCTATCACATCTGCAGCTCTTGCAAATGCATATTGCCTTCTGAGTTGTGATGCTCATGCAGGCTTCACTGAATTTGTTAAATTCTTCTCTATCTGGAGGTACAAATCGCTTATAACTAGAGCAAGATTAGTCTCAGAATGCCTAGGTCACCTCCAGGCTGTCAATATTGGTTTCTGCAGTTAAAGTGAATTAAGTGCTCTGTTGCCCTAACACAACAAACCACTTAAAAAAAAATGGACTTTTTGCAGTTATGAGATGGAAAAATGCGCTGACACTGTGGTCTGAACAAATGATTAACGAGAAGATGTGTAAAAACTACACAAGCAAATCAGGAGGAATGTTCATTGTCATATAACTTTCGCACAATCAGAACGAATGCTCAATAAAGACCAGACATAGGCTGTGGGCACACCAGCTGCTATAGCAAAGTGTTTCCATTGGCCACACGTGAGGGGGCAATGGGTTGATATGCCAATCAGATGCAGAAAAAATGCATTCAAGCTAATCCCACCAGGACTTAGAGCAAAAAAGGGGGTAGAGTTTGACTAGTGTTGTGTGCCCCCATTTTCAGAAAAGAGAGGTGGAAATGCACTGGAACCGGCACAACAGTAAGTGTATCTCTACCCCTAGTCAACCCTCGGTGTAAGCTTTGCACAAGCAGGCTGAATGGTCAGTAAACGGATTATCTGGAGGAGCCGTGTGATAAATCATTTTGAGCTTGAAACAGTGTCTTGTGTGTTTGTCTACTGTACATTCTATTAATGGGTCAGAGAACACATAATTTAGTCATTTATGAGGCAGTTTCCTGGTAGATCCTTAGAGACACTTTTGAGAATCTTCCTTGAGGGCTTTAATAAATCCATTATCAAACAGGTGGCAATATGTCTGAACGCTGTAATATCTCTTAGACCTGCTAAGATTGTTAGCTGCTAACTCATCACCTTTGTTTCTTTGAGGCTGTGATTTTGTACTTTCTATAATGGTTGGTTTACCATAATAAATACAGCACAGTATTTGATTGATTGATGGTCATCTGGTGGAGCTGCTAACATAGACTGCAAATGTACTAATACCAGATCAAATTTTCTGAGCATTGGTCCTTATGTAGCTCAGTAGTAGAGCCTCTGCTTTGCATGCAGAAGGTCCCAGGTTCAAATCCCTGGCATCTCCAGGTAGGGCTGGGAAAGACCCCTGCCTGAAACCCTGGAGAGCTGCTGCCAATCAGTGTAGACAATACTGAGCTAGATGAACCCGTGGTCTGACTCAGTATAAGGCAGCTTCCCATGTAGTCAAAATGCCACCATCAGCACAGAACAGGGAGATATCTGAAGGCTTGGAGGAACTTCCACATTTGCAAAACTACATGTATCCAGTTTTGGGAACCCTCAAAACAGCTCAGTGAAGACTGATCATGCTCAAGGGCCACATAACATTAACTGATTGCTGGGAGAGGGGAACTGAAAACCAGAAGGGAGGGGGAATGGAACAAAGCAGCTGGAATCCTGAGCAAGGAGCTCTCCACACTGCAACATTTTGTTCCAGGTCCCACATGTATGTCACATTATCAGCATATTTGGAATGTGAAATATTTCTCTCCCCCCTCCTGATCAAACAGCTCCAGAAAATCAGAGAGAGTGGCATTTTGTCTACCCAGGGGCAGGAGATATTTCATCATTCCAAATATGGAGATAATATAACATCAAAGGGTTGGAACACCTGCAGGAAGTGCAGCCAGCTGCAAGGATGTATTGGTGAGCCTCCCACTGCTACAAGCAACCATGGGAGACAAAAAACCCTCAGGCACCTTGTAAGCAAGTGGCTGGGCAAGCAGAAAGAGCAGGAGGGATGGAGGAGATGGCAAAGGTCAGATACGAAGACTCCATAGGCCCAAACTGCCCCACCAGCCAACAATTCCTCAGTCCTCAGTAGAGGCTAGTCCATCATTGGGATGGGTGAGAAATCTGATTCAGTTTACATTTCAAGCCAAATCTACCGAATTCACACTTTCCGAAACAATACGCGAATCAAAACATAGCATCCTTCAAAATTTGCCCTTATCTGAAATTTGTAAAGCAGTTTGTCATGCAATGTTTACAAAAATGTGTATGTTATGGGAAAATATGCATCAAAAGGAATATAGGAATGAAAATAGCATACAAAATGCATTATATGATGAGAAATTCCTTGCAAAAAATGTGTACAGTATTCAAAACTGCCTTCAAAAATGTGTTTATTTAAGAAAAATTCACACTAAAATACTGGAGAGGTTTCATGAGGATTTTTTTAAAAATTCAAATTGTTGCCGAAATGTGGAGAACTGAATTGAAGATTGAAAAAATGAGAAACTGAGAGAACCAACATTAACAGATCTCTCCATCCCTAGTCCATCAGGATGAATGGGGCAGTCTCCCACCAACCTCAGTGTGTCCTCATCCAGCCTCTGCCTGCTTTCCTTCTTACTTACACAACCAGTCCAGAGAGTGGCCTTGGCTGTCAGCCTCCTCTTCCTCCTCTTTAGACTCACCTTTGCCCTTGTAGAACTCAGGAGTGAGGAGGATGCACTTTGCCCATCATCAACTCCAGCTCTATCTTCTGTTGGTCTCCATGTTTTCTGCCCCACCACTCCCAGAAGGCACCAGCTGCCACTGCCCCTCCTGCTTTACCTTGCCCACTTGTATGAAACACAGCTGAACTTTTCTTGTGCCAAAAATCTGTTTATACAAGTAGGACCTGCAGTGAAATTTTATTTCATTCATTCGTTCATATACCACCTTTCCTCCAAGTAGTGTACATGGTTCTTCCCTCTCCATTTTATCCGTGCAACAATCCTGTGAGGTAGGTTAGGCTGAGAGACAGTGACTGGCTTAACATCACCCAGTGAGCTTCTTGATATTGCTGAGGATCCCCACCCCCACCAGTTCAGGGTCAGGGGAGGTTTGTGCCTTCATCCCTAATTCTTTCTCACTCCCTATGCTTATTATAGGCCGATATGGCCTTGACAACCTTGTGATCTACCAACTGTTCCCCCCCCTTTTCTTTTTATTCAGCTGACACTTCAACAGGTCAAAAATCTATCAATCCCAAAAGCTTGCCAGCACTGGACAGTCAATTAAAAAAACCCAACAGAATTTAAAAGTTATCTTCAAATTTACAAACATAAACGCTTCTGCAAGTAAAAGAGTGCCTGGAGTACAGAAGATGGTTGTCAGCTAACATTTACTCAGAGTAGACCTATTAAAATTAATGGACTTAAGTTAGCCATAGCCATTCATTTCAGTGGGTCTACTCTTGCTAAAATTTACCTGACTACAACCCATAGAAACCACTACCTTATTTTGGGATGACCCCACGTTGCTCCCAAACTGATAGTCAGTCAACCTCCAGGTTCACTATTTATTTATTTATTAGATTTATTAGTTGCCCATCTGCCTGGTTGTCCAGCCACTCTGGGCGACGTACAGAATAAAAACATATAATTATATTAGAACATTAAAAAACTCAACAACAATAATAAAATCTAACCCACCCCAAATGCCTGTTTGAAGAGCCAGGTCTTCAAGGCCCGGCGGAAGCTCATCACAGAGTGAGCATGGCGGAGATAGTTTGGGAGGGAATTCCACAGGGTGGGGGCCACAATGGAAAAGGCCCTACAAAAGTGATTAATCCTACCTTTTCTCTAAAAAATTTCAGGGTGGCACCCCCTCTGTTTTATACTCAACCAACTTTGTGAGGTGAGCCAGGCTGAGAAATGATGACTGGTGCAAGTTCACTCAAGAAGCAGAGCAATCTCCCTCCGCCTTTGAGATCCTCTACCTGATTTGAACTGATTTCACCAAGCCAGAAGATAAATTGAGCAAGCTTTTTTAAGGCCCCATCTGCAATGTACATTTAAAGCAGTAGCATACCACCATAAACAGACATGGCTTCCCCCAAAGAATCCTGGGAAATGTAGTTTGTTAAGGGTGCTGAGAGTTGTTCCCCTCACAGAGCTACAATTCATAGAGTGGTTTAACAATCAATCGCCCTCCCCAGGGAATTCTGGGAATTGTCGCTCTGGGAGGGGAATAGGAGTCTCCTAACAAAGCTTGGCACCCTTCACAAACTACAGTAGGACTGTGTATGTTTTTTGTCTTCACTTATGCTCTACTTGCATATTGGCAAAAAACCAACTATTTAAAAAAATATACCATAAGCTTCTAGTACAAATGAGCATCAAATTTGGATGACTACAACAACAAACAGGGTGCCTTAGAGGGAGCGGGTTTTTTTTTTCAGATGTATAGTGAGATTTATACAAGGTGATATGAATCAAATTGGGAACCCCTGACCTATTTTGTGATGCCTCAGTGATGCAGACACCAAAAAAATAATAAAAAAAAATGCAGTGTCTACTAAAAGTAAAAGTAATGTCTCCAAGCTTACTTCTATAAGGCAGAAGCAGAGAATTATTTTCAGCCTAAGGGTTAGATTCCCATCTGGACAACTTTCTGAGGGTCACATGAGAGTGCTGAGTGGAGCAACTAATATAATTTTTACCTTTGTAGAGAAGGCTAGTTTCTACAGACACTCACACAATCCTATCTATCCTCTACTGAGACATATAAGAGCCATTACCAGAGTTCAAAGACACATTCCTGCCAGTCAAAAACACTCATGGTGGCCTGGAGAGAATTTTGAGAGGTTGACATTCTGCTCCTGGGCTTGAGGTTTTCCACCCCTGAAATAAGGAATATTGCTAAGTTGGAATGATGGGGGAAGGGAGAGCAGGTCAAGGAGAGGAAATGTAGAAAGTGATTCCTTTTTAGTTCTTCATCCCTAAATCAACTAGAGGTGGCCAGCCCAAACCTGCCTAGGCTTATTTGTCTGTAATTTGACAGGCTTTATCCATTCTGGAGGGGCAACTATGCCTGCAAATTTCATCTACTTCTGCCAAAAGCCAAAAACAGGTATAGCTGTTTTTTAAAAACAATTCCTGTGAGCAAAATTGGGAAGCCTGCAAGTTCCTTGGATTGATGCAGGCTATTTTCTGAAACACTGACTCGGGGTCTCTACCAAATCTTGGGATCGGTGAACACCCTGTCCAGTGCTCTGTCCTCCATAGGAAGTCAAACCCGGGCAGCACTGCTCCTACAGCTTTTCACCATTCAGGGAAGCAGGGAGTTTATAACAGTATATATACTTAGTGACTGTCAGGGTCTGTCCTGCCTGAACTCAAAGAACTCACACTCAGACCCAGCTGTAGTTTTTTCTTTATTTGAAGAAAGAGAAAGTTTCAGTTCAGTGCACTTCATGAATCTACCTACGACTTATTCAGAACTCAGCATCCCTCTCTAGCTAACTAGGCATAAGTTGGCAGCAATAAGACGTTGACTCAGCAAGTGACCCTTCCCCCACACCCAGCTTATTTACGGCTGGGCAGGCTCCCTGCTTGCATGTACCCCACGTCACAGTTGGGTGATCATGCACACAAGCTCAGACTCCTCCTGAGCTGGGATTGTTGAATCTGCCACTGCATTCACCTCCTGGACCGGGGCGAAGGCAGGGCTTCAGTCTCCGTCCTGCCCTCTCCTTCTGTGGGGGGAGGGCTGTCCACTAGTGGTGCAGGCACTGGCAGAGATGCTGTGTCAGGCAGAGGAGTGACAGGCGGGTCTGGTGGTCTCCCCAGAGGGGTGTCTGGGTGCTGGAGGTGACCTGTCAATGTCAGGGGGCCTCTTCAGTGTCCCTCTGCTCACTGGGGCCTTCCCTCACTGGAACGTTCCAGTTCCAGTCCTTCTCGCTTCCCTCCTGCTCGCTGGTCCACCCCCTGCTAGAATGGCTTTCTTCTGTTCTATGCATCTTCCTCAGTAACCCTCCACCCCATTTTGTTTTTTCATTCATAATATATGAATGAAATCAAGAGGGATGGAGAAGACAGCCATGCTGGGACCATCTGTGATGAGAGAGTGGACAGGCTTGTGGTTTCATAATCTGATGTCACACTCACATGGTTGCATCAAGCCCAGTCATTTAATACATCATTACTCAGTCTCTGAAATTGCTTGCCTTTGCCCCCCCTCTTTTCATGTGACCTCCTCTTTGACTCATGTTGTTACTCATTGTTCAACAAACTTTCAATGTTTGTCAATAAGAAAGATATCTCTTGTGTGTAAGAAATGGAGTTGTTACATTACAAGCAGTACAAAAATATGTGATGGTGTGTGTCGTGATGATCTGTGTGACATCATTGTTGGTACATATGGTGGAGACTCTACTGGAATGGCAAATGGTTTAAGATGGGATTCTTAACTGAAGACTAGATAGGGGCTGTCACTTGAACCAAGAAACGTTTGGCCTGATCAAGCCAGGGAGATACAGGCGCAGAAGCTGCTTCTCTGTGCAGCTGGATCAAGGAAATACAAACATCTTTGGGCATCTGTACTGCAATGCTCATTGATATGTGAGACATCCAATGCATCCCCATTTGCCCAGCAAAGTGTGGATGAGGGTGTGACCTGAAAGGTCAATGCTGTGCTTGGCAGATGAGGGCTTCCTGAAGATACCATCTTATCAGGAGGTCTGTTTCGTACAACATAGGAAGCAGGCCTTTAGTGCTGTGGCACTGACACCACCCCTTGCATATTAGACAGAAGCCATCTTTTCGGCACCTACTGAAGACATTCCTCTTTCCACAAGCCTTTTAAGTAGACACTTTTATCTCAGTCTGCATCTGTATTGGAATTGTTTTTAAGATGTTTTTGTTGTGTTGTTGTTGCTGCCACCCAGGGCTCCTTCGGGGAGGAAGGGCGGGATATACATTTAATTCGTCGTCGTCGTCATCTCATGACAGGAGTCTTTCCCAACCTACCTAGAGATGGCAGGGGTTTAACCTGGGACCTTCAACATGCAAAAGGTGTGCTTTGCCACTGAGCGACAGCCCTTCCTCAACTATTAGGAATGCGGGAACCTGCTTTATATACCAAGCAGCTCATTGCTCTATCTTGTGCAACTTGTCTGAAAATAGGGCAAGGCCATAACACAATGACAGAGCATGTGCTTGGCATGGAGAAGGCCCCAGGTTTAATCCTTGGTATCTCCAGGTAGGACTGGGAATATCCCCTGTCTGAAATGTGGAGAGCCACTGTCTGTCAATGTAGCCAGTACTGAGCTAGATGGACCAATGGTCTGACTCAGTATAAGGCAGCTTCCTATGATCCTATGACTGGAAGCGGACCGTGTGTGTGTGTGTGTGAGTGAGTGAGTGTGTGTGTGTGTGTGAGAGTGTGTGTGTGTGTGTGAGAGAGAGAGAGAGAGTGTGTGTGTGTGAGAGAGAGAGAGTGTGTGTGTGTGTGTGAGTGTGTGTGTGTGTGTGAGAGAGAGAGAGAGAGAGAGAGAGAAAGAAAGAAAGAAAGAAAGAAAGAAAGAAAGAAAGAAAGAAAGAAAGAAAGAAAGAAAGAAAGAAACGTAAGTGGCCACTCTACTACCTTGTTCAGATTGCAGGGAATACGGGGAATGCTATTTCCCAGAACCCAAGAAAGGAGAGAGGCTATGCTTAATTTGGGGGAAAGGTTGTATCCCACTAAGTTCCGCTCAGGGTAGACCCACTAAAATTAATGAACCTAAGTTAGTCAAATCTGTTAACTCCAATGGGTCTACTCTGAGTAGGATTAGCACTGGCTACAACCCATAGAACTCTATGTACTTTTGATGTAGGATCTCTTGCATGTAAAAGGAACAAAGGAATTTGCCTTGTTATCAAGTGAGACTATTGGTCCATCTAGCTCAATACTGTCCACTCTCTGACTGGTAGCACTCACCACCACCACCCCAGGATCTCAGGCAGAGGACCTTTTCCATCACCTGATCCTTTTTAAACTAGAGTCTCCAGAGACTGAACAAGGGATCTTCTCCAAGCAAAGCAGATGCTCTGCCACTGAACTATGGCATTCTTTCCCTGCACCTTTCTGGAACTCTGAATGAACTTCTCCTGAATGAAACATACCTGCTCTCTCCCTGGGCTGTACTTGAAAGCACACAACCCATCTCTCAAAGCACCAAGGACATTCCTATCAAAAGAACCAAACCTCCTTTTCTTTCACCGCAGATAACTTTCTGCTAAACAGTTAAGGGAGCCATAAAAAGAAGTGAGCTAGCGCACTTGCCTGGGCTGAGGAGGAGAAAATGTTTTTAACAAGCAGATAATAAAGTAACCATTTCATCTGCCTGTTGCACAAGCACATCACAGTTCTTTTACTGCAAAAGCCACAACGCTGGACTCAGCCTTCTGGAAGAGGACAAATAGAATGTACAGTCCTTACAATGTGCTCCAAATTGCCCAGAAGTGGAAAGATGCAAATATCTCTCAAGCAAGCCTACATATACTGCCCCTATTTAATCAGCACAATGCATTTAAAGTGCCATTATGCCACCTTGAACTGTCATGGCTTCCCCCAAAGAATCTTGGGAAGTGTAGTTTGTGAAGGGTGCGGAGAGTTGTTAGGAGACTACCCCCTTCCCCATGCAGGTCTACAGATCCCAGAGTGGTTACAATCAATCCCTCTTCCCAGGGGACTCATAAATTTGTTTATTACATTAATAGCTCACCCTTCCTCTCAAAAGGAGCCTAGGTCAGCAGCTCTGGGTATTGTAGTTCTGTTAGGGGAAGAGGAGTCTCCTAACAAGTCTCAGCACCCTTAACAAACTACAGTTCCCAGGATTCAGCGGAAGCTGCGACTGTTTCAAGTGGTATCGTAGTGCTTTAAATGCATGGCGCAGATATGGCTTCACAAAGGTAGTCTTATTTTCTGGCACCTCTCCAAACTAGGTGGATGGACATTAAAATGGCTAGCTTCACGTAGACACTAAAATGGTTCGAAGTGGCAGTAGATGAGTAGGGAAAAAAACAATCTTTGAGTCGTGGTGGATAGCTCAATGAAAGTGTATGGCAGCTATGAGAATGGCAAAATCCATACTAGGGATCATTAGGAAAGGAACTGAAAATGAAATTGCCAATATCATCATGCCATGATACAAATTATTGTATAACCACACTTGGCTTATTATGTTCGTTTTGGATGTCTCATCTCAAAAAGGATATTGTATAGCTAGAAAAGGTTCAGAAAAGGACAACCAAAATGGACAATGGGATAGAGCAACTCTCCTGTGAGGAAAGGTTGCAGGATTTGTGGGTTTGTTTGTTAATAAAAAAGCTGAGTAGGAAAGAACATAGCAGAGGTGTATAAAATAATACATGGTGCGCAGAAAGTGGATAAAGAGACATTTTCCTCCCTCTCTCATGATGATAGAACCCGGGGTCATCCAATGACGTAGAATGGTGGAAGGTCAGGAGAGACAGAAGGATTTCTTTACACACAGCATGTAGTTAAAATACAAAATTCACTCGCACAAGATGTAGTGATAGCCACCAATGTGGTTGGCTTCAAAAGAGGATTTGACAAATTCATGGAGTATAAGAGCTCATCCATACTTAACTGCAAAATCAGTGTTTTCCATATTCAGTTGGTGGCCTCAAGGTCTATAGATGCCCTGTTTGTGGTCAGATTATTGTGAAAACGCGATTTTCAAGCATCCATACATGTGGGGTTTTTTTCATGGTTGTTGTCTAAATTGCTTTAGCATTGGCCACTCCCCTAAATCCACCCCTCTTCGGTGATTCGTCCATAATGGTTGTTTGCTTTTTGCACACTTTCTCGGAAGAGCTCAGAAACTTATATCTTTTTTAAGAGTTCCCACACATGTGCAGGTTTGTGGATGTGCTATTGGGTGGGAAAGAGACAAGGGATTTGGCATATGATGGAGAAATACCCATGGACTGCCTATTGTGGGAAAGTCAGCGCCATTGCATCAGAGTGCATGGAAGTTAATGTGAGTGATTATTAGTTTAGGAAAGCATATCAGTTTTTCGGTGGTATTTCTAATGCGGATTTGTGTAATAGCCTGCAATGTCATATGGACAATGATGAATTAATGAAGTCACGAAGCAATAACACTGCAAATTATACAGTCATATGGACTGACCCTTCATCTATTAATGGCTACTAGCCACAATGGCTATGGTCTTGATCCACAGTCGGAGGCAGTATGCTGCTGAATACCATTTACTGGGAATGCCAAGTGGGGAGAGTGCAGGTGCACTCAGGTCCTCCTTGGAGGCTTCCCATATAAGCATCTGACTGGCCACTGTGAGAATAGGATGCCGGACTTGATGGGACTTTGGCCTGACACAGCAAGGCGCTTCTCATGTTCCTAAATGTGAAATATTGGGCAATTATGAGTTTTGTTGGTCTAAAAGAAAAAGAAACCTTGCAAGAGCCATAGATTGAGCACATCTGTTTAAATAAAGAAAACACATGGGAGATTTCCCAGGTCCCACCAAGTCAGAGGTCTTTCACCGACAAGGACATTTCCCATTTCTTCAAACCCAGCAAAGAAACACAGAGGAACACATGAGATTCCCCAGTTGGACTGGTCAGGGTCACTTGTCTTGACTGAGGAGGAAGGAGGCCAAGGCTGAGGTGCTTTAAAAATGCTGAGTGATAGCTCCCTGCTCTGCAACCCCTCAGTGCCACAGTGAAGGCTGATAAACCTTGCTGTGGTGATGGTGGGGGAGAAAGGATGCAAAAAGAGTCCCCTATCTCTCAGCCTTTTTAAAGCACCTTGGTCTTGGCCTCCTCCTCCTCAGTCAAGACAACTGAGCTTGAATCCTGAAAAGACGGGGGCCTTGTGAGTGAGGGGTTCCCATGTCTGTGAGATCGGTCAATTGCTTGCCCTGGATGGGGTTGCACTTCCTTTGAAGAAACAGGTATGCAGTTTGGGGGTACTCCTCAATCCAGTCACTAGAGGCTCAAGTGAGCTCTGGGGCCAGAAGTGCTTTCTGCCAGCTTCGGCTGATGCCAACTGCAACCGTTCCTGCACCATGATAGCCTGACCACAGGGGTCCATGCACTGGTAACCTCAAGACCCAATTACTGTAGGGCACTTTATGTGGGGATGCCCTTGTATCTGGTCCGGAAGCAGCAACTAGTGCAGAATGCAGCAGCCTCGCTGCTTACAGGAGCAGATTACTGGCAACATGTTAGCGGGCTTCCTGGCTGAAAGAGCTGCACTGGTTGCCAGTTGGCAACCGGGCCAGATTCAAGGTACTTGTGCTAATTCACAAAGCCTTACACAACTTGGGCCCAGAGTACAAGTTAAGGGGCACCTGACTCCCTAGGGTCCATGTCCATTACCAAGATCTTCTGATGGGGCACTTTTGGTCCTGAGGTTTGGTTGGCCTCCACCAGGGACAGAGCCTTCAGGGTGGCAGTCCCTGCCCTGTGGAACTCCCTACCAACAGAGGTTCAGCAGGAACCATCCCTGCTTCCTTTAAGACGTCTCTTGTAAACCAAACTTTTTAGACAGGCCTTTTAACATGAAATTTGTTTTTCTTCCAACCAATGCAGTGATGTTTGTTGATGCTTTTATTAATTGTTTTAATGAGGCTTTATTGATTTTTAATTGTATCATGTCTTTGTATGTTGTAAGCCACGCTGATGTATTTTTATGAAAAGTATGGTTTATAAAAACTGTAATAATAAATAAATAATACATTTTCCTCTGTGCTTCTTTGCTGGATTTGAAGGTTATTTGGGCAGCAGAAACAGGAAAGGTCCTTTTAGGTGAAACACCTCTGACTTGGTGGGACCTTGGAACGGTTAAGTGACTCTACCCTCATAAGATCTCCCTCATGTGCTTTTGCTATTTAAACAGGTATGTCCCACCTAGTTACAGAGTAGTGTTAAGGACACACCAGATATGACATTATTTAACCCTGCTGTGCTTTTTTTTTTTTAAAAAAAGGCAGCATGAGGAGTAGATAAGCCAGATTGTGATCATGTCATCAGGGGGACTCTCCCTATGTCTAGTTTTCACCATAGCGGGAAATTTCCTTCTGATTTAAACCTCCACTTCCTCCTTCACCATGATGCCAATCTCTAAATTACAGTTTTGAATTTCAGAATAAGATCAAACCTTTTGATTTCTACAGGGTCAAATTAGATGTGACAAGGAAGAAGCAGATGATATCTAAAAGGGGTGGTCAGGCATGATTATGGTGGTCAGTCCCTTCAGTTCAAGGAACACCAAGGTGGCTAGGCTAATAGCACACTCCAATCCATGTCTACACCCTTACTCCCTTGTAAGTGTGTACAGCAGCAGCGCTAGGAAACCTGTGACCCTCCAGATGTTGTTAGACTCCACTCCCATCACCCCCAGCCAGAATGCCCAATGCCCAGGGATGACGGGAGTTGTAGTCCACCAACATCTGGAGGTCCAAAGGTTTCCCAGCTCTGCTGTACAGGACTGCAGCCTACAAAATAAGAACAAAGTCAGTCCAAGAGGGAATTCTGCAATGAAACAACCAAAAAAGTGTTTTTAAAATGGATTATCAGTGGCAGAAGGTTCAGAACTTGGGATGAATGGGGGAATTTTATTCATTTTGCAGCCAGTGGTAATTCTCACCTGGACAGTTTGCAGCCCAATGATTTTCATTTCTTCTGTTAAGGATGACTTCGTGGCACAGTTTTACTTCACCCATCTATCATCTTGGAGTGATCTGAATATGATGTACATCTGTTTATCTTGGAAACGTCATGAATGTCCCTGATTTTCTGAATTCCTTTATTAACAGTGTAAATCCTCCGAACTTGCTTTGTTTCTAGGTCCATCTAGCTCAGTAATGTTCCCACTGCCTTGCAGCAGCTCCCCAGTCTTCCTTCTACATACCAACCGTCCTTCTTAGCTTTGACAAAAGAGGACCAACAGAGGGGTGGGTCATTCGTAGGAATGGAAGAATCTGTCAAATTCAGTTCTCTCCATTATTCATTGTTCCAATCTTAACTTCAGTTCTCCACATACACTTTTTTTAAAAAACTCATGAAAATTCATCAGCATTTTACTGCAAATTACTCCTGAAATACAATTTTTGTATACAGTTTTGAGTAAAGTACACCCCTTGGCAAGCAATTTTCCTCAATGTAATACATTTGTATGCTATTTCCACAAATGTATGCATTTTTATGCACCTTTCCCCTAGTATATGCAATTAATTTTTACACATTGGTTGAAGAAATGCACCGCAGAATTCAGATATGTGTGAATTTCAAAGCATAATTGTTTTGCAATGCATAATAGTTTGAAAAATGTGGATTACATAATTTCTCATCAAAATATGGTGGTGACAAAAGAGAGGGCCTTTTCATTTGTGACTCCCCCTCTGCGGAATGCTTTCCTCCGCGAGGTCCACCTGGCACCTTCATTTTCTTTATTAAATTTATATCCCACTCTTCCTCCCAGAAGGACCCCAGAGAGGCAAACAAGCGATATAACACTGAAAACATATTTAAAACATCTTAAAAACAAAAGATGCATCACTGAACGCTGAAGTCAGGATCATTCAGACCATGGTATTTCCGATCTCGATGGATGGATGTGAAAGTTGGACAGTGAAAAAAGCGGATAAGAGAAAAATCAACTCATCTGAAATGTGGTGTCGGAGGAGAGCTTTGCACATACCATGGACTGCAAAAAAGTTAAATAATTGAATGTCAAAACAAATTAAACCAGAACTGTCAGTAGAAGCTAAAATGATGAAACTGAGGTTATCATACTTTGGACACATCATGAGAAGACATGATTCACTAAAAAAGACAATAATGCTGGGAAAAACAGAAGGGAGTAGAAAAAGAGGAAGGCCAAACAAGAGATGGATTGATTCCATAAAGGAAGCCACAGACCTGAACTTCCAAGATCTGAACAGGATGGTTCATGACAGATGCTGTTGGAGGTCACTGATTCATAGGGTCACCATGAGTCGTAATCAACTTGAAGGCACAACAACAACAAAACATATTTAAAACAAAACTTTATTGACATCTTTTCCACACCAGGTGGAGACATATATTTTCCCCAAGCTTCCTGTGGCTGTTGTGGGGGGTTGCTTTGTTTTTATGGTATTATGTACTTATGTTTATGTTTTTAATGTGTTGTAAGTTGCTTGGCCTCCTCTATGGATGCACACCTTAACGTGGTGAGGGGGTTTGAGAGTGTCGAAGAAGCTGAGAGCAATGCCATCAGGAGTCTAGACCAAGAGGCTAGACTCCTGGCAGGGACACCCAAGGTGGAATGGTCAAAACTGAAACACCAGACTAAGATGCAGCCAAACTCAGAGGAAGGCAATGGTAAACCACCTCTGAATATCTCTTACCACGAAAACCCTATGAACAGAGTATCCAAAATGCAACATGAGATAGTGCTGGAAGATGAGATCCCCAGGTCAGAAGGCACTCACCGAGCTACTGGGGAAGAACAAAGGACAAGTACAAGTAGCGCTGTGACTAATGACGCAGCTGGGTCAAAGCCAAAAGGAAACCCAGAGGCTGATGTGCACAGATGCGAAAGGAGAGTCTGGAGGTGGACGACGCACACAATAGGAACATGGAATGTGAGAAGCATGAACCAGGGAAAGTTACAAATTATCAAGCAAGAAATGGAACGCATCAACATTACAATACTTGGTGTGAGCGAACTAAAATGGATGGGAATGGGACATTTTCAATCAGGCAACTACAAAATATTTTATGCAGGAAATGAGAAATTAAGAAGAAATGGGGTTGCTTTAATAGTGAGAAGTGATGTAGCAAAAGCGATTAGGAGCTACAACGCAAGGTCTGAGCGAGTGATATCAATGAGATTAAACGGGAAACCTATCAGCATAACCATCATCCAAGTCTATGCTCTGACAGCAAACGCAGAAGAAGAGGAATTGGAGAGATTTTACGCAAAAGTACAGGAAGAAATTGATCACACACCAAAACAAGATGTGCTGATAATCATGGGGGATTGGAATGCAAAAGCAGGGAACAGAGAAGAATTAGGAACTGTGGGGAAATGGGGCCTATGAGACAGAAACAAAGCAGGAGAAAGACTTATTGAATTCTGTGAAGTCAATAATTTGTTTCTTGCGAACACATTTTTTGAACATCCGAAAAGACGACTGTACACGTGGACATCACCAAATGGTCAATATAGGAATCAAATTGATTATATAATTGGTAGCAGAAGATGGAGAAGTTCCATACTTTCTGCAAAAACAAGACCAGGAGCAGACTGTGGTACAGATCATGAACTGGTCGTATCGAAAATCAGAGTAAAGCTAAAGAAGAAGAACAAAGCACTCATAATGCCAAAATGCAATTTAAATAACATCCCAGAAGCATATAAAGATCAAATAAGGAACAGGTTTGAGGCTTTAAACTTAGTTGACAGAGAACCAGAAGAACTATGGAATGAAGTCAGAGACATTATCAGGGACGAATGCAAAAAGACAATAACTCTAGTTAAAAAGAGACAAAGACCCCAATGGATGACTGAAGAAACTCTTCAAATTGTTAAAGAGAGAAGGAAAGCAAAAGCAAAAGGAGATAGAAACACAGTTAGAACCCTAAATGCAACAGTACAGCGACTACTACGTAGGGACAAAGAGAACTATTACAATAGTTACTGTATAGAAATAGAAGAGGACAACAAAAAGGGTAGAACAAGAGCCCTGTTCCAAAAGATCAGAGAAATGAAAGGGAAATTTAAAGCAAGAGTAGGGATGTTGAATAACCACAGGGGAACACACTGACTTACCGAGATGAAATAAAAGGAAGATGGAAGCAATACACTGAAGAACCCTTTAAAGAGATGCAACGATGACAGATTTATTCACGGAGGAACTGTATGATGAAGAACCAGAAATTTTAGAATGTGAGGTGAAAGCTGCTCAAAATACTTGGAAGAAACAAATCACCAGGAATAGATGGCATACCAATAGAGTTGCTACAAGCTACTGAGACTGAATCAGTCCAAATTTTGACTAAAATCTGACAAGAAATATGGAAAACTAAACAATGGCCCACAGACTGGAAGCGTTCCATATACATCCCAATTCCAAAGAAAGGGGATCCCAGGGAATGCAGTAATTATCGAACTATTGCCTTAATATCCCATGCAAGTAAAGCAATGCTCAAGATTCTACAACAAAGGCTCTTGCCATATATGGAGCGAGAAATGCCAGACGTCCAAGCTGGGTTTAGAAAGGGAACAGGTACCAGAGATCATATCACAAACATACATTGGATAATGGAACGGACCAAGGAATTTCAGAAGAAAATCACCCTGTGCTTTATAGATTACAGCAAAGCCTTTGACTGTGTAGATCATGAAAAACTATGGAATGCTTTAAAAGAAATGGGGGTGCCACAGCATCTGATTGTCCTGATGCGCAACCTATACTGTGGACAAGAGGCTACTGTAAGGACAGAATATGGAGAAACCGATTGGTTCCCTATCGGAAAGGGTGTGAGACGGGTGTATTTTATCACCCTATTTATTTAATCTGTACGCAGAACATATCATACGGAAAGCAGGATTGCAACAAGATGAAGGAGGTATGAAAATTGGAGGGAGAAATATCAATAATTTAAGATATGCAGACGATACCATACTATTAGCAGAAACCAGTAATGATTTGAAACGAATGCTGATGAAAGTTAAAGAGGAAAGCACAAAAGCAGGCCTACAGCTGAACGTCAAAAAGATTAAAGTAATGACAACAGAATATTTACGCAACTTCACAGTTGATAATGTCAAGGATTATCAATACCTTGGCAGAATCATTAACCAAAATGGAGACAACAGTCAAGAAATCAGAAGAAGGCTAGGACTGGGGAGGGCAGCTGGGAGAGAACTAGAAAAGGTCCTCAAATGTAAAGATGTATCACTGAACACTAAAGTCAGGATCATTCAGACCATGGTATTTCCGATCTCTATGTATGGATGTGAAAGTTGGACAGTGAAAAAAGCAGATAAGAGAAAAAATCAACTCATTCGAAATGTGGTGTTGGAGGAGAACTTAGCAGATACCATGGACTGCAAAAAAGACAAATAATTGGGTGTTAGAACAAATTAAACCAGAACTATCGCTAGAAGCTAAAATGATGAAACTGAGGTTATCATACTTTGGACACATAATGAGAAGACATGATTCATCAGAAAAGATAATAATGCTTGGAAAAACAGAAGGAAGTAGAAAAAGAGGAAGGCCAAACAAGAGATGGATTGATTCCATAAAGGAAGTCACAGACCTGAACTTACAAGATCTGAACAGGGTGGTTCATGACAGATGCTGTTGGAGGTCACTGATTCATAGGGTCACCATAAGTCGTAGTCGACTTGGAGGCACATAACAACAACAACAACAAGAAGTTGCTTGGACACCTTTGGGTAACAAGCTACTAGCAAGTCTAAATCATCATCATCATTTGCAAACAAAATTAAATTTCTGTCCAGTCCCTCTTTATTACAATCAAACATATGAATACCATTGCTAAATGTTTCCAAAGCCCCTGTGTGCACTTTCCATCCACTTTCCAGTGTGGCAAGCTGGCCCGTGGTGGCCATAAATCTCAGCCTAATGGACAGCTTGGCCTTGGCTGCAGAACTGCCCGTCAGCAGGAAGAACTTGACGCAAAAATCGGGAAATCCATATGAGCAACCACAACGGCGGCCCATGTGAGGCATCACTCTTTTTTGTGTAAACACAGAATGGGCAGCTGCCAGCTTTCCCTCCCAGGCCACTTTGTCCTCCCTGTTATCACAGCCTCCTCGCTATTGGTTTTCAGGTGTCTCTTACAGACCCTTTGATGTCAACAGGCCAATGCAGATGCCAGGGCAGGCCAATGTGTTGTAGGTCCCTTGGAGACCTTCAGGTAACCAGCGACTAATGTTCATAAGATCATAAGAAGAGCCCTACTGGATCAGACCAGTCCAGCATCCTGTCTTCACAGTCAGAAGCGTAGTAGCAGATTCAGAAGTGCAGGGTCCCTTCATGACAGTTATAACCGCCATCTCCCTTTTTTTGCGGCGGGGTTCAGAATGAGATCCTTGTTAATGGCTTCTCCCACAACAACAAACATCCCTAGTAGCCAAAAAGCATGAAAGGGGAAAGTGTTAGCTCCTGAGAAAAGTCCTTTCTGTGGCTGACTCACCTCTTTGGTTTCAATCAGCAGGAAAGGACAAGGGAGGATGTTAGAATACTCTTCTCAGTGGCTAGCACACTCCCCTTTTGTGTTAATTGGCTCGTAGGATGATGGAGTCATAGGGACCCTGCTGGGACCCTGCTCTCAAATAAGTAAGGGGTCTTAGACCCCTCAAGACCCTGGACCACTACACCCCTGCTCACAGTAGCCAACCAGATGACCTAATGGGAAGCCCACAAGGAGGACATAAGCACAACAGCACTCTCCCCTCCTGCAGTTTCCAGCAACTGGTATTCAGAAGCATTAGCCAGTCATTTTCATGATTATTTTGTACTGTTTTTATGGTGTTTTACACTTTATTGTGCTTATGTATATATTGTTGTGCACCACATCAATATTTTATGTGAGTTGGTGGTATAGAACTATTTTTCTATATAAAATGAAAAATAAAAGCCCTCTTCAGGGCATTCTGATCAAGGGCTACCTTAACACACGAGGGGCGGGGGCTGAGGGGAGGAGTACACTGACTCTGCACCCCTTCCCCATTGCTGATCTGTTGCCGTATATAAGTTAGAGGGCAAACGTATGTTTTAAAACCCTGGGAAACCCATATTGCATCCTGCAGATATACCCCATCGTAGCATCATGGAATCACAGATTCCTACTAAAGACTTATTTGTTCCTCCTTATTTTTGGGGGCTCATAATATGATTGGATTGTTGATGCTGGTTATGTGTCGGGCTGCTAGTGGTTACCTTTACATTGTTGTGGTTTTACAGTTGATGGGTTATCTAGAAATACGATAGACAGACAGAAAGACTGTCACCTAGTCCAACTGCTTGTCTCAAAGGCAAGACCAGTCCCTAGCAGGTCAACCCACACAATGGGCCCCACCCCAGGAACAAGCATGTCACATTGTGCTAGCAGATAACTTAAGCAAGTGAGCCAAACTACATGATCCTGCACATGGATACACACATAACCCTCCATGTTGATTAGGTAATCCTCTGAGTTAGGAGGTAACTTCTTGATAACCCCAAATACTTATTGTGAGTAGTCAGACTTTATGTGTGAATCACTGTGTACTGATTCACATGTTACCCTCCCAGTAAACATGTATACCATAGAAACTGGTGTGTGTGTGTTGAATCCATTTCTGTCTTTCCTGAAGAGCATTGCAGAATCCTTTGTGACAGCTAATACAGGCATCAGGGCAGGAGAGGCCTACAGGAGGGCTGTTATTTTGCTCTACACTCTCAGACAGGAGAAAATAAGAGCTGCCACTGCCCTTCATCAACTTTGCCCCATCCTTGAGGGCAGCAGCACCACCTAGCTATTTTAAGACGATGGTGCTTTACTTATTTGGGGAACAAGGTGCCAAAAATACAGTGCATTTTGGGAGTTTTGTATACATAAATCTTGGGTAAATCATCCTTAAGCACATTATAACAAATAGAACAGCTCTATGGTTTATTGAAATGCATGCTGTGACTGTTTCTTTTACTGTGTGCACCTGGCCTTCCATAGCTTTCAGTGTGTAAAGACTCTTTTTATTCCCTTTAAGGTTTTGAATATTTTTAACTGGTGTTACCAGTTGGTTTTTATTTTGTCTTTTTGACTGTCTTATGATTACAATTATTTCTGCATGTACTATTTTATCTTTGCACTGTAAACTGCCTTGAGGCTATATCAAGTCAATATAGAAATTTAATGTAGAAAACAAAAATTAGCCTGCAGCCAGTAAAACCAATTATTCTACTTAAATGTGGTTCTGTTTATGTGATCCTAGAAGTAATTACTTTCATCTAAATTATTATTTTTGTTACCTTTCATCATCATGAATGTCAGAAGCAGTATGCCTCTGAACATCAGTTGCTGGGAATCACAAGTGGGGAGAGTGCTGTTGCATTCAGGTCCTACTTGTGGGCTGTCCATAGGCATCTGGCTCACCACCGAGTGCAGGATGCTGGACTAGATGGAAGTTATGCCTGATCCAACAAGCTATCCTTATGTTTTTATGAAGAGCACCAAGGTGGTGCAATGGCTAGAGTATTGGAGTATTGTCTCTCAGCTTAGTCTACCCTATAGGGTTGTTGTAAGGAAAAAAGTGGTAGTGGTGGGGAAACCACATGCACTATCACGAGCTTCTTGGAGAAAGGGGAAAATAATAACAACAGTAACAACATCAATAATAAGTTTGAGGCCAGCAAAAAAATCCAACTCGCTACACTCTGGAAGAAAGCAATCTCCAAATTACCCCTAGTAAAGTTGCTTCCTTATATCTGGCAGTACTAATGTACCTTTAACAACTGCACAGCAGGCATGTTCCCTAAGGGCAGCATAATGCATCCCAACATCACTATGCTGGGAAGAACTTGACTGGTTGAATTTCTGCCTGCCAGAAGAAAGGGTTTTTTTGGGATAGCTATAGAGATGTGAAGGCCAGGGGGAGGATGGAAAACTGGAGGGGAGGGTTCCTCCCCCCTGAATTTTTCTGGGGGTTTTTTTGGGGGGGGAAATTGGGGGAGGGACTGAAAAATGTTTACCCAAATTTTCCATTTACCCCCCAGGCCTTCATTTCTCTAGCAGGGTTATCCTGCTCTCCAGCTGAGGCAAGGGGCCCAAACACACTTACTGTTCTGCCAGCTTCAGTGCGTCTCTGCCTCTCTCTTCTGAAAACCAGGGCACACCACACTATTTAAACCCAGTCCCTTTTACTGTAAAACCAGATGGGAGCAGCTTGAATTCATTTTTTTTAAAAAATCACCTTCCAAGAGATTTTGCAACTCATTGGCAAATCAACCCATTCCCCATCTGGGTGTGGCTAATGGAAATGCTTTGGCCTGGTGACTATTGTATTTACAGCCAAGCTGTCAGAGAGGTTTACAAATATCTATTCCTCCCTCACACACACCCCGATTAACCATAGTATTTCTGAAATATTGATCACCAAGAAGACAGTAATAGGCTACAGAATGGGAATCCAGAAAGCTAGTAATAGGTACCTGTTGCACCATGCTCACCTTGAGAGGCTGCTGGCTGCTGGATTATTTCCCTTTGGGGTGCAGAATGCACAAGGCTAAGGCTCTGGCATTGAAAGCAACCTTGGAGGAGCAGATGGAAACTAGCATTCAGTACTACAAAGACCCAGAGCATCTCCTTGGGGCAATCAGCAGCAACAATTAGCCAAGCCCCAATGTAACAACATGCCATTATTTACAAGTGGGGCCAGCAACAAAATGTTGCAGTGTAGAGGGTTTCCATTCAAGGTTTGAGTAAATTTACCCACCCACCCCTGCTTCAGCATTCTGTGCACACTGAGCATGCTCAGTCCTTCTTGAACTTTCTTAGGGTTCCCCTCCCCACGTTATATGCTTTTGGCATTTGGATGGGGATGCACACTGATGCCCAATCTCAGCTACATTAAAATCTTCAGGTTCTCGATTGATTTCCATGATCAACTCTCACTTCCATCACTGACAGCATTTAAAATAGCTTTGCAGTACAATCCAGGAAATGACAATACAGACAATGAAAGGGTTCTCTGTCCCTTTTATATCTATGGTCGCATTCACACTATAATGTTTAAGAACATGTAACACACATTTAAAGCATATGGCTTTCCCAAAGAACTGTAGTTGCTAACAGTGCTGGAAACTGTAGTTCTGTGAAAGGTAAATTACCGTTCCCAGGATTCTTTGCGGCAAGTTATGTGCTTTACATGTGCTTAAAATGTATGGTGTAGGTGTGACCGAAGTGGTTCTCCATCGTCCTTTTCTAGGATGCTCCATCCAACTCCCTTTTCCCCACCTGGTTTTCTATGCTCCCCAATGAGCTTGCTCAGGTCTCAATGGGCTGCTTGAAATCCTCCCCTGTCCCCACCCCCATTTCCCCCCCTAAATATTTTTGTGCTTCTGCAAACCTTTCCCCAAGTCTCCTGACACCTCCCTCTTGTGCATGGGTGGTGCCTTTTCGGCACTCCCAGCCTAAACATTGGAAATAGAAGGTTTTAGCTGTCCTTCTAAAAATAAATGGCACAATCCCCAGAAACTTTACTTTGGTGTTAATGCTATGCACATTGAACTTCCTGTTGTTTGTGAATCATCAGTGTACTAGTATTTTTCACAAGCACAATTGCTGCTCAAGGGGCATAGTGCATGGAATACAATGCTTCAGCTCCCTTGTTTATAATGCAGTTCCATTCTACATGTCACTGTGAAGTGCACATCGAAAAGTGGGAGGTTCTAAAAACATATGTACCAGGAATGGAGAACTGGATTGGTTTGGCAGGCCAGATCTTACCTCCCTTACCCTCTGTGGCCCAATCGCCTGTCAATCACAATGATACTAGGGGATTACTTCAAAGAAGCACACTCTTTGTACCCATCAGCTGATGGGTACTGAGAAAAAGAAAGCGCGAGAGAGATCCTTTGAAGTCCATTTGTAGGTGTAGTATGGATTCAAACCATGCTTGCAAATGGATGTTTTTCCTCTGCCAGTCTGCAGAGGACAAATGTGGCTTGCTCATGCACAGTTTGGATTCAAATGCACCTGCAAATGGACTTCAGATGGCCCTTCTCTCAGAGCCCCTCAGCTGATCAACATTAGGAGCAACCCAATGGGGAACTCCCTAGTGCAGGTGATCCCAGCCACTGTCTTTACTTGCCCCACACCTGACATCACCTATGACATCAGGTGTGGGCCAGGTGGATGTGATTTGGGGAAAATGGCCTTGAGGGCCTAATTAGGACCCCTGCCAGTCTAATGATGCCCTCAGATGCCTGCAGTATGGAGGTTCCCTGCTGATGTATACTATATTTTATTCAAAAAATAAAGTTTCATTCATTCATTCATTCATTCATGTATACTATATCATTTCCTCTGTGGCATCACCCATGGGAAGTGGATGGTGTTTGAATTTTTTTTTTAAACCACTCAGGTAAAACCCATGTGCCCACACACAGTCATATGAACATAGCATTTGTTGTGCCTTCTCTCTCTCTCTTTTTCTTAAAGATGAACACATGTACATCTGTTCACCTATGCATAACTATTAAATTATTTATTAATTAATCAATTAATCGACTGCATTTATATCCTGCCCTTCCTTCCAAAGGAGCCCAGAGTGGCAAACGGAAACAAAGTAATTTAATAAGAAAAAGAAAAACATACTAAAAACAGTTAAAAACATTCCAAATCACAATTACAATTAAAAGCATTGTAAAACTCTGCTAAAATTTTTTTTTCATTGGGCTGCCAGGAACAGTCCATTTTAGCCATCAAATGCCTGGGTAAATAGGAATGTTTTGAAATTCCTCCTAAATGTCAATAGCGATGGAAACAGATGCACCTCACTGAGGAGAGCATTCCACAAACAGGGAGCCACCACTGAAAAGGCCCCGTCATGGGTCAGCACCAACTGGGCAGCAGTTAAAGGAAAGAAGGGACTAGGAGGAGGTGACTTGGATTGAAGGGGGAAAACATGGTAGAAGCAACTGGGAGTGGTACACCATGAGGCCACTTCCTGCCTGTTGGAAGTGTTGGGATGCAACTCAGTTTGTTCGGGGTTTGCATGGGAAAGAGAAGATAGAGAGGGGAACCTCCAAGCTTCCTAGACTGTCTTTCTGACCTAACCTGTGCTGACCTTCCTTCAAGTGTGTACTCTTAGGGTTGCTGACCTCACTTCCTGTTTCTCTCCTTTCTTCTTCATCCCACCTTGGGAGAGGAGACATTTCCTTTGTCTCTCCTGCAGAGATAGTTCTTTGCATCTCCAACTTTAGTCAGTTAGAACTAGGACCTTTCCTATGAAGTTTGCATTTTCTACAATAAATGTAAGTGCTCTTGTTTTCCTAAATCCAAAGTCTCAGAGTGATCATATCCAGGACAAAGTGTGCTCCTTCGCCAGGGATCCTGTTACAGTTCAGCTTCTGCCAACATCATCTCCAATGCTAATACTGCCTATAGTTCCTGGCCTCAGCTGAGCATTGGTCCAGTGTGGCAGATGAACTGCTGAGCCAAGGGAATTGCCTCCTCCCCAGTCACACTGGCACATGTTGCAGTAGCCAAGTTCTGCTTGCCTGTTCTGTCTGGCTCTGTAATTTAAAGACACTGGGTAGGCAATGCACTTATATGTGCTCTTAGAGCCAGGCTGCCATTGCTACTGATACTTCTCTCTCTTGCCCACCCCCAGCAATTGCCCCTGTAAATTCACCCTGGGCTGGGCTTCCCAATATTGTTCTCTGCTGGAGCATGGGGTCCCATAGGACAAGGTGTAATGAATATCAGAGCCTCTTCTGGTCCAGTCCATCGCTTTCACACTGCACTTTATTCCGTTATTCTGACGATTTCTTACCTGATAATTTGTGCGTTATATTTGATCTTTCACACGACACACAAGCTAGCTCCAGAATTCTAGTGGAACGTAGTGAAAGTTTAGTGCTAATTTCCGTGATAAATGATACCAGAAATAATCCGTTAGCAAGGCTGGGAACCTGGAAGATTGCAGGAGATTATTACTAGCTGCAGCCGCTCATGTGACAGGCATCCCAGCATGCAGTGCGTTCCCGCCCTTTAGTCGTGCAGGTTTTTGTTTTTGTTTTTGCATCAGTGCAGATAGCAGCAGCATTTCCCACACATACCCCTGTCTTGATACAACTAAAACAATCCTAAAGGGAGATCCTAAAGGGAGAGGGCTTTCATGGTGACCAGACAAGATCTTAGACCTCCTACACAGTGAGGAACAGTGTGCATGGGTGAGGGACGAAAACAAGCCGTGTGAAAGACAGTTGCGCAAAATATCGGTATATCAGCTGAAAAAGCTGCTGTTCCTTAACGCAACAGATACTACAGTGGGAAAGTAATTTTAGAAATTGGGACAGAAGCGCTACCTTTTTAATCCATTAAACTAATGCAATCAGCCCCATGTGTGAAAGCAGCCCATGTCAGGAGCAGAGAAAGATGAGGCAAGGCAAATCAGGACCCTGGACAGCTCCCAGTGGACCCAGCTAGCTGAGCCTGGGAAGAAGTGGCCTCTACAAAGGCTTAGATTCATTAGAAGCCTTAAAAAGACTGGCAAGGCTTGGCCTTCAAGTGAATTCAACCCACTCCTCTCCCTTGGAGAGCTGTTTGCAATATTGACATGGCATGTAATCTATCCTACAATTGCATGTTCCTGCATGGTTGTGGAGCAGGCTGTAGGGGAATCATCTTCAGACTGTGGACTCTGAGCCCCAGACTCTTGGGGCTTTTTACTTTAGAGAAATGTAAGTCAGAGGTGATATGATAGAAGTGCATAAAATTCTGCTTGGCATGGAGAAAGTGGAAAGAGAATTTTTTTTCTCCCTCTCTCATAACACTAGAACTTGTGGACATCCAATGGAGCGGAATGTTGGAAGATTCAGGACAGACAAAAGAACGCGCTTCTTCATGCAGCAGATAGTTAAACTATGGAATTTGCTCCCACAGGAGGCAGTGATGGCCACCAATTTGGGTGGCTTTAAAAGAGGATGAGACAAACTCATGTATGATAAGGCTATCAATGGCTACCAGTCATGATGGCTATGCTCTGACCCCACAGTCAGAGGCAGCATGCTTCTGAATACCAGTTGCTGGAAACCACAGGAGGGGAGAGGGCTCTTGCACTCAGGTTCTGCATGTGGGCTTCCCATAGGCATCTGGATGGCCACTGTGAGAACAGGATGCTGGGCTAGGTGGGCCACTGGCCTGATCCAACATGTTCTTAGGATAACAGACGAACCATAATCTCAGGCTGAGGCAGCGCAGGAGGGAATGCTGAGGGCTTCCCCTTCAGTGGAGTGACTAGCACGCCCATACATTTAATATGACCATTCCGATAAATGAGAGGATAAACCTTCCTTCCTACAGGTTCGCTCTCCCCCCCACCGAAGGGTAATGTTTAAAGACAGGGCAGGGGAAGAAGGTTGGGGAACGGAAGGTGCCAAAGATGCACTTTCACCAGTACTAACAGTGCATGGCTGGTTCATGTGCAAAGGAACAAAGTACGTTTTAAAAAAATGTTGTTATGTGCCTTTGAAGTAGATTATGACTTATGGTGACCCTATGAATCAGTGACCTCCAAGAGCATCTGTCATGAACCACCCTGTTCAGAACTTGTACGTTCAGGTCTGTGGCTTCCTTTATGTTTGGTCTTCCCCTTTTTCTACTCCCTTCTGTTTTTTCTAGCATTATTGTCTTTTCTAGTGAATCATGTCTTCTCATTAAAATAATCTGAGTTATCACAGAATGGGGGAGCAGAAGTGGAGGTACCGTATTACTACAGGTTGATGCTAGTATGGCGTGCCAGATGAGCAAGCATGCAAGAAGGGAAGTCATGTAGAGCACCTGGTTTGCCTGCAGAAGGTCCCTGGTTCAATCCCTGGTCTCTTGCGCTAAGACTGGTAATGGCCCCCATCTGAAACCCTGGAGAGTCAGTGCAGACATACTGAACTCGAGGGACCAATGGTCTACCCCCTCTTAGGGTTTCCTCACTTCTTCAGCCTGACATACGCACATATTAAGCAGGTGTAATTAACTTTATTTTCCCGGGGTGGGGGTGATATTATCTGGCTAAATGTCTGACCTATGGGGGCATCTAGTAGGCTGGTCACCTCTCTGCCATCATTCATACAGTGAGAATCAGTTGCTGACAACAATGTTAACTTTCTGTTCAAAGAGCTTTTAAGATGGTGCTTTATTTTCTTAATGTGACCTGTGCATGTGCAATAAGAATTTACCCACAGGGATTCTATCTATCTGTCTGTCTATTCCTACCCACCTCAACAAAGTTCCTCCTTCATAATTTCATCCTCACAACAATCCTGGAAGGTAAGCTGGCTGACCAATAGCCACCCAGCAGGCCCATAGCCACCCTAAAAGTTCAGGAGAGCACCCAAAAAGTAGAGGTCAGGAAAATATCTGGATTTTTTAAAAAAATTGTAAAACATTTGAGGAGGCAGAAAAAAAATAGGGGGCAGGACCCCCTAGCTCCCCTGGCTATGGGTCTGTCACCCAGTGATAGTTAAGTGGCTGTAAACATAGGTGTCCCTGGCCCTGGTATGGCACAAAAGGAAAAGGTATCGGGAGGAAGGAGAAAAAAGCAAACTCAGGCACTATTTCTTTATTACAGAGTTTTTGTTAAGCCCCCCTGGAATGGGAAGTTTTCAATGGAAGGAGAAGATCCTGGTCTTTCAGGGGAATTGTTGGAGAGATCCTGAAGTTCCATTTCTCTCCCTTTCCTATAGCCTGATGGAAAGGCTGCTGTAAAACAGGGAGAGGACAGACAGTAGATCGGCATCTACTGGTAGATCCTGGAGTGCTTTGCAGTAGATTAGCAGGCATCCTGATTCCCAGCAGCTGAACAACAGCAGTAAGAAAAAGGTTTCCCCCACCCCACCATCTTCTAAATTAGGCTGTGTACACACCATACATTTAAAGCCCATGGCTTCCCCAAAGAATCCAGGGAACTGTAATTTACCCCTCGCAGGGCTACATTTTGCAGCATCCCTAACCCAGGATTCTTTGGGGAAAGTAATAAACTTTAAATGTATGGCATGTATGCAGCCTTGTCACGGTTAGGGTGTTGGACTGGGACCTTGGAGACCAAGGTTCAAATCCCCACTCAGCCATGAAATTCTTTGAGTGACCTTAGGCAAGTCAAAGTCTTGTAGCCTAATCTCCCTCATAGGGTTGTTGTGAGGAGAAAAATGAGGGGGAAGAGGAGAACCATGTATACTACCTTGCGCTCCTTGGAGGAAAGGTGCGATATAACTGTAATAATAATAATAAATAATCAGGCTACTAAGATGAAGAATGCTTGGGGAGGGGAAACAGGAGTGGATTTTGTAACAGGGCTGAGCTCTGAACTGAGATTCCTGGATGGAACGTGTGTTCAGAGGCATTCTGTGACTTAACATTAACACACTCTTTATATTGCCCACCCTAAGCCATTATTTTGCATGTGGCTCCAGCTGGCGGCCCCTGGGATCCTAGTTAACACACACACACACATAGAGCGAGAGATCCCGCCAGCCTGAAGTCTGCTTGCCGTGCTGTCAAGCTTGTGCAGTGGGCACTGGCCTTATCAGGAGTTACAGGCCCATGGCACACACTGAAACCCTACAGGAGTCAGGAATGGAAATGGACTGCCTTCAAGTCAATCCCGACTTATGGCAACCCTATGAATAGGGTTTTCATGGTAAGCAGAACTCACAGACTCTGGACTCCCAGCCAGGCTCTCCTCCCCACTGTGCTATACCAGGAAGTAAGGCAGAAAGTGAGTGCTGTTTGGAAAAATGAGGCTGAGCAAGTGACATTGACCTGCTCTTCAGATCCACCTCCGTGAGCTAGTTCCCACCAGCCTGAAGTCTGCCTGTCCTTGCGGAAGGTGACAGTTGAGGTGGCAAAGGGGGATGGTCCATCTCTCTGCCAAGGCATTCAGGTCAGACTGTGAGTGAACCTAATGCCACTGAACATTAATTGCTCAACGGTGGGCAACAGCAGTGAGTGCCACTTCCTTCCATTCCTGCTGGGAGGCAAATAAAAGACACAACGTAGGAGACAGCAAAGTTCCTGGAAAAGTACAGACTCTTCCTTCTCCATCCCCAGAAAAAAGAAATGTTGTGCCTTTCATCTTGAAGGTATAAGCAAGAGCGTGTGCATTCCACATTTAACGGATTTAATGTTGGATGCAGAATTCAGTTCTGATTAAGGCAAGTTTCTAGCTCTTAGGGATGCAAAGATATGCTTGTAAATATGTGGGCGGCGCCTGACGAAATCCTGATCTAGAAACCAGACGAGGTCCAAAAGGCCAATGTTTTAATGCCCCTCTTTGTGAGCAAGAAGAGGATTATGCAAAAGATCACATGCATGCAAATGTGCTTCACTTGCATACCTGATTCGGGTCACAGGACGCGGCTTTCATAGGTGCATTATTTTATTTCTTTTCAGTGCAGATTACACACAGCCCTGGGAATAACAAGGGGGGGAAATCCCCAACAACCCTAGTATATATATTGTTCTGTAATGAAATTTTAAAATCAGGAAAGAAAAAAGCCCAGTTGATTGATGTCATTTCCTTTCTCCCCCTCCCCCTCCCCAATTGGGATAAAGTGACAGCCACTCTTTACTGAGAGAGGTTGAATTTTCCCCTACCCCCTACATCCCCCATAAAAAAATATCCCTGACACATCTGGGTAACTTTACCACATGGCTTGGCTTGCAGCTTTTAAAGCTTAAAATGTACATCCAGGCATCCAACATACAAATATTTACAATTGTACATAATAAAAACCCAAATTGTAAACCAAAATGCATCAGAAATGAACAGTGAAAAAGGAAATAAAAATAGATCCAGCAACAACCAACTCCAAGTACATGGATGCAAAAAAGAGGGGTGGAATTAGATAAAATAACAATGTAAATGTCTTTTTGTTGAGTGCAGTCTGGAAATAATCACCAGACTCACAAGACAAAGAATTGCTTTTCAGCACAGAGAGATTTTGAGAGAAAGACTCGTTTGACCCATAATAAAATGGACCAGGAAGGCCAGGGGTATTTGGGGATATGTTATGGGATTATGCCCATATCCTGTTGTTCTGATTCCTTTGAAGCATATTTTCATTCTCTGCCCTTGTGTGCACTCTCAGAGACCCACACACTTTCCATGTTGGACATTCGACAAAAGGAATTTTTTTGGTCCTTTTTGAATAACTCCAACTGAAAACTTTCTTTAAAAAAAGGGAAAACGCACACACAGACCAAGGGAAAACACCCCCCCCACACAACTGGCAGTGATTGGCTGAGGGATGTAAAAGGATGTCTGGAAATTTCCCTCTTTATGCCCAACTTCTGACACACTGACAGATGCATCATTGTCCTGTAGAAGAGGCAGTCCATTCACTTTCCTCCACCATCAGTGGCTGCAGTTGAACACATTTCAAAGTGATAGATAGTTCCTTCACACCTGGTGTAAACTATCCAGGCCCCATCTCGGCCCAAAGGTGTTTGTCTGTGTGTGTGTGTGTGTGTTTGTGAAGAGGAACCAAAGACATGCGGGCCATTTCCTATAAGGAATGCAATGAGAAAGAAATTCAAAGTACCCTAAAGCACCTATTTGCAATCACTTCTGATTCACATCTTAAAAATCCTTGAAGCACCCCATCACAACCCTGAATCAGTCTTACCTTTTTCTGGTCTTTCAATCTACAGTGATTTTTGCTGTTTCAATCTAGAGCCAGGGGGTGACATTTCTGGATGAATGGATACAAACTTGTGTACTTGGTGCAGTCAGATAAAGACCACAAGCTTGTTCCTCAAAGCTACAAAGTCTAAGAGTAATCTACCTGAGTTTAGAGTGGAGTTATGCTACAATCAGAGAGCATTCATGGGTGGGTGGGGGGATAGGAGGTTGTTTTTCAATCCTGAGCTACAGCACCTCCAAAGACAGTTCACAGTAGCATTTCTCTGGATTACCAGTCCTAGACCCAAAGACAGCACTCCTGTGCCTTCAAGAGTTACATAGCTGGGAGAATTTCACCAGTTGTGGCTTTTCCCCACCTAGGGCTCCAGCGATGGAAAACACTGCACCAGGTGGAACGTTCTTTCAGTGCAACTATTAAGGGTTTAAAAAGCCCTCTCTGGGGTGGATGCTTAAAAAGGAAACTAAGCGTAGAGCATTGAGGTGGCTGCTGGTTTCCCCAAACAACCACCATTCCAGGATGAACAGAAGGCAGGGGAAATCTACCCAAGAATGGAAAATAAGCCCCAAATCCCAAATGCACTGCATGCAAGTAAATTCTGCTGACTTCAATTCAACTGTAGGAGAGTCTTTTTTATGATTGCAGTTTGTGTTCCTTGGCTGCTTTGGAACTACCACACCAAAAAGAATTCCAGGAAAATTGCTCCGTCCTGTTGATTCCCATTGGGGGTGGGAATTGGTAGATACTTAAAAGACTTGGGGCAAAGGTTGTGGCACATTAGCATAAAATATTAATATGTTAAATTATATGGAAAGAAAGGCAAATTTGGGCTAACAAGAGAGAAATTATGGCTATTGGTGTGTCAGGGCTCAGTAAGGTGGTGGGTGGATGAGTCTCACTGGGATGGTGCTGTACTGTAAGCACTTTTAGAAAAAAAATTAAAGGTGGGCTGAGAAAAGGAGATCTAGGGCCCAGCACAAAGGACTTTAATGAGGCCCCTGCTTCCCATACAGTGGTAAATCTCAGGCACACCATATCAAAGCCTAATTCACAAAGCATTTTTCCATTTAATTAATTATGGGCAAAATTGAAAATTGAGCCCTTCAGGGTTAAGACGTTTGGTCCCAAACACCTTACCCATGGAAAGCACAAGCTTAAAAGGTAGCAAAAAAGGTTGATGGTGCAAATGGCGGAGTTTCCTCCAATACGTTCAACCCTAGTTCACATCAGTATAGAACCAGTGGTTCCCAAATCTTTCACCTCCCAGACCTCTGGAAAATTGCTGGCGATTGTGGCGGACCATCTAATGATTTTTCTGCCTGTCGTAGCAACTGTAACGCACTGTGCTAGATGCTGTACGATTTTTAATTGTATTTTTATTGCTTCTTTTGTATCTTGCATTTTATTACATTATGTTTTACATTCCATAGAATTTAAACTGTAATAAAACAAAACAAGCAATAAAATATACAATTAAAATCAAAGTGAATATTTAATGTGGACATGCTGCGGACTACCTGAATGAAGCTTGCAGACCGCTGGTGGTCCATGGATCACACTTTGGGAACTGCTGGTATAGAGTAAATGTTGGAATTGTCTTCCTTTCCACAAGGGGGCAAGAAGCCACCCTATGCAAACGTGGCTGCTTTTTGGCCTACCTGAAAGTCCACAAGGGAAGCCAATGGAGCAACAATCCCTAGTCTCCATCTTTAATCATTCAAAGGGCAGGGTGGGGAGTCAGAGGTGGGCCCTGCCATCTGCCCAAGGATAGCAGGTGGCAACACCGATTCTGGTTTACACAACCCCATCACGTGGTAAAAGCACATGTGAGGGGAAATAGCACCCGCATTGAGGAGCCCTTTACCCGTATGTTGGTACACACATTAAGACTCTTTCACATGCATGTGTGCTTTTAACATGTGGTTTATGTGTGTAATAGATCCATATGGTTGGGAGGAAACTCAAAGGTTATCTAGTTCAACCCCCTGCGAATGCAGGAAATTCAGTGCTATGGCATCTCTCCAGATGTTGCTGAACTATAGCTCCCATCAGGCCCAGCATAGCCAACGGCCAACGATGATGAAAGTTGTAGTGCAGCAACACCTGGATGGCCAAAGGTTCCCCACACCTCTACCAACTGCTTTGTAGTCTTGTGCATCTTCTCCTGGAAGTAAATCTTATTGAGTTCAGCGTGGCTTCTTTCTTAGTTAGTGTGGTTAGGGTTACAGAATTCAAAAGGCTGTAAGCAACATTAGTTCTACTCAAGAGGAGACCCATGGAAATTAATGAATCTTACTTAATCATGTCCATTAATTTCAATGGCTCTTCTCTTGAGTGGGATGAATGTTGGATACAATCTAAAGCTCTTTAATTAAAAAAAATATTTTGGAGGTTCAGACCTACTTCAACTAGCTAGATGCAAAAAAAGCTCAGGGCTCCTGCACGTAAGAACATAACATAAGAAGAGCCTGCTGGATCAGGCCAGTGGCCCATCTAGTCCAGTAACCTGTTCTCACAGGTTGGCCACAGGAAGCCCATAAGCAGGACCTGAATGCAAGAGCTCTCTCTCTCCTCCTGCAGTTTCCAGCAACTGGTATTCAGAAGCATACTGCCTCCCCCAGCTCGGGCCCTAGCTAAACATCAGCTGAGACTTCTGTAAGCTGGCCTATTTGAGGACAAGCTCTATAGCAGGGGTGACTAACCAGTCAGGGAGCCTAATCCATCCCCCATGCAAATTTTTCTTTCCCCCTCTCCTCAGATCCAGTGGCAGAAAAAAAAAGGGGGGGGTTAAAGTAGGCAAACTGCTGGGAAGAGAACATTCTGAAGGGGATGCAGACAGGCCCCTTGCTGGTCATGAGACTGATCGTTTAATGAGTGGGGAGGGGACAACCCCCCTCCTCAGTTGATCTGCACAGAGCAGCTGAGGAAGTGGCTGTATGTGAGAGAGAGAGCGAAGGGAGGTGGCCACTAGGGATGGGGGAGAATATCCACTAAATTAGACTTAGTACCGGATTTTGACTGTCTTTTCGGACCGGCACTGATTTCATGTGGCGGGCCACAGCTGTAATTGGCACAGCTTTTCTCCCAACCCCCCCCGATTTTATGTAATTATCTTCGTAATTACAATTGCTATTATCTATTCACTTCCATGGATTTACACGAGCATTTAGGTTAAAAATCACAATTTTTTTTCACCGCCAAAAACAAACAGCGGATCGAATCGGCAAGTGCAACAAGCAAGCGGGAACAAAAGAACGGCGGATCGGGATTGAATGACAGACTATCGGAATACAAGCAGATCGGATCTAGGCAGTGAACCCCATCCCTAGTGGTCACCACCCCACTGGCATGTAGCCCCTCGGAGGGTTGGTCAAAGGTGAAAGCAGCCGTCAGGCCAGAAAGGTTTAGCCATCCCCGCTCTAGAGGGAAATGCTCGATTTCCTAGCACCCGATCTGGCAACTTTGAATAACTACCCAAGTTTGAAGAGTGCTGTTTCTGTCGGCCAGGGTTGAGCTGCAGCAACCCCTACTAAGCCCCTCCCTGCCATACGGGTGCTAAAGGCACAGGATTGGCCCCAAGGAGTCAGCTTTCACTACACTGTTCTGAGGACAAGGGGGGGGGGAGGAGAGAAAGTTTCCCCTGCAGGGGGTGGTGTGGCATCCCTCTCTCCCTGCATTTCTAGACCCAAAGAGAGGAACACAACAGGCTTTCCCCAAGATTCAAGCCCTTCAGGAAAACCAAACGTTCTCAGCAGGTTTGCCAAGGGTTTCAATGGAAGATTTTTATTTTTTTTAAAGGTGAAGCTCACAGTCTCTGCAGCACAACCTGGGGTAGAATTGTTTAGCAGAAGCAGCATCGTGGCGGCTGGTGTCCACTGGGACTGGTGGGGTGGAAGGCAGGGAGATCCTAAGGGTCACCTTCTTCCACCTTGGTCTCAGCGTTGCCTTTTCAGGACCCAGCAGAGAGGCAGATGGGCTCTGCCTGGCATTGGCTCTGGTTCCCCTTGGGACAGCCTTTCCCAACTAGTGGGCCACCAGATGTTGTTGGACCACAATTCCCATCTTTCCTGACCATTGGCAAAGCTGGCTGAGGCTGATGGGAGTTGTGGTCCAACAACATCTGGTGGCCCACTAGTTGGGAAAGGCTGTCCCAAGGGGAACCAGAGCCAATGCCAGGCAGAGCCCATCTGCCTCTCTGCTGGGTCCTGAAAAGGCAACGCTGAGACCAAGGTGGAAGGAGGTGACCCCTCTGTCCCTTGGACCAGTTGAAGACAGCAGGTGGGGGCTGGCTGGGGGCAGACAGAGCTTTGTGGGGCCCCATTTGTCCTAATGGGCAAGCCTCTACTGCCTCTCACTCTGATTTTTCTTATTTTGCAGCCAGGAGTGAGTCAGTCTGAAAAACCAGAGCATAATTCCTGTGCCCAAGGCTAACCCCTGAGAAGCTGGCCTGGGGTCTCTCTGGACCTTTGCTTGGAAAGTCCTTCCCACCCCAAGGCCAGATCTGTCGCTCTTTTAAAAAAGTAGGAGAGAGAAAATCAAGCCCCAAAGTTGGAGGCCCTCCCCACAGCAGGTCACGCAACAGCCAAAGGATAAGATAAGGAGAAAATCTGTGTATAAATAGATCTATCTTCTCCTGGCCTTCACAACAACTGATGGTCTCAGGCACAACTTGCTGGATCTGGTGTTTTGGAAAGCAAAGACTCTGGTTTGTATCCGGTGTTTGTCATATGCAGAATAGACCCGTTAAAATTAATGGACACAACTAACAAAGGCCCATTTATTTAAATGGAGGGTCTAATCTGAGTAAAGATTAGTTGGCTAGGACTCTGGCTTTTTTTTGGGGGGGGGGGCTTTTTACCTCCGACAGAATCCATGTGGCGCTTAGGCCTCTGGATTGAGCTCTTCTGGCTTGCAAAGCAAGTATGTGTGTAGCAATCTGCCTTCTGCCCAGAACTCTCCTTTCTGTCTCCATAGGGGCTCCTGCAATACCTGGACAGTGGCAGCAGCACATTGTGATGGACTGGCAGTGTGGTACCCAGTCAGCATTTGCCAGGGCTGTGATTGTGGTGACAGAGCCCCCCCCCCCAAGAATCCTCCTATGCACCTCTGGGCAGATCCTGAGTCTGTGGTTGTTCATATACTGCATGGCAGGTTTCAGGGGGCCCTAGAGCATCATTATTGCCCCTCTCTTTCCAGGCCCAGCATGGGGCAGGAGCCATCACTTGGTGGTAGAGCATCTGCTCCACACATAGAAGGCCCCAAATTCAATCCCTGGCATCTCCAAGTAGGGCTGGGAATGACTCCCATTTGAAACCCTGGAGAGCTGCGGCAAGTGTAGACAATATCGAACTAGGTGGACCACTGGTGTGATTCAGCACAAGGTACCTCCTGTGTTCCTATGAAGCACCACAACGGGAGAGCAGGCAAGCCATGGGTGGAGGTTGCTGCTCCTGCTCATCTCACCGCTTGCTCGTTTGGAGAGCAGCTCAGGTGGCAGATACAAGAGGACCGGGGGTGGAGGGGCTCCTGCATCTTGCCTGGCTGTGCAGGAGAGGGGATTTCAGCAGGTGTGGGGTGGCAAGCGGCACCCGCTGCAATGTCCACCTCTTCTGCGCACCTGTTCAAGGTGAAGGAGCCTCGTCCCGTTTTGCGCCTGGCCCCACCCAAAGGCGTGAGCGGCTGGCATGAGGAAGAAGGAGCAGGGGGTTCCCAGGATCAGCGGTGGGCTCACCCCTGGTGGGGGGTGGGCAGGCCTTGGTTGCCCCCCCACTCCTGCCACAACTCCCAACTTTGGGTAGAGCGCCCAGAGACGCTGTCATTTTGCAGCCGATCCCAAGACGCAGCCTGCCTCCAGGGAAGAGCTTGGCTCGGCAAGCGGTACAATTGCTTAGCGACGAGGGTCAAGGGTGCAGGTGGGTTCGGGGCAAGGGAAGACCGGAAGTGTTGCAGACCAAAGAAAGTAGGACCCCCCCCCAATTCTCATTCCCTTGGCCATCTGCTGCTCCAAATCCTAGGCTTTCCTGACCTCCTCCTCCTCCACGGCTGCTGCTAACCCTGATGGTGATGTTCTACCTCCACGGTTGGAGGCGGTGTGCTTCTGAATACCAGTTGCCTGAAACCGCAGGAGGGGAGAGTGCTCTTGCACTCAGGTCCTGTTTGCAGGCTTCCTGTGGTCATCTGGGCTGGCCACTATGAGAAGAGGATGCTGAACTAGGTGGGCCATTGGCCTGAGCCAGCATGGTTCTTCCTATGTTCCTGTGCTAGAAGTGCCCTCTATGCCTCCTAACCTCAGGTTTGTCTCATGCACTTCTGTTAATGTTTTTCAGCTCTCATCTGGTTCCTAAGGTATTCGCAAAAACATAGAACTTTGTGAATCCTGCGCATGGTCTTCACTACCCATGTTGATGGGAGGCTTACTTGTTCAAACTTAAAATCTGTCCCTCAATTACATATAAAATTGGGGTCAGGGGTGGTGCAGGCGAAGGGGAGCCGAGTTCTTTCTCCTGCCGCTGGTGCTGAACACCAGCAGGGCGTGGGGAGACCAAGAGGGAAAAGTCCTGGAAATGAACTGTGCAGAGTTAGGGGGCAGGGGCTGTAGCTCAGTAACTGCTTTACATGCAGAACATCCCAAATTCAATCCCTGGCATCTACAGATAGGGCTGAGAAAGACTTCTGCCTGAAATCCTGGAGAGCCAGTTCCCTATGGTTAAAAAAACCTCAAAAACTTCCATGCAAGGAGAACATTAGCACATCTGAGTAGTTTTTTCCTGCAGTGCTAATTTTCTATTTGCAGGGATTTAAAAAAAAAAAATGTAGCAAAGCATTCAAAAATATGTCCATCCATCTATCACTTCCTCATCACCTCATTCTGCTACATGTTTAGCATAGACTTTACTTGTGAGGAAACACGGGGCTGTTGTAAACACACATGCACACGCACATTCACAATCGGTTGAAAACCCGTAACCACTTAATTAATTGGTATTCACCTGTTAAGCTGAGACTTAACTCTAGGTGTGTTAACAAGCAGTGCCACCTCCTTTGGAAAGGACAGAAAGAAGGAGAAACGGGGGGGGGGAACGAGTGGACAGATATGGAAAAATGGATATGGTTTAAAAAAATAAAGTATACGAAAAAATGAAAAAATTAAAAAAAGAAAGAAAAACATGTCCTTCCATGTTGCAGGTTGGGGTTAAAAGTGAGGTCTGGGCCTGGAAATATTGAAGGCCTTTGGTTTTATCAAGCCCGATGCACAGTCCACAACTACGTCCTCCACTGTGCTCCATCCACCCCTTTTTACGTTGATCCTCTGCATTCCCATTGATGCCTCTGAATGGAAGCCGGGGAACCCTCGGCGTGCTCTTCGCCCCTCTTTGTCCTCCATCCTCCTTTGACACATTCCCCCAGGCTTTAGGATTGTTTCCTGAAAGACCCTCCAAGAAGCAAAACCAGCCAATTGTTTAATATGCACACGTGTCTGTATGGGTCTCCGTTTGGCATTCCTAGTCTCTGGCTCTGCAAACAAAGGCCGCTCTCCTTCCCCACCACTACCAATTTGTAGGCTGCAGTCGCTACCTTTGAGTGATCTCCATGGAACAGAAAACCCCCTCCTGTCCCAGGCAGGAACTGAGAGGCAGAGAGGACTGGGGACAGGGCAGGGGGGCAGCTCTGAAGGTTCACTGCGTGATCAGAGGGCGTGGCAAAGAGCAGGCCGGGCTCTGTGTAACCGAGTCCACTGGAGTCCCAACGGCACATCAGTCCATGTCAGCGCCAGGAGGCATCGAGGGCTTGCTGCTGCTCTGTCCATCCTGCCGATCGGAAGGCTGTGTTGCCCCCACCTCCTAGCCAGTAGTAGAGCCTAGCGCAACATGGGGGACGTCCCAATTTCAGCGCCGTGCCTAAGACAACCCTGAGAAGGTAAAGGACAAGTGGTGGCTCCAGGGAGGGCCTCCAGGCCGGTGGTCAGGAGGGAGCCTGTGCTGTGGGCCGGGATGGTGAGGGAGCCGCTGATAGGTTGGAGTGTGTGTTGGCGCTGATGGTGAAGTCACTTGGCTGTGGGGAAAAATGTGGAGATGGGAGACGCATGAGTGGAGTCAGTCAGGGCACAGGCCAGACACCCCAAGCCGTGGAGTTATCATCAGGTGCGCCTGGGCCAGCCATGCTGGTAAAGGGTATTTCCGGATGCATGGGAATACCTGATGGCTCTCTGACAGGACAGCCTTCCTGCCTCCATTATCTTCAGCCTTACACACTGTTGGTTGTAACCAATCCTACTCTGACTCAGAGTAGACCCACTGAAGTTAATGGACATGACTAACTTAGGTTCATTCATTTCAATGGGTCTCCTCTGAGTAGGACTTAGTTGGATACGACTCTATATGTTTGCATCACATATTAGGTGGTATTCAATGCTAGGCCTAGACCACATTCACACCATATTTTTATTCCAGTAGTATCCACTTTCAACAGTCATGGCTTCCCCCAAAGAATCCTGGGAAGTGTAGTTTTTGAAGGGTACTGAGAATTGTTGTTGTTATGTGCCTCCAAGTTGACCATGACTTATGGCAACCCTATGAATCAGCGACCTCCAAGAGCATCTGTCATAAACCACACTGTTCAGATCTTGTAAATTCAGGTCTTATTCTCCTCACAGAGCTACATCAGTTTAACAGTCAGTCCCTCTTCTCAGATAACTTTGTGAGGGGAATAGGAGTCTCCTCTCTCCACCCTTCACAAGCTACACTTCCCAGGATTTTTTTTTTGGCTTTGGGAAGCCATGACTCTTTAAAGTGGAATAAATGTATGGTGTGAATGTGGTCGTACTCAGAGTAGACCCACTGAAGTTAGTAGACACGGCTAAGACTGAAATCCAATACATATCTACTCTGAAATGCTCCACTGGGTTCAAATGGGACTCCCAGGTAAGTGTGTAATGGATTGCAGTCTAACTCAGGTTCATTAATTTCAATGGGTCTACACTGAGTAGGACTTAGATGAATACAATCCATCATGAAAAACAGTTGCTGAAACTCACAAATGGGGAGACAGAAAAGGAAGGGGTAAAAGGAAATGAGGGGACAAATCTGCAAATATATATATAGTAATAATATGTTTAAGATAAAGGAGCTTTGCTATGTGTGAGCTGCCCCCTGCAGTTTGAAGTGCTACAATCCAGAGGCAGGTCTACCTCTAGAGTTATTTATTCAACCTGCACTCTTTCAAAGAAAGAACACTGGCAGCCACAGAGGGATGTGCAGCCACACACTACAGATTACGAGAAGGTCCACAGGCTGGCAATAGGGGTGGGCAAATCTGTCAATTTTGATCTATCTCCGTTTCACATTTTTCCAATCTTAACTTCAGTTCTTCACATTTCCACATCAATTTGTGATTTTATGAAAATTTGTCAGCATTTTCGTGCAAATTTCTCCTAATGTTTGTTTGTATGTGTTTTTGTCTGATATATACAGGAAGGGTGGGATATAAATTTAATAAATAAATAATAATTTTTTTTGCAAAGGAATGGTCCGTAATATAATGCATTTTGTATTTCATTTTCACTAATGTATGCATTTCTATACGTTTCACTTGGCCAGAGAAGTACACTGCAATATTGGGAGAAATGCAAATTAGAAGGATGGCTGCGTTTCAGCTCGTGTATAATTTCGGAGAGTGCAAATGTGAACTGAATCAAATCTCTCCCCCATCCCTAACTGCCCATGGTTTTAACCCTTTAGCAAAAGTTGCCCACACATTTTCTGATTTTTGTTTTTCAAGAGAACAAGAAACCTCGGGGGTGTGTTTTCTAAAAAAACAGATTCTATAGGAACTACCCCAATTCAGCTGTAGAAGACTTTACACCACAGTCCTAACCAGCCTACTCAGATGTACATCCTCTTGAATTCAATGGGGATTACTCCCAGGTAAGTCGGATTGACACCTTGGGGTGAAATCCTATATACCAGGAGTGAGGAACCTGTGGCGCTCCAGATGCTGTTAAACCCGAACTTGTGTCAGCTGTAGCCAGCATGGCTAATTGTCAGGGATGATGGGAGTTGTAGTCCAGCAACATCTGGAGGGCCACAGGTTCCCCACCTCTGTTACAAACATCTGCATAAGTCCCATTGGGCTGACAGAATATGGAATATAAGTATTGCAAAATGATGCTACTGTTGGAGCGGCTCTCAGTTTGCTGATGCTGTTATTAATTTTGCTGTTTGAGTGTTTTACATATTAGGCATTTGTCATTTTTCAATTGGAAACCACCCTATGGCTGCTTGGTAAAGGGTGGTATAGAAATCTCTAAACAAACAAACAAACAAACTCACTTAGTGGGCCTTATATTTGCACAGATACACATACAATTCCTCCATCAGTCAGCCATTCAGGATGCAATTGGAAGCATGATATCCCTACACTGCTCAGCCAAATACAGATTCATTAAAGGAACATTGGCACTCCAGCCTAGTGACTCTGGGCAAATCTGTCAATTTCGGTCTCTCTCTGTTTCTCCAGTCTTAAGTTCAGTTTGCCACATTTCAGCATCAGCAAGCAATTTTGTTCTTGTTTTTTTAAAGTATTAAAATTAGTCAGGATTTTAATGTTAATTTCTCCTAATACAGCGGTTCCCAAACTTTTCAGACCACTTGAAAATTGCTGAGGGTCTCAGAGGACCACTTAACGATTGCTGTACTAGGTGCTGTGTGATGTTTAATTTTATTTTTGTTGCTTCTTTTATTTCTTATAGTGTTTTATTGTATTACAATTTGCATTCTGTAGAATTCAAACAGCAATACCGTAAAATACAATATAAGAAATAAAAGAAGCAGTAAAATACAATTAAAAATCAATCTGAATAGTTAATTTGGACATGCCGTGGACCACCTGAATGAAGCATGTGGACCACCGGTGGTCCATGGACCAGTTTGGGAGCCTCTGTCCTAATAAGCACATTTCTATATGCAGTTTTGCCTAATGTACACATTTATGCAACCAATTTCCCCTAATATAATGCATTCCTGTATGTCATTTTCACTCATATATGCAAGTTATGCACATTTTCCCAAAATATGCACATTTTTGGATTGACAGCTGGATCGCAAAATTCAGAAAAGTGTGGATTTTGAAGGATAGTTGTGCTTCGCGTCATGTATTGTTTGGGGAAGTGTGAATTTGGTAGGCTCACATTTAAAATGCAAGCCAAACTGAATTTCTCCTCCACCCCTAGGGGAGACAAAAGAAAGAAGAAAGGTGCAAGATTCCGGAGGAGGACCGAGGGCTGGACCTTACATTTCGTCGGAAGAGCCGTTGCAAGAGGCTACGCTTGGGTGGGTCAGGGAGTTGCTTCCAGTCCAGGTCTGGGGAGCGGATGCCATTTGGTCCAAAGACATTTAGATCTTTAAAGCATTCGGTCTCGATCATCTAGAGAACAGAAAGAAAGAGGAAGCACTTGGCAGTGGAGGTAGACTCTTCTAGGAATGGCACTATGCAATGAAGTAGCGCCATTCCCAGGGGCATTCTCTTCTAGGAACGTGGCGCCAGCATCAAGGCTCCTTTTTTGGTTTTTTAAAAAAATCCTCACCCACCTCATCTTTAGAGGTAAGACTCCTTCCCCTCCCAAGTTGTAAAACTACAACTTTGCAGTGATGTGGGGTGTTGTGCATTTACATTTAAAGCAGCATCAAATCACTTAGTTATGGCTTCCCACAATGAATCCTGGGAACTATAGTTGGTGAAGGAAGACTTGTTAAGGAGATTCCTATTCCTCTCACAGAGCTACAGTTCTCAGAGTGGTTTAACAATCAATCCGTCTTCCCAGGGAACTCTGATAATTGTACCCCTGTGAGGGGAACAGGGGTCTTTTAACTCTCAGCACCCTTAACAAACTAAATGTATAGTGCAGAAGGTGCCAAAGTGTTACTAAGAAAGATATTTGCAAAACTGCTGGGCCATTAAACCTTTATTTGTACAGTTTATGAGACTCTGTCTCTTTCTTTTCTCCATCACTGGTGCCTTCCTTCCTTTTTTTTTTTTTGAATCTCAGCGGCCCCTCCAATTCCTCACCTCATTCTGCCAGGGGATAGGAACACTGCCGGTGGCAAATTTGGCATAGAAGTCATTGTCGGTTTGATCTAGGTTGACACCCTTCACAGTGGAGAATTGTTCAATGTCCAACACATCTTTGCAGTATACGGCTCGAGGCTGCGGAACAGAGATGGAGAATCACCTAAATTTGCAATCGCCAGGCCTTATGCATCAAGATGTCTACGGTCGAGCCACAGAGGTAGTATACTGCACTGACCCGTAAACTCGACACTAAAGAACCTAAAATCTGATCGTTAGAATTCTGCAAATGTGCAGGCACTTGCCTACTTATTTTGGCATCATTTATTTTGGCTTCTCTGGGTGGGATTTCCAAAGGGGGCCGTGATGGATGGAAGGACATGAAGAGGGGAGGTAGGTGAGCTGTATGTGCAGTAGTGGGCGAACAGTAGATTTGCTGGTGGAGCAGGAAACTGCAGAGAGCACAAAATATCTGCTCAACTGACCACTGGGAAACCCAGCAAAGTTCTCCTTTGGCTTTTGGGATTTTAGTAGATACCGCCCACCCATTCTTAAGCATCTTTCCACAATCATAAGGTTTTGAATCTTCTTTTTTTTTAAAAAAAACCCTTCAGCAACTGGCTATGGATCCATTGATACAACAGGCTGTGAGTTTCACTGAATCTTTCTCCTGCCCTCCTGGCCCTAGACTGTCCTCAACCTTACATCTCCTCACCCCTGACCATCTCCCGTTGGCTCTTTTTATCAGCCTCACCTCCTTTGATACCCTTGTCTTATCAGCACTCATGTCACAGTGGGCCTGTGTGCATCGCTTGTAAGTCCGTCAGCTGCCTGAGCTCAGGCTTGTGAGCCCCTCTCTGACATTAGATGGCCTGAGGTGTCATGTCTCATGAGCTGCTGCTAACCCAGCTGCTGTGATGTCACAGAAGCTTGGCAAGGCTAGTCCTAAAGAATGAACTCTTAGGGAAACAGAGAAATCTTAGAAACTAAACTCTACAAATAACTTCTGTTAAATTAAACTGTGTAAATGGCCGGAGGACCAGGCCAGAGAGCAAGGCCCCTGATGATTATCTTAAATGTCCAGGCAGGTGAGCCCTAATATAACCTTTGAAGGTAAATGTGTAGAGGTCAGGGGTGAGATCAGCAGCCATGAGCCTGCTCCTCCTTCCTCTCCACAAATTCATTCTTTGCAGAACGATCATATAAAAAGGACTCATATGTGAACCACCAAGGCCTCACTCTGGCTGGCCCATGCTTACATCTGGCACGAAGGAGGGTTTCATGATCCCAGCTTCCAGGCGCTTGAAATTGATAGTCTTGAAGAAAGGGTGCAGCTTCACCTGGACGGCCCCATCTCCCTTGCATCCGAGCCGCTGCTTCGGGTCCTTGGTCAGGAGCTGGGGAGGCAGAAGGGGATCAGGATCAATCAGGATGTCTTAACCTTTCTGAGAACCCGCTCATAAGCAGGTCTGGCCCTGTCCTTAGACAGAGTGGGGCAATTGCCTCAGGGAGCAAATGCTGGGTGGAGGTGTTGAAAGATAAATCTGGGTGTGCCACACAGTCTGTTCTGCATCCTCTAAGCAAAGAGTCAGCTCCTATACATGGAATGGGAGGGTGTGCCATCCTGTCCTTCACCTCAGGTGGAAAAATGTCTTGTGCCAGCCCTGCTCAAGTGCCATTCCCTTTGTCCAGAACTCTATCCCGCCACAGCTGATTAACAAGTGCGAACTTCTGGGAAGTTCATTTGCAAACAGAGGAGCCAGCTCATCTGTCCATTTGATCACATAGCCACTGTCTCATTCCAGTCCAGGCAGAGGTCCTCTTGTAGAAACTCAGTTCCACAGGAGTAGGGTAACCTCCCTGCCCCAATGCCTGGCATCCAATCCAATAGATTTGCAGTGATCCTACAGAGCCTCAGCGCGGCCTCTCTCACTGCCCCCAGCTTACCGCCTTGCAGATGGCCTTGGCGTCTTCAGAGAACTTGTCTGAGTACTGCTCCTGGTCCTCCTGCACCCGCTTCTCCACTTCTTCCCTCTTCACCCGCTCCTTGCGGGCACGGAATGGTGACTGGCCCTCGAACATCTCGTAGATGAGGCAGCCAAGCCCCCACCAGTCCGGACTGAAGGAGTAACGCTCATTGTTAATCACCTCTGGAGCTGGGGGAAGAATGGTCAGAGATGATGACAATGATGATGGTTTATTGTTATTTATTAATCATCTTCCACACATACACACACATGACATCTTCTGACACCTTTGAAAGTTGCAGGAGAAGCTCTCCTGCAGACCGTAGTGACCTCCCAGGTATATAAAGGGTAACGGGGTCTGCCAAGTAATCCAGTTCTGAATGGTAATATTAAAACCTTGAACTTGGGCCCCATCTGAACTGTACATTTAAAGAATGCAACTTTAAACAGTCATGGTTTCCCTCATAGAATCCTGGGAACAGTTGTTTGTGATAGGTGCTGAGAGTTGTTAGGAGACCCCATTCCCCTCAAAGAGCTACAGTTCTCAGAGTGGTTTAGCAATCAATTCCTCTTCCCAGGGAACTGTGTTTATATGCATAGCTGGGCACAAACCACAGCTCGGTGGAAGAGCATCTGCTTTGCATGCAAAAGGTCCCAGGTTCAATCCCTGGCATTTCCAAGTAAAAGGATCAGGAAGCAAGTGATGGGGAACACTTTAGCCTGAGACCCTGAAACGCCAGTTACACTAGACAATTCTGAGCTAGATCGAGAAATTTAGCTAGATTTCTCCATTATCCCATTATTTGTTGATTATCCCCAGATTCAGTCTGTATAGAGTTCATGAACCAATAGGAACCCTATCAAGTCCTATAAAGCAGCTTCTTGCTTCGATCTGGCTCCATTCCAAGCAACTCTTTGTTCAAGTGCAGACCACATTGCCTGTCTTACCAGCCACCAGGCCACCAACCTTCCCAAGTGACGTTCTAGCCTTCCAAGTGACAGAGCAGATGGACAAACAGTCCAACTCGATATAAGACATCTTCCCATGTAAATATAGCACTTACAATCTGAGCATATTGTGGATGACACTGGGGACAGCCTACTGTTCAGAGCTGGAAAAAGTTCAGAAAAGGAGAACCAAAATGATCAAGGGTCTTTTTATTTGGGACTTTTCAGTTTAGAAGAAAAGGTGAATAAGAGGGAGAATGACAGAAGTGTATACAATTAGGCATGGTGTGGAGAAAGTGGGTAGACAAAGATTTTCTCCCTCTCTCACACTGCTAGAACTCAAGCCATCCAATGAAGCTGAATGTTTGAAGATTCAGGACAAACAAAAGGAAGTATTTTATACAGTGTATAGTTAAATTATGGCATTTGCTACCACAAAATTGCGCATATAACACCTGTCCTGGCCCGTTTGCACTGGCTGCCTATTTGTTTCCGAGCCAGATTCAAGGTGCTGGTTTTGACCTATAAAGCCTTACACGGTGTGGGATCACAGTACCTTGTGGAACGCCTCTCCCGCTATGAACCTACCCGTTCACTTCGTTCAGTATCTAAGGCCCTCCTCCGGGTACCATCTCACCAGGATGCCCGGAGGATTGTTACCAGATCTAGGGCCTTTTCTGTAGTGGCCCCCGAATTGTGGAACAGCTTACCTGAAGAGATACGCCTGGCGCCTACGGTGCTTTCTTTTAGGCGCCAGGTTAAGACCTGGCTGTACTCCCAGGCTTTTTAATGTTTTTAATGTTAATGTTTATGTCTACGCTTTATTTTAATATTGTTGTTGATATATGTGATTGATTTTATTATAATATTGTATTTTTAATCTGTTTTGTACACCGCCCAGAGAGCTACTAGCTATGGGCGGTCTAAAAATGAAACAAAAATAAATAAAAAAAATGTAGTGATTGCTGCCAACTTGGTTTTTAAAAGGGGTTTTAAATTCATGGAGGATATTGACTTCCAGCCATGATCACTGTGTGCTACGTCCAGGATCTGAGGTATGACTCTGAATAACAGTCTCTGGGGAGCAGAAGTGTAGAGAACGCTGTTGCACTCGGATGCTGCTTGAGAGCTTCTTGTAGGCATCTGGTTGACCACAGTGACAACAGGATACTGGACTAGAAACAAAACTTTTTATTTGTGTATGTTGCTGTCTTTTTAATTCTACTTTTTTATTTTGTGTGATCAATTTATTGTTCTTAATTTTGCTCCTTTTGTTCTGTTGCATTTAACCTTTTAATGTAAGCCCCTTCTATTGCTGCGACAGAAAAACAGCATTCAATAAACAAAGCCTTTTGTTTTCAAATTTATAACCTGCCTTACAGCTGACTCATCACCTAAGGGTACTAAGCGGTAAAGAAGAACCAGACAAATTTAATGCAACATGGCACAGATTTGAGTCCTCTCACTACCTGGAACAAAACCATGCTCCTTCAGTGGTACGGAGGCGAGGCTGGTTGACTACTTGACAAACCTTGTCTTATGACTGAGCCACTTCTCCGCCATGGGAGATACGAAGTGACAAGTAAAGCAGGTAGTCCCACTGTTTCCCTCTTCCATTAAAACATGGTTAGACAATGTTGAACTACAGCTCCCACCAATCCTGACCATTGGACATGCCAGCCAGGGCTGTTGGGAGATGGGAGTCCAACAATATTGGGAGGGCTCCACCTTGACTATCCCTGCGTTAACAGTGACTACTAACCCTGACGTAAGCGGCAAATCACTTCCAGGTCAAGGGTTATACCTGCAGGAAGGCCTAAGTATTTAGCACCTCTCATTTTATAGAATGAACAGTGCCAGGAGGTCTTGTTCAGAGCCGGACTCTGGTGTAGTTAGGGAATTTTAGATTCTTTTCTCTTAATGGTCTTACAGTGGGGAGGCTCCTTAAATGGTAATGTGTAGTATTCACTTACTTCAAAATGTGGTAAGCCAGCTCTGTTGGGCTTTGGGTGCCCTCCTCCTCATTCAGCTGAGCAGGACCCTGGACATCTGTCCCAAAGTCCTGCTTTGATGGCACCATTGGAGCCAGATAGGAAAGTCAGGGTATTGCACGGCTTAATGTCATGGCCTTAAGTAAAGTTCCCCAGGCCCCCTCTGCGGTCAGAGGAGCACAGAAAGCTGCCTTACACTGACTGGCAGTGGCTCCTCAGGGTTTCAGACAGGGAGTTTCTCCCAGTCCTATCTGGAGATGTTGGGGATTGAACCTGGGACCTTCTGCACGCAGAGCATGCAAAGCCCTTCCCCAGTGGCCAGGCTGCCTTCTGCTTTCAACAAGGTGAGGCTTGTGTCGCTATCCCAAGCATACTGAGCCAGCTCCTCCACAGAGCCAAGTAGCCTGGGACTTTTGTCAGATACATACCCATGTAGCCAACTGTTCCTACACGGCCACGGATGGTGTCTCCTTCTGGGATCTTGATGGCCAGCCCCAGATCTGAGATCCGGATGTGACCTATAGGGAAGAAGAGACAAAACGGTGATGGAGGGCATGTTATGAGCCACACCAGCTAGCAGCGAGTAAAAAGGGGACCAGAGCCTGAGCAGGCGGCCTCACCATCTAGCACTCACCATCATCATCCAGGAGAATGTTCTCTGGCTTCAAGTCTCTGCAGGAAAGATACAGACACAACTTAGAGTAGAATGAGAAGAAGGTAGACAGGTGGGCTTCTAGGGTTCTTTAACCCTTTCAAGCACATGGGATTTATCTTTTTTTTGGGGGGGGGGGAGGCAAACAAAATTGCTTTCACTCCCACTTCAGTTTAATCATAACGTCATAATATCCAGGCTCACATAAACTATGGTTAATATTAACTTGTGTGTTTCAACAAACCATAGTTACGCTTAACCACAGTTTGAAGGTATTATTTATTTTTTATTTATTTAACTTCTATCCTGACCTTCCTCCCAGAAGGAGCCCAGGGTAGTAAAAAAAAAGGGCAAAACACTAAAAACATCTTAAAACATCTCAAAAACAAAACATCTTAAAAACATTTTAAAAATAAAACATATTTTTAAAACTCTTTAAAAACATCTTAAAAAGCAATTAAACTGGGTAATTTAGAATGAAAGCAGAAACTGACTGTTGGAACAGGAATGGGAAACTAGGTGCAGGGGGAAGAATGGAATGGAGTGGTTGGAATCTTGAACAGAAGCACTTCACACTTCAACAATTTACTGCAGGTTCCACTTGTTCTCAACCAACAGTCATTTGGGCCAGTCTTGGGTGTTCCAAAGCAGTTAGAGAAAGCTTTGGATTTTGAAGGTGGGAAACAACCATGCTTAAGATGGGGGCTTCTGTGCTCCACAGGTTGAGAGGCCTTTGATGATGATTTAATCCTCCTGAGACATGCCATGCTCAAGGCTGACAATGCTTAGGACCAACTGATGACGGGACATCATAGCAGCTGCTTCTAGGATCCAGCTGATTATACACTCCAAAACGAAGTCTGGGGTTCGAAAAAGAACCAGAGAAACTTGGGCCATTGTGCCTAGTTAGCCACAGGCTACCGGCTGCACCACCCAGGCCAACATTACTGACCTTCCAGCCACACACCCTCAACACTTCATGTGCGAAGGATGTGTAGTTTCCCCATTTTGCCTGGTACCAGCAATACACAGAGAAAGGACTCTCCTGTCGACACCTTCCCCTTGTTCTCAGGGTCTCCCTGTGCTCCTTGCCTTCCTGGAGCCTGGGAATCATGCCCGCCTCTCTCTCACCTGTACACAATGCCCTCCCGGTGCAAGTGCTCGAGGCCACAGCAAATCTCTGCAGCGTAGAAAGTGACCCGTTCGTCATCAAAACCAGGGTTGCCCATGTTGTAGATGTGAAACTTCAAGTCGCCTCCGTTCATGATGGTGAGGACCAGGCAGAGCGCATCCTTGGTCTCGTAGGCATAGGCCAAGCTGACCTGTGGGCATACCGTATAAGAAGAGCCTTGCTGGATCAGATCAAAAGTTGCACCATCCTGTTTCCCGCAGCAGCCAACCAGATTACACCAGGAAGCCCACAAGCAGGGCACCGAGGCAACAGCCCTTCCTCTTGGATTGCCTCCCAGCAGCTGATACTCAGTGGCTTAAGAACACAAGAAGCTGTCTTGAGCAATATAGGGCAATTGGTCCAGCTAGCTCAGTTTTGCCAACGCCATGCACAAGCCACATTTTTGCCTCTGAGGGTCACATGTAGCAGAGGCTGCATCCCCTCCCCCCTTCTCCAGGCGCTGGAATGGGGAAGGTTAAACCTCCTTTCCTGGCAGACTAAGATCCCACTGTGCCTCCCCTCCTGCTGCTCAATCGGTTGGGTCCAATCCGTGGAAGGGAGGTGTTCCATGAGATCTCAGCTGGCCAGCTGACGGATGCTGGACACAGCTGATCCATGTGCTGATTTGTGCAATCCTCAGGTGTTTCTAGCACCAACAATGAGCTGTCTGGTAGGGATTTCAGTGGTCTCATTGCATGCATCCTCCTGGTCCCCAGTAGACTGATGCTGAAAACAGCTGAGGAACATGACAACAGGCGGTGAATAAGCTGTTTCTAGCACTCATCAGCTGGGGAGACAAATCAGGCTGCATGAGAGCCGCCCCAACAGCTCTCCAGAGTTTCAGACTGGAGTCTTTTCCCAGGTCTAGCTAGAGATACCAGGGATTGGATCTGTAACCTTTTGTATGTGAAGTCTGTGCTGTACCACTGAGCTGTGGTCCTTTCCTTTTGTAGATGTGCTGCCTTTGACTCTAGGAGGTTCCTCTACTCCCTCTTATATCAAGGCATTGCCAGCAGGCATTAGCAAAGGACAGCACCTATGGAAATGGCAGGTCAGGAGTCTTGGGAAGACAATGTCCCTCTGCCTACAAGTGACCAGTCTTGGGTAGATGCTAAGTGGTGCCACCAGCACCACGTCAGACCAATGCTCACCACAAATCGGCTGTTGACCTTCTCCAGGATCTGCTTCTCGTTCAGAGCCATAGCCTCCCCTTTCCGTTTCTTGATGCGCTTCTTCTCCAGCTTCTTGCAGGCATACATCTTCCCTGTAGCTCGCACCTGGCATGCGCAAACCTGGAGGCAAGATACAGGTGGCCATAGTGGGGATACAGCAGATAGTGGAGATCCTGACCTGCTCAAGCAAGGCCCCGGCACTCATTCAAGGCAAAGGGCGGCCAACACACCCAGGTGGAACCCTGTTTGCTCCTGCATCTCCAGAATACACTTTTAGTCCAGATGTTTCTTCACCTGTTACCTGGTCCAGAGACTCAATAAGGACAAGGTTCCTTCCTTCCTTCCATTTCACTTCAGGACGTATGAGCAAACCACAAGTCTTGCATTAGGACTCAGCAAACAACTCCCTTTGAATTTGGATGCAAAGTGCAGCTGTGGTTCTCGTTACTCCTGCAAATTTCACAGTCAGAATCTGCAAGAAACATGCCCCCCCCACCTCAGAGCACTACCAAACCAAATTACATATGTTACAGACTACCTGAATGAAGCTCGTGGAACACTGGTGGTATGTGGACTACAGTTTGGGAACTCCTGATCTACAGCCATTTCAATCTGGCTTCAGGCCTCAGTTTGGTATTGAAACTGTCGTGGATGCTCTGATGGATGACTTGTGCCAGGAAAAGGACTGGGGATGTGGGAGCCTGCTAATTCTCCTCTTGGCGGCTGTTGATATCCTTGAACATGGAATCCTTCTGGATAGGCTCTCCAGGTTGGGATGGGGGGCACTGTGCTTCATTCCTGCCAAGACAGCAGATTCCAGAAGGTGGAGCTAGGAGACCACTGCTGAACCCTGCAGGCACATATACAGTGAGGATCCGCAGGGCTCAGTCTTCTCCCATGCTTTTTAAACATGAAACCATTGAGTGAGATCATCTGGGGACTTGGGATGAGGAGGAGCCATCAATATGCTGATGACACCCAGCTCTCTCTCTCTCTCTCTTTCTCCTTTACATATGATGCAGGTCAAGCAGTGCTGAATTGATGTCTGGGGTCTGTAACGTGTTGGAAGAGCCAATAAAAGGAATCTCAATCCAGTCAAGATGGAGGTGATGTTAGTGCATGGCTCATCTCCTAGAGCAGCCTTTCCCAACCAGTGTGCCTCCAGATGTTGTTGGACCACAACTCCCATCAGCCTCAGCCAGCATTGGCAATGGTCAGGAAAGCTGGGAATTGTGGTCCAACAACCTCTGGAGGCACACTGGTTGGGAAAGGCTGTCCTGGAGGAAGCTCACCTCCTTTACCTTGTTTGGGCCAGGGTTGCACCCCTCGCCAAAGCAGGAGTAACAAACTTTTTTCATCCTGAGGGCTACATTCCCTTCTGGGCAATCTTCCAGGGGCCACATACTGTACCGTTGGTGGGCAGGGCCAGAGGCAAAAGAGGGTGGAGCAACTAATGCAAATTTTACCTGGGTACCGAAGGCCAGAGGTTCCCAAACTGTGGTCTGCGGACCACCAGTGGTCTGCAAGCTTCATTCAGGTGGTCTGCGGCATGTCCACATTCAATATTCATATCGGCTTTTAATTGTATTATTTTTTTCCCTTCCTTTATTTCTTTTATAGAATTTAATGTATTACAATTTGAATTCTGTGGAATACAAACTGCAGCGCAAGAAAATACAATAAAAGGAGCAATAAACATACAATTACAAACCATACAGCACCTAGCACAGGAGATTACAATGGCTACAACAGGCAGAAAAATCACTCAGTGGTCCTCCAAGACCCTCAGCAATTTTCAAGTGCTCCATTGGGGGGGAAAAGCTGGGGAACTATTGCAGTAGGCTATTTTCTACACCTACCCCTCTCTATCCTCCCTCCAGTCAAGCAAGAAGCATTAGCAGTTTAAGGACAAATTCCAAGCAGGTAAAAACATTTAAGGAGGATGTGAAGCAGGGCCAGTTAAGGTGTGGCCTGGGGAAAAGGCAGGGTGTGGGGAGAATCCTGAGGGCCAGTTAGAAAGGCTTAACGGGTCGCATGTGGTTCCCTGAGGTCCTCCGCCTCTGACCTAAAGAATGAACTTCACAGCTTGGGGGTGCTCAGAGACCCTGATCTGTCTCTGGAGGTCTATGTGGCTTCTGTAATGCAGAGTGCCTTTCATCACTAAGGCAGGCACACCAGCTGTGGGACCCTCCTGGTAGAAACAGCCTGGCTACAGTTATTCATGCTCTGGAAACCTCCAGATCAGATGACTGCGATACATTTTATAGACAAATTCATGGAGGACAGGGCTATCAATGGCTACTAGCCATGATGGCTGTGCTCTGCCACCCTAGTCAGAGGCAGCATGCTTCTGAAAACCAGTTGCCGGAAGCCTCAGGAGGGGAGAGTGTTCTTGCACTCGGGTCCTGCTTGCAGGCTTCCCCCAGGCACCTGGTTGGCCACTGTGAGAACAGGATGCTGGACTAGATGGGCCACTGGCCTGATCCAGCAGGCTCTTCTTATGTTCTTATGTTCTTATTGCGCTGTCTGAAGACTGTTCAGAATCTTCAGTGAGTCTACAAGTCAGTGCAAGGTTATTCACTGTGGATCATATTCACTTAAGGAAAGCCTGGGCAAAAAGATAAGTCTTCACAAGATGTCTGACACAACTGGAGGTTGCTGCTTCACTTAGGGAAGGGCACTCTACAGATCAGGGTCAACAGGAGAAACTGCCTGTTTTGTAGGGGGTGGGGTGGATGGAAAGATCTGTCAATTTCAGTTCTCTCCATTACTCATTTTTCCAGTCTTAAATTCAGTTCTCCACATTTCTGCAGCAATATGCAATTTTTTTAAAAAAATCCTCATGAAAATTCTCCAGCATCTTAGTGCAAAGTTTTCCTAATGAAACATATTTTCGTAGGCAATTTTGACTAGTGCACACATTTTTTGCAAGCAATTTCTCATTTTATATAATAGATTTATGAGTGTTATTTTCACTCACATATTCATTTTTCTGTACACTTTCCCCTAACATATGCATTTTTGTAAACAGTGTTTGGTTGGCGAATTGCATTGCTAAATTCGAATAAGTGAGGATTTCGAAGGATGGCTGCCTTTTGGTTCTCATACTAGTTTGGAAAGTGCAAATCTGATATTCGGCTCAAAATGCAAACTGACTCAAATTTCTTGTCCACCCCTCCTCTCTCTGTCTCTCTTTGTGTGTGTGAATATTGCCCTACACCAGATACAGACCTGGTGGCTGCCACAAATCCTTACCTCTCCGAAGCCTCCCTTGCCAAGGATCCGGTATTGCCTGAAGGTATCTTTGGTCACCGATTGTCTAAAGCAACAAGACCACAAAGCACACTTAAAGCCCATTCCTCTGAGTATCAGTTAGGGAAAGGAGATGGATTCCAGTGCTGACAGGCATTGCCTTACCTCTCCAGGTATTTCCACTGGAGGAATCTGTCAAAATACATGCTGTCCTGGTAGTTTGTGAAAGGGGCTCCACTGAGGTACTCGTGCAGACGCCTATGAAAGAGACAGGAATTAAGATCAGGTTGCCTCTTCAGTCTGGGAGACAGAATCTTGACTCCCAGAGCTGACAGTATGGATTGCATCCCTATGTACCCATGCTAGGGGCTTTCCCTGAAGATCAAAGGAGCACCTGTCCATTCCTGCCCAATTTGGAATGAATTGGCAAAGAAATTTAATTCAGCCCCTGCCTGCCTCAGCCTTCTCCTAAGACTCAGGCAGCAATGCTAAACACACTTATTGGGCAACAAGCACAGTTGTACATGTTGTTTGTGTCTGACCATCACAATACACCATGGCTTTGAAGAGTTCAGGATTTTCTGCTTCTCTTTTTGATTAACTGTCGTTTGCCGTGTTGACCGAACCCGCCAAACTGTGGTTAACTGACTATGGTTTAGCTGAAACAAACCATGATTTATGCAGGTGGCTTACTTCCATAAACTGGGATCACATTCTCTTTGTCAATCTCCATCAGGATTAATCTGTCAAGGGTTGCATGCTGGCAGCAGTGAAGTCAGTAGTGGGTGCATCCCGAGCCTGTTTTTCCCCTCCTTCCCAGCCACATGAACTTAGGTGTGCAAGTGACCCTTAGGCTGGAGGTTGCTGACCCTTGACATTAACCATACTTGATAGACTGTGCTGAAAATTTCTTTTTTGACTATTCATTGGGTGGGTGGCAAAGAAATGAAAACCTTCCAAAAGATTAGGGGTGGGAAAAAAATTCCTTGAAACATTTGGGATGGGGCTGCCACTTACCTTATTTAATTAACCTCATGGGTTGCAAAAGGTTGTCCATCCCCCCCTTGCTTTTTTAATGTTCCAAAAAGCGGCCGACAGAGGCACAAGCTTCCTATTGACCTCCCTTTCTGGTGAGACCCAGTATGGTAAGTGTCAACCCTCTTCTGAAAATTTCAGAGAAATTTCTTCCCCATTTTCCCAGGGGGAAGAATATAATATTGGAAGGGGGGAGGATTTCACCCCAGGCTTAGTTAACTGAAAGCAGAAGTGAAAGTTTCTAGTCTCTTTCTTGCAGCCACAGCAGTGGAGGAAAAGGGAGCCTATGGGTGGTTAGGAAGGCTAGGCTTGCTCCTATCACGATAAACCTTTCATATAAACTTTCATATAAACATACATAGGCCTGGTTCATGTGTCATGTTAAGCCAAGAACAAACCTTGGCTACAGATCGTGATTAAGGAGGAGAGAGCTCAACCACAATCCTGGGTTCAGACAACACACTAAATCAAACTTTGGCTTAGCTGCTGCACTGCACTAAACTAAACGGACCAGGGAGGAGCAAAGCGGCTGAGATCTCCTCTCCAGGAGCCAGCACATCCGCACTATGCCATGGTTTGGCTTAGCGCTATATGTGGATGTGGCTATAATAGTGTACGGTCAAGGAACCAAATCCACCCACCACTTTCCACCCAACCACGGTTTGGCTTAGCATTACATGTGAACGAGGCCATATTACTGTAGGACCAAAAAACACCTACAACTTTCCACCCAACCATGATTTGGCTTAGCGCTATATGTGAACATGGCCATAGGATTCTAGCCCAAAAGAAATGAAATCCACCCACCACTTTCCACCCATCCTACAGGTTCACAGGGCCCGGCACTCACTGCACACAGTTGCTGAAGAGGTCTTTGCAGGGGCTTCTTTGCAGATTCTCTGTGCACTGGTTCATAAGGGACTGGCTGACCTCTGGTATATAGCCCGGGGACTAAGTAAACAACAACAGCAGCAGCCATGAGTAACATATTCTTGAAGTATCTTGAGTGCTGGACTGTTGCTATGTAAACTTGTGCATTTGTTAAGCAGAGAATAACAGCGGTCTGAAGTGCGTGTGTGCCAGGGTGTGCATTTACCTAAGTAACAGGCGTTTACCCTGCATTGAGATCACTGAGACTGAAGACTTAGTAAAATAAGAAAAGCTACTTTATTTATAGAAATACATAGTAGATAGAAAGGCATACCTAGTTCTGACTAACTAACTAAGTTGGAGGCGTAATACGCAGGCGTGGGAATTGCCCTCATGGCTTTGAGAGAGAGAGAGAGCAGAGACAAAGGTGTCTCCTCTCTCTTGGACAGTCGGAGAAGAGAAGAGAAGAGAGGGTGGAAGGAGGAGGGGCAGATAAGCTTCCCTTAAGATGTCTCAGTCTAACAACGGAAGGAAGTCAGTCAGAGCATCACAGGTAAAGGTAATCAAGCCTATCCATCTGGAGGACCCTAACTCTATCTCCCTTCTAGAACATAAACAAAAGAACAAAACAGGAGTTGCTCTTGCCCCACTTTCAACATGGACTTCATTCCTGCCTTCGCAACATGCCCAGATCTAGAACATCCCCTGCTACCCGCCCTCAGTGTAAGCCACCCTTTCCTAACCTGATGCTCTCTGGATGTTGTTGAACTACAGCTCAGTGACAAAGTATCAGCTCAAACCAATTCAGACCCAAGAGAGATATCAACTGGGAGAAATCCATTAGATTTCCGGAATTAGTTTTTGTGTTGTGTGAAAGATCAAATAAAATGTGCGAATTAGCTGGTAAGAAATTATTGGACTAACAGAAAAAAGTACAGTGTGAAAGCAGCCACATACACTCATGCCCCACGGAGAGAATACTCTTACCTTACTGTTGAAAAAGCTGCGGATTATCTCATCTCCCATTTCCTTCCGCTTCTCGTCTGGTGAAACCTCGTACTCTACCTGGGAGAGGAGAAAGGATCATAGACTGAACACACATGACTCTCTCTCTCTCTCTCTCTGAGCTGTCATTTTGATGCAGGAAAGCATCCACTATGGATCCGGGATGCCACATTTTTATTATTTATTAATTTATTTATTAAATTTATTTATTAAATTTATATCCCATCCCTCCTAGAAGGAGCCCAGAGCGGCAAACAAAAACACTAAAAGCACTCTAAAACATCTTAAAAACAGAAGACTTTAAAACATATTAAAACAAAACATCTTTAAGAAAAAGCTTTTAAAAATTCTAAACAAGTAATTCCAACACAGACACAGACTGTGATAAGGTCTCCACTCAAAAGGCTTTTGAAAGAGGAAGGTCTTCAGTAGGTACTGAAAAGATAACACAGAAGGTGCATGTCTAATATTTAAGGGGTGGTAATTCCAAAGGGCCAGTGCCACAACACTAAAGGTCCACTTCCTATGTTGTGCGGAACAGACCTCCTGATGAGATGGTATCTTCTAGCTCCATCAGCTTTTGCATATCTGTTGTGTGTTTTTCAGTCCTTAATCCTCCCTCATCCTCTGCTGGCTCTCATTCAGTGTTTTGCAACCAGCACTGGGAGGGTCCGTAGGTCAATGGCAGAGCATGTGCGCAGAAGGCTCCTGTTTCACACAACAGTATCTCCAGGTTTGTGTGTTAAAAAGGATTACAATGCAAGTGATAGGGAAGATCTCTCCCTGAGACCCTGGAGAGATGCTGCCAGTCAGAGTAGACAATACTGGCCCAGAGGGACAAACAGTTTGACCTCGTAGAAGACAGCTGTCTATGTATCAGTGGCTCCTACTCCCACTGCCCTTTTGTTTGTCTGCACAATTACTCAGTGGAGGCTGGTCCTCATTGAGACTGATAGGGCGCAAGGCAGGGAGACCAACAGTAGGTGGAGCCAGAGACAAGCAGAGCCAGCTAAGCCTGGTTTTGTCCCCATCTTCCTCCCTGCTCAGTTCTACAAGGACAACACTGAGACTAAGGAGGAGGACGGTGACAGGCAGGGCCACCCCCTCAACTGGATGCAGGTAGGAAGGCTGGTAAGTGGAGACTGGCTGAAGACAAACCTGAGGCTTGTGGGACACTGTCCCATTTGCCCAAATTACTGCAACTCTTCCTCCGCAATTGCAGGTGCAGTTCTGGACATACGTCAGCCTTCACCAGCCTGGTGTCCTTTGGATGTTTTGGACGACACTTAGCTGTGCCATTACATAGCTTCCGCTGTTTGCTAAAGACATACCTCTGTACCCATCTAACGTCAACACCTGATATATGTGTTTTCAGGACCCGCCCTATTCCTGTGACCGTAATTTGTTTTTAAATATTGACTTTTAAATTGTTGCAACCCGTCCTGAGACCTGCTGAGGAAGCTGGGCGGTGGTGATTCATAAATATAAGAACAATTATCTCCCATCATTCCCAGCCAGCACAATTGTGGTCCAAAACAGCTGGTGGGGAAATGTTATCCCGTGAAGGGCCACTGGCCTATGCCAAAGCACTTGGGGCTGCAGCTGGTGGTCCAGCTTTTGAGTGCAGGATCATGTGAGATCCCCTTTACATATCAGAGCTTGGAAAAGTTACTTTTTTGAACTACAACAGCGGCTGGGACTGATGGGAGTTGTAGTTCAAAAAAGTAACTTTTCCAAGCTCATATACACACAGACACTCTAGGGTCCACCTCCCTCCTTCCTGGCCCTTTTCCACAGGATGTTTGCCTCACTTCTGAGAGGAGCCCACTGCTGCTATAAAAATCTGACCTGTAGGTCCCCTCCTGAATGTTTTGGAACATGGCTTGGTGCTAGGAGACTAGGAGACAAGAGTGAAACAAGAAAATGACCTCTCTCCACCCACCCACACTCCCCAAAGCGGCAGGGATGAGGAGCAGGGGAAGGGTGAATTGGTTTGGCATGTACCTCAGCAGAGGAGTGCAGTAACACCCAACGTGAAGCTGGCTTGCAATGCTTAGGATAGCTGGAATGGAAGAAGTAGCCAATCAGAGGAGATGGGAGGAGCAGGTGAGTGTGGTTTATTCTGTTTTTTAAACAACACCACAACTCTCCCCTTTCTTAACAACAGGAAGCACCGAAATAGGAAGCCGGCGGGGTCCACATAGCTGGAATGGCTCAGGGGTCGTTGCCATACTCAAGGCTCAAGTGACATCGGTGCTTTCCTTACTGAAAAGGCCATTGGGTGGCAGCCATGAGAAATGAATGGGAAGGAATGTGCAGCATCTCCCGAGGGGGTGTTAGGAAGCTTTCTGATCTGGCCCCGGCTGCAGGGGTGTCTGCTGGGAGCTCCCCATGTAGCCACAATGTAAGGCCACCCACAGCTAGAAAAACAGAAGGGGAATGCACAGCGGGAGTTTAGGAATGGAAGAAGCCAAAAACCGGACAGGGACAGATCCCACATTTGTGGAGCCACAAAGTTGCCAAGGGGACAATGATTTGCAGGGATAGCCGCAGGTAGCAAGCCCAGTGCTCAGCAAGTGTGGAAAAGGCAAATGCTGTGCCAGGGATCATTAAAAGAGGGACTGAAAATTTAAAAAATGGCAATGTAGTAATGCCATTATACAAATCTATGGTGCAATTGCATTGGAACAACGTGCACAGTTCTGGTTGTTTCACCTCAGAAAGGATATTATACAGCTGGGAAACGTTCAGAAAAGGGCAACCAAAATGATCAAAGGACTGGGGCAACTCTGGGGTTTTCATTTTAGGAAAAATGCAAGTGTTGGGGGGGCATGATAGAGGTGCATAAGATTATGCATGGTGTGGAGAAAGTCAATACCGAGATGCTTTTCTCCCTCTCTCATAATACTAGAACCTGGGGCCATCCAATTAGGCTGAATGTTGGGAGATTTGGGACAACAAAAGAAAGTACTTCTTCCAACAGTGCATAGTTAAACTATGGAAATCGCTCCCACAAGGTTCATTCCAGCATGTTCCCGCAGGGGATGCTCCGGCGAAGCAGACCCCAGCAGGATTGAACCTTGTGGGTTCAATCCTGCTGGATGCTGCTTCACCAGCCCACTTCCTGTGTCTGTCCCTGATGTCATCATGATGTCATATGACTGACAAGTAGATGGCCCTGCCCACCTGTGAAAGTTGGCTCACAGGGTGGCGTGGGGAGTTAAAGATCTGGCTTGCCAGACCAAAAAAGGTTCCCCACACCTGCTCTATGTATATGTATTGCTGTTATGTGATTAATGTGTTCTTAATAATGGAGTTTACCCCCCAGGTGTACCTGTTTGGCTGCTTCGCTTCTTGAAGACTGGATGAAACGGTATGCACTCTATAGCTGGTAAGGGGCACACACATAAAAATAATCCCAAAAGATATTTCATGGAATTGGCCAGCCAGAGGATTGAACAGAAACAATTACCCAACTTCTTTGCTTCATAAAAAAGAAGTGGGCCCATTTTCCTTTGACATGTTTTGTAAGGTATAGGCCGTCATGATCCCCGCAGTTCTCAACTGGAGTGGCAGTGTTTCAGAGAGGAGAAGGGGATGAGCGAGCAGAGATGGCCCGATGGAGGTGCCAGCTTTTGCCCCTGCTCCCAGAGCAGGATGCGTCACTGGGTACCAAGGGAGCCACTGACTCAATGGGAGGGGCAGCAGAGCAGGAGGAGGAGCCCAGGGCAGATCAGTGGTCTGCCACTAAGAATTCGGTGTCATGAGCAGTTATGGCGTCCTCCTCACCAAAGCACCTGCTTTTGAGCACAGAAAGCTAGGCAGGAATGGAGTGGCAGCTTGTCAGGACATCTCTGTTGCTACTGTCAGCCTTGAACTCTGGACCCTGCTCACAGACTCGATTGCGACCCTAAAAATCTGAATCTTCCACTAAGCCTGTATCAAGCTTCCCTGAATAAATCTCTCTGTTACTTGAAAGACAAGGTCTGTTTTTGTGTTTTGGGAAGGGAGCTAGCACAAAGGCATGCTCCTCACCACAATGGCCACAGGCTAGTTTCAGATTGAGGAACTTCCTCAAACACAGAGATGCATCTAGCAACTTCATTGTTCTTGACGTTGCATTTGACAGCTAAGACATTTTGTTTTGTGGGACCCACCTCCTTTGCTAAATTTATACTGTTCCGTCCTATTTGGCATGGTTTTACGTGGTTTATAACTGCAATGGTTTCATCTGTTTTTATAACTGCATATTCTATTGTTGCAACCTGCTCTGGGACATTATGATGAAGGCCCAGTAAGAAATCAATCAAACAAACGAACAAACTGGGCATCCTGAAGGTCCAAATCCTAGAGCCTGCTAGAGGTCATACTCTTCCACCACCAATGGGACCTCCACACCATACATTTAAAGAACAGGGTGCATCCCCCAAAGGACCTTGGGAACTGTGGTTTACCCTTCAACAAAGCTACAATAACAGTTCCCAGGATTCTTTGGGAGAAGCCATGTGCTTCAAATGCATGGTATGGATGTGACCCTGGTCTCTGGACTGCTTTTTTTAACACCCTAAACTCTGTACAGCATTATCTCATAATGAACCCCAAGACAATTATTAGTTACATCCAAACTAGATTCAACAGTATGGGATGGGGGAAAAAAGGGCAAGGGAATTTTTAGCTGCAGCAGCTGCTGCTGCTGCTGCATAATGACATCTTCACTGGAACAGGCAAAGAAACCATCTTAGGTTTCTTGACACTTCAGTAATCCTGGATATGTTTTAACGTTGGTGGTCAGTTGATCTGAAGAAAAACTCAGTGCGATAATATGATGATTTAAAGCCAGACTTTCTCTAAAGTGGTAACATTGTGTCTGGCCAATACCACTTTAGCTTGCAGCTTGGGGGATGCATATCCCCCATGCAAAATAAATGAAATCCCTCTGTGTAGAAATCCAGCATGCCAGGAACAAGGCTAGACTACAATGCTTCTCCCTGACATGCTAGTTTTATTTGCTTGCTTGTTTGGAGAGTCAATCATTTGAGCCCCCAACCCGCAGACTGAAATGGAACAACCCAGACACAACTCTTTATAACCTCAGTGAAAAAGCAGGCCTTAGATGAGGGGTGGTAAATCCACTTCAGGTGCCTGCTAGACCCCAGTAAAACTGGAGGCCTTTTCAGGGCTGTGACAGGGTGATCTGAATCTCTATTGCAAGGTTAACGCTTTCCTTGTAGCTCAGATCATCCCACTGCACAGCTGGGCTTAGTGCAGAGGTTTAAACCTCTCCTCTCTGCACTCCAATGGGATAATTTGAATCTCCATCTCAGCACTGGGCTGAGAGGTCTAAATCTCCTCTCTCACCCAGCGCTGTGATGGGGCTGGTATGATACAGGCCTGGACATGTGTATGTGAATGTGCCGAGTGCCTGTGTGGGAGAGAGTGTGCTTTGTGTGTAGGGGGGGGGTGAGAGAGAGAGATGGGGAGGGAGGTGGATTCAGTCCACTGGCTGAAAAAAATTAACCACCCCTGGGTTTGATCCTTTGTGCACAAGAGAAACCATTGCAGCCCTTGGGAGAAAACCAGAGAGCCAGCTTTCCTGGTCTCCTGGCTGTGCTGAGATAGCCATGTGTCCTTTCACAGAGGGCAGTCCACTACCTGAAGGTGTTCTCTACCTAAAGGGCTGTCCAGTCCAAATCCAGTTTAAAGGTAAAGAACCATCAGAAAGGACAGCAGGAAGAACCTTGAAGTTGCCCATCAGCACTTAGCACATGGACAACAGACTGAGCCGACACACAGATCACCTGATCGCAGTCATCCCCACTACAGTGAGAGGTTTCGTATTTCTGTTGAAATTATAGCAACTGTTTCTAGCTTTGCATTTCCTATGAATTAAAAAAGGTAAAGGTGTCCCCGCACTTACAGTGCGAGTCGTTTCCGACTCTTAGGGTGACGTCTTGCGACGTTTACTAGGCAGACCGTATATATGGGGTGGGATTGCCAGTTCCTTCCCTGGCCTTTCTTTACCCTCCAGCGTAGGCCGGGTCCTCATTTTACCGACCACGGATGGATGGAAGGCTGAGTGGACCTCGACCCCTTTTACAGGAGATTCGACTTCCTCCTTCCATTGGAATCGAACTCCGGCCGTGAGTTAAGCTTTGGCTGCGTTACCGCCGCTGTGTCCTCTTTCTTCATGTCCTCTTTTTTGGGCAGTGCTTTGTGGCCACCCAAGCTTCTGAGACCTCAGAAGGCTTATTCACACATGACACGGAACTCATTACACACCTGCCTTTTTACTACCTGTTTCCTGGCACCTGTTATCAAATTAAAGGTGCTGTCGAGGAACAGCCTCAAGAGCTAAGCATCTTCTTCCCCTGGCACCAGTACACACCACCTGCACTGGGCTGATAAAGCACATGGCATTAATGACCAAAATACGATGAAAGGTTAATTAATTCACTTAGGCTGTTCCCTTGCAGAGCATCTCTGTGAGGAAACCAGATTATTTCAGGAGATGGGTGTCCTTCTTTCAAGGCTGTCTCTACACGTGCACAAATGTTTCTGTGGAAGTGTGTACAACGGTTGATTTGTACAGCTCCACTATTGTGTATACAGATAACACAGACTTGTTGACTGTTACATGTGAGTCACTGTATGAGTGGACAGCTCAACTACATGTGTACACAGATTGCCCACTCATTGCATGTAACATGTGAACCCAAAGGTCCCCAAACCTTCAGGAAGGCATGGTGGACGTTCTTCCCAGCCCTTCAAAGCCACTACCAAAACACTGGACAAAACCTCAAAGGTCCCTGGCTCAGCTAGGCTTTGAACAAAGTTCAAACACACTGCAAAGCTTTCGTCACAAAGCCTTTTGCTAGCCGCGGTAGTTGCAGCCTTGCAGAGGTTCGCTTTCCCAGCCTGTTTCTCATTTAGCAGCAATCTAAGCAGATCGGCATTCCTACCACTCACATCCAGCAAGCTTATGTAAATAAGAAAAAGGCCTAACTTTTGTGCACCCTGGTTTTCAAATTTGCTGTCAGGGCTGGTGACTCCTCTCTACACACATAGGGACACGAACTTAAGCAGGGTTAACAAGCTCCCTTCAATTCAAAGACAGGGGAGGGGGAGAGCCATGTTCAATTGCATAAACAGTTTGGTAATGGGAAACACAGATCATTTTATGAGGCTTATGTTCCCTCTTAAACAGCATGTAAAAGTGCCTCTTGGCGTCGTATAAGTGCAGAGTGGGAGCAAATGGATTTCAGATCAGAACTTTGCGTTAGCTTGCAAGAGAAAGGAAGAAAGGGAAAGGAAAATGAGTTGACATGACCCGGAGCGATAGTTTGTTCTGCTGGATGTAAAATGCTTCCAGAACCAGCAAACATTTGAAAGGAAAGAAAAGGGGAGGGGGGTGAAGCTCATGAAAACACTAGGATATTATTTCAGATGAAGGGCTGACTTTTAAATTACACGTCATCTGGATGGAATTTTTTGCACCGTTGACTTTAGAATGGGCGAGAAACACTCTCTCCTCTCCCAGCGGAAAAGGTCGCTCTTCAGGAATTCATTTTTTTCGCCTTCCCCTTGCGAGCAAAGCAGGAAAGTGGCAGCAGAGGCCGGGGAGGTTTACGAGAATTTGGAGATAATAACAGTCAAAATTAGCCCCTCCCCCAAAAAAGAGAGTCTTGAAGGAGTTGTTGGTTTTCTACAGGCTCTTTTTCAAAAACAGCTTGTGGATTCTAGCAACTGACAAACGATACCTCCATATGCACATACACAGTCAATCCCAGGCAGGGGTCCAGAAATCCTGTGAGTAAAGTATAGCGGCCATAGTTTGGGAAAAGATTTAGTATTTGATTGTTACTGATATAGTTATTTGGATTTCTGTTGTGAGCTGCTTTGAACATATTTATATGGAAAAGTGGCATACAAATTTAAATAAATAATAACTGTAATGATGATGATGATAATGGAATTAGGGCCAGCTCTAACATTAGACAGAGTGAGGATCAAGTTATTATTATTACTACTAATAAGAAATTTAGCATTGACCTGAATGATAATGTCGGGCATGCTCAGTAAGAACCAACTGTCAGTGTTCTAAAAGCCAGACTCACAGCTTGCCTAATCAGGGGGCCACACCCACACCAGACTTTGATTTCACTTGAGACAGTCAAGAATCCTGGGAAGTGTAGTTTGTGAAGGGTGCTGAGAGGAGACTCCTACTCCCCTGACAGAACTCCAGTGGCCAGAGTGGTTTAACAGTCAGCCGCTCTGATTGAAGCTCTGTGAGGGGAACAGGGATCTCCTACCAACTCTCAGCACCTTTCACCAACTACACTTCCCAGGATTCTTTGGGAGAAGCCATGACTGCCTAAAGTGAAATAACAGTCTGGTGTGGATGTGGCCAGGGACAACTTTGGTTTAAATTTGAGTGGGAGGCTATATGTGCCGAAGCAATGATACTGTTCACAATGTTTTCCTTTTGGAAAGAAAAGGAGCTTCCCCTCTGCCCAGTGCCCAACCAACCAAATGCCCAACACATTTGTATGGTGAGTGGTGGCAACACCTGCAGTCAGCCCAAATAACAGAAACAAGACATTGCTGTGCTGATCTCTTTTAGCAGGGAGGAAACAACTATATTAAAACAGTTGATATCATTCAGATAGTCGCTTTAAATAAGTTTGATTTACTTTGCAATTCTAGTGAAGTTTCCTATAGTATCATTTTCTTTTGCTTCTGTTTCTGTGAATATGTGAAGTACAGGAACACTTTGCAACACTGAAAGAAAGCTCCAAAAACAATTGTGGAATAATGGCACTGACTGTTCCGCAGAATAGTTTCCAATGGACATGAGGAGTGTCTCAATTTGCACAAGATAAAGCAGTGGGAGGTGAAATATATTCTAGAAAAATTCTAGGTGTGTTCTATGTTCTTAATTGACCATGCCCACCTTTCCTTAAGTGGAGTAGTTTAAGCATAGCAGGCTGAAAACATGTGTCTGGAAAGGCCAAGTTTGTTTTTTCCAACACCTAGAGTCATTGCTTAAGCAGTAACATATTGTAATCCGTCTGATTTTACATCAAACTGCAGTTTCAGATTCAACTGTTAATGCGCCCAAAATAGAAATACATAACCTCCAGTTTAAAACAAAAAGGCTATCTTCACCATCATATTACACCAACTAATAAAAAGGCTTTAACATTAATAAAAATAAATTTGACACAGATTTGTAGGATGAATAATGAGATAAATATAATTTTATAGGTTAGATTCTCTGTAGAAACAGTATTAACACTGAAAAGAAGCAAAGTAAGAACACCAACAAACATACAAAAATGTAATTCTCCATCTTTAGAGATGGCAGGTGTTGCCACCACTCACCATATGCTCAGAGGCACATGTTACCAAATTCTTCCAAGTGCCACAGGAAGTGGATTGGACTGTGAAAGACCAACCCAAATTGTCTTTGCATTTTGACAAATCTGTAGGGCAGTTCAATATCTCAGAGAGAAGGTCAGGTCTCCTGCTCCCCTGGTGCACTCATTATAGCTGCCCAATTTCCCTGCTTTCTAAAGTTTGATATAAATATCTGTTGGCTAAAGGTACATTCTTAACCCTCAATGTTTTTTGCCCATTAGTGAATCTTCTTATATTTAAACAGAGGCTGCCCAGAGGGCATCATACAGCCTCCAGGTGGCCAGCCCTGAAGAGCAATCGTTCCCCTGAGCCAGACCTGGTCTAGGCATTGCACTCGCCTTACCACAGCATCTAGGAAGTGGATACACTGTAAGAGCTCTAGCCGGGTCTCACAGAACTGTCGGAAAAGCTGTCGACCAATGGGTTGCTTGTCACACAAACTGCTGTAGTCTCGTTCTGGAAAGAAAGAGATGGGAGAGTAGTTGTTTTCAGAGGCAGGTAAAAGCGACATGTCTGCTTTCTGAAGAGCTTAAAACTGGGCTGCCTTCAAGTCAATTCCGACTTCTGGCGACCCTATGCATAAGGTTTTCATGGTAAGCAGTATTCAGCGGGGGGTTGCCATTGCCTTCCTCTGAGGCTGAGAGGCAGTGACTGGCCCAAGGTCACCCAGTGAGCTTCATGGCTGTGTGGGGATTTGAACCCTGGTCTCCCAGGTCGTAGTCCAATACCTTAACCACTATAGAGTACAAAGAAAGAAGCGTACCCCAAGAGCCGGTGTGGGGTAGTGGTTAGAGTGTCAGACTATGACCTGGGAGACCAGGGTTCACGAGGTGGGAGACCAGGGTTCAAATACCCACTCAGCCATGAGTGGTGATATTAGGTCAACACATCCATACCATCCATTTAAAGCACATTTAAAGCATATGGCTTCCTCCAAAGAATCCTGGGGACTCTAGTTTATCCCTCACAGAGCTACAATTCCCAGCATGCTTAACAAACCGCAATTTGCAGTTTTTATACAGGTGGCAGAAGTTAGGCATCTTGGTGCAGAATTTTGGGTTTTACTAGATCGTTGATAGTTTAAAATCCAACCGCACAATCGTCCTGGCTTGAGAGCAAATTGGCATGTTATTAGCGATGCCACACGATTAACGGTTTTAACTCTGAGTCTGGAAAAATCCTTTATATTTGTGACTGTTCATGCACTTTTACATTATATTCCTGTGATATGGGAACTAAAACATGGCAACAAAAGTGGATCCCGTGAGCCGCCATGGCTGTAAAGAGACTTATACTCCAAGGCTAGAAGGATAAACATCCACCATCCACTTCTCAATGACCTGAGTCTTCATTTGAATATATATCTTAGAACTGTCAATTTGATTTGTATATCTGTTTGGACATATGGACTTCTTATACGTTTACTGATGGATTATTCTGATGTTTAATGTGAGCTGGAGTTTCTTTTTTCTTTCTATTTGCAATATAAATATATTTTTAGAAAAATCTGAGTGAAGGTTCCTTTGGGAAGGAAGGGCAGGTTATAAATTTTAACACCTATCTAAGGTTTTAGCTCTGTTCCTTTTGATTTTCAGGTTTTAGTTTTAATTTTTCTTACTTCATGTTGTGTGTGATTTTATTATTTTATGTCAACTGCTTTGGAGGGGGCTTTGTTAGCGCTGAAAAACAGCATCAAAATGATTTTATAACTAAAACCAATAAATAAAACAAACAACTGGATTTTCAGTTGATTCATCAGTTAATTGATAAATTTCTTTGTTTTTAGAGAACTAGTGTGGTGTAGTGGTTAGAATGTAGGACTAAACTGGGAAGACCCACATGCAATTCCTCACTCAGCTATGAAGCTCACTGGATGATCTTGGGCTGGTAGCTTTTCTCAGCCTAACCTATTTTACAGGGTTGTTGTGTGTGAGGATAAACACAGGGCAGAGAAAGAACCATGGATCTCACCTTGAACTCCTTAGAGGAAAGGTGGAATAGAGATGTAATAAACCAACCAACCGTGTTTTAGAACAACCTTCCCCAACTTGGTGCCCTCCAGATATTTTTGTCTTCAACCCTGATCATCCGTAACCATTGATCACGCTGGCTGGGGCTGATGGGAGTTGCAGTTCGGGGGGGAAAAAGCCACAGCTCTGTAGATGAGGCACTCATGTGTAATAGTGGGCTGAAAGATCAAGGGAAATGTGGGTGCTTGGAGGTTAAGTTGTAAGTGAACACATTTGGCAATGGAAAAAAAATGTTTGGCCTCTTGTCAGGCTGATTTCCACAGGCACGAGATTGCACTGGATACAAGAAAAGATCATTTTTTAGCGTTTATTGGACTTCACAAGTGCCTTTTTAAGAAAAAAACATTACCTAGCACTGACAGATGCAGGCGCTGTAATGCTCCACAAGCAATGCTCTGTCGCATGATTTGGTCCTGTCCTAAAGTTGCAGTCCTTTGGTCAGAGGTTGTCAGCTGCATAAATAGGATTTTGGACACCTCCCTCTGTGAGATGTACAGATGTTAATGCTCTATTGAATTATTTACTGGACCTTTGGAACCTGACAGAGGGGCAATTTTGCTGGCTTGTAAAGGCATTCATGGTGGCTAAACATCTAATGCTTCAATACAGGAAGAAGTCTACCCCTCCCAATCATACAGTGGACAGAGGATGTGACTCATCTGACAGCATATGAGAAGGTGACCTTATTTTAATTTTTATTTATTTATTCATTTATTTATATACCACCTTTCCTCTAAGTAACTCAGAGTGGTGTACATGGATTTCCCCCTCTCCATTTCATCCTCACAACAACCCTGTGAGGTAGCTTGGACTGAGAGACAGAGACTGGCCCAAGGACACCAGTGAGCTTCATGGCTGAGTGGGGATTCCAACCATGGCCTTCCAGGTCATAGTTTGACATCTACCCACTACACTACAGTGGCTCTCCATAATCACAAGAAAGATGGGAAGTGCTCTGATATGCGGACTCCTTACACAGATCTATCTGCTTGGATGTCTGAGCACTTGGTTGGGACCACCAGCCATCTTCTCCCCCCAACCTCCGCTTTCCCTCCTCCCCCTTTTGTGTTTGCACAAGACATATTGTTTTGATCTTTTTTCAATTTATTATGTATTGCTTGACTCTGTGCATTTTGTTTCTTTTCAGAAAATTCACTAAAAACTATTAATAAAAAAATTTACATGACAGAGACATATAATATCTGAACATTTTGGACCATGAGGAAATCTGTAAGCATCTCAACTTTTTTTTTTTTTTTTAAAGTTTTTTTGTTCCTAGAATCTGCTCCAAAGCTGCCTCGTGACTGTTAATGGGAGTTCTAAGGAACGAGCAGTCCCAGGGGCATGCGGGAGCCAAACAAAATTTTAACTGTGAGGAAAAGTGATGGCCCCTCCACTTCCACCCCTGCCATAAATATGTCTGTAGGTTGTGTGCAAAGTCAGCATGGCAGACGGTTCTCAGGGCTGCCTCCTCTTGGGTGTCATGGAGGGCAGCGCCATGCTGTGCTGAGCTATGTACTTCACATTCCAAACCTGTGACCTCTGGCTGCCACAGCCATGGCATGCTGCGTTTCCTCGCTGAGCTGTCCAATCCTCCTCTCCTCAGCCCCATCCGTACTTCTCCTTTACCAAGCAGGATGCTGTTCCCCCACGGCCCCTATGCAAATGCCCTTCCAAGCCACAGGAAGATGAGCTCTCTCACATCCAAGCCGTGTGCCCCTCCCTGGAGAACAAACTGCAGCAGTGGGCAGGAGAGGTGCACAGAAGTCCCCAATACTTCTCAAGAGCTTGGGAGAAGAGCAGGCTTCTTCCAAACACAGAGGGATCAGAACTCCAGTCCGTTTTTTCTCTACCTGCTGTCCTACCGTGGCAGATTATGGCCACATTTGCACTATACCCTTAAGAACATAAGAAGAGCCTTCTGGATCAGGCCAATGGCCCATCTAGTTCAGCATCCTGTTCTCACAGAGGCCAACCAGATGCCTATGGGAAGCCCGCAAGCAAAATCTAAGCACAACAGCACTCTTCCCTCCTGTGGCTTCTAGCAACTGGTATTCAGAGGTATACTGTCATAAGCCTAAGGAAGGACTTGTGGCCAGAGTGGTCTGAGGAGGAGGAGGACTGGGATCCAAAAGAGGGTCCCAGTGATCTGGGACATATGGATGATAGGGAGAAGCTAAGTGGGGAAGGGCTAAGTAATCTGCATGGTGACAGCTCAGGTGCGGAGGTATTCAGAGCAGTATTATATCACTTTAATAGTCACACCTTCCCCCCAGGAATCCTGGGGACTGTAGTTTGTTAAGAGTGCTGAGAGTTGTTAGGCCCTCTATTCCCCTCACAGAACTACAATTGCCAGAGTTCCCCGGGAAGAAGGATTAATATTAAACCGCTCTGGGATGGCTAGCAGAACCAAAGCCAATGACAGACAGAGGGAAATAATCGAATTTTGTCCCCATCCTCTTCCCGTATGAGTTTTACAAAAGCAACACTGATACTAAGGAGGACGAAGCCCCTGGGCTGGTGGCAAGCAAGGAGGCATGTAGGTGGGGCCTGGCTGAAGCAAATTGATGTTAATGGGGCAGTGCACCATTCACCCTCATGGTCCAGCCTCCACTGCACTTGCACTAATCAGGTGAGCAGCTAAAGCACAACCTGCAGACCCAGCAACCAGAGCTGGCGGAAGATATTTCGCTATCTGAGGCAAAGGACAAGATGGTGCCACTCCCATTCCACATGCAGAAGTGGACCAGACTGACTGCTGAATCTTACTTCAACAAGGAGGATGGAACCATGTCCTCCACCACATCCAAGGGCAGCAAGCTAACTTCCAGGCTTGATTACTGCATTGTGCTCTACGTGAGGCTGCCCCTGAAGATGACTCAGAAACTCCAGCTGGTCCAAAATACAATGGCCAGGTAACTGGCTGGGGTTCCATTTAGATCTCATATAACCCATTTCAAAACAGCTGCGTTGGTTGCCTGTTCATTTCCAGGCCCAATTCAAGGTGCTCAGTGTTTAAAGGCCTATTAATAACTTAGGCCCCAAATATCTGAAAGTCTGTCTCCTTCCCTACAGACTCTCTTGGGTGTTAAGATCAGCAGAGGGAGCCCTCCAGGTAGTTCCACCGCCCGCACAAGCACAGGGGGATGACCGCCCAGGAGAGGGCATTCTCTGTGGCAGCCCCTACATTGTGGAATTCCCTCCCCACAGAGGTGCATCAGGGAACTTCACTATACAGTTTCTGGCACAAGCTGAAGAGGCACCTCTTTACCTTGGCCTTTGACACTTGAGATGTATATTTTTTAGAACCCATCCTATTCTTGTGGTTGTAACTGGTGTTAAACTGTTTTTAATGTTGTATTTTACATTGTGCTCTAGGACCTTAGAGTGAAGGGCAGGTCAAAAATCAAAACAATAACAACAATAATAATAATAGGCACAGCGCAGGCCATGTGGCATAGATAGCTATGTCCCTCAACATCTTGGTCACGGCCCCATCAACATTTGCTTAATTTGATCTATTGATAGGACCGGCCATTCCAGGCACTTGGGGGGCAAGGCTTGCATGCACACCCCTGCCTCTAGCTTCCGTTTGCCATCTTGTGTAAGCGAAATGCCTGAACGCAGCCGCAGCGGGCCTTGAACATGCCTAGGACTGCACTGTTAATAGCACAATTTGCTCCACTTCTTCCCAGTAGGCTCTAGGGATGTAATCCCTTGTCTTGTGCTGGTTCACAAGCATTCTGTCAACCTAACAGGCTGGCATCAATTTGAGTTCGTTCAGTATCCGCTAGCCGCTGGTTTTACAGATCCGTGTGTTTTTTTCTGCTTGGAAAAACATTGACATATTGACATTTTTAAAAATATCAATATTAATATCAATATTTTAAAGGGAATATCAATATGTTGAATGAAATATCAATATTTCCTTTAAAAATATCAGTATTTTGAAAGAAATATCTATAAATTATCATTCTTGCAATCAATGTTCTAGAGGTGCATTTTTTTAAAAAAAGTCAATTTTCAAACATAGCTGCGGAAATTAGTTGCATTAAAATCCAATCCTCAGCAATTGAGAATAAGCAAATTAATGGAAACTTCGGTACCAAATCCAAATTGGGCGGAATTTTAGCACACTCCTAGTAGGCACTTGGCAAATTTTCCAGCAAGCACATTTGATTGGTTCTTGCGACACACTTTTCTACCACTGAACAAAAAGTCATCCCTTCCACCAGGCTGGATATGACTGATCTTGCCACTTACCCAAGCCTTTCTGAAGGTCATCGCACTGGCTGATGTGCGGGAACTTGAGGATCTCTCTCCACTTCTTGCTCCTTCCTTTCCGCTTACCTCCACCTCCTGCAAAGCACAAGGGAAGGAAAAAGATAGATGGGGATAGTTAAGCTTTGAAAGGATTAAGAGCAACTTTTGAATGGTTTTATTTATTGACAATATTTTATCTGCCCTCCAAGGAGCCTGGAGAGGTGCTTTTCAAATCCCGGTTCTGACCAAGACCATGTGAGTTTGGCTTTAGAGATAGAACGACACTTTAGATCAGGGATCCCATGAGCTTCATTCAGGTGGTCCATGGCATGCCGACATTAAACATTCATATTGATTTTAATTGTATATTTATTTTTTATTTTTTTATTGTATTGTATTTTGTTGAGTGACAATTTTAATTCTATGGAATGCAAATTGTAATACAACACAAGAAATAAAAGAAGCAATAAACATACAATTAAAAATCATACAGCATCTAGAACAGTGCATTACAATTGCTACCAAAAAAATCATTACGTGGTCAGCAATTTTCAAGTGGTCTGTGAGAAAAACAAGTTTGGGAACCACTGTTTTAGATGGAACCAGAAAAGATCTGCTTATCTATACCAGCCTTTGCCTACCTAGTGCCCTCCATATGTTCTGGTCTATAACTGCCATCAGCCCCAAATATCACATGCTGGAGGGGGGGGGGAATAGACCATGCAAGCTTCAAATCAGCCCTCCCCCCAAATTGAGGCTATTTCAAGTGCTATTCATGAGACAGACTTAACCACTCCCTCTGTGACAACAGCAGAGAAAATAATCGTTCATATAAAGTGTATTAAACTGAATAAACATGGAGAGGGTGTGACATCCAATTTTAGTCATACTCAGAGTAAAAATCAATTGACTTAAGTTACTGATGTCCATTTATTTTAGTGGGTCTACTCTGAGTATGCCTCAGCTGGATGCCACTCATGGTCTCTATTCCAGAAATGCATGCACTTCTTATTATGGCTAAATTCAAAGCCAAGCCACGACAGAAAATGCATCTCAGGCAGGTACAAAGAAACACAGTTAAACTGTCCAGGAGTGTAAATTGTAAGTTCGTCAAAAGTGTTTTGATTTGACAAAATATGGTTTGCAATTAGCCAGGGTCACAAACAAGATGGGATTGGTGATGTCTGAACTGATGACCCATAGTTACAGCCATTGCTCCATCTCCAGAGGCTGCTTCTCCATTGAGGAGTGTGCTTATGAAGCTGAGTACTTGAAGTACTTGAAGGAGAGCACAAGTGCCTTCCCAGATCAGATCAAAGTCCCCTTAAGCTCAGCATTCTTTGCAAGCATCCCAACAATCAGCAAACATTTTTAGATCAGGGATGGAGAGCCTGTGGCCACAGGTCAAAGATATAACCATGAATAGTAATTACGCAACTAATTATACTCTATGAATGTGTTAACAACAGTTTATAGAGATGGAAGATAACCTGATCATTCCTAAAAGATAACTTGATTGTTCCTATTCTGCAGGTGGTGTAAGCCTACATGAAGTACACGCGCTCTCTCTCAAGGCCTTGTCTTTCTCTAAGTGCAAAGATAGAGAAGGTCAATGAATAGGGAATTTGGGGATATGGAATAGATCTAAACAAGGAGGAGGAGTTTGGATAGAAATGCAAGAGATGGGGAAGGGAATAGAAAGTGAAAGCAAAAGTGAACAGAACATATCCATGCAATCTTGACTCCTGAGAAAACTTATGCTGTGTGTATCCTCCACTGTAGTAGGGAAATACATGCCCATGTTTTAATGTTGCTGTTTGTTGAAGAAGAAAACTAACCACAAGAATAAACAATATTATTAGTACAAGTTAAAAGCCTGTTTGGTGATGGTTATTGGTGATGATAGGGAAGTACAATATCTCAGAGAGGAGGTCAGGTCTCCTACTCCCCTGGTGCATTGACTATAGCTGCCCAATTTCCCTGCTTTTTAAAGTTTGATAGAAAAATCTGTTAGCTATAGGTACGTTCTTAAACCACAAGATTTTTTGCCTATTAGCGAATAAAGATTTAAATTACTAACACACGCAAAGAAGATCAAACAAAAGGCAACAACACAGGAACACAGGAAGGTGCCTTATGAGTCAGATCGTTGGTTCATATAGCTCAAGATTGGCAGTGGCTCTCCAGGGTTTCAGGCAGAGGACATTCCCAGCCCTACCAGCAGATACCAGGGATTGATTCTAGGACATTTTGCATGGACAATATGTGCTCCACCACCGAGCTATGGCCCTTCCACTTAGTTTGGATAAAATGAAACATAGTTCAGATTAAAAAATTTAACAGAGTGGCAGATTGTCTGCAGCACTGGAAGGCTATCAAAAAGATGCCGCCCTGGGCTCCTACTGGGAGGAAGGGCAGGATATAAATCTAATAAATGAATGAAATGAAAAAGAGGGGAAAGGGTGGGCCTCCCTGTTTCCCCCCCAGCAATCAGTTAAGTGGCTAGCATTCTGTAAATACAGGTGAGGACTGGAAATATTGCTATCCACACAAATACAGTGTATCTGATTTCCCCTTAATAGTTTTTAGCTGGAAGCAAGAAGAAGTAGTGGGAACCAGTGTGGTGTGTTGGTCAGAGTGTTGAATTTGGTCAAGGGAGACGTGGGTTCAAACCCCCACCTAACCATGAAGCTCAGTGGCTGAGTGTAGGCCAGTCATCACCTCTTCAACCTACCCACCTTGCAGGGATGTTTGTTGTGAGGATAAAATGGGGAGAGCCTTGAGCTCCTTTTATAAAAGGCAGGGTATAACTGCCGTCTGTGCTCCTACTGGGAGGAACGGCATGATATAAATTTAACTAACTAACTAACTAACTAACTGTAATTAATAAATAAATGGAAGGAGTGCTGGGGGCAGCTTATGTGCTCCTTTGTCAAAGCTACCACCTTGTGGCTTTTGCTAGTCGTCTGGTCTGTTCTATTGTTTTGGGAGTTGTGACAAGCAAATATAATCTGTTTCCTTTCAAGAGCGTCGCCTTTCAGCGACCTTGTTGGGGCTACTCCGATGATGAGGGACTTCACTTTCAGAGCTGTGCCTAGAAGTCAGAGATTAGAGGTGGTTCCCATTTCCTCTAAGAACAATGCCCCATCCTCTGGGCTCAGTCGTTAACAGTCATTTGGCTTCCTTATCTTGCTGGCTAGCTTATGGAGACTCAAGGCTTGCAAAGACAATGCACACGCAACGCCGGCACTGTAAAGCTTAGGAACTCATTGGCAACAATAACACAAATCTAGCACTTAGTCATTACATGTATGTATGTATGTGTACACACACACAGACACATTCACAATATATGTGAATATATACACATATACCCCTGTGTATGTATTCACAGTACATACACATATGCAAACAAAACACATCCCAATTTGTTTTTTTGTTATTGAAAAAGTAAAGACGTGCAGATTCTGAATGGGACATCAACATCATCACCATTTTCATCATAATTGGTTTTCATATTTTTACAGTGACATACTTTGGTTGGTTAAGGGGGACATTTATTTAGTACATTCTTATCCCATCCTTCCCTCAAGGAGCTCAGGATGGCATGCATGCCCCGCCTTCCATTGTATCTTCACAATGACCTGACAATGTAGGTTAGGCTTGGAAAGAATGACAGGCACAAGGTCACATAGTGAGTGGAACAGGGATTTGAACCTGGGTCTTACCAGTTAAAGTCCAACCCACTATTCCAGCCTTTGGTAAGCTGTTGCCCTCCAGATGCGTTGGACTACAACTCCCATCAGCCCCAGGTACTATGGCTGCTTTATTTTACTATACGACAATAGCTCATGGGAAGAGAACAGAAGGAATACAGTGTTTGAAAAGTCTGAAGTTTAGCTTGGATGGTGAGAATTTTTGTTCCTTGAAACCAGTAGTGCAGAAAACAGTACAATAAATAAATAAGTAAATGATGCAAAAAGTCTGGAAAGGCCAAACAAAAACACAACAAAAGCAAACCCTGCCCACGGTTATATTTGCCTTTATTTTCAGGCGGGAAAGTGCAAAACTGTTTAGCCATCTGTAATATTCTGGGTCATCTATACAAACTTTTGACTGTGGAAGAACCAAGTCATGACTGTTACTACCACTGACATACTAAGGGGCTGTGCTCCTGCTCACTTTACTTGTCAACCTCACACCAACCTTCCTCCCTTTACAGGTTGTCAAAGCTACCTATCCCCTCCCTTCACATCTGCCTGCCTGCCTCGTCTTTCTCCTCCACTAGCCCAGCAGCTCTCAGGAGCCTGTTGTCACTCTGTAGTTCACAGCACCACCTGTTGGTGGCTGAGCAAACTGCTTCATGATGACATTCTTAGGCAAATAGAGAAAGGAGACATACCATATAAAAGAGGTTGCAAGTAGTTTTATCTTACATCCCCTTTCAACAATCCTGAGAGCTAAATACCATTTTAAAGATGGGGAATTTGAGACTGAGATGGTGTTAATGAAGCTGATTTGTGAAAAATGTCAGCCTGTAAGCCCTTACGGTGGGGTTTGAACACAGGTCTCTGAAACTCAGCAGTCTTATTAGCAGTATATGAATCAGGCAACCTTCAGCCATTGGTCTATCTAGCCACTCTGATTGGTGGCAGCTCTTAAGATCTCCATGCAGGGATGTTTCCCAGCACTGGAGACCCTTTTAACTGGAGGTGCCAGAGACCAAACCTTGCACATTCTGCATGCAAGACATGTGCTCTGCCAGTAGCTACGACACAGCTCTGCACATGGCAATGGCTCTCATGACTACTCCTGAGCCTAAAAGCAGCATACATGAAGGGCCATTGAAGGCCATTCATCCATGAGAAAAGTAAAGAAGGGGCTGCATCCAACAGTGGGCAGAGCCAGATCTGGGTGGTGCCGGAGCCAAAATTAGGTGGAGTTTGCAGCATTGTACGGCTGAATAGCATGGTCTCTCTCTCTCTCTCTCTCTCTCTGTGTGTGACCCCATCTCTTCTCCATTCACCCTCTCCCCCTCCCAAGTAGAAGCGGAAGTGATTCTCATAGGGAGAGTCCACAGAGCAAGAGAATCATAAGAAATCAGGCTGCAGCTTCCCTACCCCAGCACTAGAGCTACACCTTTGCTTTGAACTGCCAAACAGCATAGGAACGTAGGAAGCCGCCTTATACTATTGGTCCATCTAGTTCAGTATTGTCTACACTGGCTGGCAGTGGCTTTTCAGGGTTTCAGAATGGAGTCTCTCCCAGCCCTACATGGAGATGCCAGGGATTGAACCATGTGAGGCAGATGCTCTTATCACTGGGCTATGACCCTTCCCCATATATCTTGCTGATGTTAATTCTCACACCACCTTCTTCTTTTCCTGTTACCTGATTCTGTCTGTTTCCTCTCTTCTTTCATTCTGGTACCCCCACAAAAGGACCATCGCCACCAGCAGCTTAGTGCCCTGTTATTGTATTGTAAATATTTATTGTGCTAGCCAAAGGCCATGACAAATACATTAAAATGTAAAAACATGAAATGTAAAAACATACAGAAATATTAGTGTCCTGTTATAATGGGGCTGTGTGCACTGCATGCCTGGTTAGGGAAAAGTGTGGCTGAAACTTGGGAATTCATGCCACCGAGCAGAAGGGTGGCCCTGTTGCCCGCCTCTGTGGCCTTTTCTGCAAAAGAAGCAAAATAAAAAAACCCTAATCCTCTTGGAGGAAAGAGACATGTGGGTTGAGTAGGCTATACCATACATTTAAAGCACATGACTTCCCCCAAAGAATCCTGGGAACTGTGCTGGGAAGTGTAGCTCTGTAAGGGATAAACTACAGTTCCCAGGATTCTTGGGGGGGGGAGTGCTTTAAATGTATGGTGTGTACACAGCCTCAATTTATTTATTTTCAGGATTAGGTCATGGAGAAACCTGGCTGCTGACCATGTCTGACCCAGGTTGCTGTCACCATCTATATATATATGGTGTTTACTGGAAGCAGGGACTGCTTGGAGGAAGGGAGATATGGGGTGGGTGGGATTGCATGGGTCGGTTTTCTTCTTCCCCCCCCCTCTTTCCCCTCCTCTTATTTACACTGAGCCCTAAATGGTTCACTTATGAAGTAATTCCTGTGGGTACATGACATCAGCATTCTTCCAGACTGCTTGGGGCTGGTCGCCAGCCAATAATAACCTCTCCCATTGACCGTCTGCCATCGAAGAACTGGTGATGTCACGATAAGCAAACAGGAAGCAAAGGACCCCTCTCCCCGCCGCCAGCCGAAGCAGACATTGCTCCGTAAACCCACCGATGGCGCTCAAGCATGCCGCACAATCCCTGCGCAAAGCTTGTGGAGAGCCCTTGTGTCTCCAGGCTCTCCAGGGAGCCCACCAAGTAAGAACTTCCTGCTGGAATCAGTTCACTTCCTCCGACATGAATAGGCTGAGCGTCAGAGCTGGAACTGGCTCCTCTGAGTAAATACCATGCAGGAGAGCATTACGTACCTTCTGCTGTTGCTCTTGCAGTTCCTTTCAGGGTCTCTGCCAGTTTTGCAGTCAGGTACTACACTCACATGAGCAGAGTTAGGTCGCATCCACACCATACACTTAAAGCACTCTTACACCACTTTAACAGAGGAACTGTAATTTGTTAAGGGTTCCTGATCCAGTCCCTGCATATGGCAGTCATGGGAAGTGAGTACACAGAATAGAGCAGCAATGATAGAACAAGATGGATAGACTATGTGTCCACAGTGAAAGTAAGGCTGCATTCACACCATACATTTATTCCACTATTATTCCACTTTAAACCGTCATGACTTCCTCCAAAGAATCCTGGGAAGGGCAGTTTGTGAAGGATGTTGAAAGTTGTTAGGAGACCCCCGTTCCCCTCACAGACCTGCAATTCCAAGGGATCCCTGGGAAGAGAGACTGATTGTTAAACCACTGAGGATTCTAGCTCTATGATAACAGGAATCTCCTAATAGCTCTCAGCGCCCTTCACAAACTACACTTCCTAGGATTCTTTGAGGGACGCCATGACTGTTTAAAGTGGAATAATCATGGAATAAATGTATGGTGTGAATGTGGCCTAAGTTTAAGGATATCAGTTCATTATCCTAGAATAGCATTAAGCTTTGTACATTAGCACAATTTGTATTCATTTCAGTTACAACTTGGAGTTTGTGGTTTTTCCATTGATTGTGCTTTGCTCCCTGTTCCACTGGGCTGCTGCAGAGCAAATTGAACCAGGATTGAAGAATTCAATGAAGGTTGATGCACAGACCAGAATCTGGCATGGTGTGCATGAGCCTTGATTGGATCCTAACTAACAAGGGTGCTTGGAATTAGAGGTCTGTCAGGTCCACACCCTTAGCAAACTACAGTTCAGAGTGTTCTTGGGGGGAAGCCCTGCCTTTTAAAGTGGTGCCAGAGTGCTTTAAATGTGTGGTGTGGAAGTGCCCTGACGTTGCTGTTAACTATATAGCACATAGCAAACCACGGGGATAGGGGAGTGCAGTGTAGACAAATAAATTTGTATCGGGTATTGGCTGGAGCCCCGGATTCAGAAGGATGGTGGAGGCCTTACAAAAGAAGAGAACAGCAGCCCTGCTGGATCAGGCCAAAGGCCCATCTAGCCAACAGCCTGTTCTCAGGGTGGCTAACAAGATGCCTGAGGGAAGCTCCTAAGCAGGACCTGAGCATCACGGCCATCTCCCCACCTGTGATTCCCAGCAGCTGGCATTCTCCATCCCTAATTACGATATTGGCCGTTTTATTTTCAGTCTCTAAGATGGAGTTTGCCTTTTTCGCAGCTGCCGCACACTGGGTTGACATTTTTCTTTTAATGTTGCTGCCAAACGTCCTGCACACATTCTCTACCTGCCTTGCTAGCTTTCCAAGTGCAGGGGCATTTTGACATACCATAGCACTCAGGAATGTAGCCCCACTCCCCCACTAAACGACTGTGAACATTTGAATTGGCTCAAACATCTGATCCTGGCTATCATGTGTGCCTCAGCGGGAGAACAGAAGCAGGCACTGTTCACCATGCCAGAGATGGCCTTCAGGCAAAGAACTATTTGGGAAAGAAGATGGCACAGAACAAGCAAACCAAACCTCAATGCTGTCGGGGAAGATTGGCTGGAGACAGCAAGCTGGTATATTGAGAAATTGAGCTTAGGGTTTCGTGGAGACATCAAGGCAAGGCTCAAGGCCATGTCTGCAGAAAACCAAATGAGACGTCCCTTCTCTGAGCTGTTTTTTGTATTCTGACAGTGATAATAACAAAGTGGATTTTGTTTGTCTGTTTAAAGTGATACTATTAGTATACAAGATCTCATCTTTCTAATGGGGATGTTGTCTGTTCCCTCCCTGCTTATCTCTTGCAAATGCATGGCAGGAAGATGAGAGGGGCTACGGCATCCTATTAAGTGAACACATTAAGGGGTAAGATGTTTGAGACTCTCCATAAAGTAAGTCACATAAAAGAGAAGGTCATAACTCAGTGGCAGAGCATCTGCTTTGCATGCAGAACGCCCCAGGTTCAATCCCCAGCATCTCCAGGGAGGGGTGGAAGAGAACCCAGCCTGGAACCCTGGAGAGCTGCTACCGGTCAGTGCAGACAATACTGAGCTAGATGGACCAATGGTCTGATTCAGTATAAGGCAGCTTCCTAGGTTCTTGGATATCAAATTAACATAATGTGTTATACGTGGGGCTGCCTTTGAAGATTGTTTGAAAATCCCAGAACAGTCCCTGACCAACAAGATTATTGGTCAGGGACTTGCTACTTTGATCACCCCTCGCCATTTTATAATAATCTACACTGCTGCCATTGCTTGCTGGGCACAGTGCTGGATTTTAACCTTTAAAAAACCTTTTTAACAACTCAAGGACTGAGTATTAGGAAGGCTGCTTTCCCCCATACAAACCAGCTCAGTCTTTAAGATAAGAACGTGTAAAGAGCCTGCTGGATCAGGCCAGTGGCCGGTCTGTCTGTCTGTCTATCTATCTATTTATTTATTACATTTATGTACCACCCTATAGCTGAAGCTCTCTGGGAGGTTTACAGCAATTAAAACAATAAAAACAAATATACAAATTTTAAAAAACAAAAAAACCAATTTAAAACACAATTTTAAAAAATTAAAAACAATTTAAAAACACATGCTAAACACATGTCTAGTCCAGCATCCTGTTCTCATAGTGGCCAACTAGATGCCCATGGGAAGTCAACAAGCAGACCTTCAGCGCAATAGCGCTCCCCCCACCTGTGATTCTCAGCAACTGGCATACAGAGGCGTGCTGCCTCCGACAATGGAGGTAAAACAACAGAGGCTCTTCTCCAGGTGCCCCTGGCTTCAGAGATGAGATGAGGAGTGACGAGGCAGAGAGCCTTCTCAGTGGTGGTGCCCTTCACGGGGAAGGGCTGTAGATGAGTGGTAGAGCATCTGCTTTGCATGTCGAAGATGCCAGCTTCAATCCCTGACATTGCAAAATAGGAAAGTCTCCTGTCTGCAACCCTGGAGAATTGCTGCCAGTCAGTGCAGACAATACCAAGCTAGATGAACCAAGAGTCTTGCTCTGTACATGCAAGCCTCCTGTGCTTCTGGAATGCCCTTCCCCAGACTGGCTTATAAGTTCCATCATCCTTGACCACTGGCCAGTCTGATGGGAGTTGCAAGTCCAACAGCATCTGGAGGGCCACAGGTTCCCCAACCCTGATGACAAATATACTAAGCTAGATGGACTATTTGCCTGACTCAGTGGCCCTGATAGTGTGCCAGAAGAAATAAATGAATTAAAGAAATATGCTCCCATATACACACTCTCAGAGGAGTCTTCCCACTGCTTTCCATTATGCCTGAACCTCTCCCCCCTTCCTATTGTAACCCAGGACCCATTTGCACTGCACAGGTAAAATACCAATATTCCACTTTAAACAGTTATGGCTTCCCCCAAAGCATCCTCGGAACCGTAGGCTATGAAGGATGCTGAGAGTTGTCAGGAGAGTCCTATTCCCCTCGCAGAGCTACAATTCCCACAGTTCCCTGGGAAGAGGGACTGATTGTTAAACCACTCTGGGAATTGTAGCACTGTGAGAGGAACAGGGTCCCCCAACAACTCTCATCACCCTTAACAAACGACAGTTCCTAGGTTTCTTTGGAGGAAGCCATGACTGTGATATAAAAGTGCATTAAATGTATAGCGCAGACGAGGTCTTCATATATTGGCTATCCGCAACTATTTACCCTAGGCAAACGTATCATAGTGGACACAGAAGCACATGATTAGCTTGGCCATCTGTTATAGCACGGGTCCATGTGGCAAGAAGAAGTTAACAATTTCCCCAGATTTTAAATGATTAGCAGGGACTTCATATCATTCTCCTTGTGCTGGCAGATGCAACAAATGACTGGCTGTCAATGTGGTTTTAATGCATACTGTAGTTATGTTCCTCCATGGTAAATAGCCATCTACAGCTGATGAACATTTAAGCACCATCTGATACGGAAAGAAAAACTACCCAAGTTCCAAGATCTTCCTGGTGGTACCCTCTAGGTATGCGCCTAATAATTGGAAACAACAATTTTTGCTATTGCAATAGCTTACTGATAGAGCTGACGTTTCGCATGTAATCGGTCCCAAATCTAATCTCTGGCATCAGGGCCAGAGTGAGGGGTTGGCATGAGTGGGCATGGGGGCCCAGAAGGTCAGGAGGGCCCATCACTGACCTTGCTGCCATTGGGGCCCCTGCCCAATGCTCCTCCCACCCCTGCTGCCATCAGCGCTGCAGAATTGCTGCTGCTTGCCACAGCCATTCACTCACCTCACTCCCCCTCCAGTTCCCACAGACGTCCTTAGCCAACAGTGGCAGCAGCGCTGGCACTTAGCTCTGTACTGTGGTAAGCAGCCACCGTGTTCAATTCCCCAGGATGCAATGCCTCATGTTGACTTTGGGGACAGCATCACGGCCATGGTGAATCTAACACCGTGGCCACCTGCCACAGTATGAAACTGAACGTTGACTTGGCTCCCACAGGTGGTGCTGCCATCTCTGCTGAGCAAGCACATCTATGGGAGAAGGGAAGGGGGGAAGGTGAGTGACAAGTGGCATTGGCAAGCACACTAGACCACACCACACCAGGTCTATGATGGCAGTGGGGACAGCAGAGGGGGCAGCAGCACCAGGTGGGGCCCAAGCCTGGCACTGGCATCTTGCTGAGAGCCCACTGAAGTCTGGTGCCAGCTCTGCCTGGCATCTCCAGTGAAAGATCTCGACTAGCAAGGCTAGGAAAGACCTCTGTGTGAGTCTTGAGGACTGCCACTAGGGAGGGCTAGGACGTGGCAAGATTTTCAACAAGCCTTTTAAGTAGAGACCTCATCTCCATCCCCATCTGTACTGGAATTGTTTTTAAGATTTTTTAAAAGTTGTTTTGAAGGATTTTTTGAAAGATTATTTTAAAAGAATGTTTTAAGTAGGTTTTGTTTTTAAGATGTTCTTAGTGTTTTATCATTTGTTGTTTGCCACCCTGGGCTCCTTCTGGAAGGGCAGGGCATAAATTTAATACATATATGTTGTTATACGCCTTTAAGTCGATTACAACTTATGGCGACTGTATGAATCAGTGACCTCCAATAGCATCTATTATAAAGCATCTATTATAAAGCATCCTGTTCAGACCTTGTAAGTTCAGGTCTGTGGCTTCCTTTATAGAATCAATCCATCTCTTGTTTGGCCTTCCTCTTTTTCTACTCCCTTCTGTTTTTCCCAGCATTATTGTCTTTTCTAGTGAATCATGTCTTCTCATGATGCATCCAAAGAATGCTCTCAGTTTCATCATTTTAGCTTCTAGTGATAGTTCTGGTTTAATTTGTTCTGACACCCAATTATTTGTCTTTTTCACGGTCCATGGTATGCACAAAGCTCTCCTCCAACACCACATTTCAAATGAGTTGATTTTTCTCTTATCTGTTTTTTTCACTGTCCAACTTTCACATCCATATATAGAGATCGGGAAGCCATGGTCTGAATGATCCTGACTTTAGTGTTCAGTGACATAAATAAATAATAATAAATAATCTATTTTTCTGGCCAATTGCTAACCAGCTTACTTCTGTTGGTTTTCTCAGTTGCTTCCCAATGATAGACAAGCTAGTCATTAAGATAAATTTAAAAAATCTTTATTAACAAGAAAGCAAGAGAAGGGCTTAAGCCATAACTGCAGGACACTCTAGTCTCCTAACCTCACACTTTTTTACCTTCCACTCCCCCTCCCTTCCCCAGGGACTGGGACAAATGTACAAGGCTTTGCATAAGGGACCGTGGTGAAATTAAAAACTTTTTTGGGAAAGAAAAACAATAAACAGTTTTTACCCTTTTACACTAACATCAGTGGGGACCACAGAAAATGGGGCATGCCGAGGAGAGCAACAGCCAGCACACTTAGCATCCCAGTTTGAGCTTACATGCTCCCTTCTCTGCCGGCAGAGGGGAGAAGATGAGAAACTTCTGATTGTAGTTTCAACAAATCGCAGTTTGTTGTTCCATCCAAACGCAGCAAAGCGCAACTTGTACAAACTGTAATTTGCTCAGAAAGCATAATCTGGTCTTAGTTCTGACATTCTCTCGGCTGGTAGGATTTACCTGCCCTTCTCCTTCTCCCTCGCAGAGCCTGGCTCTTCATTTATATCCACCCACTCCGAATGAATCAACAGCTGTTAATGTACGGAGGCAGATCAGAAGAAAAGGGCAGCCTCTTTGCCCTGACACATCCCCCCCCCAATATCTTCCCACTTTCTGCTTTATCTTTCCAACTCCTGTGGGGTTTCAGTGTGCTTCATGGGCCAGTAACTGCTTATGATGACAGCTTCAGGCTTGCAGGATCTACTCTGTGTACATGTTTTACTAAAATCCCAGGGGCCATCAGCCACATGCAAAATAATGGCGCAGGGCGGGCAACATTTAAAGTGTGCTCATATTAAGTCACAGACTGAGCACATGTTTAGTCCAGAAATTTATTTTCAGTACTAGAACTGAGCTCTTAGTCCTGTCCTAAAATCCACTCCTGGTTTCCCAGAAGGGAATCTCCAGGTACGGCTGAGAGAGAACCCTTTGTGAAGCCCTGGAGAGTTGCTGCCAGTCACTGTAGGCAATACTGAGCTAGATGGACCAAGGTATAAGGCAACTCCCTATGCCCCCCCCCAAGTATTCTTCATCTAAGAGATCTTCTCATCCAACTGATTGCTGCCCTCTGTAGGAGAAGCCCCCTTGTAGATGAGATGCCATCGCATTAGGAGGTCAGTTCCATGCAATGCAGGAACCGGGCCTTTAGTGGGGTGGCACTCCCCCTTTGGAACTCCCTCCCATCACATATCAGTTGCCATCTCTATTATCTTTTTGGTATCTTTTGAAGACCTTCCTTTTCCAACAAGCCATTTCAGTTTTTGTTTTGTTTTTATCCTAGACTGTATGTGTATTGAACCTGAAATTGTTTTCATATGTGTTTTGATTGTTAGATCATTCCAGAATGTTTTGTGGGAATGAATGAATGAATCTTAGCGGCCTAATTTAGGGGGAGGAGGAACCTTTTTGTTGTTGTTACTTTTCAAACTATTGGGAATCAGAATCCCTGCTGATCTACCAATGGATCCCAATCTGTTCTTTTAGTTTAGAGAGAAGGTGAGTAAGAGGCGACATGCTAGAAATTTATAAAAACTATGCATGGTATGGTCCAAGTGGATAGAATATTCCAGGACATCCAATAAAACCAACTCGGGACAGACAAAAAAAAGTATTTCTTCACACACCACATCATTCAGCTTTGGAATACGTTCCCAAAGGAAGTAGTGCTGGCCACCAACTTGGATCACTTTAAAATAAAATTAGATATTAATGGAGAATAAAGCTATCAATACCTACTAACCCTGCTAGCTATATGTTCTGCCTCCACTGAGTATGCCTCTGAATATGAGTTGCTGTAAATCACAGGTGGGGAGAGTGCTGCTTGTGAGGCTTCCCATAGGCATATGGTTGGCTACTGTGAGAACAGGACGCTAGAGTAGATGGGCCACTGGCCTGATCCAGCAGGAGTCTTCGTTATGTTATCTGCTGTCCGCTCCTTCTCTGAAGGTGGGCTGTTTGGGCCAAAAAGGACATTGCAACAAATGCGTCCAGCTATAAGAATTTCCCTCGAGGTGTCCATTTCTCATATCTCAGAGGAGCCCCAAAGAGTCAGAGATCCCAATGAGCCTATGGCCATGTTTTTATGCCACCCCTGGGACTGGGAGCAGTACAGCACTACAGTCCGAGCAGATGATCTCTAGAAGACACCACATTTTCCAATGGAATCAGCATTAAAGGGATAAAGTATTTGTTTTTCATTACTACTAGAAGGCAAACTCTACAGCAACCATTAGCTAGTATTACATTTGTATCCCACCTTTCCTCCAAAAAGCTCAGGGTGGTATATATGGTCCTTCCCCTCCCTGTTTTATCCTCACAACAACCCTGTGAGCAGGTTTAGGCCAAGAGACGGTGACTGGCGTAAGGTCATCCAGTGACCTTCATAGCTGAGTCAGTGTTTCAACCCTGGTCTCCCATGTCCTCGTCCGACACTCTAACCACTATATCACAGTGGCAATGTCATGTCCAATGGTGGCATGGCTGGTAAACTAGCAGCAAAATGCTAGTGAATAAACACATTGTGCCTGTGAGCCTATGAACATTTACCTGGGAGTAAGTCCCATTGAACACAGCAGTACTTACTTCCCAGTAACTGTGCACAGGACTGTGCTGTATGTTTGAAGTCACTTACAGCATAGGTGGATGGATACATGTCTATTCAAAAGTGAGCCCCGCTGAATTTAATGGGTCTGACTGTCAGGTAAGGGGACACAGGGAGTGCAGTCCAAATCTTCTTACGATCAACAGCCAGGTGAGTTGACCAAGGTAGCAGAGGGAAGTCACACTGTTGGCACCCCCATCATTGGCTTCTTTATTTTTGCTTGGTTTTGGTTTCTTGTTAAATAAGAAAAAAACAGAAGAGGAGATGGCCAGATGCAAAAAGAAGACAAAATTTATCTATCGGTAAAACTTACATAGCATAACAAAATTCTGGTACAGTGGTTCCCAAGCTTTTTTCTCTGGAACACTTAATGATTTTTTTCCCCTTCCCGTTATAGCAATTCTGGTCTGTCATGCTAGACGTGATATGAGTTTTTAATTAAATTGTATTACAATTTGCATTCCATAGAATTCAAATTATAAAATAATATAATAAAATGCAATACTGTAAAATAAATAAAAGAAGCAATAAAAATACCACTGAATATCAATATGAATGCTGCAGACCACCTGAGTGAAGCTTGCGGACCACTGGTGGTCTGAGGGCCCACAGTTTGAGAGACCCTGTTTTGGCAGTGCAGCTTGTTCACCCTTGCCCAACAAGCAGCTCTTGCAAAAATTCATCTATCCATATTACAGTTAAGCATCTGGGTTCCCTGCCCTCCTTTGTCTCAGAGCCTAGATTCCCATCATCCCTGACCAGTGGTAGCTGGTGCCCGTTAAGATTGGTGGGGTGGAAAGCAGGGAGGCCCTCAGCAGATGGAGCCAGAGCCAATGGCGGGCAGAGCCAACTACTCCTAGTTTTGTCCTGCCCTCCTCCTCCCTGCTGAGTTCTACACAAGGGCAACACTAAGGAGGAGGGAGCTGTCAGGAAGTGCCCTCCCCTGGAGTGGTTGTACAAAAGAGGGCAGGCAGATGGGGGCTGGATGAAGGAAGACTTAATTTGCCAGGCAGTGTCCCATGTGTCCTAATGGACCTGTCTCCACGTTCCCCAACCATTGGGCCCTGTCGGCTGCAGCTAAGGGAAGACCGAGTCCGACAACATCTGGAAACCCGCCTTAAAATGAGGAGGGAAAAAATGACACGTACAGCAACCATAAAAATCAGAAGTGGATCCTACTTTCCTGTCGTCGGGACTGGATTGAGTTGAAGAGGACTGGATCTCGTCCACTTCAGCAATGACAGAGCAGCCAACAGTGCTCAGAAGCTGTAGCTGTACAGAGCTACATTTCCAATTCTATGGAAGGGATCCGGAGCTGCATGGCATATGGTAATGTGAGCTAAAACGTTTGGCTGGGAAATCCGTGCCTTTGGCTTTTGACTCTACTTACGCACCATGAGGCTGCTAAATGGGCTTTTGGGTTTCCTTTTCCTAACTCAGTAACAATAGCGGGGCTTGTGCCTGCCAACTTTTTGCAGAGATCTCCTCCTCCCCGCCCACCGGCCAGTCTCCCTCCATGCAAATGCAAAAACCCTCAAGGCCCCTTCCTCCCCTGCACTTTAATGGGAGCCTGATAAGGATCTTATTAAGGCCTATTCATACCTCATTTCTGTCGTAAGCATGAAGCCTCGATAAGAATGCAGACTTCTGGAGTTCTAATAAAAATGACATCCTTCCATATGTTTTAAATTGATTTTTTTAAAAAAAATGGGAAAAGGGTGGGCACGGGTGGACTCTGCCAGGCCCCTCGCCCTTTCCTCCTCTTATTTTGATTGCATGCCTGCACAGTTTTAAGAAACAACACAGGACTTGCGTAGCAGGGCTTGCAAATTGGGTCCATTCCGGGGCTTAGATAGCTACCGGCTTCCTGGTTCTGTATTTCTGGGGTGGGGGAGGGGGCTGTCATGTTTCCGCTCAAGTTAGAGCTGTTGCTAGTTAATACTACATCACTATAACGGAAGACGTAGGGAAGGCCATAGCCTTGCATGCAGAAGGTCCCAGGTTCAATCCCCGGCATCTCCAGGTAGGGCTGGCAGAGACTCCTGGCCTGAAATCCTGGACAGCTGCTGCCAGTCAGTGTAGACAGTACTGAGCTAGGTGTACTAATGGTCTGACTCGGTATAAGGCAACTTCCTATGCTTCTATGCAACTCAGGAAACTGCCTCACGGCACATCAGATTAACTGTCCATCTCTACCCCATTTGTCTAGTCTTATCAAAGAGTTCTCAAACTGCGGCCCGTGGACCGCTGATAGTCCATAAACAACAACATCAACAGAACCGATATACTGCTTTTCATAAAAGGATCAGGTAATAATCAGCAGCTACATATATCAAACTCAAAGATCCTGTTTCCAATGGCTTCCATTGATAATCAGTTCTGTGGCATACTTATTTATCTTCAACAATTAGCCCCGAGATGGGACAAACCGGCTACAGGCCACTCTACCAGTGCACTTCACAGCTGAGCAAAGATCTGGGTCACCCATGTATATACTCAGAACTAAGTGGTGCATCATTCCACCATCTGGACTACAGTCTTAACTATGGCCTCATCTGCACTATACATTTAAAGCAGTATTGTGCTACTTTAACAATCATGGCTTCCCCCAAAGAATCCTGGGAAGTGAAGTTTGTTGAAGGTGCTGAGAATTGTTAAGAGACCCCTATTCCTCTCAAAGAGCTACAATTCCCAGACTGATTTAACAAACGATCCTTCTTCCCAGGGAATTCCGGGAATGGTAGCTTTGTGAGTGGCATCTGGGCCTCCTTTCAGGATCTTCAACAAACTATAGTTCCCAGGATTTTTGGGGGGGAAGGCATGACTGTTTAAAGTAGTATGATGCTTCTTTAAATGTATAGTGCAGATGGTCTATGTTGTTTTGTTTTTTCATATATATACCAGGCCTAAAAATCTGGTAGACAACGGTGGTGAAATGCCGTTCGGGTTTCGGCTTTAATCTGGTTGGTCTGTTGCTAGCTCTTTCATTTTCAAAGGAGGAGAGGCCATAAACCCTAATTCAGTTTCTGGCATCTCCGGTTTTAAATGATCAGGCAGCGGTTGAATGGCCATCTTCTTGAGATTCTGGAGAGCTGCTGCCAGTCAGAGTGAACAATACTGAGGTGGACAGACAAATAATCTGCCATAAGGCTGTTTACAATATTCCAAAACCATGACCAGAACTAGATCTAAGGATGCTACGCTTTGCAGACTTTCTTAGAGGAAAGCTCCACTGGCCTTAGTGGGTAAAATAGGCATGGGATCAGGGTTCACACAAGGAAACTTGTTGCCTAGCTTAGACTCCTGCTGAACAGGGACAGTTGATGCAGACACTGTTTCAACAAGCCTTCAGCAAACTTGAGCCGCTGTTCCTAGTGGCCACATTTACACATAACACTGCACTCAAACCAGGGACCATGATTTAAAGTCAGCTTGATCAGAAACTGACCAGAGTTTGTTTTGAACCACCTTCAAACCATGGGTTTTGAAGGCAGCTTGTTAAACCACAGCCAGGGTTTGTTTTAAACCACAATTTCTGATTCACATCAAGCCAGTTTTCAGGGGCAGTGAAAGTAAACCCTGCCAAAGTCCAGCTTGCGGGGGGGGGAAGGGGAGAAGTGGGCAAGGAGTGTATGGGCCAGAGGCTTGTGGCAGCTCCTTCCTAATTGTGTGCATGGTGCTAAGCCATGGTTTAGCGTGATGTGTGCACCAGGCCACGCAGACAAAAGCATGAGAACACATGCTTGTATGTAAAGTGTGTGTGAGCAATACTGAAGTCAAGTATGCATTCTAGAATTACCTCCTCAAAAGAAAATTGTGCTAAACTCAGGCTTGTACCAATGTAGTGCTAAGTAATTTTTCAGTTAGTGCAAGGATCTACAATGCAACTCTCTCCTTCTATCCTCCTGCCTCATCTGTTTCAGAGCAGATTTGGGGAGGGGGCAGGACACATCAGAAGGGGGGAATTCCACTGTGCAAGCATAAATCATTGCACTAAGTAAACAAGTTATTGACCTTAGTTTGCCTATGGGGTCCCCAGACTTGGATCCTCTCTAATGTTTTGAAGCTCCCTTTTTTGTCCTTAAGAAACAGCATTGCTATTTTATGTATTTTATTTTTACAGTAGGGCCCCACTCATACAGTGGGTTATGTTCCAGACCCCCACCGAAAAGTGAAACCCGCCGAAAAGCGGAACTCATTCAATAGAATGCCACCCGATGCCCGAAAAACGCTGTAAAAGTGGAACAAGGGCTGTATGAGTGGGGCCTTACTCTAATTGAAAGCTGCCGTATTAGCGGAACACCGAAAAGCAGGCCACCGAAAAGCGGGGCCCTACTGTATTTATTTATTTTTAATGAAAAGCAGCTGAGGAAGTGGGGTCCCATTGGGATCAATATGCTGAAACCGGGGGAAGGGCTTGTTATGATTATTATTTCTTAAACCCTTTTACTTTCACGTCATTTTCCTGACCTAAATTCTACCACTACTACCACCCGTAGCCCCAAGTGTTATTTTTGCCCACTGAGGAAATCATCAATAAAAACAGAAATGTTCTGAGATCTGTTCACTGATCTCCTCCTTCCCGTGTCATTTGGCCCTGTAAGAAGGGAAAACTTGGCCCATGGGGACGCATCAGCCACCAAAAAGAAAAAAAATTGTGACGAGCAAAGAGGGGGAAAAGCTGCTAAAAGATAAAAGAGGTAGTAAAAGGTAAAGACGCATCTGGGTATGACTCCCTTTACGTCCCTCCACTGTCCCTTGCAGCAGGGTAGGTTAATGGCTCATGGCAATGGCAGGCTAGCTACGTCAGCACTGACGCCCAAATTTGCCTGTCCCAGTCCAAAGGAGATTGAGGAAGTCCCTTGGCTGCCTTCCAGGTGATTGAGCATCGTTATCAGCAGCCATCAGTGTCTCAGCTAATTTGGCAGGATGCATGAAGGTAGATGGGCAGGTCAGGATTTTCTCTCTCTCTCCCTCTTTTTAGCCAAGACTGCCTAATAGGTTGTGAATTTACTGGAGGTGTAAGAAAAGAGGAAACAATGCTGTGATGTTGGGCAACACAGGCCTTTGCATTATTGCGGGGAAAACAGAGTCCCACCTGCCTGCCCTGCTCTGAACTCTACGCAAGCCAAAACTCACAAGTTTTAGAATCTCTCTGGTAGCTAACGTAGGAACCTAGGAAGGTGACTCATCCGAGCCAAACCCTTCGGCTACCTAGCTCAGGATTGTCTACACTGAATGACGGCAGCTCTCCAGGGGTTCAGGCAGAGAACATGCCCAGTTCTTCCCAGAGATGCCGGGGATTGAACCTGAGACTTTCTGCGTGCAGGGCAAATATTCTGCCACTGAGCTACGGCCCTTCCCGTACTTTCAATCCACATCTACAGCAGGAATGGGGAATCTGTGTGGTCTTCTACAACAGTATCTAGAACAATATCCAGACTCAAACTCCCATCAGTCCCAGCTGGCACAACAAATGCTGAAGGGATGATGGCAGCAGTATACTCCAACAACATCTGACGGGTCCACAGGTCCCCTGCCCCTGATCTACAGGGAAGGACCATCTCTTTGGTTTCCTCGGTAATCACTTCTCCCTCCGGTCTGAAGTTGGCTCTTATGCCAGAACCAACAGCCAACATTCTTGGCAAGTATGGAAGTAACAAAGCCCAGTGCCTCCTGGTGAAATAAGGCTGGCTCACACAATGGGTGAGGAAGGCCTCCGATTATCAGAAATACTACAAGGGACAGATGATGCTTAGAGAGGAGACACAGAAGATCAGGACATGTGCATGTCAGAAGGGACGTTCACAGCACACTCACTCAGCCTTAGGTAAGTGGGCTAGTGAAACAGAAGCAACCCCACCTTCTCCTCCTGTTTATTTATTTAGAATATTTATAAAGCAAGCACCAAACATTACAAGATAGTGCAACAACAAAAGCAGTCAAAATGAAACATGCAAGAACAGATAAAACAATTCTCAAAAAAGGGATCCGATACTGCCTGCAAATCAGTTCATCCTTCTGGGAAAACTTGTTTGAAAAAACACAGATTTCTAGCATCCAACAAAATGTGTACAATGCTGGAGCCTGTCTGTCAATGGCAAGTGTGTTCCACCCTGCAGATGACTGCAGTGAACAGGCAGGTGAAGGTTCCCCACGCTTGCCCTAAACATACATACCTACAGGCAGGCAGGCAGGCTTGAACCTTTGGGGGAATGACCAGGATGCTTATCCTGACCAATTCACATGCGCATCAGACTGGAACCCACTTGAAATGTCTGTGCATATTGACTTCTTGCCTGTACCGGCAAGTTATGTGCTGCCACTGTCAAAATGTCCGGAGTGACGCTTCCAACATGCCTCCCCGTGGTTTATTGTTGCTGTTGCTGCTGCTAACCTTAACACTGCACATAACATAAGTAAGTCTACAAAAGAGATTAGCCTACAAAATAATGTACTAAGTTGCTGGGGGCTGGCAAAGGAGGGATGAGCAATAGCTCAATGGTAGCGCATCCGCCTTGCATGCAGAAGGCCCCAGGTTCAATCCCCAGCATTCCTGATATGCTGGAGAGCTGCTGCCGGTCAGTGCAGGCAATGCTGAGCTAGATGGACCAATGATTCAGTATAAGGCAGCTTCCTGTGTTTCTGTGGATGGACAGTTCTGCCCTCTTGCAGCAGCCTGTTGTATTTCTACACTGGGTGTGGATCAGGGGGCTTCCCTCCTCTGGCAGCCATCTTGATTTTTATGCTAGGCACAGAAGAGTGCCAGAGTGCTCCATCCCTCTTCCAACAGCCCGCTCACACCTACCGCTGCCTGGCGAGTGCTTATCTTGAAACCTGCTGTATACCAAATCAGACCCAGGCCCCTGGCCAGCTCTAGTCCTGCTCCGCAAGATCCTTTTGGATACAGGTACCAGAGCGCGACTGAACCTGGGATCCTCAACATGCCACGCACGCGCTGTACCACAGAGCTACTGATTAACCTAGGCTCAGTGTCTACAGCAGCCATCTCTCCTGGATGCCATGTACAAAATAATGCGTGGACAGGCATGGCATCACCATTTTGACTCCTGGCAGGAGAATATTCCGTGACCACACGCGTAAACGGCGGCCTAAACAGCTGTTGTGCACAAGCCCGTCAGTCAATTTTACTGCAACGTAGCAATCAGCTGTTGTACACCACATCATTAACAACACTAGCCATTTAGAAACAGCAACCAGTCTGCGTAAGAATGGAAAGATGCTCACATGTTCCTACCCCAATGCAGGTGTTCTTCTCGCATGAGGAGAAAGCAGGGACACCCCAGCTAGATCCACCTCTTCCACTGCATTGGAGGGGAAACATCTGCAGAGGGGGGCGGAGATTCCTTGGGCAATTTAACACTATGATCATGCTGGGTTCTTAATCTTGCAAGAAACCCTCCACAATTACATCAAAAGCCAGGCCTCCCCCCAACCCAGTGCTCTCCAGATGTTAGGAACTTAGAAAGCTGCTTCACACTGAGTCAGATCATGACAAAAGGCTGTAGTTCACTGGCAGAGCACCTGCTTTGCAAGCAGAAGGTCCCAGGTTCAATCCCCAACAATGCCTCCAGGCAGGGCTGGGAGAGACCCCTTGCCTGAGATCCTGGAGAGCTGCAGTCAGTCAGGGTGGACAAGACTGAGATGGACGGACCAATGATCTGACTCAGTAGAAGGCAGCTTCCTAAGTTCCTTACGAAGGGGCCATACTCAGTGGTAGGACATCTGCCTTGCAAACAATAGGTCCCAGGTTTAATCCGGGCCAGATTCAAGGTCTTAATTCACAAAGCCCTAAACAACTTGAGTCCAAAGTATCTTCAGAGCCACCTGACTCCCTAAGTTCCATCTCAATCACTGAGATCTTCTGATGAGGCACTTTTGGTGGCTCCCCACGCCCCTGAGATTTGGTTGACCTCCACCAGGGACAGAGCCTTCAGTGTGGCAGGCCCTGCCCTGTGGAACTCCCTACCAATAGAGGTTCGGCAGGAACCATCCCTCCTTTCTTTCAGGAGTCTCTTGAAAACTGAACTTTTGACAGGCCGTTCAACATGTTTTCGCCGCCAACCAGTACAGTATTGCTTTTATTATTGTTTTTAATTATATTTTCATTGGTTTTAATTTTGTAATGCCTTTGTATGCTCTAAGTCGCCTTGATGTATTCTATGAAAAGTGTGGCCTATGAATGAATGAATGAATGAATGAATATCCCTGGCGTGTTTTGGACTACAACTCCCATCAACCCTGACCATGTTGCCCGTGCTGGCTTGGGTAGATGGGAGATGGAGTCCAAAACACATGGGGTTGTACCCAATATAGCACTAAGTCAAAAGTCACTTAGTGGTATGTGTGTTCCGCTGGTGAAATGTCTTGCACAAAGAGGGGCGTTGCTGCGCAGGAGAATGAATAATCAAGTTGCTGGGAACTTTGCTGCATACTAGATTGTGCACTCTGTTGTGCAACGAGTTTCCTCTCCTGCAATTGTTGCATTGGATTCCTCTGTTGCACAACATTAAAATTTGACCGTGCACTAGCGCAGGTGCCCTTTTGCTAGCAGACAGAGAACGCCGGATACAGCCCATGGAGGGCACCAGGTTGGGGGAGACTGCAGCAAGCTCTCTCCATGTTTGCGGTGCCACACATGGAGGACTGTGGGAACATGCCAGGAGGGAACAGAGCTAGCTTGCGCACCCTTGTTCTCCCCTCTCATTGCATGTGGAGAAGAAAGCCTGAATAGGATTGCTGGTGGTAGGGAAATAGCCCCTTGTAGCAATGGTCAACAATCAGACCAGCCTCTCCCCATACACATAGTTTGGTGCCCTCCAGACGGTTTGGACTACAACTCCCATCATGACTCACCATTGGCCACGCTGGCTGGGGCTGACGGAAGCTGAAATTCCAATGACGTCTGGAGGGCATGAGATTGGGGAAGGCTGAACAAGCCTTAAGTCCAATATACAGAAGAAAATAAGGGTGAAGGACGATCAGCATCATTCTAGTAGGGCACCTTTCACAGGAAGGGGAAGAAGATTTCACTGCATGTGGGCAGCCCATGTGTTCCCAACAGACCTCTCGGCCTCTTGAAGCCAACGGAAAGGAGATTGTTGGCAGGAGCTAAAAAGCTCCTTTTAGTTATTACAAACATGAGATGTTGCTATCAATCATGAGATGCACTGAAGGCTTTGCCTCAGGCGATGAATTTAGGATGCAATTTAAGGATGGTACATTTTGTCCGAGGCTTGCCCCAAATACCTCCCCACTGACGACCTTATGTCAGTGGCTCCAACTTCCAGTGATGACAATGCAGAGGAATAACCAAATATGCACATCGTGTGTGGCTTTCTTAGAATGATTCCACATTCTACAGGAATATCATCCTGTAAAAACCAGAGAGTTGCAGTAGACTGAGCTGTAGGGTGGAGCTACATAGAGCCAGTGGGGTGTAGTGGTTAGTGTCGGACTAAGACCTGGGAGAGCAGGACCTTGGGCTAGTCGCTGTCTCTCAGCCTAACCTACCTCACAGGGTTGTTGTAAGGATAAAATTGGGAGGGGGAGAACCATGTTCATACATCACCTTCAGCTCCTTGGAGGAAAAGTGCGATATAAATGTAACAATAATAAATATATTGTGGTGGCAAGTTTGCTCTTCAAATATGCCACTGGCAAAACCTATAGTGAGAGCCCATGAGGTGTAAAGCAGCCTTTCCCAACCTTTGGGTCCCCAGATGTTGTTGGACTACAACTCCCATCAGCCCCAGCCAGCATAGCCAATGGTAAGGGTTGATGGGAATAATAGTGCAGCAGAATCTGGGGATGCAAAGTTTGGGAAAGGCTGGTGTAGTGCAGGGATGGGGAACCTTCTTTCAGCCCAAAGGCCACACTCCCTTCTGGGCAACCTTCTGAGGGCCATATACTAGTGATGGGCGGAGCCAAAGGCACAAGTAGGCAATGAATATAAAATTTACTTTTGCACAGTGGGGTAGCTTCTATACAACTCGTCTACCCCTCTCTATCCAGGCATGCATGATCAAGATTCAGATACTGTTCCCCTCCTCCTTGCAACTGGTCTCCAAGAACAGAAATTAGTCCAGCCAAGAGAAATACATCTGGAATGGGGGCAGAGGCGGCAGGCAATTAGAAAAGGTTCGCCTCACTCTCCCTTGAAACTTGCTTCTCCTCCCCCTTTGCATGACAAGCAACACCTGCTGAAATTGTATCCGAGAGCATAAGAAGAGAGCCCTGCCTCCTGGATCAGGCCAACGGCCCATCTAATCCAACATCCTTTTCTCACAGTGGCCAACCAAATGTGTATAGGAAGTGCACAAGCAGGACCTGAGGGCAACAGGACTGTCTCCACTGGTGATTCCCAGCAACCTCTATCCAGAGGCGTACTTCCTCCAACAGTGGAGGAAGAACCTAGCCGTCGTGACTAGTAGCCCCTGATAACCTTATCCACCATAAAATGACAGGTGCAGGAGGCTAGTCCTCTTTTCCATCTGGCAACTCCCCAGGTGTTTACCAAAACTGGCAGTGACTTGCGTTGGAAGACAAGGGCCTGACTGCTGCCATTGCAGTCCTGGCCCGAGCACAAAAAAAGCACAGCGGTCATCAAGTTCACAGGGTAGCTGAGCACCCCTTTCTCCCTGACAAGGTTGTCGTGAAGAGAGAGCTGGGCCAGCAGGGAGGACATTCGTGTAACAACACTGGCTCCTGATGCCATCACTGCTCATATACCAATAGCAGAGGAAAAACATCCATTGTGGACCACAGGAGCCAAATGGAACAGCGGGGGAGAAGATGACACAGTCAGAGTTGGGGTTCAGAGGTCAGCCAGGCAATGATCTCATGCCTCTCCCACCTCCCAAGTCTCCTGCCATGCATGCATCCCACATCTGCTGTTGCTCTGCATCCTCCCCCCAGGGGAGGCAGACGCGCTCGCTCATACAATGCGTGCCCTTACACACTGTGCCTGCCTGGCTCTATGAAGCGATGATTCCTCCCGCATGCGGGGAAGACGGAGCAGCCAAGGCACAGAGAGCGCTAACCACAAAAGCCCAATGACTCATCCACACCCACTCAGGTCCCCCAGCTGCTAATCTCGATCACTGGAGAACCAAGATTTCCCTTAGAAGGCCCACATGAGCACCACACGGTAGGGGTGCTGGAGGTGGTGGTGGGGAGACCCAAGGTTATGGCAATGAGAGAAAGGAAAGGAAGGCCTGTGCTTGCAGAGCTCTCCTCGCCCGCTGCTCTGACAAGCTCCTTCGGTGAGTCAGCCCTCCAACCCATGAGTAAGCTCATTCACACCACGGAAGGAGGATGTCTTGTTTTGTTTTTTAAGATCCTTGGTTGCTTGCTAATGCATTTCCAAGCCTTCAGGCTTAGGCTTGGGATCTGCCTTTCCTTTTCAGAAGACGGGGTGGGGGTGGGAACTTTTCAACTGTGGCAGGTCACAGATCTCAGTACTGGGGAAGGGCCATAGCTCAGTGGCCAAGCATCTGCCTTGCATGCAGAAAGTCCCCAGTCCAATCCCTGGCATCCCCAGGTAGGGCTGGGAGGGACTCCTGCCTGAAACACTGGAGAGCTGCTGCCAGTCAGTGTAGACAACACTGAGCTAAAGGGACCAGTGGTCTGACTCAGTGTAAGGCAGCTTGCTACGTTCCAAGCTGGAGGGAGATTTGGGCTCCACGGGACAGTAGGAACCCTCCCGAGAGCACAAGTGCTGGGAGGCAGATTTCTAATTGTGCCTTTTCTGCTTGGATTCAAAGCCAAGGCACACACACATCACGCACACATGCAAGCATTTTGGGAAAGAGCAAAAATGGAAGAGGTCAGGATTCACGTGCCAAAAAACCAGAAATGTAAAATTGCCTCCCATTTTTTAAAGTGCACGCAGGACTCCCTTTTGCTCCAGCTGCATTTGGCATTCCTTCGGCTGTTGTTCGGAAGCACGAGCCCTTGAATACATCCAGAGCAATTTCTGGGACCCTGGTCCCTATGCACTAATTTGGCATTGTGTGAAGAAGTACTTCTCTGGGTCTCTCTTGAGCTGATAGCCAATCTGTTTCATGATGAGACCGAAGGGAAAAACAAATTCCCTTTATCCTCTTGAAGATGGCTTCTACAGAATCAGGCCCTTGGTTCATCCAGCCCAGTATTTAGAGCAGGGATGGAACTGGATCCGGCTGGATTCTGCCCCTCCCCCTCCACCATGGATCAAGTTTGACAGGTGGGTGAGGCTACCCACCTGTCAATCACCTGATGGCACAATGGTGTCAGGTGAGCCATTTTTGCCTGCACGGTTTGAAATCAAAGTGTGTGGGCAAAGGCACAGTGTTTTGCAAGCCCCAGCAACCAGCTGATCACCAGGGCTTGCAAAGCTCCATGTACTGCACTTTGTAAGCTCTGATGATCAGCTGATTGTCAGTACTTGCAAAGCATTGTGTGTAGATCTTTCCACACGGCTTTGCAGGTCCCATTGATCAGCTGTGCCCGCAACCCCCCTTTTGCCCAGGTCTTTCCCTGCCCCACAGGCAATCATATAGGATGTCAGGTGTAGGGCGTGTGGGTGTAGCTTGGCCACAACATTCTTGCAGAGCCTAATTAGGCCTACAGGCTGGAAGCTCTCCATTGTTGATTTAGGGTTGAAACCCCCTCTTGTACACAACTATTCAAGGTTCAGGAGCCCCATCCTCTCTCTCAGCCTAACCTTCTTCAAAGAGGAGTTACTGAGAGGATAACAATCAGGACGCCATGCACACTGTCCCAACTTCCTTCAAGGAAGGAAAAGATAAAAATGCAGTTTACACATAGGGCAAGCGTTATACAGGGAATCTGCGACTCTCCAGAAGTTGTTGGGACTCCATCTCCCATCAGCCCCAGTCAACGGGTCTGATGGTCAGGGAACATTGGAGTTGGAGTCCAACAATATCTGGGGACCCACAGTTGAAGAACAGTGCATTAGAGCATTAGTGAAGGCCGGTATTGGAAATAAATGTTGTATATGGAAGGAGGAAAACCCCATTCTGGCACACACTGCTCAACAGCAGCTTCTACAACCAGAAAGTCAACAACCAACCCTTTAGGAAGCCCAGAAGCAAAAGGTATCCTTTCTATTTTCTCTCTCTTTGCTGCCACCACCCACTTATATGTCACTGAGGGCGTGGGATTCCCACTGACTTGTGGTGATTCTCCCTGGGAGTTGAGAAACAGCCAGCTGAGTTCTAAATCTCCTGCTTGGCAGCTTCAGCCAATCTCCCATCCTGCTTTCCCACACACCTGCTCTGACAACAAGCAACATGGCCCCATCAGTTTAGGCCATGTGGGGGGGATTTCCAGCCCTTGTGTGTCCAAAAACCTCAGTATAGCCCAGGAACCTAATTCAGTCGTTCATTCAAAAGGAGTATTATGCAATAAGGAAAAGGGGAAGAAAGAGCAAGGGTGGAGATCAAAATTGAAATAAAACACTATACCGGAATACACTAGACTACACTAGCCCAAACTAACAACAACAACAATAATAACAGCCTCTGGGGTTTGCAGCTCCAGGCATCCATTGCAGATTGAGAGAGGAGGGACAAAAGACTTATCTCCAGCTCAACTTAAAATGCCTTGACCCAGGTATGCCTTGACTGAACCACTTTAAACAAGGATTAGACAAATACATGAAGGATATGGCTATCAGTGGCTACTAACCATGATGGCTATGCTCTGCCTTCACAGTCAGAGCCAGTATGCTTCTGAATATCATTTGCTTGAAAGCAACTGGGGAGAGCACTGTTGCCCTCAGGTCCTGCTAGCAGGCTTCCCATTGGGGTATCTGGTTGGCCACTGTGAGGACAGGATGCTTGACTAGATGGACCACCGGCCTGATCCAGTTGGCTCTTCTTATGTTCTTACCATTGGTCATTTGCTTGCCTCTCCAACCCTATTTGGGCATTCTTTCTTCTGCCACAATTCAAATCATGTGGGTGGGGAAGCCCCTTCCCTCCAGCACATCACCTGCACTTAGTTGACAGCCCTCCACAAGCTGAAGGGCCGACCTCTGCAGCGAGGAGCCACCTGTACTCATGGTGGCTCCACACACAATTCAGAACCCTGACCATGCAGGTCTTGCCGCTTAGATGGGAAGAAGCTATTTGTCTTTTCCAATAAAGGGACGGAGACAATGAGCCAGGGCAGCTGATCTTTGGGACAGCAAGTGGTGGAGGTTGCTACACCTAAGGTCAGCGAGCTCCTGACTCACATGCTGCGTCATGTGAATCAGTGCAGATGATAGCAGGAGTCCCATAAGTGCATGAGCCAGATCTAATGTACACAGCCTCGTAAAACTAGGCAGAGAGGAAAAGGCCAACTAAGGGCACTGCTAACTTGCTTGACTGCAGGGAGGAGAGCCACTGCTGCCTGTTTGCGCGAATATATGAAGCTGCTCTCGTAAGAGCCAGGCCACTGGTCCATGATCTCACTCAGGAGGGTCTACATTGACTGGCAGAGATTCTCCAGCAATGGAGGCTGGTCCATTAAGGCAAACAGGGCAGTGCCCTACCAACCTCGGCCTGCCCTCATTCCCTGCTTCCCTAATTACAACCAGTCCAGGGGGTGGCACTGCCTTTCAGCTTCCTCCTTTTTTAAGTCTCCGGGTTGCTCTTGCACAACTCAGCAGGGAGGATGGGAACAAAGCCATTATTAGTTGGCTCTTCCTGTCATTGGCTCTGGCTCCACCTACTGTTGGGCTCTCTGCCTTCTGCCCCACCAGTCCCAACGGGCAACAGACACCACTGTTCTCCAGGGTTTCAGACCAGGTATTTCCTAGCCTTGCCTGGAAATGCTGGGGCTTGAACTAAGGAGCTCCTTCATCCAAGTATCAGGACCATAGTTAGGATCACAAGTAGCTGCTTTTTTTAACTATGTTGATCCATCTAGCTCAGTACTGTCTATCAAAACCAACTGGCAACGTCTCTCCAGGGTGTCAGACATGGGTCTTTCCTGGCCCTACCAGGGGATACTAGAGATCGAACTTGGAACATTCTGCATGCAAGGGATGTGCTCTACCCACTGAACTACAGCCCCACTACATCCAATGTGCTAAAAAAATCCCTTTAACATAAGAACATAAGAAGAGCCTGCTGGATCAGGCCAGTGGCCCATCTAGTCCAGCATCCTGTTCTCACAGTGGCCAACCAGGTGCCACTTTTCCTTTTCCAGACCCCCAATAATTGACATAAGGCTGATACTCTACCTTCCTCCCCTCAAGATTTTATAGAGAGAAAACGGCGCAGGTGGGTCGACAGAGAGTAGCAGTGATAATGGCTTTAAGCTCTTTGACAACTAGAAAGGAGACAATTGTATCATTGCCGTTTTTAAGCCAGGCAAAAAACAGTCTCTCTCTCTCGCACGCACGCGCACACATTCCAAAAACTGCAAAATGCCATTATTCATACACAAACATACATAAAGGCAAAGGGTGGGATCCAATGCTAGTCCTACTCAAGAGTAGACCCATTGAAATTTATGACGTTAGTCGTGTCCATTAATTTCACTGAGTTTGCTCTGTATAGGATTAGCACTGAATGCCACCCACCCACTGAAATCAACAGGCATGGCTAACTCAGGTCCATTACATTCAATAGGTATACTCTGAGTAGAAGTCAGTTGTATACAACCCGCTGTATCTTGCAGAAAGGTAAAAGGACACACCATCAATTAGACTCCTTAAAAGGGAAATACATAGCTCATTAACCCCTTGTAAGGAAAGTCACTGAAGCATTTGTGTTGCACATGTTAGCCTCCAATTATTGGGCCAGAGTATCTTACGAACCACCTTCGGGTTATTTAACTTACCTCTGGAGTGATTCATTTATATCAAGTTGGAACAACAACTTTGGGAGTAAATTCTCCTCCTTAGGCCTATCATTTGAATACCTATTGTCACAATCCCTAAATTCGGCCAAACTTGCAATTCGAACTCGTCTTAAGGACATAGATTTCCAAATTAACACCACAATGGCCACAAAAATATGTTCTCCCATCCACTTTCAATTAATCTTTGACCCCTACCATTATGCTCCGTATTTGGATTTTCTCATACTTCCTAAATTGCGCCTGGCCTTCACAAGAGCCAGATTTAACTCCCTTCATTCATCACTTCTTTTAGGGAGATACCAAGGAATCCCATATGAGCAACGTTTGTGCCCCTGTGAGAAGGGTAATATTGAAACGCTTTTTCATATCATGTTTGACTGCCCTCTTTATGATTTTATACGATTTAAATTTTTATTTAAGATAACGGAAAGTATCACTCAGATGGCTCCTGGAAATAAGTTGCACTATCTAATATCAGGATCTAATAAACAAATTACTATGAATGTTGCTAAATTTATATACGCTGCGCAATTGAAACGTTCTGAACTTCTGTCGACTTAACCTGTTTTTATAATAGAAGGACAAAATGTACCGTTTTTAGCTCTGTTTTAAATTATATTGTGCTGTACCTTATGCCTTCAATAGGACGGGTCTATGACCGCAAATAAAGATGACTTTGACTTTGTGTTGCACGTATCCTTCATCTCTGTGATGATGTCACACCAGCCCACATGATTGTTTCCATGCTCTTAAGAATGCTGCCCCCATCATATTTCTAGTGTGGGAGAGACCATGTTCACAAGCAAAAAGCCTGGATATTGGGTTTCTCTATGGCAACAGCAGTGATCAGGCAGGGTACATCTAGGAAAGCAGTCGTGGCATGCCACTCCACATTTAGGCTTTGCTTCTGGATACTGATCTCGGTATGTTTCCTGTCCACACACAAGACCCCATCTTCTAGAATTACAAGTTCATGGATTTCCAGAATGACCACATTTGCAACAACAATAGTAGCAGCAGCAGGAGTGACAATAGACGGAATCTAGCTAAACTGTTCCGCTAGCACAAATACTTTGGGCTGCACAATGGAAGTTCCTCTCTTTCTCCTCTTCCCACACATACTCCCTAAATATGTTTTGGGGTTTCCCCCAATCCTCCAGAGCAGATTTAGGGAGCGCACGGGGAGAGGAGAGGGAAGGGAAGTTCCACTGAGCAGCTAAAAGTGGTTGTGCTGGCGGAACTGTTTTAGGTGGACACCACTCAATGATCCTTATGCCCAGCTATAACTCAGTCTGCAACTAAACCCAAGCATATGTAACTGAAACAATTGTTTCCCTGTTTACCCACTTCCCTCTCCTCCGTCTGTTCCTCAGCCCCGCCCCGCTCCATCACAGTCCTGATGAAAGCTGACCCTGAAGTACTACCATTTGCTAATGTAGCTCCCTTCCTGGACTGAATGGCAACTTGGGGGAGAGGGAGAATTTTGTTGGGACCACAGTCTGGGAGAGGGGAATGGTGAAACCCACCTCTTTACATGAGCTCAATTCCTCAACACACCCTTGCTATTTGAAAAGAGGGTAAACAGAGACACATAAAATTTCAGATATCGTGGGGGCTTATATGAATGAATGCTCCTTGCTACATTTTTTTTTTAAAAGGTCCTTGCTGGTAGAAAACTAGACAGAGTAAATATTTACATCAGCCTTTGCCAACCTGTTGCCCTTCAGATGTTTTGGGCTACTGCAAAGAGCACTCGCCCCTCCTGTGGTTTCCGGCAGCTGGTATTTGGAAACATACTGCCTCTGCCAATGGTGCCAAGCATAGCCATTGTGGCTAGTAACCATTGATAGCCTTTTCCTCCAAGATTTTGCCTAATCCTCTTTTAAATCCATCCAAGTTGTTGGCCATCTCTCCCCCTTGCGAGAGCGAATTCCATAGTTTACTAGTAGTATAAAAGAGCATTCAGTCATGTGAGCCCCTGCTTGTAGTGGTAGAAGTTCATCACCTCAAGAGAACTAGGACTAACTCTCTAACTGAACTCTCTATAAATTGACATGTTTTTGGCTACCAAGAGCACCTTTGGGAGATAAGAGAGAAAGAGAGAAACAAAGAATTCACATTTCCCCCTTTATGGAAGTGATCTCAGCATAGAAACATGTACATGTTTGACACAGACCACAGAGAACTGATTCACATGTGAATCTTCAGGGCTTTGAGAACTCTTTAGCTGAATGTGTGAACTGCTTCCATTGACTTGGGCAATCCTGGAAGCTCTGGAAATCGCTGGTGATTAATCTGATGGCTGAATCACATGTCTAAGAATTCACTTGATCCAACAGCCAACAAATGCTAAACACTCTTTCGTGAATAAGCCCTTAATACAAGTAAGCTCCTCCTCCACACCAATTTCCCCGTGAGACTTCACATCTTTCACTGGTGTGCACCCCTGGTCATTGCTTCAAGTGTGATAGTTTTGGATCTGACCAGTGTTCGAACTACAGGGGACCCCCACCCCAAGTTTTTTTTCATTCATTTATTACATTTATATAACGCCCCATAGCTGAAGCTCTCTGGGCGGTTTACAGCAATTAAAAACATTAAAAACAAATATTAAAGAAAGCTATGGGGATACAAATGGCTAAAACTGGAGAGTGGGAAGTCATAGGGGCCTGTGAATTTCATTACAGCTCCCCCTCCCCACGGTGTTTCTCTAATTCATCAAGGAAAACAGAAACAAACCAAGAATATTAGTTCTTGCTGTTGTTCACAGCACTCACACTGACAATCTATCCTTCTTCCCAGGAAACTCTGAGAACTGTAGCTCTGTGAAAGGAATACGGGTCTCCTAACAACTCTCTGCACCCTAAAGAAACTCCAGTTCCTATGATTCTATGAGGGAAGATGATTATTTGAAGTAGTATAATACAACTTTAAATGTATGGTGTAGATGTGGGCTCTGGAATATTAAATGTACTGTATGATGTGGCATTTCTAAAGCACACAACTTGGCTTTTAGTAACTACCACTAGAGGGCCTTCTTGGTGGCTGCTCCCAGGCTCTCAAACTCCTTGCCCAGACAGGCTCGGCTAGCTTTATCTCCCATGACCTTCTGCTGAGCAGGGGAATGCAGCTTTATTTAGACAGGCTTTTGGCCCATAAGGTAACTTGTATTTATTTATTTACTGCATTTGTATACCGCCCCATATGTTGAAATTGGTTTTAATAGGTTGGTTTTATTAACTTGATTGTTTTACCTGACTTGTTTTTTTTCAATTGCTGTTTTATTTATTATTATTATTTATTATTATATTTCAGTTTGATTTATATTATGGGGGTTAAACATAAGAAGAGCCAGCTGGATCAGGCCAGTGGCTCAACTAATCCAGCATCCTGTTCTCGCAGTGGCCAACCACATGCCTATAGGAAACCCACAAACAGAGCACAAAGAGCAATCGTCCCTCCTGTGGTTTCCAGCAACTGGTATTTGGAAGCATACAGCCTCTGTCTTTGGAGGCAGAGCATAGCCATCATGGCTAGTAACCACTGATCGCCTTATCCTCCATGAATATGACTAATTCACTTTTAAAGCCATCCAAGTTGGCGGCCATCACTGCCACTTGTGGGAGCGAATTCCATAGCATACCTATGTGTGAAGAAGTACTTTCTTTTGAAAGTGTTAGCCACCCTGAGCAGACCACTCCAAGGAATTGATCCTTCAGTGTGGCAGCACTTACTCCACCAGGGTAGGGAACCTTTGGCACTCCAGAAGTTAGCGAACTACAACTTCCATAATCATTGGTCATGTTTGCTGGGCCTGATGGGAGTTGTAGTTCAGCAACATCTGGACTAAATTTTCCCTATCCCCGGCCCTCCTCTCTGGAACTCCCTTCCCATTGATATCAGGTAGACACCTTTGCGGTATTATTTCCAATGCCTGCTCAAACATTTTTTTTCTTCAGGCAAGCCTACCCGGACGTTTATATTTGTTTTAAAACTGCTGATTTTATTTATATTTTGATATACTGTCTTGTTTTTAACATTCGATTTTATTTGGTATTTTATAATGAGTATTTCATATTGATTTATGCAAACTGCCCTTAGGTTTTGGTTGTACAAGTGTTAAATAAATAAATAAAAATTTAGTGGAAAGGCAAGATACAAATGTATCAAACAACAAATAAAATAGCCCCAGAGAGCAAGAAACACACCACCACCATTTAATGTCTAAGAATCTAGGAAACAAGCTCTCTAAAGTCACAAAAGAGATTAATAAGGAATTAATCCAGTATCTGTTGGTTATTATTTGAGTGGGCAAAAGCTTGGCAAAATATCATTCCATTTATAACCATAACATTCAAAAAGTCAGTGAAAATCTTCCTTTTTTTAAAATGTCCCATACACACCCAAGCATCATCAGCTGCTATTTTTCACATATTTTCAGTCAATGTGCTGACACATAAGCATTCAAGTTCAAAACACATTTTTGGACAAGAACCAGGTTACAGCCACACCATACACTTAAATCAAATTACTTTCCCCCCAAAATCCTGGGAACTGTAGTTTGTTAACTGTAGAGAGTCAGTGTGGTATAGTGGTTAGAGTGTTGGACTAAGACCTGGGAGACTGGGGTTCAAATCCCCACTCAGCCATAAAGCTCACTGGGTGACCTTGGGGCAGTTTCTTAGGCTAACCTACCTCACATGGCTGTTGTGAGGATGAAATGGAGAGGGGGAGTAGCGTGAACACCTCTTGGAGCTCCTTGGAGGAAAGGCGGGATATAAATGTAATAAATAAATAAGGTAAAAATAAATAAATAAATAAAGGGTGCTGGGAATCGTGGTTCTGTGAGGGGTCAACTACAGTTCCCAGGATTCTTTGGGGGAAGCCATGTGTTTTAAATGCACATTAAATGTATGGTGTGGATGTGACCCACATTTTCAGCAAGAGACCTCACTGTCTTCACTGCTACTTAGTACACCTCATCACACAGTGCCTTCATGCTTCCGCCGCTTTCTCTTTACAAGCTACATTTTCCCAGGTACACCAGCGGTTGTCAAACTGCAGGGTACCCCCGAGGGGGAAAAAGCTCTCGGACGTTCTAGGGACAGGGAGGATTCCATAGCAACATCAGAAGCCCTTTCGTCCCAGCAGTAGAGGCTTAGCATTGAACCTACCAGAACTGACTAAGGAAGCAGGAAAAATGGCAGGGAACACACGGGAAGCCTCTGGCCACAGCAAGGAGGTTTGTGGGAGGCTCTGACTCAGTCAGCTAAGCCAGTGCTGTCTATAAATCAGGAATCGGGTAGTAAAAGGAAATTGTGCAGTGGGCAAATCGTTCTCTAATAGCAAACTTGGGCGGTTGAGTGCCTATCGGTTTGAAAGCCAAACAGGGAGAGGGGAAAACAAGGCAGTGGTTTTTCATGGGAGTCTCCAGACAGGGAGAAGGACCGTAGCTCAGTGGCAGGGCATTTGGTTGGCATGCAGAAGGTCCCAAGTTCAATCCCCAGCATCTGCAGGTAGGAATGGGAGAGACCCCACGTCTGAAATCCTGGACAACCACAGCCAGTCAGTGCGGACAGTACTGAGCTAGATGGACCAATGGCCTGTGACTCAGTATAAGGCAGCTTCCTATACATTTGTATCATTAAAAAAATGGGCCGACAAGGACCTGTGAGCTTCCACTGCATTCACACTGTACATTTATTCCACTATTATTCCACTTTAAACAGTTATGACTTCCCCCAAAGAATCCTGGGAAGTGTAGTTTGTGAAGGATGCTGAGAGTTGTTAGGACACTCCTAATCCCCTCACAGAGCTACAATTCCCAGAGTCCCCTGGGAACAGGGATCGACTGTTAAACCACTCAGGGAGTTGTAGCTCTCTGAAGAAAATAGGAGCCTCCTAACAACTCTCAGCCCTCTTCACAAACCACACTTCCCAGGATTTCTTGGGGGAAGCCATGAGCATTTAAAGTGGAATAAATGTCTGGTGTGAATGTGGCCCAGGTTGCATGGAATGTTGAGATGCCAGATGAAAAAGGGAGGGAGGAATAGAAACTGGAGGATGGGGTGGGAATTGACCTCTCAGACCCCTAATGGCTTACAGTAAGTATTCTGGAAATTAGAGGGAATTAGACTTGGGACAGGATATGTGTCTCCTGTCTTTCCGCAATACAAAGACATTTTAGGGAGGAAGGGTTTTTTTTTTTCCTTTTTCCACTCTCCGAAACACCTCCTCACTACTCTCCATAAAATGGTCAGGTTTAGGGCCAGTCAGGCTACCACCACTATATGAACCATAAGGAATTATGCTTATTTCAGGAGTTTCCAAACTGTGCTCCACAGGCCACCGGTGGTCTGTGAACTTCACTCAGTGGTCTGCAGCATGTCTGTGGATTTGTAGTTGGAGATGGGAGATGGCACCTCCACTGCGTTAAATATTCCTATTGATTTTCAATTGTATTTTCCAGGGCTGTGGAGTCGGAGAGTCGGAAGCAATTTTGGGTGGAGTTGGAGTCGGTAGAAATGTACCGACTCCGGCTTCAAAATAAATTTTGATTGACAAATTTTTTAAAATATAAATTAAAAATGTCAATGAAGCTTCTCATGAAGTTGGCCGTAGTTGAGCATTTCACCATAACTCAAGATGGAAAACATTTTGTGTGTCAGTCTATGACACAGGACCCAGATGAAGACAAATGCTGCGATGCCAAGATCAGCGCATATTCAGGCAGCGATAAAAATGCTCCTATGAGAGCTTCCAATTTAAAAAGACATTTACAGCCCTTTCCAGGGCTGTGGAGTTGGAAGCAATGTTGGGTGGAGTCAGAGTCGGACAGTAGAAAAATAGAGGAGTCGGAGTCAAAGGTTTGGCGTACCGACTCCACATCCCTGGTATTTTCACTGCCTCTTTTATTTCTTATGTTGTGTCTTATTGTCTTGCCATATGAATTCTACAGAATTCAAATGGCCAAAGCACAATGTACAAGTAATATAAGAAGCAATCATGATGCAACTGAAAACCATACAGCATCTAGCACTGTGAATTTCAACAGGCAGAAAAATCATTAAGTAGCCCAATCAGAACCTCAGCAATTTTCAAGTGATCCATGGGGCGGAAACTTGGGAGCCACTGCCATATCAAATCAGACGATAGTGACCAAAGTCACCCAGTGAGCATCACGGCCAAGTCACCTTTGGCTCGGAGGAAAGGTGGGATACACATTTATTTATTTATTTAAATAAAGAATGTCACATTTAAAAACCAAAACAAAAGTCAGCTATTGTCAAAACCGGAAAAACACACGGTTGTTGCATCCAGGGTTCATCTGCTCAGGCTTGATCTCTTGAAATGAATGAACAGGGCAAACTTAGGTCTGTGCATTTCAATAGGTCTACTCTGAGTATAACTGAGCTGGACACAACACATTGTAAATATCTGCCTCCTGTTGGTGGCAACTTCTCCTGTGGGTCAAACGGTTGATGGGAGCAGGCGGCCGACAGCATGTGGCTCCTCAGATAAAGCATCTGCACTGGCTGCCCATATTCTACCAGACCAGGTTCAAAGCTCTTGTGTTGATAAGCAAAGCCCTGAACAACCTGGATCCGGGATACGTTTAGGACACCCTGAGCCTTTATATCCCAATTCGATAACTAAGAACTTGTTCCCCATGTTACAGAGGTCTAACTGGCCTCAACCAGAAGTCAGGCATTTAGTGTCACTGGTCCCATACTGTGGAACACTCTCCCAGCAGAGATGCGACAGGTATCCTCACTTTTGACTTTCAGATGTCTCTTGAAGACTTTACTATGCCAACAGGCTGATGGAGCTGTTTAAAATGTCTCTTGAGCAGGCTGTCATTTTAATTATTGCTTTGTATTGCTTTTCAATATTTTTATGTTGCTGATGTTGTGCATGAGGGTGATATATAAATGCTTTGAAATAAAATAAACAGAATAGTGATTAAACTCTCTGTAGATAAGAGGGGAGATTTACTGGGAGAACAGAATAAAAGAAAAAAGGCTGCATGTAGCACAGAGATTGATTCAAAGCCCAACTGAACCTGGCCAGTTTCTGTCTGAACAGCTAGATAATGACTAAGATGAACAAAGCAAAACTTCACCTCCCTTTATGCGGAGTTGTGTATCCCTCCCTCCCTCCAAAAAACAAATAAGACACTCAGCAAGTCTCTTTCAGTTGCAAAGACAAACTGCTGGGAGATGAACGGGGAACAACCCTGGTAATATAAATAAGAAGAAAATCAGTAAGCGTTCCTGGTGCAAAACATTAAGCCTCTTTCTGCAGGAAAGGAGATTGTGATAAGAACCAGAGCCTTTGAGGGTTCATGGTATTAATTATCTATTGTTATGTGGTGTAGCGGTTAGAGTGTTGGACTATGACCTGGGAGACCAGGGTTTGAATCCCCATTCAGCGATGAAAGTCGCTGGGTGACCTTGAGTCAGTCACTGCCTCTCGGCCTCAGAGGAAGGCAATGGTAAACCACCTCTGAATACTGCTCACCATGAGAACCCTATTCATAGGGTCGCCATAAGTCGGGATCGACTTGAAGGCAGTCCATTTCCATTTCATCCATTATTTTATTATTAATTACTACATTTATATGCCATCTTTCCTCCAAGGAGCTGAAGGTGGTCATATGGTTCTCCCCCCCTCCCTATTTTATTCTCACAACAACACTGTGAGGTAGGTTATGTTGAGAGGCAGTGCCTTACCCAAGGTCACCCAGTGAGCTTCATGGCTGAGTGGGAATTCGAACCCTGGTCTCTCACTATACCACACTGGTGTACGCAAGACTTAAGATATGGATGAGGAACCTGTGGCCCTCCAGATGTTGCTGGACTACAATTCTTATCACTCCAGACCACGCTGGCTGGGGCCGCTGGGTGTAACAACATCTGGAGAGCACCAGGTTGGGGAACATTGATTTAGATAGGATCTGGTAAGGTAGAAGCTTATTGCAGCTCTTCTTCAGCAACAGCAGCTGGCATTTAACAAGGACAGAATGGAGCTCCACCTCTCTAGAATGTAGGAGGATTAATCCATGTTTGCTGGGAAGAAAGAGGGAGGCATCTCCTAACACACCCTTGCGGACTCTGCGTGCCCAAACATGCCAACTGCAAACTCTTTATCTTTATGCAGAACATTTCACAGTCCCTCCCCTCAAAGATGCAACAGAGATAAATACTTCCTGGTCATATAGGATGCAGTGCTTTACACATAAGCTGTTCAAGGAATTTTGAACCTGCCAAGATTCGGTCCGACCCCTGGCTCTCCAATGCTCATCCCTGGTGGAACATACATTTAATGCCAGGACCTCTGTTCTGAAATGTACAGGCTAATAATGTAGAGGTCCTAGAGCATATGCAGAAAGACTTTTCTTCACCAATCGGGTTTGCATGTAATGCTAAGCCACAAACCATGGCTTAGAGCAAATGATCAACCATGCGGGTTCCCAAAGAGAAGATCAGGGCTGCTGTGCTCCTTTCCCAATCCTGCTGCACTATCTGGAAAGATAGGAAACTGCCTTAGACTGAGTCAGACCATTGGTCCATTCAGCTCAGTATTGTCTATACCAACTGGCAGCAGCTTTCCAGGATTTCAGACAGGAATCTCTCCCAATCCTACCTGGAGATTCTGGGAATGGAACCTTTTCATGCCGAGCAGATGCTCTACCACTGAGCTACAGCCCTGCAGCTAAGCCATGGTTTGGATAAGCAATATGTCCACAGGCAGGCTTATGGTTTGCCTCCACAAAACAAATCACGGGCGGTAAGCCAAGAACAAACCTTGGTACATCTCAAGGTTTGCTTTGTTGTCCTCAAGATTGTGACAATGTGTTATTATTAATAATTATTACTATTATTATTATGTTGCACAAGCAGTGATGTTTCTAGTCCTCAAGGCTAAAGTTGCCTTAACTCTTGAAAAAATGAAAAATGGGAACCTAGATGAGGCCTGGGTCAAATCAAGGAATGGGGCACAGCTGGTTTGGGGCGGGTCCAGGGACTGAACAGTCCAGCAGAAAAGATGGACCCACGGTCTGACTCAGTGTTAGGCAGCTTCTTGTAAGGGAGCATAAGGTGACAGGGACTGGCATTGCCACTCAGTGACGGGTGATTGAGCAAGTGACTGGTGACTGCTCGAAGCAGCAACTGCCACCTGGTACCCAGGAAGAGAGGAATGGAGAGGGGCTGGTCCTCCAAATGGGGCTAATGCTTACTACTGTGGGGGGGGGGAGATGGCAGAGACTGTTGCTAAGTGGCTACATGTAAGGAGTTAGCAGCAGGCCCCTTTTGGGACACTGGGACCCCAGCAGCTGCCCAAAGATGCCAATCCCTGGCACCAGCCCTCCAGGTAGGGCCTGGAGCGTTCCCCATCTGAATCCCTGCCATATAGTTAGACAATAGCAAACTAGATGTCCCGTCTGACGTGGTGTAAGGCAGCTTCTGATGTTCCAGTTTGGGAAATTTTCTTGTCATAGCTCAACTGGCCACTAGATTGAAGCAACAAACATCTTTCTGTGCATTTTGAGAGATGATCGCAAGATGCAAGGAGGCTGCTTAAAACCTAGTTATCAAGGCAGAGTTAGCCCCACTGAGCTGGCCTGAAAGTGTAACATTCTGGAGCAACACCCATATTTGCAAGCCCTCCCAAAAGGGCTGTGTCATTAGCTGAGGGTGGCGAGGAAACGATGCCAGGGCACTTTTCCTCTTGTTGCCTCTCTTTCCCCCTGCCCCTCCTATGTTTGGAGGACGTGCTTTTCAATTCCAAAAAGGGAAATCCTGGTGCACACTTTGTGTGTGTGACACACACACACACACACACACAGAGTTGCACGTGTGATGCAATGTACAAACAGAACACACACACAATTGCTCTCTGTCACTCTTGCAATGAGAACAGCTGTCTAGATCTAGCCAAGTAAATTTCAGTGGCTTCACACAGGGAACTGGAAGCAGCAGCAGTCTCAGGCCTCATTATATCCATGACAATTTTCAGTCACATATAAGGTCATTTAGGCCCCATCTGCACTTGACATTTCAAGTAGTGTCATATCACTTTAAACAGTCATGGCTTCCCCTAAAGAATCCTGGGAACTGTAGTTTGCTAAGAGTACAGGGAGTTGACAGGAAAATCCTGTCCCCCTCACAGAATTACAGTTCCCAGGGTTCTCTGGGAAGAGGGATTGATTGTTAAATCACTGTGGGAACTGCAGCTCAGTGAGAGGAATAGGGGTCTCCCAACATCCCTCAGCACCCTTACCAAACTACAGTTCCCAGAATTCTTCAAGGAAAGCCAAACCTGTTTCACGTGGTATAATGGTGCTTTGAATGAAAGGTGTAGATGGTGGGGCCCTTATACAGCCCAATTCTGAATGTGTTCACTTGGAACAACCTCCCTAGAAGTACGCTCAGAACTACCGTCTTATAAAAAGTCTGCCAGGTTTCATTCCTGTCCCTTTTCCAGAGAACTTGTGGACCTCAAGGCAAGACTCCTTCACTCACCCAGCTCCATTTCCCCCACCTCTTTCTGCTTGGTAAAAGGCAAGCAATTGGCCCATACTAGGCTTTGCAAAGTCAACAGAGCTGCCTACAAACTTCTCCCCACAAGCATAAACAGCCACACAGGTGACTCTGCCCAGCTGGCCCAGGCATTGTTTGCCTTTCTGATGTTTGCCCAAGGCAGGCTCAAGACCCAATCGGTTTCATTGAAGCTGATCTCTACAGCCAAGTCTGAATAGCAACATTTGCAGTACACATAACAAAAGATATTTTTTTTAAAAAAAGCACCCAATTGGGGAAAGGACTACAGCTCAGTGGGACATACTTTGCACACAGAAGGTCCCAGGTTCAAAACCTGTCATTTCCAGGTAAAACCATCAGGAAACAGGAAAGACTTCTCTCTGCCTGCCAGTTAGAGTAGACTGGGGGTTCCCAAACTGTGATCTACTGACCACGGGTAGTCCATGAGTTTATTATTTACTTATGGGGGTCCACAGCTTTCATCAGATTTTCAGAGGTCTGTGACCCCCCCCAAAAGTTACACGTCACTGTTCTAGCTCCTCCACAGATCAAGCAATATAATCTTGACCACAACACATTCAAAACAACAACCAACTCAAACTGGGTATGGTACTTGTAGTGCAAAAGACTCATCCAAGACAGACTAGGCAGAAGTTATAGGAGGAGGTAGCTTTCCTCTTACAGGTCAGGTCTTTAGCCAATCAGACCTAGGTCAAAAAAACAAAAAAATGTTCCTGGCCTCAAACTGCACTCTGTTCACTGTTTCCACCAAACATCCCCCCACGGGAAATTATATTGAGGGTAGGGATTAGCACAACAGTTTTATGCTAATTGACATCCTGTTTTTAGTTTTGGCCATCCAAGATGCCCCAGGAAAAGTTCTGTGGGGGGGGGGGGCTTTTGCACACAGTGGAGCACAACTGGTACACCTGGATAGGAATCACAATATATATGCACACTTTTGATCTCTCTCTCTCTCTCTTTGAAGCAGGGAAATTAGCCCTTCTTCAGACCTGTATAGCAGACTTATAGGTAGCCATTACTTACCTAGTTGTCTATGGTAAGTAGATCCCTGTAAGGCAGTGCTGGGGAATCAGTGGCCCTCTGGTTATTGCTGGATGACGACTCCTATTATTCCTGAGTTTGGTGTGCTGGCTGGGGCTGATGGGACTTGGAATCCAATAGCACCTGGAGAGCCACAGGTTTCCCATCCCTGCCTTAAGATGATCGGACAGGATTAGAGAGGACCAACTCTTTTCTACCCCACTTTTAGACCATGAGTGTGTGCCACAAATTATAAACGCACAGACAAATAGGCAGGCAGCCTATGTGAAAGTGAACTAGTAATGTGAATAGATATATTTGCAAGGCCACTAGACACAGATAAAACTATGCATCACCCAGTTTCTATATGACATTAAGATCAGGTAGCATTATTTGGGTCCCCAGCTGGCACCAGTTACCACAACAAAGCTAGTGAAAAGTAAGCAATCGAGTCACATTGCCGGCTGTAGTCGGGAGCAATTTTGGGAGGAGTTGGAGTCGGAGTCGGTAGCAATGTACCGACTCCAACTTCCAAATAAATTTTGATTGACAAGAAGCAATTTTGGGTGGAGTCGGAGTTGGACAGTAGAAAAATAGAGGAGTCGGAGTCGGACAGTAGAAAAATAGAGGAGTTGGAGTCAGAGTTGAAGGTTTGATGTACCGACTCCACAGCCCTGGGTCCAACAACATCTGGTGGCCCACTAGTTGGGAAAGGCTGGTCTATCTTATTCCCATCCCTGATCCACAGGACAACATTCCTGCCCACCACTGTAACAAAGAGAGCTGGTTACATCATTGTGCTTCCACATCACCAGAAGACTTCTAGTCCATTTGGAGTGCTAGCACTGATACACCCCACACACCGTGAAGAAGCATGACCAATATGTCCAGCTGTACACATTGGCTGCATTTGGACCATAGTTCATTGTTATGGGCATAGCAAGCCTCGAGCTGTAGCATTCTCCCTTTCTCTTCCAACATAGCCACAAGGACATTGGAAGCTTTCACTTCTGATTTCAATTATCCACAGTTCAGCATCACATCCAAACCCTAAACTGTGGTTAATCGTAACTACGGTTTCTTGAAACAATGTCTGGCAGTCCTAGGATTAAAACATCTATTGATGCTACTGAGACAGCCTATCAGAGATTGCGGCTGTGTATACACCATACATTTAAAGTACATGGCTTCCTTCAAAGAATCCTGAGAATAATGGTATGTTAAGAGGGCTGGGAATTACAGCTCTGCAATGGGTAACTATAGTTCCCAGGATTTGGGAGGGAGGGATGTGCTTTAAATATGTTTTAAATGTATGGTGCACACGCAGACCCAGTCACTGTTTCTCCTCTCTGCTCATTCACCTTTCTTCTGTTGCAAGCATATTTTGGCCCCTTTACCTCTATTTTGGTATTAACCACCACGTCTGATCATACCACAACATTCTACGATACCAAATTTAGTTCTCATTCCAATCTGCAATTGGGAAGGGGGAGATTTGGAGGAACAGACAGACAAAAAATGTGTCCAAACCTGTATCACCTCCACCAGAAGCGTTACAACAGCAATGTTGTAACTGGGCCCAGAGGAAAGACAGATGGCACTTCCTTCTATCTGGGCAATGACTAATGTAGACAAAGCTCAGTTCAGCAACACTTTCCAAGCCAAAACCATTTCCTCCTTTCTCTCCCCATGTAGCCCCACTCTTTACATCAGGGGAAGCCAATGTGGTGCCTTCCAGATGTTGTCAGGCTACAACTCCCATCAGCCCTTACCAGCATGGCTAATGGTCAGGGATAATGGGAGCTGCAGTCCATCAACATCTGGTGGGCACCACGTTGGCTACCCCGCCTTATATCATGGATAGATCAAGGCCTGGCATTGGCAACGAGAATTCTAGGGTAGGTGTAAATGGACCCCCATGGCTCCATCAGCACTGATGCTTGCCCTGGGAAACTCATATCAGGGACTGGGTCTGCAAGCTGTCATGTAAATTTCCCAGAATGCCCTAGAGTGACACTACATGAGCCATTGTGGGAAATTAAGATGGCAGCTCTTAGCCACTCTTAGAGCTCTGATGGTGCTATTATTAGGTATGCCTGAAGACAAAGAAACGAACGCTCCCCAGAGGGCACTTAGCCCAGGAGCCCCGTGAAATCTGTGGCAAATCCTGCATAGTCCAACCTATTCCTGTAGAACCATTCACCTCTCCTTTTATCAAGCCAGGGGTCCTCTATGTGTTCTCAGTTTCTCATAAATTTCCTCTGCCCCTGGTAATGATTGAGTTTCCCTGGGAAAATTCAGTTTACATTAGAAAATATTCTGATGCCCTACAGCTGGGGTGGGGCACTTTTTTCAGCTCAAGGGCCATATTTCCTTCTGGACAATCTTCTGGAGGCCACTCACCAATAGTGGGTGGAGCCAGAGGCAAAAAGTAGGAGAGGCAACAAATGCAATCTTTACTCTTGTACAGTAGTGTAGTTTCTACACACACTCACACACCCGTCTCTATCCTCCATCCAGGTGACCAAGAGACGTTATCAGAGTACACTTTGAGTAGATTCAACATTCCAGTAAGGCAAAAATACTTGGAATGTGGTCTGCAAAAGTACATGTGGCCTGGGCACAGTTCCAAGGGCCAAAGAGAGAAGTCTGGAGGGCCACATTCAGGCCTAGGATGTGAGGTTTCCCAACCCTGCCCTAGAGCTCAGATGGGGAACTTGTGACACACCAGATGTTGCCGGACTGCAGCTCCCATCAGCCTTTACTATTGGCCACGCTGGCTGGGGTTGATGAGAGTTGGAGCCCAGAAACATCTACATCACTGTTCTTCAACCTTGGGTCCCCAGATGTTGTCGGACAACAACTCCCATCAACCCCAGCCAGCTTAGACAATGGCCAAGGATGATGGGAGTTGTAGTCCATCAACATCTGGAGACCCAAGGTTGAAGAACAGTGCTCTAGAAGGCCACAGGTTCCCCACCTCTGCCCTAGACAGTGATCTAATTTCACATGTCTATTTGACTTCCATTTAGTAAACAAACCTTAAAACATGAACACTGCCAAGCTTGCCTAATACTGTATTTGCCATTGTCATTCATTCATTGTTCATTTCATTGAAATTATGAAATAGAAAATTTTCTATGGAAAAAAATTAAGTACAGGAAAATGTTATACAACATATACTGCGTTCTTCTCTCAGTATATAAAGCCCTTAACACTTTGGGACCAGCATACTTGAGTGACTGCTTTACCCCATATATCCCCACTCAACCACTCGATCCGCAGAACTGGCAGCTTTACATGTGCTGCATAAGACTCACAGCAAGCCTTGAATAATATTCGTTCCATGCTTGCAAGGAATCGATCCTTTAGCATGGCAGTTCCTACACTCTGGAACTCCCTACCCACTGATATTAGGCAGGTGCCTTCATTATACAGTTTTTGGCATCTGCTAAAAACTTTGCTTAAGCAAGCCTATCCAGACCTCTTAACTGGACAATTCTTCTAATATGTTATCTTATTTTATAATGTATATTTTAGAGCTGCCAGCTTTATTTTGGCTTTATTTATTATCTTCTCTATCTCTTCTCGATCATCCCAGAGTGCAGGACAAGGAATAATGGGCCCAAGTTACAGGAAGCCAGATTTCAACTGAACATCAGGAAAAAATTCCCAACTGTTACAGCGGTATGACAACAGAACCAATTACTTAGGGAGGTGGTAGGCTCTCCAACACTGGAGCTGGACAGCCATCTGTCGGGTATGCTTTAAGCTGGATTTCTGCACTGAGCAGGGGCTTAAACTCAATGAACTTATAGGCCCCTTCCAACTCTACTATTCTATGAGTCTATGAAATAATGAGGCCACCTTGTTTTTGACGTCCGATTCTATTGGTAATAAAATATGTCTTTTTTATGTAAATCATTTAGAGGTTTTTATGATTAAGTGGTATCTAAATCCTGTTAATTAAATAATGTCTTTTAACAAAATGCACCACATATCACTGCTCCTGGTATCATCAAAAACCAGCTGCCCCTTTTGCTCTGCAGAGCATTGCTCTGCAACTTGTGCAAGCCAGTCGCAGCTCCCCGCCCTTTACATTCTCCAACAGGAAACCCATTGAGTCTGAAGATGACCTTAAAATGTTCCAGGCGTTAAACAGTGATCCTATCACACAGACATGAAGCAGAGCATCGGTCAGCTGCCACATTTATTTTTTCCAGTTTGAAGCTAAAAATTAAACCCAGCACCCAAAAGGGCTTCGGTGGGAAGCATCAGGAATCCAACAAGCTGCAAAACAACCTTATCCTCACCCCACTCCCCCGAAAATGTGAGAGAAAAGCTTTAAGATAAAAGGTTTCTTTACTTACACACACACAGAGAGAGCTTATATACCTATGAATGAAAACAGGACCTAAAGCTTGTCACAACAGATCTGCCTTCTCCAACCTGGTGCCTCCACGTGTTTTGGGCTACAGGCTAGTTGGGGGCCGATGCTGGCTGAAGTTGAACCAAACTGCAATTGGGCAGGCGGGCGGGGGGATGTAAAGATGAAGCAGTTCAGACAAATGCCTGGAACAAGGTTCAAATTTGTTCTCCATGCAGAGAGCTCCAAGGCTTAGCCTTTCTTGCAGGTGGATCCCAGTATAAGACAAAGTAGCTGGCAAGCTCCGCCTTCTCACAGATCGAAGCACTCTGATGTCAGGCACCCAAGTGGCCACAATGGATAATGTTCAGCGAGGGAGCTTGCGCTCATCCCCCAGGCAGCTGGGACCTGAAAGGGATCCCCCCCAAATGGCCAAGGGCCTTCCCACGTGCATCTGATATTTACTTTGTTGTTTTTAGCCCAAGGAGCTCAAGATGGCATATATGTTCTCTCTCCCCAGCCACTCATTTTATCCCCACAACAACCCTGTGACTAGGGCCACACCCACACCAAACACTATATCACTTTAACAGTCATGGCTTCCCCCAAAGAATCCTGGGAGCTGTAGCTTGTTAGGAGTGCTGAGAGTTGTTGGGAGACCCCTATTCTGTTTTAATCCCTGGCATCTTCAGATGGGACTGGAAGAGAATCCCACCTGGAACCCTAGACAGCTGCTGCCAGTCAGTGTAGATATTACTGAACTATATGGAACAGCAGTCTGACTCAGTACAATGCACCTTCCTATGTTTCTGTGGGTGTATGGGCACTGGGGGTATTATTATGTTCATCTATGTTTCTTCTTTTCTGAAAACGTCCAGAGGGTGAAATATCTCCAGAGAATAAGGATATCCAACAACTTTTTTTTTGCTGACTAACTTAACATCTAAAGCGGCTCTTCCGCAATATCGGTTGACCACTTCTCCCACTGTGGTTTGTTGTACAGTTGCTCTCCTGCCTACTTAGAAACATTTATTTCACCTTGTAAATCAGCAACAGGGAATCTGCAGCCCTCCAGATGTTGTTGGACTACAACACCCATCATCCCTGAAGATATGGCCATGCTAGCTGGGCCAGAGTCCAACGACATGTGGAGGCCATGGGTTCTCTATCCTTGAATGGATGGTCATGTCTCCCAGCAATGCATGGGAATTGTAGCTCACCAACATCTGGAGGGTCAAAGGTTCCCCACACCTGCTGCAGTGGGACAATCCTCACTTCCTTGTGTTCCTTGATGCACTAGATGTTCATCAGCACAAGGCCTAAGTGCTACAATCTGCATGGATGTTGAAGTTCACATCTGGGAGGAACATGTACAGAATTTGCCAATGCGACCATAGCCTTCTTACAATAGAGTCAAGGCCTCAATCTGGGTCAGGCCCTGCATTATAGTATACTTTGCCTTACAGTTAATCCAGCCTCAGGCAGAGTGATATCATGATAGTTGCTTGCTAAAGTTAGCAAGGATTTATTGGCTCTAGCATCAAGTCAGAGAACCCTTCCCTGTTGCAAATGCAACGCAAAAACACATCCAGTTGCCAAGATCAGCAGCAGCCTCGGCCCTCCCATCAGAATGTAGATGACAAACTGGTGACAGAAGAGGATCCAGCTTGCTTGCCCTGTGTTCCACTCCCACAAGCCAAATGGTTGTTCCAGGACTTGCTAGAGCAATGACTCGCATGCAGAAACACAGCAGCCAAGAATGCACATGGCCAAATGCACACCGTGAAGCAGATGGGAGCTAGGTGACATTTCATATCATCACTTCTCCAAGAGTTAACCGTGCCAAAGGGCTGTCCAATTGCTATGATCCAAAAGTAGTGCCAATTCCCAGTAAAGCAGCAGTGGGGAATCTGTGGCCAGATGTTGCTGAACTACAGCTCCCATCAGCCCTAGCAAGCATGGCCAGTGGCCAGGGAAGATGGGAGTTAATGGTTAAGCAACATCTGGAGGGCCAGAGGTTCCACACACCTGCAGTAAAGCCTCAGTTCAAAAGAGACAGTGGAGTAGAGGATGGGTTCTTGAGTTCTTATCATGTGTCAGCAATGAGGGTCAGTTCACCCACGGCTACAGATGGAGAGATAAATTCATTCAGTTTGCATTTAAAGGCAAACCTACCTATTCCTCCCTTTCCAAAACAATATGCAAACTGAAACATAACTATCCTTTGAAATCCCCACCTCCAAATTTTGCAGTGCAGTTCTCAAGCCAAGTGATGTGAGCAAAAATACATATACTGGGGTGATGGACAGAAATGCATATATTGGTGAAAATAACATATAAAATGCATTGCATTAGGGAGCATTGCTTTGCAAAAAGTATATGTTAGGCAAAAGTGCATAAGATAGGTATGTTGGGAGAAATTCACACTAAAATCATCATGAATTTTCATGAGGACTTTAAAAAACAATCATAAACTGATGGTAAAATGTGGGGAACTGAAGTCTGGAAAAATGTGAAACTGAGAGAAACCGAAATTGACAAATTCGCCAATCCCTACCTAGGGGACTAATCTCCATCAGCAATGTCTGCATGCCATTTAAACACTTTTCTTTCCTTTTCTTTAGGAAGGCAAGGAGGAAAATCCACAAAACAAATAAATACGTTAAAACCACCCCCTTTCCATCCGGCCAAAGGCGAGCTGTGAAAGCAGATAGGCTGTTGAGTGTAAAATAAAACAGTTTCCCGGGGAAGGAAGTGGGATGAGGAGAAGAAGCCCACACACCACATGGCAAGACACAAGTATTCTTCAGTCTGTTGCATCAACAAACCTGCTCACGAGAGGGAAACTCTGTCATCACCCTTCACAGCACTTGCACAGCTGTGCATGCCTGCATTAAAAGCCTCCACAAGGCAGGAAATGTTGCAGAGACAAACCTTCCTCCTTGTGCCACCATCATCCGTTCTCACTCACACTCTCTTTGAATGCTCACAGCAGTTGGGAGATTAGCTCTCTGAAGGCAGATCCACAACGTACATTTAAAGCATATCCAATGCACATTTAAAGCATGTGACTTCCCTCAAAGAATCCTGGGAACTGTGGTTTCTTCCTCACAGAGCTAGACATTGCAAGCACTCTTAACAAACTATAGTTCCCATGATTGTTTGGGGAAAGTTGTGTGCTTTAAATGTGCATCGGATGTGCTTTAAATGTATGATGTGGACCTGCAACACAAGGGCCACATGTGCTCCTTACATTTAAAGCACTATGATACCACTTAGTCATGGTGTTGCATTCTACTAGGCCCTACTCAGAGTAGGCCCACTGAAATTAATGAACCTAAGTGAGCCATGTCTATTAATTTTAGTGTGTCTGTTTTGAGTAGGCCGAGCACTGAATACCATCTATGGCTCTTCCTAAAGAACCCTGGGAACTGTAGTTTGTGAAGGGTGCTGAGGGTTATCAGAAGACCCTTGTTCCCCTCACAGAGTGACAATTCCCAGAGTTCCTTGGGAAGAGGGACTGACTGTTAAACCACTCTGGGAAGTGTAGTCTGCACTGACTGGCAGTGGCTCTCCAGAGTTTCAGGCAGGAGTATCTCCCAGCCCTACCTGTAGATGCTGAGGACTGAACTTGAGACCATCTGCATTAGGGTTGCCATGGCCTGTGACTGATCCTGTATCTTTAGGAGAAGAGAAAGCCAGCCAAGTGCAGGTGTTCTTGAAACTCTGTAATGGGAAAAACCACAAGGTGGAATTCTCCCTTTCCCCTGCACAACTTTTAAAGATACAGAAGACCTCATGGTTGCCAGGTTGCTAGAATGTGTCTTTGAACTCTGATAATGGTCCTTGCTTGTCTAGATGGAGTAAAGTGAGAGGGAGATGTGTGAGTAAACTAACATTGGTTGCTCCACCCACATTTGCTCCCAGCCATGCCCACTAGCGGCATGTGGCCCTCAGAAGGTTGCTTAGAAAGCCATGCGGCCCTTAGGCTGAATAAGTCCCCCCCCGGTTTTTTTTACACTACCATGGATCTTCCTGCACAAACCAAGAGCACAATTTCCCCTTACATGCCTGTATAGACTAAAAAGTGTCCAGACACCACATGAGAGTGACTGATATGCATGAGACTTTCAAAAAAAAGAGAGGGCTCTTAGTATCTCTTGTTGCACAGTGGTCTCCTGATCAGTTCTGCCCAATTTTACCACTCCCACATAATGACAGGGTGGACACTGGCATCAGACCAGTCAGATGCTGTCTTCTCTCATCATTTTTTAAAAAAATTAAAATATACACACACACACACACACACACAGAGAGAGAGAGAGAGAGAGAGAGAGAGAGAGAACCCGTACAGATAGCTGCAAGCCATCAAGGGAATATGGCTAAGAGCGTTCCCTCTGGACAGAATTCAACTCGAAGCTATGATAAAATGGCAATTAGCGAAATTAAATCCAGGACACTGGAGAACTCGGATATTTTCCAATCATTATCCCAGTCAGATTCTACAGAGTAAAACTTACTTACTCAGCACAGGCAGGAATTTCATACCACGGCTAACACTGGGGGGGGGGGGGGTCAGGAGGGAAAGGTTGGGCAGGGGAGGCATGAGTGAAGTAGGGATGGAAGAATATGCCCATTTTGGTTCTCTCTGCTTCTCCTTTTACCAGTCTTCAATTCAGTTCTCCACATTTCTGCACCAATTTGCGATTTTTTAAAACAAAAAATCCTTATGAAAATCCATCAATTTCATGCAAATTTCTCCCAATAAACAGATCTTTATATGTAGTTTTAACCTATGTGCACATTTTTGCAAGCAATTTCCCTTAATATAATGCTTTTTGTGCAGTAGTGTAGTGGCAGATTCAGAAGTGCAAGGTCCCTTCATGATAGTCATGCCACATCCCCTCACAGCCACACACCTCCTTTCCCACTTTCTCTGGTCTCCCTTGCTCTCCCTGTTGTCTCAGGAGTGCACACTACACTACAGCAGATGTCCCTGGCAGCCAATCAGCATGTAAGGGGATGCTGTGTGGAGAGGACTTTTCTCAGCAGCTGATTCAACTCCTTTCACTCTGATTGGCTCCATTCAGCATGAAAGGACAAGGACTCTTTTCAATGGCTAACATGATCCCTTTTCCTGCTGATTGGTTCATACCTGGTTGGGACTCTGCTCCCAAATGCTCCCGGGACCACTACACTCATTTTTGTATGCTATTTTTTTACAAATATATTCATTTTTACGCACACCTTCTCCTAATGTATGCATTTTTGTGAACACTGGTTGGTTGGAGAACTGCATCTGCAAAATCTGGATAAGTGCAAATTTCGAAGGATGGCTGTATTTCAGTTCTCATATTTTTCAGAAAATGTGCATTTCATGGAGTTGCTTTTAAATGCAAACTGAATCAAATTTCTCCACTATCCTTGGTGTGGAGAGGGGATAAGAGTGTCAGTGGGAAGATAGCCACAGAAGAAATCTGAGCTGAAAAACTTTCATATTTCATTTAGAATCAGCTCAACAGATCAGACTTATGGAAACAGGAATCTGCCTTACACTAGACCAGCCTCTTGACATAATGGTTAGTAGCCGCTGATACCTTCTCCTCCATGGATTTGTCTAATCCTCTTTTAAAGCCATTCAAGTTGGTGGCCATCACTGCCTCTTGCGGGAGCGAATTCCACCGTTTAACTAAGTGCTGTGTATTTGTGCATCTAATCCAGTGTTGTCTGGGCTTTTCAGCAGCCTTGTCCATTATCTACCTGATCCCTTTTTAAATGCCAAGGATTAAACTCTGGGCCTGCTGAAGTGAGGGGGATACTGTGGTACCTGCCATCTCAAATTCACTCCAGGTCAACAAAATAAAATAAAATTGGTAAATTGCCCAAGGCAAAACAAGTTTCACAGCAGAGGCAGAATTTGAATACAGACCCAGATTCACAAGCCTGCACTGTTTGAGTTGTGCAAGAGCTTTAGCAATTGTAAAGCTCACTTGCATTGCCCATGCTTACCGGCTCCCTGGGAAAGCATAATAATTGTCCCCATAGTGCAAGGGATGGGAACCTTGGCCCTCCAGATGCCGTTGGACTCTGACTCCCATCAATCTCAGCCAGCATGGCCAATGATCAGGGTGGGATTATGGGAGGTGCAGTCTAGCAACTTCTGAAGGGCTACTGATTCTTCACCCTTGCCATAGTGTACATAAGGTGGACAGGAAAGAGAATCAAGACCAGAGCTTGGAAAAATTACTTTTTTTGAACTACAACTCCCATCAGCCCAATCCAGTGGCCATGCTGGCTGGGGCTGATGGGAGTTGTAGTTCAAAAAGTAACTTTTCCAAGCTCTGAAAGACACCTGTCATTTAGAAGTCAGCATTCAATTCATTAGTGTACTCTGGAAGCACCCATTTCAGCCACTGTTGGAGGCATTATGCCTCTTGGGTAACAGTTGCTGGGAATTGCATTTGGGGAGAGTGCTGTTGTGCTCAGGTTCTGCTTGAAGGCTTCCCATTCCTTTTTTTAAAAAAAGTCTTGAAAGCTTTTAAAAAATGTTTTTAAAGATGTTTTGTTTTAATGTATTTTAAAGTGTGTTTTTATGATGTTTAAAGTGTTTTTAGTGCTTTTGTTTGCCACCCTGGGCTCCTGCTGGGAGGAAGGGTGGGATATAAATCAATAATAAATAAAATAAAAATAAGCATTGAATCTGCCACTCTGAGAACAGGATGCTAGACTAGATGGGCCTTTGGCCTGATCTAGCTGGGCTCTTCTTATGTTCACTTATCAAGACAATGCTCACTGTCTGCTAAAGCCTGAACTGATATCTGTGCATTAATTTCACATGGGGGAAAAAACCCAAATGGGACCTGTTCATTAAAAAAAAATGTTATGAAACAAATGTACTCCCCAAACCTCCATCCCAGAAGGTAGCCAATCTGGAATTTGCCAGAAGTTGGAAATTTGACTCTTTGGAAATCCCTCCCCTTGAATATTAGATAGGCACCATCTCTGTTATCTTTTCGGTGTCTGCTGAAGACCTTCCTCTTTCAACAAGCCCTTTAAGTAGAGACCTTATCCCAGTCTGCATCTGTGTTAGAATTGCTTTTTAAGATGTTTTTAAAGGTGATTTTTTTGAGATGTTTTGTTTTATTGTTTTTAAAGATGTTTTGTCTTAATGTTTTAAAGTCTTTCGTTTTTAGTGTTTTTGTTTGCCACCCTGGGCTCCTTCTGGGAGGAAGGGCAGAATATAAATTTAATAAATAAATCATTAAACTATAACTTCCATCATCCTAGATCACTGTCTGTGCTGGCTGGGGCTAATAGGAACTGGAGTCCAATAGCATCGGGAGGGCACCATGTTGGCTACCTTGCTCTATCTCATCATTATCAACACTGGGAGCATCTGCAAATTCCTGTGTACAAATGCCGCATGAAAAGGGTGTAGTTCAGTGGCAAAGCATCAGCTTCAAACGCAAAAGGTCCCAGGTTCAATCCATGGCATCTCCAGGAGGAGCTAGCAGGCCCTAGGCAGAGAAGAGGACTGTAGCAGAGGGATAGAACATCTGCTTTGCATTCAGGTCCCAGGTTCAATCCCCAGTGTTTCCAGGTAGGCTGGGACAGACTGCCGCCTGAAACCCTGGAGACCTGCTGCCTGTCAGTGTAGACAATACTGAGCTAGATGGACCAGTGGTCTGCCTTGGGATAAGGCAGCTTCCTATGTACCTGACATTAGAGACTTGAGACTGGGATTGGGATTTAGTTAATACATTGTGAGAGCCAATGTGGTGTAGTGGTTAAAGTGTTGGACTGTGACCTGGGAGACCAGGGTTTGAATCCCCACACAGCCATGAAGCTCACTGGGTGACTGTGATGCTTCCTTCCCTGGCTCTCCCTGTCAGGTTCCTACCTGCTCGTGGTTACTGCCTGTCTCTAGGCACCACCAGGGACTCCAACAGTCCGGACCGCACTCTCTTATGGTTTACCTATCCGCTCTACAGATCTCAACAGATCCCCCTGCTAGGCAACCACCAGTAACGTCCCAATACTAGTATTCCCAGAGACCTTGAATACTGGTATTGTTATTCTCTTCACCGCTGCCACCATTTGTTACAGTTCCCCTTCAGCCTTGGTCATTACCTTACCCTCCCTTCTGGTCTGTGAAACCCCAGCCAAGGATCAGGCCTTTGGTAAACCAAATTAAGTATTTATTAAAGATAACAAAGCTAACAAGATTAACAAGATTTCTTCTTAAGGCACATAAGCATATGGTTTTACTCAATACTAATCCGAACTCCACCCCCCTCCTTCTCCACTCTCTCCTGGCAAACAACTCTCTCAAACCCCACCAAGCAATCCACTCTTTCTCTTCTCCCCCCCCCGATTCCACTCTCACTCTTCCTTTTATACATTCAGCCATTTTAAACACTCAGCCAATCATCTCGCATTCTACTGCCCATTCACTTCCCCTCCTCTTTCACTCCACTTACCATGTATCTTCTAAAACAACAACACTTACCATATATACATTAATATAGGAACATCACAGTGACCTTGGCCAGTCACTGCCTCTCAGCCTCCACCAAGGCCACCAAGAGGTCTTCCATATCTTTAAAAGTTGTGCAGGGGGAAGGGAGAATTCCACCTTGTGGTTTTTCCCATTGCAGTGTTGCAAGAACCCCTGCACTTGGCTGACTTTCTCTTCTCCTAAAGATACAGGATCAGTCTCAGGCTAGGAACCTGGCAACCCTAGGTAAGGTTTTCTGTGTACTGTATCACATATACCAAGAAGGAGCAAGATACCTCAATGCAGACACAGACACTGAAAAAGATTCAACATCTGTCTTGCCCATTAAACACACACACACAAAGCCCAACTTCTTTCATTCAGCCGTGGTCAACTGGAATACACAGCTGCAGCTCATCATGTATGTGAGGTCTGCCCATTTCCCTGCACTGACTTTCTCCATTGAAATCACTTCCATTGTATATTAAGCTACTTACACAATGAAATGCAATTCCTGAGTGGGCAGCACCCGTTAAGACCATTGTGTTTATGTACACTGATCATTCAGTCACAGGCTCAACAGTAGAGATGTGAAGGCCCAGGGGGAAAAAACCCAGAAAAATTCAGAAAAAAAACTTTAAAGGGTCCCCCCCCCAATTTTTGGGGGCGATTGCTGAAAGCATCTAGTGTTAATTGACCCCTGTGTTACAGAGGCCCAACTGGCCTCACCCAGAAGTCAAGCATTGATTATCACCAGTCCCATGCTGTGGAACTCTTTCAGCAGAGATGCAGCAGGCATCCTTGCTTTTGACTTTCAGACATCTCTTGAAGACTTTTTTTTTAAAATGTCCACAGGTCTGTGCAACTGTTTAAAATATCTCTTGAGTAGCCAGTTATTTTAATGATTGTTTTGTATTGCTTTTAATGTTTTTATGTGATTCACCACTCTGATGTTTTGCGAGAGGGCAATATATAAATTCACTAATGGGCAAAAAAAACCTTTGCGGTTTAAGAACGTACCCATAGCCAATAGATATTTCTATCAAACTTTAAAAAGCAGGGAAATTGGGCAGCTATAGTGAATTTTAAACTGCAGAAGATGAAGGTCAGGGTATGGGGCAATGTCCGCAATAGGATTACAGGTACTCCGTGAATATGGCTGATTTTTAATTAATTTCAACAAATTATGAGACCACTAACAGAAAAAAGTCCAACAGAAGTATCGATTTTTTTTCTCTTGTTTTATACTTTGAACTCTCAATTCTCTTTGAGCGTTTTGTGTATTGCCATGAAAACTTAAAGGGTTGTTAAGCAAGCGTTTCTGAGTTCAGGACTATAAATTTTGTAAGATTTTGTTTTGAAATGAGTTTATGAGAATAACAGAATGGCATGGGGGTATTTTCAATTTAACATGACGGAATGTGAAAAATCCATGATGGCTACAGTATACAGCCACTCTTGCAGCGGTATAATACTTTTATAAATAAACCAAATAAAACTAGGTCAGTATTGTCTACAATGACTTGCAGCAGTTTTCCAGGACTTCAGACAGGGGGTACCTCCCAGCCTTACCTGGAGATGCCAGCAATTGAACTTGAGACCTGCTGCATCCAAGCAGATTATTTACCACTGAGCTACAACCATTCCCAAACTGGTCAACTTCCTCCTTTTCCGTGATCCTTTTCTGAAACTCCTGAAATTAAACTGACAGCCAGTATCCACATCTAGAAAAAATGTGAGCGGTTCTGACAATCAACATTGTGTTGTTGGAAAGAATTGTTTCCTTTTGTTGATCCTCTACCTACTGCCAGCCAATGTCAACCTGATTCAACAAGGACAACTTGTCTTTCCTTCTGACGTGGAGGGAAGGGCAAAGTGAAGTGGTAAAAGCAATGTCTGGAGTCCCACTGAGGTACCTGCAAGGATAGTACTTTATTGCTTAACTTGGGACTAGAAAGTAGCTGAAAGAGAATTGCACAGAGACCAGAGAAGGACCTGTGAGTGGAGGAGGGGTTCTATGTGCCACCTTTGGACCTCCTGGGAAACCCACCAAACCAAACCTCCGTGCAGGGCAGCTGACTAAGTGCTGAATGGGACCCATCCTAAGGAAGCTCTATCAACTTTGGTGCCTGCCCATAAAAGCAAGCCTAGAGCAAGAGACTAGGCTAATATCAGCAGGTTCCAGGAACCCTCTTTGATGTGAAATTTGGGGGGTGATCTGCAAGTTTAGTTGTTTCGGTTCCTGGGTGAAACCAAGGGTGCAGGGGGTGAGTTCTTGGTGAGAGCTAGGAGGCTGAAAAGATGTTCAGTGGGGAAATGTGCCGGGAGAAGGGACTGCAATGTGTAATGTGGTGTGTGTGTGCAATCTGTATTAATGGTTTTATTGTGTATTTTTGCAACATTTATTCTAGTTATCTGTACACTGCTTACATATATTATTATATATTAAGTGATATAGAAATAACAAAAATAACAAAACACACTAATAACAATAACAACAATAGACTAATTGGCCTTTGAAAAGAGAAGTGTGAACAAACCTGGAAAAGAGGTTGTGAAAATTTACTCCTAAACAGATCCCTAAAAACCTTGAAAGGCAGGGATTAGCCATACTACATCTGCAACAAGCTTTATAATTTGTTGTCCACAAACGATGCCTCCATAAGGGGAAATCACTAGGTTTCTCTTTACTGCTGATCTCTTTCAGAAGGGACCTGTGTGGTTTGCGTAAGGCTGGAAATATATCAAGAGAACTGTTGGATTTTATATATTTTTAAAAATGAGGAATCAGACAGTGTTCCTTTCTTCACCCTGCATCCCTATGTGTAACCCGGGGGTAGCCCATCTGCTGCCCTTCAGCTATTCTGGACCCAGTTCAAAGTGCTGGTTCTAACGTTTAAAGCCCCAAAAGGCCTTGGACCAGTGTACCTGAGGGACCGTTTACGCCCGTATGTACCTGCCCATGATTTAAGATTGGCTGCCTCTGGTATCCTCTGTGTGCCTGGAATGAAAGATGTCAGACTGGCAGTCATGTGGGAGAGAGCCTTTTCAGCCATGGCCCTCAAGCTCTGGAATACCCTACCCCAAGAAGCCCACTCTGGTCCCTCTCTGATGGTTTTCTGGAGACCTCTGAAAACCATCTTGTTCCGGACAGCCTTTGGGAGGGACTGAAGGGAGAGCCTATATATGATTTTATTTCTCCCCCTTTTTAGTTTTTACCTCTTTAGTTCCTTTTAATATCACTCCCCTATATTTCTTAACTGTATTTTATATATTTTTATCTGTTTTAATATTTTTGTGATATTATTGTGTATGATTTTATTGCGAGATGCCCTGAGTGCCCTGTGATAAGGTGGAAGAGAGGGTTGAAATATTTTAAATAAATAAATAGTCTCAGCAAGCATGGCCAATGGTCAAGGATGATGTGGTCGAGAAATATCTGGAATCACCATGTTGGCTATCCCTGGTACAGTAGGGCCCCACTCATACGGCAGGTTAGGTTCCAGACCCTTGCCGAAAAGCAAAAACTGCCAAGAAGCGGATCAGCTGTAGCGCAGGGGTCTGGAACCTAACCCGCTGACCACGCCAGAGGAGGAGAAGATCAGCTGTAGTGTGCTACAGCTGATCTTCCACTCCTCTGGTGCGATCAGCTGGAGCGCAGGGGTCTGATCATGCCGGAAGAGAAGAACAGCTGGAGCGCCCCTCCTCCTGCGAGATCAGCTGGCGCGGGAGTCTGATCTCGCCAGAAGAGGAGAAGAACAGCTGGAGCACGCTTCAGCTGATCTTCCCCTCCAACGGTGAGTTCAGCTGGAGCACGGGGAGCTGCAGCCCCCGCTCCAGCTGATCGCCCCACTGGTGCCGTATTAACAGAATGCCGAAAAGCAGGGTGCCGAGAAGCGGGGCCCTACTGTATAACCTAATACCTGAAATAATGTCTCTCCCTATACCAGCCTGCCTGTGTCTTAAAATCTACAGAGAGATGGTGATCATGATGATGCCATGACTATTCAATGCCATGAGATATTTCCTATGGTGTCCTGCAGGGTTCCATCTTGTTCCCCATGCTATTTAAGATGTATATGAAGCCACTGGGAGCTGTCTTCAGGAGTTTTGGAGGTGTCACCAATATGTAGATGACATCCAGCTCTATCTCTCTGTTCCATCTGAATTGGGAGAGGCGATTGAGCAGCTGGACAGGTGCTTGGAGGCAGTAATGGGCTGGATGTGGTCCAAAAACTGAAGGCGAATCCTGAAAAGATGGAAGTGTTATGTGTACCAAGTTCTTGAGTCCAGGAGGTGTGAAGGCAGCCTGTTCCACTACTCTGGAAGGAGCAGATCTGCAACTTGGCGGTATTTCTGGATCCAACATTGTTACTGGAGGCTCTGGTGGCCAGGAATGTCTATTTCCAGCTCCAGCTGGTTCGCCATATATGGACCCTTTTGGACAAAGGTGACTTGGCCAGAGTACTCCATGTTTTGGTAACTTCCAGACTTGATTATTGCAATGCACACTACAAGGGGCTGCCCTTGGAAATGACTCAGAAACTTCAAGTGGTCCAACATTCAACAGCCAGATAACTGGCTGGGGTTCTCTTTGGAACTCATATAAATCCTGTTTTAAAACAGCTGCATTGGTCACCAGTTTGTTTCTGGGTCCAATTTAAGGTGCTCACACTAGTACTTAAAGCCCTAAATGACTTGGGCCTCAAATATCTGAAAGATCGCCTTCCTCCGTGCAGACCCTCTCAGGTGTTGACATGAGTGGGGAGGGGGGCTCTTGGTAGTTCCACCACCCTCAGAAGCTCCAGGCATGGCAGCCTGGGAGAGGGCCTTTTCTGTGGCAACTCCTAGGTTGTGGAAATCCCTCCTCACAAATCAGCATCTGACACCTTCATTATACACCTTCCATGGTATGTTGAAGATACACCTCTTTGCCCTGGCCTTTGACACCTGATTTATGTTTTTATGCAACTGTGATTTGTTTTTAATATTGAATTATTGATTCTTGCAACCCACTCTGGGGCCTGCTAGTGAATGACAGGTAAATTTACTACTGCTACTACTACTACTACTACTAAGAACAACAACACAGCAGGTCAACCAATGGCATCAAAAGTGGCAGAATGAACAGAGAGGAACAGAAAATATCAAGAATGGCCACAATTAATGCAACAGTGTCCAACAGTTTTTTCATAATTGCCAAAATGATGGTGAATGTGTTAATATTTTTGCCACATTACAAAACAAATTGACTTTGCGTGAGAGTAGAAAAATATACACTAATGTTTTGAATTATTTATTGATAGAATTAGTAAGAAATCTGAGATATCTTTTCATTAACTAGTGCAGGGGAAACAGACATAAAACCAATTTGACAGCATCTCAACTCTGCCTCCAAATTTTCGTCCAATATCTGCACCCTGTATTTTGATTTCACCATTTTTACCACAGAAAAAATTGATTCACAGAGCCACATTGAACTAAAAATTAAAAACAGTTTTGGAATAACTGTACAGTATTCAGAACTGCACACTTATTTCGATTTAAAATATGTGTCCACATAGTAACAAATGAATCATATTTCAAATGTTGAGTGCTTTGAGGTAAAATCCTTCTCGAAAAGGTGCCTCTCCAAAAAAAGAAGCCTCACAAGCTTTTGAGTTAGTTGAGAACTGTAAATGTCGAAGTATATTTTGCAGCGTATAGCACCCAAGGATGAATCTGTGATGGTTAAGGGCAGAGGATGGACACTTTTTTGAACTGGTACATGTATAAAAGAAATTCATTAAATTTTTTATTTAAAAATAGATGGTAGAAGTAAAGTACAATTTTGCTACAGGTCACTAGACGTTTCATCACATGTGGCGAGTAGCAACTGTGTTGGACACCAGGGATCTAATGATATTTTATGAAAGAAGGGAAAAAAATACAGCTCAGTGTTCATATGGGTCCTTCATTATCCGGTTTAGTTAAAAAGAAACTGCCAAGTGATCAAAGTGACATGCCATTAGATTCTAAGGAGTTCATATTAGCCATACAGTTTCTACTTAGAGGGCTGACATGAAAACATGAGAAAAGCCTGCGGATCAGGCCAGCGGCCATCTAGTCCAGCATCCACAGTGGTCAACCAGATGCCCATGGGAAGCCTGCAAGCAGGACCTGAGTACAAGAGCACTCTGCCCTCCTGTGGCTTCAGGCAACTGGCTTTCAGAAGCATACTGCTTCTGACTATGCTGGCAGAGCACAGCCATGATGGCTAGTAGCCTCTGATAGCCTTATCCGCCATGAATGTGTCTAATCCTCTATTAAAGCCATCCATATTGGTGGCCATCACTGCCTCTTGTGGGAGCAAATTCCAGTTTATCCACATACAATAATAATGCACATCCCAAAGCAAAAAGAAGGGCCGGGACTTGGAGGCAGGGCCAGTGCCAAAGGGCGGCCAGGTCGGGCCCTGGCTGAAGGCCCCTACGGCCCAGAGGGGCCCCTTGTTATGGTGGGAGAGTAGCACTCCCCTTCCAGGCCGCTTGCCCACCCGTTCTCTCGCTCCACCTACCTCTGTCCTGTCTTTGCTGCTGCGCACCCTGCGCTCGCAGGGCTGCCATCAACCAAGATGGCAGTGGAGGCTTTTTTAAGGGGTTAATGCCCCTACCGCCATCTTGATTGAAGGCAGGCATGTGCATGCACATAGCATACCACGCATGCGTGCCATCAACCAAGATGGCGGTGGGGGCATCAGCTCCTTAGAGGCACTCAGCAGCAAAGACAGGAGAGAGATATGTCAAACAGGCAGGAGCTGCATGCCCAGAGCAGGCTGGTGCCCAAGGGCCCAGTCATGCCTGCCACCGGCCCTGCTTGGAGGATACACGCAAGGGTTGACAACTGAATCGTGAAGATGGGATGAGGGGAAGGCTGTTGGCAGTGGAGGAACAGGTAAGGTTCAGGACCCTCTGGAGGCAAATTCCATCCAGGCCCTAATTACAGCAACTTCTTCAGACAGAAAATACTCACTACACCGCACAGAAAATATTCTTACTTATCAGATAAGGAACTTTTCCAATTCAAAAGTCAATGTTCAGCTGCACGTATGCATGGTACATTTGATTCTAATGATTAGAAGGGTGTGGGAAACACATATAGCTTTCAAAATATTAGGGGGAAGAAGCTATCATCTTTGTAGAGGCTATTCTCGCTGTTCAGATAAATTTCATCTGAAAGTCAATGTGTTTATTGCTTCCTCTCACTAAGGAGATAACTAAAAACTGATCAACTTCACTTAAAAGCATCAGCAGGACAGTTTATTCTCTGTCTCTTTAACATTATTCACATCTTTGAGGTGCTCAGAAAGGCATATGTGGTTGGGTGTCCCATTCCACGTTGTCCTCAAGACAACCCTCTGAGGTGGGTTAGGCTGAGAGATGGTGACTGGCCCACATCAATGCAGTTATCCTGATCAAAGTCCTCACTATACCACAAAGGCTTTCTTAAATTAGAATTAAATGCAGATTTGGGGAAAACAGCAGTCCAATCCCTCTATTCACAAGGCAACACAAGTATTAGCTAGTGGTGGCCTCTAGCATGTGTGCAGAGATCCGTTCCCTCCCAGGGCGCACTCTTATACACAAAGACAGAATTCCCTTTATACTCAAGTGAGTCCTAACTCAGTATAATCTATATCAGGAGCTCCGAAACCTCCCCCCCCCCCAACGGACCACTTGAAAATTGCTGATGGTCTTGGCAGACCACTTTATGATTTTTTTTCCCTGCATGTTGTCCAAATTGTAATGCGCTGGGCTAGATGCTATATGATTTTTAGTGTATTTTTATTACTTATTTATTTCTTACATTGTATTTTATTGTATTGCAATTTTAATTCCATAGAATTCTATAGAATTCAAATTGTGTTTCACAGACATGCTGGGGACCACCAGAATTAAGCTTGGGTGCCACTGGTGGTCCATGGACCATAGATTGGGGACCCCTGATGTACTGTGATTGGCAGTGGCTCTCTAGGGTTTCATACAGGACATCCCCAGCCCTATCTAGCAATGCAGTGGATTGAAATTAAGACCTTCTGCATGCAGGGGTGTAGTCATCCAGGGTCTCGGGGGGTCTTAGACCCCTTACTTTTTTGGGAGCAGGGTCCCTATTTCCAGCATCCTACAAGCCAATCAATATGAAAGGGAAGCGTTTTTGTCATTGAGAAGAGTCTTCTAACATGCTTCCTTGTCCTTTCCTGGTGATTGGAGGTGATCTGAGTGAAAGGAGATGTCAGCCACTGAGAAGACTATTCTCAATAGCTAAAAACCCCTTATATGCTGATTGGCTCCTAGAGGCGCCTGTTATTGTGGGAGAATGCATTAATAAGGATCTCATTCTCAACCCAGCATCAAAAAAGGGCGTGTGTGTCTGTGGCTATCATGAAGGGACCCTGCACTTCTGAATTTACCACTACACTGCTGTCTACATATAAGGCAGATGCTGTACCACTGAGCTACGTTTTCCCCTTGTTTTCTTGAGGGTCTTTTATGCCAAATACCCCACTTCTCCCTCCACAGGTGGCTGAAAGGAACACCTGGAAGTTGTCTTGCGGCCACAGTCCAGCTTCCTCCTTTCCAAGACTGACTAAAATGGCTAGAAAGGTTGAGACTGGGTGAAACCAGATCATCATTTCACTGGATGAAATTGCACCTGGTACATGCATCCGGTACATGGGCCTCTCTCACACACATCCATTTTAGTGTGTACACACTGTGCGATCTTCGCTAGTCAAGGTTTCCTACTGTTTGTATATTCAGAGAAACAGCCACATTAACTACAGCAATTTCCTACATGGAAGTGACAGCTGCGTAGGAAGTGTGTTGGGAATGAAGCATCCTTGAAACAATATAGCCCGTTTGCCAAATGGGTGGACATGGATCAGCTTTGCTGACAGTCCTTTGGAACCTTTCGTTTGTGTAGATTAGAACAAGCAAGAAAAGGGTCATAACTTGGTAGTAGTGCATCTTCCTTGCATGCAAAAGGTCCCAATCCACCAACCTGGATGGCTTTAAAAGAAGATTAGACACATTCATGGAGGATAAGCCTATCAATCACTACTAACCATGATGACTGAACTCTGCCACCACAATCAGAGGCAGTATGCTTCTGCAAACCAGTTGCTGGAAGCTGCAGGAGGGCAGAGTACTCTTGCACTCAGGTCCTGCTTGCAGGCTTCCCATGGGCATCTGGTTGGCTGCTGTAGGAACAGGATGCTGGGCGAAATTGGCCATTGGCCTGATCCAGCAAGCTCTTCTTATGTTCTCAGGTTCAATTCCAGGCATCTCCAGGTAGGGCTGGGAAAAAATGTGTTTGAAACCCTGAAACAAGTCAACATAGCCAAAGGGAGGATAACTTGTGGCTCTCCAGGTGTTGCTGGACTCCAGCTCCCATCACCCTCAGCCTGCCTGGCCAATGGTCAGGGATGATGGGAGCTGCAGTCCAACCACATCTGGAGGGTTAAAGGCATGAACTATATGGATCAATGGCCTCACTCAGTCCAAGGCAATTTCCTACATTTCCTGTTCATTCATCTAACTCAGTCCAGGATCCCATGGGAAAATGCGACCTCTTCTACTCAGTTCTTATGCTGCCAACTTGCTTACCACCTGGATTAAGGTTTTGGCGTTCCAGAAAAAGTGTCTTTCAAACCTGAAAAAAAAAATCCCTTGTTTTGGAGGGTTGTAACCAGACAGAACCTACGGCTCTGACTCCCAACAAAATTAGTCATTCGATGAGGCTCCAAGCCCAATTACAAAAGGTTTAGGAATTCAGGAACTGCTTTTTGTTTTGTTTCCTTAAAGGTTATGCAGGGACAACCAGGATTTGGCCCCATTCATTCAAATGGTGAATAAACTGTTCTTGTTGTACCAGAAGAGATTGCTACATCTGAATCTCTCTTCAGAATGATGAGGGAGAACAATCCCAGCAGACCCACCACATCAACATGAGCAGTGCAGAAACTCTCCTGAAAACATGGTGATCGGACCCAATCAATATACTGGTTGTGCTGCATTTTGTGAAGAGGAATACAGATGTGGAGGTAATAGACAAAACCTGCAGCATCTGTTCTCCTGTAATCTAGGTTTTTTTTTGCTAGTTTTGGAATAAAGGGCCATAGCTCAGTGGTACAGCATCTGCTTTGCATGCAAAAGGTCCCAGGTTCAATCTCCGGCACCTCCACATCAGGCAGGGAGAGATTCCCTGCGTGAAATCCTGGAGAGCCACTGCCACTCAGAGTAGATAATACTAGCTGGACTAATGGTCCGATTCAGTATAAAACAGTTTCCTATGTTCCTATGCTTTTACTGGGGACATCAAAAGGGCCTTGCAAGGGTCTCTCTCTTTTCCAACTTGGCAAGATCTGACAGAGAGACAGAGTGAGTGCTGTGCGCATCATGAAGCTTCCTGTCTAAAAGCAAGGGTACTATTTAGCTCGCTCATGTAAGTGGCAATGTAGTTCTGACCTCCAGAGCAATCTGAAAACACCATACAACCCATACACACAGACACAATATTTATATCCTGAACTTTTATTTGCTGGACACCAGTTACCTAGGAAATTTAGATTCTGTTTTCATTGAAAATGCATCAGCACCCATCTGAGGCATCTGGAACATGTATCTCATCTGTGGATCCATATACTTTATAAAACATGTGCCTGTCTATGCCCAATGCCATCCAAACCCTGGCACCACACAGGAATTAGTGTAGTGTGCCATTTGGGCCCAAAAGAGAGATACACTTCGTTGCTCTAATGTGCAAAAGGTGTTTAGTCAGGGCATCAATAATAATAACACTTTCAATGTACAAGACATGTTATAGTCTTTATTTATTTATTTATTTAATTTATATCCCGTCCTGGCAGGAGCCCATGTTTACCTTGCCCATCTTTCCAAAGAGACCTTAATAATAACTCTAGACTATTAATATTCCCATTTTACAGGTGGGAATACAGAGGCTAAGAGATTGCACCTTAGCCTAAGGCCCACACACAAGTCCTTGGCTGAAGTGGGATTTGAACTCTCAGATAAATTCAACATTTCAATCATCCTCTCTGAAGAAGAAAGCCAACTGGGGCAGTGGACACTGGGAACTGAAACAACCCACCCCCCTAAAAAAAAGGCCTTTTAAAAGACTACTACTCATTTGAAATGTGGTTTTGGAGGAGAGCTTTGCGGATACCATGGACTGCGAAAAAGACAAATAATTGGGTGTTAGAACAAATTAAACCAGAACTATCGCTAGAAGCTAAATGATGAAACTGAGGTTATCATACTTTGGACACATCATGAGAACACCTGATTCACTAGAAAAGACAATAATGCTGGGAAAAACAGAAGGGAGTAGAAAAAGAGGAAGGCCAAACAAGAGATGGATTGATTCCACAAAGGAAGCCACAGACCTGAACTTACAAGATCTGAACAGGATGGTTCATGACAGATGCTATTGGAGGTCGCTGATTCATAGTGTCACCATAAGTCATAATCGACTTGAAGGCACATAACAACAACAAAAATTATCGTGGCGGCCCAAACCTTTATGCTGTGATTCTGCTCTCACTTCTTGTGAATGAGCCCTACTGAATTCAGTGGAACCTACTTCTAAATAATTATGCTTAGGATCATGCTGTTAATTAAAAATCTTTTTATTTATTTATTTTTTTAAATGCCACATTTTGATTTGACAACCAAAGTAATAGTCTCACTGGTCCACATCTCTATATCTATTCTCTGCAGAAGTCACACTCCCGTCCCCCTCTCATCACTTGCTGGCCTGTGGAAGAGTTCACATCCGCCATTCACCCATTAAGTTCATTGGGTGCCCCTGGACCAGCTCCTATCTCTGAGCACAGCCTACCTCACAGGGTTGTTGTGAAGACAAGTTTGGGCTGGAGAATCCAGAAACCATACTGGACTTCCTTGGAGGAAGGATTAAAAAAATGGCATCAGTACAAAGTTACCCTGCGCCAACACACCCACCTATAGGGCACACACAGAGAGACACAGATACGCAGATTTTCTTCTGGCACGCCAGGAAAATCAAACAAGTCCCCATCGAGACAGTTTCAGGGCCTGAGGCCGGATGCGGAGGCCAACTTTCTTTCTGCTAAAATCATTATGTCAGTTTGGGAAGAAGAAAAAGAGGAGACGCCGATGCCGACTCTCACCTAGTCCAAGAGCACACGCGTGGCGTTGCCTGTGCACCCGCCTTTCTCTTACCTTCTCTGGCTTTCAGCAAAACTGTGTTGGCCACAATATTCTCCAGCTCCATAATGCTCCAGCTTGAAAGATGCTGCGGCAAGGTCAGGAAGAAGAAGAGGAAGATGAAGAAAGGAGCCGCCGTTTTCTTCCAGATCCTTTGCAAGGTGATTCCCCCGACCCACCTCCTATTCCCCCCTCCTTCTTAAAAAAAGCCCGCCAGCATCCGAGTCCTCAAGGTAGCTTACCCCATATATTCCTTTTTCCCCCCGACGAACTAAAAAATGATTAAAAAAAAGAAAAAAGATCGGAGAGAAAGGGGGGCTGACGGGATAAGGTTTTTTTTGGGGGGGGGGATGAGGAAAGGGCAAAACCTTCTGCCCGGGTTGTAACAGCCGCAATGCAAGGCAATACAATCCAGGCAAAGGAATCCTTTCACTCGCGCACCGCCTCCTTGTCCTCCTCCCCCTGGAAGGAGGTTTTCCGGCGCCGGTGTAAATCCTCTCGGCTTAAGTCGGGGTGGGGGGGGTGGAGGGGGTCAGCCACGCTGAGAAAAAGCCCCCTCACCCCCCTCCCCAGCACACCATACCCAGATTTTTTTGGGGGGGGGGAATAAATCCTCAAGTCCAGCCCCTGGGATGTGCAGGCGCAGTTTAGAGGCGCGATACGGGTTTTTTCTTCTTCTATTTTTTAAGGGGAAAAAAGGGGGGAAGGAATCCAGCCCCCCCCCACGCTAGAAGCGGGGAGCGCGAGAGAAAGAGCGCAGGAATCTCTTCACCCCCAGCGGCAGCAGGAAATAGCATGGAGTGGAACGAGACTGTAGCAATCTGAAACTGGCTGCAAAACGTCCCACGAGGGCGGGGCTCCGGCCCAGTGACGTCGCCGCCCCCGGGGGCGGGGCAGAGATGTGTCAACGTTCTAGGAGTTATGTAAGCTCCTTTACCCACCTTCTTCCAAAAACGGGGGGGGGGAGAATACGGGAGAGCGCAAATGTTTTGCACTCCAGTGCATTCTGGGAAACGTAGTTTGCTTGGAAACAGTCATCAGGCTGAGCATCCAGCATGACTAGAGAGAGCAGGCACGTGCCAAGGAAAGCTGCTTGTTCCCTCGAGGTCACTCTAGACTTGGGGGGGGCAGGACCTCAGGTCCCCCGAAACTAAATGCTGCCCACCAGCCCTCCCTCTGCCCTCAGGCGACTCTACAGAACACATCCCTCCTCAAGTCCTTTTGCCTGGCTGGACTGTGGCCTTGAGTTGTCATCTTGCATCTTGCTCGCGTGGATGGAGAAAGAAGAGTGTGTAGCAATCTCAGAGTTTTGCATTGCACAAAGGCAAGAGTCCAAACTATTACTTCCCCAATTTTCGCTGCTGCCCCGTACACCACCAGAAGGATATGGCCCCCAGAAGGTTCCTCAGGAAGTAATATGGCCCTGAGGCCGGAAAAGGTTCTCCAGCCCTCTGCTAGTCTTTAACCTTCTGTGTATGTTTTTAAGCTGGGGGAAAGGGCGGGATATAATAATAATAATATCCCAACCTGTGTGTCCTGGAGCTTGTGCAACTGGATTGTGGGCTTTATAAAATGTAAGTGTACCGCCTTCAAGTCGATTCTGACTTATGGCGACCCTATGAATAGGGTTTTCATGAGGCTGAGAGGCAGTGACTGGCCCAAGGTCACCCAGGTCGCAGTAATCCTTAAGTGGTATGATGAATGCCTCTTACAACTTTTTCTTTTGTTGGCATATTATAATGTTATGTTGACACTCTCAACCAAACACTGGTAAGGTTCAAGTCTGACATTTTAACATGTGGGGACCTCTCTCTGGCTGCTGGCAGCAGATTCATTGACAGTTCACTACAAGGTGCTTATAGAGGGAATTGTTTTGAGTGACTATTACAGCTCACCTCTGATATCCAGGCGCTCTGGTTGTAAAACAGGCAAACTTGCAGTTAGAATGCATGAAACTGACAGCTGCTGAAGACCTAAGGGCCAAAATTCGTGTGACAATGAATTGATGCCGGTGATCCATCACAAGTAAATTTGGACTTGTGGGTTACCATACCAAAAAAGTTAGAACCACCAGTATGGATAACTGGGGTGATGCGGGGGTGAGGGGTGGGACTGCAACATTTTTAGTTGCTGTCACAATTAGTCCAGTATTGTCTACTCTGACTGGCAGCAGCTCTCCAGAGTTTCAGCCAGGGGTCCCTCCAAGCCCTACCTGGAGATACTGGGGACTGAACCTGAGGACTTCAGCATGCAAGGCAGATGCTCTACCACTGAGCTACAGCCCTTCCATATCATAAAGACTGGGTCGTTTAACAGGTTTACTTGTGAATGGGAATATTTGTAACCTGTAATTAAGATGATTGGTTGGTTGGCTGGACCCAGCTCACAACAATCTGCAGAAAGGCAATGGCGGAAGAGATACACCTGGAGCTCCCTGTCGGTGCTTTCTATCTGATTTTTTAATATATTGTGCTTGTAAATAGTCCTTGCTTTTACTTTTATCCTCACAACAAGCTGGAAAGGTAGTCTACACTCAGTGGTGGCTGGTGCCCACTGGGACTTGTAAGGTGGAAGGCAGAGAGGCCAACAGCAGGTGGAGGAAATGAAGGCTGTTATCTTTGGAATGAAATCTTAGACACTCTTATGGTCAATAGACAAGCAACCAATTGAACTAGAACTTTAGCATCTAGGAATTCATTTTAAACATATACTTTATTGGAAAACCGGTATGGGAGATAATAAAGCTTTCAGCCCCTAGGAAAGGGATAGGGAATGTTTTCCAGCCCGAGGGCACCATTCCCTTGTTGGCAACCTTCTGGAGGCAGCATGCCAGCCATGATGGAGCCAGAGACAAAAGTGTGCATGGCCAAAGGCCAAGTGTGCGGAGCAAGAGATGCCACTCTCACCTGTGTCCAATCCATTCCAGCCACACAATTGTCAGAAGCTTCTGTACCCACACACCAACATCTCTCCATCCAAGCAAGCAAGAGGCATTATCACCAGTGCAGGCTGGTCCATAAGGGCAAACAGGGCACTGACCCACTAACCTGTGACCCACACTCACCTGCCTGCCTTTTTACTTACAAGCAGTCGGGGGTGGTGGTGGCCCTGGCTGTCAGCTCCCTCCTTAGTTTCATCGGTGTTGCCTTTGTAGAACTCAGCAGGGAGGGAGATGGGGACAAAACAAGAATGAGCCGGCTCAACCGCTCATTGGCTCTGACTCTGCCGACTGTCTGGGCTCCCTGCCTGCTGCCCCACCAGTCCCAATGGGCACCAGCCACCCGTTTATCACAGTTTGTGGACACATCCCAGCCAGGCAAAAGCTATCAGAGATGACACACACAAAAATAGGCCTGGTGAAGGACATGACCTGATAAGAGTCCCAAGGGCCAGGCAGAGAGGGCTGGGAGCCACATTTGAGCCCCATGCCTGAGGTTCCTGACCCCTGCTCTAAAAATGTTTTGGAACAAGGTAGATTTTGTGTGATACAGACGGGTGTATTTGTCCAGGGTCTTGGCTTTTTTTTAGACCTTTACCTTTTTGGGAGCAGGGTCCCAATGTCTTCAGCATCCTATGAGACAATCAGCATGAAAGGGGAATGTGTTAGCCACTGAGAAGAGTCTTTCTAACATGCTTCCTTGTCCTTCCCTGCTGACTGGAGCCGATCAGAGTGAAAGGAGGAAAGTCAGCCATTGAGGAGACTCTTCTCAGCAGCTAACACTCCCCCTTTCATGCTTATTGGCTCCTAGGGATATCTGTTGTTGTGGGAGAAGGCGTTAACAAGGATCTCATTCTCGACCCAGTAGCAAAAAAGGGGGGGCATTGTGGTGACTGAGAGGAAGGGACCCTGCACTTCTGAATTCACCACTATACTACTGGATGCAGATATATAGGGCTGGGGTGACTCTCAAATCGTGAAACTGGAATCTTTAGAAAATAGTTTCTTGGGAAAGTTGTTAGTTCTGTCCCCATCATCTTTAATTGACGCAGAAGTAGGACTTTCTTCAGTTGTGCCCAAAGTATACATTCTATAATTAACTATTTAAGCAACAACAACACGTTTATATCAATAGGACATTGCCTCCCCTGTGCTGGCACTGAGGAAGTGTAAGGGAACTTATTACCATCTGTGGTAGGACTGACCTAAGGTGTGTTTTGGAGAAAAATATTTGAAGAGATTAACCAGATCACTAAAGAGGACCTGCTACTGATTTCTACATTAGCATTATGTAACATTTGGGATTGGCCAGAATAAAGAGAGTGAAAATAAAGAGCTTGTTAATTTTCTGCTTATGGACACAAGAAGGATTCTTACTGGCTTTTTGAAACACATGGAGGGGGCCACAGTAGACACTTTGTCATATCAAGTGTGGTTCTTGGCAGCATCAAGAGAAATTGACACAAAGCGTTTCTTTCAGTAAAGGATAAATAAAAAAAAAGATCCATTTTATGCTGTATGGTTTTACGTTATCATGCATATGGAGAGGGACAATGAAGTCCAGATGGTCCCAGCATGCTATGGGAATCTATGGAATTCACAGCTGAAATGAAATCTCACCTCAAGATGATTCTGGACAATATGCAGCTCTGTTGGCATGATATTCCAGCGCGACCCTGTGAAAGATCAGGTAGGACTCTGTTTGGTATTTTTCTTTGTACTACACTGTACATTTTCACACTCTTTATTTTTAAAATGTATTTTTCCTGCCAACTGAAAAAGTGAATGCATGTTTGTTATTTTCTTAAGTATTTTCTTTATGCATTCTTGAAAATTAATAAAACCTAATTTAAAAAAATGGAGAACTCTTCAGATAGGTATGTCTCTAAATTTCATTACCTGAAGTTACAGAATTACAAGGACTGGATTTCCAGATATCATAAGATAATTCAGATTGCATTATTTCTGCATACTCTTACCTCTAATTACCTCTAATGCAGATGTTAAAACTTCAGAGATAATGTGCTTTCCACAAAAAAACCTGTCTGATAAAAGTTCACAGTTTTCCAGGTCCTTTTTGCAATGGTAGAGTTGAAGCTGTAGAGTTTCCTGTTTGGTTAACCTGACCTTTTCTGAACTCACACTTCATAGCAATCTGCTTTCACACTATGCCAATGGACATGATTGACAGTTGACATCATTGGACTCCTCTTGCTCCACATAGAGGCCTGTGTGGAATTGCTGAGATGGAAGATCTTCCACACTACTTTTTTATTTTGTCTTCTGCATGTGCAATGTCATTTTAAGTTGCCAGATACTATTTTATTGGGGGAAACCATTATTGGGACTAGCCAAACTCCTCCCTCTCTCCCTCCCCCCCCCCAGCAAACTGGCAAGTCCTCCAGAACTTTTAATCAAGTAAGCAGAGTTCTTTCCCAGTCTGTATCTGTATTAGAATTTTTTTTTAGATGTTTGGATTGTTTTAACACATGGGGTTTTGCCACCACTTTGCTCCTACTGGAAGGAAAGGAGGGACATAAATTTTAATAATAACTCACAAAGCAGAAAAAAAAGGAATAAAAATTTGAACTTTTTGGCAAAGTTCAAAAATTTGAACTTGTTCTCTCCCCCCCTTCCTGCTTTGTGTAACATCTTGTTTGATTAAGAGTTCTGGAGATCTCAAAAGCTTGCCACACCTTTGTGACATTTGGGTTACTCCTAATAATTGTATTGCCAACTGTGGATTTGGAAATTTTTCTTCTTCTGACCCAAAATAGCTATCTTAGATTTTCATTTTATTAGGTTTGCCCTTCAAAAACCTTTGAGGAAAGGCCATAGCTCATTGGTAGAACATCTGTTTTGCATGCTGAAGGCCCCAGGTCCAATCCCTGGCATCACCAGGTAGGGCTGGGATAGATTTCTGCCTAGAGAGCTGCTGCTAGTCAATGTGGACAATGCTGAGCTAGATGGAGCTTCCAACGTTCTGAGCCATCTCAAAAAAGATACTATTTATTGTCAGATTCTGACTTTTCTGTGTCATATAGTATCACTGTGTACACTAGCTACTGCAAGGAACTATGCAAAAGCATTTTCAAGAGACAGCTATAAATTGTGATGGTGGTGCCCTATTTTGGTGATAACTTGTTATTTTAATGGTTTTTAGCATTTGCTCTAGTGTGGCATTTCATATCCATTATTTTATTGCTTGTTAAAAACAATCCTTAATTCTGGCTTTTATTTACTGTGCTTTATATATATATTGCATTTTTAGTGTGTGTATTAGCAAACATGGCTTATTGCATACTTATGGGTGTGGCTAACTTTTGCAGTTATTTTGACGATAAGCAATGCAAACTTGGCCCATCTACTAAGGCTGTGTACACACCATACATTTAAAGCACATGACCTCCATCCCCCCACCCCTGAATCCTGGGAACTCCAAGAGGTCTTCTGTATCTTTAAAAGTTGTGCAGGCGGAAGGGAGAATTCCACCTTGTGGTTTTTCCCATTACAGTGTTTCAAGAACACCTGCACTTGGCTGACTTTCTCTTTTCCTAAAGATACAGGATCAGTGTCAGGCCCTGAACCTGGCAACCCTAGTGCTGGGAATTGTAGCTCTGTGAGATGTAAACTACAGTTCCCTGGATTCTTTGGGGAAAACCATGTGCTTTAAATGTATCGCATGTAAATAAATAAATAAAAAACCCTTACTATTTTGACAAGCTGTGGCTAAAAATAATGAAGGACTGAGTAATCCATGTTCAACCATTTGGTAGGTATGTGCCCTATGAAAGAAGCCACAGATATTGGGTTGTGGAAGTGCCTTCACAATCATCCAAGGCCATATTGTTGGGGGTAAAGCACCAATGCTTGAAACAGGGGAGGGTAATAGACAGAAAGGCAACCTATTCTTGCCTTGCTGATTCTTTCTTTAGTAAACCATTTATTGATAAGCAGATTGTTTTTCTCAGGCTTTATGTCCCTCCTTCAACTTGTTAGATAGACAGTGTGCGTGAACACTAGCCTCATGACTCTACAATGCCCACATATTATGCCTGTGCTCAGCATGGCTTTATTTCCCAGTATTACTACCTTTCTTTATTCTTTCAACCACCCGGTTTACCAGATTACTCATTTCTGCAGTCTGCTATAATATATACCAAACTCCAGTATATGCCAGTACTTTGTTCAAACTAAGCTGGCCTTAGCATGGACACTCCTGAGTCCAGTGGCTGACAGGCAGTCTTCTTAGATGGAGGAGACAAAATATAGGATATAGAGAATCAACCCAAAGTACAGAAAGGCAGACTAAAAAAGGAGCATGGTGTGGGGCCCTGCATCTAATGTGATACAAGCCAGATTGCTCATGTCCATTGCAAACACGTCCGGTTTTGTCCTGTGCTCTACTCTGTCTGCTCTTACTTATTTACACAGAGGGCAATAAGCAGCATCCAGTTTAGGCAGTTTGCATGTGTATGAGCTAAACAATCAGCCAAAGCACAAAAGAACATAGCTACTGTAAAAGATACTCACTTTGGCTTCCAGCAGGCAGGCATCACACTCACAAGCACAGGAAGTTGTTTTTTCCTCTGAACTATGCTTTCATTAACAGTTACTATGACCACATAGGGCAAAGCAGAGATAATATAGTCTTCAGGCTAAAGGGCTCTACTTAAATACCAGGTTCCCTTGCAGGTCATCCACACCAGATGAACTGTGGGGAGGAAGTTTGACATGTTAGTTATGGGCACTGCAGACCAGTGACTGTAAACTCATAAACAAGTGGCGTATCTTGGCTCATCTGGCGTATCTTGTGCCTTTTTATTCCTGGGTAAAGGGAGCAACACAGAATGAGCTTTGCTGCAATGTGAAAATATTCTGAAGCCAATGTGGCAACATGCACAGCAACTCTGATAGAAGCCCTCTGAGGATTTCCATAAGGCTGCCATGCTTTGGAGTAACTGATTAGGGTTGCTGGAAACTCTTATTAGCTTGAATTATGCCACTGTCTGTGATTTCGCCTAGTCACTGTAAGAAAACAGTGAATATAGACATTCCTCGGGTCCATTCCATTTATTGCCGATACTTTCAGCCTAACAGAATGGGTTTCTCCTATGAGTAAGTAATCTTTTTGGACACAGTGAGCTTGATAAGCTAAGCAGTTGCTATCAACTTAGGCAACTTTAACAAAAAACACTTTTTCTTACCAGGTATGGGGAACCTTTGCACCTCCAGATGTTCCTGAACAACTCCTCATTCCTGGCTATTGACCATGTTTGCTGGGGCTGTTGGGCATTGTCATTCAGCAACATCTGGAGGGCCAAAGGTTCTCCATCCCTAGTTTATACGTTAATAAAGGACAGGTCAAGAAGCCATTATTAGTCCTCAGAGCTGAAAATGAGCCTCCATACCTAGAAGCAGTATAACTCTGAGAACCAGAAGCTGATGACAAAGTAGGTATTTATTTATTTATTATTTGATTTATATCCTGCCCTTCCTTCCAGCAGCAGCCCAGGGTTCGCAACAAGGATTGACTATCTCCCTGCTCAGGGAGAGCATCTGAGTGGATTCTGTGGATGAAAGTACTGGACTAGATGGAGCTCTGATCTGACATAGCACAGCAGCTCTTAAAACTGCTTTCTACATGTCTAAATATAAGACTGCTTGTTAAGGTATACAAGATACAATTGCTCCCAATAGTCTTGTTCCTGAAATGCGCTTACTAACCCCATCAAACCACTGCAACCTCTTCTTTCATTCACTGTTGTGAACTAACTTAAAGATGATGGCTGAAATCCTATAACCTGGAGTAAAAAATCATTGAATTCTATGGGATTTACATCCAAGGAGAGATGCTTAGGATTGCTCCCGCAGGCAGTTCAAAACTCCATTTTTAAAAAAAAGCCAACCACGTGGCCAAACACGTTATCTTCCCAGCAGTTACCAACTGCCATCGCTGAGGATATCAGAGGAAGAAGCATCAGCACTTGGGCACCTGTCCAACGTGCCTCAAATCAATACAGCTCCATCTGAGAATCTCTGTTTTGTACATGAAGCTACATTGTCCTGGATTTGTATGAAACTAATAAGGAACATAGGAAGCGGCCTTATATCAAGTCAGACCATAAGTTCATCTAGCTTAGTATTATCTACACTGACTGGCAGCAGCCTTCCAGAGTTCCAGACTGGTTTCTCTCCCAGCCTTACTGGAGATGCCAGGGATTGAACCTGGGGCCTTTTGTGCGCAAAGCAGATGCTCTACCAGTGAGCCACAGCCCTTCCCCAATTATCTTTCTAAGCTACTTTGGGAGCGCTTTGCCCTGAAAGGGGCACATATAAGCACTACGAACAAACAAATGTCACATGAAATTGAAAATAGCTTACAGGACACTACAGGGCAATTTCTTTTTTAGATGTGTGGGCACAGCATGAGCCAGGCTCAGCAAATTCCATCTTAAGGGTGTTTCTACAAGAGTGGCAGAGAATGAAGTCCTGGACCTAGTATAGCAGAATCAAATCCCTATTTGGATTTGGTATAGTACTACCATGCTGCAGCAGCTGGTTACATTATTGACAACATGCAACTGCATTGGAAGGTTTATTGTGTTTTCATTTAATTGATTATGTTTTTATTGACTGATAGTTTCTTATGCCTCTAAATGTTATAGTGTTCATATAATCAAATCGAGTCATTTGTTGGATTGTTTTGAGATGATTTAGCATTTGTTGTTATAATAATGTATTGATTTGCATTTTTCATTGTGATCTTGGGAGCTACTTTGAGCACATTTATATGGAAAAGCAGGATAAAAAATACATATTATTCCTGGGCCTGAGTCATTGTTTGCCTGGCCTGCATACCTCTTGCACGTTTTAAGGATAACGTCTGCAGTGGGAAGCCTGCTCTATGCATCCAGGCACCCTATGCAGTTTAGAGGCTTTGTGGAGGAGATCGGCCCTGGAAGCATGGCCCTGCCCCTCTCCCTTTGCAATGTAATTGCATACAGGTGAACACAGTAAAAGGGCTCTAGCACACAGGTTCCCAAACTGTATTCTGTGGACCACCAGTAAGCCATGAGCTTCATTCAGCTACTCCATGGCATGCCCACATTAAACATTCCTAGTGGTTCATTAATTGTATTTTTATTGCTCCTTTTTCTTATATTGTATTTTATTGTATTACCATTTGAGTTCTATGGAATACAAGTTGTAATGCAATAAAACACAATGTAAGAAAAGGAGCAATAAAAATACAATTTAAAAATCATACAGAACCCACAACAGGCAGAAAAATCATCAAGTGGTCCGCCAAGACCATCAGCAACTTTCAAGTGGTCCATGGGAAATAAAGTTTGGGAACGGCTGCTCAAGTAGCTACACTGTTATATGAGTAGATTTTAAGAAAGCAACCATGAATAATTCAAATAATCTGATGACATCCATCCCCACCCACCCATAGAACAAAGATTGAGGCCCCATCCGAACTGTGCATTTAAAGCACCCTTATATCATTTGAAAGAGTCATGGCTTCCCCTAAAGAATCCTGGGAACTCTAGTTTGTTAAGAGTGCTGAGAGTCATTAGGAAACCCCTCTTCCCCAAGGGCGCAACAACTCCCAGAGTGCCTTTTGAAAAGGGATTGATTCTTAAATTGCTCTAGCAATCATAGCTCTGTGAGGGGAATAGAGGCCTCCTACCAACTCTCAGCATCCTTAGAAGACTACAGTTCCCAGGATTCTTTGGAGGAAGCTGTAACTATTTAAAAGTGGAATGATGAAGTTTTACGTGCATAGTGCAGATGGGGTCAGAGTTAAAGATATACTGCACCCCTTGCCATTTTGGGTAGAGAAGAATAGAGCACATGTGCTCTGCTGCAGAGCAGCTTTTCCCGTGCTAGAAACAGTGGGGTATCATAAACAATGTACAACACTTTTATAATGAACAATGTAGGTTAGACCAATATCATCTAGAGATGTCAGAAATTCAAAGAGCACATTAAGCTACTTTTCTGAGCACACCTATAATCAGAGATATCAGATGACTCAAAGTATGCACCACAATGCTTTACATGCTTGCTCAGAAGAACATTCAATGGGGCTTACTCCCGTATAAGCGGGTGCAGAATTACATCCACAGGGACTTTTTCTATGGACCTATGCAACCAAAGTTATCTTCCTGCTGAAGGCAATTCAGGTTTCAAGTATTGTTGCTGGTTTACACCAAGTGTAGATTTCATAAAAGGTTTGCATCACTGCTGGATAACCTTGGACAACGTGCCAGGTCTTGAGCTATAATGAAAAAGCAGCCTCGTGAGTCACACTTGATTTTACAGTACAGTACAGTCAGCTGACATCTTCTAGTCCTGCCGTCCCCAATCTGGTGCTTTCCAGATATTTTGGACTACAGTGATCATCATATCTGACCAGTGAATGTGCTTGCTGAGGCTGAAGGGTATGTAGTCCAAAAATCTGGGGAGGTACTAGTTTGGGGAAGGCTGTTCTAGTCCAACACTGTGATTGCCTAGGTTGCACACAAAATATGTGCATCCAGTCTTCTTTTGGAAGCACCCGAGGGAGATTATTATGTTCTCAGGCCATTTCACTTCTCTTACCAAATCCATCCCAACACTTTTATTGGACAGGATAAATTTGTACTTTACTGCAACCTGATCTGGCACCATGACTGCTTGAAGCCCTGTGCAAGCAGCTCCGCCCTGCTCCTTTACACCTCTAGTTTTCGCAGAGCTTGGAAAAGTTACTTTTTTGAACTACAACTCCCATCAGCCCTAGGCAACATGGCCACTGGATTAGGCTGATGGGAGCTGTAGTTCAAAAAAGTAACTTTTCCAAGCTCGGAGTTTTCAGTGGTGTAAGGGAGCTGCTGGGTGAGGGAAGCCATTTTCCATTGAATAGAAACTTCTTCCCCCTCATTGAGGACAGCATGCTCCGAGGTTTAAAGGACCTGTGTGAAGCTGTTTGAAAGCCCTTTGCAAGCAGCAAAGGGCTTTCAAAGCCACATGCTGCACTTTGAAATCCCAACAATTGGGCCTTCAAAGCACAGCATCATCTGATATCACTGTGACATCAGGGGACTAACAGGCAGGCAGCCCCATGCACCTGTCACATTTGGCCCTGCATGGATCAGGGAGATAATGGCCTGCTGCCCAGAAAAGATTCCCCTCAGCTGCTATAACTAATCTGCAAACTCTGTAGCCTCATATCTAAGAGTAAACCCCACGGAACACAAAGGGGCTTGCTCTAGAGTAGACATGTAAAGGATTGCACTGTGAGATCCTTTCCCCTTCACAGAGGCCCCAGTAAACAACCCAGTTTGACACCTGATAAAGAAAACCCAAACAGCACTCTCAATTATGTTTAAGAATGTACTCCAAGTGCTCAATTCATTGCTCTTCAATAGTACCCCAGACCTGCCATCTGAGAGGGCTGATTCACTGTGCCTAACGTTTCAGGGTTACATCTGAAAACAATTGTATTTCCTTTTCCTTAAAGCTTAATACATGGTGGGCAGTAGGCGGAATTTCTTTTTCAGCAGTTGCTGTAGGAAAAGCTAGCTGCCTCAACCAACACCCCACAAAGATCCATGCAGATACCAGTGGCTGGAAATAAATATTCAGAGATTTATTAAATGCCTGTTATTGAACCTGCTCAGTCCTGGGAGAGAGACAGACATCTTAAAGCAGAGGGGGGAACCTGTGGCCCTCCAGATGTTTTTAGACTAGAACTCCCATCAGCCCCAATCACCAGGGATGATGAGAGGTGGAAGTCATTGTAATGTCTAGGGCAGGTCCATTCCTTGATCCAGACCAGGATTCCAGAAATGCTCCGGGCATTGACTAGGTCATAATGGAGAATTCTGGAAGGAAGAACACTAGCCTGTAGGTGTAGGTAACTGTGAGCAAGGGAAAGACTCTAAAACAAATCTCTTCATCTAACAGGCACACCCTAAGTCTAGGTTCTTATTTGTAAGATTCACAGGCCTCTGTCTCCAGCATCTGGAAGACCACAGGTCCCCCATGCTCCTGTCTTAAAAGACTGGCTCTGCCAGCCTAACCTCTCCACCAGCCCGGTTCTTAAAGAGTCAGAAGTAACTCCACTCCATTTCCTTTGCCATTTTGGAGAAAAGCCCTTGGTGATTGAAGAGGCAAACACAAAACTCTCAAAAGGGTTCCATTCTCAGCAAGACCAGCATTCACAGAGTTAGCTTTTATTTACACGTCAGGAGAGGGTTTATGCCACCTCCTCCAAAGTCACGTAACAAAATAAAAAGAACCTAAAACTAAAGGATTTTTTTTTCTGTCCTGAGTCAGCACTCTTGACAGCTTCTCCATCACATGGGATTGCGTTAAGACGACTGGGATCTTTTCAGGTCTTCACCAACAATGATACGTCATGATTAAATTGTGTTCTGTGCTTGGGGAAAAAAAGGGTGGCTGTTGGGGGGAGGGAACTGCACAAGGAGCCTACATACAATTTCCATTTTGATCACCGCTTGGAGACAGCTGCAAACGTCCAGACTGAGCACCTAGTATTCGTCTAGCGTATCAGCCCGTGGGATGGAGAGGCCCCGCTCCTTAAGGGCCTGCACTTTGAGCTTCTCTGACTCTTGCTTGGCTTGCTGCTCTATTCGCTGCACTTCTAGAATCTCCTCTATTGACACTTGCTGCAAAGGGGTGTCGCTTTCCTTCTCCAGGTCCTGCAACAGAAAAGGAAGGGTCCATTGCCACTCAAAAGGGTCAACCCACACAACCATTTTTCAGGTGAAGAAGGGGAAGGTTAAAGCATCTTCTTCCCCCTGAGGAGTGTTAAAACCCACCATTCTGGTGGTGAATCACGGCAAAGCTTGGGGTTGAACATACAGCTGGTGTGGTGAACCTCAGGTCTTGGGGGCCAGATGCAGCCCTCCAGGCCTCTATATCTGGCCCTGGGAATTCTCTCCAGGCCAGGGCTCTTCCCCGGCCTTGCTTCAATTCCTGCTTCAATGTTTTTGCCAGGCTAGAATGTATCCTTGAACTCTATTAATGCTTCTTGCTTGTCTGAATGGATAGAGAGGGGTGTGTGAGAGTGTGTAATAGCTGGCCTATTTCACAAAGTCAAAATTTACATTCATTGCTCTGCCCACTTTTGCCTCTGGCCCACTACCACTGGTATGTGGCCCCCAGAAAGTTGCCCAGAAGGGAATGTGGCGCTCAGTTTGAAAAAATGTTCCCCTTCCCTGGCATGGAGCATGGTTAAATGTGCAAGAGAGAATGTAAAGAAACACTTTCCATGAAAAGGACAAAGTCAGAATGAGTCAAGACTTGCCTGGCTAATTACTTAGAGCAGAGGCCCATCCATCCCAGCACTGTGCTCTCAATAGCTGCGAGCCACATGCCCCCAAGTTGATCAAAAGCAGAAGGTGAAGGCAAAGGATGCCTCCGGTAATAAGACCACAGAGATATACTGCCTCTGAGCATGGAAGCTCCATTGGGCCGTCATGGATAATGGCTATTTGACCAACAACTCACTTTTAAACATTTTAAAACAACTGTGTAAATTGAGCAAGATGTTGCTGCTGCTGCTGGTGGTACAAATGCAACCAGCTTCAACAACAGCTTTAAGTTCAGCAATGCACAATGGTAAAGAGAAAACTACTAGACTTCTAAAGAGCCAGACTATATGCAACATGGAGATCTGCAATGGGTTTATCCATTTAAGGCTTTTTTTATATAGCTAGGGCCTTTTATGATTTGTTTTATTTATCAGTCCTGTTATAGTGTCTTTCATTTATTTGTTATGCTGTTTTTATTTTTGGCACCATAAATTGGCTTGTGTCTGCTTCACAGAGAAAGGCCATATATCATCATCATCATGATCAAAACAGCTGGAAGGTGTGTGAATTGGATTTTTGTAGCAGCTTGGGGGTTATTACACTTTCCCTTTGTCCCCTTTTCCCAATTAAAATTGCTCCCCCCAGCAACAATTGGTGGGTGACAATTTGCAATGCTAGCAAGCTCCTTAAAGCATTTTGTAATGATATCAATATGGCAGAGGTGGACATCTACTTATAGCCCACCTGATTACCTACTACAGAAGTCCCTGCAAAAAGCACCTATATTGTACCAGTCTTTCTCCCCAGTGGGGCAAGCAGCTTGCGGGGAAGGAATGATGTAAATCAGAGGAAACTCTGCAGGGACAGGGATAAAAAGCCTCACCCAGCACCCCTGTCCTACCCAAATTAATAGCCCATACAGCTGCTTTAAATATGAAGCCAGAAGATGGAAGCCACAAGGTGATCTATATTATGGGTCTCATGCTGCACATGTGTTTACAGTGCCCTTAATTTTGTTGCTGGCCCCTAGGAACCTCAAGCTTCCCCTCCTCTTCCAGGCTTGTTCAGAGGTTCACATAGGGCTGGGAGCCTTAGCGTTTTTGGGCATGGGGACATATTTGGAAATCTAAGAAACAGCTGTGGGCATCGCAAAATACCAATTTCACAAACGAAAAACAGGCAACACTCAGAAAGCGCCCCCCCCACCTGCACACATCCCAAAAGAAATAAAAATGCCAAACACACTCTCCACAAAAAAACAGACAACTCAAACAGACCCACCCCATCCCAATTTCAAAAAAACAGGAAGGGGGAAGAGGGTCTTTTTGAGCCCCAAGGTAGGTGTCTAAGGGTGCTGGGCACAGAGGAGGGACACAGCACTCTGTCCCTCCTCCACCAGTCCACTCGCTCGGCTACATGGAATTCCTTGCCACCTATGGTTACCTACCAGGTCAGTGATCAACTACAAGGCTGTATGAGAAAGAATGATGGCATTTTAGGGCCCCACCTGAGATACCTTTGGTTAGGACCAGCCTTTCCCCACTAACAAAACTGAACCCAAAAGACACTATTGCCCAATAAGCCAAAAGAAAGTCTGCACAACGGGGAAGTTGTTTACTTACAATTTCTCCCAGAAGTACGACGTTTTCGCCTCTCACCACAAAGATGCCACGAGGGATGTCGCCATACTTTTTGCCCACATGAATGCGCTCCACTGTCTGGTGCAATACCAAATTTGCTGCAGCATCCAGGGAGAGAGAAGGGAACAGAGATGGAACAAATCAGATTGAAACATGTGCCAATACAGGCCCTGAAAATTGAACATATAGTGGGCAGCCTTCAAAATAATCCATGATTCGGTGCAACGTGCTTCTAAGGAGGCTAACCAAGTACTGCATCCTTTCAAAAGGCACCTGGCCTCTGGTGTAGAATGGCACCAAAACCAAAAGATATGTCCGCCCACCCTCATTCTCTGGCAGCAATTATAGCACCCAGCTCTGTGAATGCTCTAAGAGGGCCACAGTTTGCATGCAGAAGGTTCTAGGTTCAATCCCCAACCTCACCAGAGATCCTCTAATTCAGGTGTGGGGAACCTCTGGTCCTCCGGATGTTGCTGAACTGTTAACTCCCATCAGCTGCAGTAAGCATGGCCAATGACCAGGGATGATGGGAGTTTTAGTTTAGCAACATCTGGAGGTTCCCCACATTTGCTCTAACCAGAAACAGGGCTGGACAAGATTCCTGCCACAGACCATGCGAGATAAGAGTACTAGGCAAGATGAACCAAAGGCCAGACACTCAAAGGTTAATGCCATGTTCATATGCCAATCATCAAAGCACATAGGCAGCCTTGAAAACAAAGCCACCCACACATCAGTAGCCAAAGGGTTAAGAATATAAACGGAGCTGTTCTGGATCAGACCAAAGGCCCATCTAATCCAGCATCCTGTTCTCATAGCAACCAACCAAATAGCCACAGGAAGCCCATGGACAGGCAGGACATGAGTGCAACAGCACTCTGTTGTGAATGAGTATGTGTTTGCTCATTTGCATCCATCCATGTCATTAATCTATACAGCGGTGTTAACACCCACCACAAAAGGAACTGCCATAACCATTTCCTACCCGAAGTAAGCTGGCAATTTAAATGGCAGCCGGGAAAAAAAGAATGACTCACTTTGGGTAGCTTCAGAACTGGGTGGAAGTGATACAGAGTGCTGCTATGTGTGTATGAGGGTTAACAATATGCCCCGACACTAAGCTGTTAGTGTCATCTACGTAAGCAGCAGTTTACAAAGAACAGGTACAACAGGTCCCTACCCCAAGGGGCTGACAGTCCAAAGCAGACACAAGGCAACGGAAGAAATGGAAGGAAATGAAGACAGGGGCAACAATATGAAAGTGATATATGGTGCTTTAATTCAACTGCCACTGCATATATGAGGAGGTTGAACGTAGGCTCTGTCACCGAGCTACGTCTCCTCCCTGATTCCTCAGGCACAACAATAGTGTGCCCTGTATTTCTTTCTCCATCTTAAGAAATTAAGAGGCAACATGTATTATACAGCCACGAGAACGGCTGTATACTATAGCCAGCATGGATTTTTCACATTCTGCCATGTTAAATTGAAAATACCCCCCATGACATTCTGCTACTTCCCATAAGGTCATTTCAAAACAAAATCTTATAAAACCTATAGTCCTGAATTCAGAAATGCTTCCTTAACAACCTTCTAAGTCTTCATGGCGATGCACAAAAGTCTCAGAGAGAATTCAGAGTTCAAAGTCCAAAACAAGAGTAAAATAATCCAGATCCCTGTTGGACTTTTTTTGTCAGTGGTCTCATAATTTGTTGAAATTAATTATAAATCAGAGTACCTATAATCCTATTACTGCCCTTGCCCCATATGTCTGCAGTTTAAAAGTTTAAAAAATATATGCCTGATTTTTAATTCATTTAAGAAATTTAACATTGGAGTCTATGATAGCGCAGGCATGCTCGGTAAGACTCGACTGTCAGTGTTCTAAAAGCCAGACTCACAGCTGCTTGGCTTGGCTAATCAGGGAGCCACACCCACGCCAGACATTTACTCTACTTTAAACAGTCATGGCTTCCCCAAAGAATCCTGGTAAGTGTAGTTTGTGAAGAGTGGTGAGGAAACTTCTATTCCCCTGACATAGCTCCAGTGGCCAGAGTGGTTCAACAGTTAGCTTCTGGCGATTGTAGCTTTGTGAGTGGAATTGGCGTCTCCTAATAACTCTCAGCACCCTTCACAAACTACACTTCCCAGGATTCTTTGGGGGAAGCCATGACGGTTTAAAGTAGAATCAGTGTCTGGTGTGGATGTGGCCAGGGACAGCTTTGGTTTAAATTTGGGTGGGAGACCATGCATGTCTGCTGTAGAATAAAAAGGTGGGGGAAACACCAAAGAATAATCGTACTGTTCACAATGTTTTCGTTTTGGAAAAAAAGGGGCCTTTCCCTCTGCCCAGTGCCCATCCACCCAATCTCTTCCCCTCCCTCTGGGGAGTTTCACCTGTCCTAAGCATGATTGCACAGAAGTAAATCCCATTGAACTCAATAAGATGCAAATGATCAAACCTGCCCTCCCCCTCCCCCTCCTGCCTGCTCCCTCCTCCCCCTCCTGCTGCTCTCCTCCCTCCCCCTTCCCTCTGCCCCCCCCAGTCATTTTTTCCTATCCTAAGCATGACTGCAGGGGAGCAAATTCCTTTGAACTCAATAAGCGTGCAAATAAAACAAGGAATTCCATGTAGGTGAGTGAGTGGGCTGGCATAGGGGAGATGGATCTCTGTCTCCCCCAACAGTCCGCTTAGTTTCTGTGCTGGCTGCAAGGGAAGGAGCTTGTCTCTCTGCTAAGTCCCTTCTGCCAGCTGACATGGCAGAAGATAATTTAGCAGCCTGCTCAGCGGCTAGCATCATGCATTTGGGGGTGGGCCACTGGTCAGTGGCAGAGCATCTGCTTTGCAGGCAGGTCTCAATTTAATCTCTGGTATCTCCAGATAGGGCTGGGATAGATACTCCTGTCGGATGTCCCGGAAAGTTGCTGTCAATTAGTATAGATGACACCAAGGTAGATGGACCAGTGGTCTGATTCTGTATAAGCCAGCTTCCTATGTTCCAATTTCCATGCTGGCTGTGGAAGAGGAAGCCTGTAGGAGGCTAACCTCTGGGCAAGCTAGTAAAAAACAAGAACAGGCTAGCAACGTTTGTGTGCTTATTTGCAAGGCTGTAGCAGTCTTAGGGGAAACTACCATCTACAGCTATGTCTAATCCCTTAAGCGAAAAATGCAAGCAAGCCAGCCACAATTTTCTTTGACCCTTTCTTATCCAACAGTTTGTTCCATGGACATGAACCATATAGCACTAAGAACACATCACACAGAAGTGTGCCATTTTTACTGCTTATATGTGGCCTATATCAGGTGTGGGGAGCCTTTGGCCCTTCAAATGCTGCTAAGCTACAACTCCCATCAGGCCCAGCAAGCACAGCCAACGTTCAGGACTGATGGGAGTTCAGCAATATCTGGCCTAGATGGGTGGTTTCTTTTTTGTAAAGGTGGAGGGGAAGAAGGAGGCTACTTCAGTCCTGGAGGGCCTAGATGGGTGTGTGTTTTTTTTGTAAAGGTGGAGGGGAAGAAGGAGGAGGCTACTTCAGTCCTATCGCTCTGGTCAACAGCTAAAATCACATCTGGAAACAGTATTTTTTAAAAGACCAGAAAAAAGTCACAAGGACCTATTAGGCAGCTTTCAAGAGTTTTTGCGCCAGCCAGAAAGAACACCCTGACACTATCTCCAGTGTTTACACGGGCTTTTAAAAATTACTGTGCAGGGACTTCCGGGAAGGGTGACTTCGCTTGTGCCTGCTTTTGAGACGGGCTCCCGCCTCAAAAGAAGCTTATTCAGATATAAATCAGTCAGAACATTTTTTATTTTGACTGATGAAATTTCTCCCGGGCAGGGAGAAACGTAGAGATCAACCTCAAAAGCCTGTTTTTGTTGGGAGGACTGGATTTCATTAATTTATGAGAAAAGGTCCAGCCAGCAATGCCGGACGGACTTCCGAACAAGCTCTATCTGATTAATGCGATACGTTTATCTTTTCTTCAAAGAGAAAACAGACTAACAGGCAAGCACCCTTCTTTCTATTATTTTTTTTACTTGGTTTAAATTGTTGCAGCAAAAAGAGATTTGTCAAATGAATCAGCTTTAAAGAACTTCTGAGTGAGCTATAACTCTTCTCTGTTATTCACGAAATTAACAGCTTATCTCTGTTTCTATTGCAAAAAGCTGTCCTGGAAGTGCATTCTAAAGATATAAACAGAAGAGGGATTTCTATTCCGAGGAACATTGTATTGTCTGGGACTATTCTCTTTTTGGTCTATTTTATTTTGACGAATCTGCTTCTTCACGACGCCACTAACTGTTTTGATGCTGGGAACTAAATTTGTTTTGTATTCTTGAACATAGAGAGATAAGGCAGGCTGCTCTGTTTATACTGTGATGTCATCAAGCCTGGAATATTAACCCAATTGTTGCTGAAATAAGAAGTGGTTCTTCTTTATTTTTGTTTTGTTTTGTTTTGGTGGTTTTAAAAATGGCAATCAAGAAAGTGGCTGAGAATCTGGAAGTAATTATGTTTCAGAAAATAATGGATGAGATTGAGATAACGAAACAAACCCTGCGACAGGGCAGTAAGGAGCTGAAAATTGAACTGAGCAAAATGACGCAGGAGCTTAAAGAAATAGGGGATCCTGTGAGAGAGGAGAATGAGATCAGAGATGAGAAAAGAAAAAATAAAGGGAAGATACAAGCCCTGGAGATTGGAACAAATGTGGAATTGGAAAAAGATCTGGAGTTTATGGATATTAGAAATAAAATCTACTGTTTGGAATTTAACGTTATCTCTGAAGAAATTAATGAAGATATTAGAGATAAAGTTATCAATGGCTTGGATAATCTTCTGGACTGGAATGACGTGATGGAGCTTGATATAGAGAAAATCTATGGAATTAACAGCAGCCATGTGACAATGGAAAAACTCTCAAGAGATGAGCCAGTGCATTTTGTAAAAAAGAAGAACAGAGATATGACTTTACAACAATATTTCAGCAACTTATTCAGAATCGATGGCAAGAAAATATTTGGGATAGAGGAAATTCCCATCAGACTCTTATTATATGACTATGGCTATGACAGCAAGATTATTATGGAATACTGATAATGGAAGATTGGACACTGAAATTACTGGACTTAACAGGACTATTGAAGATGGAAGATGGAATTAATATGGATAATGGAATAATGGCTATTAAAATTATTGGACCTAACAGATTTTGATGAGATGGATTAATCGATATGTTTATTTGGACTATGGTTATGACAATAAGATTATTATTATTATTAACGAGATGGGTTAATCGACATGTTTATTTGGAGAAAAATTGATAGATATATTTCTTAAAGAACTGAAACCTCTCTTTGACTTTTTGTGGAAAGAATAAAGTAATGTTTATGAGATTTGATGATTAATTAAGATAACTACTGGAGGAAAGTGATTTTATAATATAATTTAAGAGACAGGATTGTTATATATTGTAGACCTATAACTGATTTGATCTGCGACAAATGGGAAGTCAACATTTTATTTTTTTGTTTAATCATTTTTGTTTTTTGTTTTTGAATGTTTTATGATTTTGTTTTGTATGTTTTATGAAAATTTGAATAAAAATTATTGTAAAAAAAATAAATAAAAATTACTGTGCAAAGTTTTTATGTGCTGTATATGCATAAAACCCCAACTATTTGGCAAGCGAGGCCTTAATTATAAACTAGCTTATCTTGAAGAAAACCAGAAGCTCTCAGCATGTAAACTGAAGTGGAAGATTATTCAGATAAGAATTCTGACTGCTGGTTCTCAGCCACAGGCACACGGACACCTATACTCATGTTGGAGACTTAGTGCACTGTTTAGATCAGGGATGGAGAACTATATATATATAGTAACTTACCTTGCTCACTCCACCATTACCTGGTGGCGAGCAGCAAAAAGCCTGCTCTTTTAACATGAAGCACTCAGATTAATACTGTGCCCAAAAAAACTTCAAGAGTAAAGATAATTTTGAATATTTCATGGTATTATGGACACTGGGGTTATGTCCCGACATCACAATAGATGTTGATTTATCATTGTGGGAACACGCCTATCTCCCCCCCTTCTCCTCTGGTTTGGCTTTAAGGAAGAGTTTAGAAATTCATTCCCCATGCCCCACCCATTGACTACAACTTAGCATTGCACCTGAACCCTGACCTTTGATTAATTTCACTATGGTTTGTGACACAGAACCTATGGCCCTCTAGATGTTGTTGGACTCCAACTTTCATCAGTCCCAACCGGAATGGCCAATGGTCAGGGACAATAGGTGTCCAACAATGTCTGGAGGGCTACAAGTTACCCATTCCTGGTTAATGGAAATAAGCCAAAAACCACAGTTTGAAGTTAGCTTCTTCAAACAAACCATAATTCTATAATGTGTGGATGATAACAACAAGCTGAAGGCAATCAGAAATAAAAGCAAAAACTTCTGAACTGCTCCTTGCAGCTGCCACCAGCGGGGTGAGAGATGTGTGGATGGAATGCATGAGCCCAGAGGAAGATAGGTTTGTTCAACATAAACCAAGGTTTATCATGATGTACAAATGCAGCCATTAAGGCAGCAACACCCAAATGTTACCCTTTTTATCCTCTCACAATTTTGGCTATTGCCTGCCTCTATACATACATGCATAACCAGACCATGCCAACAGATGTTCTAAAGAGCCACTTAGTAAAACAAACTTCAGCCAAAACTACACAAGAGGTACTGAAGTCGATTTACCTCGCCCTGCTTTCACAATGCAGTCTTTATAGGAATATTACAGGGGAATTATGAGGACCCCATTGGACAGGTTTGCACAATCCTCAGAGAAACAAAAAAAAATTACACCTGGATGGTGGTAGGCATATAATCTGTAAGGCTGCTGCTTGTGCAATTGTTTCATGAAGCTTAGAATTTTGGCTCATGTGAAACAGTGTAATTCCACATTGTTCAGGGTCTTTGCCTTTGTTCTGAGGTGGGTTTTCTATGGGGTGATTGACTTTTAGGGGGATAAGGAGGGAGGAACACTTTTATAGGGTAGATTTATTGCATTTGAATTTTAGTACTGATTGTAAATTATTGTCTGTTATTTGTATTGAACGAGGACCTTTAGCCCAGTAGGGTTTGCTTGATTTAATGGTTCACCATAGATTGTTCTCATCCTTCACATTTTATTTTGTCGTACATTTTTCACTTAATATGTGCAGACATGCAAACGGTAGCTGTTTATACAGCTAGCCCTCTATGATCAGCATTTGGACATCAACTTTTTTGCACGTTACATAAGTGGCCAACTATTGCTTGGGAGACTTAAGATTGCTCTTAAGCAGCTGGAGACAGATTGTTAGAACACTAAAACAGATTTTCCCTGGAAGAATAAAAATGAGATCCTGGTAAGCAAGAGGCAGACTCTCAGGTCTACAATGAGAGGGATAGAAGCCATCAATATAAATTTAACAGGCGAGATAAATTGCTACCTGTAAAACCACATTTGTCTGCTATCTTTCCTGCTGACAGTGTAGCAATCCCAAAAGTTGATCAAATAGAATATCTCCCATTGTCCTTCCATTTCTGATCAAAATCAAGTTTGTAGGTTTTGTAAAGCCTACCACAGTCCATGCCTTTGATGGGATTTCTGTTTTTGTTAGGGTATCTGACAGCTTTAGAACTTCTTGAAAACCAAGGTAATTTTTTTTGCTAGTATTCTTATACACAAAACTAGTTCTACAAGTTCCTTAGCTATGTGATGTTTCACATAACCCAGCAAGACAACCTAAAGGTTCATTGGCGTAATGTGACACATGATGTCTCTTATTAGTTCTATTACATTTGTCCATCGTAATTTGATTTTATAGCATGACCAGCAAGACTGAATGAAGCTAGTATTAAGACTAAACCTTCCAAATTATACTAAGGGATTATATCAAACCTCATCACTGTTAAATACCATCAATCAAATAGGCATATTTCACATTTGACGCTATAAAAACAAGTTATTCAGCATCCGACCACATATTACCACTTTCTACGCTAAGGCCAATGCACAGTTCTCATCTCCTTTTAAGCATCCATAGAGGCAATTCTGAAAAGCTATTTACTAGAAGGATACAATTTTTCCTTAGAAACCCCTGAGCACCATTGTATTAACATCCTATGAAAATTCAAACTTTATAGAATGTATTGTTAGTCTATTTATATTTATTTATTCAATTTCTGTCCCGCCCTTCCTCATCCTGTTAATGTCTAGTTAGATCGAAGGGCTGATCTAAGTAGTGTCTAGTTGGTAAGCAATTGAGACCATTTATGGAGGATTTGTTCTATTATAGCTTTCATTATCCAGAATAAAGTCGCAATCTGTTCAAACTCAATTTACCTGAAAAATTGGAAGTTTCTAAGTACAGTGCCAGTTTAAAGTTTGCATTCTGAACTGAACATCAACAATGGTGGAACAGAGCTTATAAAAACAAACCCAACAAAAACAGAGTATCTTGAAAGGCTGCTGTTATTGAGTGGAATCCAACACAGCACTGAACGTTCAATCAGCACAAGGATTTCTGCTTGCACAATGGAACATTCTTCCCCTCTCCTCCATCCACATCCCCTAAATTTGTTCTAGGGGTTCCCCCAACCCTCTGGAGCAGATTTTGGGGAAGGTGCAAGGGATGTGCAGAGGGAGGAATGTCCCATTGCAGAAGCCGAAATCTTGCGCCAACGGATGCTGTTGTAGAACACCATCCATTGATTCTTCATCAACCGAATGGCTCTTGTTCAGTAGGGATTCAACGGCATTCTTAGGTAAAGATCAAATTTTCTGAGTTCTTTCGCTTACCGAATTGTAACTTGTACAGCTTTAGGAAAAGCCAATACTTTAAGTATGTCACTGGGTCTGCCATGCTTGCAAGGCTGGGCAGTGAACAAGAAGGAACACCAACTTACATAAAAATGCAAGCAGACAATAAGGGATGCAAAAAAGATTGAGAAGGATAAGGCTAGAAATCAGGAGTTGCCAACCCAGTGCTCACAAAGGTCTTCATTTGTGCCCCCAGGCTGGAGCTGAGTTTTCATTTTTTTTTTTAAGTATGTTTCTAGCACTCCTAGAAAGAAAGTGATGAAGCAAAATGTGCCTGCACCCTTTTCTGTGCGATTAGCCAGCCGTGCTACTCCCGCCTGGGATGCAAACCACAAGAAAGTGTTCTCATACTCATGTCCTGCTTGGGGACTCCCCAAGAGGCATCTGGTGAACCACTGTGGGAACAGAATGCTGTGCCTTTGGTCTGATCCAGCAGCCACCAAGTTTTCCTCCAAAATTATACTGAACCGGCTATCATATTCCTAGCAGTCAATCTAGGTCACAAGATGCAATGATGGCCATTGACTTTGATGGCTTTAAAAAGGGGGTCATACAAGTTAATGGAGGATAGGTCTATATCAACGACTGTTAGCTATACGGAACCTAAGTGTTCAGTTGTGGCATGCCTCTAAATACGAGTTGCTGGGGCCAATCAGTGGGAAAGGGATATTGAGTTCAAGCCCTGATTCTGGATTTTCCAAAGGTATCCAATTGGCCTTGTGGGAACAGAGTTGCTGGACTAGATTAACCTCGGGTTGATCCAGCAGGGTTCTTCCTACTTTGCCTCTCCTTCAGAAAAAGAAGGCTGGCATAGCATTATTTTATCAGCACAAGGGATTACCCCGTGGGCTAGGTTAGGTAGACAGAGAGGGACTTGCTGAAGGCCAACCTTCTTTATGACAAAGCAGGGATTTAAATCTAAGGCTCCATTGCCCTGAATCCATCATCTATTCTGCTGGCTCGGAAACTGCAACTTTCATCATAACAGGGAAGGAACAACTGCAATGGAGGTATTGATAACAGGCAGATGAGGATTACCTCTTAATTGCATTTTTTCAAGCTTCTAGAAGGGCAGTTCAAGAATTGGTACAATATTTTTATAAGCCCACTTCTGCAACTCCGTTTTAGGATCGTGTGGTAGAGAGATTTAATCAATAGGCTATGCCTGGCCATCTGCACTCCTATTTTTTTTATTTATTTATTATTTCATTTATATCCCGCCCTTCCTCCCAGCAGGAGCCCAGGGTGGCAAACAAAAGCGCTAAAAACACATCAAAACATCATAAAAACAGACCTTAAAATACACCAAAACAAAACAATGTTAAAAACATTTTTTTAAAAAAGCTTTAAAAACATCTTTTAAAGAAGGTTTAAAAAACAGAATTGCTTGTTAAATATGTTTTTTAAAACAACAACAACACAGATGCAGACTGGGATAGGTCTCAAAAGGCTTGTTGAAAGAAGAAAGTCTTCAAAACTTGCCAAAAAAATAGCAGAGATAGCGCCTGCCTAATATTTAAGGGGAGGGAATTCCACAGGGTAGGTGCCACCACACTAAAAGTCTGTGTCCTATATTGTGCAGAATGAACCTCCTGATAAGATGGTATCTGCAGGAGGCCCTCACCTGCAGAGTGCCGTGATCGACTGGGTATATAAGGGGTAAGACGGTCTTTCAGGTATCCTGGTCCCCAGTTGTATAGGGCTTTGTGTATCAAAACTAGAACCCTGAACTTGTTCTTGGGTCAATAGCTCCTTTAAGGATTTGGCTCCCTCTGGTGGAGGAAACTGCAGTAGATCTCCAAGACTGCGGCATTTTTAAAAGGAATGCAGGAAGTCAGACTTCTGGCCCATCTCATCTAGGCCAGTATTGTCTATTTCTGACTGGCAGCAGCTGCCCAGGATTTCAGACCTAAAATGCCCCTTGATACTTCTAACTAGCAATGCCAGAAACTGAATGCAGGACCTTCTGCATGCAACCAAGTTCTCCACTGCTGAACTAGCACCATTCCTCAAACTCACTGGACCCAGGGGGAACATGAACCCACCATTTCCATATATTAAAAAAAAAAAAAAAAAGCACTTTGTCATTAAGAAAAAAGTGAACAGACACAAAGGAAAAGGTTGCCAGTTATGCAGAAGAAAACAGACATGGTCAGAAGAGCCTGTGTGGCAAAGCATTTGGAGTGTTGGAATACGACCTGGGAAACGGTTCGAATCCCAACATGGCCACAAAGTTCACTGGGCTACCTGGGGCCAGTCACTGCCTCTCAGCCTAACCTACCTCACCTCACAGGGTTGTTGTGAGGATAAAATGGAGAGAGGGAGAAGTATGTACGTCACCGTGGGCTCTTTGGAAGAAAGGCGGGATATAAATGCTATAAATAAATAACCCAATAAAAACTTTATAAAAAGAATGAGTGGACAGCCAAGACCACGTATGTAACGAATAGATATAAACATGAGTGACAGCCACTCTATGCAACATTATCACCAAAACGCCTCAAATAAATTATCTTCAAATTCCTCAGATTGTTAGACAAAGTCTCACTTCCCGGAAGGATTGCTCTGCCTGTGGCTGCCTCTGAGATGAGCTCTGTCTCAGAGGAAGCTTTTTTCAGTTTAAAATCAGTCAAAAGGGAACTTTGACTGGTATAAATGTTCTCCCAGGCAAGGGTGAACCGAAGAGATTATCCACAGAAACTTCGTTGGGCTGTCGGTGGCTGGAATTGATCAGGAATTCCCTGGGAAAAGAAGGCATACCTAGCAGCCGAGGACGGAGTTAGGACTTCCAGCAAGCTGGACTGGAAAAAGCGAGACGTTTTTCTTTTAAACAATCTACAACAGGCGAGCTTTCTTCTGTCTAATCTTATCATTTGGCTTAAATTACTACAGCAAAAGAGATTTGTTTAAGAATCAGCAATCAAGATACCTGGGTGAGTTACACTTCTCTCTTTTATACAAGGAATTAAGGAGGAGGAAAGAAAATTTTTAAAAAAACTTATCTTATTTTTTTATGGCAAAAAGCCGGCCTGAATTTGGAAACTATAAAGATTAAAACGGATGAGGGGCAACTTACCCAAAGAGAAAATCTGATTTAGATGATTATTTGATTGATATATGTCTGGGACTATTTTTTCTTGGACTACTTTCTTTAGACGAATCTGCTATTCGTGTATGTTACTAACTGTTCGGTGTTGTGAACCAAATTTGTTTTGCATTCTTGGACGTGCGGGAGATAAGAACTGTGCTGGCCAGATGATGTCAACAGGCATGGAATATTAACTCTTTTGTTGTTGGAAAAAAGCCTTTATGTTTGGGAACAGTGGTAAATATCAGAAATTAAAGGCTTCTTTTAAGAATGACAACCAGGATTGCTGGAAAAAGAAATAAATTGCTCTTTGCTTGGGAATAGTGGCTATATTGGAAATTGAAGGGTTTTTTTTTCTCGGTCTTAAGAATGACAATCAAGAAAGTGGCTGAGACCCTGGATGTACAGGAAGGGGTCCTCTCTCTAAATATGTTTCAGAAAATAATGGATGAGATTGAGATGGCCAAACGGGAGCTGAGACAGGGTAGACAAGAGATGAAAATTGAATTTGGCAAAATGAAGCAGGAGCTGAAAGAAATAGGGGTTCTATGAGAGAGGAGGTAGATGAGATCAAAGATATAACTGGACAAGCAATAGAAGATGAAAGAAAAATTAAAGGGAGGATGCAAGTCCTGGAGATTGGAACAGATATATCAAGTGTGGAACTGGAAAAATATTTGGAGTTTGTGGATCCTGGAGATAAAGATTACTGTTTGGAATTCGGCGTTGTCCCTGGAGAAATTGATGAAGATATCAGAGATAAAGCTATCAATGTTTTGATGGAATTTCTGGACTGGAAATGATTTGATAGAACTTGAAATAGAGAAAATTTATAGAATTAATTCCAGATATGTGACAAGGGAAAAACTCTCAAGAGATGTGCTAGTGCATTTCGTAAAAAAGAGGAACAGAGATATGACTTTACAACAATATTTCAGCAACACATTCAGAATTGATGGCAAGGAAATGTTTGTGATGAAGGAAGTTCCCATCAGACTCTTACTATATGACTATGACAGCAATATTATTGTGGGTGCGGGAATGGAAGTTGGAAGATGGAACTAACACTGATAATGGAAAAATGGCTATTGAAATTACTGGACCTAGCAGACTTGATGAGATGGATTAATTGACATGTTTATTTGGAGAAAAATCGATGGATATATTTCTCAAGGAGTGGAAACCTCTCTTTGACTTTTTGCGGAAAGAATAAAGTGATGTTAATGAGATTTGATGATTAATTAAGATAACTACTGGAGGAAAGTGATTTTGTAATATATTAAGAGACAGGTTTGCTATATATCATAGACCTATAACTGATCTGCGACAAATCGGAAGTCAACATTTTATTTTATTGTTTAATTTGTTTCTTGTTTTGTTTTGTTTTGTGTTTGAAAATTTGAATAAAATTAATGATAAAAAAAAAAAGATTGTTTAGACAAAGTCTCCTGGTCTGCATATGAAGTCAAAAGTACAGTGGCTGTCACTCATGTTTTTATATAGATAGATTAGATGGATATCTGGTCTTGGTTGCTCACTAACAAGTCATTTTAATATGATTTTCGTTGGGTTTTGGGTTCCCCTGATCTGGTCTGTTAAGAAAAAAATGGCCACATATTGGATAAAGAACACAAGTCTGACAAAAGGAACGGTTACAAAGAAGAAATTAAGGTGTTCTATTAGGCATAAAAATGTTGCTTTAAAGATAAACAGTGCCTGCAAGCCCCAGCACGACTGTGAGGAGAAGCCTCAGCCCTCCACCTCTGGCTTTGAGCAGCGCTGAAGGGCAGGACCCAGCCTGGAATCAGAATCTGACACCCTCGGGTAGCTGCTGGAGTCTCGGTACCTCAGCTGGAGTAGCCTGGCCTGGCCTCTCCTCTACTGCAGGGTTGCCTAAAAGCAGCAGCAAGCAGTCAGGAGCCTGCCATGCATAACTACCCACAATGCCCCAGGACACCCGATGTACCATTCTTCCAGGACACCATGGGAAATTTAAAATGTCAACTTCCTGCATACCTGCCACCGCCACTGGGACCATATTCACACCATACATTTATTCCACTATTTTTCTACTTTAAACAGTCAAGGTAGCCCCCAAAGAATCCTGGGATGTGTAGTTTGTGAAGGGTGCTGAGAGCTGTTAGTACAGCCCTATTCCCCTCCAGAGTTCCCTGGTAAGAGGAACTGACGGTTAAACCACTGAGAACTGTGGCTCTGCAATAACAGGAGCCTCCTAACAACTCTCAGCACCCTTCCCAAGCTACACTTCCCAGGATTCTTTGGGGGGAAGCCATAACTGATTAAAGTGGTATAATAGTGGAATAAATGTCTGGTGTGAATGTGGCCAAGATAAGCCCACTGCCTGGGTGGCAGGCAGAGATGTAGGGAGGGCCACCAGACAGCACTTTGCCAAAGGCCCCGTTCTGTGGAGCCAGCCTTGTGCGATCTTGCCTTTGCAGTGCTAAAGATTCAGCATCAGGTTTAGGGATTCCCTGCCCTTGATCTGATCTGGAAGAGGAAGGTCTGCAACAGCAGCTGCTGTTGCCTTTCCCTTCAGTACTACAAGGGTCCTTTTATACATATATATTGGTTTGCTGATTTGAGAGGACTTTGTCCATAAAGGCAGCCTATATATAAACAAATGTCCCACTTCCATGGCAACTTCTCCATGCCACAAGCTAGTGGGGAGAGTGCATAGGTCAGGGATCAGAGCAAGGCTGACCAAAAGAGGGGCAGACCACTCCTAAGGTCATCTGCAAGATCTGTTTTTGCAACTATTCCTTGCCCGCTATTTGATGGCAACAACTGCTACAGCTAAAGAGATCAGAATGCGAAGCGCTTCCTCCCACATACATATTACTTTACTGGATTCCTGACCACAGTCAAATATATCAGGAACAGAGGGAGAAAAGCACCAAGTGGAAGTCGAAACAAAAGGAGACAAGCTCCTGTGCTATGTAGATGACCAACACCATGGTAGTTGCTATGAACATGCTTTTAAAACAATCCAAAGACCACATTTTAATAATGAACGCAGTCTTTGGATTGTTGTAAAAGTATGTTCATAGCAATGATCACGGTGTTGTCTTTGTTATATTAATTCTGTCCAATTGAATGTTTTTGCTTTTAGCAAAATGCATAGAGCATGAAGTGAATCATCTACATAACCCCAGAACTTGTCTCCTTTTGTTTCAATGACAAGTGTCAAATACAGTCCATACAGAGGGCAGTGAGAGAGGTCAATATATATAAAAAAGGTTAAGCTTATGGCGGCATACCAAACTGATCAATGCTGCGTAAATATCCAATCAGCGTTCTGCCATCCCGGAGGAGGACCAAGTGTTTCTCTGGAGGGGAAAAGAAAAGCTTCATCAGTTTAGAATAATCCACAAATTCAGCTCCAAATATTCTGATCCAAGTTAGTGGGGAACACAGTCACTCCCCAAACTAAAACCTTCTTAGTGGATTCCTGATGTTTTCCCCCATGGGGAAATAGCTTCAGTGTGAACAACAATTTAATAATAGGGAATTTCCAGGAAGGTAGCAATGCAGAAAAGAGTCTTGTGGAGCTTTTTAAAAGTATAGCATAAAGATGCTGTAATGGTTGCAACATCAATAACAACCATCCTGGCATTGTTAAGCTAATTAACGCCTGCACTGGGATAAAAGCCCATTATCTTGATTGAGGACACAGGTGATGGAAGAAACTCCAATAAATTATTCTAATTCCTTTGTTCAAGACCATCAGCATCATCACCATTACATTTATTGTACTAGCCATTGGCCTCGACATGGATACCATCTAATCAGGAGGACACAACATAGGCCTTTAGTGTTGTGGCACTTACTCTTTGGAATTCCCTCCCCTTGAATATTAGACAGGTACCATCTCTGTTATCTTTTTGGTGCCTACTGAAGACCTTCCTCTTTCAACAAGCCCTTTTAAGTAGAGACCTTATCCCAGTCTGCGTCTGTGTTGGAACTGCTTTTTAAGATGTTTTTAAAGCTTTTTTTAAAAAAATATGTTTTGTTTTAATGTTTTAAAGCCTTTTGTTTTTAAGATGTTTTAGAGTGTTTTTGCTTGCTGCCCTCCTTCTGGGAGGAAGGGCAGGACATAAGTTTAATAAATAAATAGATAATAAAAATAAACTCCAAAAATTACCAGTATGTAAACAATACAGTGAAAATAAACTATACAAGAAAAAAGTTAAAATACAATACGACAACATAAAAGCTTTTAATGCAATAGAATAAAATCCAATTTAAACTAAAATTAACCTGAGCATACTCTTAAAATTCTCAGACAAGGCCTCTTGCACTGAACTGATTCCTTTTGTTCGGAGTTCAGATGCTGTTCTGTATATTACAAATGGGTAAACATCTACTGAACACTAAGGATTGCATTCAGCTAACTTTTACTCAGAGTAGACCCATTGATCATGGCTAACTTGGGTCCATCCATTTCCATGGGTCTGCTCTGTGTAACAGGTGAATACAACCAGTAATTTCTTGCTCAGAGTAGGTTATTAAACTAGACAAATATTTCTAAAGTGTTTTTCCCTTGGACCATCATATCAAGGATGTTTCAGTACATTATGGATCACATTCTCCCCCATTTTAGACTATACAGTAGATGAAAATCCACGGAGAAACTGGTATGTATCTGTATCTAAATAATAATAATAATTTTGTTTCTTACTACAAATTTTGTCTCAAAGCAACTTACTTTTTTTTAAAAAAAGGATACAATACCAAATTTAAAATAAATCAAAAGATAAATGAACACTATTAACTAAAAGTGTTCATCCTGCAACAACAAAAAAGGACACATCCTACCTCACCCAGCTAAAAGCTCTTTTGCTATAAAGTTCTTTATGGCTCAGGACCCCAATATCTTCTGGAAGGCCTCTCCCAATATGAACGTACCTGGACCCTTAGATCTTCCTCCGAGGCCCTTCTCCAGGACCCCTCTCTGAGGGAGGCTCAAAGGGTGGTGACAAGGGAGGGGGCCTTTTCAGTTGTAGGTCCCCATCTGTGGAATATGTTCCCCAGTGAGGTCCACCTGGCACCCTTATTTACATCTTTTCAGCGCCAGGTAGACTACCTTTTCTCCTAGGCATTTGATAGATTGTGATGATGCTTTGTTTTTAATATGCTGCCAAACCTTCTTGTGGCTGTGGGTGGTGGTATTATTGTTTGTTGTTGTTTATTGTTATGTTTTTATGGTGTGTTTTATTTGTTTTGTTTTAACATTGTATGAGTTGCTTGGGGACCTTTGGGTACCAAGTGACTAACAATAATAACAATAATAATGCCTGGATGAATAAAGACATCTTCACCTAAGCACCTAAAGATTGATAGTGATGGTGCTAGATACATCTCTCTAGGGGCAGCATTCCCTAGTTGGGGAGCCACCACTGAGAAGGCCTGTTCTCGTGTTGCCACCCTTTGAACCTCCCTGGGAAGAGGTGCACAAAGAGGGGCCTCAAATGCTGATCACAGGGGTTGGGTAGGTATCTACAATCCAACACTGCAGAATGCACAATCTGTAGGTCAGCAGCAGAGTGTCCTGGGAGACTGCAATGCTTTCCTTCTGGTTTCTAAACATTGTCCTTTCAGGTTATCAGATCAGGACCAAAACAAACCTTTCTGAGAGCCACAACTCAGCCCAATGCACCTTCTCCTGCAGCTGCTTTTCAAGTTTTCACTACTGAGGGAGGTCTGATCACGGATCTCGCAGAAACATGGGAGAACCAAACGAACAAGATGCCCATTTATTTATTTATTTTATTTGTATCCCGCCCTTCCTCCCAGCAGGAGACCTGGGCGGCAAACAAAGCACTAAACCACTTTAAAACATAAATACAGATCTTAAAATGCATTAAAACAAAACAGCATTAAAAACATTTTTAAAAAAGAAAAAAACTTTAAAAAAGGGTTAAAAACAGTATTAAAAAACATATTAAACAATTCTGACACAGATGCAGACTTTGATAGGTCTCAACTTAAAAGGCTTGTTGAAAGAGGAAAGTCTTCAAAAGGCGCCGATAAGATAGCAGAGGTGGCGCCTGCCTAATATTCAGTTCCCATTTGGAATGCTTTTGCTAACAAAAGAACAGAGAAATGACAGAGGGACGTCCACGAGTGTTGACCAGATTGCTAGGGGGACGCCCACTCAAGGTACCAAATCCATTTTAAGGGCAGCAGAAAGGCAGTTACTTATGGAAGCCAGAACCCAAAAAGGAGTACCACTACCCATGCTTCACAATATTAGTTCACATTTACAAGGGGTAAATGAGGCCAATACAAGTGGTAGCATGAGGCCAAAACGGGCCTTCTCAGTGGTGGCTCCCCAACTGTGGAATGCTAACTAAGAGTGGAGAAAGAGAACAGAGAAAAGTTTTTTCTCTCTCTCTCATTACACTAGTCTCACAGACTTCCAGTGAAGCTGAAAGTTGGAAGATACAGAACAGACAAAAGAAAATACTCTTTCATGTAGGACATAGTTTAACTATGGGATTCGTTCCCACAAAAAGCAGTGATGGCCACCAACTTAGATGGCTTTAAAAGAGGATTAGACAAAATTATGGAGGATGAGGGTATCTATGGCTACTAGCCACAATGGCTATGTTCTGCTTCTACTGTCAGAGGCACCATGCTCCTAAATACCAGTTGCTGCAAATCACAAGTGGGTAGAGTTCCCTCACTCTCAGATCCTGCTTTTGGGCTTCCTATAGGCATCTAGTTGGTCAGGTGTACTAGATGGGCCATCGGCCTGACCCAGCAGGACTTATGTTCTCATCTGCATGAACAGCACCATAAAGGTTTCTTGTTTCTGCCTAAATCAAGAAAACGGGTTTCTGTCTCCCTGTAGGCGTTGATGTGGCAAAGCTAGGATGATTGTGCCAATTACTGATATTGTGAAGGGTTACTGCACTTATCTGAAACTTTACAAGTGGGGCTGGCTCAAAATGTTGCAGTGTATTCTCACCTACTAATACAGGGCCGGCCCAAGATGTTTTGCCACCTAAGGCGAAGGACAAGATGGCACCCCCTCCCCATTTCACCTACAGCAAGATGATAGGCCGTGTGACATATACAGCTCTGTTTTACAATAGAGGGGGAAACCGCCACACCTGCTGCCTGCGGTGGTTGCCTCCTTCTGCCTAATGGTAGGGCCAGCCTTGTCCAAAGAAGGGGCAGGCAGGCATAAAAACATACAAAGACCCCCTACTGCAGGGATGGGGAGCCTGTGGCCCTCCAGATTTGGTTGGATTCCACTTCTCATCAGCTGCAGCCAGTATTGCCATGGGAGCTGTAGTCTAACAATATCCACAGGCAGTGGAGGCCAGTCTGTTAGGACAAATGGGGCATTGTCCCACCAACCTCAGACTGCCCTCGGGCAGCCCTTACTTGTCTACCGTCTTACAACCAGTCCAGCGAGTGGCACTGGCTGCCAACTTCCTCCTCCTCGGTCTCAGTGATGCCTTCGTAGAACTGAGGAGCAGGACGGGGACAAAACTAGAATTAGTTGGCTCTGGCTCCACCTCCTCTTGGCCTCTCTGCTTTCCACCCTACCATTCCCAACGGGCAAGGAATAACAACAGCAATAAAAACACACAGTTCAAAATAATAGAACACCTAGAACAGTGGTTCTCAATCTTTTTTGGTTCGCGGAGCACTGTAAAACATATAAAAATTTTCTGGCACGCTTCGTGTACAAAATTAAAAATACATTAATATATTTTAAACCATGAATAAAAATAACTTAATAATAACTTAAAAATAATATACTTTCATAATATTCGCGGCACACCTAGCCACCTCTTGCGGCGCACTGTTTGAGAATCACTGATCTAGAACCCCACATTATGATTGTTACAACAGAAAAATCATTAAGTGGTCCTCCAAGTCTTTTAGCAATTTTCATGTGGTCTGTGGGGGGAAAAAATTGGGAACCATTGCTATAGGGCATAACAAGGAAGGATACTCAGGCTGCAATCCAATACACACTTACATGGGAGTAAGCCCCACTGAACCCACTGGAGCTTACTTCTGAGTAGGCATGTATTGGCTTGTCCTGTAACTCAGTTGGTAGAGCATCTCCAGTATACTGACCAGTATAAGGGGTACATTTTGGTGTGATGGTACTCACTGGTGCAGAGTATTGGTACCTCTTTTTTCCCTGCCCATAGCAACTATTTTTATGCTGCCCCTCACAAAACTTCTATAAAAACGTGAGTACCGGCACCTAATCTCCCCCCCACCCGCAAAGAGCACCGAGTATAAAGCAGTTTCCTGTGTTTTTGGGAAAAGGCCAGGACTCAGTGCTTTGTATGCACAAGGTCGCAGGTTCAATCCCCACCATCTCTAGGCAAGATTTAGAACGTCCCCGGTCTGAGACCCTGAAGAGCTGCTGCCAGTCCGTGTGGACGACACGAAACTCAGCCGACCAATGATCTGACTCTGCGTAAGGCATCTTCCTGGGTTCCTAGGCTCTAAACGGGGTCATGATGCGCAGAGCATTGTAAGACAACGAGCCGAGGAGGAGGAGGCGAGGACGACGACAAGGAAGGGGCGGCGCTTTGCTCTGCTCTGCTTGTCTTGAAGGAGCCACGCAGGGCAGGGCTTGGATGGCCAAAAAGCCTCCAAAAAGTTCCCCAGCCCGACCAAGGCGCACGGCGCGCTTCGGGGGACGCAAGGCGCGGCTTACTCACTATCGATATCCTGGATGAGACTAGCGGTGCCGGGCATATAGTTCATCTTCCCCGCCGACGCAGCGGAAGCGCCGCTGCCAGCATCTGCCCTGGAAGAAGCGGAACCTCCCCTCGGCCTCTCCCCGCCCGGTCCGGAAGCACATGCTCCGGCGGGGCGGGAAGAGAGGAGGGTCCCGGTGCCTGGCGAGGTCATGGGAGCGCTCAAAAGCTTGGAGCGCTGCCCGCCCGAGGGTTAAATAGGCAGCGGGAGCGGGCGAAAAGGCGACACTCGCCTCGCCGGCGCGCAATCGGAGCTGCCACCTGCGAGAAGCGGCGAGCACGGACCCAAAAGCGGGCGAGCGAAAGGAAGAGGAAGCGGCCGCCAGCGCCGTAGAGAGAAGCGGGCTGTGTAAAAGAGCGCGGCGCGAAGTTCAAAGATGTTTTGTTCCGAAGTTGGGCCCGTTGAATTCAGAGCGACATCCCTGAGTCCGGACCCATAACGGGGGACGGGCGGCTACCCTCTGATTTGTTTCTGCCTCCTACGTCTATTACAAATAATTAAATTTGTTAAAGAAATTTTATTCTGCACTCCCTAATTTTTTGGGGGGTGTCCCCCCCCCGAACTTTTAGGGTGGTTGCGGGCCGGCCTGAGTTTATGCACGCTTACTCAGAAGTGAGACCTCGCTAAGATCAGTTAGACCAGGACTGGGGAACTGTGGCCCTCTAGACGTTGTTGGACTCCCAACTCCTGTTAGCTCCAGCTGGCACTGCCAATGAAGCAGGAATGGTGGGAATTGTGATCCAGCAACATCTAGAGACCGACACGTTTTCTACTTGCACATAGACTTATGCCTGACCAATAGTGTCGTGGCAAATTCAGAAGTGCAGAGTCCCTTCATGATAGTCACAGTTGCACCCCTTTTTTATTTTGCTGCTGGGAGAGCCTTTGTTAATGCCGTCTCCATAACAGATGCCCCTACAAGCCAATCAGCATGAAAGGGGTGTTAGCCACTTAAAAGAGTCTTTGCAATGGCTGACTCACCTTTCACTTTGGTTGGCTCCAATCAGGAAAGTACAAGGAAGCTAGAAGACTCTTCACAGTGGCTAACCCACTCCCCTTTCATGCTGATTGGCCTGTCATATGCTGGAGACATTGGGACCCTGCTTCCAAAAGAGAAAGCGGTCTAAGACACCCCCCAGACCCTGAATGACTACACCCGTGCCTAAGAGAGAATAAATTTGCAGCCTAGCAAATCCTATAAAATTATGACTGCAGTGGTATAATCTGAGCCCTTTATTTAATTTGTCTTTAATCTGCAAAGGTGTGCACATGTATTCTCTGATTTATACCACCCATTCAACAACATCCTCTGGGCTGTTCACACAACTATATAAAAGACGCAAACAGGGCATGGATCTCTTTGCTGCTATGATTTTAGAATACACCATTGTGTGTGTGTGTTCATTTATTTATGTAAATAGTTTAGGTACTAACATTGTTTTAAATGCTGATTGTATATAACATTTGTGTTGTGTTAACATTATTATTAGCATTATTATCATCATAACAATTTCCAGAAGGGGCAAACTTGTTAGTCTCTTTGCAGTAACTACAGTACAACCGTACCTTAAAGACTAACAAATTTATGATTGCATTAGCTTTCATGGACTACCAACATACTGTAGTTATTACTGTTAGGCTGCAATCCAATCCTTACCTGGGGGTAAGTCCCACTGAACCCACTGGTGCTTACTTCTGAATAGACATGTATTAGATTGCAGCCTTAGTCATCTACTCCCTCTACTAACATATTCACAGGCCAATTCTGCATTTTTGCTATTTTTAAAGCATTCTTGGACAACGGACCAAAAAATAACAACAGACTTTTTACAAAAAGGCAAAGGAATGTGATGGCAATATGCGCTGGAAAGTGTGGGATAACAATTGTGCGATGATGCATAACCTCCCTGCAAATAAATCAGAATGAATGCTCAGTAAACAAGTTGACCACCCACACATTGTAACCACCACCACCCCACCACTGAGGAGTGAGCATGCTCAGTAATCACAACGTTGTCAATTTGGAAAGCAAAATAAAATGAGGAAGGGAGGAGAGCAAGGAATGGAAGGCCCTGCTTGAGCTCTTTTAGTATTGTGGAGAAAGGCAAGGCTGGCTCACTAGAACCCTGACTAGGAGCACTTCTGTTCAGAGATGAGGAAATGCAACTTTTTTTGCAGGTCTTGTTTGTTTATAATTCATTAATATGTTCATCGTCATCACCTTCCTGCATTTTGGAAATGGAAATGGTATGGAATGCAATACTGTACCTTGAGGGAAGGGAGAAATAAAGAAGCCCATCAGCTCCTGAAGGGACCTTCTTAGGCAGCCAGATAAACTTTACATTGTTTGAACATTTGTTTGATAAATCCAGGTTAAATAATTTTGAGTTTGGAGAAGGACCATAGCTCAGTGGCAGAGCATCTGCTATGCATGCAGGTTCAATGCCCAGCATCTCCAGGTGGAGCTGGGAAAGAACCATGCCTGAAAATCCTCAAGAGCTGCTGCCAGTCAGTGTAGAGAATACTGAGCTACGGTATACTGAGATACTGGAATACGGAGATGACCCGGGCGGTTGACACGATCGCTCCCATGCGCCCCCTCCTATGTAGAGCTCATACAGCCCCATGGTATACCCCGGAGCTGAGAGCGATGAAGCAAGAGAGGAGGAGGCTTGAGTGCAGATGGAGGCGGACTCCTGACGAATGCAATTATGCCTTGGTAAGTGCCTGCTCTAAGCGATATATAGCAGCGGTGAGGGCAGCAAAAAAGAGTTATTTTGCTGTCAGTATTAAGGCATCACTCTCCCGCCCAGTGGAGCTTTTTAAAACTGTACGAGGGCTTTTACATCTTGGCCCTCGGGATACTATAGATTCATCTGTAGCCCGTTGTGATGAGTTCGCTGGACACTTCCAAACTAAGATCGCTTGCATTTGTTGGGACTTAGAGTCCAATATTATGGCAGTTGGATTCAATGAAGCATCCAGATCACAGTCTTGTCCTCATTTATTGGATGAGTTTCAGTTGGTGCAGCTTGAGGATGTTGACAAGACCCTTGGACTGGTGCGGGCGACCACGTCTGTGCTGGATCCTTGCCCCTCTTGGCTGGTGAAAGCTGGCAGGACCGGAACCGCCGGCTGGGCCAAGGAGGTAATCAATGCCTCTTTGCGAGAGGGTGTGGTCCCTGACTGCCTAAAAGCGGCGGTAGTGAGACCGCTCCTGAAGAAACCCTCCTTGGACCCAGATAACTTGAACAACTATAGACCTGTGGCGAATGTTCCATTCCTGGGCAAGCTTCTGGAACGGGTGGTGGCCGGCCAGCTCCAGGGACTCTTGGATGACACTGATTATCTTGATCCATTTCAATCCAGTTTTAGGCCTGGGTTTGGTACCGAAACAGCCTTGGTCGCCCTGTATGATGACCTTTGTCGGGAGAGGGACAGGGGGAGTGTGACCCTGTTGATTCTCCTTGATCTCTCAGCGGCTTTTGATACCATCGACCATGGTATCCTTCTGGGAAGGCTCACGGAGTTGGGAGTATTGCTTGGCAGTGGCTCCGCTCCTACTTGGTGGGTCGTCAACAGAAGGTAGTGCTTGGGGAACACTGCTCGACACCCTGGACTCTCCATTGTGGAGTCCCACAGGGATCGGTACTGTCCCCCATGCTTTTCAACATCTATATGAAGCTGCTGGGTGCGGTCAACAGGAGTTTTGGAGTGCGTTGTCACCAGTACGCTGATGACACGCAACTCTATTTCTCCTTTGCATCTTCCTCAGGTGAGGCTGTTAACGTACTAAACCGTTGCCTGGCCGCGATAATGGATTGGATGGGAGCTAACAGACTGAAGCTTAATCCAGACAAGACCGAGACGCTGTTAGTGAGTGCCTTCTCTGCCCAGATGGTGGATGTTCACCCTGTTCTGGATGGGGTTACACTCCCCTTGAAAGAACAGGTTCGTAGCTTGGGAGTTCTTTTCGACCCTTCCCTGTCTCTTGAGGCTCAGGTAGCCTCAGTGGCACGGAATGCTTTCTACCATCTCCGATTGGTAGCCCAGCTACGTCCCTATCTGGACAGTGACGACCTCGCCTCAGTCGTTCATGCTCTGGTAACTTCTAGATTGGACTACTGCAATGCGCTCTACGTTGGGCAGCCCTTGAAGATAGTTCGGAAACTACAGTTAGTCCAGAATGCAGCGGCCAGATTGTTGACACGGACCAGAAGGTCCGCTCATATAACACCTGTTTTGGCCCGTCTGCACTGGCTTCCTATTTGTTTCCGGGCTAAATTCAAAGTGCTGGTTTTGACCTGTAAAGCCTTACACGGCATGGGACCGCAATACCTGGTGGAGCGCCTCTCCCAATATGAAACTACCCGTACACTGCGCTCAACATCTAAGGCCCTCCTCCTAGTACCATCCCATCAAGAAGCTCGGAGGATGGTGACTAGAAATAGGGCCTTTTCGGTTGTGGCTCCCAAACTGTGGAATGGTCTCCCCGATGAGGTGCACCTGGCGCCGACGCTGCTATCTTTTCGGCGCCAGGTGAAAACCTTTTTATACTCCCAGGCATTTTAAAGTGTATTTTTACAGTATTTTATTACTATGTTGTATTTTGGATGTTGTTTGGTTCTCGTATTGTTTGTGTGTTTTTGTTTCTTGAGTTATTGTATTTATTGTATTTATATATTGTGCTTGCTTTTACTTTTTATGTACACCGCCCAGAGAGCCTTCGGGCTTAGGGCGGTATATAAATTAAATTAAATAAATAAATAAATAAATAAAAGTCCCAAGGTTCAGTCAGAAACTGGAGGGCTGCATTTGGCTCCCCATCTCCAGCCTAAAGCTTACAAGCAGCAGATAAGGTAGTAAATCTGTGCCACTTTGGAATGTAGGTGGGGACCCGCATGATGGAAAGCTTCCACAATGGGGGAGGCCTACCCAGAGAACTAGTATGGTAGGCAAAGGCCAAAGTGGAACTCTTCTCCTTGATACATGAGCATTTAAGTCACAAATCCTCCATGAGGAGAAACACATGAAGGGGAGCAGGGTTGGCCTGGCCAGCCACACCCCTGACCTTGTTTGGGGACAAAAGTGAGGAGAGATGCCTACATGCATGTAGCCGTACAAAACAAAAATAAAACAATAATATGAGAACACAAAGCAATCCTAAATATGTCAGGCAAACAGGAATCCTTCACAGTCTTCGTCCCCGTGGCAATTGCTCCAGTGAAAAAGATGTTGTTGAGCTTGTTAATATATCTATACTATATAATATATCTACTGCAGCTTTTTAAATTGGAAGACAAAAGCCATGAAATATGCTATCCTATTCCCATGTAATGAACAGCTGGTATAGCACAGTGGGGAGGAGAGCCTGGCTGGGAGTCCAGAGTCTGCGAGTTCAAATCCCCATTCGTGTCTCCTGGGTGTAAGGGCCAGCTAAAGATCATCCCCACAGTGAGTGGCAGGGGTTACATGCCCTGCCACCTGTGTAGCTGTGGGCAAGCTGCATAGTCCCAAGGAGCCCAGTTGCCCCCCAGCTGGCAGTTGCAGACAAGGAAGGGGCTGACTTGTGCAGCTGTGGCAAGCTGAGCAGGCCCTAGCCAGCTGGGGAGGACTAGCCTCAGAGGGAGGGAATGGTAAACCCCCTCTGAATACTGCTTACCATGAAATCCCTATTCATAGGGTAGCCATAAGTCGGGATCAACTTGAAGGCAGTCCATTTCCATTTTTTATTCCCATGTAATAAATTATACAACCAGAGCCATCAAAACCAGAATCTGTGAGCACAAAAGTTGTATTAGAAATCAATGGTTGAAAACTTCCTTGATACTATATATTGTTGAATATGGACATAACATGCAGGACTTAAAATACTGTTGCTTGGAAAGGATAAAGGCCTAAGACTCCGGCTACAGGATAGATTGCTACAGAGGAGATTATTTTGGATTTATGCTCTAAAGACCAAATCACCAACTAGTCTTAATGAGGATATGGACAAGATGTGGAACATGGAACTATCTGTAATTTCTGAAGTGCTAAACAAATCTACTAGATTGGCCATTATGCTAACACAGTGTCTATCTATACAGTAGGGCCCTGCTTTACAGCGATTCGCTAATACAGCAGTCTCAATTAGACTCAAGCCCCACTAATACAGCGTTTGTTCTGCTTTTATGGTGTTTTTGGGCATTGCACACCATTCTATTGAATGAGTTCCGCTTTACAGCAGTTTCCACTTTACAGTGGGGGTCCGGAATGTAATCCGCCATATGAGTGGGGCCCTACTGTATACACTATGCATTCCAAACTGGAAATGTTTAAACGTTACTTTACAAATATTGGTGATTTCTCTTTAAGGGAAGATTTCGTTTTCTTGCAAATCATAAGAGTTACAACACCTGCAGGGATTCTTCAAATATTCAAGGGCATCAAGCTTTCCAAGAACTCATTATGAGTCAGCATCAACTCCAGGAAAGTATAGGATGTAGATATTTTTTGGTAGGACTAAATTTGTGTTTATATTTAATTCGTAGTAACTACACTACATTTAATCTGATTATATTTAATTTGTAGTAACTACACATTTATGCTGCTTTGAAGGTTCCAATTAGAAAGGCAGTCAGTAAATTTTAAGTCCCTGTTTTGGTTGAAAAATACACATATGCGGCACTCTATGGCCAGATTAGGAAGGTAAGGAGGAAATAAACAATCTTGGGTGCGGAATCATAGTTAATGACTTGGTGATATTTCGGTTGGTCCTAAACAACAAAACATATCACCATATTGTGGCTTTTGAATTTTTAAAAACAGGTACCTAAAATGGTTTTGTTAACCAATGTACGTTTCTGACTCTGTAGAGAAAAATCTCTTCTCCCTTCTCTTTTTAAGATCATCCGTTATAACTGTAGTCTAAAGCAGTACAACCCCTATGCATGGCTACTTAGAAATAAACCCCACTGAGGTCAACGGGATTTACTCCCAGCTAGGGCTGCAATCCAATACATACTAACCTGGGAATAAGTCCCATTGAACCCAACGGAGCTTACTTCTGAGTAGGTATGCATTGGATAGCATCCTAGGTATTATTGCAGCTTAGTTCTGTTTCTAGCAATTCGAAAGTTATATCTCAAAGGGTTAACAGAGGTGAACGCTTTCCTGATTGGATACTTTCGTGTTGCCGTTACTGGAGGTCTCGTTCATATACGTCAGCCGGTGACGTCGTCCAAAGGCGAAGGTCTTTCAGAACTCTCCAACATCCGGGGAATGCCGTAGGTAGCCGAACATCGCCTTACGAAGCCGGTTCTGTAGATAAGGCAGGGTGTGGGGGGCGTGTCTATGACAGATATTAGACGCGCAGGCGCACTTGCTTTTACAAGGGGAACCGGAGAGAATTAAGAGCCCCTAATGGCGGCCGCGCTGAGGCGGCTGTTACACGGGGTAGAAGTCGAACGGGCCCGGCCTGAGCCCGAGCCTCCTCCGCCACCGCCACCGCCTTGGGGCGTGGAGGGCCGCAGGTGTCCGCAACATCGCAGCGGCGGAGGAGGAGTAGAGAGAACCGCTCGGGGCAGTTATGGCGGCTCTCAGGTAACGGCTAAGTCCTCCCTCTTCCCCCCCCTTTCTAAAGCAGCGGTCTGTGACGTAGGCGGCCCCTCCTCCTCCTGCCTCGAGGCTTGAGCGCTGCCACGTGCTTCTGGTCTGTTACGTCGCTTCTAGTTTGCCCCCTGCGGGAACCGGCAGGAAGGAAGAAGCAGCAGTAAAAAAAAAAACGAGCCTGGACCGCCCTGACCGCCTCTCCCTAAAGAACGAACGAAACGAAAAAATGTGTGCTGGTTAGTTCGGGGCAGATGCATTGATTTTCCTCGCTTCGTGCTTGAACTGAGCTAGGACAGGCTCCTTTCCTAGGTCCACATAAGGGAAAGAGGGGAGAACAGTCTAACTTGCTTGAAACTAGCAAAATGGTAAGCCTTGTTTAATGATAGCTTGCTGTTGTCTTCAATCCAGGCACTCTTTTGTGTCTCTCTCACACTTAATTATTTGAAGGATGCTGCGCCCTGCACTCCATCCCAGAGCTGTTCACAAATGTCAGTGATAAGACAGCCCTTGCCCTCAGGCTTACAAGCGAAAAGAAACAGCACATAAGGAAAAGGGGGTTGGGAGGGAAGAGGAGCAAAGCACACTTGGAAGCATTCGTTCTGTTCTGTTCTGTCCTGCCTTTTGGAGAAGTTATAAGGGTTGTGCTGGTTCTGTTCTTTTCTGCCTTTTGGCTGTATGAGTTTGGCTCTGGCTGCTTTCTGTCTTTTTGTTATGATGTGTTAGGACTGAGCTGCCAGTAATTTTTTTTATAATTAAAGGAAGTGGTATTCATATAAGATAAAACTTGTGCTGTATAAGGTAAATCTGCAGGCCTGCCCTGATCTGCAGTTAATTTGCTCTTTTGGCAGAGGTTCAACAAGTAGAGAGAGCAGCACTGTAAATCCAAGGATGCAAAAAAATTCTACTGGGAGCAGGGGATATGATTAATTAAAAACCACATGGGCTATGATATGTTTGGCAGTGTCTTTCTTAGGGGCACTATAAATATTGGTATATATAAGATACAATCAATCTGAAAACTGTTCCCAAGAGACAACAGAATTTGTAAAAACATAAATGCAAAATAAAATTAAAAAATTATCTGAATTCATAGGATCATTTCTGAGAATGATCAGCACTGGCATCTGGCTTGGGCTTATATGGATGTAAGTGTGTTTGCTCTCTCTAGCACACACACTTCTGCTTTTCTTAGGGTTTGCTAGTCTTAAGGCAAAACCTAACCCTACAACTTCAGTAAACTGAATACTGGCTGTGTTCTGACATAATGCTAAAACAGCCTTCCTCAGCCTGGTGCCCTCCAGATGTTTGGGACTAGAACTTCCATCATCCTGACCATTGGCCATGCTGGCTAAGGCTGATGGGAGTTCTAGTTCAAAATACCTTGACAGCACCAGGTTGGGGAAGGCTGCACTAAACCATGATTTAGCATAATGAGAATGAGTGTTGGGCTGGCATACTTGGCCTTCTCCTCCAGTGCAGCTACAAGAAGCAGATTAGAAGCTTCAGCTTCTGTTTTAGGTCAACTGCAGTTTATTTTTTTATCAATCTATTATTTCCTCAAAAGAACTCAAGGTGGCATACAAACATCATTCACCTCCCAGTTATATCTTCACAACAACCCTATGAGGTAGGTTAGGCTTAGCCAGAGCTTGGAAGATTACCTTTTAAAAGGAATAAATTACAATTACTGCTACATGGCCCCGGAAAGGAATAAATTACCATTACAATTGTTCTGAAAGGAATTGATTACTTTATGGTTACTCAGAAGTAATCACTACAATTAGTTACTTAAAAAAAACACTAGAGTGCCTACAAGGTGCTGCCCTTGGCTGCTGCACACCTAAGTAGCCTAAAACAACATTAAAAAATAAACACACACACACAGAGGTAGTAGAATAATTCTTTTTATCCATAAGATAGCAATGGTGGTCTCTCCGCTGGTAAGAGAGGTGGGGAGGGAGGCAGAGACCACTACTCAGATCTTTGCACGTCAGACCAAGTGCACCCCCACACACATATTCAGCCAGGAAGCTTCATCTCTCTCACTCAACCGCTTCCAGGATCTTGCCCTGCCATCAACTAAGGGACACCCATGCAAGCAAACATTTTCCCCTGGCGTGCAAAAAAGTTAAGACACTGCACATGCAGCAAAGTAGCCAGGGGTGGTGGTGGAGGCTGTTTCACCTGCCAAGTGCAAAAACAGTATTAATTCACATGACATAATATATCTCAACTTCAGCAAAGCTTTTGACAAAGTGCCCCATGATATTCTGATTAGCAAACTAGCTAAATGTGGGCTGGATGGAACAACTGTTGATAGATCCACAGTTGGCTCCAGAATCATACTCAAAGAGTGCTTGTTAATGGTGCCTTCTCAAACTGGGTGGACGTAACGAGTGGGGTACCACACGGCTTGATCCTGGGCCCAGTGCTCTTTAACATTTTTATTAACGACTTGGATGAGGAGGTACAAAGCATGCTTATCAGATTTGCAGATGATACAAAATTGGGGGGCATAGCTAATACCGTGGAAGACAGAAACAAAATTCAAAGGGACCTTGATAGGCTGGAGCATTGGGCTGAAAACAACAGAATGAAATTGAACAGGGATAAATGCAAAGTTCTACACTTAGGAAAAAGAAACTTAAATGCACAGTTATAAGATGGGGGATACTAGGCTCAGTAGTACGACATGTGAGAAGGATCTTGGAATTGCTGTTGATCACAAGCTCAATATGAGCCAACAGTGTGATGTTGCTGTAAAAAAGGCAAATGCTATATTAGGCTGCATTAAGAGAAGTATAGTTTCCAAATCACGTGAAGTACTCGTTCCCCTCTATTCAGCACTGGTTAGGCCTCATCTTGAGTACTGCGTCCAGTTCTGGTCTCCGCACTTCAAGAAGGATTCAGACAAACTGGAACAGGTTCAGAGGAGGGCAACAAAGATGATCAGGGGACTGGAAACAATGCCCTATGAGGAGAAACTGAAAGAACTGGGCATGTTTAGCCTTGAGAAGAGAAGACTGAGGGGATATATGATAGCACTCTTCAAGTACATGAAAGGTTGTCACATAGAGGAGGGCCGGGATCTCTTCTTGATTGTCCCAGAGTGCAGGACACAGAATAATGGGCTCAAGTTGCAGGAAGCCAGATTTCGACTGGACATCAGGAAAAACTTCCTGTTAGAACCATACGACAATGGAACCAATTACCTGGAGAGGTAGTGGGCTCTCCGACACTGGAGGCGTTCAAGAGGCAGCTAGACAGCCATCTGTCGGGAATGCTTTGATTTGGATTCCTGCATTGAGCAGGGGGTTGGACTTGATGGCCTTGTAGGCCCCTTCCAACTCTACTATTCTATGATTCTCTCTCTCTCTCTCTCTCTCTCTCTCTCTCACTCACTCACTCACACACACACACACACACACACACACACACACACACACACACGTGTGTGTGTGTGTGTCATGGTCTCTCACTTCCACTATTCTTTATCTCCATTCCGCTGCTGCCTCCTCCTTCTTAAGCCACATCCTTGCCCTCTGGCTCCTTCCTCCCTGTATTCAATTCTTCTCCATGACCATCCATTTTTTAAACAATTGTTTTCTCCACTTCGTCCCTGTCTTGTTCTCCACCTCCTCCCTTGTCTCCTAAACACTCACAGAGCAGGAAGGAAAAGTGATGCTGTGCAGAAGCCCAATTTGAGGCACATGATCTTCATACACGAATCAGAGGAGCAGAAGACTTCTCCTGCTCCCCCTCTCCTAGCAACATCCAAAAGTAATACTGGGAACATTATAATTGCTCCTCAAAATTAATAAAATTACTCCTATTGCAATCAAAATATAAAGAAATTACCCACTCGTTCCTCAAAAAGTAATAAATTACAAGTAATTTGTTTTTTGTAATGAATTACTTCCAAGCTCTGGGCTTAGTGTATCTTTTTTTAAATATTTTTTTATTGTTTTCAAGAAATACATTAAACATTTAACAAGTATTAAACTGTCAGTTGTACAAAAGTGCAGTGTTTGGTTAACTCCCCACTTACAAGGTACAGTAGTTCACTGTATTATGACACATTCCATGCTGTAGTTGTACATAGCCTTTCCACATGGTTATCTGAGTAGCAGGAGATCATCTAACCTCTGGGAACCATTCATATAGCTAAAAAAGGGGATCCATACTGTATTGAAATGATCGTGTTTTGCTTCCCCTCTAAGAACTTTAAGGTGTTGGGTCAACCGTTCAAATAGTGCTGTTTCCCAAATGGCCTTCCACCATTTTGCCACAGTAGGGCAGTTTTGAGACTTCCAATGCCTTGCTGCAATCGGCCTGGTTGCTGCTACTAGGAACAAAAGTAGTTCCTTATGGCTTAGTTTAGGGTTTTGATCACTTTCCAACATTAGTAGTGCTAAGCCTGCCTCAGGAATAAAGCATTGTCTTGTTATTACAGACAATTCATCAAATACTTTTACCCAAAACTGTTTCACCACATTACAGTCCCACCACGTATGTAAAAAAAATCCCCATTCCCCACAACCTCGCCAACAAGTGGAGGGGGGGAGCATTTAGGGATCCTAGACAATCAGACTGGAGTCCAGTGCCATCTATGTACTGTTTTAATTGAAGCCTCCTGGATCTTAGAGGAGATTGTTTTAAATGGGTGTTTGGTCCATATTGCATCCCACTGAACTTCATCTATACCAGTTCCCAACTTCCCAAATTGCTTCCAAACATTGGGTGTTCCCCATTGTTTCACCAATAAGCATTGTATAAAGTATGGGTGCTTACACCTTTCTGGTGATGTGTGGAATTAGAGCATAAAGCCTTGAACATTGTTAAGGATCGTTGTTCATCCCTCTCCTTTTATTAATTTGCATGCAAAAGGTGGATTTGTAGGATTTGAAACCAATTGGCTTTGACTTATTGCAATGCATTGGTCAAGTTCTAACCTGTAATGGGGCAACCTTGTACTATGATATCCTTGATACAATATATACCTTTGGCTTCCCATGCTTCAAATTGGCTGTACTTATCTTCATGACAAAAGCCAGGATGGTCTAATATGGGAGTAAGTGGGGATGTTTTTGGGGCTGGTTTATCACGCCATCTCTTCCAAACTGACAGTCTCCTTAAGGAATAGATTGGTTAGCTTACAGATATTTGCCCATGTGAGCTTCAGAAAAGGTACGGCTTTAGTAGTCAGAGAAAATGGGGTGAATTCTGATCATACCCATGGGATAGATTCTGACCCTTGTATAATAGGCAAAAGCTGCTTTAATTGAAAAGCTTCGTAATACAGTTTTAAGTTAGGCATGCCAAGACCTCCGTTAATGCAGGGTCAGTATAATGTGTTGGGTGTCAGCCTACTTTGCTTACCTTTGTGCACAAAGTCATTTAACGATCTTTGCCATTAGATAGGCTTTCTTTGGAAATATGTACAGGTAAGGTTTGGAATAGATAGAGGAACTTTGGGAGAATAGACATCTTGATGGCGGCTATTCTTCCTAACCTGGTTAAACTTAAATGACTCCAGCTATTAAGTTCCCTTTGAATAAATTTAAATATAGGCCCAAAATTCCTATTTCTGAGTTGCTGAAGGTCTTTCGGGATAATGACCCCAAGGTGTTTGAATCTGCTATAGCAAGGAACATATCCAGAAGCCAATAAGACCCAGCCCTGCTCTTCTGGAGGCAGGTTAATAGGGAGGATTGTTTTGCCCCACAACAGCTCAGTTTCCCCCATAGGCTTGTATGTTGTAGCCAACTCTGATAACCTTTGTGGGGCTGCCTTTGAAGACTACCCAGATACTGCAATTGATTCAAAATACATTTGCTAGGTTACTAACTAGGAGTGGATGTTGGAAACCCAGTTTGCCAGCGCTTAAAGAGTTCCACTGACTTAGGGTCTGTGTTTGAGCACAAAAGTGCTGGTGTTAAAATGCCAACATAGCTTGGGATTGGATCCTTGAGGGAACATCTCCCATATCAGGATGCCTATACATGAAGATGTTCCTCCGAAAGTGCTCTCTAATTGCCCCTGCTACCTGGAGAGAGGTGGATGGCAACAGTGGAGAAGATTAGTGTGCCTCACTTATGGAGCTCACCCCACATAAGGTCATCTGGCATCAGTGTTGATGTCTTATAGGAACATAGGAATCTGCTTTATACTCAGTCTAACCATTCACACATTTAGTTTAGTATTATTCATTGACTGGCATTGGTTCTCCAGCATTTCAGATAGGGAACTTTCCTAGCCCTCCCTACCTGGAGATGCCAAGGACTGAATCCCTGATGTCCGTGCAAAGCAGATGTTGTACCATTAAATGATGACCCTTCCCCTTTTATATGCCTGGTAAAGATCTTATTTTCCTCAGGTTTTTAGCCTCTGGGGTATTTTATATCTTCTGGGATTCTTAGTAGTACATGTTACTGAACTGTTTTATCGATGATTGCTGCTTTTGTGCATATTGTGAATTATTGCAAACTGCCCTGGAAAATTTAAATTTAAGGATGATATAAAAATGTCTTTAAGTATGGCCAGGGAGGGGTGGTACTTGAACACCTTTGAGGGGGGAGCTAAGCCTGCTTGACCCAACTTCATGCTTTAGCTTTAAGATCTTGGAATTTTCAATGAGTTTTCTGCTTTCATTTAAAAACAAATAGCTTCTAGCCTTTTTTCGTGTATAAGAAGTGTGCAAGCAAGCTTCTGTCCAGTTGCTCACCAAGATGTAAGCATGTTCCTGCCTTCCAGTGTTTTGGGATAATTGCGCACTAGTCCCTTATTTTATTAATCTTATAAAAGAAGTGGGTCCCTGCAACAAAATGTTGCAATACAGACAGTTTCTGTTCAGAGTTGCAGTAACTCCATTTCCCCACAGTCAGTCAGCATTCTGCGTCTACTGCTTGGTCCTCATGGATGTGTGTGGGCACACTGATGCCCAATCCCAGATAAATTAAAATCTTGGATTTCACTATTGACTTCTGTGGGAGCTCACATCTGTGTCCCTGAGAACATTTAAATATTTTTTCTCTGTGTCATCCAGGAAATTACTGGTGGGAGGATTCTATCTACCATTTTTATATCTATATAAATGCAAGCAGAAGTTTCAGAAGAATTGTTTTTGTCAGAACCACAGCAGGGAAGGAAATAGTTCAGCTCTCACCTGCCTGCTAGACTCCCATTAATATCACATGCCATTAATATCACATGCTATTTCCTTTTGGTTCCATATATAGTTTGTCTCTGAGTCTGAAGTAAGAGTAGTTTCATTCTCTGCCTGATAACCAGTGCCTGAAATAAGGGTTGTTGCTTCTAAAGTGCCCCTTTCCCACAAAACTGTAGTCAGGCTCAACCTGCCTCTCCAGTGAGGGCTTGGCTGATAGACTCTCCCATCCACCCAAGAGGCTGGCCGGGCTGCTCATCAGAAGAGTTGGGCTTTGTTTACAAGAGGAAGGAGGGAAGAAAGCTTCCTATTGCCAGCAGCCTGCTGAATTTAGCTCTGTTGCCATGGATTGGTAGAAAGTCATAGGTCCCTTGAAACACCCATTAACAGTTCCTACACAGTCCTCTTGGGCTACATATAATACTTCAACCAACTAGAGGATTTTGATATTTGTAATACATTTTCTGTGCATGTTAATGACTTCCAGGAGTGAAAATCTTGCTTCTTTCCTTAGGAGCCACCCCCATATCCTAGATATGGCTCCCACTACTGGAATTCATCTCCCAGAACTCCCTATCCAAGTCCGTATCCTGTTGGACCACAGCTCCAAGGCCAGGTATAGTAATAGGACAGTGCTCTACATTTTCTCTGGGGAGTGGCCTCTCATGGAATTGCTTGGTTATTGAATGGGAAGTGGGTAGTGCGGCAATGTTAAAAGTAATGTTCATATTGACAAGTTTTAATCATAATACGGATTACTGTTTATGAAAGGCTTTACATGCTACAGTTGTACCATTCTGCATAGGTGTAACACCTGAGTGTAAAACCCTATGACTCATAATGTTGCAGTGATGGAAGACCTTGGCACCTGATCTCTTGCTGTACACAGCAGTCTGTAAAGCTCCTTATTAGATTACCTGCCTTAGACTACCTGCTAAAAGATCTCTCATAATACAGTGTGCTCTGTGCAGTGTAATGTTCACACAAGGCTGCTTGCTCTGTACAAAGAAGGTTCTTCCTTACCCAAAATACCGATAGGATTCTGGTATCTCCTCCAGTTGGTTTGAAAACATCTTGTTTTATCTGCTACAAAAAGCAGGTTGGAGGTTGGTATTACCCTTGGAAGAAACTATATCTCAGTTTTACTTCTTTAAAACAGGAATGTTATTGTATACTTCTTTGAAATGGGGATATTAATAACTGATGCTCAGGGAAACAAGCAGGGCTGTGGAGTCGGAGTTGGAAGCAGTTTTGGGTGGAGTCGGTAGAAATGTACAGATTGACAAATTTTTTTAAATAGAAATTCAAAATGTCAAAGAAGCTTCCCATGAAGTCAGCTGTAGTTGCGCATTTCACCATAACTCAAGATGGAAAACATTTTGTGTGTCAGTGTATGACACAGGACCCAGATGAAGACAAATGCCGTGATGCCAAGATCAGCGCATATTCAGGCAGCGATAAAAATGCTCCTATGAGAGCTTCCAATTTAAAAAGACAATTACAGCCCTTTCCAGGGCTGTGGAGTTGGAAGCAATTTTGGGTGGAGTCGGACAGTAGAAAAATAGAGGAGTCGGAGTCGAAGGTTTGGCGTACCGACTCCACAGCCCTGGAAACAAGGATTATAAAACACTAAGCATGCCTTTGAAATGATTAATAGTAATATTAAGGTTTGTATTTTGAGATTGAGACTTTCTGCTATCATCTCCTGCGTACATTCTTAAGAGATAAATAAAACTGAAGGCCTCAGCTGTAAGCACCATGTGCCAGTGGCATATGCACCTCTCTCATGTAGCCCCTTCAGACAAAGCCACTCCATAACTATAAATGTCATTTGTGGTCGCCTCCTGGATGAAGATTTTTCTAGTTATTAAAGAAATTGCCAGACTTGAGTTTTAAATATGCATTGGGGTTAGCTCATTACTGGTAGGCTGCAGTAGTAGACATAGGTACTTTTTTGAACTTCAGGGCTGAGCATAGTTTGAACTCAGGTCTCTCATATCAAAGTCACTATACCTCACTGGCTCTTAGGTACTCAGTGTAGTATAGTGGCTTTGATCTGGAAGACTCGAGTTCAAACTTTGCTCAGCCCTATAGTTCAACCAGGCAAATTTCACTCTGTTATGTATTTCTGTAGCACTTAACAGGTGTTCATGGTGCTTTCTTTACTTTTTTAATATTATTCAATATAAATATCATATACATGCACACATATTTCCTTTTTAATTAAACAAGTGGACTTTACTTTTAGTACAAACAGTATCTAGTCTGTAGAGTAGGTGAATATTGCCTTATACTGAAGATGAGAGGGGGTGATTTTTTTCCCCTAAGTTCACCAAGTGAGGTTTAGGCAGAGGCAAGATTTTACACCAGGTCTGAATCTAGCCTACTACATGGAGTTATTAATAAGGGTAAAATCAGATGACCACCCCCGTCTGCTACCTTAACTTCTTCACAGAAAAAGCAGTGTGCAGATATGAAAAATAAAAACAGAAGATTTTGTTTCAGAGCTGCAGAAAACATGAGTTGAAAGCAACTAACTAGAATAGGTGGACATTTAGCTGGTATAGCACAGTGAGGAGAGCCTGGCTGGGAGTCCAGAGTCTGTGTGTTAAATCCCTGCTCATGTCTCCTGGGTGTCAAGGGCCAGCTAAATATCACCCCCACAGTGAGTGGCTCAGAGTTACGTGCCCTGCCACCTGTGCAGCCGTGGGCAAGCTGCATAGTCCCAAGGAGCCCAGTTGCCCCCCAGAGGGCAGTTGCGGACAAGGAAGGGGCTGGCTTGTGCAGCTGTGGCAAGCTGAATAGGCCCTAGCCAGCTGGGGAGGACTAGCCTCAGAGGGAGGCAATGGTAAACCCCCTCTGAATACCACTTACCAAGAGAACCCTTTTCATAGGGTAGCCATAAGTCGGGATCTACTTGAAGGCAGTCCATTTCCATTTTTATTTTTATAACCTTTAAGCAAGAAATTGGGGGATTGCAGAGAAAATAATGCAAACAATGTACACAGTGCCTTGTCTATTTAGCAAATACGTGCTATTCAGACACTTCCAGAAATCACTGAAACTTCAATTTAAGCAAATATGGCAAATACTTGCCCAAAAGTGGGAAGTGTTGTATGTCTTCCAAGACATTGAAACGTCTAATATATTCCCACTAGAGGGCACTCCATGATTAACAATCTCTGTGCAAGACATGGTACCAAGAACTGGGGTCCCAGCCTTCTGGGTTTACTGTGTGAATATGAGAGGTGTGGACACATTAAGCCAAAATAACAAACCTGCTCAAGTATGTTGTCTAAATGTCCAGGAATCCAAACTTCTTGGAATCTCTTGGTACTTAGCAGAAATCAGATGAGCACTTTTCATGTTGCCCAGGTAAGCGGAGTATGTACTAGCAGCTGCTGGCATAGTATTGCTGCCTTGCTTGGTTCCAAGGGAATTCTTGTGGCTGAGAGTTGCAACGAATTCTGCATTGAAGCAAGCCTGTGCACAGCAGAACCCCAAAGCTGCTTATGCTATCTATAATTGAAGGACTGCATGATCCAGAAAAAAAAGCTTAGTGGATGTGACTTCTCCAGTCACTGCAGAAACAGCACCTACTGAGCTTTACCCTGTCACTAAGTTGATAAAGATACTGGCTCAGGAATTGACAACCTAACTAGCTCTTGCCCTGAGGAGTTCCTGAGACATAATGCTTGTCTTGCTGTGCTGATTGGTCTTAAATAATTTACCCTCTTGTCTTCTAGGGAATTGATCCTTCCTACACAAATGGTGTTTATGGCACTACATACTCTACTCCTGGGACAGGGCCACCATATCCCAATCTCCCACAATCAAATGCCTACTATTCCTCAGGGCATCCTCATGCCCCTTATTCCACAGAGTCTCCTAATGTATTTAGATCTCCATCACCAGCTTCTAACTGGAATTACCCACTGCCAGACTGCCCAGCTGAAGGTTCCATGGTGAGGAGGCAAGTACCAGGATACTCCCCTCCCCAGGTAAGGATCTAGTGTGGGCAGCTAAAATAATCTCTAATAGCTGAGCTGATTGGCTGCATCCTTCTATCATTGACATAGGATTAATTTATTCTTGAATTTAATTAACTGCTGCTAGAATTCATAGACTTACACTTTTCCTGCCAGATTCTTGTACAATAATCTCTTAAACCTCCAAAAACTAGAATCTACTGTGTTTGCTGGTAACTTGTTATATTGCTTCTTGTTTACATGGTTCTATCCCCATTTCAACCTTATGCATGTTTACTCAGAATTCCTAAATTCATGGGCTTGCTTCCTAGTATGTTTGTGTAGAGTTACAGTGTAGGTTGTACTCCAATATCCAGCAAGGTCAGATACTTTTTAAACTAATCTCTTATTACAATTTCCTGCACAGGACAGTGCTACAGCTTAGTAAATATTCTGAAGAGCTACCTATTTCTGCTGATACAGTAGTGTGTTTCACAGGCTGTTTGTTGCATTCTTTTAATAAGCAGACTACATAACAGTGGATAAATCTTGATTAGGCTTGGTAGACAAGCCAGGACACCTGATTGCCAGAAAAAAATCCATCTGTGGCATCAGACACAGCATGAAGTTGGGGGTAATTGATTTCCCCGGCCCCAAACTTAGAGCTGAAAAAGGCTTTGAAAGCCCAGCTCAGCTGCAGGGACAATTGTCACAATCACTCTCCAACACTGAACTTGGAGTTGGGGGGAGGGGGAGCAGGGGTTTGGTTATGTGTTGCATAAAAACAATGCTGTCTCCACTCAGTACCAAAACAGGACTCCAAGTCTTTGTTTTCAGCTTTGAGCTAGTCAGAGAGGTGGGGATTTTCCCTATAGTTTAATTGCACCCTCTGAAGCTCAGCCTGTCTGCAAGGACAGTCCCTATCTATAGTCCCCAGTTCCAAATTGGAGACAAAGCTTGGGTTTCTCTCAAAATCCTTACTTTAAAGTGGGGGAACACTTGCCTTGACAAGCAGAATTGTGGATTACTGCTACTGCAGTTCACTGCCAGTTTTGTTTAATGGGTCTTAACATTTCCTTAATATGTTCTCATTGGGTGGATGAAGAAATTATGACTTCTTTTTCCTTCTCCCTGCAGACTCCAAACTTTCCAGTCCCACCCTATCCTTATGGCGATTGCAATCACAGCATTGCACAGCAGAGGCCACCACCACCTCAGCCTAGACTTCAGGATACAGCTTGGCGGCCTCCTGGGGTTTACGGAATGCATCCTCCTTATGGCTGGCCTTCTGCCCCAGTAGGACATGGGAATCAATACATTGCAGAATCTTCTCCACCTTGGCTGGCCAGTAGAGTAATTTCTCCACATCCTCCAAACAACAATGCAAAGGTAATTTTTTGAAGGGTATGAGGAAGTAGTCTCTCCCCATAGCTAAAATAATTCAAGTTGCTTAACTCCCCTTCTTCTTTCATTGGATCTACTGCACTGGGCTTGTCCTCTGTTCATTGTTAGGAATTTTTCTAAATCAACCATCTGTTCTTGAAAATAGGGGCACAGCCTAACTAAAGAAACAAATCAATTAAGAGTTTTAGTTGATTTAATGGGTTATCTTTCAATTAAATTTGTACAAGGGTGAAAACAGTATTTCTATAGAAAGAAGCATCATCTGTTTTTACATTGAAAAGTGTTGTAGCAAGCATCATATTTAGAAGAGCTATTCCTCTTGAATGTGGAGAAGAGAGTGCTTCTTAAGATGGTGCTTGCCATCTGCAGTTTTCAAAAACGCTTGTTAAGCAGCACTGTGTTGATCAATTTAAAAGATTTTTTAATCTGCTGATAACATGTTGGAGCCCAGTTTTCAATGGTTTTGTATGTCTCTTGAAGCTTTCCCTGCTCTTCAAACAAACCTCAAAGCAGCTTACAACAATAAAATATACATGCAATAAGACCAAGTCCACAATAATGCTTTAACAACTATTTAAAAATATCACCCCCTCAGTCCAAAATCATCAAACAAGTAACTTGTAACACCCCCTCCCAAAAACATGAAGGCACAGAGAAAAGAAAATGGCAGTAATGTATTCATAATGACAAAAAGTTTCTTTCAGCTAAAGATTGTTCTTTCAAAAAAAAAACCAGGTTTTGACCAAATGCCATAAATTGTTGGATTTGGCAAAGTTCAACAAAAAGGGCATTCCACAGGGTGGGTGCCAACACTGAAAAGGCCCTACTCCTTGTTGCTACCTGTCAGGCCTAGCATCTGGAATCCAGAGCGGAGCCTCAGATGATGGAACAGACATGCAGGGAAGAACATAATGGTCCTCAAGGTATCCACATCCCAAGCCGTCCAGGGCTCTATACACAGAAACCCCCCTAAAGTTCTGATATCTTTTGCTTAGTGGAAGTAGCCTTCTAACCTTGGAATGCACAGGCAAGCTTTGCAGCCCTAAATTGTCCCTGAGTGTTGGTTTACAGGCATACAGATGTGACCTTATTATTATTATTTAATCGCCTTCCACACACACCTCAAGGCAATGTACAAAATGTAATAAAAACAGTTAAATAACAGTTAAAAACAACACAGACCTATTCATCCAGCTGGGGAACCTTGTTGGAACAAAAATGACTTCAGTTGTTTTCGGAAAGTGCAGATAGAGGACACCTGTCATATCTTGCAGGAGTGTTGTTCCACAGAACAGGGGCAGCCGCACTAAAAGCCCTGCTGTGAGTCTCCTGGACTTTCTTGGAAGGGCTATGCTTTCCTCTCTTGTTGTGCTTGTGAGGTATGCAAGTACAGTCCAGATCGTTATCCCCTGGCTAGTTTGTGTCCCAGTTCCTTTTACTAGCCAAGGACCCAAGCGCTAGATTCCATGTAACATTGCTGACGTAAGCAGGTAGCTATCTTGCATTTCAGCAGGACAGGAGCAGTTTCACCCAGGACTTATTAGAGGAACCAGTTTTCATTAATGACGGGTGGGGAACCTCCAGCCCATGAGCTGGATCCAGCCTGCAGGGCCTTTTCTTAAACCCTTCCCTCTCTTCCCTGCTGCTGAGTGATTTTTCTCTGTTCAGGTGAGAGGGAGAAAAACCACAAGAGCGTAATCTGCCAAACCCCTAGTATTCTTTTTTTGGAACTGCGTATGGGTTGCATAGCCTATGCAGAAGGTCACCTGGGAATCAAGTTATTGTGTCACTGCACATTGTGATGTCATTCTGACAAGTTCAAAGTGCAAGTCCTGTTCCCAGTGCCTTTCAGTGCTTTGGACCTTTTTGCACTGACATCCTGAGCATGCAGACCTTACTGATGAGCAGAGAGGCAGTCTGGCAGGATTGGCTGCCTAGGGATCTGGGTGCACAGCACCTGCGGTGCAGGATGGGGGGTAATGGAATAGTTAAAGTTGGTCACCATGTTGAAGTCTCTTTCGTTCTACTTTAGGACTCTTCTTATAACCAATTGGAGCAAGGAACTAACCAGCACGGCTACTTTCCTGAAGCCAATCACTTGCCTTCTGGGACCATGAATGACTACAAGCCCTTGCAGCTTGACACAAAGCCATCTGCTTCCAACCCCAAAGTGCAGTATAGCGCACAGCCCCAGCTGTATGATAATGTACATAGGAAATCATCTGTGACTGTTGACCATGGACCAAGTTCTAAAACCAACGTTCAGCCTCCATCGGAGACATCGGATGTGCAGTCAGGTATACAAAAGGTTTTACAAGTTATGGAGGGTGTTGAGCAGTTGGAGGAAGAGGTGGATGAATTTGTGGGGAAAAAAACCGACAAGGACTACTGGCTGCTGGAGGAAATGCTGACCAAGAAATTGTTGGAGCTGGACTCTATAGAGACAGGTGGTCAGGACAATGTACGACAAGCAAGAAAAGAGGCTGTTCACAGAATCCAGGCCATACTGGAAGAACTGGAAAGAAAGGGGCTTTAATGTAGGTAATAGACCTAAGACCTAGTTCTGGAATGCCCAGAGATCTCTAGCTTTGTCCAATTCTCAGCTCTCTTTACCATCCAAAGCAATAAGTGGGGACTTGCATTTCGATTTTAAAGTAACACAATTGGTAGGTTGGATGTGACTAAACAAAGCTGTCAGACCCGAAGTCTTACTTTGGTGATCTTGCCAGTGAATGCCAGAGAAAGGATGAAATTGTGACCCTGATGATTGAAGGCTGTTGCTATTGTAGCCTCCACAGATATAGGCACATTTTCTAGCCACAGAAGGAAAATCTTTGGGTAAAAGACATTTTGTTACTAGAGTGTGCATCTCAGAAGAGATCTCTTGGAGCACCTGGACTCAACAGCTCAGTCAACATGTCAAACTTTGTAAGGTACAAAGACATTTCAATCGCAGCACAATACCAGTAAACCAAGACTTCACTCTCCTTAGCTTCTCTTGTTGTGTATTATTTATACCTTCTAGCCATAGAGACTGTGTAGTGTTAGGTATCTTCGGGGGTACATTCTGTTAAAGTGCAGCCACACTGATGAGCCAGTCGGTAGGGGAACCAAAACAAACAGTTCTTTCATGCTATATTTTCTTCTGTATCATGCAAGTTTAATCCACAATGATTTTTTATGGGGTAGGCAGGAGATGCTTTGATTGCTGCCACATGCAAGTAACAGACTGATTGTAGGAAGGGACAAATGCACTTAATTGTGATGTCATTTCATATGTTGCAGTTTTTTGTATTCCACTTTAATCTTGTAACTGATTCTGTATGATCAGCTTTTATCTATAGGAGACAGATAAGGCTACTGCTGTGAATCTTTAGTTCCTCACAAAGTGGTCCTTGTGCCAAAACACAAGAAATAAACCATTATGAGTTTTAAAACATGCACTTATTGCCAGATGTTTTCAAAAACGAACAGCATTGGTGTATCGCATCATTAAAAATGATAAATTGGGTATTAAACGAATTGTGCAATATTCTGTCGAGTTACCAGATTCATATAATTGTGGGTATGCATGCTCTCATGACTGTGTTTATGAATGAGATAGGTGTATATAATGACACAATGGATTATAGCCTGGATACACTATGGTGGCTTCCTGTGGCAAGATGCTTGGGACACAGCAAGAGGCTGTATGTCCTGGTTCTTAATAGAGTTGTTAATGAATTTGTGTAGTCCTCCTTAGTGCCCAATTACACAATTGGCTGCCAGGCTAGTGAGTTCACAAAGTGTCAAAACATTCTATTTTAGATTTGTTGGTTTTTATTTTAAAATGTTGCACAACCTTTCTTCTATAAGTACTGTTCAAGTGGGCTTAGCAGCAATACATAAATGCATAATAAAAGCATAAAACAAAGCTAATAAAATATAGCAGTTTTTAAAAAAAACCTCCAGCAACAGATAGGCCAACCTCATAGTAGAACAAATTTTAGAATAACAAAAAACATAATGACTAGGCCTTATTTCTGCTATAAATAACAGATAAATGTGCCACATTTGCTTGGAGTTTTTTAAGGCTTTCATTCCCAATAACTCCTATTTATTTTTACTAAAATACTTAGCACCTTCTGGTCACAATGCCCTTAAGAAGGTCTACAAAATGGACATCAAAAAGAAGTTTAAAGAAAACAAGACAAAATCAAGAGCAGAACAATAAAATGGTAATGTCTTGTTACCACTTTCTGTTCTAGGCCCATTTTTAGAGTAAAATTTATAGAAGTGATGTGAACTAAACATCCTTCATTAAAAATCAAATGTTGCGCAGCTTAGGATAGACTACTCATTCCATTCCACTATTCTGTTTCTGATAGTGAACACTACTCAATATTTTAAGAGGGTGGTATTGTCCTCTCTCTCTCTCTCTCTCTAAATTATGATTGGTGCAAGTTAGATGCAAGGATCTTGATGTATATTAACTATTGAAATGAGAAATGCTAGTTCTTACTGCTTGTAGATGATAGGTTAGAGCAGGCATTCACCCCACTGAGTTCCTAATTGCCAGCAAGGCTGTTTTCCCACACCTGATGTCAGCTGTGGGGCAGGTAAAGCCACTGCTGCAAAGGAACACTGAGGAGTGGTAGAGTGTGCTCCTGGTTGTTACTCCACAAAGGTGGCTTACACTTGGTACTAAATTTAAATTCAGTGCTGAATGCAAGCCCACTGAGATCAGTGCCACTTGGGGGCCCCCATTAAGAGTCATTCTGGTGTACTAGGGCTGGGGCTGGCTTAAACTAGCAAAATCTGGCTTTCGTTCTCTGCTCAGCTATGAAACTTATTGAATGGCCTTGAGACAATACTATCTGTCAGCCACACCAGCTGCACATGGGCGTGTTAGGATAAAATGGGAGAAGGAGCTTGTATGCCACCCTAAATTTCATGGAGGAAAGAAGATTAAAATTAAAAGTTGAATTCCCTGCCACTTCTGAATTTTACCTACCGTCTTGTAATCTTTGGAAGTGTTTGGAAAACAATGAAGAAATTATAGTATGTATTAGAACAAACAAGATTTGAGAGCTGGAGGAAATTGGAATTTCTTAAGAGTTCAGGTTAAGTAAAACAGCTTCACAAAAATTATTTTGGTCCAAAATGGAAGAACACCAGGATTTTGAAGATTGCTTCTACAGGACAAGGTAATAGTAAAGTTGTGTCTATTAATTTAGTTTTCTTTCTTTGAGGAAAGTGAAGGCCACTTTCTTGGTAAAAATCCTGGCACTTCTCCCTTTTTTTAAAAAAAGAAAGAAAATTATTCCTGTGATTGCATAGCTTGAGAAGCAGCTAATTGCAAAAAGTTGAGAAAATGAGTCAAAACATTTTTTTTTGTTCTTTCCCACCCCTTGGTCAATTCTTATTTGCTCAAAAATTTAAAGTGGGCCTGGTATCTCACATTTTCCTGGTGTCTCACATTTAGGGGAAAATGTGAACTGGGAGTAACAGTTCTTTATAAATAGGTTGTCATATGTCGCAACGATTATAGCTTATTACTTATACAGTACTTCAACTAGCAAACCTCCTTCTCTTCCAGTTTTTACCTTGCGACTGCTTCTTTCTTGATGGCATGGCAATCCTGACATCCACATTTGTCATGCCCCCTCTATTATAATGGCCTAGTGGGGCTTGTGAGACTTAGCTGAGTGGCCAATGGAGGGCATCTGAGAACCTAAGAATGTGAATTCTAAAGTCTGAGATTGTGAAATCAAATTCATATGATCGTTAGTACTGTATGGGATTTGGATAAATGCTTTGGTGTGGCTTGGTTTGGTGATCTTGGGAACAGCCTTCTGATGAAAACAGCTACCAACTCCGATGAAAACTGTTTTTATCTAAACTGCCCTTGCAGATAACATGGGTTGTAATACTCAACAATAGCAATCACTTCTCTTATCATTTTACATTATTTGGGTCACTAGTTTGGTTTGTTCAAAAAGCTTCATGGAGAAAGCATTATTGTTTAGCTTTTGTTTTTTGCCAAAGTGCAACCATGCCTCTTTACAATCTCACACTCCAAACAGATGGTCTTTCATTTACTGCATTCTGACCTAGATTAAGGTAACCCCCTCCCCGCCATCTTCTATCCTGATAGAAATGCTTGCTGAGGTTTATGGTTGCCTTGCCAAATTTCTACAGTGGGAACTACCCCTTCCCTACTTTCATAAGCTAAGCATGGTCAAAGTAGCTTAGTGCTTGAGTAATCCAGTACAGAGTTTGGAGCACCAATGAGAGAAGTATGATAAGCTAAGGGCTGTTGCTTATCAGCTGGTGACACACTTGGGCTAAGCTAAAGAACTGTACTTGTAGAAGCACAACTTGATAAAACTACCCCAACAACACATACTAGTAAAATCCAGCAAGCCTAACAATAGCTGATGGATGGGAGTTGTAGTTCAGCAACATCTGAAGAGCCAAAGGTGCCCCACATCTGAGAGGCACTTGGTCTAATTCAGTTGCTCTTAAAAATATTAATGATGCATATTTACTCAGCGAAGACTCATTGAAATCAAGTCATGAGTAACTTGTCCATTGATTTAATGGGTCTACTCTTGAGTAGGACTAGCACTGAATACAGCCCTATGTTTTATGTAAAAATGGAAATGGACTGCCTTCAAGTCGATCCCGACTTATGGCTACCCTATGAATAGGGTTTTCATGGTAAGCAGTACTCAGAGGGGGTTTACCATTGTGCCTCTCTGAGGCTAGTCCTCCCCAGCTGGCTAGGGCCTGCTGAGCTTGCCACAGCTGCACAAGCTGGCCCCTTCCTTGTCCGCAACTGCCCTCGGGGGGGCAACTGGGCTCCTTGGGACTATGCAGCTTGCTCACGGCTGCACAGGTGGCAGGGCATGTAACCCCTGAGCCACTAACTCTGGGGGTGATCTTTAGCTAAACCCCAAGCCGCTCTACAGTAATTAAGCAACATTTTCCAATAACTAATGGGTCAAATGATCAGTTCTTCATCCATCACATCATAGTAGCCCATTTATAAATTGTTGTGTGAGTGGAATGTGGAAGCATGCAATTCATGGATTTATTCTAATGAACTAAAAGAGCAACTGGATTGCCAAAAACTGCTCTGCGATTGACTTGTTTTGAAAGCTGCAAGTGAGCCTTTGTAAATGAAAATATACCAATCATTACATCTTAGCACTAACTGGTACCTTTTATGTGGCAGCACCTAACCCTAAGGCAGCAGTGCAGTAAAAAGGGGATGAAATCTGTGCATTGTTGGCTGATCTTCAAGTCCTTGTAAATGAGGCTTTTAGGACATAATCTTTTGTGATAAATCCAGCTTAGCATGTCTTAGGTTTTTTTTAGTTTTTTTGCTTTTTTGTGTGTGTTAAGGTTGTTGCACGCCTTGAAGACTTAACTGTGGTCCTAAATGAGGTCTAATTTAATATGGGGCTTTGGCTTTCCTCAGCAGCCCAACAAATTCTACCTGGAAACTGGTGGCACATGAAGGCAACACCCTTTTACCTCCCAGCATTCCACAAGAAAATGGGGACACATTTGCAACATTTTACTTTTCAGATCATGGCCTGAAGTGCCCTCCGCACCTCAATTACTTAAGGTGCATCTCTGCCTACTACACTGGTTTACTTTGCAGCAGCAAAGCCCTATTGGGACATTCAGATTACTCATATGTAAACAATCATGCAAAGAACAGCAAGGGCACAGTGCTAAGCCCCTTCCCCTTCCAGCGCATCACCTTCATTCCAACTATAGCTCTCCACGAGTTTGAGGGCAAAGGTCTGAAGGGCAATTAATGTTTATATCATGCAGAAAGCCTTCATGAGTAGAGGAGGCTTCCCACTGCAGACCTTTGCCCTGAAAGTTGTGAAGGGCAGTAAACAAGATGGTAATATGGGAGGTGAGGAGGACATCTCCTCACACCATTATTTACATGTGAGTCATTTGAACACTCTTAAAGGGCTCTAACCTATTGATTTAAAAGCTAAGAGCGGGTGTGTGGTTTTTTGTTTTTTTTAACAAAAATAACAGTCCTGGTTCAGCCAAAAAGCCTACCTAGTTCAGCATTCTGTTCCCACAGTGGCCAGCCTATGGGAAGCCCATAAGCAGGGCATGAATACATCCCTCTCATAGGGGAAAAAATATAATTTTCCTTTGTTCCCAACAAGTCAAAGCAGACCCCTGAAGCTGTGATGAGCTGGTTTGGATGCAATCACGGTTGAGTGTTGCATGTACCATCCTGTTCGCATCTCCTTCCTCCAGCATGGCTAAGAGGAAGAAGCTGGACCATCCATTTCTGTTTTGAGCTAGATGATGTGTGTTGCTTTGTCCAAACTAGGTTCAACTGGCCTTAGTTTTAACTAAGGTTTCTCTGAACATGCCAGGATCAGAAATCATATTTTGATCTTGCTTTGCTCTGATAAACCATAGTTTATATTAATTAGTTTGTCCTGGTTCAGGTGAAAGAACAAACTGGTTAGTTGAAAATGGAGCAGATGTTTCAGCTTCTCCTGCTTGCAATATGGGAGGAGAGGGGAAGGTGAGCAGACAAGCCTGACGGTTGTTCACGTGACACTATTTATTTATTTATTTATTTATTTATTGCACTTGTATACCGTCCCATAGCCGAAGCTCTCTGGGCAGTTTACAGCAATCAAAAACATTAAAACAAATATACAATTTAAAACACATATTTTAAAAACAATTTAAAACACAATTTTTCTTTTTGCTAGATCAAAATTTGGCCATGAAACACTCAAATCTAACCAAACAAAACAAGAAGACAAGAAACACTTAAGGCTCATTTAATTTTATTCCTTAAGATATTTTATATCCCACTTTTAAATTTATAGACAACATTTCAAAGGGAGCCTTAGGAAAGCAGTATCCAAGTCATTTTTGGATTTCATTTTAAATCGGGGGAGGGCTTGATGCCCTCCAGGTGTTGCTGGACTACAGCCTCCCTCCTCCACGATCCATGCTGGCTGTGGCTGATGGCAGCCAGGGTCCAACAACATATGGAGGGCCACAGGTTCCCTATCCATGCTTTAAATAAATAAAAGCAAGTTTCTAGGTCTCATGGGCAGCGACTAGAAAGAGATGAAGAGAGCTCACAGGTAGCACTTTACTGCCTCTACAAACTTCCCTCTCATTCCTAAGGTGCCTTGCAACCCTTTCTCTCACTGCTATCCAAGCCACCTCTTAGGATTTGCCCAAACCTTCAAAAAAATTTGAACAATGAATCTTGTCCAAGGGCACTCACTCTCAGCAGTTGAGTCACACTGGGGGGATGTTATGGCTGCACAAAGCCTATATATGTATAATGGTAGGTTGTGCATGCATGCACATATATGAAATGGGAACCCGTGGCCTGCAGATTTGTTGGGATTCCAATTCTGATCCGCCCCAGCCAGGATGGCCGATGGTTAGGGATGATGAGAGCTATATTCCAGTTACCCTTGCAGGGCCAAATATTTCCCACCCTTGATTAGAGATAAGATGCATTCCCACCCCCTTTCTGATATTTAAGTGCTAGAGATGCAGAGAGCCAAAGTCTGCAACTCCCATTTTAACAAAGAAGGGGCCAAGGGACAGTGATTTATTACAGGCAAGTAATCAAAAGCATAAGCTATCTTTGGTAACCAGGCCTGGTTGGAGCATAGGTGTTCTCCCATTCATATGGTGTATGCTAATTTTGATTAGCATAAAGTATGCAGCCATTTGTATTGTTTTACCTATTAATTAGTTATGTTTGTATTGTACTGTATTGATTTTAATTTGTGAACTGTCCAGTGGACATGGTTAATTAGATGGTACCTGTATATATATATCCCCAAAATAAATATATGCTGCCTTGAAGTCCCTGGAGGGTGGGATATAAAGTTGCAGTCCTTTACACACTTACCTTACTGAACTCAGAACAGCATTAAGTTCACACAGAACCCAGCCAGGTGTCTATGAAAAGCTCATAAGCAGGATGTGACTGTTATAGCCCTATCCATCATGATTCTCAGCATGTGATATTCAGAGGCACACTGTCTCTGACACTAGAAGTAATATATAGGCATCACGGCAAAGAAACCATTGACAACTTTATCCTCCATGAATTTGGCTAATCCCCTTTTGAAGCTATCCAAGTTGGTGGCCATCACATCTTGTGACAGCGAATCCCATAGTTTTAACTATGCACTGTGTAAAGAAGTCCTTTTGTCTGTCCTGAATCTCTCACTAATTCATCTTGATTGGATGGTTTTGGATTCTAGGATTATGAGAGAGGAAAAAAAGCCTTCTCCCTCTTCCCTAAAACCCAATGGGTGGTGGTGCTATGTTTAATTGTCAATTGCGTTTTATAGAATGTAGCAATTCCGTTTTTTAAATTTATTGTTTATTTAATTGTCCAAATAAATAAATAATAAAATCCTCTTTCTTTCCCTCCTACTCTTTATTCTTAGACATATTCATGGAGGATAAAGCTATTAGTAGATATTAGCCATGATGGCTATGTTCTACCTCCACTTTTAGATGCCCTATGCCTGTGAATGCCAGTTGCTGAGACTCGCAAGAAGGAAGATTGGTGCTGCACTCAGGTCCTGATTTCATTGGTATCTGGTTAACCACAGTGAGAATAGGATGCTGGACTAGATAGACCTTTGGCCTGATCCAGGAGCAACCCTGTGAGGTAGGATGAGCCGAGAGAGCGTGGCTGGCTCAAAGCACATTATCTCCCTCAAAGAATCCTGGGAACTATAGTTCGTTAAGGGTGCTGGGAATGGGAACTCTGTGAGAGGTAAACTACGGCTGCATTCACACCATACATTTAAAAAAGTATAGGTGTCCCTGCACTTATAGTGACATCTTGCAACGTTTACTAGGCAGGCCATATATATGGGGCGGGATTGCCAGTTTCTTCCCTGGTCTTTCTTTACCCCACAGCATACACCGGGTCCTCATTTTACCGACCATGGATGGACCTCGACCCCTTTTACTGGAGATTCCACTTCTTCCTTCCGCTGGAATCGAACTCCTGTCGTGAACTCCTGTCGTCAGCTGCGTTACCATCGCTTACCACTCTGCGCCACGGAGGGTCTTTACATTTAAATCCATACATTTAAAGCACTATTATTCCACTTTAAATAGTCATGGCTTCCCCCAAACTTCCCGGGGAAGAGAGATTTGATTGTTAAACCACTCAGACCTGTAGCTCTGTGAGGAGAATAGGGGCTCTGCTAACAACTCTTAGCACCCTCACCAAACTACGCTCCTCAGGATTCTTTGGGGGAGAAGCCATGAGCCTTTGAAGTGGAATAACAGCGCTTTGATGCAGAGGGTGAATGCAGCCACCCAGCTCTTGGGATTCTTTGGGGGAAAGAATGGGCTTTAAAGGGGTGGCGTCTGCCGCTGCTAAACGACGCTGGTGCCAGCCCCCGGGCGGCTTTTCCACCACGCTGTCACCGCTCCCTCAACGAGGAACCTTTCCCCTACTGAGAGACGAGGCCTCTTTCTAGTGACAAGACCAGGCCGCGCCTAGTGAAAGGCGGGCTGTGAGAAGGGCCAACCTGCTTCGCGTGTCCCAGCCGGCCCCGCCTCGCTTAATCTAACCTCCGCCGCCGCCGCTGTTGTCAGGAGTCGTGCTGGCCGGCAAAACAGGAGGACGAGGAGGCGACGTCGCGGCCTGGGCGTTCGGGGTCAGTGTGAGGAGAACGGAGAGGGGAAGGACGGTCGGGGTGTGCGGGTGTTTGTGACAGGCAGCTTGGTGTGGTGGCTGGTCGACCGGCTGGTCAACCAAGCGGGTGTCTCTGAGGCGATTCCACGAAGAGGGGCGACGCCGTATCTCGGCAGAAGGAATGGCAGGGGTGGGCAGGAAGAGGACGCTTCTGCTGCTGCTGTGGTGGGGCATCATGGAAGAGAAAAATGAGGGAACTCTCTGGACGGGGGGCAAGCGAGACTTCTGGGATGACAGGAAGGAGAAACGGGGTGGGGAGAACGGCCGCCTCCGCCTCCCGCGGCTTCATGAACCCCTTTCAGACGTTCAGTGAACGCGTGTCGGGGAGGGGAGAGTCGCAAAGCGTTCTGCGGACCCGGCTCCCGAGAATGGGTAAAAGGGGTGTGTATGGACGGGAGGCGGGAAATGTCAGGAATTCCTGGGGGCTGACATGATAGAGAGTGACGGGGAGGGGGGGATAGTGGTGCTGGTATGTGGAGACCTGTCTTTGTGGGGAGAGGTGGGCAGACATAGCGAAGTGGGGGCAGGGAAATGATTTGTGTATGTATGTGTATTGTACCCTCCTCGCAGGTTTACATATGCCCTGCATCCACCTGGGTGTAACAGACAGGAGGTTATTGGTGCTTGTAAGTCAGTGATGGAATAAGGGGGTGACCAGGTTTTTTTTAGGGGGCTGCTCAGTAGCCAAGGTGTCAGGGGAACACTGGATAGAATTGATTGTGGTGGTTTGGGTGGCAAGGAACTGGGAAATGGCATGGTTCCTGTAAGATGCTGTTAAAGGTTGGGTACCAGGTCAGGAAAGCCTTAACTATAGATGGCACAAGGATTAATTGGAAGGTGGCCAGTGCTCAGAAGGTGATGGGGAAAGGATCGCTTTAGACTGATTGTGACCATGGGTTATTGGATAAGGGGACAGCAGTGCTTTGAACGTGGCATCAATCGTGTCAGGAATGGCTGTGCGTCGCTGTGTGCCAGCCTGCTGTTCGTTTTTTGTGACGATGGTTGTTTCTCCAGATAATTCCCAAGAGGAATTCGTCACATTTGCTCTTGTGCTGCTGAGCACAATGAGTTATGAAACCGAAGCAGTATTTGAAGCATGTGCACAAATGATTGGTTAAGCTTGTGGGTAGGAGGCTTTTTGTATTTGTTGGCTGGGTGTTGGCAGTAAAAAACCCTGCACTTCAAGAGAGCTGGGAAAATGGTCACTCCTACACAGGGACCAATGTCTCATTGCATTGCTGACTGTAAAGTAAATCCTATTGGATTAGGAATGTGGTGTGTTTGCATGTCTAATTTATCTCTCCCCTAATAATTTTGCCAGGATGACGATCATTCCCCATATTTTTACCTAGCATACTATTTGTCTTTGATGCTGAAATCATGTTGCCAAACATGCCCTCGTTATCTACATGTGTATTCAAACCATTGTCTTTATTGGAGATCTGTGGAGAATTATATTTGAAAGGCCTTTTTTGTGACTGTTTAGTGTGATCTGCCATGTGGAGACAAAATCAGCACAAAACTGAGTATGTGAAGTCACCTATAGTTTGTAACAGTAATAAGTCAAAACATCCGAGACTAGCTGATTTAATTATTATGCTGTATATCCCAAACTGAAATGTAATGTATCAACAAGCTTATAGGGTCTCTTTAAAAGAATAAAAACAGAATAAAACCTGTTCTCAGCCAAGATTACTCTGTAACGGAGTACAAACTAAGTAACTAGGATTCTGTGGCTATAAGCATCTCATTTAAATGATCATTTTGGGTGCATTTTTGTGTGAGTAAGGTGGGGATTCCTTCCTATCTGTGATTGATGCATATATATTTTGATTCATTCAGTTATTTTCATTCAGGTATCATTTATTTTGCAGTTCCCAGATATAGAGGTGTAATTCAGAGGGATGCTCAGATGCTTCTGTTAATGAAATGTATAACAATATGTTAAAAATATTAATAAAATGAATCTGCAGAAGGGGGCTAACTTAAAAGAATGTGGTATGGAATGGATGTAGCTGTGGCCCCTTCAATGTTTAGTCAAGAGTTCCACTGATTTTCTGTGTGCTGAATTTGCTGTCCATATATATGTTGGAGAGGCTTGATTAAAAAGTAAGATATTTGTGCAGTTGCTGTTGGCTCATTTGTAGCAATTTAAAGTGTTATCTAGCTTATTTTCCCAGAAACTCTGCTATTCAGGAAGGGTTTTTTTTATTCCTATTAACCTTTTCATGCATTGCTGTCAAATAAACTGTAGATATTTTGTTTCCTGTTCTGGCTCCTTCTGTTCTTCCAGGCAGTGCGATGTCAGCAGCAGAGCACCAACCAACGGAGGCTTCTTCATTGCCTAATGAAACCAGCTCTGTTGAGGCAGCAGATGTAGCAAATAAATATGATCCTGTTTGCCCGCACTGGTTTTATTGCAAGGTAGTAGATTCCAGAGAGAGATGGATTCCCTTTAGTGAACAAGATTCAGAGAAGTTAGAAAATGCTCATCTATCTGGTAAGTTGAACTGCTGAGGAGAGGGGACCATAGGCTCTTGGTTAGTAATCTTTCCCAGTATCCTTTGTTGCATTAGAGGTCTACTGCAATATGAATGTAATTAATTCTAAGGCTTCTTCCATCTCTTTAAATGGCTTGGCTGCATGGTTCACTCACAGACTAAATCGTAAGACAACAACTTAAAACAAATGAGATATGACTGTTTCCAGGCCAGAAGCCCTTTGTCCTTACCACCCTTTATAGCACAATTCTATGAATGTCACTATACTGAGAAGTAAGTTCCATAGAGTTCAATAGGACATGCTTCCTAGTAAGCGTATATAGGATTGCAGCCTTAATTGGAAGTCTATAATGCACCTAAGAATATAAGAAGAGCCCTGCTGGATCAGGCCAAAAGTCTATCTAGTCCAGCATCCTGTTTTTTATAGAGGCCAACCAGATATTTCTAGGAAGCCAACAAAGCAGGACATGAAGACAGTAGCCTCGTTTCCAGCTGGTATTCAGAGGCATACCACTTTTGAATACACAAACTCCATATAGTCATCACAACAGTCAATGATAGTCCTATCCTTCATGAATTTATCTAATTCCCTGTTAGAGCCATCTAAGGTCAAGTGTTGTGGCCATTAATGTCCTAAAATAATGATATGTTGTATAAATAAGATTTTTTTTTTGTCCATCTTGAATCTCCTGACAATTAATTTCATTGGGTGATTCTGAGTTCTTGTAGTACAGGACAGGGAAGAAAACTAGTGATTTACTAACCTAGTGGCTTATTAACTAAACAAATCTGAAGACTATAACTCACAATGTAATTCTGAATACTAAATGATCAGAGGGTGTCTGCAGGGGATTGTAAAAATAAATGACCTTCTAAAATTGTACTTCATTGAGAGTGCTGGTGGCTGGAGGTAAGTATGTGATGGTATGAGTGGAGAAACGTAACTGGAGGCCCCTAGGGAAGGACAGAAAGATATGTAGGACACACACAGTTTACCCACAGATTACTGTCTTTTTGTAAGCATTGTCTGCTGTGTTTTCATAGCTGTTTCTTCAACCACAAGGATGATGATCTTGCTTTTAAAAAATAATGTTGCAGTCTGCTGAATTCTGCATTAGATACCATACTTTGTGCAAGAAGCAAAAAATCGGCCACTCATTTTTTTAGAAACTGGTTCCAAGTTCCTCTTTTCCTTTTCACAACGTTTTGTTGATAGTGTGTGGCTGCGGTGTTCAGGTATTTCTTTAATGTCTTGAGTTTGATTCCTGCTTCATAGTAGTCCTTGTGTTCTTCAGGCAAGTACTGTGATGAGCTGGTTGTTCCAACTGAAGGGGGCAGATACGATGTACATTTAAAGAAGAGACTACGCTATGCTGTTTACTGGGAAGAAGATGAATCTGAAGTGAGGCGCTGCACTTGGTTTTACAAGGGAGACAAAGACAACAGATATATCCCATACCCTGAAAGCTTCAGTGAAGATTTGGAGGTAACATTGACTGACTAAAAGTCACCAGGCATGCTGTGACTGCCAGGAATGAAAGTATTACAGATCTTTCTGATCTCCTTGGGTATTCCCAACTTTGTAACATCACAAAATGGTAAGACGATATTTCAGGCATCCTGGTCCCAAGCTGTATAGGGCTTTGTACACCTAAACCAGAACCTTGAACTTAGTCCGGTAGCTAATGGGCAGCCAGTGCAGTTCTTTCAGCAGTGGGATGACATGTTGGCCATACTCTGCCCCAGTGATCAGTTGCGCTGGTGCAAAATGCAGGTTCCAGACCAACCTCAAGGGCAACTCCACATAGAGTGCATTATAGTATTGCAACCTGGAGGTTACCAGTGCATGGACAACAGTGGTCAGGCTACCCCGGTCCAGAAACTGCCACAGCTGTCTTACCAGCCAAAGCTGATAAAAGGCATTCCTAGCAACTGAGGTCAACTGGGCCTCTAGCGGCAAAGATGGATCCAGGAGCACCCCCAGATTATGAACCTGCTCTTTCAGAGGAAGTACGACCCCATCCAAAACAGGCAACTAACTAATTATCTGAACTCAGAAACCACCAACCCATAGCACCTCCGTCTTTGGTAGGATTCAGACTCAGTTTATTGGCCCTTATCCATCCCACCACCGAGTCCAGACACTGATCCAGGGCTTGCACGGCCTCTCCCAGTTCAGATGTCACAGAAACATAGAACTGGGTATCATCAGCGTACTGCTGACACCTCACCCCAAATCTCCTGATTACCACTCCCAAGGGCTTCATATAGATGTTAAATAGCATTGGGGACAAGATGGCACCCTGTGGCACCCCACAGCACAACTGCCAGGCCCAAAAGATAATCACCCAATGCTATTTTCTGAAAATGACCCTGGAGGTAGGATCGGAACCACTGTAAAGCAGTGCCTCCGATACCCATCTCACCAAGTCAGCTCAGAAGGATACCATGGTCAGTAGTATCAAAAGCTGCCAAGAGATCAAGTAAGAATAACAAGGTTGCATTTCCCCTGTCCTCCTGATAAAGGTCATCCATCAGGGCGATCAAGGCAGATTCAGTCCCATGACCAGGCCTGAACCCAGATTGGAATGGGTTAAGATGATCTGTTTCATCCAAGAGTACTTGCAATTGCTCCTAAAAAGGGGGTATTTGCGACCAGGCAGTAGTTGTCACAAACCAATGGGTCCAGGATGAACTTTTTCAGGAGTGGTCGGATCACCCCCTCTTTCAGGGTGACTGGAACCACTCCCTCCCACAATGACACGTTGACTACACCCTGGATCCACTCTGTCAAACCCCCTTGGCAGGCTTTAATAAGCCAAGAAGGGCAAGGGTTGAGAGGACATGTTGCTGGCCACATCGTCGCAAGCACCTTGTCCATATCATCAGGCCGCATTAACTGAAACCGTTCCCAAGAAGTTGCAGGAGACGTTGCACTGGACATCTCACTGGGGACTACAGTAGATGTGGATGGGGCATCAAGACTGCTACAGAGGCGAGCAACTTTACCCTCAAAGTGTAAACAATTTGCAGTGGGCCTCCACAGGGTCTAAAACTCCATTTCCTGGAGTTGATGTCAACAGACCCCTGACAATACAGAAAAGCTCCACTGGATGGCTACTTGAGGATGCCTTCTTTGCCACCCTCACCACCACACTGTAGGCATGGTTATGATGTTTTAATTGTGCCCAATCAGCCTCACAGCACATATTTCACCACTTGTGCTCCAACTGTTGTCCAGCCTGTTTCATTGCCCTTAGTTCAGTAGTGTACTAAGGTGCAAACTGGACTTCACAGTGCTGGAGAGGATGCTCAGCAGCAATTGTGTCAAGAACCCGATGTGCCTCATTGTTCTACAGTGTGAGAAGGGCTTCAACAGGGTCACCTGCTCTATCTACTGGGAACTCCCCCGGGGCATTCAGAAATCCAGTGGATTCCGTTAGTCTCTGGGGCAGACTATCTTAATGTATCCACCATCCCAGGGGAGGATCGGAGATGTAAGTCTTAACTTCACCAGGACATGGTCTGACCATGACAATGGGGTGACATCCACCCCCTTATCTCCAGACAACCCCTTCCTCCATCTGGAGCAAAAACCGAATCAAGGGCGTGCCCTGTCCTATGCTTTGGGCCAGTGAAAACTTCAGACAGTGTCATGGTCATCATGGGGGCCATGAAGTCTTGAGCCGGAACACTAGAGGCAGCCTCAGCATGGGCATTGAAATCACCCAGCACTATTGTTCTTGGCTCCTCCAATACCACAGCCGAGACGGCCTCCACCAGCTCAGTCAGAGAAGCTACCGGGCAGCAGAGTGGATGGTACCCCAGCAGCAACCCTAGTTTACTGTCTCCTCGGCCTGACACCAGGTGCAGGCCCTCATAGTCAGCTCCAAGACAGACTGGTTTCCTGGTGACAGCGATGGAAGTTCTGTAGACCACAGCAACCCCTCCCTTCATCTCTGCAGCCTGTGCTGGTGTTCCGCCAAGTATCCAGGTGGGCAAAGCTGGGTCAGATCAACTCCTCACAGCTCAACCACCCATGTCTTGCTAATGCACACCAAATCAGCACCCTCATCCATGATCAAATCATGGATAAGTGTGGTCTGGCATTAAACAACAGCACACACAGGCTAGTGGGCACAGCAGATGAGCAACGAGGAACCGTCCATGGGAGGAGTGGGAGCAAGGAACAAGGTGTAGATAGCCTTGCCTTTGACTTCTGTAGTAGCTCGCCACGTCCCCATGGTTATACCTGCCTCTGCCCATGATCACTGAAATTGGGGTGGCATCACCCATGTTCCTCCTTACTAAGACTCCTCCTAAACACCTGATATAGACCCACCAAGAGCGCATAAACAAAACCTACCTAAGCCAATTACTCCAGTAGGCCTCTGCGAGAATTGGGAACAGTCAGACCCACTCAATATTTTTCACACAGGGCACATCTACTCCTCCCCCCCCATCTCTCACCCAGGGAGGGCCAGCCTTCTGCTGGTTACAGACTCTCACTCTGAAGGCATCTGGCAACTTTCTCGTATCATTCAGTTCACTGCACACACTCTCACCCTGCACAGGAACTACACAATCACCTTATGCTCTCCCCACTACCAATCTCCTCTAGATTGGTTTTTAAAAAATATAGAAGCGGGTAGTGCCCCTGGAGCTTCCCAAGGGATGACCCCCCTCCAGGGCACCTGGGCTTTTATGTCCCCTGACACAACCAGGAGCTGATGCAAGAGGCTGCAAGATTGACTGCAGCCTCTTTCTGGATTCAGGGTCAGGCAGGGAGTCCCAGTACTTACAGCACTTACCAGGGATTTCAGCTGTCTCAAGAGATAGCAACCCAGAGGAGTGAGCAAGCAAGCACCCAGATGCTCAAGTACTCACTCATAGGGCAGGTTCTCTCCAGTCCCATTTAGTTTTTGGTTTCCTTTGGAGGAGCACGTACTGAACACTTAAGGTGTTCTTGCAATATTTATTTAACTTATTTACAAAATATAGAATAAGTGGAAGCAAACAGGATGCACAACTACGAGGCAGAAGATCTCCAGAAGCCTCATAAGGAGACATCCAGTGTCCACACTGGGCTATTAAAAGCGATTAACCTTGTTTTCTCAAACAAGGCTCTGATCAGGCATTGATTTAAGAAAGTTTAGGGCAAAATGATACTGATAAGTGTGTTCATAATAATTGGAGAGCAAACCCACAGTGCTATTTACTCTCCTGAAGAGGGGCTTATTGCTGATAGAAGAAAGTTGTACACATGAGCTAAATGGAAATTTAGGATGATTCATCTAGTGAAGTGTTCTTCAACCTTGGTTGCCTAGACATAGTTGGACTATAACTTCCCTCATCCTTATCCCCAGCCAGTTTAGCCAGGGATCATGGGAATTGTGGTCCAACCACATCTGTGGACTCAAGGATGAAGAACACTGAGCCTAGTGCAATATGACCTAAGTTGCTGCCTCTCCATAATCTTATCTACTTAATTGCCTTTGGAACTGATACTATGAGTGTCTAAAAGTGACTTTCATAAAATGGAGTTGAAAATGGAAAGTTTCCTCTTACATAAATGCTTGTTGAAATAAATGCTTGCTAGTATTTAAATAAAGTATGTTTCAGAAGTGGATCCATATGTGTTCAAATCCCCTCACCGCAATTAAAAAGAACAACATTATAATCCATTTCCAGGGGTTTAGGGCAACACCAAGTTTTTCCAAGAGGTTTTTAGTCTTCTACTATACCCTCTGTCGAGAACTTCTATGATAAATGAAGAATGCCTTCTTGTCTTACACCATTTATGGATCGGGGGCACAATAAGGTGTGACATCTGGTGATCAGATTTCCAATTGTTTTTAAAAAGTTTAGTAGCAGCTCCATGTGTGTTAACCCTTTCCTCTCTCCTGTATGTTCTTGATTTAAATTCTACCCTGATTGAAAGTTGATGTTTTGCTCCTAGTGGGAAAACATACATATTTGATATGGATATTTGTAAATATTCCCCTAAACGGCAAAAATAATCTTCCAGGCAATAGTGTGAAATTTGGACCAGGAAGATGCTGTGTGGAGAAAGGGTACACCCCTATACACACTACATTTCTAATCAGATTCTTCCCTCCCCCACCCCAGTTGCTAATAATTTCAGTTACAGCAAAAGACCCAATTTTCTGATGTAACTTTTTGTTTGGCCCTCAGATTTGTGTGGTAAGAACATAGACAAGCATTCTTGGTGACTGTTCCCTCTTTGCTGCCTCTCCATCTCCCAGAAACAATGAAAGGCATACAGTACATATTTTGCTCTTGCTCAATAGCCTGGATAAAGATTTTTTTTGAGAGAGGGGGAGGGTATCGGGTGGTTAGCTGGGACCTTATTGACTGGTGCTTGACACTGTAGTTTTAACAGCTGATTCTTGTCATTTAATTTTGCACACTGTGCCCTCAAAATAGTAATCCAAATAAAGCTGAGTAAATATGAATAGGACTGGACTTTAATAATGTTTTAGAAAGTGACTCTTTAAAGAGGTTTTTTCCTGTTCTCCTAAGGACACTTACATGATCTGTGTCACCTTGGATGAATGGAAAAAGAAACTGGAGTCTCCAACCAGAGAAATAATCATATTGCATAACCCAAAGGTATAAGTGAAGCTCCTTCCCTTAGATGTTTGCTGTTTATTCCTCATTATTTATCTTTTAGTAAATAGTTTTGACTCTATTTCAGGAAATGAGAAACCTCTGGAAAAAAAGTGCTTTTTAGAGGAGGAAAATTACCTGGTATGCTAGAAAGTTGGAGAAAGTGGTTTCTGTCCCCCCATGAAAGCCTACTATTGGGGACAGATTTCTGCCCCCTTCCCCCCATCCAGTGAGAGATGAGAGTGTGTACTTGATATGGGTATTTTCTTTAAGGACGTTTGTGTATTGTTGGTTGCCAGTACTTGTCTTGATTATCTGGGGCTCATGGTGTAGATGTGTGAATGAATTGTTGATTGAGGATGTGAAACTGAATTATGGGAGTGATTGCAGAGTGTGGAGGGTATGATTTGGGGGTGTGCTCGACCACAAAGTTGGTTTAGAATATTTATGTGTTGGAATTGATGTGAGCGTATTGATCAAGTAAGGGTCTGTTTGAAAGGAATTGTATAGAATGCAATGTTAGCTATAGTTAGATTGTGTTTATTGTTGTATAGGGGACTGGGAATTTAATTGGATTGGCTTGTTTAATTGTATGATTGATTGGACATATGATGGTTGGGAAGAGGGAGCTGATTTTCTTTTGCCTAGTTGTCAATCATGTTTAAAAATGTGGAATACATTTTAGTTTATCTTTATTTGTCATATGTTTAGAGGATATTTCTATTTACCTTTTATTTAAGGTATTTTAACCTGTGTTGTAATTGCTTAGAGATTTGCTTAAATATAAGTGGCATATACATTTTCCCAATAAATAAAATAATTGGACAGTATCTTTCTTTGATACAGCCTATGCTGTATCAGCATGGAAGGGAGCATGTCTAGCCTACCTCCAGCATTCCTGCATGTCCATAACATTTAAATTACAGCCTGCATCCTAAAATCCAACACATGTAGACCCATTTCCGATCAAATAATATCTGCTTGTTGTTGTTATGTGCCTTCAAGTCAATTACGACTTATGGCAACCCTATGAATCAGAGACCTCCAAGAGCATCTGTTGTGGACCGCCCTGTTCAGATCTATCTGGTAGACTGTGTAATCTATACAGGTACTTATGTACACTGGATTTTACACTTATTCAAACACAGTCTAGGTTATCTCCCCGTGTGAAAATCTGGGATGTAGGTGGAAGAGCATATGCATTGTGGAGCATATGCAATATGCTCCCTTCTGCTTATGTGCCCTGGATTGGGTAGAAGTAGTATTCAGTCTGAACCAATGTCTTTTGTTTCCTATCCTTATATTAGAATCTTGGCAACTTTTATATGCGCGTATATGCTTGTTATGGCCAAGCAAACACATGACATATTTTAAAGCATATTGCTACATAGAACTTCCTTGAAAGCACCTAGAAGGCTCATGGGTAATACAGAAGGTGCTATCTCCCATATGAACCCCCAGAGGTTTAAAATCAACTGACAAGGCTTGCTACTGACAAGATGATGTAGTCATGGCTACCAACTTGGATGGCTTTAAGAGGGGATTAGACAACTTCATGGAGGATAAGGTTTATCAGTGGCTACTAACTATGATGGTTGTGTACTGCCTCCAGTATCTAAGGCAGAATGCCTCTGAATACTAGTTGTTGGGGTGTACAAGTGCCCTTTTTGGCGGTTTCTCATAGGCATCTGTTTGGCTGCTGTAAGGATAGGATGCTGGACTGGTCTGATCCAGTATGGATCTTCTTAGGTTCTCCAGGCATTTACTTTCCAAGCATTGATATTGGCTTCCACCTAGGGCCTGTTGGTGGTTACTTGAGAGCTGTGGAATATTCTTATGTTCCTCTTTGGTCAATTTTCATAGGTCTCATTTAACTCTGCCAGGCTTTGTGGTAATAGCAAGAATCATCTGGACCTTTGTTTGTTTTTACACTTACTTGTCTTCAATCCATTTTAAATTGTTTTAAGTTTTTTTATTTTTTTAAATCTGTGAACTGCCTCAGGAATATATTTTTTTCCAAAGGTGATATTAAATGCTGGTAATAAGTATGATAAAATCTTATGCACCACAGCAAATTTTGACAAGATAAGGATTGTTGTTAGCCTTTGAAATAGCTTGTCTCTACTTTGTGGCTGGATTATCCCACATATTTTTGCTAACATGCTTACTTTTGGTGGTTCTTTCAAGTTGATGGTTCATTACCACCCAGCATCAACCGCCGATGATTGGGGTGCAAGCCCCACAGAACAAGGCCGACCAAGAACTGTGAAGAGAGGAGTGGAAAATATTTCTGCTGAAATCCCAAATGGTAATGGAATGTGCCTTTTTCTGTTTATTTTAAACTTGCCTCCTCTTCCATTTTGGATACAATTTTACACAGGGATTATTAATTAAACATGTTAAATTGATTGACTAAAATGTTAGGCAACTATTTGGTACTTCTGCCCTTGCTTAATTCCCCGCCCCAAATCTAAACATAATTCTTAAAGATGTTATATTAAAAATTGAAAGGTACATGAAAAAGTAAAAGAAATTGCCCTTCTCTGCAATAATTTTTATCTATTAATGATTAAAAAAAGAGACGCCAAGATATATCAAATATTTGATCTAGATCAAATATAGTATCTATAATTTTTCTTTGGGAAAAAAACTTCTGAAAAAATTATTAACTAGGTATTCTTTAAGGGAGCATCACAACCATTTGGAAACAGTGTCTTGACTAGGGGGCCCATCCATACCTAACTGCAAAATCTACGTTTTCCATATTTGGTTGGTGGCCTTGGGATCCATACATGTCTTGTTTGTGGTCTGATTATTGTGAAAACCTGATTATCAAGTGTCCATATGTGTGGGTTTGGGGTTTTGTTTGCTTTATCATTGGCCACTCCTCTAAGTCCACACCCCCTTTTAAGTGATTGGTCCATAACAGTCATTAGCTTTTTGCACGCTTTTTCAGAAGAGCGCAGAAACATATACCTTTTAAATATTTGCTTGCATGTGCAGGTTTGTGGATGTGCAAAGGGCATGCAAAATAAATGTCTGGGTTGTTACATATAACATAGTGCATACTAAGGATGGGAGCCGCTGGTTACTCCCGATTCCATTGAATTTGTCAAACTGAGAGGCAAATAAATCCCTTTCCATGTTCAATTGTTTCCCACTATCTCCTGCTGTTATCTTCTGCCCAGTGCACCCACCAAATCTCCTCTTCATGGCTCCTCCTTCCAAATTGCATTAGGTTCTCCACTGCTCACCATGGGAAAAAAGTAAGAGATCCTCTCTCATTCAGTTTCAAGTTAGCAAAGGGAGGACCCATATTAGTCAGTTTCAGGCCTGGAGTAAAAGAACCAATTTACAGTCAGTGTGCGCTCTCTCTCTCTCTCTCTCTCTCTCTCTCTCTCTCTCTCTCTCACACACACACACACACACACACACACACACACACACACACACACACACACACACAGAGAGAGAGAGAGAGAGAGAGAGAGAGAGAGAGAGAGAGAGAGAGAGAGAAATCTGGCTGCCTGGAGGGAGAGAAGCTGATCTTCCCTTCCTGTTGTTCCCCGATCTTTGGCTCTTTGGTATGTTTGGCTCCCCCTCCCCTCCCCATTAGGTGTTGGGCAAGAAAAGAGAGGCTTTGCCTACTGCTGGATCAGCTGCAAGATCAATGCCATAATGCTTGCTCCTTCCCTCCCCCTTCCCCCTATCAGCCAAAGGAAGCTCAGTTAAAAACCTCCTTTAAACTCCTTGTTTTCAATTAATTGTTTGTGTTATATCGCAAAATAGCCTTTAAGTGGAAATATTATTCATTAAACATTTGCTTTTATGCTTGATTGCAAAATAGTATATATATGTATTTAAAAACCAATGCAATACAGTTACAGAAGCCAGAAGGAGGAAGTACCCCAGTTCACTACCAGAAGCAGGAATGAACTGTAAGAAGGAGGAGGAGACGTGGACAGAGGGTAGGGGGAAGGAGAAGGGGCTTGGCATATGATGAAGGAACTCCCATTGACCACCTATTGCAGAAAAGTCTGCGGCATTGCTTCCGAGCCCACGGACGTTAATGCAACTGATTTTCAGTATAGGAAAGCGTATCGGGTTTTTTGGGTTATTTCTAATGTGAATTTGTTAACACGAAAATCCATACTAGCTTCCCGCATCATATGGACGATAGTGAATTTATGAGGACACAAAGCAAATACATTGCAGATTATACAGTCGTATGGACGGGCCCTAGATTATTATGTAACTTCTCTTCCTTTTAGGGGAGCCTTTGCAGATAGATCATTTGGTTTTTGTTGTTCATGGAATTGGACCAGCATGTGATATTCGGTTCCGAAGTATTGTCCAATGTGGTAAGTGTACAGAAGAAAGCATACTAGTTGGTTCTGCATCTCAGGAGATCCACGATATATATGTTTCTGTTGTACAGAAAAAATTACTGTGACTTCTTGCAACCATTTTAATCCCCTTCCTGGAAAACTGTATGATAGAAGAAGGTTTATAATGATATTCCTTGTCCTCAAACAAGAAAATGTGTTGTATATGGACCAGGGCAACTTCTTTATTATACAGCCATGAGAGTGGCTGTATAAAATTGCCAGCATGGATTTTTCACATTCTGCAATGTTAAATTGAAAATACCCCCCATGCCATTCTGATGGTTCCCATAAGCTCATTTCAGAACAAAACCTTATAAAACCTATAGTCCTGAACTCAGAAACACTAGCTTAATAACCCTCTAAATTTTCACAGCAATAACAAAACAGCCAGAGAGTGCCGAGTGTTCAAAGTGTAAAAAGAGAGAGAGAAAGGCACAATACCAAATTCTTCCAAGCTACACAGAAAGTGGATTGGACTATGAAATTGTGTTTGCCTTTTTACCAATTTGTAGGCAGTCTAATATCTCAGAGAGGAGGTCAGGTCTCCTGCTCCCCTGGTGCATTCACTATAGCTGCCCAATTTCCCTGCTTTATAAAGTTTGATAGAAATATCTGTTGGTTATAGGTACATTGTTAAACTGCAAGGTTTTTTTTGTCTATTAGTGAAAATATATGTGTGTGTGTTTATATTATTTTAGTTAATTATGTTTTGCCCTTCAAAGAGACATCCCAAGGGCAGCATTTCAGTTACAATGGAAATACAATAATATAGCAAAACTAGTAAAATGAATACAATAAAACCATAGCAGTGGAATCTAAAACAGATGCTGGATTCCATAAGTCCAGTGAGTATCCACCTGTATGCTAGAGTGTAAGACTGAAGATGAGTTTTCTTTATATGATCAGGAACTAACATTACTGTATTTGACCAGAAAGTCAGTCAGACTGACTGTATTTGAGACTGGGATCAATTGGTAAATTATTCTGAAAGGTTATGTCTTCACTTGGAGCTTGCAGAGATGCGTCCAAATGAAGCTGGTAGTCATTCCATATTACAACAGCCTTAAATTATGTGGAATTCTCTTCTCATCAAGGTAGAAATAGTAACATTGCAAGCCTTTGTGGGTCAAAACTGTCACTAGAGAATATCATTTACAAAGATTTATTGCACACAAGTCCTTACAGGCAGTGGAAATTACATTTTAGAATTTTGTTAATCAGGTGGAACAATTTGGCACACTTATGAGTCCAGATATTTTCAATAGGAAACTGGAGATGGTGTTAAAAGAGAGGACAGAGTATAGGTTTAAAAGTTCTTTGATATTCTTTCAATTTAGGATATTCTAACAGCTTTGACTTACGTTTTGTTAATCAAGATGAATGCAAAAGTTGTATAAAACACTGATTTGACAAATCATTGGCGCTTACTATCCTAGGTTGCTGCCTCACTAGCCCTTTTCTTTGGAACTGCCAGTGACTGGTCACTCACTCACACAATGTCATTGTCAGATAGACGAATTCTTTACTGCATTATTCTTTGTGTGTTTTCAGACCTGATTTGTAGCTTTTTTCTTTTTCAATAAAATTCAATTGCAATGCTAGCCTGTCTGGTGTGAACAGGCAACACACTATTGAGGCTTTTCAGGGCTATTACGTTTTTAATAATGAAATGCTTCCTCCTCTTTTATTGCTTTTAGTTTAGTGGAGCTGGGAAATTAGTGATGAATTGCCTCTTAATTAGTTTCTATTCCCCACCAGTGGGGTGGGGAAGGGAAGCTCTAATTACTATTTTTTCTTTCTTCCTTTTTTCTATTTTAAGTTTTTTTTTATTTCTGTAACATTTTTCTGCTATAAAAGACACAGAAGGGATTGTGGGCAAAGAGGGGAGGGCAAGGAAAGGAAAACAGTCCCCCCAATGGGGAACGGAAGCTGACTAGTTAAGGGACAATCCGTCATGAATCCTCCAGCTGTGTCGAACAGCAAACCAATAAAGGGGTAGAAGTTGCAAGAAGTAAATTACTAATTAAAGTTGCTGGAGACCTTTGAATGGTCATAGCCATAGGGAAGAGCATTTCTGCATCATATAGCACTATATTAAATGCTATCTGGAACCATTGTTTTAATTTCACTTGCAGCTGATTGTAAAAGAGCAATGCCTCAGCAGCTCAGGGAGGCTTACAACTATATAAACCCACAATATTAAAATCAGTTAAAATAATGTAGAATTGGAAGAATATAGTGGGTCCTAAAAACATAAATCTCAGATGTTGAAGGCCAGAGTAAAGAGGTGCATCTTCGGCATAATGCTCACCTAATATTTCTCCTTTATAAGTTGTAATTCAATATGCAATCAAGCCAGTTTTAGAAATACTAAAGAGTATATTTTTCACAAGTTAACCTTGGGTGCAAGGTTATCTGCCAATGTTTTGTTTCTTGTTTTGCAGTGCAGGGTATGTAAAGTGCTTCATGGAAGGGCTATATTTCAGAAAGTATGAAGTTTACTCTGTTAGAGAGAGTGGAAAAAAGAAAATTACTTTTTACAATTATAGGCCAACTATATGGTTCCCAAATGGTGGGTACTATGAGCTTTTAAGCCCTCAAAATCAGGAAGGAGGACTTGAGTTTCAAGTGATACCTGCCACTAGTTACATATAAGAATTGTGTTTTAAGTTAAATATGTAAACTTAATAAGCTCCTTGGGTCCATAATAGATACTAGGGCATCTGTGATCAGATCCCCCATCCCGTGTCTACTTTTCCTAAAAAAAAAAAAGCTCCCAAATGATATCAGGACTGAGGGAGGAGTTAGTCCCTTTCCCCTGTTTGTTTTCTCAGTCTGAATCCCCCTCCTCGCTGCTACTTGGCTCACTGGTAGAGGGTGTGTAATATAATATTTGTGTATCCCTGTCCCTGACCAAATGGCAGCTTTGGGGTACAGTTCAGGTTGGGGAAAACAGAGCAGGGGAAAGTGATTAAATACATACCTAGTCAGAGCACCACGTTCCTCATTTAGTTCTTTTCCAAACTCCTCCCCGCCAGCTTACTCCCAATAGCTGCTTCTGTTTTGGAAAAATGTGGGAGATCTGATTATGGATCTCCCAATATTACATCTAGTCTGGCCCTCGATATGTGGTGGTTGCTCTGTGCCTTGAGCTGATGCAGAATTAAATGTCTCTTACAGTCAATGACTTCCGCAATGTTTCCTTGAGTATGCTGCCCACGCACTTCAAGAAAGCTCAGGAGCAGCAACAGATTGGCCGACTAGAATTCCTCCCAGTGAACTGGCACAGTACTTTACATACTGGAGTGGATGTGTAAGTGAACCCAGAGTGTTCCCAGCAAGTCTGCCATTCATTATATGTTGACAGCCTAGAGTGCACCAAGGTATTCCTATTTCATAACATGTCACAGCTGTCATGGCTGGTACTGATGACAAAGCAATGGAAACAGAATGGGAAATGTGTGTTCTAGACACTTGGCATACCCTAATTCCATGCAGCATGTCTGAAAAAGATACTTTTTATGTGTCTGCTGTTGCCACTTTGCTGTAACATAGTTTTGCAAATAAGGAATTGGGAATGAGTTGTACCCTACTCCACTCACATGACTTACACGCCTAGTGTCATTGCCACAATCTCCTTGAACAGTCTTTGTCTTTTCTTACCCCACCCTTTTCCCAGCCCCACAATTCCTTCCTTTGCCCTCTGGTGGGCAAGCAACCATGAGAATAACTGCTTCACACTGTCCTGCATTTTTCCTTGTCGAGAAAGACAGTCCATAGGAGGTAGCTATAGTATACAAGTTCTCCATTTTGCATGGTGTCTACCTCCATTCTAGACACTTGTCATATCTCTGTGATGCAGAGAATAAAAACATAGCATACTGTTGTAATTCCAAACAGCAGAAATACAGCTGAGCACCATGGCCCTTGTATCTTTGCTCAGTCTTGGCAATGAGGGGTATGGAGGCTGTTTTTCTATGGATGGGTGCCTAATTGCAATCCTCCTGTAGTAAACAAATATTTGTGCCAGTCTAAAGGAATTGTCTGTGAACTTTTTCTTGAACGATCCAACAAACCCTCCTCTTTGGCAAACTTTTAGCCAAGTATTTCTCCTCCTCGCCACCCCACACTTCATTCCCCGGAAGATACAGTGCTACTGCAAAATCCTGTTTTGCCTGGAGTATGGAAGTGAAACACTACACCTTATAATTGGGATTTGCAATCTGCCTGCCTGCTTATTGCCTCCATAGGCTTCATTTCAGGCTAATGGGAAAACTGGGCAGCTTCAATATTTCCCAAAGTTCCCTCCTCTGCAGTATGTAGCTTGGCTTCCTTGCTTGCGACTTCTGGTCGTGATATGCTGTAGTTAGGACTGTGTAAGGTGATTTGTTGGGAGCAGGACAGTCTTCACTCCCCCAGGCTTCCTTTGCTCTCACACTAGATGTCACATCTTGAGAAACAGTGCTTAAAAACAGAGATGGTAAACCTCAAGCCCAAGGGCCAAATGCAGCCTTCAAGGCCTCTGTATCTGGCCCATGGGTCTTTCCTCAGGTCATACCCTCTCCCCAGGCCACACCCTTCACTGGCCCAGATTTGCACTGTCCTTGAGTGTTTTTGCCTGGCTGGAATGTTTCCTTGAACTTTGACAATGCTTCTTGCTTTCCTAGGAGAGGGGTGTATAAGGGTATGTAGAAACTAGCCTACTGTACACTCCCCCTAAAGGAGCAGGTCTGTAGTTTGGGGGTCTTATTAGATCCGCTCCTGTCACTGGAGGCTCAAGTAGCCTCGGTGGCACGGAATGCGTTCTACCAGCTTCGGCTGGTAGCCCAACTACGACCCTATCTGGAGAGGGAGAACCTCGCCACAGTTATCCATGCTCTGGTAACCTCTAGATTGGACTACTGTAATGCACTCTAAGTAGGGTTACCTCTGAAGACAGTTCGGAAACTTCAGCTGGTGCAGAATGCTGCGGCCAGAGTCCTTACTGGGACTAAAAAGTTTGATCATATAACACCTGTTCTGGCCCAGCTGCACTGGCTACCAATATGTTTCCGGGCCAGATTCAAAGTGTTGGTTCTTACCTATAAGGCCCTTAACGGCATCAGACCGCAATACCTGGAGGAACGCCTCTCCTGCTATGTACCTACCCGGTCACTGCGCTCGACGTCGAAGGCCCTTCTCCGTGTCCCAACGCATAAGGAGGCACGGAGAACGACAACTAGAGCTAGGGCCTTCTCGGTGGTGGCCCCCGAACTATGGAACGCCCTCCCTGACGAGATACGACTGGCGCCTTCTCTGTTATCTTTTCGGCGCCAGGTAAAGACCTACCTCTTTGCCCAGGCATTTTAAAAATTTTAAAAATTTTTAAATTGAATTTAAATTTGGAATTTTAATTATGTTTTATTGTGTACTGTATTGTATTTACATCCGCTTGTATTTTAATCTGTTTTATTATGCTGTTCACCGCCCTGGGAGCTTATTGCTATAGGGCGGTCTAGAAATGTAATAAAATAAATAAATAAATAATATAAAATTCACATTTGCTGTGTTGCCTACTTTTGCCTCAGGCCTTGCCCATCACTGGCATGTGACCCATAAAGGGGGCCCTTGGGCTGAAAAAGGTTCCCCACTCTTGCTTTAGAATCCAGTGGTGGGAAGGAGGATCTTTCAAAGAACCTTTGTATCTTACATTGACATTGTGTTGTGTGGATACAGTGAGGTATGCATGGTGGTAGTTTCATTAAATATTTTCAGGTTATTTCTAGCCCAATTGTGTATGTGGTTACTCGGAAGTCCCTTGAATTCAATGGGATTTGCTTGTAAGTTAACAGATACAGGATCTAGTCAATGTAGTACAGAATCTAGCATTTAGATTTGTACCTTTTTATAGGCAAATTTTATTTTTGTCTGGTTTCTGAGATCAGGTGTCTGTAGGAGAATAAAGCTTCAGTGCTGCAAGTTGTTTGAATCTTAGCACAAAACAGGAGCTGCCAAAGGAGCTGGTAAAACATTATTTCCTCTAAATGCCCTTCTTTGTTTTGTTTTCAGAGACTTGGAGAGAATCACCTTGCCAAGCATCAATCGCTTGCGGCATTTCATCAATGACACCATCCTGGATGTTTTCTTCTATAATAGCTCCACTTACTGCCAGACCATCGTGGACACAGTTGCTTCAGAAATGAATAGACTCTACCTCCTCTTCTTGGAGAGGAATCCTGACTTTAAAGGGGGAGTCTCAATAGCAGGTCACAGCTTAGGTATAAACTTTTCTCTTCCTTTGATGCATGTAAACATGTTGGTTTTTTTGAGGGCCAGTGTGGTGTAGTGGTTAAAGTGTTGGACTACGCCCTGGGAGACCAGGGTTTGAATCCCCACACAGCCATGAAGCTCACTGGGTGACCTTGGGCCAGTCACTGCCTCACATCCTTAGAGGAAGGCAATGGTAAACCCCCTCTGAATACTGCTTACCATGAAAACCCTATTCATAGGGTCGCCATAAGTCGGGATCGACTTGAAGGCAGTCCATTTCCATTTTTCAAACATGGTTTTATCTATCTATCTATCTATCTATCTATCTATCTATCTATCTATCTATCTATCTATCTGTCTGTCTGTCTGTCTGTCTGTCTGTCTGTCTGTCTGTCTGTCTGTCTGTCTGTCTGTCTGTCTGTCTGTCTGTCTATCATCTATCTATCATCTATCTATCATCTATCTATCATCTATCTATCATCTATCTATCATCTATCATCTATCTATCATCTATCTATCATCTATCTATCATCTATCATCTATCTATCATCCATCATCCATCCATCCATCCATCCATCCATCCATCCATCCATCCATCCATCCATCCATCCATCCATCCATCCATCCATCCATCCATCCATCCATCCATCCATCCATCCATCCATCCATCCATCCATCCATCCATCCATCCATCCATCCATCCATCCATCCATCCATCCATCCATCCATCCATCCATCCATCCATCCATCCATCCCTCACTTCCTCCCAAAGGAGCGCAGGACTTTGTGTGCATATTGCATGTATCATTTTATTTGAGGGGTTGTGATCTGTATTTTTTCTGATATCTGTGGGGCAGTACTGACCAGATCACCAGTCCCTGAACAACTTAAAGGTCTTTGCTCATATCCACTTCTTCCCCCTACTGTTTCTAGCATCTTAATTAAATAGAGATAACTGTATTTTTGAATATAACATGCTTTTTCCTCCTGTGACCTGGTATTCCCATTTTTTTCAGTCCTAGTTTCCTAGTATAATGTTTCACTCCCATTTAAGAGTAAGTTGACACTCAAGACAGCTGTTCACAAACCAAGGACTTATTTTGTGGCAATTGTGGCTAAGTATCAAAAGATATATTCTAAACATGTCAGTCAGATTCATCAGCTGCTGCTGTGTTTATGTTTAAGTAGGCTGAATTACTTTCAAAAGTTGTTCCAAAATCTGCAACCAGAAATCCTATATTCTGTGCATGGAAATAAGTAAAATATTGTTTCATATGCTAGTGGAAGCTAGAATAGTCTTTGTAAAGTGTTAGAAAAATAAGGAAAAATGCAGGGTGAAAGAATTATTTATAATCAATGAAATCGTATTTATTTAGAATATTTATATTCCACTTTATAGGCCTAGAGGCTCTGAGTGGCTTACAGAAGATTCTCAAAATAAAATCATACTCAAATATAGGAGAGGAGCAGAAATTATATTAAGATGTAATTAAAAACATTATAATGAATATAATTATAGCCTGTATCTATCTAAAGCAGGGGATCCCAAACTGGGCTGTGGACCACCTGTGGTCAGTGAGCTTAATTCAGGAAGTCCATGGCATGTCTGCATCTTTGTGGTTGAAGAAGGGAGACAGTACATCCATCACATTAAATATTCTTGTTTTTTTAAACAAATATTTATTAAATTTATATCCCACCCTCCCTCCTTTTTATTCCTGCTTTTATTTCTTATATATTGTATACTATTGTATAACACAGTGGTTCCCAACCTGGGGGCCGGGACCCCCAGGGGGCACGCAAAGTAATCCAGAGGGGGCCGTGAACAGTAAAGAAATGAATTATTTATTAATTTTTTTAAAAAAAGTCTTCATTCCTTCTACAGTCTGCTTTCCACTGCCGCTGCAGGTGACACCTCCTCCTTGCTCCAAATGAGAGGGGAGGCCTTTTGCTGAGGCGCCAGAGCGTCTTTCAGGCGCACTAAGGGCAGGCATCTGCCTATAGAACACATGGCAGATGCCAAAGGAGGCTGAGGGTGGAGCTACCAGGAAGAAGAGGGGATTACTATCACTGATTCCTGTCTCCTTGCACTGCCGCTACTGGCAATGCCCTTACTTAGAATGAGAGGAGAGGGCTTTTTGTGAAGCAAAAAGAAGCAAGCCTGCAAAGAAAGGCTGCTTTGCCCCTTCCTTGGCAGCCAGCCTGCCTCCCTGGGGGGAGGGGGTCACAATTTTTTTTCAGCTTATAAAGGGAGTCCCATGCTCATAAAGGTTGGGAACCACTGGTATAACAGTTTGGAGATCAGTTTGAGGGTGAGACTTTCAATGGTGAAAGGTTTAAGAAGCTAGTTTCCCCTGTCAGACTCCTTCTTGTAATCTCAACCTCAACAGTTACATTTCATTAAAAAAGAAAAAAAATAGTCTAATCAGAAGACTGCATCCTAGTTCCATCCTAAGAAAGGGAGATGTTTTCAGTGTCCCAGATGTCATATTCATGACCTTTCTCCCAAGACATTGACATTGTGACGACCATATTCTTTTCTTAGGATCACTTATATTGTTTGATCTTCTCACAAATCAAAAATGCATGTCTGATGGGAAGGAAGATACAAAAAAGGTATGTGTTAAGCATGTTTCAATAGCTGCTTGATTTTAAAGTAGGGTTTACAAATTCCCTGTGCATTTGGTGATGCTGTCTGTTGGCTTTGTGCATATTCACCTGTTCCCCTATATCTATTCAAAGGCTAAGTGACTCTGCAGAAAAGTGCAAAATACTCCCACATTCCTATGTCAGGTTTGGCTGTACTTTAGTTTTACATGGGGAACTGGTAATTAACATTTCCTCTTCATGTTTTCTAGGAAAAAACCTATATACACAGTCTAGCCTGAATTGGCGAATCTGGTGCCTTCCACATGCTTTGGACTAGAGCGCCTGTCATCATTTGCCATACTGGATGGGGCACTGAGAGTTCATCCAACAAGATCTGGAGGGCCACAGATTCCTAATCCTTGGTGTAGCCAAAGCTGAGGACTTTTAAGATTTCATTGATAGGAAATAATTAAGTATGTGTTTCCTCTCTCACAGCAAGAGAGTTAAGCACATGCTTAAAGTCTCTCCCACTGATATCAATAATTTGTAATTTTAAACTAGCTATATATACATGCAGCTGTTGTAGAAAATAAACACAATAATTGTAGAGTCACATAAATGAGGCTACTGATTGGATTGGATTATATTTATTGCTCTATTATCAGAAATACCTTTACATGTCCGTTCTTAAGGAATTTTCTTTTCCTCCTCCTTGTTCACATTTAGATCTTCCATTTCACATTGTCCCATGTTCTGCTTCGCTTCTCAGTAGCTGGAGAATTAAGTAATATGATTTTTGAGGAAGGGAATTAGTAAGCCCACCTAAAAAGCTGAGATCCCAACTTGAAACAGGTTATATAGAAGTAAATTGATTTTGGTACGGTGTATGTCCATGGAATCAGTTTAAAATGGCACCAAAAGACAGTAAAAAAGAATAAGACACACACTGTATACACTGGTACAATCAGTGCCTCTAGCAATATAGTCCAGTAGCTACATATCCTTGACTGAGTATCATGGTTAAGTATTTTATGAATACAAGTTAAAAGCTGTACAAGGGGGATGAATATTTTTACAGAGATCACAAACACTAGCAACCGGCCAAGAAGACATTGGATCTGTGAAGGACATCTTGATGGAGCTTGAGCTTTCTGAATATTACTCTGTATTTGAGAAGGAAGAAGTGGACAGACAAGCACTGGTAAATAAATTGAGATAGCTGCTCATATGTATCACTTGCTTTACTCCTGCATGTCTATTACGTCAACATCTAGGCTCTTTCATGAAGACAAACTTTGGGTCAATAATTGTAGTTTGTGGAGGAGGGTATGCGGGAACAAACCCATCGAGGTTTTGCTTAGATCCTCTTGGCACATGCGTGGGTTGCTTATATAAGATGTTTGCAATTGAGAGGTGAATTCTTCTGCTTTCCTTGGACAAGGAATATCATCCTGTCTTCTTGTCTTTTATTCAGATTATTTCTACCCTGCTTTATAGCCCCAAGTTGTTCTCATGAAAGCAACTTTCAAGTGGTCACAACACAATTGCATTCAAGTGTAACATCATCAGCAAAAATAACACAGTCTCCAGATGGTGCCAGGATTATTCAGGAAGCATTTCTTGCCATCATTCTTGATCTTCCGTGGTGTTGCCTTTTGGCAGCAGATCCCACTGAAATCATTTAAGCCAAGGGAGTGAGGCTGAGTAGCTACCCTAGAACTTACTCAGTCTGTGATGGAGATAATGGCAGCGTTACAATGACAGTGGTAAATTGCTGCATAAGTCTTATTGATTGTGGCAGCAGTGGGATAATTTTTGCAGAAAGAGTTTCTTGAGGCTGCATTTATCATAATCACTGTATTTTTATGAAGCTAAGCTGTCCCTTGGAAAGTGTGGGCTAACTATAATCAGTACTCTGTCCTTCTCAAAGGAGAGCAGTGACACAGAAGCTGTTGTAGAACTACAACTCATAAGTGTGTATTTCTCTCTCTCTCTCTCTCGCTCTCTGACTCATTGTAACAGGCCTTGTGCACAGAAAAGGAACTTAAAGACATGGGAATTCCCTTGGGTCCCAGAATGAAAATTCTAAATTATCTAAGGAACAAAAACAATAACCAGGTATGCTTTGGATAACAGTAATTTAAATCCATATGTTCAGGGTCACGGATCAGAATAACACAGATTTTTTGGGAATTATTATCTAGTAGGTATTGCCAATATTTCTTGACCTGAACCAAATGGGATAAACTTGGTGTTTTGCTTCCCTCCTCCACTTTGGCAGTAGTATCTTCTCTCTCCCCCTCCCTCTTTCCAATCTATTTATTCTACTCTTGTTCATTACAGGCAGGCAGTTGCAGTGCACGGACATTCCAAAGTGTCTGGGGTAGAGATGGACAGACTAGTCCTGTCCAGTTTTGTTCTTCTTTTACTTGGTTCCTTTACTCAGCCATCCTGTCCTGTTTCTGCATAAATGTGTGTGTTTTAATTCTACATGTCCGCACGCCCCCACCCCCAGTTTTTTACTTTTACTTGCATTTCTACTAGGTGATCTGAGCAGACCGCCTTTTACATTGATTTCCTGCTTTCAACTAAACATCTTGGGGTGGCTAGAAAGCACAGCTCTTAATGTACTGATTGAAAACAGAGCTGCAAATGGCTCAGAAAACGACAGGATGGAGGACCTGTCATTGTTCCTGGGTTAACATGAGTTTGTAAACATACTTAGGTTGGACAGTTAATCTCTCTCTGTGTTCATTTTGTTTTGTTTTGTTTTGAGAATGAATGGAAATTGAGAAATTCATGGCACCTTTTGCACACACACACAATTAGGAACTGGAGGGAGTTAAGTATTTCTGGTTTCATTCCTGCACTTGAATGAATACCTCTTCGGAAGGAAGGCAGTGTTTCATCATGGCCTTGTGTTGCTTTCTGATGTGCCTTGGATACAAACTATACATTACACCGATGAGCATGTGAGAAAGTCCCATTATCCTCTCCTCCCTTTTTTCTCTCTCAAATGAAATGCAGTGAGGAGGCTACAATTTTGAATGGGTAGGATAGATGTGCTTAACCTTTCCCTGTCTGCTGTCTTCTCCTTTGACAATTGTCCCAACCTCCAGTGGCTTTTCCTGATAAAACATTCCAGCTGGGAAAATGGCGTAAAATGATAGAACCAAGGATGAGGAATATAGGAAGCTGCCTTATACTGAGTCAGACCACTGGTCTATCTAGTTCAGTTTTGTCTGTACTGACTGGCAGTGGCTGTCTGGGGTTTCAGGCAGGAGTCTTTCCCAGCCCCATTTGGAGATGCTGGGTATTGAACTTGAGACCTTCTGCATGCAAAGCAGGTGCCCTATCACTGAGCTACAGCCCTTCCTTTTGCATTTGTTAATATTTTATGTTTTAATTAGATTTATATTTTAATAGGTGTGTGTGAAAAAATTGCCCCAAGCCTTTCGACTGGGATGGGCAAAAAGTAAATAATAGAATTGCTTAAGTAGCCTGTGACACCAGCAAGTTCATGTTGTTCATACTGTAAAAATGCTAAATGATAACAATTGTGTGACACTGGAACCTTTGACAAGGTGTGCCTTCTGCATTTGCAGTGATGTGTAGGCAGTTGTGCCAGCAGTGTGCTTGAAAGGAAGGCTACAGGAGAGGGCTTGTCTGGTTTTTGTTACAGAATTGTAAAGGGCAGACACCTTCAGCTGCTGGGGAAGGCGGAGATGCCACGCAAGAGGCACCTGTAAAGCCCTCAAATGCAGAGACAAGTTGCCAACGTCTAAATGTTATGACAGGGCAGGTAACCTCCACCTCCCTCAAAACCCTGTGCATGCCAGGCCATCCTCATTTTAATAGCATCATAAATGGAAATATGACCTGTTGGGCTTTGAATAGAAAGTTTTACTTGATCAGATCAATGATCTATTTCCCTAGTATACAGTGTCGGCCAGTGATCTTGATTCTGTCAATAAAGTTTTAAGTTGTGGACAAGGCCCACAGAGCATTCTGGTCCCTGTTGATAGTTTCAGTAGCTTAATATTAAAGGCCAAGTTCTCTAGGTCCAGGCCAAATCTGTCTTGGGTTTGATTTGTCCAATCTCACAATAGGGGGGGGAGGGGATTTTTTGCCCTCCCACAGAAAAACTTACAACTTGTATTATTCTGTAATATTATGTCAACATGCAATTAGAAGAGTCAATGCAATTGACATTGTATGCTTACATTTTCAAAAAAGCCTTTGACAAAGTACCTCACCAAGGATGCCTGATTAAGCTTAATAGTCATGGAATAAGAATAGAGATCCTCTTATGGATCAGGACCTGGTTAGAGAATAAGAATAAACTGACATTTTCCCAATGGAGGGATTTAGGATGAAGAAACTCTCAAGGATCAATAGTGGAACCTGTGCTTTTTAACTTGTTCATAAATGATCTAGAGTTAGGGGAGAGCAGTAAGGTAGCCAAGTTGCTGATGATATCAAATTGTTCAGGGTGGTTAGAACAAAAAGGGTTTGTGGTGAGTTTTTCTCCTTCTCTCATAGAAATAGTAGAACGTGGAGATATCCAGTGAAGCTGAATGTTGGAAGAGTCAGGACAGACAAAAGGAAATAGTTCTTCACATAGAATATAGTTTAAACTATTAAACTTGCTTCCACAAGAGATAGTGGTGGCCACAAATTTTGATTACTTTAAAAGGAGATTAGACAAATTCAGGGTGAATAAGGCTATCAATGGCTATTAGTCATGATGGCTATGTTCTACCTCCACTGTTGGAGGCAGTTTGCCTCTGGATACCAGTTGCTAGGGAGCGCTGTTGTACTCGAGTCCTGATTGCGGGCTTCCCACAGGCATCTGGTTGTTGGTGTGAACAGGATGCTGGACTAGATGGGCCTTTGGCATTATGTTTTCACTCAGGTCTTGGTTTGAGATTTTCTTAGCTGGTGATTTACAAACTTCTATGACTCTGAGTCTTTAAACATCCCAAATGATAACTAAAATGTTGAGTCTAACAGATACTTGTCTATCCCAGATGCTATATAACCTAGAAAGCTATCTGAAGAATCCTGAGTTAGTTTAAAGTTTGGTGACAGGGCAGGATACAAATCTTTTCTTTTTTACGTATAAAAAAGTATAGCCGGATTCTATTCAGAGTGGGAACTGCTGACCTGGCAATAGCCTACAGAAGTGAGTTCCAAGGTCAGTTGTGTGCTGTGTGCAGGGAGGAAACTCTTGTTTCACAATTGCCATGTGTTTAATTTCAAGTAATATATTCTTGTTAATTTGCCAGAGGAAATTGCTTTCCCCCTTCCAAACAGTCTGTTGTATTTAAACTCTCTTAGGTCTCGGCAAATTATCCTCAGCTAATCTACAAACCAGAGATCTTCTTCGCCTTTGGCTCACCTATTGGGATGTTCCTCACCGTACGAGGTGTGAATAGGATTGATCCACACTACAGCTTGCCTACCTGCAAAGGCTTCTTCAATGTCTTTCATCCTGTATGTATGAGCAGCATTTTCTCCCTCCCCGCCCCCAGGGTCAAAGAACTGGGTGCAATCCAAATATATATATAATGGAATGTGGTGGTGGGTTTTTTGCTGCCATCTTTGCTTGTGTACTTTAATAATTGTTTTGTATTTTGTTTTTATTTTGAGTTTAGAATTGTTTATAAGCCACCTTAAGGGTCACTTGGGACCAATGACTGGGAAGGAGATGTCATATATAAATAATAATGTAATGTGCCTGATCTTTCTTTTCTGCAGTTTGACCCAGTGGCATACAGGATTGAGCCCATGATTGTCCCTGACGTGGAGTTTGAACCTATGCTGCTTCCTCACCACAAGGGCAGGAAGAGGATGCACTTAGGTAACACGGAGACACTTCCTTTTCAAAGTGTTGCCCTTTGAATCAAGTATGCTCAATTACAAAAACAAAAAACTCTTCTTGCATTTCTGGCTGATGTTTGAACACAGGCATGCAAAATATTTACTGTTGTCCTTGGGCAATTATAACACCTATCCTGATACTAAGAAGAATCCAGAGTCCCAGCTTTCATTTAAAAAGCTACGTGCTGGGCCTTCATGATTACATAGCATGTAATGCTTTTGGCTATCCAGCCATTTAAATTACAAATCCCCTGGCCCTACAGGGGGAAAATTTATATATCAACATCTTAATAGGTCAGTTATAGCAATTGTTTTCCAGACTTTTGAAAGCTTATTTTCTGTAATTGTAAACTGATCAAATACCATATACCTGGGGACAATTCAAGAGTAGTAGTTATTCCCAAATTCTTAAAAACCCTGAAAATTTGAAGTCTTACCAATACATAGCATTTTTAAACCAGGACTTAAAAATATTTATAGCTTTATGTCTAACTGATTTAATCCATTGATTTCTAAATATATCAACCCAAATCAAGTGGGATTTGTAATGAAACAGCAATTTCATTAGCAGAATTTTGAATGTTATATCCTCTAATAAATTGAACAAAACATCTGTTGTCATTTTGACACTCAAAGTATTCAAAGCTTTTGATTGCTTAGAATGGAAATTTGTATCAGGGCTTATTTTTAAAAAAAATGCAGTTGTGCATCAAAATTGAATATGCTGTCTCAGCAATCTATCAACATTCATCTGCTATGATTTATATTAACAGTTATGACTTCAAATTAATACATCATACTGGGGACAAAGCAAGGGTTAAATGCCAAGTTCCCATGTCATATTTTGCCTCCCTGAGAGTGCTCCTCAGGTGTCTCCAGGGACTACATGAAATCAGTTTCTCAGAATGTTGGCTGCAGTCTTCTGGCAATCTAAACAAGCAATATGAATGATGCTTGAAAGAATGTTTCACACGTGCATGAAGGCCGTTTGTTAACAGCAGTCTATTCCATAGATATAAAACAATATGTGAGAACTGGTTCAGGAAAACAAGAAAATTGGAGAAAAGCTAAGGAAAAGTTCAAGTGCAGGTGGGGAGAGATGATGGATTTGTGAAAATCAGGTAGGATTGAAGAGCCTGGAAAAGGAAAAGAGGAGGCGGTGAGGATTCGATTGGTGCTGAAGCCACAAAAGATGGCTTTAAGTACCTAATTGCACAAGTTAGATATAGGCTGTAGGAAGCAGACTATGAAACCTCACAGTGGGCACAGATAGAACTGGACAGTATAGTCCCACTGCAGAGCGCTAGGCTCTAAGCACTTGAGGCTCCCTACAACATATCCCCACCACAGCTGCAGCCAGAGAGACCTGGGTGAAAAAAAGCAGACCAGCTGCACTTTGACCCATTTGCACATGAAGACCTCACCATCTGGGGCAACCCACACATAACAATAGCCAATAATCCATCTTTATGGAAAACTTAGGCAGAGAGGGGTATCCTGTACCTCTCACGAAACATCACGCAGAATAATGAACTTATAACGTTTGGGACACTTCAGGAAGAATTTCATCTGCCCCCTGCAGCCGCCTGGCAATTCTTACAACTCAAGCACAGCAAAGTAGTAAAATTTGGCCCAGATGTGCTGAGTGCAGCAGATACACCAGATCTCTTACAAACAACACACACCTTCACCTTCTCAAGAATACTTAATAAATGCCTATACACATCAGTATGTAATACACTCGGCCCTGATCTAGACCCAGTCAGGCATAAGTGGAACAATGAAGTAGAAACTCACCTAACACAGTGGGGGAAAGCCCTATGCAGTATTAAACTAGCCATCTTTGACATTAGGCTGAGGTTAATCCACTCCTCTGGGCCTACTGGACACCATTACGCCTTAAGCGCAGGGATATTACACCCACAGACGACTGCTGGAGATGCAAACAGCCACAAGCAGATCTAACTCACTATGGAAGTGCCCAGTAATCAATCCCTTCTGCAAGGAGGCTAGAATTAACTTGGTTCTGGACAAATCCCTATTAATAGGCGACACCAACACAGTAATTGGCTACATCTCTACCAGGTGGGAGCCATCAAAAGGACAAGAAGGCTCGTTTCACCAAACCACACTTACAGCGAAATGAATTGTCTTTCAACATTGGGAAGCTCAGACCACACCAAACAAGAAACTGGATACAAGACCTTCTGTAACTAGCAGCCCACAAGGAAATTATGCTTTATAAACTATACAAAAAGTCAAACTTCCAAGAGATTTGGAGTATGTTTTTGGAACTCTTCACTGAGTAAAACCTACAGCTAGAAGAAGTGGGAGGCACAAAACAATGCAGGAGCGGACACTTCTCCAAATTAGTTGTTAACAGGGGACCCCAGCAAAACATTGACACTCATCTATTGTTACCCTTATCTGACCATATGAACCTGAAAATGCTGCATAACATGTTAAACAACTGGCCATAAGAAATGAAAATGTATGTAAAGATATAAAAAAGGGCATGAGGGCAAAGGGAGATGGGAAGGGGATGGGGTAGAGGGAATATTGTATTGTTTTATTATAATAATGCTAAAACCATAATAAAATATACATAAAAATGGATATTCAAAACAAATACTCCCTTTAAATACAGTTTTTAAAGTACATCTTCAAAGACAAAAAACAGAGAAAGAGAAAGAAAGAAAGAAAGAAAGAAAGAAAGAAAGAAAGAAAGAAAGAAAGAAAGAAAGAGAACGATCTGGGACATGTTTTGAGTTGCAGGCTTTCTAGATTTCAGAATATGCTACTATAACATTGCTTTGATTGCAAGGCTGCTTCTACCCACTCTTTTTCAGAACTGAGGGAAGGCATCACACGGATGAGCATGGACCTCAAAAACAACTTACTGGGCTCCTTGAGGACAGCCTGGCAGTCGTTCACCAGGACTTCTTTTCCAGCTGTGGAGGCAGGAGCCACTGGAGATTCTGAACAAGTACTGGAAGCTGAAGCCAGTTCAGAGATGCAAATTGGTGAGTGCAAGAGCAAGGTGCAGAATCTGCCCATTTTCCCACCAAGGGAAAATGAGTCCTGTTGCTTTGCACCAGTCCTTGCCAGAAGCCTCTATTTATGTATTTATACGAGTTCTATCTTGCCCTTCATTGCCAGGCAGTCCCCTGGGTGGGTTACACAATATAAGCAATGCATAAAAAAAACTAAATAAAATTAACCAATATAATATTAAGCAAGATAAAACAGAATGAAAAACAGTTCAGGAACTCACTTAATCTGCTCCTATTCAGTATTTAGATAAGTGTCCCAATCATATCCCACTACATCCTCCCTTCCTGGAGGAAAGAGGTAGGTCTTTAGCTGGCGCTGAAAGCTAAGCAATGTCAGTGCCAGGTGTACCTTAAGGGGATGAATGTTCCACAGCAGGGGTGCCACCACTGAGAAGGCCCTATCTCTAGTCATAGAGCTATGGGCTTCTCCTGGAGATGGAATGACAAGGGTATCCTCAGCAGATTTTAATGCCTGGGCAGGACACTGCAAGGACAGATGACTTGAGTCCCAAGTCATTCAGGGTCTTACACATAAGCACTAAAACCTTGCATTGGGCTTGATAGCACAAAGGCAGCCAGTGCATACTCTTCAGAACCAGTATTATATGGATCCAAGTGGCTGAAACAGTCAAACTGCATTCCAGCTGCAGTTCAATGGCAGCCTTACCTAGAGGCCAATCTGTGATAATGGGTAATCAAACCCCACCACCACTTTACACCACACTATTCACCATCTGCCCAGTAACAAACGACAGATCAAGGTCATATCCTGCCACGTTACAGCAAAACTCGCAGTACTAGATTTGCAGTAAGTCACATAGATTGAGTATGATGCAATGAACCACATTTGGATATATTTATTTATATTTTATTTCATTTTATTACATTTATATCCCTCCCTTCTTCCATTATGGAACCAAAGACAGCATACATGTAGTTTCCAGGTGGTCATCCATTCAGGACTTGCTCACCTTCAACAAGGTGGCAGCCTCCTGTGCCTTCAGACCATGCCTTGGGCTCAGATATTTGACAGGTTTGAATAATTTTCCAAGTTCATTTAGATTTCTTCTATGCCAAATATAGACTGATTTTGTAGCCCTGGGTAAAGTCTTAAGTGTCTTGCAAGTCTGTATTCTATAATCTCTGGGTCTAAACATGGGGCAGTGTAACTTTAGCCAGAATTACAAATTGATTTGTTCTGCTTCAGCAGCAGTCATCTCTTCAGTGAAGTGTGGTGATGCTTGTAAAGAGGTCTACATCCAGCATGTGGCACAGCATCCACTCTCACCTTAGGCAGAAAAGAGTGGCTTGCAATACCTGTTACCATTAGATAGTCATGCCTTCACCTATCCAGGCTGGTATCCCATTTTAGCAACGCATGTCAGTGCTTTCTTTCTTTCAGATAGGAAACCCGAGGAACCAACCTCACCAGTGAAAGAAGAGTCTGCTCCAATTAATGTGGGCTTGCTCAATGGGGGGCGCCGCATTGACTATGTGCTTCAAGAGAAGCCAATTGAAAGCTTTAACGAGTATCTGTTTGCGCTGCAAGGCCATCTCTGCTACTGGTAAAAAGGGGGTGTTATTTTTAAATGTTTTTCTAAAAACAGCTTTCTCTCATACTTCTTCCAAGAAGCTGAGGGTGGTATGCGTGTTCTCCCATACCAGGGTTGGCCCTACTGTTAGGCAGAACAAGGCTCTTCAGCTGGCCCCAGATAAGGGGCTTTCACTACTTTCAATCAAGAGGTGGGGAGCAATAGCAGGGACAGCCACATTGCTTTCCAACCAGTTTCAGGTTGGCTGCAGTGGTAACTTTTGGGAAGAAAAGAGGAAACTGACAGAGTTAATGCCAGCATCCTTACTGTTGTCCCGGACACTTTGTTCAAAGTTGTGGCTGCAGCAATAGTTGTAGCAGCAGCAGCAGCAAAGACTTCCCCACTCCTTGTGAGTATCTGTGGGGTGAGATGACCAGAGTGTGTGTGTGTGAGAGATGTGGGGAGAGTTGGGATTCCTCTTTTGCCTGGTGCATATGTTGTTCTGGCACTCTGACAAGGTTGTTCTATATGCAGCTCTAGTATTATAAATAATTCTGTATATTATAACTTCCAGGGAGTCAGAGGATACAGTGCTGTTGATAATGAAAGAGATTTACCAAATAATGGGCATCAGCATGGACCAGCCTCTTCCATAAAGCCAGCCTGACCAGCTGCACCAAAGTAAGCCTTACTGTCTTTCAAACTGACCAACTGATCCCATTTTCCATTTTGTTGTACTATCTACTCATCACTCTGTTAGAAAAAGTACCAAAACCTACAGAAGATTCAGAAACTAATCAACCCATGTACAAAGCTTTTTCTGTTACTGATCTCTTTGGCACTGTTCTAGTTTCCTATATTAAGGCCCATATGTTTAACAGATTAGGTGGACATAGTTTGAATCCTTGGGTAACATTTGCCATAGTCATTGAGGGCCAGAACGGATTTGATGCTTGAGATCTCTGATCTGCTCCCCTGAGCCTTTTAACATTTATTTTCCTTTTAAAGAACCAACAAGGAGTTTTCTTTAAAAAAAAAAAAAATTCCCCAATCTATCTAACTTCTGCAGCCTTCCATTAATGCATCTGGTGGGGAATATAGGCACAACCAAAATCTTAGGCCTCTATGATTGCTGTATATATATTTTTTAAAAAGTTAGCAGATCTAGTCATAAGTATATTGAATGATGCCTATTTTGGCCCTTCTTTCTTTGAACAGAGATGAGTGGTCAGTTACTTAACTGGTGTTAAATAGTAGTTGTTAAAAAAAGTTGTTAAAAAGAGGTTGGAGATGGATAATAGTGTTCTTTGGAGAGTGGAGGATGGTGTGACAAAGCCATCTTTGCCTATGGCTTGTGCTTTCAACTCATAATGAATGCTGTTTGCAGATTTTGTGAGGGTTTGTAGTGGTTCAAAAACTGCAGAGCCTCTTTGATGAAACATGACTCTGAGACTAAAGAAATGAATGTGTACATGACAAATTAACATGTATTTGTCATACCACCTTCAGTTTTTTTGTTTGCATGCAGCCAAAGTGGCTAAGAGTCAGTTGGCCCTGAAGAAACATTAGTCTTAATTCCACAACCCTAAATACATTACAATGATGAAACCTTTTTGATTCTAGCAAACTTTCTTTTTGGTATACTAAGTAGGATCACAATCTCACAATTGTAACCTACCTCAGAATGAGAATGGATGCCATTGCAACCTAGACCAGCCTTTGCCAACTTAGGCTGCCAAAAGATTGCCTCCAAATATTTTGGACTAAACTATCAGCATGATGGAAGTTATAATCCAAAACATCTGGAGGGCACCATGTTGGTGAAAGATGGTCTAGTAGCATGTCTATGTAATTCTCAGTTTCAGCTGGGTGTACTGATTCATCATACAAAAAATAGTAGGACCAGCAGTGGCTCTCTGAATTGTTCTCCTTTTAAAGAAAAGAATGGAACACATTGAGTATGGTCTCTTTTCCATGGACAGCACAGGGGAGGAAAAGGTACCCTTTCTCCGGGTCTACTTCCTGTTCTTCTGGTTGCTTACTACATAGTCTACCATGGACAATTGCCACATAATCTTTTCCCAAATTAATATAGATTGTTTAAGCAATGCTACCAAAACATGATTTTTATATTATTATTATTATTATTATTATTATTATTATTATTATTATTATTATTATTATTATTATTGTCTAAATTGCACTGCTGAATTCTACTGGATTACCCACAGAGATACGGAATGTATTCAGCATTATCCTTTTCCTAATTGTCCCTTCTGTCATCCTGTCCCTAACTATTAAATGTTTGCAGTTTTGAGATAGCAACCTTAATGTTGTTCCCATTCCTCTTTGATTTCTGTGCCTATCAATGACACACTGCCCTGGCATGGCTGAGCTTTCCTGTTGCTTCTTTAGATTTTCTCCATGTTGAAAGCTGTTCAAGACTCCTGTCCGCTTTTCTCTTGTCTCATCTGTTGCTGATGTGCCGGGCATGCTTCATCCCGGAGCTCTGGAGGATTCAGTACCCCAGTCTTATTCCATGGGAAATCCAGCAAGCACTTTGGATCATACTACCTGACTGCGACTGGTGCTTCCTGACTCTCTGGATTGTGTCCTCTGGTTAGAGGCTAGCGTGTGTCAAGTTGCAATACCACCTACATCTAGATATGCACTAGACGTGGCTAGGAATCGGTGCTAGAGCTTCACACCGCCTCTTCAGTTGGAAAGCTATGATATAGGATCCTGATATCAAATAGGGGGCTATCTGCTGAGTAAAGCGGTGAGGGATGTGGACATACAGGAATCCTTGTTTTGCTGCTGCACTGGACATCGAACATCAGGCATTTTTGTTTTGTGTAATAGGTTTTTGTTCCTTCGTATCTTATTGCTGCTGTTTTGCCCAACAGGTGGTGCTACAGACCAAAGGAAAAATTCCTGTCCCTACTGCAGCAAACACTGTTGTGCTGGCAGTTGCCATGTGTTGCCTTATAGCAACCTTGCTGCAACAGGGAAAGAACATAGGCACTCACGTAGGAATAAACTGACAGATGCTTGAAAACAACCCTTTAATTCTATGCCTGTTTACACCACATATGGGCAGGTGACTGACTCTTCTGATTCTGGTATTGTCTCTACTGTCTGCTTAATTTAGTTGTTATCCAAACAGCTTTAGAATACTGGAGAAACTTGAGTTCTGTTGTATCTTGCTGCCCATCCTGTGTTGAGAGCTGCAGCTTGAAGGCAGATGTGTAACAAGGAAGAGAGCCCGAGCTGTTGAGGGTTTCCTGGCTTATCTCTTTTTCCAGCTAAGTTGTTAGAATAGGATGCCCTACTCCAAGTCCTTGGAAAGAATTATGCAGTGTTTTCCAAAGTCCTTGGTATTTCATGGTGGTACACATCACCAAAGACAGCCTCAGTGACTGAACATCCACTTACTTACGGCTAATTCTGATCTTGTTGAGGAAATATACATCTGGATCAAAGGGAGTAGGCAAGAGCAATGTTTCCCCAACTCTTCAAACCTGTGCCTGCTTACCCAGAGATGCTGATGCTGATGAGGTAAAATTAAGCCTGTGCCCATTTAGTACCTACACAGTAGATTTGTGTTTCAGAGCCGTGGGCAGTAGCTGCAGCTCTGCCCCTGCACTTTTCCAATAGGAGATCATGTAAAAAGACGCATAGGAGGGTAGTTGACCAGCTGACCATTATGAAGGTCAGTTCACACAACCAGGTTAATGCATTGAGTTTTGGATTGAATTCAGGAGCTGACAAATACTAGACAAGCCTCCCTTTTCTCCTTGCTGCCAGTTCCTCAAGCCCTTGCAACAAGGACCCCTGCAGTAAGCCTGGAGGAGGAGGGAGATTCTTGCCTCATTTATACCTGAGAGATAGATCAGGAAAGAAACAGTGGGAGAAACATATGCTCTTTCTTTAAACTGGAGTGCAAGTGAGTGCCTAACTCTGCTGGGAGAGTGCTCTAGAGGGCAAGGGGAGCTTGCCCATGGCAAACAGGCAGTTGCAGATGATTGCTTGAACGGATCTGCATTGCAGTTGGATGCATGGCAGAGGAGATGCAATTTGCTTCAGCTTGTCCTACTTTGTGGTGGTACCATAAGGCTGATAAAAGATGACTGAGGGTCCCTGGTAGGACCTGCAAACTGGACATACAGTCAAGTGATTCCCCTTGTGTCCAGGTGCAGCAGCGTTCACTTCACCTGTGCCTTGGGTGCTAGGAAGGTGTACATGGTCTCAGAGGGTTTCCTCCTATTTTCAGGGAACCCTTCTACAAAGGCAGCAGCAATATATATGTCATGCTATATATTCTCTCTGTACTGTGCATCAAAACTCTCTCAGCATTCATTTTGGTTATTCGCTCCCTGTGTTTCAGCTATTTATTTCTGCATTGTTCGTCACCACATCCACTAATGCTGTAGCTGTGACTGAATGATGCCATTTGGCACAACCGAGTTCTGGACTAGAAGCTCTAGCAGCAAGGGTGGGCCTAGGAAGAGTCAATCAAGTCTCAAACAGCTGTTGGAAGTTTATGCACTTTGTAAAATATGTCTATTTAAAACAAGTTATTTAACTTTTTCCACTGACTTTGGTGCATTTATGGGCTTCTGTCAGAAGTATCTTGAAGTCTGTGGGTGGTTCAATGACACTTTCCTGCCTGCCAATACAGGAAGCAAGGTTGAGAAAAAGCAGGGAAGATGCTTTTCTCATGTAATTGGAGAATGGCCTCAAGTGATTACAGCTTACTGCTTAGCCAAATATCTGGCTTCTGTCAAGATCCCCAAATTTCTGTGCACCATGGCAGAAATCAGAAACACATCCAGCAGTTCTCAAGTTACCAGAGATGCATGTATTTCCCCCCAGTATGTTCCTTCTTTGGAAAAACAAAACCCACGAGAAGCAGCTCCAAACATGGAACTACTTCCACTTGCTTGCATTTCCTGGTACCTTTTTCCAACTCTCTTTATGCTGCCAAAACTGCAGTTATTTCATAGAACACCAGTACAGGCATACCCCGCTTTAACATACGCAATGGGACCGGAGCGTGTATGTAAAGTGAAAATGTACTTAAAGTGAAGCAATTATCTATGCATGTACTGCACTGCAATCGCCACTAGATGGCAGCGGCGTCATGCCATTAAGTGTCTAAGCGGGGTATGGTGGCTTATGGAGCATGTACGTTACAGCGAGGCGACGTTAAGTGACGTTAAGCAGGGTATGCCTGTATACACTTCCTGAGTCGCTCTAGACCAGTGGTTCCCAAACTTTTTTCTTCACAGACCACTTGAAAATTGCTCGGGATCTTGGCACACCACTTAAAAGATTTTTTACCTGTTATAGCAATTGTAATGCTCTGTGCTAGATGCTGTATGATTTTAATTGTCATTTATAGGCACACTGCAGACCACCTGAATGAAGCTCGTGGACTAGTTTAGGAACCCCAGCTCTAGACTTTAGGCAGTAGTTTGCTCTGTGTACACGTCTGTGTTGCAGGAAACATTGAAGTGTGCATGACAGAAATGGTCCAGAAATGGTGTATCAGGGTCCATGTATGTTTTCCCACTCATTACAACATAAGTTGCCATGTTGTAGATGCTTCGTAGGTCAGACAAGCAGGCTGAAATGCTATGTCTATATCACGTAGACATTAGCTTGGTACATACAGATGTGATAAAAGTTTGGGCTCTCATTCTAAGACTGTGCTACATGTCTACTTAAATTTTTTGCCACACTTCTTGTACCACAGTGCAGCTGTTCTGTGTAACCACATGAAAACAAGAACTCCTTTCTTAGAAGCTGCTATTCCCCACTGTTGAAAGTTGCAGATGGTAGTGATGAGCATGTCTGCATTCTGTGATCTTTTGGGTCAAAAAGAGGCAGACATATAATGAAATGTTGTTGTTGTTATGTGCCTCCAAGTCGACTACGACTTATGGCGACCCTATGAATCAGCGACCTCCAGTAGCATCTGTTGTGAACCACCCTGTTCAGATCTTGTAAGTTAAGGTCTGTGGCTTGCTTTATGGAATCAATCCATCTCTTGTTTGGCCTTCCTCTTTTTCTACTATAATGAAATGTATGCATGCTGAATTTACTGTTTTTCTTTTGCATATGGAAACAATTTGTTCTTTCAGAGATGGTATATAGGTTCAGTTTTTAGCCTGGTAAGTGCAAAACTTGTGCTGAGCACAATGTGAGAAACCGACATCAGTAAACGGGTTAGGCACAAGCTATAAATCTTCATACAGTGCACTCTTCTGATGCATGTTTGCTCAGGATCAAGTCCTGCAGTGTTCTAGTGTAAGTGTGTAGGACTGCAATCTTATAAGGTTTATCCCTCTTATGCTAAAGTCCTGGCCCTGCCTGATGCTAGTCAATAAACCATTCCCTGCTATCTGTCTGCAAGGAAAAGCCAAAAAAATGAAGTAAATCTTTTCTGTGAGCTCTAATCTTATAATTTAGGAGTTCATAGCACCTTGCAGTCATATCATCCATCAGTGACATAAGAGGCAGATTGCAAGTCCTTCCATTTTGCAGAGTGCACAATGGAAGGGAGACTTATTGGTTAGCAGTTTGTGTTCAGTGCTGCCTACCATGCCCCATTTTGGATGAACCTGAGGACCGAAGAAGTGAAACAGCTCTTCTAAAGTTTTAGCATTTTTATTAGACAGTTTAAAAAACAAAATAAACAAAAAAGAAAACAAATGAAAACACAACTCCATTGATTTGGCCTCTCAAAATGTACAAAAAAGGAAGATAAGACAATCTTTACCACCACAATAATCCTTCCATACACAAAGGTTCAGACTAGCCCCAATTTGGAAAGCAGGCTCAAAATTGACTAGCCTAAAATGTTCCCATACAGGAAAGATGGCTGTTTAACTGTGATAAGGGAGTGAAATCTTGAGATTCCCACATGAGTAAACATTAGAAGAAAACTCATTTTTTATAAACTTTTGCATATTCTGGAGAAGCTGCTTGACCACTGTTGCATTCTGTTCCCCTCCCCCTTTTATTACATTTTTATTCCTCCTAGGAACGTAGGGTAGTATACACGGTTACTCTTGATTTTATCCTCACAACAATCCTGTCAGGTAGGTTAGACTGCTAGTGACTGGCCCAAGCTCACCCAGTGAACTTCAAGGCTGACTGTTGAAAACAGAAGGCTGATTAAGCAAGGCTTTCTTTCTTCCATTGGCTTAAAATAATGCATCTCCTTTCTAAAATGCAACTACTTTCATTACAGACACAATTTTTATTTTTTTCTTGGCGGTGTCTTGCATTTTTAGTCCTGTCTCCTTTTAACTCCAACTTGTTGCATGAGGCCTACTTTTATTTTTCACTATATATGTCTGCTCCTTCTGTCCCTTCAGGTTCTGCCTCTCTGCTTTACTCTCTTTCCCCTTCTCTTTAAAAATAAAATGACGGCTCCGGCATTGGAGTGAATTGCCACCTTTATTGGCTCATGGTCGAATTTGGGGTACCAAACCACTAGCTGATCACCAACATACTAGCCTATATTATGCATGGGCATGGTATTTTGCACTGATATATTGTCGCCTTGCTGTTACTTTGTTTCAGAAGCAGAGTTGGCATGTTCCATTTCTCTTTGACAGAGACAGCTATAATGGGAGATTACAGTATACAGTAGGGCCCTGCTTTACAGAGCTTCGCTTTACAGCGTTCCGCTAATACAGTGGTTGTGAATTGTAGAAAGGCCCCGCTTTACAGCGCTTGTTCCGCTTTTACAGTGTTTTTTTGCCGCCAGGCGCCATTTTGGTCAATGTAAATCAATGGGATCCGCTTTACAGTGGTTTTTGCTTTACAGCGGGGGTCTGGAACGTAACCCGCTGTATGAGCGGGGCCCTACTGTAGTCATTCACAGGAGCAGGAAAACATTCAGCAACCAAATCGACTCGAACTAAGCTGCACAATACCAAATTTCTGGGTACTGTCGCTAAACCAAGGGGTAGCCAATGTGTTGCCTTCCTGATACTGTTGGACTGCAGCACCCATCAGCCTCAGTCAGCATGAAAAATGGGTAAGGAATATTGGGAATTGTAGTCTGGCAGCCTCTGGAGGGCACCCCATTGGCTACCGTGACTTAAAATCTTCTCAATCTGCAACCATTGACACTCCTGTCAAAGAGGCATTCTTAGCATGGCTTGGGGATGTGCCCCACATCAAGCATTCAACAATATCTGGAGGGCCACAGTTGGGGATGGAAAGCTCTGTCAACTTTGGTTCTTCCTCATTTTTCAAATCTTAAATTCCATTCTCTGCATTTCTGCAGCAAAATTCATCAGCAGTGTGAATTTCTCCTAATAACACACTTTTGTATGCAGCATTGACTAATATACACACTGTTGCATGTTATTTTCACTAATATATTCAGGACGTAGACATACATAAGATGGCACGGTTAGGCTCTCACTCATACAGAGAATGAGAGGAATATAGAACATAGGAAGCCACCTTATGCTGAGTCAGATTATTGATCTAAGTAGCTCAGTCTAGTCTACACTGACTGGCAGCAACTCTCCTGCAGTTCAAACTGCGGTATCTCCCAGCCCTACTAGGACACACCAGGGATTGAACTTGGAACCTTCTTCAAGCAAAGAAGATGCTTTGCTACTGAGCTGCGGGCCTTCCCTAAAGACGACAGAACCAGCTAAGGGGAACACTCCGTGCGTCTGATGAAGCAAGTGGGCTCTAATTCACAAATGCTTATGCCACCATAAGCTTTCAGGAACTACAAAACTCTGGTATGAGACTTTCTGAACATAAATAGCAGCTGACCTCTGTGCCCAAGACAGAAGACGAGCAGAAAAAGCTTGGAGGTAGCTGAAGCCACAAAAAATAGAGGATATAGTACCCTGCCCAAAGCAGGGGTCATCAATCTTTTGGGTCCAGTGGAATTTTGAGAATGTGCTGTGGGCGCCAGCCCCAAATGGCTGCCACATCTGAAAGGGCAGAGAAAGGGCCAGGTCCTAAAAATGGTGTGGGCATGCCCCCTCCCATCTACATCAGCCACCGCAGCACTCGCTTACAGATAGAAGCTCTTTGTGCATCTCCTCTGTTCAGAACTGATCAGAGGGTGGGTGCCTAACCCTGACATACAACGAAATGTGGACATGATCAAGGAGGCATGTTCATCGCAGGAGAGGCTGAGCCAGGGCAAACAGAAACTGATGCAGGAAGAACACATTATAGATTTTTGATTACTTAAGACTTTTTGCGGGCCTCAAAGGAGGTACTGGCAGGCATGATGGTCCCTGTTTGGTAACCCCTTTGCTGAAGACATAGGCTGCACACAAGTTGTTCCAATGCTTGGCAACCCCTTTTAGTACATAGCTAGGTATGCACAAGGGAACTAGAGCTACTCTGCAAACACCTTTTGGGAGGGTACTTGCTTGTAGCACTCTAGCTAGGTTTGAGCTATTATGCTGATCTGTGGGAAGTGGGCTTTGCCTTACAGCAAGGGACTGGATCAGATTGCCTTCTGGCCTACAGCAACTGCACGATTAACATCGGCATGGGATAAACTAGAAATGGAATGACTGCAAAAGGATCACCCCAACTACTGCTGCCTAGAGGACAGAATCACCTCTATCACTGCCATGCAACATCCAGCATTGTCCCTGTGTAAACAGACATGTGAGGACTGGACAGAGGCCCAGAGCCTCAACCAGGCTGCTGGCTCTTTAAAATGCAGGTGTGATTCTCCTCCCTGCTCCTCCAGGCACAGGATCGCAAGGAGGGCTGTTCCTTCTCTTCTTTTGCAGCTCCCAGGGTGTGCAGGTGGGGATCCTTTAGATCTTTATACATCGAGGCTGAATCCAGAGAGTGTCAGCTTTTGCCTCTCTGGGGCAGAGAGTCTAGATTTGCGCTGCAGTGGCTGATGGCACTCGGGATCAGTCAAAGGAGGGTAATGCTGTCTGTAGCACAGGTAGGCAAATGCCAAGCCCATTCCCGATCCAACCAGAACATCTTGCGAAGGAAACAAAAGAGGAGAGAGTGCAAAGATCATTTCAGCTGCGGCTAGCCAGCAACAGCACAGCACAGCACACCAGCATGCTATTTTAATTTTTTAGAACGTATTGTAGGAACAATCCTTCTACATGTCATTTACATTTCAAAAGTGCTGTCTTTGGAAGCAAATCCAAACTGAGAAGAGGAGATCCTCCCATATGTAGGAAGCAGCCTTATAGTGGGTCAGACTATTTGTTCATCTTTAACACCATCTGCACAATACACTGAAAGCACTATTACATCACTTTTAACAATCATGGCTTTACCACAAAGAACCCTGGGTACTGTAGTTTGTTAAGGATGCTGAGAAGTGTTAGGATACCCCCCAATTCCCCTCACAAAACTACAATTCCCAGAGTACCCTGAGAAGAGAGATTGATTGTTAGACCACTGTGGGAATTAGGGTCTTTTAACAACTCTCAGCACCCGTATCAAACCACAGTTCCCAGGATCCTTTGGGGGAAGCCAAGACCAAGTGGTATCAGAGTGCTTTAAATGTATGGTGCATAGGTGGCCTGACCTCCCAGGCAAAGAGAGGCCATTCCCATCACCTACCACCTTGTATTCCTGACTAGAAATACCAGTGATTGAACTGGGGGTGTTCTGTATGCAAAGCCACGTGCTATGCCACTAGCTTATGGTCCATCCCGAAATGAACGAATGTAAGAAGACAAGATGGTAACATGTTGAATTAGATAAGTTGTCCATCTAATTGTAAGTGCCGGAGGGTGTGGGGGCAAAATCCAGAAGTCCAACAGAGGAAGGATAAATTGGTCATTACAAGAACTCTGTAACTAAGAACTAGTGCCATAGTTTGCTTTTTCACTTCTCCTTCCCAATCCTTTTTCCTTGTGTGTTTTGTCTTTTAGACTGTAAGCCAGAAGGTAAAGACTATTTGATTCTTGATATCTGTAAGCTGCTCTGGGAGCCTTTTTCTTCCCAGCTAAAATGGGCAAAAATATTTTATTACTTGTTACATATATATCCCACCTTTCCTCCAAGTTGCTCAAGGTGGTGTACATAGTTCTCCATCTCCATTTTATCCTTTATCAACAACCTTGTGAAGTAGGTTAGGCTGAGAGATTGTGACTGGCCCAAGGCTACCCCGCAACCGCCATGGCTGAATGGGGAATTGAACCCTGGTCTCACAGATCCTAGTGCAACACTCTAACCACTACACCACACTGGCTGTTGTAATTAGTCACAGTGCACGCATAATGGTTTGGCCCGAGACGCTTGGCAAGGGAGGATTCAGCCCTCCATCCCTTCCCAAGCTATTTGACCAATCTGGGCTTGGAGGCCAGCTGGCACTGCCTAGGGAGTACAGCCAACCTCCACCCATTACTCCCAGGTGGCCCTGCACATGCTGCTGGATTCCAGCTCCCATTATCCCTGACCATTGGCCATGCTGACTGCGGCTGACTGGAGTTAGAGTCCAAGACTTGGAGGGCCGCCGGTTCCCCACAGCTATGTTGCTTCTTTGCTATTTTCACGGCACCTTCACTTCACTTCTCCATCAAGGCCTCACTCACCTTGCCAGTGATGCTTGTAATCACAGGTGCGGGATAAAGCGATGAGCATCGCGATAAAGAGGGGCACCAAGAAGGCACAGAGGCGCCAGGACTGCCCACGCCCGCCAGGCGCAAAGCAGTGGAGCTTCCCTGCAATGTAGAAGGAGCCAAAGGCGAGGCCAGCAAAGGCAACTGGAAGATAGGAGGGATCACTGTGAGACCTAACAAGGCAAACTGTCACCACCATCCTTAGCTACATGCCCATGTAAACTTGAGGAACTAGCCATCCCTAATCTCTAGGCAGGCTAAAGCAAATAAGGAATATGGGTAATACCTTAGCAGTGCAATGTTATAGGCAACAACAACTTACAGGAAATAAGCCACATTGAGTTCAATGGTACACACTCTGAAAAAGGGATGGGATTCACTGGCTGATGCCAGTTTGAAAGAATTTTGTTGACCTAACAGGCTGGAATTAATTCGAATTCATTCTCTGTCTGCTAGCTGCCACTTTTACCAATTTATTTTTCCCCCTCACAAAAAATATTGATATTCATATTGACATTTTGAAAGCAAATACCAATAAATGAAACAAAATATCAATAACATTATTCTTAATATTGATACTTTAGAGGCGGGTTTTCAAAAACAGTCATGGCAAATCACCACACAAAAATACAATCCGCAATGATAAAGAATAAGTGGATCACTGGAAAATTGGATACCAAATCCAAATTTGGCAGAATTCTAGCACATCCCTACTCTCAGGTAAGCATGTAGAGCAGGAGTAGTCCAAGTGGAGCCCTCCAGATGTTGCTGGACTGCAACTCTCATCAGCCCCAGCAGCATGGCCAATGGTTAAGCATGATGGGAGTTAGAGTTCAACAACATCTGGAGAACACCATGATGGCACCACTCCTGATGTAGAGGACTGCATCCTCTCGGGCTGATTCAATGACTCATTTCTAGACTTCCGGTCTCAAAGGCTAAAAAAAAAGAAACAAAAAAATGTACGACAGAGAAAAAGCAGCCATCGACAACTAAAAACAAGCAAAATTAAAAAGCTATGAACATATGCTATAAAATCACCGGGGGAGGGGGGGGGATGACAGTTGAAAGGTTTTGCACCCTTATTCATACAGAATGACTTAAACTTGTTCACCTATTTCTTTAAAGTATGGTGGCCTAAAGATGAACATTAACAAAAAAAACAATCTATACATAAAATAAACAGGAAACAGTATAACAAAGACAATACAGTCAGTGTCAACTGTTTAAACAAAGAGGAGTAAAGCATGAAATGATGTCTTGGATCATTAAAGTAAACCACAAAGCTATGTAAAGGGCCAAAATTACATATCTGATTACATGTGGGGAAGGCCAAATGTTCCCCTCCAAGCCTCGCTGTCTGGCCCTTGGAACCCTCCCCAGGCCACACCCTTCACTGGCTCTGCTTCACACACACACCCAAGTGTTTAGTCTGGCTTGAATGTGTCCCTGAACTCTGCCTGGATGGAGAATAGACCAGGGGGTGGTGGGGTAGAAAGTAGCTGACTGTCCAAACATAAAATTTACATTTGTTGCTCTGCCTGCTTTTGCAACCCATCATGAGCATATGGCCCTTGGAAGGTTGCCCAGAAGTGAATGTAACTCTCAAGCTGAAAGAAAGTATTTAATTCTGTATTTTGTCGGCAATGCTGCTGCTCTGCCAATATCTTGAACGGCCCACAGCTTAGCTCAGCTCATACAAACTTTAATTTGGTGCATAATCTGTCAACCAGTGAAAGAAAATCATACGTTTTCTCAAACCACTGCAAAACAGGAAAAGAACAGTGTGGTTGACGCTTCCTCATCGTTAGACTCAACATTGCCAAAGAAGCGTTTGCACAACAGAGGCACATGGGACTGGCAGGTCACATAGGAGGTTCCTAAAGCAGCAGCACCAAACGCAAGGCAGGGCAGGCTCGCCTATTCACATTAACACAGAGGTGGGGAACCTTTTTCAGCCCGAGGGTCACATTCCTTTGTGGACAACCTTCTGGGGGGGCTACATGCCAGTGGTGGCTGGCGCTAAGGGCAAAAAAGGGGGTGGAGCAATGGATGAGACTCACCCCTTTGTGCAGTGGAGTACATTCCAGTCATGCAAAAGCAAGAGGTATACACATGCTCACCATCTACACACACACATCCACTATCCAGGCAAGCAAAAGTCCTTGAGGAGGGTGCAGAACAGGGCCAGTGAAGGGGTATGGCCGGGGAGGAGGCATGCCTGGGGAGAGTCCCAAGGGCCAGACAGGGAAGTCTAGCGGGCCACATTCAACTACAGGGTGCCTGAGGTTCCCCACTCTGGCTCTAGTGAGATGCAATGCTAGCTCAGGATGGGATCCACTGGCTAATGCAGGTTTGAAAGCATTTCTTTGACCTAACAGGCCAGTATCAATTCGAGTTTGTTCTTTGTCTGCTAGCTGCGGCTTTTGTTGGTTCATTTTTCCCCTTGCAAAAAAAATTGATATTAATATCAATATTCTAAAGGAAACACAGATAATTTTAAAGGAAATATTGACATTTTGAAAAATGAAAGGAAATATTGATAAAATAGTTGTTCTTAATATTGATATATCAGAGGCTGATTTTTTTTTAAAAAAAAACCTGTTTTCGAAAATAGCTGTGGAAAATCGCTATATAAAAATCCGATCCACAATGATAAAGTATAAGCAAATTAATGGAAAATTTGGTACCAAATCCAAATGGGGCAGAATTTTAGCACATCCCTAATGCTAGCATATTAGCATCCCACATAATTCTGTTTTCTAAGTACTCCTGGAGCGGTATGGGTTTCTTTCACTCTGCATCTAGTAACAGGTCTTAGAAGAATTTAAGCTGTAGAGCAAACCTATATGCTGCCACCTCCCATATTACACATATTTAAGGGGCCTCTGCATAGGAGGTTCTTGTACTCCTAGCTCAGTTCTGCAAAGCAAATGGTAATAACAATAGGGAAAGCACTCCAGAAAAAAGAAAAGGCAGGTAGCTACCATGGTACTAGATCAGACGATTTGTCCACCTAACCTAGTGCTGTCCACTCTGATGGGCAGCCTCTCTCCAGCATCTCAGGCAGCAGTCTTTCCCATCATTTGTGACCTGATCCCTTTAAACCAGAGATGCCAAGTTCTGAACCTGAGATTCTCTACCTCATACTTGGCCACTGAGGTAGAGCTCCTTCGCATTAAGGTGGCTCAGAAGAAACAGCTGGAACGCCATGTATTGTGCCTTCAGTACACGGAAGAAAGGGACCTAGAGCTTTTCTCAGCAGTGCAGGGCTTGGCTTATTTACCAAAGAGACCTGCAGCTAAACCTTTCTGCAGGATACCTGTTCTCTGCACAGGCTGATCTGCAAAGTGCAGGGGCGGCCTTGCTTCTTACTACATTTCATTTCATTTTGATTTTATTTGTTTTATTATTAAATTTATATCCCACCTTTTCTCCAAGGAGCTCAAGATGGTGTACAAACATGGTTCTCCCCTCCCAACTTTATGTTCACAACAACCCTATAAAGTAGGTTAGGCTAAGACACAGTAACTGGCCTAAGGTCCTTCTGTGAACTTCATGGCCAAGCAGGGATTTGAACTTTGCTCTCCTAAGCCCTAGTCCGACACCCTACCCACGACGCCACACTGGCTCCCAATGGCCCTGGCTCCTGAGGATGAGCTGAATGAAGGCTCCAAGTCTTTCCCAGGAAATTTTCCTTTCATGGTGGTCTTCAGGCAGAAGCTTAACAGCCAGTTTTGGAGATATTCTAACTCAGGGGTGGGGAACCTCTAGCCCATGGGCCAAATTGGGGGCCTCTATGGGTCCCATTTTCCTGAAACTATATGCACCTGCCCCACACCTGACGTCAGTGGTGGCTGGTGGCTCCATGTCAGCTCCTTTACAGCTTGAACTAAAACCTGGAGCAGATTCCATTACTCCAATGACATGGAGCTACCAGCCATCACTGCCTGACATCATATATGTAGGTGTGGGGCACGTAGAGATGTGATTGGATCAGCTGCAAGACCGAATTCCCCATGGGGAACTGGATCATGCAGCCAATCCCAGCAGAAAGGAGCTCTGCCAGATTCCTAGACTTCATGGGGAAGAAGCACTGTTAAACCATTGGCTGAAGGAATGTTTTTAACTAATTGTTTTTAGAATGTGTTTTTAGAATGCTTTTTAATTGTTTCGTTGATGACTTTGCTCCCCTGGGCTCCTTCGGGAGAAATAAAAGTAATAATAATAATAGTAATAATAATAGTAATAATAATAGTAATAGTAATAATAATAATAATAATAATAATAATATGGTAGTTCTGTGAGGGGAACAGGAGTCTTCTAACAAGTCTCTTCATCCTTTACAAACTATAGTTCCCAGGATTCTTTGGGGAAAGCCATGACTGTTTAAAGTGGCATGACACTGCTCTAAATGTATCATGTGGATGTGGCCTAGAAGGCTGCTCCAATCCTAGGATCCTCTTTCACTCCTTTGCAGATGCCCCCTGTGGAGATTTGGGAGGGGCTAAATCTCTCTCTCTCTCTCTCTCTCTCTCTCACGCGTGCACACACACACACACACACACACACACACACGCGCACACACACACACACACAGACACACGATATATCCAATCTCTCAGGTTTGTGCTTCCCATCTCTGGGTGCAACCCTTGCAGGAGACTGCTTGCACACTCACAAGAGGAATGCCCACTGGGGAAGCTCTTGCGTCCTTCGATCACTACTTGTGCGTCACCCGTGCACAGCAGCTGAGGGGCTTCCCGGCCATCTGGAAAGCAGCGGTAGAAGAAATCAGGCCGAGGCCTAGAGCAAGGAAGAGAAGGAGAGGGTGAGGCACCACAGCTCAAGCACAGACTGTGGAGAGGCAGGAGCTGAGTGGCAAGAGGGAATCTACACCTGTGTGCCCAGGTCCACAGCCTCTCCATACAAGCTCACCTTGCTTGCAGTGGTGGCTCCATGTCCGTGAGGCAGTGGAATTCACTCTAGGTTTTAGTTTGAACTTTCAAGGAGCTGTCCAAAGTCTGGACTAAAACTCAGAGCAGATGCCACTGCCCCACTGACATGGAGCCACTGCTTGCAGGCTCTACAAGTACTGGCCCCTCTATAACCTATCATGGGGGTCTCACAAACACCTTCCTTTGCTTTAGAACATAAGGAGAGCCCTGCAGGGTCAGGCCAGTGGCCCACTGAGTCCAGCATCCTGTTCTCACAGCAGCCAACCAGGTGCACATGGGAAGCTGGCAAGCAGGACCTTGGCACAACAAGATCACACTCCACACTTGTGATTCTCAGCAACCGGAAGCTTTGTTGAGGGATGCTCCAGAAAAGGGCAACAATGAAAATGCATGCTCTGTGCATTTATTCTGGTAATTTCTGCAGAGAGAGGGGATCTCACCTGCCCACGACCAGCTTCACAGCATTGGTGAAGACACCATTCAGGGCAAGAGCCAGGCTGGCAGCTGGAGAAAAGAAGAGCACAGAACAGTTGTCCTCAGCATCTTTACTCATTCAACCCTAACCAGGCCAGCCGCCAGAAATGGTGTGGCGAGGAGGCCGAGTTAAGAGGGAGAAAAATTATTGCAGAACACAAACACAGGCAATATATAGCCATTGTGACTCCTCCTAGCCATCGAGAGCCTTTTCCTCCATGAATGGGTCTAATCCCAAGTCAGTGGCCATCATCACCACACCTTGTGGAAGCAAATTCCACAGATTAACTAAGAAGTATTCACCTAAGCATGCTTCCCGTGTATCATCTTGGTCAGTGTTCATGAAGAATTTGGCCAGGAGAATCAAGACCAGAGGAGACAAGAAGGAAATGACCTGGAATGAGATGGCAGAGACAGAATTAGAGCCAGCAGCACGGCAGGAACAACCACAAAACAATGGGGTGGTGTCCAACCTCAGTCATAGAACTGACCCATGGCTTGTATTCCATGTTAGTCCTACTCAGAGTAGACTCACTGAAATTAACAGACGTGGCTCACTTTGATGCATTCATTTCTGAGTAGAAGTTGGCTGGGTACAACCCATTGAGAATAATGGACACGCCAGCTTACATCCATTGAGTTCATTGGGTTTGCACTGTGTAGAACTTAATTGGATCCAACCCATCAAGAAAAAAGGTGCTTGCCACCCACAATTTTTTAAAGTACTAATATATGAAACATTATGCTGTCTGATCAATCAGGGACACCTTTTCGGGTGATTAAAGTTTTGTTTTAATCAGTTAATCTAACCAATTAAACACTGCAGCCATAGTGGATATTCGGTATTAATTTACTAAGGTATTTAAGCTTGATTCTAAGGAATGTAAGCCTCGCTGCCTTGTAGGAGATCACCTAATGCAGGAATGGAGACCCTGTGGGCCCCCCAAATATTGTTGGACTCCAACTCCCATCAGCACCAACCAGCATGGTCAATGGCCAAGGATGATGGGAGTTGTAGTCTAGCCGCAGGTGCCTGATCCCTGATATAATGGAAAAGACCTCGTAGGACATCTGTTCAGACCCTGCACCAGGAATAGTTCCTAAATTAAGGAGTTCCTAGATTCCATCAGGCTGCCTCAGTGGGAGAGATGGGAAGCAGGGTTCATTCCATCAACTTTGCCAAAAGACCAGCTCCACCAGGCACCTCCTACCTCGACCTGTGTCTATGCCTGGTCATTATAAATAAATAGATTAAGGTTGAAATTCCATGCCCTCTCACCTGGAACTAAGAGTGACACCCATCAGTCCCAGTCAGCATGGCCAATGGTCAGGGATGACGGGAGTTGTAGTTCACAATATCTGGAGGGCATTGCATTGGCTATCCCCTGACTCCATGCTTCACTGGAGACAAATCTGAAGGCGCACCTGCTTGCAAAAGACGTGGGCTGCAAACATGGCCTAAATTGCACAAGATGATTGGAATGAATACTTACAAACATGGGTTTGGCAGGTACATGGTCAAACTCCACATAGGGGTTTTTATAGAGCCACATTTCTTCCGCCTGTATGACCCGCTGGAATGGAGGCAGAAGCTCAGTGAACCTAGAGAAAGAACACCCCATTGACTAAAGGCTTGTTTACACATTATACTGAACACAGGTACAGGTGCAAGTGTTTGTGTGAGAGAGTGTACACATGTGGCTTAAATACTGTGTACACAGACTACACTTTTTGAATGTAATGTGTGAATACCCCTTAAGTGTTGGTGATTTGGGGGAAAAAGGCAGAAGACCAGTATTGAGGTTTCCTCCCAACAGGATCACAGGAAGATTTGATCTACAAGACGAATAGATCGATCTTCAACAGGGATTTTCAAAGTGGTCTGCAACATCGCTTTTGAAATATCAGTTCAATCGTTTTCATAAAACAATGGATGTACCAAATAAGCATAAAGAATACACTGAAGCTGTTTTGTTACAGTAGTTCCAGCCCTATGGAGAGTGGGCACTTGTGGCCCTCCAGCTGACCATCTGTTTGGCTCCACCCCTGTTGTTGTTGTTATGTGCCTTCAAGTCGATTACGACTTATGGCGACCCTATGAATCAGCGACCTCCAAGAGCATCTGTCATGAACCACCCTGTTCAGATCCTATTGTGTGCGTCGTACAACTTCGGACTCTCCTTTCGCATCTGTGCGCATCAGCCTCTGGGCTTCCTTTCGGCTTTGACCCAGCTGTGTCATTAGTCACAGCGCTACTCATACTTGTCCTTTGTTCTTCCCCAGTAGCTCGGTGAGTGCCTTCTGACCTGGGGGTCTCATCTTCCAGCACTATCTCATGTTGCATTTTGGATACTCTGTTCATAGGGTTTTCATGGTAAGAGTTATTCAGAGGTGGTTTACCATTGGCTTCCTCTTAGTCTGGATGCATCTTAGTCTGGTGTCTCAGCTTTGACCATTCTGCCCCTGCTAGGAGTCTAGCCTCTTGGTCTAGACTCCTGACGACATTGCTCTCAGCTTCTTCGACACTCTCAAACCCCCTCACCGCGTTAAGGTGGGCATCCTAAAGGGGGCTCCACCCCTAGAGGACTGAATTCACCATTTTAATGCATGTTTTTCTCACAGTACACATGCACAGGGACCCCACCCCTTGTCTACATGATGGTTGAGAAGAGCATAACCTGTGCAATCTCTACAGCTGGCTTTCCACAGGTTATGAACTACACATTTGAGCCACCTGAAGGACATGTTTTACCCAGGGCTCGTTGGTGCCCATTGGTGCTGGTGAGGCAGAAAACAAGGAGGCCAACAGTAGCCTGAGTAGGGTTGCCAGGCTCAGGGCCTCAGAATGATTCTGTATCTTTAAGAGAAAAGAAAATTCAGCCAAGTGCAGGTTTTCATGCAACACTGTAATGGGAAAAACCACAAGGTGGAATTCTCCCTTCCCCCAGCACAACTTTTAAATATAAAGAAGACCTCTTTGCTGCCAGGCCCAGCCTCCAAGAGATCTTCTATATCTTTAAAGTATCAATATTTCCTTTAAAATTATCTGTATTTCCTTTAAAATATTAATATCAATTTTTTTTGCAAGGGGAAAAATGAATCAACAAAAGCCGCAGCTAGCAGACAAAGAACAAACTCGAATTGATACTGGCCTGTCAGGTCAAAGAAATGCTTTCAAACCTGCATTAGCCAATGGATCCCATCCTGAGCTAGCATTGCATCTCACTAGAGCCAGAGTGGGGAACCTCAGGCACCCTGTAGTTGAATGTGGCCCGCTAGACTTCCCTGTCTGACCCTTGGGACTCTCCCCAGGCATGCCTCCTCCCCGGCCATACCCCTTCACTGGCCCTGTTCTGCACCCTCCTCAAGGACTTTTGCTTGCCTGGATAGTGGATGTGTGTGTGTGGATGGTGAGCATGTGTATACCTCTTGCTTTTGCATGACTGGAATGTACTCCACTGCACAAAGGGGTGAGTCTCATCCATTGCTCTACCCCCTTTTTTGCCCTTGGCGCCAGCCACCACTGGCATGTAGCCCCCCCAGAAGGTTGTCCACAAAGGAATGTGACCCTCGGACTGAAAAAGTTTCCCCACCTCTGTGTTAATGTGAATAGGCGAGCCTGCCCTGCCTTGCGTTTGGTGCTGCTGCTTTAGGAACCTCCTATGTGACCTGCCAGTCCCATGTGCCTCTGTTGTGCAAACGCTTCTTTGGCAACGTTGAGTCTAATGATGAGGAAGCGTCAACCACACTGTTCTTTTCCTGTTTTGCAGTGGTTTGAGAAAACGTATGATTTTCTTTCACTGGTTGACAGATTATGCACCAAATTAAAGTTTGTATGAGCTGAGCTAAGCTGTGGGCCGTTCAAGATATTGGCAGAGCAGCAGCATTGCCGACAAAATACAGAATTAAATACTTTCTTTCAGCTTGAGAGTTACATTCCCTTCTGGGCAACCTTCCAAGGGCCATATGCTCATGATGGGTTGCAAAAGCAGGCAGAGCAACAAATGTAAAAAGTGGTATGATACTGCTGTAAATGTATAATGCAGATGGGGCCTGAAAGTGAGGAAGCTGGCAAGTAGTGCCATCCCCTGGACTGTTTGTGGACAGCCTGAGAGGTTGATGGTGCAATGCCCTGTTTGCCCTAATGAATCAGCCTCTCCTGGTCCAACCTCCAATACGTTAGGAGAGTGAATATTCCCTCGGAGCAGGTTATGTTTGGCTATGTTTCAGAGCGCTGATTTTTAAGCTGGCTTCAAATCCCTGATCGTGCAAAAACCAACAAATCAGCATTCTCAGGCCTATCTGTATGATAAGATTGTGTGCATGTCTGTTGCGCACAAAAAGGTTCATATTTGTTACCTATTTATTGTATAAGGCCTACCCCGTTCCCAAATTTTTTTCCCCATGGACCACTTGAAAATTGCTGAGGGTCTTGGAGGACCACTTGATGCAGCAGCAAGTGTAATGTGCTGTGCTAGGTGCTGTATGATTCTTAGCCATATTTTATTGCTTCTTTTATTATATTTTACTGTACCGCCATTTGCATTCCATAGTTCAAACTGCAATACAATAAAATACAATATAAGAAATAAAAAGTAATAAAAATACAATTTAGAATCAATATGACATGCCACAAATCTCCTGAGTAAAGCTCATGGACCACTGGTGGTCCACAGATCACGGTTTGGGAACTTCTGGTCCATATGATTATCCCTTGAGGCTGTGCATTTCTTGACAAAATTTAGCATTTTCTAAGCCAGAGATGGGGAAGCTATGGACAGCCAGGTGCTCAGGAATATTTGGAATAACTGTAGTCCAACATCAGCTGGAAGGCCACAGGTTCCCCATCCCTGTCAAAGGAAAGAGCAATATTTTGTATCTGCGGAAATGTGATTCTCCCTTTCTACCCAATTCTTTGCTATTATAATTGGTTATTTATTTATTTATTTATATACCACCCCATAGCCGGAGCTCTCTGGGCGGTTTACAGCAATTAAAAACAATAAAAGCAAATATACAAATTTTAAAACACAAAAAACAATTTAAAAACAATTAAAAAAAATTAAAACAATTTAAAAACACATGCTAAAACGCCTGGGAGAAGAGAGAAGTCTTGACCTGGCGCCGGAAAGATAACAGTGTTGGGGCCAGGCACACCTCATCACAGAGATCATTCCATAATTTGGGAGCCACCACTGAGAAGGCCATCTCCCTTGTTGCCAGCCTCCCAGCTTCCCTTGGAGTAGGCACCCAGAGGAGGGCCTTAGATGTTGAGCATAGTGTACAGGTGGGTTCATGTCGGGAGAGGCGGTCCATCAGGTATTGTGGTCCTAAGCCATATAAGGCTTTATAGGTTAAAACCAGCACCTTGAATCGAGCTCGGAAACATACAGGCAGCCAATGCAATGTAGTCTGGGTCTGGCAACCAAGAGGTATTCTGTATCTTTAAAAGTTGTGCAGGGGGAAGGGAGAATTTCACCTTGTGGTTTTTCCCATTACAGTGTTGCAAGAACACCTGCACTTTGCTGATTTTCTCTTCTCCTCAAGATATACATGGCGCAGAGTGGTAAGCAGCAGTAACGCAGCCGAAGCTCTGCTCACGGCCGGAGTTCGATTCCAAAGAAAGGAGGAAGTTGAATCTCCGGTAAAAGGGGTCGAGGTCCACTCAGCCTTCCATCCATCCGTGGTCGGTAAAATGAGTACCCGGCATATGCTGGGGGGTAAAGAAAGGCCGGGGAAGGAACTGGCAATCCCACCCCATATATACGGTCTGCCTAGTAAACGTCGCAAGACGTCACCCTAAGAGTCGGAAACAACTCGCACTATGAGTGCGGGGACACCTTTACCTTTTTTACTCAGGCCCTGAACCTGGCAACCCTATAATTGGTGTATGCAATGGGATTAGGCAAGTTATCATGGGCTCTTATCGGATAGTCTCTGCAACAGAACTACAGTATTTGTTGAATTTCTTACCCACTCTTCACACCATAAGGTCCCAGGTTGGGTTACAACAATATGAAAATATTTTTTGAAAATGTTAAAACAATCTAAACAGTTAAAACTAACAACGGATGATCAGGGGACTGGCAACAAAGCCCTACGAGGAGAGACTGAAAGAAATGGGCATGTTTTGCCTTGAGAACAGAAGACTGAGAGGAGGAGATACAATAGCACTCTTCAAGTACTTGAAAGGTTGTCACACAGAGGAGGGGCGGGATCTCTTCTTGACCATTCCAAAATACAGGACACAGAATAATTGCCTCAAGTTACAGGAAGCCAGATTCCGCTGAACATCAGGAAAAACTTCCCAAGTGTTAGAGCAGTACAACAATGGAACCAATTACCTATGGAGGTGGTGGGCTCTCCAACACTGGAGGCATTCAAGAGACAGCTGGACAGCCACATGTCAGGTATGCTTTAAGTTGGATTCCTGCATTGATCAGGGGGTTGGACTTGATGGCCTCAAAGGCCCCTTCCAACTCTACTATTCTATGATTCTGTGCTTTGCCTGATCACAAGGGAAAGCCCTCAGAGTCTGCTCTGTTCCCCATCCATTGCAAAGTAGCAACTCCGCTCTCACTGCAGTGGGCATGAATCAGATAAAATTTCCAAAGATATTAGCATATTCAAAGCATCACTAAAATTATTTAAAAAGTTGAGGCATTTATGAAATCAGCAAAAACATGGTACTCATTTTCACTAGCCTAGCTAGAGAGAAAATAAAATGGGGTCGCTGTGACTTTCCTCACAACAAAAGCCTATGCTGTTATAACATGTTATAATTATTCAAACAAGGGTTACTGGAATCCTTTTATCTTTGCAATCGCAGAAGAGAAACAGCCCACCCCCCCTTTTTTTGGAGTTGAAGCCAAAAACAACACATCAGCCCTAGACTCTGGATTCGTTCTGTCCAAATGGCAAGGCTGCAGCTGAAATTACTACCAAAACCACCAACGTCAGCAATGACAAAACAGAGGAGCAACTATTCCTCTCATTATGGTAACACCTGAGGTGGGAACGCTCCATCTATCAGGGGCTTCTAGCAGGGCACATAAAGAAGACACATTACGGTAGTACCCAGCTGGGCTTCATGAAGTGTCAGGGGCTCACCTGTGATTTGTGGCAGCTGCTCCTGTGGGCTCTTCTGATAAGGAGCACCCAGGAGACCACCACCCCCGTACATATATTAAGCCCTCTGCAAGGGCACCGTGTGGAAAGGGGTGGGCCAGATAGTCAATATTTTCCATGCATTGAAGAACTATAAAGCAGGGCATGAGTTAGGGCCCGGCGACTGTTGTATGAGGTTTTCTCAAATAGTTTTAAAGGCCCCTATATTAGGTACAATACAGCAGATGCATACATCTATTATGTGGATGAAGGCGTCCTTGAAGGCCCATACGCCATAGATTACATACCATATGGCCTATATATTTCATGCAGTACAGCACGGGCAAACATCTATTAGACGTAGGAAGACATCCCAGATTTTCTTTGGCCCATATATTCTATACCACATGGTCCGTATATTCCATACAATATGGCACAGTCAGATATCTATTAGACGCGAGTGAGGACGTCCTAGATGGCCTTTGGGCCACGTATATTACGTGTGATACAGCACTTGCAAGCCTCTCTCTCTCTCTCTCTCTCTCTCTCTCTCTCTCTCTCTGTGCAGTGAGTGAGGGCATCCACGCTGTCCTTCGGCCCCTATACTAGGCGCAATACAGCAGAGGCAAGCATTCATCCTACACCCGTGGTCATTAGACAGCTTATCGGGAAAATCGCTTTATCGGGCCTTTAAAAATGAGCCGATGATGACGTGCATTACGGTAGAGACTAGGCACAAAAAGGAAGGGGAACCCCACCCCCTTCCCCATCTAATACAGTACAGTACACGCATCACAACGGATGCAGGTCCCGCATATTATACGCATTACGACCCTGCCTGGGTATTGCCGCGCAGATGGCCCCGCCCGCCTTCTCCGCACTCACAAGAAGAGTCCCAGCAGCATCGCGCGCACCCCCACTTCTAGCAGCAGCGCGAACCCCGCCCGCGGGACCCGCCGCATCCTCCGCTCGGGCGGCAGCAGCAACGAGAGCCTCCTGCCTTCCGAGGCGCCGCCTACTCGCTCCCAGGACCGGGGGGGAGGAGGGAAAAGAGGCTGGGTCTCCTCCCCCCGCCCCCGGCGGAAAAGAGCCGCGGGCATGATCACTGCTCAGGTGGGAAGAGGAGTGGTGGCTGTTGTGCTTGCAAAGAGGCGGGATTCGGAGAGTTGAAGGCTGCGATCCTTTCAGGTCTTACATACCGGGGCACAGTGGGACTTGTTTCCGAGTAAACAAATTGCTCGACTGCTTGCACTCTTGGGGCAGAAGGCTGTACGTGTTTGCATTAGGAAAATGGGAAGAGACATGAGCCCACTGGGCCATGTGGCTGCTAAACAAGCCAATGCGTCCTTTGGCTGCATTAACAGAAACATTGTGGCAGTATATAGCAATACTTGGAAAGCACATGACTCCCCCCTCCCTCCCCAAGAATCCTGGGAACTGTAGTTTGTTAAGGGTGCTGAGAATTGGAGCTCTGTGAGATGAACTACACTTCCCAGGATTCTCTGGGGGTAAGTCATGTGCTTTAAATACATGGTGCATACATGAAGTGTGTCAAGAGCACCACGCTTTATTATACTTCTACTCTGTTCTGTGCTGGCCAGACACATCTGGTGCTCAGTTTCATGTGCCCCATTTTAAGAAAATTGACCATGTCCAGAGGAGGGTGACCAGGTTGGTGTGGTGTTTGGAAACCCAAGGCCTTTGAGGAATGTTTGAAAGAGTTGAGTAGAATTAGCCAGAAGATGAGAAGATTAAGGGGAGACCTAATAGAAGTTTTCAAATATCTGAAGAACTGTCATGCAGAAGAAGGAGTTGGCTCCTTCTCTGTTGCTCGGGAAAGGGACTAGAGTGGAAATTGCAGGAACTCAAGGCTAAGAGCTGTTCCACGGCAGAACAGACGCTTCTGGGGGGGGGGTCTCCTTTGCTAGAGACATTTAAGCAGAAGCTGGACCTGCGAGGAATCCTGCAGGGGCAAGATCCTTGCTTTGAAAGGGGACTAGATGACATTCCAAGTCCAGTAGAGGCTGGTCCATTGGGGCAAAGGGAGTACTGCCCCACCAGCCTCTGTCTGCTCTCAGCCATCCCCCACCTGCCTGCCTTTTTATTTACAACCAGTCCAGGGGATGGCTCTGCCTGCCAGCTTCCTCCTCCTCAGTTTCAGTGTTGCTGTTGTAGAACTTATCAGGGAGAAAGATGAAGATAAAGCTAGAATTAGCTGGCTCTTGCCTATCCTTAGTTCCACCTCCACCTACTGTTTGCCCCCTGCCTTCTGCCCCACCAATCGCAATGGGCACCAGCCATCACTGCTTCCAACTTTTAAAATTCCATGATTCTATATGGGAGCAAGTGGTTCTTCAGATATTCTGTTCTTAAGCCAGCTGAACTGAAATTTCTTGGGCTTGTGTACTTTGGAGGCTTTGATGGGGTCTCGATGCAAATATGACCCCCATTACAATCACTGGTCTCTAGACTGGCAGTATTTTGCAGGAAGGATTCAAGCGCATAGCAGACATTTAGGGTTGCACAGTTAAAGTGAATTAAAACACTCTGTTGCCTTAGCACAACAAAGTCACTTGAAAAGAAAAAGGACAGGGAAATGCACCGAAAAGTGTGGGATGAATGAATAACTAACAGGAAGACCTATAAACATTGCACATGCAAATCAAGATGAATGCTCATGGTTGTAAACCTGCCCACAAACAAATCAGAATGAATGCTCAAAAAAGACCAGACAGTTTCAACTCTGTGTAAGCTTTGTGCAAGCAAATCAGGATGAAAGCTCAATAAGCACCTGGCCTAGAGGAGCCCTACTATGGGGACATGCCCTCAGATTATATATAAAATAAACAAGCCATGCACTTGCAGACCATCTGTGTTCTAAAGCAGTGGTTCCCAACCTGGGGGCCATGAAGTAATCTTCGGGGGGGGTGCCAACAGTAAAGAAATGAATTATTTATATATTTATTTATTTATTTAAGAAAAGTCTTCCCTCCCTGGATGATGTCTGCTCCCCACTGCCGCTGCAGACGACACCTCCCCCTTGCTCCAAACAAGAGGGGAGGACTTTTGCTGAAGCGGCAGTGTGTCTATCAGGTGCGCCGAGGGCAGGTGTCTCTCTATAAAACACGTGGCAGATGCCGAAGGAGGCTGAGGGTGGAGCTACTAGGAAGAGAGGATTACTACTGCTGACTCTCGTCTTCTTACACTGCTGTCAGATGCCCTTGCTCAGAACAAGAGAAGAGGGCTTTTTGTGAAGCACAAAGAATCAAGGCTGCACAGATAGGCTGCTTTCCCCCTTCCAGCCTGGCAGCCTGCCTGCCTGTCTTTCTTGGCTCTTGCTTCACTGCCACCTCATTTTAAAAATTATTCTTGTTTGCGAGGCTGCCCAGATCTCGCCTTCAGCCCAGACAGAGCCAAGAAGCAGCGAGGAAGCCCAGAAGTTGCTCACCCTCCATTTCTGAGGCTGTGTGTGCCGGGGTCCCTCCTTTCCTCCACTCTGTACCCTCAATCTCTTTCTCTAAGATGATGCAGCAGTTGAGGGCTTCTCCCCTCCCACGTGCCCGAATACATGCACACCTGCAGATGCTTGCAGGTGGGGCAGTAAGTTTGTATGTGTATGCGTGCGCTGAGCTGTCTTCTCCACTTTCATTCCCCAGGTGCACGCTAACCAAGTCATCAGTTCTGGTGATCATCCCAAAGTCTAAAAGCACTAACCCCCCTCCTTAATCTGTGCACCTTGTTGTCTGCAGGGCACAATCTAGCATCCACATCGCCAACACATCACGTGATGATTATTATTTTTAAAAAGGGAAAAAGCTCAGCAGGTTGGCTGAGGCTGGGATCCTGGTATTGCAGCAGAAATCATTGCATTTATATTCCACCTTTCCTCCAAGTTGCTCAAGGTGGTATACATGGTTCCCCCTCCCTTTCCATTTTATCCTTACACAGACCCTGTGAGATAGGTCACACTGAGAGACTGTTTGGTCCAAGGTCACCCGGTGGGCTTCATGGTTGGGTGAGGATTTGAACCTGGTTCTTAGTCCAACACTGTAACCCAATGGTGTTGGGAGACAGGACTGTACATCTTCAGACTGGGGGGGGGGAATACCAATTTGATTGGACCTTTGCATTAAGAAAAGAAAGCAACACTTCCCTGTCTGCAGGGTGCTTTTAATGGAAAGGGATATTTGGAGATATGATTTTGCTGCACACCATTTTTTTCAATTAACAGAGACCAAAATTACAATTAGCATGGGGGGGTCACTAAAATGTTTTAGCTATAAAGGGGCCCCATGCATATAAAGATTGGGAACCACTGTTCCAAAGGCAACTTACCCAAAACTCCATTTGAAACAAGATCACTTTGCTCTTTGCTGCTTTCCATCTCTGCTCAAGGTCTGGGAAATCTTACACGCTCTTTTCTGGCAATGATGAAATAAACACATTCAGTCTGTGGGCTTGGTGGTTGCTTAATTTTGTTGCAAAGCAATTGTGAAGGCTAATGGATTCTTTGCAGGCTTAACACTCATTGCATTTGTGCTGTCGCTTGAGTCTTTGAGGCTTCGCTTCCTATCCCATTAACCTCACAAGCAAAAGTGTTTCTATCAAATCCCGTCATGTTTTATTATTACAGTAACCCTTTGGGATGCCAGTTAGGATTTTGGAAATTTTTGTCTAAGTGCTTCTGTCATTGTGTTAATTAGAAAAACTGACTGTGTCAAAGAACCGTCTAGCAGCTAGCATGTTGGATTGAAGCTTGGACTGAAGACAACCATTTTTAGAGGGGGCATCACTAGTTTGAGTGCATATTTCCTTCCTTTCCTATTCTCCAGCTTTAAAAATATAATTTTTAAAAAGAGTTGCACTGGTTACCAGTTGCTTGCCGGGCCCAATTCAAGGTGTTGTTTTTGACCTTTAAATCCCTACACGGTTTCGGCTCAGTCTATCTGAAGGAGCGCCTCCAGCATCATCAGCTATGCCGCCCAACAAGATCAGCCTCAAAAGACCTTCTCTTCATACCATCAGTCAAAACAGCCAGACTGGTGAGGACTAGGGAGAGGGCTTTTTCAATTGTGGCCCACCCTGTGGAACTCGCTCCCAAATGATCTCTTCCATGCCCCTTCTATGATTAGCTTCCGCCGGGCCTTGAAGACCTGGCTTTTCAGACAGTCTTTTGGGGTGGGCTAGATTTTATTACCATTGTTTTCAGATTTTTAATGTCTAATGTATTTGTATGTCTATTTTGTACGTCGCCCAGAGTGGCTGGACAACCAGGCTGATGGGCGACTAATAAGTTCCATAAATAAAAAAAATAAATAATAATTCAGTTGAACAAAGAGGGAAGAAGCTGGCTGCCATCACCACTGATTTCAGATCAGCGCTGATTTACTACCATAGGGCTCACCAACTTTTGGGGGGCCACGGGGCACATCTGGAAATCTGAGCACCAAAAAATACCCATTTTGCAGAAGACAAAATAGCAGTGGTTAAAACAGGCATAACACGCACACACCCAGCAAAACAAGACATAGGTAAATCCCCACCCCACACAGGCAAAATACATTCCAATAGGCACGATCAAGTTCTGTGCAATCCCCAGTTGGAGCAGGGGCCTTGTCAGGAGCCCGATGATGCTGACCCCTGGCGCTGGCTTGCAGGCTGGGATTCAAGACATGACAGCACAATCCTCTGAAGATTAAGTCAGAAGGAGGCCTCACTGTGTTCAGTAGAGCTTCCCCCCAGGAAATGATGCATAGGATGGCAACTATACAGAACTACACTGGCTTTCCTTTTTTGGTGCAAAAATGCAAAAAGAAATTCACCTTTGAAACTTTGCAAGGTCTGTTTCAGTTAGCATTGGGACAAGCTGCTTTGCAGTGCCAATGCCTTATTGCAGAGGTAGGAAATGTCCTTCCTTTTATTCAAAATTTTTGTACTTGTGCTATTATGCAAAATGACTTTTATATATTGTATGGTACCGAAAGGAAAGAATCTTCGTGTCTTGTGGAGAAGATTGCTTAGAAAAAAATGACAAAATAGGAATATACCTAACCAGTCAGATCATTGGTCCATTTAGCTCAGTATTGTTGGCACTGAGGTACAGCAGCTGTCTGGGATTTCAAACGGGGGTTATCCCAGCCCTGCCTGGAGATGCCGGGGATGGAACCTGGGACCTTTTGAATGCAAAGCAGATGCTCTATAACTAAGCTATGGCCCTTCCACTAACGTTGGGAAGTATAGATTTTCCACTGTATATAAGGAGACTGGGATGGTCTCCCTTTAGAATGTTACTTAATGAAGAATAACCAGATTTATTAGAGAGAGATGAAAATGAAGAGATGTTGAAGCAAACTGGCAGAACCGCAGGAGCCTCAAAGTTCTGGAGAAACATCAAGGCCAGGAGGAACACAATGCCCACCGTCCAGATAGGTGGGTTGTCAAGGTAACAGTGACACATCCTGCTTTGTGACATCTCTTGCTGCTGGCTTAGCTGTGTGAGGGCTAGAGTGGTAATTAGCAAGGGTGAGTGTCTGAGAGCAAGAGTGTCAGCGTGTGTGTGTTGGAGAGGAGAGAGCCGGAGAGGTTTTTGTTTATTATGCTATTTATATTTTGATTATCATTTCCATTTTATTTTGTTACTTTCGTTTGTTTGCATTTTTATTTTAGAATCACAGGATAATAGAATTGGAAGGGGCCTACAAATCCATCAAGTCCAACTCCCTACTCATTGCAAGAATACAAGTTAAAACATAGCCGGCAGATGGCAGTCCAGCTACTTCTTGAATGCCCTCAGTGCTGGAGAGCCCATAGAACATCTTAGATCTTGTTTGTGTATATTTTGGCTTATTGTATTACTTATATCTTTGTTTATATTTTTGTTATTTCTTTTAGATAGATATTTCGGGAGGGGATGGGGTTAGGATGAAGGATAGGGTTAGGATTAGGGTTAGTTTAGGCGGTATTTTAGATTAAGTTTAGGATTACGAGTTTATTTATTTACAAAATTTATATACTGTTTGATTGTAAAAAAAAAAAAACCCTCTTAAGTGGTTTACAAAAAACAGAACCAATGAGGGTCAGGAGTTTCTTATGGAGCGGGTTTTGCTTTCCAGAGGTTTCATCATGTTCAAAATGTAAGTAGGATTATATTATATTTTTATACTATATTACATATTATATTTATCTTGGAATGAGGGCTTGGGGTTGCCTACATGGTGCTGGCCCCTGAGGGTCTCTAGGTCAGTTGCCCTGCTGCTCTGCTGAGTGGATATTCTTTTACAGTACACCCAGACCGTGACACAGCTGAACTAGTAAACATATATTTATATGAAATAATACCCAGAAAAAGTAACCCTTATAATATGGAATTCACTAGAAAAGACAATAATGCTGGGGGAAACAAGGGAGTAGAAAAAGAGGAAGACCAAACAAGAGATAGATTGATTCCATCAAGGAAGCCACAGACCTGAACTTACAAGATCTGAAAAGGGTGGTTCATGACAGATGCTCTTGGAGGTCACTGATTCATAGGGTCACCTTAAGTCGTAATCGACTTGAAGGCACATAACAACAACAACAATAATATGGAAAGATAAGTGTTCTTATATCCGATCCTAACCTGATTCTCCTACTCCAGAGCTTAACTCCTCCAAACTCATTCCCTGTGTTTCCATTTGCCCTCCCATCTCATTCCCTTTCATTCTGCCTCCTCCATTTCTCATCTCCCCTGCTGTCACTACAGACACTCTCCACAGGCCTGTCAATCACTCTGACTCCAACTGCAAACACACTCCGCTGCTGTCCATGCATTCTTCCACTCACTGTTTTCTGACACCCGGATGCTTTCAGGATCTTCCTGGAGGCCTCCTGATGCATCAAAGATTGCTGCCTCCATTTTATTTATTTATTATTAGATTTATATCCCGCCCTTCCTCCCAGTAGGAGTCCAGGGCGGCATTGCAACTCGGTGTCAGTAATCCCAGCTTTATTGGGATCATTGGAGGCTTCGATACCGCCCCCACCCCTGTGAGCCCAGTGCACCTGAAATGGAAGAGGCAGGGTCTGCAATGAAAGAGCGCAAAACATAGAAGGCTACCCATATTTCTGGATGTGCCCCTGTTTCAGGTGGAGGATAAAAACAAGTCAGCCCAAAACTGAAGCCAGGCCAGGGGGAAAGTCCATAATAGGACAAATTCATAGTGGCCCACTCCTACTCATGACCCCCTAGTACTGTGGTCGTATTTAGAGCCACATGGCCTTCTGGGGGGAAATATATAGCCACGTTGACTAGGAGCCATATACTGCCATATTCTCCATGAATTCTCTAATCTCCTTCTATAGCTGCCCAATATGGCAGCCACCACCAAATCTAGTGGCAGGAAATGCCATCCATCAGTGTTGCCATGCTGCATGAAGTCCTTCCTCTTGTCTGTCCTGAACGTCCCACCCGTCAGCTTTACTGGATGGCCCCACTGGGTTCTTGCAATACATAGGAACATGAGAAGCTGCCTTCTTCTGAGGTAGACCTTTGGTCCATCTGGCTCAGTATTTACACAGCGTGGCAGTGGCACTCCAGGATTTCAGAGAGGATTTTCTCCCAGCCCTACCTGGAGATGCCGGGGATGGAAACTGGGACCTTCTGCATGCAAAACAGATGCTTTACCACTGAGCTAGTGGTGAGGCTCTCTGTGACTCCCCTCTCCGCTCCATGCATCATTTTATATACTTCCAGCCTTACAATGCAGAATGAAGGCAAGGCACATTAAGGAAAGGAAAGGTCAAAGGAGGAGGGTGCAAAATGGGAAAGGGGAAAAGGAGCTGGGTGTCCAGCTGAAGGACAGGCCTGTCAGTGAGAGGGAGATGGGGGGAAGCAGGCAGGGAGCTGAGAAGGTAATCTGTATTGCAGTTTGTTATATATAGCATCCGAGTGCAGGAATGAATAGTTTTGTAAGACTGTTGGTTGGAAGAATAAAAAAGTCTTAAGGTTTGTTACTCTTGGGGTAAAAAAGCCATTCTGAGTACAGCATGTGGCCATTATGGAGTCATGAAGTTCACACACACACTAACACTAAGAAGAAAGAGGAAGGAAGTGAAGCCTGAGAAAATCTGCATATGAAGTAGTTACTGAAGATGGAATCAATGAGAGAAGAATAGGGTGCCTTTCTGTTTATTGCCCCTTACTGGTTCAGATTACTTATTACAAGCATGGGTGCTGTGCTCCCGATAATCAGAAATGTAGCCAGAAGATGGTGAGGTCCCTGCTCAGCAAAGGGTCCAAGGAGGAACATAAAGACTGAGGAGGATGTTTTTTTTTCCTGGAGGAAGGAGGCCATGGAGAGATTTGATAGGAATGAGGACAGAATGGAGAGACTTCAGAGCAGAAGCAGGAAAACCAGTAAGTAGAATCCTTATAATCATCAATGCAAAAAATGCTGAGGGTTGTATTCAACGAAGTACTTCCTAGAGAAGACCCACTGAAATTAATGAACCCAAGTCAAGTTCATTAATTTCAGTGGGTCTACTCTGAGTAGGACTAGCATTGAAGACCACTCAAAGAGACAAATTAACATTTCTCCATATCTTTTCCTATTCTTCCCACCACCTGAGGTTAGTATCTGGGGGACCAGAAGAGTTTCCCTCCTTGCTGCCCAAGCCCAAGACAATGTCCGTTCAAGGTGTTTCTTTCTTGGGATCTAGGAGCACCCCCTTTTGCACCTATTACTTTGTCAGTTTGGCAGTCTTGAAAATAAGAAAAGTCCTTCCCTGAGTGAAAGCTTGCCTATTTCCATTTTCTGGAACTCGTCAGGGATTCCCATCCCACCCTACCATTGTGTTCAGGACACCTGTGATAAGGCCTAGGCATTGGACCAGGAAAAAGTACCTTATTGTAAAGATGCAGCAGCTTGTGCCATTGTGGCGAGCAAGATGCAGCATGAGAAATCCCATAGGGAGGTGGGCAGGAGGTCTGGGGATGGGATTTGGGAGAAGTTCTGTGGACGGGAAGCTTGTGGGTCTGGCCAAGAGGAGGCCTTTGCAGGCTTTTGGAGCAGAAATACCAATTGCAACTGGAGTCAAAACCTGGAGTCGGGGGCTGCAGCAGCCCTCCTGAAGTCCACAGGGAGCTGACTTTTCTCTTTTGCTCTTTGATCTCATCATGGACAAATTTGACAAATTTCCAGAACCCCCCACCCCCCAATCATCTGGATGGCAATGGAAGCTGCATATAAACGCAGGTATAACGCTGCTGGGGGATTGCCTATTTATGTTGGGGGGGGGTTGTTTGACAAAAGGGCAGTCAGTGGCTGGTACCTTAGACTGACAGGGAAGCCAAGAGAGGTTTCAAAATCAAAGGAAATGAGTCCAGGTGAACAAACTGCCCAATTATCTGATCTTAAGCTTGACGAGCCCACAGCAAGAGCTTCAGCAGAAATATTTCAGGGCTAGGGTGGGTGTGGGTGACAAGGTCTATGAATTGTTACTACAGGTCATTAGCAACCCATTCCACCCGCCACTACATTTAGAGTTCTGGGGCACGCCCCCCTCCTATGGAGACACTCCTGGTCCACGGGGAGGCAGGATGGGGTAAGGGAAACTCCAAGTGAACAGCTTGCTGTAACCAAGTCTCAGAGTGGACCATCAATAACTTTAATGCTTTCAGGGCAAGATGACCCTCCCAGTCTCCACCTCTTCCTTGTGGAGGGGGAGGTCTTAAAGGGACAGGCCTCTGGCTCAAAAGCTAGAAGTTGATAGGTCAATGGGATGCCTGGCACTGGGGGGGCAGTTTCTAGGGGAACATGGAAGCTTTGAGGGTACAGATTCTGGAGACCCCAACTTGGGTGTTCTCAGTCTCAAGGGTAATTGCTTTGATGTGCTCAGTCTGTGGGTCAGGTGTGGTCTTGATTCTGGGGCCTGTGTTGGTGTCTACTATTTCTGCCTTCAGTGGCAGTGGTCTGAAGGATCCAGCTGACCTTCCTCATCTTAGTTTAAGTCACAGCCCAGGCTTCTGCTCGGGGGGGGGGCTGACATCTCAGAAGACAAAGGTATAAGAAGGGCCCGAGAGGAGGAGAACTTGCTGTCCCATTTTCTGCTCCATTCTGACAGCTTCATGAAGCCTCATTTTAGGAAAGAGCAGAAGCCAGCAGTTACAACAACGGTCTTGCATGCAGTCTACCATTTGATTGAACCTAGTGAGGATGATGATGAGGCAAATTCTTCGTAGGTTACCTGTTTGATCTTTATTCTAGAGCTTTGAGTTGTATTCATTCAATATCTCTCCTGAAAGTTTTGCATATCTTTTCACTACTTGCTGATCTTTCATTAAGAGAGTGAGTTCAGTTGCACTGATAATGATTTTGGTCTCACTGGTTTTCAGATATTATACACAATGGCTTTTTCCATTCTGGAAGCGGATTTTGCATCGTCATGTTCTTGTGTGCATGCGCAACACCATCAATCTCATTTGAAGCCCATCTCTCTCTCTCTCTCTCCAGTATTGTTGCGTGCCACCCCAACCTCTGAGCAGTGAGAGATCTCCAGGGGTCCCAGCACTTACCCAGGGTTTGGTTTCCTTGGAAACAAGGTCAGTGGAGATGGTTGTGTCTTTATGAAATATGGGTTATTTATTTACACACATTCCAACCTGAGCTTAAGATGGAGGGGTTCAAAGCATCAGCAGTCCAATAGATCTTTCTTTTCTATCAGGCTTTCAGGAGGCATCCTAAAGCCATGGTGTGGGGAGCCAGCCTGTCTGTGTGTCTCCAGTTCCCAGCTTTCCTTTGATGCAACTAAAAACACAAGTTTCTCTTCCCCCCCCAGGGGGCTCTCCTGAAGAGTTTCGATAACAATAGGATCTCTTTGGCCCATTTGCCAGTTAAAGGGCACTTGATAGACCCATTAACCCTCCTGGCCACTCTATCAGATTAACAAAAGAGACTCATCTGACCACAGAAGCAGGCTTCTCCACTGCAGAGCCCATCTCCAGGTCCAGGGTTCCAGATCAGAGGCTGGAAGGGGACTCTTAGAAATCATCCATCACAATCCCAAACCCATAACAGTATGAACAATTTCACACCATTTCTCCTGAATGTTTTTGGACATCTTGTCTTTACACTTCACTTTAAACTCTTGTTTCTTGACTCGCTTTCAATATTTCATCCATTGCTAAAAATCTGTTGCCTGTTTTTTTCCTCCTTTCCATACTTCTCCTGAATCTACAGGTCCACCTATATGAAAATGATCTTTGCCATCAAAACCTCCAAGAAATCTTTAAATTGATACTGACAGACCTGCTGTCAAGGGCCCCAACCACTGAAAAATTATCATGCATGTTGGAAGTAAGTGTGTTAATGGTATGAGGGCGTGTTTCATTTCAGCAGAGCCTGGCAGGGAGGTATCACCCCCCCAGCACATCTTTTGTCAGCACTGAATCACCCAGCATGCACCCCTTAGACCCTTCCCTTCTTGGCAGGCAAGCCGAACACAGTGCAACATCATTCCACATTTCTGGCAATATGCTGTTAAGCATGATCTACAAATCCAGGCATAAATGCTTGATCAGACAGTCTGACAGCCAAAGCGTTGCTGTCTCCCTTAAATGTAAATGTACTGCCTTCAAGTTGATTCCGACTTATGGCGACCCTATGAATAGGGTTTTCATGAGGCTGAGAGGCAGTGACTGGGCCAAGGTCACCCAGTGAGCTTCATGGCTATGTGGGGATTTGAACCCTGGGCTCCCAGGTCGTAGTCCAACACCTCTGCTAGAAAAGGCACTCCACGTATTCCCAAGGCCCTGGGTGGAGCAGCCAGAGGAGGACCCCAGTGCATATCAGGGGCTGGATCACATGGGAGAAGGCGGTCCTTTCAAGATGTTGGGACAACATTTAAGTGACCTCCCTCTCTTAGTGGGAGAAACTCCATGGTGGATGGTGGTAGCCTGCCTCTATAGCCCAGATCAGTCCCCTGATTCTGTGGTTCTCATTAATTCCACAGGAGCCAAGTTGTTACAGAATATGAGGATGAAAAAAGGACCTGGCTGACAGCAGCATCCAACAGCTGCTGGCCCACGCAATGAAGCTTCCAGTGGTGTCACTAGCCGGGTGCGGGGAGTGCGGACCGCACCAGGGTGACTTGAAGGCAGTCTGTCTCCATATTCAATAAAGTGATGAATAAAAGAGGTAAGATGCATTCTCAATGACTGTCCCACCCGTAATTAACTCCAAGCCTTTGGAGCTTCACCAGAATCTGAGCCTGAGCATTTCCCCAAAGCACTGAAATACATACTTGTTTGGGCTGCCTTTGGGAGTCACCAATAAGCTAGCAGAGGGTAGGAGGTTCTAATGTGCTTTATGTTTGATTGAATATGATTCAGGTTCAATGGGATTCTATGTGCTCTTTTTAATTGATGAATATCTCCTCCCCCCCCCAAAAAAAATTGGAATGGGGCTATCCATTTAAACTAACCAACCAACCATTTGAGTAATCCCACATAGAATGAATGGGAGCTACACAAAAGTCTAGCAGGGGGGAAAAAGGCAGAAAAAAAGAAGATTGTTTTCTTTCTTTGTAGTCCAGCTAATGGATGTTGCTCTGCTGATTACTTAAGAGAAGTGGCTAAGGTTAATGGGAAGGAAAGTTATGACTGGTGACGGAGATGGATGAGAAATGTAAGATTAATTCCTGATGGAACAGTCTGGGGTCAGCAGAACAGCTACGATGTAGTGGATGGAAAATTGAGAGCTGGTTTTTCCATTACTGATATTAAAAGGTTCCAGGCAAACATGAGATGTGTGTTTGTGTTTGCCTGCCAAGTCTCAGCTTCAGGCTTGTGTCATCTCTCCTTCCCCTCCCTCTTTGCCATATGTGCCCCTAAATACAGGTGGGAGAATTTCTCATTTTATTTTCTCATTTTTCCATTTTAAGTTCTGGCCTCCACATTTCTACATCAGTTTGTGATGTCTTTTTTAAGTGCTCATGAAAACTTATCAGCATTTTAATGCATATTTCTCCTATTATACACATTTTGGTATGCCATGATGCCTAATATACATACTTTGCAAGCAATGTCTTTAATATAATGCAGCTCTGCATGTTATTTTCACTAAGATATGCATTGTGCCTGCTGCCCCCTCATATCTGCATTTTTACACACATTATCTGGTTGGAGATCTGCATCTCAGCATTCAGAAAAGTGCGGCTTTTGAAGGAAGGTTGTGTTTTGGTTTGCATATTGTTTCAAGAAGTGCAAAACAGGCAGTTCACCTTTAAATGTGAACTGAATCAAATTCAGCCCATATTTAGTCTCAATCCTTTCCTTCCCCTCCTGTTGTCCAATTACCAAATTACACAACTTGTTCTTGTGCTTATTGGTCAAACTACGGTTTAGAGGCATTATTATGCCTCTAAAGCAAATCTGAAAATTATGGCTACAACTGGGTTTCCAGTTCTGGTTTCTAGGCAAATGTATGGTTTGTAGCAACAATAGCTTGTGTATATCTGAGACATGGTTCCAGTGACCAAACCATAATGTGCCCTTGGTGTCTGAATCAGGCCTACTCTGCCTATACACAGAAGCCACTTTGTACACTCATAACCTGGAGACTGGGATAAATGGGCCTTTGATAATGTGGTTTCCGTTGTGCATGTTGATAAATCCCCTATCTTGTAGAAGCATAGTGTTATGGGTTTGGGGGTTGAGATAGATGATTTATTTGAGTCCCCTTCAAGCCTACTCATGAGTCCCCTACTCATAACCTTGAATCTGGAAGCGGCATCTGCAGTGGAAGAAACCCGCTCCACAGGTCAGACTAGTTTCCTTTGTTAATCCAATAGTTTAGCCATGTCAGCCTGTGAGTTAATAGACTTATTGAATGGTCAATCTGCATATCTGAAAGAATGTGGCCAAGAGAGATCCTGTTGCTATTGGAACGCTTTTTAGGGAGAGGCCCTCCTCTTCTCATCCTGGAGCCAGAGAGAAGCTTGCGTCTTTTAGTCTCATCTTGGGGGTGAAGCTGGAAAGACACACAGAGAGACCTGTCCTCTGTGTCTGTACCCCCAAAGCTATGGGCTTTGGGGAGCAAGATCTGATGGACTGTTAATGCTGAGAGCCCCTCCATCTTAAGCTCAGGTTGGGCATATATGTAAATCAGAGCTTGGAAAAGTTACTTTTTTGAACTACAACTGCCATCAGCCCAATCTAGTGGCCATGCTGGCTGGGGCTGATGAGAGTTGTAGTTTTAAAAAGTAACTTTTCCCAGCTCTGATGTAAATAAACCATATCTCAAAGACACCATACTCTCAGCTGACCTTTCCAAGGAAACAAAATTCTGGGTAAGCGCAGGAACCCCTGGAAGTCTTGCACTGCTCAAGAGACTGGGGTGGTGTGCAACAATACTTAAAGGAAAAACAAGGGAGAAAGTCTCTTTGCTCCCACTTTAAAGATGAGTCTACAAAAGCAAATGTAAGGGAGAGTGTGGCAAAAACTGGTTGATTTAAAGCACAACCTGTTCCTTAAAGCAGGGGGTCTAGAACCTTTTTTCAGACCGAGGGCTACATTCCCATCTGGGCAGCTTTCTGGGGGCCAAAAACCAGCAGTGGGCAGGGGCAGAGGCAAAAGTGCTTGATGCAACCAATGTCAAATTTACCTTTTTCCAGGAGGCCAGCTCCTACACACATTCACCCCACCCCACCCCCATTCTCCATCCAGGCAAGCAAAAAAACATGATCAGAGTTCCAGCAAAGCAGAAATACTTAAGGAGAATATATAGTAGGGCTGGTGAGGGATGTAGCCTAGGGAGAGGGAATGTGACCGGGGAGAGTACCAAGGGCCAGAGAGAGAGGCCTGGAGGGCTGCATGTGGCCCCCAGGCCTGAAATTTTCAACTGAGCAGCTTGCATGCAGGATCTAACACACACACACACACACACACACACCAAATTTTGGAGCAGAATATGGGTCATCTGGTGAAGCACTAACCCCTGCCCTCCATTTACCTCCCATCACTCATAAATGCTCAGTCAATTGCCCTGCCAGCTCGCTCTTACGTTTCCAAGAGCATTTCCACTGCACTTAGCCTTAATGAATGCAATTACTACTCGATGCTCCATCTGATCTCTTCCCTGCTTTACAGGGATCCTCTTGAGAGTCTTGACTGAAGCTGAAAGGTGGAAGAGCTGTGGGCTGTGGTGCCAGCATTTCTTTCCAGACTTCTTATCTCCCTAGAGCCTTCAGCAGCCCACAGTAGAGCCCTCAGCTCACTTTCCTCATGAAGATCTATGGCAACTATGAAGTAGTGGTTAGAGCACAGATGGGGAACCTGTGGCCCTTCAGATGTTGCTGGATTACAACTCCCAGCATCCATGGCCATCGGCCATGCAGGCTGGGGCTGATGGGAGGTGGAGTCCAGCAACGTCTGGAGGGCCAAGTTCTCCATTCCTGCGTTTCAGTGTCTGACTAGGACCAAGGACCACTCAGCACCCCGAAATCACTAGATGATCTTGGGACAGTCACCATCTATCTGCTTAACCTGCCTCACAGGGTTGTGGTGAGGATAAAATGGGGTTGGGGCAAGAACTATGCATGCTGTCCTTTGGGGGGGGAGGGAGAAAATTTGGCAATCTTCCTCTTTAAACAAGCCTTTTATAAGTAGAGACCTTATCCCAGTCTGGATTCATATCAGAATTGCTTTTAAAGATGTTTTAAAGATGTTTTTAGTACTTTTTCATTTGTTTGCCACCCTGGGCTCCCTTTGGAAGGGCAGGATATAAAGTTAATAACATAAATAAGTAAATGAAGAAATATTGGATTTTTCTAGGAAATGTGAACACTTTCAATACAGAAATGTTATGCTAAAGCAGACGACCCATGCAACATTGACATTTTATACCCTTTGACATTTCACAAAGGGAGAGGACACTAGCATACTTGGAATTATTATATTTTTTTAACACCAAGGATCATTGCAGGACACCCCCACATAAGCATACCAACACATGTACATGATACACACCATTGCATGCTGCTGAAAGCTCATTTCAGTTATTGACCAGAGACAAGGGCAAAATGAATGTGTGTACACTGCAGCGAATGATGGTTTTATATCAGGATCTCCAAGCTGGCCTCTGTAAATCTGTCATCTGTGCAGAACCAGACAAGACTCTGTTCCAGCCTTTCCCAACCAGTGTGCCTCCAGATGTTGTTGGACCACAACTCCCATCAGCCTCAGCTAGCATTGCCAGTGGTCAGGAAGATGGGAGTTGTAGTCCAACGACATCTGGAGGCACACTGGTTGGGAAAGGCTGCTTCTGTTCACTCATCACAGAACTATGTTAAAGGTCATTGAGCGAGCAGCAAACATGACAACAGCTTGGCCCTTCATATCCCATTCAGTGGGACAAGGACTGACTACAGATAACCTTAAGCATTCTGACTCCAAATAAGCCATGTGTTCGCAACTGTGTTATTCTAGCAATTAGTGTGCTTCTCTGAAATGCACAGCACATCATGGCAAAAGTGGATGGTTGGGAAAAGATCTGACATATATATGTACTGCTAATATAATTGATGCACCTGACACACAGTAGAAATCCAAGCATGGAAAACAATAAGGTGATAGGGAGCTTTTGCTAACTGTTCATTTCCTACTTAGTTTCCTCTAGGGCTGTGCACTGGATCTGGCCAAAGCCCTGCTGTTGAACTAAATTGGGCCAGTTTTGGGGGAACTGAGTGGGTTGTGATGGCCCTGGATTGCTCTGGGTCAAATCAGCCCACCTGTAGCAAACGGGGGCTGTCAAAAGTAGGGATGGAAGGTTTTCTCAGTTTGTTATTCTTCCAATCTTAAATTCAGTTCTCTAGATTTCTACAGCAATTTGCAATTAAAAAAATCCTTGTGAAAATTCCACAACACTTTAGTGCAAATATCTCCTACTAAACACATTTTTGTATGCAGATTTGACTAAGGTACAAGTAATTTCTTCGAATATAATGCATTAATATATTCATTTTTATACCCATTTCCCCCCAATATATGCTTTTTTGTAAGCATTGTTTGGTTGGCGAACTGCATCGCAAAATTCAGATAAGTGCAAATTTTGAAGGATGAGTGTGTTTTGGTTCTCATATTATTTTGGAAAGTGTAAATTCGATAAAATTGGCTTTAAATATGAACGAATCAAATCTTTGTCCCATCCCTAGTCAAAAGGTGGGGCAGTTGGGTGGCAGGAGGGGGAGAGGAGAGGCAAGCAGCCTCTCTAGGATCTGTTTCACCTCCATGTTCCCTGCAGGGAATGCACTAGCAGAGCAGCACCCAGCAGGGTTGAACTCTCTGGTCACCTGTGAGTGATTAGAAGGTCCAATCCTTCTCTCTGCAGGGTAGTTGAGGGCAGTAGTGTAGTGGCAAATTCAGAAGTGCAGGGTCCCTTGTTGGTAGTCACAGCAATGCCCTCTTCCATTTTTTTTGCTGCTAGGTTGAGAATGAGATCCTTGTTAATGCAGACACCTCTATGAGCCAATAAGCATGAAAGGGCAGAGTGTTAGCTGCTGAAAACAGTCTTCTCAGTGGCTGACTCATCTCTTTTTGATTGGCTCCAAATGAGCAGGAAAAGACAAGGTAGCATGTTCAAAGACTCTTCTCAGTGGCTAGCACACTCACCTTTCATGCTGATTGGCTCATAGGATGATGGAGACATAGGCACCCTGCTGGGATCCTGCTCCCCAAAAAGTAAGGGGTCTAAGACCCCCTGAGTCCCTGGATGACTACACTCTGGTTGGGGGAGCAGAGAAGATCCAGAGCCCCCTTCCAATTACGTAACATTAGGGCTGCCCCCTGAATTGATTCAGGGTCTGGATCCAGGTCAGGTCGGCCCCAGATCTGTCTGGTTCAGATTGGGGCCCATCTGGAGTGCCAGACTGGGCCCTGGATTGGAATGGGGGGAGAGGAAAACAGTGCAAAACCCTAATTTCCACATCAGGAATTTGAGCCCTTTCACTTCATTTTATAGAAAGAACAGAGCAACCGATTAGACCAACAATCAGGCACTGACTAAAATAATGGAGGGTTCCAGTGTTAGAGAGGGCTGGGCACGGTCGACCGCATGATTCATTTGCACACAAGTGGTTAATCACGAGCCACATCACCCTTTGCTTTTGGTCATTTGCATCCTTTCTTTGTGGTAGGCTCAGCTTGCTTGAAGTCATGGTGAAATTAACACATTCGCCAACGAGGGCTTCTTTACTAATGTTAAGCTGTTGAGGCAAAGCACAGTTGGGGTAATAAAGTCCATCCGGAAAATCCTTCCAATTGGCCCTGTAATAGTCGGTGTCGTTTGGCTCTAGTTCCACACTGTTGATCATTTGACCGCCATGGCATAGATTTCCCCAGTTAGGTGGTGCCTTGATTGGGTTCGGTGGTTTGGTTGTGCTACTTGTAGAGAGCTTCTTTCGCCTGCCCGCTCTCCGGCAGAGACAGACCTCACTGCATAGGGCTGCAAAGAGGATGGCAGCTGCCAGATGTCTCTGCATTGTGATGCCTTGGAAGGAAGGAAGAGGGTTGTTCAATTCACACCCAATCTTTGAATAGGAAGCAGAAGGGTCGATTAGAGATAGAAGGATCTGTCAGTTTTGGTTTCTCTCAGTATAGCTTTCTAGTCTTAAATTCAGTACTCCACATTTCTGCAGTAATTTGTGATTTTAAAAAAAAAACTTCATGAAAATTCATTAACCTTTTAGTGCAAGTTTTTCCTAAGAAACAAATTTTTAGATGCTGTTTTGACTATTCTACACATTTTTGGAAGGATTTCCACCCCAAATAATCCATTTTTCCATGTTATTTTTGTGAACATATTCATTTTTCTGCTCATTTCTCCTAATGTATGCATTTTTGTAAACATTGACTGGCTTGAGAACTACATCGCAAAATTTAGAGAAGTGCAAATTTCGAAGGATGGCTGTATTTTGGCTCTCACATTGATTTGGAGAGTGCAAATTTGGTAAGATTTCAATATGAGCTGAATTGAATTCCCTACCCCACCACTAGTGTGAATACACCAGTGTCAGTTCTTGGTTTTGGAAAGGGTTGGACAAGACATTCTCCATGGGTCCCACTCCTTCTGGGAGTCACTCAACCTCCTCACCACCATTATTGCCTTCTGTGCTTAGGGATGGACCCACCTACCAATTTTGGTTTCTCTTGGTTTCTTATTTTTTCCGGTCTTAAATTTGGTACTCCATGTTTCCCCAGATATATGTATGTGTGTTTAAATTCACCAGCATTTCAGTGCAAATTTTCCCCAGTATATACAATTTTGTTTGCAGTTTTGACTAACACACACACATTTTTCAAGCAATTTCCCCTAATACAATGCATTTCTGTATGTTATTTTCACCAATACGTGCAAGTTTATGCATACTCTCCACCAATAGAAGTATTTTTGCACACACCGGGTTATATCCAACATCAGCCCTACTCAGAGCAGAGCCATTGAAAATAAGGGGCATGAGTACCAAAAGCTGATTACTTTCAGTGGGCCTACTGTAAAAGGTGAACCTTTTACAGCTTGGGGTCCGAATTCTGTCCTAGGCAGCCTTCTGAGGGCCACATGCAGGGCTAGGGGCATCTGAGGGCAAAGTAAGAAATGCAAATGTTGCCTTTGTACAATGGGCTCATTTCTACACATGTGCGCACCCACACTTGATAATGGCAAGCAAAAGCCATTATCACAGTTTCAGGACAAATTTCAGCCACACAAAAACACTCAAGGAGTGTGTGAAGCAAAGGCCACATGGGGTGTGACTTGGGGGAAGAGGGTGTGGTTGAGGAGGAGTTGTGACCAGGAGGCAAGTCCCAAAGGCCAGACAGGGAAGCCTGGCAAGCTAAATGCTGCTGCAGGGCCTGAAGTCTCCCCACTCCTGCTTTAACTCTTTCACCTTCTACCCCTGTCCCAAGAAAATCTGCCTCTCCTGAGCTGATGTTTGCATTGCAAGAGAAGCTCCTTTGGATGCTGGGGCCTGAGACACCTGCCTGAGGATGCCATGTGCTGACACCCGATCTGAGATAGGGTTCTAATCTTCCCCTCCCAGCCCCAGACAGGAGCATCTCATGACTGAATTCCCTTTCCGAATCGCCTGTTGCGGAGAAAGACACACCGGCCGTGATCATGGCTCCACCAGTCTCCTCTGCCAGATCATTATAACCTCATCTTGTGGAGACATTTCATAAATGTTTTATTAATTATAGATAAAAAGCTTTGGAAAGAAAAAAGAAAGAAAGCAAAAGCTATTAAATGAAGGTCCCAAACCAAGCTGACATACTCAGGCTGCTCTGCCATCAGAGTCCTCCTTCATTTAAAACTAGTCTGAACCACATTCCATGAGCACCCCACTACCATCCTTTCAAACGAGTTCTTATGCTATAACCTCCTGGCTGGCCATTGTTGCCAGTCCATGCTCCAGGAGGGTCAGTGATGTTTCAACAATGGAAGTGGATGGTTAGGAGATGGTCTCCTGTTTGGTGACCCTCTCTGTGTGTTCTTGAATCTGATACCCATTGGAGCTTGGAGAAGGTGACACCACTCCAGATGCTGTAGTGCTGAAGACCCAGAAGAGAGCCTCAAAAAAGGAACAAAGGTTGCTTCCCATGACCTGTTTATGGAACCTCCACCTTCATTGGTTTTGCACAAAGTTTGTGGAGAGATTCAGGAATGTGAGCTATTTATTGAGCATTCATTTCAATTTGCTTGCAGTGAGCTAAGATGACACTGCATCAAGAAAGAGAAAGAGAGAGGGCACTGTGAGTCATATTAGTTGGAGGGAACTGCAGAGACAATCTATTCCAATCCTGCTGCTATATGCAGAATCTATTATGTCTTTGAATACCAGCTGCTGGGAATTGCAGGTGGGGAGAGTGTTGTTGTACTCATGCCATGCTTGCAGATATCCCATAGGCATGTGGTTGACCACTATGAGGATGCTAGACTATATGGCCTTTGGCCTGTCCCAGCAGGGATTTTCTTATGCTTTTAGGTACAGCTGCCAGCAATTGATGTAATTACATCAAGGAAGGAGGACCTGTGGTTCTCCAGATGTTGGACTACAACTCCCATCATCCCTGACCATTGGCCATGCTGGCTGGGGCTGATGGGGAGTTGAAATCTGATAACATCTAGGCCTGTGGCTGTCCACTATGACAACAGAATGCTAAACTAGGTGGCGTTTGGCCTGATCTAGCTGGGATGTTTTTAACCAGCTCCATTTGTGGATATATAGAATTATAGCATTGGATGTGACCTTGGAGGTCATGTCAATCAACCACTACAATGTCCTAATCAGATGGCTGTCCACCCTCTGCTTAAATATCTCCAGTGAAGGAGAGCCTGCCACCTCCCGAGGCAGCCTGTTTCACTATTGAACAGCTCTTGCCATTAGGAAAGTGTTCTTAACCTTTAACCCAAATTGCTAAATCAAATGAAGGTGAAGCAGCATGGGGGGCTGCATCCTCCTCCCTGTTGGATTCCTGGGGATTAGATGTGGAGCAGTGGGTGTGCCGTCTCATGGGAGTACCGGTTTGCTTCCACTTATGTGCTGCTTGTATATTTGCAAGCAAAAGCAAGGATGCGAAGACACTACAAGTGTCCTGTGCTCTCTCTCATCCAAAGGGAAGTAAAGACAACAGTGATGCACCTAAAACTCCTCATTGTTCAGAGAACTGAGGCAGCACATAACAGTACAGGAACATAGCCTTATACTGATCTAGACCCCTGGTCCATCTAGTTCACTAGAGTATTATTGACCTTGACTGACAGTGGTTCTCCAACGTTTCCCCCCATTTTACCTGGAGATGCTGGGGATTGAACCTTGGACCTTTTGCATATCAAGCAGGGTCCCTACCAACTGAGAAACCTCATTTCTGTTTTTTGGGCTTAGAGTGCAGCACCATCTTCTGTGAGAGCTAAAATCACGCTTAGAAGCATCAAATCGAATTATGAGCAATAATCTGGAAAATTTGACTGACATAAAATTGATGCCCACCTGAAAAGGAGGCAGCTGTGGAGCTGGGCAGACTTCTCTTAAGCACTTTCTGCGCTGAAGCTCATCAGCAAGTGATTGGCCCTTGAATGGCCAAAGTACCAAGAAGCTGAGCTCAATTCTATGGGAAATATCTGCTGAGAGATAAAATCCTATGTGGATCATTTATAGCAGGCAAATTTCTATTGGCGGCACACTGAGAATAATCACAACAAGCACCTGAAGCTGGAAGGTGCATTTCCAGAGCTTTCCAGAGCTAAAGGATGGGCAAATTTGTCAATTCTGGTTCCTCATTCTTTCCTAGTCTTAAATTCAGTTCTCCACATTTTCACATCAGTTTGCATTAAAAAAGTCCTCATGAAAATTCATCAGGCTTTTAGTACAAATTTATCCTAATATACACATTATTGTATGCGGTTTTCGATGTTATTTTCCCTATGTATTTGTATGTACATTTTACCCTAGTACATGCATTTTTATATACATTACTTGGCTTGGGAAGTGCGGATTTTGATGGGTGTGTTTTGGTTTGCATTTTATTTCAGAAAGTGCAAATTAGGCAAATTCATTTTTAAATGCAACCTCAAATTTCCCCCCCATCCCTACCTGAGGTTATTCATTAATTTGAATATAACAGAAGTGCTGTTACTATGATATTACACTTTCCCCCCTGTGTTTTGTTCTGCATTTAAGATTTTGTTTTATTTCAGACTGTTGACCAAAATAAACTGATGATGAACTGGTTAATTATTGCGTTGCTGAAGACAGTTACCAGCTCCTTGCTGTAATGGGAATCATTCATAGGTAGCAAGTGAGAATGTAACAGGAAATAATTTAACATCCTTTTAGCCAGTTTGCAGTGTAGTGTTTAGAGCATTTGTCTAGGACTGGGGAGAACCATGTTCAAATCCCCACTTAACCAGGAAGCTTATAAGGTGATCTGGGGCTAGTCATGTCTCTCAATATATCCTCCCTCACAGGGCTGTTGTGGGGATAAAAATGTGGGGCAGAGGGGAGAGAACCAATTACTCCACCCTGAACTCCTTGAAGCAAGGGCACAATAAATATGTAGAACATTTTTGTGCAACACAGGGGTAATCCCCTGCAAATGCCTTGAAGTAATAAAGTCATGCAAGTCCTATTTTCAAACTTACTTATCCAGCTAGGTAGGTAGATTTTCTAAAAAATCAAACAAAGGGAATCTTGACCGCAAAGATGTTTACAGCCCAGTTACTCTTATAGTGCAGTTCATGTGGTTGTTTTTGTTTTAGTTCCTCTTTGCTGAGAAGCTCCAAAATCATGGCTTGTAGGCCACTAAATCCCACTCAGAGTAGACCCATTGAGATTAATTAACTTGTTAGTCCTGTCTATTCAATAGGTCTACTGTGAGTAGAAGTAGCATTGAATACCATCCCATGCTTTGTTTCCAAAAATCTCTCATACCCATATAAAGAGCCTTATTGTTTTTATTTCCTATGCAATAAGTATTTAGAATATGCCCCATTAAGATGAAAACTGATTTATGTAGGAATTAATTACCATTGCTTGCACAATAAATTCCCACTTTCTATTATACAATAGACTGAAGACCTCCTTGCACTGGCTGCATTGGAACGTATTTCACATAGACGGCAATTTCGAGTGGATACCTATTTGGACATCTGGATAAGATGCATGTACCGATAGTTGTTCTATCCGTAATGTAAACTGACAGTGGTTTATTGTTGTTAGTAGTACCATTCATATATTATTTATTTTTCTCTATTTTATTTTTGTACCTTTCATATTTTATTTAATTTTATTTCATTCTTTTTTCTTTGTCCTCCCTCTTTCCTTTCGTTAAATGAAATACAATATTAATAAAAAAGACAATTGCTGGCATAATTCTGTTCAAGCGGATGTCATTCACATTTACTGGAAATGCTCTCAAATTATGGAGTACTGGAAGTTAGTGTTAACCAACATACAATATATGACTGATTTGCTTCTGGGGTGTTTTTATGTATTCCCATCATTCATCCTACGCTTTTCAGTGCACTCCACCACCACCTCCAGTACTTTGCAAACGGCAAAATGTCTGATTCTTTTTTTCCCCTTTAAAGTGGATTTGGAGTGACAGAGTGCTCTAATCCACTGTAAATGTGCAAATCTAAATTTACCATCTGTAATTTACACCCTCCCGCACAACAGTGAGAGCCTGAAGGCATCCTTAATAAACATGGGAGTAACTTACCCAACTGTTGATGGTTTCTGGCAGGCTCCTTGGAGGCTCTGTTCTTTTTGAAGAGCGGGTCTCTCTAAACTCCAAAACCCATGCCTCTCAAACTATATAGCAGGTGGAGGGCCACCCTCAATGTCAAGGCTAGCCAATCCTTTATCTCTCCACATACGCCATCTCTGACTCTGCGGCCACAAATCTAAATGTGTTAGGAAATTTTCCCCAGATATCCCCATGCTGTGGAAAAAAACAAAGGAAAACAAAACCACCCAAAGCCTCACCTGCTGACCACAGGCTCCAAGCTGTTACTTTCACCATTAGCTTCTCCATTTCAAAGATGAAGAATGTGGCACATATTTAATAGTTTGTTTTAAAAATAGGATGGGATTAAAAGGTAGTGGACAATCATTGTCTGCGGCTTCTCAAATAGGTACAGTGCAGTATAGATAAAAATCTTGTCTATCTCTAATCTTTTAGGAACACAGGAATCTGCTTTATACTGAAAGGCGATTGGTGGCTCTGATGACAATGGGGCAGTGAATCGGCACTGGGTTTTAGTACCAACTTTCAAGGAGCTGGCCAGGGTGCTGAAAGCACCCAGGTTTTTCACACAAAAGTCCATTGCTGGTTAGCTTTCTTCAGTTCAGCAGACTAATATAGCTGGGGAAAAGTCATTTTTGTTGATAATTAAACAATTAGGAGTCAAAAAACCTTGCAGATCTCCTGCAACACATGCGCTGGCTGGGAGTGATGGGAGTTGCAGTCCAAAACCTCTAGAGGGCACCAGGTTGGCCAAGGCTGATTTAGATAATAATGCATGCATACGTCGCAGCAGGCATCATCTTAAGGTGCATCCAGACTATTTTGCCGCCCTGGACTCCTTCTGGGAGGAGATGTGGGCCACAAATTTAATAATAATTGCTCTGGTGCAATAAATCCACTTTAAAAAACACACAGAGACTTTCTGCAAAGTGATGAAGAAAGGCACTGAAACACGTGGGATGGGGGAAAAAAGATAAATGGGAAGACATGTAAACTTCCCTCAAACAAATTAGTATGAATGCTCACTGTAGCGTGACCTCCAGGCAAACAAATAAGAATGAACATTCCATACATAGGAACATAGAAAGCTGCCTTATACTGAGTCAGGCTAATGGTACATCTAGCTCAGTATTGTCTACTGACTGAGAGCAGCTCACCAGAGTTTTGGACAGGGAGTCTCTCTCAGACTTCCCTAACGATGCCAGGTATTGAATTTGAGACCTTCTGCATGCAAGGCTGGTGCCCTCCCACTGAGCTATGGCCCTTTCCTGAATAAAGACCAGGTATAGTCTAACTTTCATGTAATCTTTGTACAAGCAAATCAGGATAAACGATCAACAAAGGAACACCTCTTAAGATAGATGTTGTCATCTGACGTTTTTACACACGATTGGGTTAAAAAGAACACACACATAATCTGCTCCCTGCCAAATCAGGTACACCTTTAAAGTTGATTGGAATCTTTTAATTGAATGATCAAAGTAATGAATCGATTAAACATTTCAGCCCTAACGGGTGCTCAGTTAAAGAGGCCATCAGTATTTTAAAAAGGTTTAGGGCTGCAATCCTATACACATTTACCTGGGAGGAAGTCCTAATGAACTCAGTGGGGCTTACTTCTGAGTAGACTTGTAAAAGCTTGATTGTAAAAAGCATTTTGAACACCAGGGGGTGCTGTGAACCAGTTGAAATGAGGTGCTTCTGTTTATATTTATGAGATCCACCGCTAGTCTGCTGTGAACATTGTGGAGTTCTGTCTAGTATTCTCATAAATAAATCCAGCATTTAAAAAACAACAACTGAAGTCTATATTTCATCTGTAAGGGCTTTTCAGCACAGGGCAGTGTTGGTGTGACACATGATATGGACAGCTTGCATTTGGAATCCACCAGTAAGAAGCCGCAGGGCTTTGGGGGTTCAGGTACAAGCCCAAATTTTAGTTTGTAGGCCTAAAACTTCATGCTCAGGGCTAAGCACTACATAAATAATGAGTGATTCATTTTAAAAGAGAGGCAGTGGCAGTGGCAATGAAGCCTGACTGGAGATTGATCTGTTAGAGAAGAGACTGGCTCCAGCACTTACTGGGAGAAGGTATTTGTTTTGTGCTATGTGTTTCAGGGTCAAAACTCTTTTGTCAGGAGCTGTAAATGGTTGTAAATTTCTTGGACCTCAAAAGACCTCATTACATAAACTTGAACTCAAAATAGCTTCAAAAAAGCTACGAAGTTGTAGAATAATCTTTCCATGTCTCTGCAATGAATTATTTCTTCCAGGTGATACTCCATGGAGTTTGCAGGGGTGTACACCTCCTGATGAAGGTGTTTTGACTCCGAAAGGCATACAGCAAAATAAATATCTTCTCTCTTTAACTTATCGTGGTGCTTCTTTCCCTCTTCCTGCTCACTGGAGATAGATAGCAAACGTGTAGGAAGGTGCCTTTGGTTCTCTGATTGGAAAAGAAATGCACTCTGTACAAACTGAGAGGTTTCCTTCTTATCATTACTTTGCAAGTTCCATGCATGAGCTTTGGCACTGTCCTCTTGAACTTGTGTGTGTTTAAATAGTAGAGCCTCTCTACAAGTGACTTTTTTTGGTGTTTGTGTCTTTCAAAAGCTTTAAGGCAACAGCATCACCAGCAGAAATTGAGAGTGATTTTCTAACTTTTTCTTGCCAGCTGTTCTAGCCCATTAGCTAGAAAAGCCGTAATTCTGAATTCTTTACAATCAGTGCTAATGTTTCTGGCATATGCTCCTCTGCTTGAAAGTTTAAAAAAGACAATTTGTGGGTGGTATTCAATGCTAGTCCTACTCAAAGTCATCCCACTGAAGTTCCGGGCACAATTCAAGGTGCTGGTTTTGACCTATAAAGCCTTATACGGCTTAGGTCCAGGCTATCTGTCAGAGCGCCTCTCCCTCTATGAACCTGCTCGGACTCTAAGATCCTCCAGCGAGATTCTACTCATTACCCCTTCCTTCCTGCAAGTTCATCTTGCAGAGACACAGAATAGGGCTTTTTCGGTGGCTGCCCCTAGACTGTGGAACTCTCTCCCTATTGAGGTCCGGTTGGCTTCCTCATTATCAAATTTTCGTGCACAGGTGAAGACTGTTCTATTTAGACGGGCTTTTAACCAATGTAGTTAGTTTTAACCTATGTTTATTTAATTCCATTTTAAATTGCTTAAACTGAATATCATGTTTATTAATTATTGCTGTTTTAATGTTTTAATGTAAGCCGCCCTGAGTTCATCGGAAAAAGGGCGGGGTATAAATATTTTAAATAAATAATAAATAAATAATAGACGACTTTGGGTTGTTAATTTAAATGGGTCTATTCCGAGTAGGACTTAGTTGAATACAACCCTAAACATTCCATACAATATTTAACAATAATTTTGAGGATTATCAAAAGTTCTTATTTTGCTTTGTTTCTGCTTGCAAGAAAATGCAGATTTTCTGTAGAATGCAATCCCTTCTACAAACATATTTTTAAAGAACATTGAGTTTATAGCGATTATAATCCCCCAAATTAAAAGCAACTAAAAACAAGAATCCTAAAAATTACTGCTCTTTTTAAAAAAAGTTTAATTACATTTTTCAAATAATTACAAACTTTAGAACCACACAAACTGATTCTGGAAACATTTGTCTTTATTATGTTAAAGTAGCACAATGAACATTAGTTAATGGGTTAGAAAAAGATGTCAGTGAAAGGTTGGGAATTAAATCTTGTGGTATTTTAAACAGGGCATTGAAAAGCGTTATCAATCCAGAAAAAAACAGACACACACAGAGAAGTTCCTTGCAGCAGTAGTGGCTCCATATCAGTGTGGCAGTAGAAACCACTCTAGGCTTTAGTGTGAACTTCCAAGGAGCTCTCCCAGGTGCTGAAACCTATTCTTAAAATAGAGTCAGGACCTTGCACAGCTCCTTGGAAGGTCAGAAAGTGGATTCCATTGCCCCACTGACATAGAGTCACCAGCCACCACTGGCTTGCAGAGTGTTAAGTATACTCAGAATAGACCCATCAAAACTAATGGAAATGGCTAAGAATTATGGAATCCATAAGTTTCAAAAGGTCTACTCTGAGTAGTAATTAGCTGGCTATAGCCCAGAGTTGAAATCCAACAACATCTGGATAGCCACAGGTTCCTCATCCTTGCAGTAATTACACCAATTCAGTTCAACTATGTATATGCTTGCATATAAGGCAGGGTTGCGAACTTCAACTCCCATCAACCCCAGCTAGCCAACTCAATAGTCAGGGATAATGGGAAGTCTAGTATCATCTGGAGGGCCCCAGGTTCCTCATCCCTGCTATAAACCATAACATCTCATGTGAATTCCTTCATTGACTGTCCAGAGATTCCTTTGGGACTAAGGGCAGGCAGCTAGGTCTGATAGATTCCATACAGGAAACATTTTACTTGGAAGGACTTCAACCAGTCTCGCACAGCAAATGCAAATCCTCCCCAAGTTTATATGGCTTTGTAATAATTCCTCTTTCTTTCTATAACTTACATTATTTTCTTCATCCACAGACCCCGGGGTGGGCTACACCTATAAAATACAAAACAAAGCCCTGTAACAACTTGGGCCAAAAGTAACTTAAGGACCATCTGATTCCTTATGCTCCACCTTGATCACTGCGTTCCTCTGATGGGGCACTTTTGGTGGTTCTCCATACTCCTGAGGCTTGGCCAGCCTTTATTAGGGACCGAGTCTTTAGTGTGCCAGGCATTGCCCTGTGGAACTCCCTGCCACTAAAGGTTCAGCAAGAATTGTTCCTGCCTCCCTTTAATGTCCCCTAAAACAGTGTTATTCAAACAAGCCTTTGCAATGTGAATTTTTTTTTACTAACAGTATTTATTGATGCTTTTACTGTTGCTTTTAATCAAAAGTTACTACAATTTTGTATTTTCTGAATTGCCTTAATGTATTTTATGAAATGTGAGGACTATAAGTATTTAAATAAATTAAAAATTACAATAAAAAAACCATCAGTTATCTGGTATGCATAATCATGCATCAAAGGTCTATTGAAAAACCACACATTTTTCAGTGAGCATCTAAAGCAAAGCAGACTTGGCACTAGGGATGGAAAGATCTGTCAAATTTGGTTCCCTTAGTTTCTCATTTTTCCAGTCTGAAATTCCGTTTATTTAAATCGTCCACATTTCTACAGCAATTTGCAATTTAAAAAAAAAATCCTCATGAAAATTCTCCAGCATTTTAGTGTGAATTTATCCTAATAAAACACATTTTTGTAGGCAGTTTTGACTACATATTTTTGCAAGCCATTTCTTGTCATATAATACATTTTTGCATGTTCGTTTCACTCATGCATTCATTTTTATGCATACTTTCCCTAATAGACACATTTTTGTAAATTTGGTTGCTGCATTTTGGTTGGTGAGCTGCATTGCAAAATTTGAATACATGTACATTTTGAAGGGCGACTCTGTTTTGGTTCTCATATTGTTTTGGAAAGTGCAGATTTGATAGAATTGAAATTCTCACCCATCTCTACTTGGTGCCAAGCAAGATTTCTAAAGAAGCATGTTCTGTAACTGGACTACAGCGGAGATGGCCTGTTGTTGTCGTTGCTCCTTAAGCATTCCTGCCAGATGACAATACCAGCAAGTTTTCCAGTCATTGGCAAGTTGATAAGAGGGAAAGGCATATAGGAATTTTATTTTGTGAGATAATATTATAATGTAACCCCAATACTCTCCAATAGGGATCTCACTACCCTACTTGAAGATGAAAACCTGGAGATCACAGGAGTCTCCTCACCTTCTGAATGATGCAGTGATGGATCAGACAAGTTCAAAATGATTTGAAGGATTTATTATAACAGAATAAGGAACAGCACATAAAAGAACAAACAACACGTTCAAAGGTTCTCATGTGTCCAAGGTGAGTTCTTTTTTGCTTCTCTCCTGCACTTAATTAGTTCCTTCTTTCCAGAGCTTACATGAGATGGGTATGCAGTTGCCAGTCAGCCTACTCTCCCCTGGGACACTGCTTAGTCTTCAGAGGGAATACAGAGTATCTGGAACAAGTATAAAGAAAAACATTCAACCACACAGAGTTTATCCATCAATGAGCATGTGATTCTGGTGGTTTCAGACCCTCTGATGAAGTGCTGATAAACGTAAGGGAGGGGAACCATAATGTATAAAATGCATCAGGTTTAGCTTGACCTTTAGCAATTGTGAACTAGTTTTCCTAAAAGAGCGGTGTGCAAAATGCAACCATACCAATTATTAATTGAGAAGTCAGAGGATGTTCTCCAACCCCTGGCTATGGTCATTCTGGTAGCTGCCAATAAGAAGATAATAAGGTCCCTATGGAACAACTTGGGATCAACAAAGAGAGATAGCAGAGCCAAGAAGGGGATTTTGGGATTGCTTCCATTGGTAAATATTATCAAATACTAAGTCCCCAAAAAGAGATATATATGGGCAGAGCCACCACATGTAAGAATAAGAGCCTCACTCATTGCAGACACTTTAAATGTTTGATTTACTTTGCAATTTTAGTGAAGTTTCCTACAGTAAATCATTTTCTTGTGCTTCTGTTTCTGTGAATATGTGAAATACAGCAACACTTTGCAAAATTTACACTGGAAAAAACTCCAAAAACAACTGTGGAATAATGGCAGTGACTATTCTGCAGAATAGTCTCCAGTGGACATGAGGAGTGTCTCATTTTCCCCAAATAAAACAGTGGGAGGTGTTCTAGCAAATTTCTAGGTGTACTCTATGTTTTTAATTGACCATGCCCACCCTTCCTTAAGTGAAGTGGTTCAAGTATAGTAGGCTGAAAACATGCATCTTCTCCATCTTTGGAGATGGCAGGTGTTGCCACCACTCACCATATACTCAGAGGCACACGTGACCAAATTCTTCCAAGCTACACAGGAAATGAATTGGACTGTGAAACACCAACCCAAATTGTGTTTGCATTTTTACAAATTTGTAGGGCAGTATAGTATCTCAGAGAGGAGGACAGGTCTCCTGCTCCCTGGTGCATTGACTATAGCTGCCCAATTTCCCTGCTTTCAAAAGTTTGACAGAAATATCTGTTGGCTATAGGTACATTCTTAAACCACAAGGGTGTTTTTTTGCCTATTAGGGAATTTTTAATTAATTTCAACAAATTATGAGACCATTGACAGAAAAAAGTCTAACAGGGGTCTGAAATTTCCTCTTCTCCCCCCCCCATATTTATTTTATTTTATTTTATTTTAATGTGCTGTTCCTCCCAGGAACATTTTTTTTAAAATTTACATTTTATTTCTTCTTTGCCATACAAATATTGAAACAGTATAAAACAATACATAACAAAAGAAGGAAAAAAGGAGCATTATTCACATTGTTGCATATAAAGAAGTCAATTTTGTGTTAATTGCCCTTTTTTAGTAATTGTTCTCTTTTCCACTTTGAGTTTTCCTATACAGTCTTTTTAGAGTGGTCCATGCGCGCGCATGCGTGCACACACACTCATAACCCCATATGCAATAAAACCTAATCAAGATGCTCAAAATTTGTCTACTGCATTTCTTGAATTCTTTCTTTTTTCTTTCTTTTAAATCAACTTAAGTGTATAAATCAAAAACTTTGTAGCAATTTAAATGCCTGTTACAATGTACTGACATATAGCTTATACAATCAAAACATATATACATAGATAAATTAAAAAAGGAAGAATAAAATAAAAAAGTTTCAAAATAATAATAATAATAAAAATAAGAAATCAATAAATAAAAAGAGGTGAAGAGAATCACTGAGATTAATGTAAGCTTTAAAAAGTAAAACATTTAATACATGGAACACCAGAGAGATCTAGAAATTCACTTTTGGTAGACAGATTTAGCCCAATATACTCCATAGAATACCCAAAGACATCCCGCCATAATGAGGCATGAGTTGATGGCTGATAGAAATCATGCTCCCCCTCTGCTACATAGCTTATAAACACAAACCATTTAATATGAAACTTGTCTTTTTTATTTGGATCCCACCCCACCAATCTTTGTTGTGTTAATTTTTCCATGAAAGCTATGTTCCATACCTGAGAGTACCATAATTCTATTAAACTGTAATCAATCTTTTTCCAATGATGAGAAATTACAATTCTTGCTGCCACTAGTAAGGTTACTATTAAATCCTTAGAGTGCGGTGATAGATTATCTCCTTGGAAAATCGACAAGAGAGCCATTAATTTTCTTAATCTTTCTACTTTTAACATGTATCCTTCTTAATTTGTGTTGTATTTCGTTTTTGTTGTGCTTTCTGTTGTTTGTTTGTACATGTTTTTGTGATTTTTTACTATGATATATTGTATTTTATCTTGTTCGTTCACCGCCCTGAGAGCTATTCTGCTAACGACGGTATATAAATTGAAATAATAAATAAATAAACAGGATCAGACTTGATGTTCTGCCCTGTAATCATCCCAATTTCATGAAACACTTTTTTCCAAAATGCCTGAACAGCAGCGCATCCAGCACATATGAAAATAACTTCCAGACTCTCCACACACCCTCCAACACCTCTGTATAGTAGTATTATTTTCTATGCAAAACTAATGGAGTTAAATACCACCTATGAATAATCTTATATGAGTTTTCTCGCAGTTTTGCTGATATTGAATGAAACAGGAATTTATCCCATAAATTTTCCCATTTTACAGAATCAATCTCCATACCAACATCTTCCACTGTTGTTGTAGGCTATCTACAGTCTCAGTAGTTACATCTAGTAATATTTTATATAAAGATGATAAAGAACCCTTATCAGTGAATGATGTTCCCACCAAATACTTCTCAAACGAAGTCAATGATTTCTGTCCCTGCTCCTTCCCAGAAGGTATTGTTATGAAGTGCTGAACCTGAAGTAACTGATACCAAGTATACTGATGTGGGTATAGTTTTTCCTGAATTTGTTTTATAGTAAGTGGAACTCCATTCATGAATAAGTCATGTAATGTGTAAGGCCCCTTCGCCTCCCAACAAGCAAAGTCTGAGAGCTTATTTTGATAATAAAATAGTGGACGGGGAAGAAATGGAATAATAGGACTTGGCTGAGATATCAAACGCTTCCTCCACAACCTCCAGACAGACGTCTGCTAATAAGAAGGGGTTATCTAGGAAATGAAGGTCTTTTTCCCTGTATGCTATAACAGGTAAAAATCTAATTTTCGATTTCCAGCAGGCTGGACATTCCATAGATAACCTTTCTGAATTACCGGCAGCACATTTTTCAAGTGAGCAGCATTATGATACAGTTTCAAATTTGGTATTCCTACACCCCCCTGTGCTGCCGTCTTATATAAAATAGATAAACGAAGTCTAGGCCCTCTTCCCTTGATGAATGAACCTCCGTAACAAATTCTGCCAACTTCTTAATTTCTGGGTGGTGATGGCAATTGGAAATGTCCTAAACAGAAACAATAACTTTGGAAGAACCATCATTTTCACTGCTGAAACTCAGCCCATCCATGAAAGAGGCAAGAGTTTCCAGTCCAGCAACAAGTTTCTTAGAGTGTAATTAAGCAATTCCATTTTGCTTATTTTTTTAGGAATGGAAACCCCAACATATTTGAGTGTAGAAAAGCAAAGTTTTAATTGAGTTTCCCGTTGTAGAATTGCTTATAATTTTGGAGCAACTTAAAACATAACATTTCTGATTTATCAAAATTAATTTGTAAGCCAGCCAGAAATCCATATCCCTTTATAATTTCAATTAGCCTAGGAACAGCCTGCATAGGGTTTGTTACCAGAACAGCAACATCATCTGCAAAGAGATTTAACAGATGTGATTTACCCTTTACGCATAATCCCTTTATAACATTATCGGCCCTCAAAATTTGAGCTAATGGCTCCATTGCCAAAGCAAAGAGTAAGGGTGATAGTGGGCAGCCCTGTTTTGTACATCTCCCAATTTCAAGCATCCAAGAAGTCTTACTTAAAATGAACCTTGGTGAGAATTTTATAAGCACAATACAGAGACTGTATGAGGGCTCAAGAAGGTGCGTTCGGGTAAATGTTTTACACTTTGAACTCTCAATTCTCTGTGTATTGCCATGAAAACTTACAGGGTCGTTAAGCAAACATTTGAGTTCAGGACTATATGGTTTGGAAGGTTTTGTTTTGAAATGAGCTTATGGGAAGCAGCAGAATGGCATGGGGGGTATTTTCAATTTAACATTGCGGAATGTGAAAAATCCCCGCTGGCTATAGTATACAGCCACTCTCATGGCTGTATAATATTATGACATAAGCTCTTATGGGTTGGAGCCCACCTCATCATATGCATGATTCATATGTGTGATTCTCAGTTATAGGGATGGGTGAATCTGTTTCTGTTTCTTGCAGTTTCTTATTTTTCCAAATCTGAGTTCAGTTCTCCACCTTTCCCCATTAAAAACAGTTCTCATGAAAATTCATCGGCATTTTACTGCAAATTTATCCTGATATAGTCATTTCTGCATGCAATCTCTCCTAATATACAAATTTTTGCAAAGTAATTTCCCCTAATATAATGCATTGCTGTATGTTATTTTCACTAATATATACATTTTACGCACACTTTGCCCTGGTATATGCAATTTTGGACACGCTACTCGGCTCGAGAACTGCACTGCAAAATTTGGCAAAGTGCAAATTGTGAAGGATGGCTGTGTTTCAGTATGCATATTGTTTTGGAAAGTGTGAATAAGATAGGTTTGCCTTTAAATGCGAATGGAATGAAATTTCTCCAACATCCCTACATTGGCAGCTATATCAGTCAAATGACAAGCAACGCAATGCAAAAAGTACAATCCGTATCATTTGAAGCTCTTGCTGAATGGTCACAGCCTGTATTTTCTTGCATTCTGTTGCCATTTAGCTTCAGTGTTTCTCTCTCCCCGCCTCTGTCCCTTATACAAATGTGTATATATACCTGACAACAGAGGATCAGACCCCATGCATCTGATGAAGTGGATTCTAGTACCTCAACTGAGCTCTTAGGGAAGGGCTTCTGAAAAACCACCTCAGGTAGGGAAGGAAGGATCTAGCAATTCCTCAGGTAGGGAAGGAAGGAACTGGTGCTCTCAGTTTCTCATTCTTCCAAAATTAAATTCAGTTCTCCATGTTTCTGCAGCAATTCATTTTTTTTTTAATCCTCATGAAAATTCTTCTATATTTTAGTACGAACTCCCTTGCAAAATTCAGATAAACACAAATGTTGAAGGATGGCTGTGTTTCGGTTCTCATATTGTTTCAGAAAATGCAGATTTGATAAATCTGGCTTAAATGTGAATTGAATTTCTCCCTCATCCCTTCTGGCAGCTGATGAAGAGGAAGCAGCAAACACATCAAAGCTGAAACCACTGAAGGCGGAAGCTATGAAGTTCTACAAAGTGGAGAGGCAGATTCCAGCAACAGTCATCTGGGAAGAGTTGAGGTCAGTGTGTCTGCAGTTGGTAGTCAACCTGAAGAAACGAGTCCCTGGCCAGAGGGAAGACTTCTGATCAAGATCCAGTAAAGCCTGTAAGATAGCTGTGGGAAAGAGAACCTGACTAGTGACAGACTTCAAGTAAAGCCCTCCAACTAGCCTGTTATTTAAGTGGGGGTTAAGCTAAAAACTGTACTTTGCTAATGATATTAGTATAAGGATAGGAACCAGAACAAGTACACAGAGGCTTCTTTAAAGTAATAGTAACTTCATTCAGAGTGGTTAGAGTGTCAGACTAGGACCTGGGAGACCAGGGTTCGAATCCTCACACAGCCATGAAGCTCACTGGGTGACCTTGGGCCAGTCACTGCCTCTCAGGTTCAGAGCAAGGCAATGGTAAAACCCCTCTGAATACCCCTTACCATGAAAACCCTATTCATTGGGTTGCCGTAAGTCGGAATCAACTTGAAGGCAGCCCGTTTCCATTTCAACTTCATTAAAGTAAATGAAACAACATTAAAGTAAACAGAACATTTTTAAAGCAACAGCATTTATAAGCGCTTATCAAGCTAGATATTATATAATCAACCTGTAAAGAAACATATTCTTTTAAATTCCAGTTGTAATAAATCAGTCTTTTAGTCTTTGGAACTCCTGCCTATTGACATCAGGCAGGTGCCATTCTTGTGCTCTCTTTAGAGTTTGCTTAAAACATTTTTGTTTAGGCAAGCCTACCCAGACGTGTAGAAGTAATACACGTTTTATCCTCTTTTAGCTAATTGTTGACTTCAATTCATTTTTGAATGTTTTTAGAGACCTTTATTCAGCCATCTTTTTATTGATTTTTTTTGTAAACTGCTTTGAGATTTTATTACAATCAAGTGGAGTATAAAATTTAACTAAATAAATATTCTTTTGAATTTTAATAAATAGCATATTTGCTTTGACTTTCAAACTCTAGTCTCCTGTTTTGTCTGTCCCATGCATGTACCCAAATACAGTATGGAAGCGAAAATGTGTACAGAAATATTATTTATTTGACAATGACGGCAGTGGGAAAAGGGTCAACAAAAGCAGCACAGTTTCATATAAGAGGTTCATTCTGAAGCTGTTTCTGATCTTCCCAGGTGTGTATATTACTCTTAATTAGGAATGGGATTTGCCTGCCGCTGCCAGGCCCTGCCCCGCGCACCCTCAGCATCATGGAGAAAGAGAGGGGCCCCTCCCTGGATGGAAGGACAGAGTGGCTGTCGCAGCAAAAGCCTTCCTGAGCAGGGCCAGATTGCGGAGGAGAAACAGGAAGAGAAGGCGCCCCACTGCAGGGCAAGTCACAGGCTGCAGGTTAGGGTGGGAGTGAAAACCCACTTAATTCTGACAGCTGGGGGGTGTTGGAATTAAGCAGATATCTGCCTATTCCAGTCCGCAGCCTCTCCCTTTCCCTGCAGTGGGGCATCTCCTCTTCCTGTTCGTATTCCTCCTCTGTGGTCTGGCCTGCTGAGGAGGTTTCTGCTGCAGCTACTGCTCTGTCCTTCTTCCTGGGGACTGAGCTTTCTCTCCTGCTTCCTCCTTCTCCATGATGATGGGGGTGAGTAGGCCAGGACAAACTGTGGAGGGGGGATCCCATCCCTACTCTTAATATTTATGTAGGCATTTGTCCATGGAGGTGGGGGAGAAATTTGATTTTGTTTGCATTTTAATGAGAAACTACCCAATTCACACTCCTTGAACCCTTATGCAAACCAAAGTACAGGTATTCTTCAAAATCTGCACGTTTCTGAATTTTGTGATGCTGTTCTCCAGCTAAGCAATGGGTGGTATTCAACGAAGTCCTATTCAGAGTAGACCCACTGAAATTAATGAACCTAAGTTAGTCGTGTTTATTACCTTCAATGGGTCTACTTTGAGTAGGACTAGCTTTGAATACCACCCAATGCATATATTAGGGGAAATGTGCATTAACAATGCATATATTAGTAAAAATACCATACAAAACTGCATTGTCGTTGGGAAAATGGATTGCACAAATGTGTAGCTTAGGCAAAAATTCATAGAAGAAAAGTGCAGGTTGGAGAAAATGCACACTACAATGCTGACAAAGTTTATGAACATTTCTTTTTTCAAAAAAAATTCAAAGGTATCTGCAGAAGTGTGAAGACCTGAATTCAAGATTAAAAATGAGAAACTGAGAAAAACTGAAATTGATGGATGCCTGCTCATCAGTCACAGTGGTTATGTCACTCATTGACTAAAAACATTAAAAGGCAGAAGAAGACTAATTTCTCACAAGCAGTTGCCTGCACATTTTGCTTTATAACTGTAATTCTACAAGGGCTACAGAACTTTTCTAAAAAAAATCAAAGCTCAGAGTCTGATTGCTCTGGGCCTGGTACAGTGATATCTCCTTTACCCCCCTCCCCTGGTGAAACTGCCTGATCTTCCACCAGTTTCATTGACTTCAGGGTTCTAGTATAATGTTTCTCTGCACCATGGCCCAATCTACACTATACATTAAACCAGTATTATACCACCTTAAACAATAGTGGATTCCCCTCCCCCAAGAATCCTGGGAACTGTAGTTTGCCAAGAGTTGTTAGCAGAACCTTATTCCCCTCACAGAGGTACAATTCCCAGAGTTCCCTGGGAAGAGGTGGTGAATATTAAACCACTCTGGGAATTGTAGCTCTGTGAGGGACTAGGGTTCTCCTCAGAGCTTGGAAGTAACTCGTTATTTTTAACAAGTTACTTTTAATTCGTTACAATTTTAAATAACGAGTGGGTAATTCCATCACATTTGGCAAGTAATGGAATGAATAGTAATTTCCCTACTTTTCAGCTTCAACTTTAACGTTTCCACGTTAGGTTGGACGTTACTTGGGGGCGGGAACAAGGGGAAGTCAGCTCCTGGCTGTGATTGGTTAACACAAGACATGTGCCTCACACTGATTGGACCTCTGCACAGACTGTCTCTTCCCTCGTGATCTGTGTTAGGAGGCACGAGGGAAGAGATGAATAGGCAGGGGGAGCCTGCTAACGTCTGACTCTGAGAGGAAAAAATGGACACCGGAGAAAAAAGCCAGGGCAAGGACAACAACGGAGGAGAAAGAAGGCTGCAGCAGAATGGCGAAGAGCTGTGGAGGTGAGTGACGATGATTTGTGTGTGTGTGTGCCCCGGTGTGTGTATTTTCGGCTGGAGTCTCTGGTTTTGGGGGGGGGGGCTCCGGCTCTCTGGCTACCACCCCTTACTCTCTGGACTCTCCGCTTCAATTAAAAAAAATTAAGTTTCTAGGTGGTCTAATTCCCGAGATATACACCAAAACGTAAACCCCCCCGCACAACTTTTTTTTAAACAGATCATGCTCTAGCTACAACTCCCATCAGCCCAATCCAGTGGCCATGCTGGCTGGGGCTGATGGGAGTTGTAGTTTAAAGTAACTTTTCAAAGCTCTGGCTGCAACCCTGCCCTTTCATGATTGTGAGTAAAGTGCAGACTTGTGTTTGTGTTGTAAATCTCTCTCCCTCCAACCCTATTTTTAAAGAAATTAGGCAGGGTTTATCACCGTTTTTATTATGTAGGAAACTAATACTCATTTTTTAAAAAAATGAATGAAGTTTATTTATTTATTTTTATTATTTTATTTATATCCCACCCTTCCTCCCAGTAGGAGCCCAGGGCTAAAAGCACTAAAAACACTTTAAAAATCATAAAAACAGACTTTAAAATATATTAAAAAACATCTTTAAAAACATTTTTAAAAGCTTTAAAAACATTTTTTTTAAGAAAAAGTTTAAAAACATATTAAAAAGCAATTTCAACACAGACACAGACTGGGATAAGCTCTCAACTTAAAGGACTTGTTAAAAGAACAAGTTCCTTATCACTTGAGGCTGCAGTTTTCCCTGGCTGAGTAAGCCCCATTGAATACATTGGGACTTACTTCTGAGTAAACAAACATAGGATTGCACTATAAATATCTTTACAGGTTATATAAATAAACATATTTGATAGTCATGCTTATATAAATATTTTCATAGAATCATAGAATAGTAGAGTTGGAAGGGGCCTATAAGGCCATCAAGTCCAACCCCCTGCTCAATGCAGGAATCCAAATCAAAGCATTCCCGACAGATGGCTGTCCAGCTGCCTCTTGAATGCCTCCAGTGTCGGAGATCCCACTACCTCTCTAGTAATTAGTTCCATTGTTGTATGGCTCTAACAGTTAGGAAGCTTTTCCTGATGTCCAGTCAAAATCTGGCTTCTTGCAACTTGAGCCCATTATTCTGTGTCCTGCACTCTGGGATGATTGAGAAGAGATCCCGGCCCTCCTCTGTGTGGCAACCTTTCAATTACTTGAAGAGTGCTATCATATCTCCCCTCAGTCTTCTCTTCTCCAGGTTAAATATGCCCAGTTCCTTCAGTCTCTCCTCATAGGGCGTTGTTTCCAGTCCCCTGATCATCCTTGTTGCCCTCTTTTGAACCTGTTCCAGTTTGTCTGCATCCTTCTTGAAGTGCAGAGACCAGAACTGGACACAGCACTCAAGATGAGGCCTAACCAGTGCTGAATAGAGGGGAACTAATACTTCACATGATTTGTAAACTATACTTCTGTTAATGCAGCCTGATATAGCATTTGCCTTTTTTGCAGCCACATCACACTGTTGGCTCATATTCAGCTTGTGATCAACAACAATTCCAAGATCCTTCTTGCATGTCGTACTGCTGAGCCAAGTATCCCCCATCTTATAACTGTGCATTTGGTTTCTTTTTCCTAAGTGTAGAACTTTTACTTCCACCCAGTTTTGTTATGCTGTGTCCCTATAAGTATCCAATTGCATACTATGGTTGTACAATACTTCCTTTACATTTTAAGTATGCCTTGGGGTAGTCATGGTTCTCCATTGTTTTCATCCTGAGGGGCAGATAGGCTGAGAAATGGTGAGTAGCCCATGGTCACCCACTACACTTTATAGCTTATTTTCATTTTGAAAAATTAATTAAAACAATTTACATGCAGGCAAAATTTATTAAGCGGATTCACACAATATGTGTAAAGCACATCCAACTCGCATTTAAAGCGCATGACTTCCCCTAAAGAATTCTGGGAAGTGTCATTTCCCCCTCACAGTTATAGTTCTCACCACTCTTAACAAACTGCAGTTCCCATGATTCTGTGGTGGGATTCATGTGCTTCAAATGGGTGTTGAATGTGCTTTAAAGGAATGGTGTGGATCTGCCCTAGGTATGATGTTCATTCAAGAGTGAATTGAAAAGAACAATTTTAAAAGATACTTCTTACTCTTACTCATTTTTCAGACCTCTTTCTGAAGTAAAGGGTCAAATCTGTAAAAACATTTGGAGCAGCCACATTAAAAGATAAGGGCAGGGTATTCCAGGCAGGGGGTTGCCAACCCTGCTTGGATATGGATGTCTTTGCAGAAGAACCCTAGTCAAGGTTTACCAACAGCACAGTCCAAACTATATCTACTTAGAAGTCAGTCCTGTTGAGTTCTATGGGGCTTAATCCCTTAGTAAGTGTGTTTAGAATTGCAGCCTTCAGGAGCCTCCATCTTTACTCCCCAAAGCTCCCATCTAACATCTCCACAACACTAGGCTCCTTTGTCTCTGCTGTGGCCTTCTGGTGACTGCCCTAGCCTGAAGGCACTTAACCCTTCTTGCTGAAAGCAAGTAGGCTAGATTAAATGTTCCCTACCCAGGCTCATATATATAAAATATAAATGGCATTTTGTCAAAAGTATTTTTGTCTACATTTTATACCTCATCCTTGGTTTTCCAAGCTTGGCATGGAATGCTTCTCATACAGAATTAATTTGAAATGCTGCATATTTATTATCATAATCATCATATTCAAAATAAAAAATATATGTACCGCCTTCAAGTTGATTCCAACTTATGGTGACCCTATGAATAGGGTTTTCATGAGGCTGAGAGGCAGTGACTGGCCCAAGGTCACTCAGTGAGCTTCATGGCTATGTGGGGATTTGAACCCTAGTCTCATTTTGTTCTCACAACAACCCTGTGAGATAGTAGGTTAGACTGACCCAGGCAGGGTTATTCAGTGAGCAAATAGGATCTCTTTTAATTGTGCTGTCGACCTGCTTACTTCCACTCTGACTGGGGCATCTTGCAGCATGGGGAAGAGATGGGGGCACATCACAGCTGAAGTTCACCCACATAGGAGCATTATCTCTTGTTTATTACAGAGACGCCTGTTGCAGGTTTTGCTGCTGAGAGCAGCAGTCAGTTAGTGCGGCCACTTGCGTCACAGCTTGTTGATCCTGAGGAGGCAAAACTAGAAAGTGAGGTTCAGAAAGGAGGCCCTGTCCACGAGGAGGAGGAGGGCATGAAGCAGTGCCAGTTGCCCACAGCCACATCTGCAGAACAGCAAGTACCATGGTTTGGCTTTGAGAAAGCTTGTACATTTGTGAGCCAGAGTGGGAAAAATGTTGTTGTACGATGCAATTACTGCCTTCCAAGGATCAAAAATCTGAGATCAGCTGTTTCCTCCTCATCCAATGTGAAGAAACATTTTGAGGTAAGCCTTTGTCATGCTGGTCCTCAAAGAGTGTCCATTGTCTATTTATGTTTAAATTGTGAAGTTCCTCTTCCATTTTTTCTTGGATTCATGCTTTGTTCTTCCTCAGAGGGCACACCCTGAGAAGCTGAGAGCAATTGAAGAAGCAATAAAGGCAAGGAGACGTGTCCTTCCTGAACCAATGCATGAGACCCCTCCTCCCAAAATGCTGAAGCAGCAGCAGACAACCCTTGAGAGGTAGGGATCTGGCAGGGATCTGCTTCTTCTGGCAGCCTGCGTACACCCTCGCTTCAAACTAGATTGGCTGGAATCGTGTCAGGCCACCACCCATACCAACAAGTAAGAACATTAGGGAAGCCCTTTGGGTGGATTACTCCAAGGGAAATGTTGTCTCAAGGGAGGCATCAGAGGGCTTAAGGTGGTAGGCAGGGGCTGGGCCTTTTCTTCCTGGGGCTCCTCATCACAACCTTGGGTTGCTGCAGGTAATCCTTAAGGGTCTGCTGTGCTGCCCCATGAGTGTGGTGACTTGGTCACCTTCCTACCTTCCATGTCATCATCCACAGGCTCAGGCTGGACCCTGAACCAGGGGACATGACAAGCATCAGGAAATGAAGAGCAGATGATGGTTTCCTAACATATATGTGTTAACATATCCTCTCTCTTTCTTAGATACACAATGGAAGCCTTGTTGAAAGCTGAAATAAAGATGGGTGTACTTAATGAGGACAGTGATCAGTCTTCAGATAAAGACCAGGAAGGAGATGACTTAGAAGATGACTTCTTTAACTTTCTGCCCCAGGGCAAGAAGTCAGCAGTGGACACTGCTGAGGAGGAACTGGTGAGGTACCTGAGGTCTCCCAGCAGGGAAGTGTCATCACTCCATGGCTTTCCACGTGTGCTGCGGTGTTTTTTGCAGCACAACACAGGCATGCCTTCAAGCGCCGCAGTAGAACGCCTGTTCAGTACTGATGGCAACGTAATGACTGTAAAAAGACATTCCTTGTCTGACATGCTCTTTGAGCATCTTGTTCTTTTGAGACATAACAGAAACATATTATAAAAGCATTTCAAGTGTAAAATCTGATTTCAAGAGTTGGGGTATCTTCATTGCTTGGGGGGATGTGAGATTCTGTTATGCCATTATGTTAATCTTAAGGATATTTTTTTTTATTCTACTACCCCCTGTGTGTGTGTGTTTATTTTTAATATTGTTTTAGGCTTCTTAGATGTGCAGCAGCCAAGGCCAGCACCTTGTAGGAGTTTTTTAAAAAAAGTAACTGAAATGTAATTGTAGTGATTACTTTTGAGAAAAAGTAATCAGTTACTTTCAGAGCGATTGTAATTGTAACGGTAATTACTACTTTTTTGGGCCAAGTAATTGTAACTGTAATTTATTACTTTTTAAAAGTAATCTTCCAAGCTCTGGTTCTCCTAACAACTCTCGGCACCCTTCACAAACTACACTTCCCAGGATGGGGGAAGCCATGACTGTTTAAAGTGGGATGACATGATACTGTACTGCTTTAAATTTATAGAAGTTGGGGCCCATGTATAACTTTATATTAGGGATAGAATGATCTGTCAATTTTGTGTTTTTTTTCCTAATTTTAAATTTGGTTGTCCACATTTCTGCAGCAATTTGAGGTTTTTTTAAAAAAAAATTCCTCATGAAAATTCTTCAGTATTTTAGTGGGAATTTGTAATAAATACATTTTTGTATGTAGTTTTGACTAATGTACACATTTTTGCAATAAATTTATGCTAATATAGTTCATTTTTGTATGTTATTTTCACCAATATATTCCTTTTGTGCAAACTTTCCCTTAATATATGCATTTTTGTAAAATTACTTGGTTGGCAAACTGCATCGCAAAATTCAGATAAGAGCGAATTTTGAAGGATGGATGTGTTTTGGTTCTCATATTGTTTCAGAAATGTGATAAATTTGGCTTTAAATGCGAAAGGAATCAAATTTCTCACCCCCTAGTTTATACACCTTCAACATGTCCCTCCTTATTTGACTTTTTTCTGAGCTAAACCACTTCTAACCTAGGGGAAGCTTTTTGTCACTGTACAGCTTTGGAATTATTTATTTATTATTTGATTTATATCCCACCCTTCCTCCCAGCAGGAGCCCGGGGCGGCAAACAGAAGCGCTAAAAACACTTTAAAACGTCATAAAAACAGACCTTAAAATACATCAAAACATTAAAAACATTTTTTTCTTAAAAAAAAAAAAGCCTTAAAAACATCTTTTAAAAAATGTATAATGTATCCCAAGGATCACTGTTGGCATCATTTGATAGGGAACGGCAGTAAACATCCACCCTAGTGTACTAAAACATTGCTTGTGTTTAAAACTTACCACCAGAGGGGATAATATATTCACGTTTAAATAGCTGCTGAATCAGTCTGAAAAAAGCAGGATTCTACTGGAAGCTGATAAGACTGGGGGGGGGGGAAGAGAAAGCATTTTGAGATCCAGAATCAGTGATCACATACTGCATGAACAATAGTCCTAGATTTGAAATTCCTTCTAAAAAATGGGCCTTCGTCAACCACAGTTTGGAAAGTTAGATGCTGGTTCGGAAAGCATCGCTTTTGCCTGAAAGCCTGTGGCTGACACGTGAGGTTTCTCCTCTTCCCGCCCCTTCATGAACTCCAATTTCCTAATGCATTGAGAAGGGTGGGTTGGCTCAGAGGCTGCTCTCAAATGGCGTATCCTCCAAGACAAATAACTGGCCTTATTAGGCACTGAACATGCCCCACCTACTGCTACTACATAATTTGAGAAACCAACAGATTTCAGGACACACACCGAGATCTGCCCTGCAAAAGAAGAGCGCCTTTGAGAAGCCCACCAAAGCGTCTACATAAGGGTAAGTTACTCCGGTATTTATTAAATCTTTTTAAATGAATCTGCAGCGCTTACTGCCGCTTGATTACACCCTGGCTGCTCTGATTCCTGCCTCCTAGACACTTGCTATAAAGCTGTTAGACTAAGGCTTAAGAGGCCTCTCCCTCAGACCTCGCAATTGTCGCTCTTTTTCTCTAGCTGATACGCTCAGCATTCGGTGGCTCTTAGCTGCTTTCATTTTATAGCTCCCGAAAGCTCATATTTATTATCTCTGTTTGCATTAAACTAAGAGAGGGCTTACAGCTGCTCTGTTGCATTAATCACAGCCAGGCCTGATAATTTCCTTTTATTTTGAAGCTACTCTGAATGGACTCATTTTTTGGAAGGAAGCCCCTTCACGTTAGGATCAGGGTGCCTAATAATCTCAGAGGTTGCAAGCGAGTAATGGAGGCAGAAGGAATTGCTTTGATGTTCACTTTGCTTTGAGGCAGTTGTATTTTCATTGCATAACGCAACAGATAAACCGTTCAGAGGTTTCTTCTCCGACTGCTTTGCATTTACACAGATCTGTACCGGTAAGCTTTTTAGACAGCTGCTAATAGCATATTTAACTCCATGTGTTGTCTTTACAAGCCAGCATAAACATACCCTGAAATTCAATTGGAAAGGGAGTAGAAATTGTTTTGATTCTATGGGGCACAGGAAATTTCTGAAACAATGTACGATTGTACAGATTTCTCAGCAAGGAGAAACTCCTTTTATATCAAGCAGGAACAGAAGACCAAAACAAGGAAAAAAAGAGAACAGGACCTACAGGAAAAAAAAAACACAATTCAGTGTTATAAATATAATCTTAAGATTCCTTCAGCTTGGATTCTTTTTTAATCTAACTACCATGCTGCTTCTAAACTCAGGAGAAAGAGCAAAACTGCACATATTTTATTTTCCCTTACTTTATATTCAAGGAATATATAATACATACATATAGGCATACACATTCCAAATAGTTTAGAGAAATTTTTGATGAGATTTATCCTGATTTTGTGGCAGTGGGAGGGAGTTGGCCCAGCCATCTTGCACTATTTGGCATTATTATATGCCAGATCATATTATTTTACTACCAGTTGCGTGTTAGGCAGTTAGGGCTCCAGTGTGACTGGCACCTCCACTTGTATCCTTGTGTTGCTTCTAGACGCAGTTTATATTTTATGGATTTACCCAGGAGTATTACTATTATTACTGTTATTGCTGTTATTATGAAAATTTATGTTGCTTGTTACCCAAAGGTCTTCAAGCAACTTATAAAATTGTTAAGAACCAAAATAATATACCATAAAACAAAATAATAAAACAACCACACCCATACAGCCACAGAAAACTTTGACAGCACACTAATGCAAACAACAACATCTTAGTCTATCAAATCTGGACAAGCACCGAAAATATGTTAATGAAGGCGCCAGGCTGACCTATCTGAGAAATGTATTCCACAGATGGGGAGCCACAACGGAAAAGGCCATCTCCCTTGTCACTGCCCTCCAAGCTCCCTCAGAGGGGGACCTGGAGAAGGGCTAGAGAAGAAGATCTAAGGGTCTGGGAAGGTTCATATTGGCCATACCCCCCCCCCCTGCAAAAAATAATCTGTTCCATATTATGTGAAATGGGCTTCAATAATTCTCTGGAAGTCTCATTTTATCTCATAGAAATGATATATCCCCGTCTTAGGTTTGAGCTGCTAGCCACCTAGAGCTACAAAGCATTTTACCAGCCGGAACATCAGCCAAGGGGGAACATGAAAGCTGTATGCTGCAGACACTAGATGTCTGTGAACAGCTGATCAATACAGAACTAACGTTGATCCCTTCCTGAACAATCCTTGCAGAATACACTTACTCTTTTGGCATCTGTCTGAATGCACTTCAGCTCTGCCTGTGGAATGATGGATACAATAACAGGCTGGCCGCAACAAAATGGTGCAGTGCATTACCAGCCCCTAAGAGATCCTTGCAGATCTCCAGCCAATCTCAAACAGAAGTGTTACAGCATTAGTTGATAATGGTAATGGCGGCGGCGGGGAGTTTCAAGAGGAGGAAAAGACACACCCTTTCCCTCCTTTCTCATACTCTTGAACCCTTCCTCAGCTGTGCTGTGATGCATTAACGGAAACTGATTTGGAACTGATGACCAGCTCTGAATGTGAATGCTTCATTGCTATGTATCGAGGGTGGGGGAGGTTTCTGAAGAATGGAAAAGGCATTTTCTTCCCTTTTCTTCTTTTCATAGCCTCATCAGATTGTGCAATGTTGGTGATGGGAGTTTTTAACCTTAAGGTTCACATCCCTTAATTCTGGACACACACACCCAGTGTGGCACTGGTGGCCACCATTGCACCACTGATGATCACCAATGCTCCTCTCAATTTTTTAAAAATGAGGGGTTTTTTGGGGGGGCAGAGGTTGTTTTCATTTGTTTGCATGTTGCCCCCCAGTGTTTTGTTTTGAGGTATGTGTAGGTGCTTTGCCTGATTTGGGGGGAGGGGTTTGAATAGCCCATTTTTCTTCTCTGAAATGGGCATTTTCTGGTGCCCATTATGGTTTCTTAGATTTCCAAATGGCAGGGGACCCCTGCAAATTCCTACCTCCTGAGTGCTTACTATAAGCTGTTAGGAGGCTCAAGCATACCAATTCACCAATCCCCCTCAATTTTCTTTATTTTCATTTTTATTTTCAACCAACATCCTCAGCGCTCTGTGGTTCTACAGCTGTCAACCTTCTGTAGGTCCTGGAGACTCACAGTCCTATGTTTTGGGGGTTTCTAAATTTTATTTTCCTTTGATTTTGCAAACTGATATATTTTTGCACACCTGGTAAGATCTATTATATGAAGTAGAAGCATTTTGGGGGGTGAGGGAGGGGGTGGCTGCAATTCATTTCCAAACTTCACTACCCAAATGCGGTATTAGAGGGAATATTATTAATGATATAATTCCACAGCACTGATGTACTTGGCATTTTCCAGAGTGACATACCCACACAAATCCCAAGGAGCCTACAATCTAAGTTTAGATAGTGGAGGAGACAGCGTGGTTTCGGGGAACTGGCAGACAAATCATAGTGGGGAAGAATATGGACCAAGCCTGGTGCATGTACAGCCGCAGTGACATTGACAAGCCACAATTCATATTCCTAAATAGATTAGATGCTCTTTTTGGGTGTGGCTGGCTCAAGAGTTGCTCTGCCTCAGTCCTTTTTTCTTTGGCTTGCCCTTCACCATCTCTCTTCTTGGGTGCTTCCAGATGGGTGGTTATTGTGGGATCGATGATCCTCATGCATGCAATTTTTTTGCAGAATCCACATGTCGTTGTTGCCATCAAAATGCCACCCTATTCCCCATTTAATCAGGTTTAAATCTGGGGAAATTCCAGTATATTTTTTTAAAAAATCCAGTTGCCAATGACCCATTTGCAATATCTCAGTGACCCAGGTACAGTATTGCATCTTCGTCTACAGCAAACATATGATGCATTGCTGAAGATGCCCGGTCCAAAAATGCATGAAGGAAAGACTTTAAAGGAACCACAAGAGCAATAGATTCAACTGAAACAAACATGAGGTCCATGAACAAAACATTTGAAAAGGGGAAATATATGGCTCCTAATTTTGTGCATTAGAAAAGGTTGATACCAGGAATGGACCAGAAATATTCAGGTTAGAGGGTTTTTTTAAGTGAAAACATTTAGCATGACCCCTAAAGGGTTAAACAAAACCCTAGATCCAGGGGTTGCGAACCTTCTTGGGATGATGGGCACATTTGCAAACCATAGACACTGCTGTGGACATCACACACATAACACAGACTTGGGCTCCTCCAGAGGACTTGTTTATTTCAGCATTCATCTTGATTTGTTTGCACAAAGTTTATGTGGTAGTTAGATTATATCTAGCCTTTATTGAACATTCATTCTGATTTGTTTATGGTGTGGTTATATGATAGGGTAAGCATTCATCCTACATTTGCTTGGGGGTATTTACATGTCTTCCTATTAATCATTTGTTCATGCACTTTTCAATGCATTTCCCTGCCTTTTGCAGTTAGGAAAATCTTGTAAAAAGTAAATTTGTTGCACTGGAGCAACAGAGCACTTTAATCCAGTTTAACTGTGCAAAAGTAAGGTTCTGGTATGCACCTGAATCCCTCTTGCAAAATAGTGACAGTCTGGAGGTATCTCATTCTATTAGCTGCAACTGAATGTTTCTTTCAAACCCAATTTCAGTAGCGTGGAGGTGACCCTGTGAGCACTGGGGAAAACCTCTCAAATGCATTTGAGCCCACGGGTGCCATGTTGGCAACCCATGCCGTAGATCTCTCTACTCTGTTGTGACCAATCTTTGATTTCCATCTGGAGATTTGGGTGGACTTCACTCCTCTTGGTTAAAAAGCAGGTTACAAGAGCATCAGATTGTTTGAACAAAAAAGAAGAGATGGAGTTGTTTAAAATAAGTTTTGCTTCCTGCACACTTTTACAGAAGCCAGGCTTCTGGCATATTTTTTTCCCTGTTTATTTATTAATTATTTGATTTATATCCTGCCCTTCCTCCCAGTAGGAGCCCAGGACAGCAAACAAAAGCACTAAAAACGCTTTAAAACATCATAAAAACAGACTTTAAAATATATTAAGACAAAATATCTTTAAAAACAGTTTAAAAAAAGCTTTAAAAACATCTTTTTTATAAAAAAGAAACCTTAAAAACATTTTTTTTTAAAAAGGTTTAAAAACATATTAAAAAGCAATTCCAACACAGACACAGACAGGGATAAGGTCTCAGCTTAAAAGGCTTATTGACGTTAAGGTTTACATTACAGCAAAAAGCAGAACTCATGGATCTTGCTGCTTAGCTTGGCATGGAGCAGCTTCTTACAGTTTTATTCCATGGTTCCACCAAGAGCTCAGGCAAGTCAACAAGAATCAGGCTTACAGAGAGTGTGGGCAGGGCTTAGAATACACTTTGCAGCAGGTCAAACCACACGTATTGGCGCTTCTGGTATTGTATGTTCTGAGCACATTAATATTTTGCTTCTCTCAACCTAGTGCCATGTGTACTACTTTAGAGATGACAGACATCTGTTTGAAGGGCTGTCAGAGGACAGTCCTCTGTTTGAAGGAGTCTTATGGTCCAAGCCTGGTTTAACAATAAAAATAAAATAAAAATAAGGAAGTAGAATGGAGGCCTTGCAGTTGCCCATACAGTTAGTACCTGGAAAACTAACTGAGCAGGCAATCTAGGGATCGAAGGATCTGTCAGTTTAATTTGTAACTGTTTGCACAAGTCTGCTATGTTGCATTGTTTAAAATACTCTTAAAAAAATTCTAGTGAAAATTCTTCAGCATTACCATGTGAATTTCTCTTAATAAACACTTCTTTGTTTGCAGTTTTCACTCATGTACACATTTTTGCAAGCAATTTCTCCCGACATAATATTTTTTGTATGTGTTTTCACTAATAGATTCATTTTTATGCACACTTTCCCCTAGTATATGCATTCTTGTAATCATTGATAGGAGTGTGGCATCACAACATTCAGCTAAGTGTGACTTTTGAAGGATGGCTGTGTTTTGCTTCCCATATTGTTTTGAAAAGTGCAAATAACAGCAACAACAACAACCTCCCCTTCCCAGGGCAGGTTACAACAATCTAAAATTCAACATTCAAAACAGTTAAATCACAAACACAGGAATAGGGTTTGGTCCATCTAACTCAGTAATGTCTACTCTGAATGGTTGTTATGGAGATTGAAGGGTGGGTCCTAATTAGGCTGATTATTTGGTGGGAGCTCATTGGTGATCTATGAGAGTCTGGCTTATATATATCCTTTGGATGGTTATGAGCTGGTAGTTGATTGGAGAGGTGTGTGGGTTTGATGGAATCCTGTGGATTTGTGGTTGATTTTGTGGCTGAGCGGATATTGAGGGTTAATAGTGTGAGATGTAAGGGTGGAGGAGTGTTAGGTTGTGAGTGTGCTTTGCAGTCGAGGCCCTAGACATAACGCAATTTCACTTGTTAAGGTGTTGGACTATGACCTGGGAGACTGGGTTCAAATCCCCACATAGCCATGAAGCTCACTGGGTGTCCTTGGGCCAGTCACTGCCTCTCAGACTCATGAAAACCCTATTCATAGGGTCGCCATAAGTCGGAATCGACTTGAAGGCATTACATTTACATTTATACAGCAAGACAAATAACCTAATTTTTGGTGGAAGTTGAGCTGCAGAGAAACAGAAACAGTGTTGCACGTGATAAATACAGGGCAGAATATAAAATGATGCCTTCTTACATCCCTACGGACAGCCTCCAATTAGACCCTGCTATGTGCCTCATCTTGAGTTTGGGTGTTTCAGGCTAGTTAAGAGGCTGGAGGTGACTTCTGCTTATGATTCTTGGGAATCATCGGTGGCCCGTTGAGACATGTTTACAAGGCACTCTGAATATGAATTGTTTGCATCTGCTCCAGAAGCGCTCCCTTCCACCATCTCAAGTCCTAGAACATGTTTACCAAGAGTGGCGGACTTTCTAACTAGCAGAGACATGACCAGAAAACATAATATCTGGCTTGCAGACGATCCTGGAGGAACTTTCAGTGGAACACAGTGTTCCCGTTGTCAGGAGAGTGGAAATGAAAAGGAAAGGGATAAACAAGGGAGTGAGAGGAACGGCGCATGGAGGAGGGAGCACTGCATTTAGTTAAGACAAGCTCTTCTTTAGAGTCACTCTGAGTGGAAGCTGGAATGACACAATTATCTGAGAATGCCCTTATCTTCCTTGCCCTCATTCACACCATACATTCATTCCACTCTTATTCCACTTTAAACAGGCATGGCTTCCCCCAAAGAACCCTGGGAAGTGTAATTGGTGAAGGGTGCTGAGAGTTATTAGGAAACCTCTATTTCCCTCATAGACTTACAATCCCCAGAGTTCTCTGGGAAGAGGGGCTGACTGTTAAACCACTTGGGGAATTGAACCTATGGCCAAAAGCAATTGCATACATCTCATTGCAACATACAATTAATAAATAACAATACTGGAAGAGCCTGGCTGCTGGGTCAGCGCAGTGGTCCATCTAGTCCAGCAACCTGTTCTCATAGTGGCCAACCAGATGCCTATGGGAAGAAGACCACAAGCAGGACCCGAGAGCAACAACACTCTCCCCCCTTTGTGATTCCCGGCAAGAGGTATTCAGAGAGTCATACATAGCCATCATGGCTGGTAGCCATTGATAGTATGACCCTCCATGCATTTGTCTAATCCTCTTAATATGTTGTTAATCAAGCTCAGGACTGCAGTGCATATATAGGGCAGTGGGGGACTCTGGCTTCCCCTTTTGACCTTCAGTCTCTCCTCCGAGGTCTCTCCTCTGCAGCTCCATTTTTTCCTTCTGCTCAGCTGTTTCCTGCCATCAGCTGAGCAACAAGGGCAGGAGAGACCACACGGGAAGGGAAGTTTCAGATTCCCCTCTGCATGATTTTCTCCCCCTGCTGCTCATCTGACTGGTGGTGGGAAGAGGGGTGTGGCTGCTGAGCCTTCTGCAGCCAACTTGCCCGTCTGAGTTGTACCTTGAGAAAGGGGACAATTAAGAAGGAGGCTGTGAACATCTGGAAGGGAGAGGAGCAAGGCTGTCACTATTTTGCAGGAGGAATTCAGCCACATACAAAAACGATCGGGTTGTGCCATTAAAACAGCTTAAAGTGCTCTGTTGCCCTAGCACAGCTGGGGGAGGGACCGTTGGCCCTCCAGATGTTGCTGAACTACAACTTCCATCAGCCCCACCAAGCATGGCCAATGGCCAGGGATGATGGGAACTGTAGTTCGGCAACATCTGGAAGATCAAAGGTTCCCCACACCTGCCCTAACACAATAAATTGTCTTTTAACCCCACCCCACCCCACCCCCGACTTTTTGCTGTTAGGAAGGTGATGGAGAAATGTGTGGGATGAACAAATGATTAAAAGACATATAACTAGCACAAAAGTACATCAGGACAAATGCTCATTGTTGTGTTACCGCCCTATAAGCAAATCAGAAGGAACGGTCAATAAAGACCAGGCATAGTCTAACCACCGCATAAGCTTTGTGCAAGCAAACCAGGATGAAGGCTGAATAAAGAGGTTGTCTGGATGGACTGTCTAAAAAGAGATGTGCTGGGGCTTGAGTCCATTGTGGCAGGCAAGATCGCTATGACCTTGAAGACTCTACGTCTCATACCAGTTGTGTGTAAGTTGATTAATGTTATTCAATGGAGGAGGGCAATCTGCACAAGCTCAGTGGCACTGACACCAAAAGGCCTAGGAATAATTTAAAATGTTGGAAGGGTGAGAGGAATGGATCTTAGCTTGCATGCCAAAAAGAGCTGGCTCAGAGCACAGGATTCTGTCAGATAATTCTCTCGTGCTTAATTTCTAAGATGAACGTGTGCCTCTCTAATATGAATATGTGCAAGCAGCTTGTGGTTACTTGGTGGTAAGACAAATGCACTTTGCACATGCTTAAGGGATCTCTATTTAACTTTTGCCGGGCCCTTGGTTTTCCAAAAGTGTGTGAGTTTCTCTCTTCTTCTATAAAGATGTATATATTTCCTCATTTCCACCTCCAACAACAGCACCCAGCGGTTCCCAAACTTTGGTCTGTGGATCACCAGTGGTCTGCAGGCTTCATTTAGGTGGTCTGCAGCATGTCTGTGAAGAACACTTATGATCTGAATTCTGTGGAATTCAAATGGTGATATAATAAAATACAATGTAAGAAATAAAAGCAGCAATAAAAATATAATTCAGAATCATACAGCATTCGGCGCATAACTGCTACAACAGACAGAAAAAATCATTAAGCGGTCCTCCAAGACCATCAGCAATTTTCAAGTAGCCCATGAGAAAAAAAAGGTTGGGAACCACTGGGACAGAGCACCAATGAATGTTGACTACAGATCCCAATGGCCCCAGACAGAATGGCCAAAGGGCAGGGATGACGAAGTTGCAGTCCAGCAACATCTGTTAGGGTAACACATTGGCTAACCTTGGTGTGGAGACAGGGTGTGAGGAAAGCAAGCCCTGATGCCACAACACCGACTAAGTGATCTTACAGGTTTTAGGGAAGAGAAGGGGAACTCATGGTGGATGCCAATTTTATTTATTTATTTATTAAATTTATTAGTCGCCCATCTGGCTGGCTGTCCAGCCACTCTGGGCGACGTACAAAGTAAAAACATACAAATACATTAAAACATTAAAAATCTCAACAACAATAATAAAACCTAACCCACCCCAAAAGCCTGCCTAACATACACAAAAAAATGTCACCGGCAGCCCTTTATCCAGCATAATATGTAGTTTTCCCTTACTTTGTTTAGAAGGGGGGGGAATAATTAAAGCCATTAAATTAGGCACAAGCTTTCAGATGTCATGTTGGCAAATTTCACTGATAGTGTGTGTTTGTTTATTGATTAAATTTATATCCCGCCCTTCCTCCCAGAAGGAGGAAAAACCAAAAAACCGCAAAACAAGCCCTACACTGGAAACTCTCAGTCTTTGTGATGGCTAGAACATAGCACATGAGAAGTTGCCTTCTACAAGGCCAGACTATTGTATTGTCTGCTGTGATTGGCTGCAACTCCTTGGCAGAATCACATAGGAATATGGGAAGCTGCATTACGCTGAGCCAGAGCACCTGTCCATCAAAGCGCAGTGCTGAGCTAGGGGCTGTCCAGGGTTTCAGACAGGGGTCCTTCCCATCCCTTGTTGGACATGCTGGGGATTCCACCTGGGACCTTCTGCATGCAAAGCAGATGCTCTGCCGCTGAGCTACAGCCCTTCCCCCGCTACCTGCTCCTTTTTAAACTGGAGGTGCTGGGAGCTGAACCTGGGCTCTTCTACATGCAACGCAGTCCCTCCTCTTGCTTGATACTTGTTGCCAGATTAGCATTATTGGCACACCCCATGTTTGCTCAATATATAAAGTGCAGAACAACCATTTTGGAAACACCCCCATCACCTCATTGCAAACATACATTTTGTACTTGGTGTAATATTCCCTGTCCCCTTGTTTTTTTAAAAAAACTTTATTCCTTTATTTTGTCTTGCAGACTATCCATTATGGGAAAGTACCTGGTGACCTGCTCGATAGCATTTCTGTTTATTCTTCTTCTACAGATTGATGTAATTGTCTCCGTTTCCAAAAAAGGCAGCACATCCAGCAGTAGTGGTAGAAAGCCTAGTAGGCCTGCACATCATAAACCCAGTAAACCTGTACGTCCCCAGCCCAGCCACCCTGTACATCACAAGCCTGACAGACATCCTATACATCCTCAGGTTAGCAAACCTAACCAACCTGTGCAGCCTGCACAACATCCTGCTCCGCCGCAACACAATCCTGGTAACCCTCCTCCATACAACCCTGCCAACCCCCGACCCAATCCTGGTAACCCTCCTCCATACAACCCTGTCAACCCCCGACCCAATCCTGGTAACCCTCCTCCATACAACCCTGCCAACCCCCAACCCAATCCTGGTAACCCTCCTCCATACAATCCTGCCTACCCTCCACACAATCCTGGTAACCCTCCTCCATACAACCCTGCCTACCCTCCACACAATCCTGGTAACCCTCCTCCATACAACCCTGCCTACCCTCCGCATAATCCTGGTAACCCTCCTCCATACAACCCTGCCTACCCCCCACCAAACCCTGGATACCCTCCACACAACCCTGCTGTCCCTCCGCAACACCCTGCCTACCCACCACAAAATCCTGCCTACCCCCCACCAAACCCAGGATACCCACCACACAACCCTGGATATCCTCCACGCAATCCAGGTATCCCACAGAATCCTGGATTCCCTCACAACCCTGGCCATCCACCACAAAACCCTGGCTTTCCACAAAACCCTGGCTACCCTAGCCATGGAGCAGGAGGCAGCTGGGGCAAATATGACAGTAAGCCATGGAAGCCTAAGCCACCCAAGACCAAGATGAAATACGTGGCAGGAGCTGCTGTGGCAGGTGCTGCAGTGGGAGCCGTCGGAGGTTATCTCTTGGGCCGAGCCATGTCTAATACGCATTTTCATTTTAACAATGACAATGAGGAACGCTGGTGGTACGAAAACCGTGACCGTTATTCTGACCGAGTTTACTACCCGAGGTACATCCAGCCTGTTCCTCAGGATATCTTTGTGAGAGATTGCGTGAATGTCACTGTGAAAGAGTATGTGGAGCCCAGCGAAAACCAAACGGCAGATGAGATGGAAACCAGGGTCGTGACGCATGTGGTGCGCGAAATGTGCATAGAGCAGTACCGTACCTACTCTAGCCACGCAGGAGGGAGCTCCAGCTCTGGTGGCAGTAGGGCAGGGGAGCCTGTGCTGGCCAAACCTGCGATGGAGCATGGAGCCAAGGAAGCTATCCGAGGCATTGCAGTGGAAGACAGTGGTGGATACCTCTTAGGCAGTGCCATGTCTAGCATGTATTTCCATTTTAACGACAGTGATGAAGACCAATGGTGGAATGAAAACCGCCATCGTTTTACCCATCAAGTGTTCCGCCCAAACTACAGCCAGTCCGTTACGAAGGATCTCTTTGTTAGCGATTGTGAGAATGCCACTGCGACAGCATACATCAATGGCAGCGGAAACCAAACGGCAAATGAGGTGGAAACCAGGGTGGTGACACGAGTGGTGCACGAAATGTGCGCTGAGCTGTACCGTAGCTTCATCAGCCACATGGAAGGAGGCAGCTATGGTCAGAAGCCAGAGGTGCCTAGGCCGACCAAACTCTGGTTGAAGCATGTTCAAGAAGCGGCTGGTCCTGGCAGCGTAGCAGGAGCTGGTAGAAGCTCTCACAATAGCGCTGGGTCTAATATGCACTTTCACTTTGACGATGACAACGCTTTCCTTCTTGCCAAGTCTTCTATGCTTCTGATCATCACATTGGTCATGCGTTTCCTGATTGCCTGAGGTTGAAAATCCTCCTTAAGCCTTCGCATTGTTGTTGATCCAGAAGGAAAGAGATCCATATAAAACAAAAGTTTCGTAGAGAAAAGTTTTTTGTTTCTGGATCTCTTTGGTGGGTGTCAGCGCTGTTACATGTGCTAATTCTTAATGAATTAGAACCACCTTTGGCACTGTCTGCTGTTTCAAAATAGCTTTCAGGGGAAGAAGCTAAGGAGTTGCTTTGTAATGAAGGGAACACCCCCCTCCCCTGAATCAAACCCCATCTTTCTTCATAGCTAGTTGAGCATAATCTAGCAGAGCATAAACATGAAAACATAATGGAAGCATGGGGAAAATCCTTTGCCAGACTGCTCCTGTTATGTAGTCTGTTCAGTGGAGCTTGCTTAGTTTTAACAGCAAGCTTTATTCTGTAATAAGCGATTATATGAAAGTCTGGTTTTGAGAGAAAGGATTTCCAGTGCTTATCCAGCTTCACTGAGTGACTTTTGATGTTATGAAATGGAGTATGGGGGAGTACAAGTGACTTGTAAATAGGGATGGATGAATCTGTTAATTCTGTTTTCTCTCAGTTTCTCATTTTTCCAATCTTAAATTCAGATCCTCACATTTCCACCTGTTGCAGATTGTGGGTTTTTTTTAAAAAAATCCTCATGAAAATTCACTAGCATTTTAGGGCAAATTCCTCCTAACATGAAGATCCTCCGTGGCGCCGAGTGGTAAGCGGCGGTAACGCAGCCGAAGCTCTGCTCACGGCCAGAGTTTGATTCCAACGGAAGGAGGAAGTCAAATCTCCGGTAAAAGGGGTCAAGGTCCACTCAGTCTTCCATCCATCCGTGGTTGGTAAAATGAGGACCCGGCATATGCGGGGGGGGGGGGTAAAGAAAGGCCAGGGAAAGAACTGGCAAACCCACCCGATATATACAGTCTGCCTTGTAAACGTCGCAAGACGTCACCCTGAGTCGGAAACGACTCGCGCTATAAGTGCGGGTACACCTTTACCTTTTTTCCTCCTAACATACACATTTTGTAGGCAATCTTGCCTAATATACATGTTTTGCAAAACAGTTTTCCTGCATTTTTGTATGTTACTTACAGCAACATATGCATTTGTATGCTCACTTTACCCTTGTGTATGTACACATTACTTGTCTCGACAACTGCACTGCAAGATTTAGAAAAGTATTAGTGTCAACGGATAGCTATTTTTCAGTTTGTGTATTGCTTCAGAAAGTGTGAATTTAGTCCCAGGCTATAGTCTGAAGCAGAGCTTTGAAAAGTTACTTTTTTTGAACTACAGCTCCCATCAGCCCAATCCAGTGGCCATGCTGGCTGGGGCTGATGGGAGTTGTAGTTCAAAAAAGTAACTTTTCAAAGCTCTGGTCTGAAGGCACATGAGGCCAGCACTCTGCTGAATCAGGTCTGGTCAGTGCCTGGATGGGAGACTGCCTGGGAACCATATGTAAGCTGCCTTGGGTTTCTGTCATGAAAAGAAAGGTGGGGTATAAATGTAATAAATAATAATAAATTTCTCCCCCGTCTCTTCATGTGCTACACATTGAAGTTCAGTGTGAATTTTTCATTCCCACCTCCAGAAACAAGATGTGAAATTAGCCCCGCACTGGGAATATATGCATCTCGTATATGATGGAAGAAGGGAGAGGTGAAAATTCCACTTGAGACACTACTAACTGCAGGGAACATTCTTTAACATTTTAAACTGCCATGAGAATCTGGTTTGTGCAAAAAGAGGTAGAGTATTGAACCACTGAACAAACAAGAAGTACAAACTCCCTCTCTCATTACACAACTTAAAGCCTCTCAGATACTCCTTGTTTAAAAAAAATCTAGGAGCAGGTTCATGTTAGGATGCTTCCAGATGAGTATTTATTGTGGAACAGTCCTTCTCATGCGTGCACTCGTGCCAACATGTCACTGGCATCAAAATGCCAGCCCATTCCATCTGGATTTTCCCTTTCTGTAGAAAGTGCAATTAGAATTTCTAAATGCGATTGGAATTTCAGGAACTGGGGAGGGAGCGGATAGACATCCATTAAAGAGTCTGCTACACTCCAGTTTTAGTGCCTTTGCAAATGTGGCTGCCAAGTGGAGAGATGGGATATGTTGTAGGTGCTTTGTACGTGCCCTGGGGCACCTGATGGCGTGTGTGTGTGTGGGCATATCACTTCCAAGTGGCAGTTTGTTATGTTAACCCACAAGTTTTGTACAGGACCCACACAACATCTTTCTCATGAAAATGCCAACCTGTATTTCTCCATTAAATTCAAATGTACCGTTTCCATGGAAAATCTGATAAGCAAAAAAACACCCCCAAAACACAGATTAAAGTGGGGAGGGAGGAATATGTGATGGCATTTTGATGAGAATGTCATGTGAATGTTTTTGAGATTTTTTTTTTTGTAAGTTGCTTTGAGTTTCATTTTGGGGAAAAAGTGACTAATAAATATAAATAAATAAATGCTATGAAAAACATGCATGCATCAATGAACACCTGAGGCACTGACATTTCTGAGCGTCTAAAGACCAAAACATGATTGGATCTCCCATTTTATTATTTTTAAAAAGGTTAAAATTGGCTACCAGGGGAGGTGGTCAGTAGACAGAGTCCCTATTTTGTACTTCCATTGCCGGCAATTCTCTCCTCCCTCCCTTCGGGCGTCTGTGGTGCTTCCAGAAATAGCTACTAAAATTGGATTTTTTTCTCTTCGAAATTGTAACTCGTGCTGCAATACCAGATGATTTATTTTTGGGACTGGTGTGTATGTGTGTATAGGGGGATTTGGGAGATTACAATGCTTGTGTGTTCAGGAAACGCAGAGCCCAGTAGCCTTGTTGGGTCAGCAGGGAGAAATTTTGTAGGAGCCAACAACGAAGACTGGTTTTTTTTGAGGGGAGGAAAATCCAAATCCCACATCAATAACTTATTGGCCAGGCATTTAACCTGAGCAGTGGCTGTGTGTGGTAGGCAGGCTGATGTTTGCCTTTACAACCTGTCTTCTGTTCTTCTCTTCCCTACAGCAGGTTTGGCTCCTGGTTATAGGAATTAATTTTTCCTGGCTGTCATAATTTGGCTCACTGATGTGGTGTGAACTCTATTTTGCTCTCCTTCACCTCTTCAAGTTTACTGAATGCTCTGGGTGTGTGTGTGTGTCCTCACTGTTAGTGTTTGCTCTCTGGCATGCTGTCCTTTGTCTTGTCCCAACATGGGTAGGACAAGGTGGGAAGGGAAAAGAAGGGAGGCTGAGTTTGAATTTGGATATTGAAGCACTTGAATCAGGATGCTGAACCAAAAGAGGGTGGGCCAATTCTGCAATACTTTGAATGTGGAGGATGGCTCCATTCCATCTCTCAGGAAGCTTACAGCAAGTTTATACTTCTCTGTGAAGTGAGGATAGTACACTGCTCTCCTCTTACAACAGTGCACATTCTAAAAACATATCCTCTGCATACACTGTGTTGCAAGATGCTGCTGATGTCATCTGGAGAACTGGGGACAGAATTTGGTTGGATACCTGTTACAGCTGCATGCCTTACCTTGACCTTCTTGCAAAAGTCCCCAAATAAAGCTTTGGCCTGTTTTAACACCCATACAGTGTATGGTTGTCTTTCTTTCAGCCCTGTCCTGCAAACTAGCCAGATCTTTAAAGTTTGGTCAGCTAATGTGGCCAGCTCTATATTTCTGAGGCTTAAAACAACCTCACAGTAAACAGCTTTTGGGGTTGGACTTATGCGTCACAAGCTCTTTGTGAGCTGAAGTCTGTCACTCATGAGCTGAAACCTCCCAAATTCCACCCTCCCTTTCATCTTCTTGAATTAAGGATGTTTATAGGTGTGGCTGCCGGTACACCTGAGGTTAAAGGAACGTCAGACATTCTGCCACTTTATATTTTGTGGGATGTCAGAAGTGATTGTAATGGTCTAGTACTTCATTCATTCTCTCCCCTTTGTCTGATTATCTTGGATTGGCTGGTTTAAGGCTAATACCTGATAGCAATGGTTGACAAGGATTTGCCGAGGTCCAAAAGTGGGGTTGTCCCTCCCTCTCCTTGGAAGACCATTCCTGACTATTAAAAAAAAAATAAAGACAGAAGATTCAAAGGCAGCTTGGCTTTGGCTAACAGAGCTTCCTCTTGGCTGAGAGCAATGGTTCAATTAGGCAGCTTTAGGCTCTGGACTGAATCTCCTGACGGGTCGCCAACCATTTTTGGGCCAGTGGGCATTTCTGGAGGTTTGAGAAAGTGCCATGGGTGCCAGCCACAAAAAGGCTGCTGTGCGGATGTGGCATAACACAAAAAGACTGTCATAGGACACCAAATGGTCGCCATATCTACAAGAGCAGAAAAAGAGGCAGTACCATAAGATGGTACAGGCATTCCCTCCCCCCCGACCATCAATGGGGAAAAACACATCTAGATCAGCCACTGCTACACTCAGAGCAGCTACTCTTTGCACCTCTATTCTGTCCAAAAAAGGGAGGGAGGGTGGGTGCATAGTCCCAACATCCAGTGAAATATGGGCATGTTTAAGGGGGCATGTTTTATGTAGGAGGTTGACACACAGCAAACAGGAACTGAGCAGAACAGCTAGTGGGGTGTAGTGGTTAGAGTGTCAGACTGGGACATAGGAGACCAGGGTTCAAATCCCTGCTCGACCACAAAACTCACTGGGTGACCTTGGGCCAGTCAATCTCTCAGCCTAATCTACCTCGCAGGGTTGTTGTGAGGATAATATGGGAAAGGGGGAACCATGTTTGTCATCTTGAGCTCCTTACAGGAAAGGTGGGAGATAAATGTAATAAATAAGAGCAATTTCTCAAGCTTTTTGAATTTCTGAGGGGATGTTTTCCGAGGCTTTTCACATGCCACATAGGATGAATTGGTGTCCATTGGCACTATGTTGCCAATCTGTCTTCCAAGGCAATATGTGGCAATATGTATCATTTCAAAAAGTGGTGGGTCAACCCTGCTGCATGGGTGTGTGTCTCTCTCCTGCTTATTCCTTTGAGCAGGGCCCTGGACTTTTGCTCTAAAGTTCTGTCCTGATTTGGTATGGGCAAATTTTGACAGAGCTGGTTTCTCTCAGGCTCCATCTGCACTATACATTTAAAGCACTATGATGCTACTTTAAATAGTCATGGCTTCTCCCAAAGAGTCTTGGGAATTGTAGTTTGATAAGGGTACTGAGAGTTGTTAGGGGACCCCTGTTCCCCTCATACAGCTACAATTTCCAGAGTTCCCTAAGAAGAGAGATTTGTTATTAAACCACACCGGGATTTTTAACTCTGTGAGGAGAACAGGGGTTCTCCTAACATCTCTCAGCACCTTTAGAATTTACACTTCCCAGAATTTTTTGGGGGAAGCCATGATTGTTTAAAGTGATATAATACTGCTTTAAATGTACAGTGCAAATGGAGCCTGAGTTTCTCATTTTTTCCAGTCTTAAATTTAGTGCTCCACATTTCCACATCGGTGGAAACAAACAAGTCCTTGTGAACATTTATCAGCCTTTTAGTGTAAATTTCTCCTAATATACACATTTTCCAAAACAATTTTCCTTAGTATAATGCATTTTTGTATGTTATTTTCAGAAACATACGCCTTTTTAGGAACACTTTACCCTTCTGTGTGCATTTTTGTACACTTTACCTTGCTGGAGAACACTGAAAAATTAGAAGCACAAATTTTGAAGGGAGGCTGTGCTTCTCTTCATGTGGTGTTTTGGAGGGTGCAAAACTGAACCCCATCAATTTCTCACGTCCCCGACAACACTAATTGCCTCCCTCAATCAACATGAACTTACGAATGTGTTATTAATTTATATCCTGCCTCTTCTACAAGGTGCTCATTATTCCATCCCTTCATTTTATTCTCACGACAACCCTGTGAGGTAAGTTACGCCCATCACTACCTCTTAGCTTAAGGTCACCCAGTGAGCTTTATGACCTGAGTGGAGACTTGACCCTTGGACTCCCCAGTCTTGGTCCAACACTCTAACTCAGGGTTGGAGAGCCTCTGGCCCTCCAGATATTGCTGGAACTACAACTCCCACACTCCCTGACCACTGGCTGTAGTGGCTGGATCTGATAGGAGATGAAGTCCAACAACATCTGGAGGGCACCACATTGGAGATTGTGTGCTTATGCGTTTATGTTTTTTATGTATTCACACACTCACAGTGTTACACTGTCAAAAACAAACTCATAGAGAAATATTGGGACCTTTTGCTGTGTTTTATTTCTACTAGATATTGAACACTTTTTAAAAAAATATTTGAAAATCAGAATTAAGCACATGTAAAATTACAAAGGTACAAAATATCCTCGCAGCAAATGCACAGGTCACTTCAAAGTCTTCCTGTTGTTGTTTTTATGGTGTGCTTTCCAGTTGTACCCAATCACCAATTTTCAAAGGTGCATCTGTACAAGAATCATCTATCTAGCAACATGTAAAGCATATATTATGATATTTTCAGAAGGATAATTGTATACTGTTTACGACACGTTTAAAATATATCTACTCTCACAAACACAGAGTCGTCAGCGATGACAACTGAAATACAGGTTAGCAGAAATGCATCCATTGCAACTGCTGCAGGCCATAAGCAGAATTAGTACAATCCAAAATGTAGTTTTCCGTTATAATGTCTGCCTTAAGGTTAAATGTGACAATTTTCAAAGCCAGCTAAATGACTGGAATGCATAAATCCCACTGACTGTCGATGTGCTCCTAACAGGCCAATGCTACGGCCTGCTGTGGAAACTGAAGTGGGGGGGGGAATCAAGCACACGAGGCCTCTTAATTGGCAGAGTGATAAAACTGGCAGAGTGGCATTGTCACAGCACTGAACTTTGCTCACCAACAAAGCAAGGACAAAAGGCTTTGCACAAGTCAGAAGTGAGCAAAGACAGTGTGTAGCAGAAACAGGACGTGTGTGGCAACACAAAGAACAATCCTATCATTGCCTCCCCAACTGCCAAGCATTAGCCCTTCATAGTAATCCATAGGATAAGGCTGCAATCCTATGCATACTTAGAAGGAAGTTCCCCTCAAACACCAGTAGGCCTTTTATCTATACATTTAGGATGGTGGCTTGCAGCGTTCAAGCTGTTATCTGCAAAGCGTTAGTCCACAGGCAGGAATCCAGTTGAAGATAAAGGGATCACATTGCTAGGACCAATTTAGCTATGACATCACGGAAGTCACTCTCATTTCTGGATAAATAATTTGTGAATTATTGGCACACCATTTGATTGCCCCAACAGATTGAGAGTCTGCTCTGAATTTCTTAAGTCTCCCTGTGAGTCACATTTGTGTGCTACCAGCTCACCCAATAAGTTTCCCCATAGATGAAAACTTTGGAATGACTCTAGTATCTGCAACTGCCCCTTAAACTTAGGTTCAAAGTTCTCCAGGGTCAGTACAATAAATCCCTAGTAATTGTGTGGGCTGAACAGATCAAACGGGGGCCAATGCTGGCAGCAGCTCAAAAATAGTACTCTGATTGTGAAGGTAAGTTCAGACAATGAGCTGGAGTTCTACTCTCGTATGAAAATATGCAATTCCTAATAAAGCCATTAGGCAGTGGCGTGTGCGCATCACAGAGGGTTATAAATTCCTGACGAAAGGTGCACTCATGAAGTCATGCATGTACATATTTCATGTCCCCATGCTGCAAAACCAGGAATGCTTCTCTTTGCAGCCTATGAAATCCTAAGTGCTACTGAGACAGCTAATAACATTTCAATAGACCCATCCCAGTTCTAGTAATAATCAATTACTTCTGTGGAAATGGTATTTCACTCAGGTTCCTTCTTCATGAAAAGGAAACAAAAGATTTTGGCGTCCTTAGGGATAGAAGATTTCACTGGACAAGGAGGATTTTCACTGAGGTCCATTTCCCCAACAAACAACCCTGTCTCAACAAACGACACCAGAAGACAAGGTTCATTGCAGCATGAGCTTGTGTAGGCAGTAACCGTGGTTTGTGGGCAAACAGTTTTATTGCTGCATAGATGAAGATCTACAAAAAGCTCATGGTACAATGGATAGAGCATGGTCACTTAAGCATTTACATGGATCACCTGTGAACTGTTCTAGTCTGCCTAATGGCCATGAGCCCCACAGCATGTGCAGAGCAGCCAACAAGGAGCCACAACATCCCACATGGCTAGCACTAAATCAGGAGTGCAGAATTTTTCTTTGGGGACACACCCTCTTTCTTCTTACCTGCCTTCGTTGCTTTGAAGCTAACATGACTCAGTTCCTGGAATTCTGTCTAGCTGGAAGCATCTAGCTGAGCTTCTCAAAGCGGATGTTCCCATATGTCCTCCCTCTCCATAGTGAGATGAATATGTTTCCAGTGCGAGTCCAGCATGTGACTCTTGCTGCATGGCTGGGTGTGAATTTTATTTTATTACAATGGACTTAAATGTGGAGAAGATGGCCGATGAGTCATTTGTTTCCTGCCTTTCCTCATATTTTGTCATGCCAGAAGTCACTCTCAGTGCAGTTAGGTCAGCACCAGAAAGCGTTTCTTCTCTCAGAGGCAGACTTTTATGTACTATGAAATGGCTTACTGCATTACAGAACATGCCAATCAGATTTCTGTGAAGAGTCAATATTGTTATGAGTTTTGGGGGGGTTGGAATGGATGATCCCTGTGAGTCCCCTTTCCAGCCCGATTTGGAATCCTGTGCCTTGGAATGAGGAACTCACTCTGTTGGTCAGATGAGTCTCTCCTTTGTCAAACAAATAGAGTGACCAGGTAAGAGAATGGGTCTTTCAGATGCCCAGCAACTGGTGAATGGCCCAGGAAGATCCTTTTGTCATTGAAACTCTTCAGGAGAGCCTCCCCCCCCCTTCCTGGCCACTAGCAGAAGTTTGTGCATCGAGTGTTTTTAGTTGTGCTCTAGAGAAAGGCTGGTAACTGGAGGCAGGCAGAGAGACTGGCTCTCTGCACCATGGCATTTGGAGTGCCTCCTGTAGTACAGATGGAAAAGCTGGATATTGGACTGCTGATGCCTTGAACCCCTCCATCTTAAGCTCAGGTTGGAATGTGTATAAATAAATAAACCATATTTCATAAAGACACCACAGTCTCCGCTGACCTTCTTCCCAAAGGAAACCAAACCCTGGAGGAGCGCAGGGACCCCGGAAATCTCATCGCTTGGGGATTGGGGAGGCGCGCAACAGTATAATGGGGGCAGCAAAGGAGAGTGCCAATTCCAGGTTTTGGACGATTGTTAAGCAAGACAGGGGCCACGGACCCCCCAGGGAGTCTACTTCCTCACTGCCATTATCCTCAGTTTTTGGTGCTCCTCTTCATCATCATCGCTACCACTGCTTGCTGGCCAGGCAGAGAGCCAACAGGCAACCAGGCAGAGGCATCTCCCGCAACTGCTCCTCACTTTCACCACAGTGTGAGCCAGAGGGAGAGGCGGGTGAATTATCAGGCTGCAACAGTGGAGAAGCAGGTCTGGGGGAGACCTCTGATTTGTGGGGGGTCTACTGGGGTATAGGCATGCTGGCAGGTGCCCAACTATGCCAACCCTTGGTGCCGGCCCTGGGAAAGAATATGTTTTTCTGTGCAAAGTCGTCATGTTCTTATTTATAGTTTGTGTTAAATTAGGCATGACTGAAGAAGGATGGGGTTTCACCTGTGATGGGTTCTTCATCTCCCTCAGTCATTGCAAAACAATCCCTTATCCTCTTTATCCCTACAAGCTATTTTGTACCACTAAAGACAGAAATCAAAGATGGCTGTAAAAGGGGTAATGTGCTTATTAATACTTAGCAGATGTAACAGCTTGTAAAGACACTCCAGCAAAGAGGTGCAGAAGCAAGTGTGCATTCTCCCACAAAACTGTCGCTTTGTCTAGATCTCATTCCTTCTGGGCATTCGCTAGACCAACAAGGTGAAGGCTCAAGGAGGACAATCTCAGGGGATCAGGAGACCTGTTACCAATGTGAGGATGAACAGAATGGAAGGTTTGGCGAGAAGTACAGTGGCCCCTGATATCAACCGGTACTGCTCTGTGCACATCTCGCGCACCACATGCGTCACGACCTTTGTCTCCATCTCGTCTGTTTTGTTCCCATCGGGCGGGATGTACTCCGTCAGGGTGACGTTCACACAGTCTCTCATAAAGACGTCCCGAGAAACAGGCTGCTTGTACTCTGGGTAGTAAACTCTGTCAGAATAACGGTCACGGTTTTGAAGCCACCACTGCTGCTCAGCGTTGTTGCGGAAACCAAAGTTCATATTTGACATGGCACTTCCTAAGAGGTAGCCGCCGAGGGCTCCTGCTGCAGCGCCTGCGACAGCTGCTCCCGCTACGTGCTTCAGCTTGGGCTTGGCTGGCTTAGGCTTCCATGGCTTGCTGTTGTAGCCTGCACCATAGCCTCCACCATACCCTGGGTAACCAGGGTTTTGTGGGTAACCAGGGTTACGTGGGGGATATCCAGGGTTGTGTTGGGGGTATCCTGGATTTTGAGGGTAGCCAGGGTTGTGTGGTGGATAGCCAGGGCGCTGTGGATAGCCAGGTTGCTGCGGATAGCCAGGGCGCTGAGGATAGCCAGGTTGCTGCGGATAGCCAGGTTGCTGTGGATAGCTAGGCTGGCGTTGGCTCCCTGTATTCCAACCACCACTGGGTTTGGGCCTCTTTTTGCAAAGAGACATGTCAGTCTGCAACAGGATCAAGAGAATGGCTATCCAGCAGGGCACTAGGTACTTCCCCATGACGGTTATTCTGTAAACCAAAAAGAAGAGGGCAATCTCATTAAATAAAGAATAGCCTGAAGTTTCTGGCACACATTGAAATGGTTTCTGTACCAGGGCTGGGGAACCTTTTTCACAGCAAGGACCACGTTCCTTTCTGGGCAGCCTTCCAAAGGGCCACATGCCAGTGGTGGGTTGGGCCAGAAGCAAAAGGGGGGTGGAGCACCAAATGTAAAGTTTTACCTCTGTGCAGGGGGCTAATTTTACAAATACTCTCTCCTCCATCCAGGCAAGCAAGAGGGATCATCAGAGATGAAGGTCACATTCCAGCCAGGCAAAAACACTCATCAAGGGTGCAAAGTAGTAGTACTGGTGAGGGGTATGGCCTGGGGAAGGGAGGTGTAGTCCCAGGGCCAGGAGCCTTGAGGTTTCCAACTTCTGTTCTATACCTTACACTGAGCAAACACTGCATGTATGCCTTGAAAGAAGAAGCATCAAACAACGATGAACTATGAACTGAAGCCACTAACAACAGCAAATCCAATCACAGTGAGCAACCGTCATCAGAGTTTAAAAATTGGCACAATGGCCATGCAGTATACACAGGCATGAGATTACAACCATTGGCTTAGAAGGCAATAAAGGTTGTTGAACAAATTCTTGGAGGTCCAAGCTGTGATGGTTAAATGGAATAGGTTGCATCCAACTCAGTAGAGTAGCTAGCATAGACCCACTGAAATTGATGATCCTAAGTTAGTCATGTCCATTAACTTCAATGGGTGTATTCTGAGTAGGACTAGCACTGGATACATCCCAATGGGTGGTATTCAACTCTAGTCCTACTCAGAGTAGACCTATGAAGTTAAAGGACATGGCTAATTTTGGTCCATTAATTTGAATGGGTCTGCTATGAGTAGGACTTGGATGACTATAACCCAGTGTCCATCTTTAATGTCCCTCTAAATGCCAGTTGCCAGTAAAAAAAAGAAGAGGAGAATATCATTCCCTTCATTTCCTGCTTGTGAGCCTTTGAGAAGGATCTGATGGAAGACTGTTGGACACAGAATGTTGAAATATGTGGGCGTTTGGCCTGATCCAGCAAGGCTCTTCTTATGTTCTTATCAAAGTTGTAGCACCCAGATAAATTTTGCCATGATTTGTGTCCTGGGCCACTATACTGAAATCTGTACATCAGTGGCAACTGTAGATCAGAATACCAAAAATTCTTTCCGATTCTGGTGGCACAACTTCTGCAATTTGGGATTTGGTTGCACATTTGAAGGATGCCTCTCCCCTATGTATGAATGTATGTATCTATGGGAGTCCAAAATGTAGTGGGGTTTGGGGGCAGAGCTAGGAAATTGAGAAGAAGTCAGTTCTGGGATCATTGGGTTGACTGAGCAAAAACTATCAATAACATTTGCCAAGATGACTTTCCAGCTTATGCATCATTCAATAGCTTTTATTTTATTTATTTATTATTTGATTTATATCCCGCCCTCCTCCCAGCAGGAGCCTAGGGCAGCAGTGATTGCCTCTGTCTAAGTGAAGCAGCGTGGAAATGTATTATATGCTCAGTAGCGTAGTGGCAAATTCAGAAGTGCAGGGTCCCTTCGTGATAGTCACAGTCCTATTCCCTTTCCCCCTTTTATTTTTTATTTTGCTGCTGGGTTGAGAATGAGATCCTTGTTAATGCCTTTTCCCACAACAGCAAACATTCCTAGGAGCCAAAGCATGAAGAGAGTGGTTGATTCGTCTTTCACTCTGATTGGCTCCAATCAGCAGGAAAGGGCAAGGAGGCATGTTAGAAGACTCTTGTCAGTGGCTAACACACTCTCCTTTTGTGCTGATTGGCTCATAGGATGCTCTAGACCAGCGTTTCCCAACTAGTGGGCCACCAGATGTTGTTGGACCACAATTCCCACCTTTCCTGACCACTGGCAATGCTGGCTAAGGCTGATGGGAGTTGTGGTCCAACAACATCTGGTGGCCCACTAGTTGGGAAAGGCTGCTCTAGACATAGGGACCCTGCTGGGACCCGCTCCCAAAACATAAAGAGTCTGAGACCCTCCCTAGACCCTGGACAGTTACACCGCTGCTTATGGTTGAAACAAAGTGGGCAGCAGAAATTGCATCTCCAATCAGAGTTCTTCTCTTCTTTCCCATAATGCATAGGATCACTTAGTCTCTGTTGTGACATTATGATGTTTATTTTCCACACTCTGGCTCCACATCATTGGCTACTGCCAATTAGGGATGGAAGAAGCTGTCAATTTTGGTGCTCTCTGCTTCTCATTTTTCCAATCTTAAATTTGGTTCTCCACATTTCTGCAGCAATTTGTGATTTTTTTTTAAAATCCTCATGAAAAATATTCAGTGTGAATTTCTCCTAATAAACACATTTTGTACACAGCTTTGACTAATGTACACATTTTTCATGCAATCTATCCTAATATCATATGGAAAGCAGGACTGGACCAAGATGAAGGAGGTGTGAAAATTGGAGGGAGAAATATCAATAATTTAAGATATGCAGATGATACCATACTACTAGCAGAAACCAGTAATGATTTGAAATGAATGCTGATAAAATTTAAAGAGGAAAGCACAAAAGCAATGACAACAGCAGATTTATGTAACTTTAAAGTTGACAATGAGGACATTGAACTTGTCAAGGATTATCAATACCTCGGCACAGTCATTAACCAAAATGGGGACAATAGTCAAGAAATCAGAAGAAGGCTAGGACTGGGGAGGGCAGCTATGAGAGAACTAGCAAAGGTCCTCAAATGCAAAGATGTATCACTGAACACCAAAGTCAGGATCATTCAGACCATGGTATTCCCGATCTCTATGTATGGATGTGAAAGTTGGACAGTGAAAAAAGTGGATAAGAGAAAAATCAACTCATTTGAAATGTGGTGTTGGAGGAGAGCTTTGTGCATACCATGGACTGCAAAAAAGATAAATATTTGGGTGTTAGAACAAATTAAACCAGAACTGTCACTAAAAGCTAAAATGATGAAACTGAGGCTATCATACTTTGGACACATCATGAGAAGACATGATTCACTAGAAAAGACAATAATGCTGGGAAAAACAGAAGGGAGTAGAAAACAAAAAGGCCAAACAAGAGATGGATTGATTCCATAAAGGAAGCCACAGACCTGAACTTACAAGATCTGAACAGGGTGGTTCATGACAGATGCTCTTGGAGGTCACTGATTCATAGGGTTGGCATAAGTTGTAATTGACTTGAAGGCACATAACAACAACATCCTAATATAATACATTTTTGTATGCTATTTTAACAAATATATTCATTTTTATGCACATTTCCCTGAATACAGTAGGGCCCCGCTTTACGGCGTTCCATTTTCCGGCATTCCGCTGATGCGGCGGCTTTCTATTAGGGGAAATTCCCCGTTTTAAAGCTGATTTTGCGCTTTTGCGGCATTTTGTGGCATTTTCGCATGACGCAACCCATTATAATCAATGGGTTCCACTTTATGGCAATTTCCGCTTTATGACGGGGGCCTGGTCCCTAACCCGCCGTATAAACAGGGCCCCACTGTATATGCATTTTTGTAAACATTAGTTGGTTAAAGAACTGTATCGCAAAATACAGATACATGCAAATTGTAAAGGATGGCTGTGTTTCAGTTCTCATGTTGTTTCAGAAAGTGCAAATTTGAGAGATTTGGCTTCAAATGTGAATTTAATTTAATTTCTCACCTATCTGTCATGCCAATGGAGGAAGGCAAACCTACAATATTACAAAAGGGAGGGAGAAAATTTGACACTTGTAAGCCATTTTTAATGGTAGAACTATGTTGAATGTGATGTATCCTTCCACTTCCAGCTCAGAACGCAGCAGAAGTCTACAGGGTCAGAAAGAAAGTTCATACAATTGCTGATCTTTCAAATCATGAAATGTCTCTACATACTTCATCCATCTGAACCTCAATGTAAAAGCCCAGATCTCACTGTGACGATTCCACCTTTGGCTCCAACTGTCAGGTTCCCACCTGCTTGTGGCTACCGCCTTTCACTAGGCATCACACCTCAAGACACCACCAGTCAGGATCGTTGTTTTTATTTTTTCTCACTCTAGCACAGATCTCTCAAGATCCCACTGCTAGGAAGCACCACCAGCCACTCCCTGTAAACAATACAGCTAGAGACTTTGCCTAGTCTCCCTATGGCTTGTTACTTTGTGTCTGGGTGCCCTTGCTGTCCACAACCCCCCTGTATCTTTGTCTATAAAGCATACAATCCTGGGTTGCTCTGGATACTTGACGATGTTACAATTTCTTCCTTCACCACTGCCACCATTAGATACAGTTTCCCTTCAGCCTTGGTAATTACCCTGCCCTCCCTTCTGGTCTGTGTATTCCCAGCCAAATATCAGGCTTTTGGTAAACCAATAAAAGTATTTATTTAATAACACCAGGAAATAACAAGATTACTTAGGAATGTTTAACAAGCATATGGTTCCATATAGTGTCACTCTTTATGTTTCTGGTCATATATATACTGTCTAAATATCAGCCAGATATAATCCAACCCTCCCTCAGAACTCTGCCAACCAACCCATCCAAATAACTCTCCACTAACGACTCTCCAACAACTCTCACCAACCGACCCCCTCTCAACTGTCATCCTCCCATTTATACCTTCAGCCATTCAAACACTCAGCCAATCATCATCCAGCATTCTCCAGCCTTCCAACCCATGCTCTCCCCCCTCTCATTCAATTCACTTACCATATATCCCTTAATAAACCCACACTTACCATATTTACAGGTTTTAACATATAAAGACATCACAGCATCACACTCACCCCCACAGGGGAAAGAGCTATAGCTCAAGGGTAGAGCCCATGTTCTTGCATGCGAAAGGTCCCATGTTCAATCCTCAGTACCTCCAGGTAGGACTGGGAAAGATCCCTGTCTAAACACCCTGGAGAGCCTCTGCCAGTCCGTGTAGAAAATACTGAGCTAGGAGAATCAACCATCTGATGCAGTATATAGTGGCTTCCTAAGTTCCTCCCTCTGGACCCTTTCGCCACAATATTCCTTCGGCAATTGCCCCGCCTCCCACCCACCCCGAAATTAACAACATGCCAAACTCTACTAAGGTGCCGAGTTTAGTTAAAGCATACAAAATTTCAGCATTAACAAATCATCTCTTATAAGCTATTCAAACGGCATCAGTTAACAGAGCAGCACTAAATTGAAGCACATTACATGAGCTTATTATTATGTTCTGAACTGTCAAAATGGAATCATGACATTGCATTGCTTTTCCCTCTCCAGATAACAACGTAAAGCCAGTACCTTGACAAAGTTAGCGAGGATGGGGCTGGCTAAGAAGGCCTGTTAACACCTGGAGCTCTCAACTGAAGCTGTATCCCTGCCATGTAACAACATAAAACCAATCCCTCGGCAGAGGTGCAAGCCTTTGGCTCTTAGCCTGTAGCTTACAGCCTAAGATGCAGCATTTGGGTGACTGAGGAGCAGCTTTCCATTTCTAGAGACCAGCCAACAAGCATGTCAGAGGGCACCAGAAGGCATCAAGGTGGCTTGTTGTGGAAAGCCCCTTTGGGTCATCCTGTTGGGTTGGCATAATGGCAAAGGCTGCATCCTTTCTAGCCTAAGCTTTTAGGGGACTGTACTTACCTAGAAAGCATGGAGTAGGGCAGGTGCGGGAAACCTTTGGCCCTTCGGATGTTGCTGAACTACAACTCTCATCATCCCTGGCCATTGACCAGGCTTGCTGGGCCTGATGGGAACAACATCTGCAGGGCTAGAGGTTCTCCATACCTGGAGTAAGATGCTGGACTCTTTCCTTAATTTTATATGGCAGGCATCACTGCTATTGACTTTCAGGTGTGTCTTGAAGACAATGTTTTTGTGTGTCGACAGGCCTGTGCAGCAGTTAAAAAAAATTTTTTTTTCAGTAGTCAGTCATTTTAATGATGGTTTTGTATTGCTTGTAAATGTTTTGTGTTGCTGTGCACTGCCCTGATGTTTTTGCAAGAGGGTGATCTATAACTACTTTTATAAATAAATATAAATAAATTATACACTTAAATTGACACCTGCTTCATGATTTCTGAGAAAAAAATTTAGCAACAGGGCCTAAAACAGGTGTGGGGAACCTTTGGCCCTCCAGATGTTGCTGAACTATAACTCCCATCAGCCCCAGCAAGCAAGCCAACAGTCAGGGATGATGGGAGTTGTAGTTCAGCAACATCTGGAGGGCCAAAGGTTCCACGTGCCTGACCTAAAAGATAACAAAAGGCACTTTTATGAATGTTCTCTTTTATTTTTTTTGCTATTTACTACCATACTGTTTTTCCCCTTAATAATAATAATAATAATAATAATAAATTTAATTTCTTCGTCGCCTATCTGGCCAATGGCCACTCTAGGCGACTTACAAAATTATTAAAATACAATTAATAAAATACAGTAATACAATAAAAACAATAGATCTACAACAACAATATTAAAACTGGGTAGGAGTCATTACAATTATATCGATTAACCCTCCCCGGATACCCCGAAGGCCTGCTGAAAAAGCCAGGTCTTTATATGGAAATTTTTCCAAATAAAATAAATAAAACGAAACACAAAGCACCAGAAAGAGGACAGTTATGATATACAATCTTGGAATGCTAGTGTGGAAATCCATTTTTCACCCCCAGTTTTGGCACTATGAAACTGTGGCAATTTTTATTTTTTACTGATTATTTTTTAACAGAAAGCCAGGGTACAGGCCAGCATGAGAAAAAAGAGGCATGGACAACCCCCGCACCACAAAACCACCACCACCACCCTTATCTCAAATTATTATTGAGCTCCTACTGGGCTCCTACTGGGAGGAAGGGTGTGATGTAAATCGAATAAATAAACAAATAAATAATAACAAGAATGTAACTGGATGATGGTATACTAGTATGAACAGTGCTATGGTATGTGGTTTTGTATCTCACCTTTTATCATAACTAAGCTTGTTACCCTTCATTTTTATATTTTTGAAAATATACAGATTTTCTTTTAGAAAAAAACCCAACCTGTATCTCCTCTTCCAGCTACTATTTTGAAAGCTTTGATTGGAAGGAGGCATGCCATGCAAATAGGTATAATAGTTCAAAACAAAACAGATGTTACATTTTTTCTTCACCTCTATCCAGTGGAATTTTGAGTCTTATGGAATGAATTTTTCATGGAATAAGCATAGGCTTATTATTTTTAGCATTTTATCGTCCAGGTATTTCATTATTTTTCTTGTTGGTGGTTACTTATATTATTTCAGTTGTTACAGTTATATCCCACTTTTTCTTCCAGGAGCTCAAGGTGGTGGATGTGGTTCTCCTCCCTCACATTATCCTCACATCAGTCCTGCAAAGTAGGTTAGGCTGAGAAACAGTGACAGGCCCAAGTTCATCCAGTGAGCTCCGTGGCTGAGTGGGGATTTGAACCCTGGTCTTCCAGGTTCTACTCCAGCACTCTGACCCCTACACCACACGGGTTCTTATTATCCCTCTTTGTACGTATTGTTTTGTTGTATGTTTTAGAATCCTCAACTTTTTTATTTATTTTAGAGTCTTTGACTCTTTATTGTAATCCACTTTGAGATATTGTTTATTTATAAGATAAATTTATCTAAACTTATTTATCTTTAAGTTTTCTAAATAAATAGACACAAACTGCATAATGCTGCAATTAGGAACATAGGACACAGCTAGGGAAGGAAAGGCCTGTCAATTTTGGTTCACTCAGTTTCTCGTTTTTCCAGTCTGAAATTCAGTTCTCCCCATTTCTGCAGCAATTTGAAATTTTTAAAAAAATCCACATAAAACCTCTTTAGCATTTTAGTGTGAATTTCCCCCACTAAACTCATTTTTGTATGCAGTTTTAACTAATGTATGCATTTTTGCAAGCAGTGTCTCCGAATATAATGCATTTTTGTATGTTATTTTTGCTAATTTTATTTATTTATCAGATTTATATCCTGCCCTTCCTCCCACTAGGAGCATTCTTAGGCACACTTTCTCCTAATATATTCATTTTTGTAAACATTGGTTAGAGAACTGCATCCCAAAATTCGGGAAGTGCAAATTTTGAAGGATGGCTGTATTTCAGTTCTCATATTGTTTTGGAAAATGCACATTTAATAAATTCGGCTTTCAATGGAAACTGAATCCTCCATCCCTAGACTCTGATTTACTAAACCAGACCCTTGGTTGATCTAGATCAATATTGTCTACGCTGACTGCAAGCAGCTCTCCAGGTTTCAGACAGCCTTGCCTGGAGATGCCAGGGATTGAACCTGGGACCTTCTGCATGCAAAGCAGATGCTCTACCACTGAGTTATAGCCATTGCCGAAAGAAAAACCTTACCCCTGTTGCATGGTATGCTATTAAACAGCACAGGAAATGGCAGCATTACATCTGCATGAACACGCATAGTTAAAGGACGCAAATATTCCTCTGTGAGACAGGGTCTCTGTAAATGACTGTAACACATACCTCCTCACCTAAGCGGATCACCACGTAAACCTTTCAGACTAGATTTTTGTTTCTCAGGGATCGGCTATATCTATAGTTGCATAACCAAACAGGCTCCCTGCGCAGACATCACGCAAGCCTACAGGGCACAATATCCTCCATGCAAACCTACAGAACACTATGTACTGCTAAACATGAAAAGGCCCATCCCTGTAACTCAAAACACCAGGCAGAAAGGTTAGCTGAGTTGAAGCCTTGACTGCCAGGAAGGATTGCTAGATTTCCTGATGATCTCCTTCTGCCAAGGGTGGGCAGGGATTTTAAACATAGACCCAATGACACTCCAGATTTTGAGAGAGGCCTAAAGCAGATGGGAAAACAAATGTGTGCTATAAAAATAACAAAGCCTTTCTCCCTAAACAAAGACAACATTTAAATGAGGATTATCAAGCAAGGATTATCAAGCCCTTTTATCAAGCAAGCCATAGTGCCTTTGTTTTCAATCAAGGAGTGCTGTTTTGTGTGTTTAAAATGGAAAGGAAAAACTACACATAATGTCAAATGGTTTATTGCATGTAATGGGATTGTATTTTAACAACAAGTACCACCACCACCTATATAAAAATAGCCTATCCAGACATGGAAATGTATTATGTAATGTTATTATTACGACAGCAAGTGTAGCATAGTGGTGACAGTGTCAGACTATGACCTGGGAGACCAGGGTTCAAATCCTCACTCAGCCATGAAGCTCACTGGGTGATCTTGGGTCAGTCACTGTCTCTCAGCCCCACCTACCTCACATGGTTGTTGTAAGGATAAAATGGGGAGGGGGAAAACCATGGGTGTCAACTTCAGCTCTTGCAGAAAAGGTGGGATATAAATGTAATAAATAATGTCTATTTGTTTTAAAACTGCTGATTTTATGCATATTTTGATAAACTTTATGTCTATTTATTTTTAAAGTTTGATTCTTATTGGCATTTTAAATTAGTATTTTATATTGTCTTATGTAAACTGATTAGAGGTTTTTGTTGATTGAGTAGTATGTAAATCCCATTAAATAAATAAAATAGCCAATACAGGTAGGCAATTCTACAACAAAGGCTCTTACCATATATGGAGCGAGAAATGACAGATGTCCAAGATGGATTTAGAAAGGGAAGAGGCATCAAACATATGTTGGATAATGGAACGGACCAAGGTATTTCAGAAGAAAATCACCCTGTGCTTTATAGATTACAGCAAAGCCTTTGACTGTGTAGATCATGAAAAACTATGGAATGCTTTAAAAGAAATGGGCGTGCCACAGCATCTGATTGTCCTGATGCGCAACCTATACTCTGGCCAAGAGGCTACTGTAAGGACAGAATATGGAGAAACTGATTGGTTCCTGATTGGAAACGGTGTGAGATAGTATTTTATCACCCTATTTGTTTAATCTATATGCAGAACATATCATACGGAAAGCGGGATTGGACCAAGATGAAGGAAGTGTGAAAACTGGAAGGAGAAATATCAATCATTTAAGATATGCAGATGATACCATACTACTAGCAGAAACCAGTAATGGTTTGAAACGAATGCTGATGAAAGTTAAAGAGAAAAGCACAAAAGCAGGACTACAGCTGAATGTCAAAAAGTCTAAAGTAATGTCAACAGAAGATTTATGTAACTTTAAAGTTGACAATGAGGACATTGAACTTGTCAAGGATTATCAATACCTCGGCACAGTCATTAACCAAAATGGGGACAATAGTCAAGAAATCAGAAGAAGGCTAGGACTGGGGAGGGCAGCTGTGAGAGAACTAGAAAAGGTCCTCAAATGTAAAGATGTATCACTGAACACTAAAGTCAGGATCATTCAGACCATGGTATTCCCGATCTCTATGTATGGATGTGAAAGTTGGACAGTGAAAAAAGTGGATAAGAGAAAAATCAATGCATTTGAAATGTGGTGTTGGAGGAGAGCGTTGCACATACCATGGACCGCAAAAAAGACAAATAATTGGGTGTTAGAACAAATTAAACCAGAACTATCACTTAAAGCTAAAATGATGAAACTGAGGCTATCATCCTTTGGACACATCATGAGAAGACATGATTCACTAGAAAAGATAATAATGCTGGGAAAAACAGAAGGGAGTAGAAAAAGAGGGAGACAAAACAAGAGATGGATTGATTCCATAAAGGAAGCCACAGACCGGAACTTACAAATTCTGAACAGGGTAGTTCATGACAGATGCTCTTGGAGGTCACTGATTCGTAGGGTTGCCATAAGCCATAATCAACTTGAAGGCACATAACAACAACAAACAGGTGGGCAGATCATCATGGGCAGAGGAAGGGAGTTTAACTCTTGGCTCCCACAATGGTCCTGGCAAAAGTCACGCCCCCCCAACAGATTCTATTGATGTTAGAAAAAAAGCTAACATTGGTACCAATGAGAACCTTTCTCCCAATACAATTGCAGCTTTGGGGTGGTGGGAATGATTTTCATCGGGACCACAGATTAGGGGGTAGTTAATCTTTCCCTTCCCTAGTAAACATAATCCTGATCAAACCTCCTTCTGGCAGCTATTTTTTTAAAAACAACAACCACATTCAGCTCAATAATGCATTTAACGCAATATGCAGTTAGTATTAATGTTTACAGAATGCAAAAACTCAGAGCATGCTAGAAATACATATTTATTTAACACTTTTAATACTGTTTTTCATTTTTTAAAAACAATTACCAAGGTGGTTTATACATTAAAATGACAATACAAGCCATTCACAAACAAGAACAAATCATACTGAATGCAAGATATAAATGCTATCGTTACAGACAGAGCAATGCAACTCATGGGAAGCAGGCAGAACAGGAGGTGGCAGGGAGGTCCACAGCATCCAATTGCCATTTGTCAGCCTCCAGATCGGCAGAACATGGGCTCAGCCAGGAGCTGTGAGCGGGGCCCGGAAAGTAGAAGCCGGCTCCTGTGAATGCCCTTGCCGGAGGAAGAGCTCCCCATAGACTTGCACTGTAATTATTTTCTTAGACCAAGCTTTTTCTCGCTGTAACTTTGGCCTGGATCGGCACCCACAGGAGCACACTGAATGGGAGTTGGATGTTGTGTAAGTCCCCCCCTCGTCTCCTCCTGCAACGTGCCCCCGGAATGCCCCTTTTTCAGGCTTTACACTGGCTTTGCTGGCTCCCCTTACACTGGGCTGAGCTTCCCTGGCAGACGCCCAGCTGAGCCGGTTGAAGACTTTTACCAGCGGAGCCCAGTGAAGCCTGGCTGAGCCGGGACCCTGCCAGCTTAGTCAGGGGTTCGCCACATCCAACTCCCCTCAGCATAGAGTAAATACAAATTGGATTGTGCCCTAAAGGTGGTTTCCAAGTCACTCATTCCATTAGTGCAAGGATTTACACTTGTGCAATAGAACTTTCTCCTTCTCCTCTCCCCGCATGTGTCCTAAGCCCTTCCTGAATCTGCTCTGGAGTTTTGGGGAAAATCCCAGAACAGATTTGGGAGGGGTGTGTGTGTGTGTGTGTGTATGGAGAATTTCACTGCGCAAGTGGAAAGCTTTCTGCTAATGGAACAAGTTCCTTAGTACTACACTGGATACAAGCCTAAATCTTAATGTTAACATACACAAAACCCAGTGCTGCTGCAAGCAACTTTTAAAGATTATAGAGGAGATCATGCAAAGGGTGACCAATATTGATCAACAGGATAGTCTGATGTGTCTACTCAGAACTAAGTCCCACAGAGTTCAATGAGACTTACCCTTGTCCTGGGTAAATACATATTCACTAATAGGCAAAAAACCTTGCAATTTAAGAACATACCTATAACCAACAGATATTTCTATCAATCCTCTCTGACATATTGTCCTGCCCTACAAAGTTGTAAAAATGCAAACACAATTTGGGTTGGTCTTTCACAGTCTAATCCACTTCCTGTGTAGCTTGGAAGTATTTGGTAACGTGCCTCTGAGCATATGGTGAGTGTTGGCAACACCTGCAATCAACCCAAATAATAGAAACAAGACATGTGCTCTGCTGATCTTGTTTTAGCAGGGAGGAACCAACATTATTAAGACTGTTGACATAGTTCAGATAGTCACTTTAAATATGTCTGATTTACTTTACAATTTTAGTGAAGTTTCCTATAGGAAATCATTTTCTTTTGTTTCTGTTTCTAAGAACATGTGAAGTACAGCAACACTTTGCAAACTTTACACTAGAAAGAGTCCAAAATAATTGTGGAATAATGGCACTGACTATTCTGCCGAATAGTCTTCAGTGGACATCAGGAGTGTCTCATTTTGCACAAGATAAAACAGTGGTAGGTGAAATATATTCTAGCAAAATTCTAGGTGTGCTCGATGTTTTTAATTTACTGTGCCCACCTTGCCTAAAGTGAAGGGGTTTAAACATAGCAGGCTGAAAACGTGCATCTTGGGCAGGCTAAGTTTTTCTCCCCAAACAGCTAGAGTCATTGCTGAAGTAGCAAATTATTGTAATCAAACTGATTTTACATCAAACTGCAGCTTCAGATTCAACTGTTAATGCACCCACAATAGAAATAGAACATAACCTCCAATTTGAAACACAAAAGGCTGTCTTCACCATCATATGACATTGACCAATAAAAAGGCTTTGAAATTAATAAAAATAAATTTCACACAGATTTCTAAGATGAATAATGGGGGAAATAAAATTTTCTGGATTAGATTCTCTGTAGAAACATTAGTAACACAGGAAAGAAGCAAAGTAAGAAGAACACCAACAAACATACAAAAATATAATTCTCCATCTTTGGAGATGGCAGGTGTTGCCACCACTCACCATATGCTCAGAGGCACATGTTACCAAATTCTTCCAAGCTACACAGGGAGTGGATTGGACTGTGAAAGACCAACCCAAATTGTATTTGCATTTTGACAAATTTGTAGGGCAGTCCAATATCTCAGAGAGGAGGTCAGGTCTCCTGCTCCCCTGGTGCATTCACTATAGCTGCCCAATTTCCCTGCTTTTTAAAGTTTGATAGAAATAGCTGTGGACTATAGGTACTTTTTTAAGCTGCAAGGTTTTTTTGCCTATTAGTGAATTTCTCTGCTTTTTAATCTGGGAGGTAAGAAATGGGATCCTGTGCAAGTTTGCTGAGAATGGATTGATCACTTGCATGCTTATTAAGTTCAGTGGGATTTACTCCCTTGCAATCATGCTTAGCAGAGGTGAAACTGACCACAGGGGATGGGGAGGGGAGGAGGAGGACGAGGAGGGAAGGCAGAGGAGAGGAGGGGGATGGGAGCAGGCAGGAGGGGGAGGAGAAGGACAGGTTTGATCATTTGCATGTTTATTGAGTTCAGTGGGATTTACTCCTGTGCAATCATGCTTAGGATAGGTAAAACTGACTGGGGGGAGGGACGGAGGGTTGGAGTGGGCAGTGGAGGAGGAAGAAGGAAGAGGGGAGAGGAGGAGGAAGGGAGAGGAGAGGGGAAGGAGGGGAAAGGCAGGTCTGATCATTTGCATGCTTATTGATTTCAATGGGATTCACTCATATGAAATCATGGTTAGGATAGTTAAAACTGACCATGGGGGAGGGGGAAGGAGCAGATTGGAGGGGGGCAAAGGAAGGGGGAGGGCAGGTTTGATAATTTGCATGCTTATAGAGTTCAGTGGTATTTACTCCCATGCAATCATGCTTAAAATAGGTAAAACTAACCATGGGGAGGAAGAAGGCGAGGGGGAGGAGGGGAAAGGGAAAGGGAAATGAGGGGATTGGAAAGGGATGGGGATGGGGAGGGAGGGGCAAAGGAAGAGGGAAGGAAGGGGCAAGAGGGTGGGGATAGGAGGGAGGAGAAGGGAGGGTGGGTTTGATCATTTGCATACTTTTTGAGTTCAACAGGATTTATTTTTGTGCAATCATGTTTGAAAATGGAAATGGACTGCCTTCAACTAGATCCCAACTTATGGTGACCCTATGAATAGGGTTTTCATGGTAAATGGTATTCAGAGGTGGTTTTACCATTGCCTTCCTCTGAGGCTGAGAAACACTGACTGGCTCAAGGTCACCCAGTGAGCTTCATGGCTGTGTGGGGATTCAAACCCTGGTCTCCCAGGTCGTAGTCCAACATTGACCCAGGGGAGGGGAGGAGATTGGGTGGGTGGGCACTGGACAGAGGGGAAGCCCCTTTCTTTTCCAAAAGGAAAACTTTGTGAACAGTATCACTGCTTTTCAGCCTTTCCCTCACCTTTTTATTCTACAGCAGGCACATGTAGCCTCCAACCCAAATTTAAAGCAAAGCTGTCCCTGGCCACATCGACACCAGACCTTTATTGCACTTTGGACAGTCATGGCTTCCCTCAGAGAATCCTGGGAAGCGTAGTTAGTGAAGGGTGCTGAGAGCTGCTAGGAGACACCCTGTTCCCCTCACAGAACTTCTATCAGAGTGGCTGATTGTTAAACCAGTCTGGCCATTGGAGCTCTGTCAGTGGAATAGGAGTCTCCTCTTAGCACCCTTCACAAACTACACTTCCCAGGATTCTTTGGAGGAAGCCATGACTGTCTCAGGTGAAATTGAAGTCTGGTGTGGGTGTGGCCCCCTGATTAGGCAAGTCCAGCAGCTGTGAGTCTGGCTTTTAGAAGAATGACAGTTGGTTCTTACTATGCATGCTCGACACTGTCATTCAGTTCAATGCAAAATCTCTTAAATTAATTAAAAATCAGCCAGTCAATTTTTAAACTTTTAAACTGATGAAGGTCAGAGTATGGGGCAAGGTCAGGTACTCTGTGAACATGGCTGATTTTTAATGAATTTTAATAGATTATGAGAACTCTGACAGAAAAAAGTCCAAAAGGGATCTGGGTTCCCCCCCCTCTTTTTAGAATTTGAACTCTCTATTCTCTCTGATTGTTTTGTGTATCACCATGAAAATTTAGAGGGCTGTTAAAGCAAGCGTTTCTGAGGGCCTGATCAGATGCTGGTATAATGTGGATCTGATGCTTTTTGCAGAAAAACAGCTAATTTATTCATAGCAAGGGCGGAAGTATGTGAACTGTCAAAATCAATCGCAATGGAAAAAGCAGCATTTGTAATGCAGATCTTGGCTCATATGTGAACCAGCCCTGACTTCAGGACTATAATTGTACGGTTTTGTTTTGAAATGAGTTTATGGGAAGCATCAGAATGGCATGGAGGGTATTTTCAATTTAATATTGTGGAATGTGAAAAATCCATGCTGACTATAGTATACATACAGCCACTCTCATGGCTGCATACTATAGCTTTGCAGTCTAAAGGTTCTTCTTTTAGCAGAAGTCTTGCTTTTAAATTTTGTTAATTTTAGCAACGGTATATCAAGGTGGATTTTATTTTCTGGCTATTTACTGCTGCTGCTCCTACTACTAAGCAACATGTTTTTCAGGATTAACAACCTGCAGAGCACTGGGCAGAGTTTAGAAGCTGAGCGATCCCTTGTTGGGAAGGTTTACATCTTACATTAGAGAGATATTGTGTGGGTTGGGGACGTCAGCGGTTGGAAAAGAAGGAAAGAGCCAGATGCTAGCAGAGTTAAGGATCAAGAGCTGCACAGAAGATCTTAACGGAGATATATTTCTATAAATCAGAAGCATCAAACAATTAAAATCAACGTTTTTAATGAAAAGTCAGGCTTTTATATTAACTTATTCAGGCTTCAGTAGAGCCTACTTGGGCTAGGGATGCGGCAGAAACTAGGTTTAATTTGCATGTAAAGGCGATCCTACCTAATTCAAAAACAATATGTGAACTGAAACACATTGAAATTCACACTTCTCCAAATTTTGCAATGAGTTCTCCAGCCAATCAATGAGCTTATTGCTCTCCTGTTGTTGCTGGACTACTCCCATAATCCTTGACCATGCTGGGTGGGGCTGATGGAAGTCATAGTTCAGCAGCATCTAGAGGGCCACAGGTTACCAGCTCCAAACACAGGCTCTCAGCCTAACCTACCTCACTGGGTTGTTGTGAGGATAAAATGGGGAGGGAGAGAACCATGCACCTCCCCTTGAGCTCATTGGGGGAAAAGGTGGAATATGAATGTAATAAGGTTGGAAGAACTGTGTAGAATCATCCCTTCCGTCTGGGTCACTGTGATCGAAAGCCCGTGTCTTAAAATCTTTGGTGAAGGCTCAGTTTGAGTCATGGTTTTGTGCATAGCACATTTGCGATTGTGGGAGAGAGTGTTCTAGCAAAGCACTGGGGGATATTCTCTAGGAAACTGGCAGAGTGGGAAGGAGGGGCTCCCTTGACTAACTACAGTTTCTATGGATGTGGAGAATGATAGGCAAAGCAGCTTGCTTGGCACTGCGTTCCTTTTTAACCCTACAACTGCTGTTCAGGAAGCAGGGCTGATGCCTGGAGAGGTGCAGAACGATTGCAAAAGCAATTGCGTTCCGTCACTGTAGATTTCACCCCTTGCTACACCAGCATGCAAATTTCTGTGATGATCTTGACTTCCCACTAAACATGATCATAATACAAATGTGCTGTGGCACCCGAGAGCTTGCTGTGAAATGATCCTTTCCAGGAAAATGCCTACCCTTCTGCAGGACATCTTTCTCATTCCTCTTACAAGAGACCTCAGGGTGTAGTTCAAATGATAAAACAACAACAACTGTCCTTTTCTCCATAAGGATGGTACAACCAACAAGGGGTTTATGGTGTCAAGGGTTGTTATGCAATGCCAGAAGCATGGCAGAGATGTGACAACAAGCAAGCAAAGATTTTGTGCCATGAGAAAAATAATTAAAATGCATAAATGATTAGAAAATTAGCCCAATAGGGTACCTTAGGAGTAAACAAGGGGCAATTTCATGATCCTCAGAAAAAGGACCACAGGGACAGTAGACAACCCTGGCTCAGTGGTAAAGCACAACATCTGCATGCCCAAGGTGATGGAAAAGGCCATTCAAAGCACATTGCCCCTCCCTGTCCTCAAGAATCCCACAGTTCACCCCTCCCAGTACTCTTAAAACTACAGTTCCCAGGATTCTTTTTTTGGGTGGTGGTGGTAAATTTGCTTTAAATGTATGGTGTGTCCTCAGCCCTGGTATGTACAGTATGTAGCCCTCCTATGTCTAAGGCAGTTTTCCTATGTTCTCTGCAGCAGTGTGGTGGGCCCAGCCATTGGCAGTTTAGAGCATCATCTCAAGCATATTTTGCTAACATGGCGAGGGGGCGCAGTGGGATATTTTCGGAAGGAGGAAAGAAAAGCTGCTGGCAAGGCAGAATTCTCCACGGAAAGGGGCCCACATCCCTGCCCCCTGCTTCCGAGCCCTCTACTTCCAGGAGACATAACCTTTCCTTGCTTTCTCACCCCCCCGCGTTTTTCTCCCCCCCGCGTTTTTCTCCTTCCATTTTTAGGATGCATTACGCACGTCCAAAGTGCCAGGCTGTGGGCAGCAGCAGCACCACTGACTGCATATTTTTAGACAGCTTAACAATACGAGCATTGAGTCAGGGTCAGCCGCCTTCTATGACTCAAGCCGCAATAAGCCCAGCCCTGCCCTGCCCTGCCCTGCCCTTTTGCCCCCAGCCCACAGAACCAATCCGAACCCCCCATTCCCAAACAAGCTCGCATTAACTGGTGGTGGCCAGCTGTGTCAACAAACCAACTGCTCCGGATCCCTTCCTCCGTGTCCTGCCACCGCCGCCCCCCGCCTCTCCACGGGCTCCGACCGGCCCCATCACGCTCATTCCCCTCACCTGCCTTCTTCCGCGCCCAGATACCCAGCCGCTATAGCCACCTGCCAGCTTCCTCTCGCGAGTATTCCAAGGGTCGTGGGGATCTAGAGAGATGCAGGCACGGGTGCGCGCTCTGTCTTCCCAGCTCCTCTGGCACACCAACGCGCCTGCTTTTGTGCTGCCCCCCGGTTCCGTGCTGCCGAGGACAGGATTGGCCACCAAGCCGGGGGTGGAGGGAATAAGCAAGGAGAGAGGGAGGAGCTCCGTCGCACCGTCCCAGATCTTTGCACTGCCGTCTCTCAGGTCACCTGCGAGCCGCAAACGGGGCGCAGCGGATTGTGGGGAGGGGACAACCCCCTGCACCTCATTATCAGTATGACGCTTCAAGAAATCCTGCCTGTTAAAACAGTGCGAGAGCCCAGGCTGCGCTTGAGATCATCTAATGTCTTTTAATATCACTCACCTATTTTAATGCTCTTTATGTTTTTTATTGTGAGGTATGATTTTATTGTGGAGGTATGATTTTATTGTGAGCTGCCCTGAGTGCCCTATTGTAGGGTAGAAAAGCGGGATAGAAATATTTTAAATAAATAATAATCAGGGCTTTTTTTGTTGACCATGCTCACCAGAACGGAGTAGTGCCAGCTCTTTTTCTGCTGCCGGAGGTAACCATTTTGTGCTGGCAACCATAACGCTTTAATCAAGACATGAGCACCAGCACCTCTTTTTTTAAAAGAAAAAAACACACACAAAAAAATCACAACTTTTTCTCATTATTTTAGCAGAAATTATATTGTGCCCAACATTTTTTAAGCACTGCACCTATATTAAAAGACAAGACACTCCCTGACTGCAGGCTCACAATCGGTCACATCTATTCCATTTAAAGCACGCTTAACATGCATTTAAAACATGTGGCTTTCCCCCAAAGAATCCTGGGAACTGTAGCTTGTTAAGGGCGCTTTAAGAATTGCAGCGCGGTGAGGGGGGAAAGTACAATTCCCAAGATCCTTTCAGAGGCATGAGCTGTGTGCTTTAAATGTATGGCGTGGATGTGACCTAGTAGTTAGATAGTCTGGTGTGCGTCTGCCTTCCTAACAGCGGTAGTTGGTGCCCATTGGAATTGGTGGGGTGGAAAGCAAGGAGCCCAACAGGAGGTACAGTCAGAGCCAATGACAGGCAGAGACAACTCATTCTAGTTCTGTCCCCACCCTCCTCCATGGGGAGTTCTACAAGGGCAACACAGAAAAAGAGGAGGAAGCTGACAGACAGTTCAATCACAGGATTGGATGCAAGTAAGAAGACAGGCAGGTGGGACTGGCTAAGGTTGGTGGGGCTTCCTAACCTGGCTCTAGTCATGTTAAGTTAGTTATGACCACAGATGTCTGTATTTCTGTGTGTTTATGAGCGTTAAGTGTGGAGGCAAGTTCACAGTTTCAATAATGCCCAGTAGGTGATTTAAATAGTCCATTATATAAAGGTAAAGGTGTCCCCACACTTACAGTGCGAGTTGTTTCTGACTCTTGGGGTGATGTCTTGCGACGTTTATTAGGCAGACCGTATATATGGGGTGGGTTTGCCAGTTCCTTCCCCGGCCTTTCTTTACCCCCCAGTGTATGCCGGGTACTCATTTTACCGACCACGGATGGATGGAAGGCTGAGTGGACCTTGACCCCTTTTACCGGAGATTCGACTTCCTCCTTCCGTTGGAATCGAACTCCGGTCGTGAGCAGAGCTTCGGCTGTGTTACTGCCGCTTACCACTCTGCGCCACGGAGGATCTTGTCCATTACATACAACCTCCTAAAAAACAAACAAATAGTTTTCCCGATCCACACTATGGCGGGTCACACGTCATGCAAGCCACAGCTAAGAGCTCTGTGCTGGTATGCACAGAATCAGAGCAATCATTGTAATTATATGGGAAAGCTGTGTGTGGATTCCTGGGTGCTCCCACGCCATCTCTGCACTGCCTGCAATTTATGGTTTTCTTCAGCTGAGCCAGAGATGAAACGCTTGGTGTTTCTAAAGCAGGCCTGAAGAATATATGATCCGTCAAACTAAATGCAGGGTGCCTCCCCCCCCGCCAACATTCACATCTGGCAACCTACCAAGAGCTCAGTCAGCTTCCTCTGATAGCTGCTTGCTCAAGATACTACCAGATATGAGAGGCTGTCCACTACAGGAGGCTTAGCACACTCCCTGTTAGCAGCTTCGGAAGCTGCCTCATTGGCCCATCTAATGTCTATGTAATGCCTATACTGAGTGGCAATGAGTCTCCAGTAACTCACGCAGGGGAGGTCTCTCCCAGCTGTGGCTGGAGATGTCTGGGATCAAACCTGGTATCCTTGGCATGCAGAGTAGATACGCTAAGAATGACCTACGGATCCTTAGAGGCTTGAGGATGCCCTCAGCAAAGTGCTCTCTTTCACACTGGCGGGATCCCTTTGGATTTCTTTGCAGTGGTGACAGCAGCGGGCAACCGGCCTGGAATCGGGGTGCATTGTGGGGAAATGGCAGCTCCTGGCAGATATTTCAAAGTGGGGCCTAGGGCAAGCATCAGTGTTGGGCCTTGCTGGAGCTGCCTGGAGATAGTCACATCCTGAGAACTGTTTTGGAATCCAACATTTTCTGTGGTTGTATAGAGCTTTTGTTTTCCATTTGAAGGGTTGATAATACTTCCCCTAGCATTGGTCTTCAACTGATGGTGTGATGTCGCACCAGTACAGGCAGATACCGGATTTCTCCAATATAATGTTGCTTGATTTATTTAACAATCAGAGGGTGGTTTTAGTTTTACTTTCTTGTGGGCCTCTGCTGTGCGCACTGCCTCACACACAGCTCCCACCTGCTGACAGCCTTTTGACTGAGGTTGCACACTCCTACACAAACCTCTCAGAGGGTTCCTTTCCAAAACATAACAAAAGTTGTGTCAACTGGTGGGCCGTAATAGCAGCACCTGTACAAATATATTGTTAAAAAGAAAGAAAGAAGAGAGCCGTGTTTGGGCTAAAGGTGGATCACAGGTTTGAATGCAAACCTCTAGTCCTCTCTATATGGAATTCTCTCCAGACCACCTCCCTCACTGACCCTGCTTCACCACCACCACTCCCAAGCGTTTTTGCCTGGATGGAATATATCCTTGAACTCTGATAATGCCTGTTGCTTGTCCAGATGGAGGATAGAGAGAGGTGTGTGTAGAAACTAGCCTACTGTACAAAGATACAATTTGCATCTGTTGCTCCACCCATTCCTGCCTCTGGCTCCACCTACCACAGGCATCAGGCCCTCAGAAGGTTGCACAGAAGTGAATGTGGCCCTTGGGCTGAAAAATGGTTCTCCACCCCTGTAGTAAACAGTAAATATGCCATTGCAGTCAACAGGAACAAACAGCATGCAGTTGTAGCACCATAACACAAATCCACAAGCACGCCTTGGCATATGTTGTTTAAATTATATAAAGCCATCTCAGCATTGGAGCAGCCCTTTGAAGGATTACACAGTTTATCTTCAGGGGCGGTTAGAAAAGGAGTTATGAAAGGTGTTTTTAGGTGTAGAATTATAAATTGCAGGAGACATTGGCTGCTGTTATGTGACATACATAAACACACACGCTTGGGGGGGCACATCCATAACGCAATGATAGAGCACTTGCTTTGCATGCAGAAGGTTTCTGTTTCAGTCTGTAGCATCTCCAGCAGGGATGGGCAAATATATCCGTTTCGGTTTCCCACTTTTCCAGTTGTATGTTTATATTTGCACATCACAGTTTGCATTTTTTTTTTTAAAAAAGTCCTTATGAAAATTCATCAGCATATTAGTTCTTTAACCCTTTTCTATTGGTGGTGCTGTGGAAAGCACAGAGCAGGGGCGTTACTACCGGGGTGTGGAGGGTGCGGCCTGCACCTGGGTGTCACCATGAGGGGGGTGACACCCAGAGCTGCCTCGCCCCGCGCTGTTGCCTGGCAAGGCTGCTCCAGCTCCTCCTCAGAGGTGGGCGGGCAGGTGGGCGGGCGAGACCGGAAGCAGCGTCGGCGGGGCGAGGGAGGCGCACCGGTGTTCCCAGGCCTTCTCCGGCTGGGTGCCCCTCTGGCGCATGCCCTCCCAGGGGCATGGACGGGGTGGCTGGCCTTGAGTGTGCGTGCATGTGCACACGTACACAAGCCCAGCCACCTCGTCCATGCACCTGGGAGGGCGCGCACCAGAGGTCCGCACCCCCCCGCACTCCCTCTAGTGACACCGCTGGCACAGAGACTTTTGGAAGCTAGTGTTTGACATATCTGAGATAACCCCTCAGAATATGTATCCTCCTTAGCCTTTAGCTGTGCTGTTACTTTGCAAAGAAGACAGTGTGGATTTATTGCACAAGGATCTAATAAAAAGATACAGTGGGTGTGGAAAATAGTCCCGGCGGAAAAGCTTGCATGTACAATTAGATTGCTGAAAGGTCTAGTTAAAACTATTGTATTCATGACAACTTGGTACCCTTTTACAGTGTATGCAAATATGAACACTTCTCCTGTTGAACTATGAGTACTCAGGCCTGTTTTTAATTTTTATCTATATTTTGATAATTTATTGTCTGCTGTTTTAAAAGTCTGCTTTTATTACTGGTTTTTAGATGAATCTTTTATACTGTTTGATGCAAGATGCCTTAGAGTTTCTTTTTTATTATATGGAGTATAAGTCTTGCTAAATAAAACAAAGGAATGGTCCAATTCACTCCGCCAAGACAAAAAAAGGATATGCAAATCCCAACCTCCAAAGTTAGACACAGAATTGTGTAAGAGCAAAAAAATGAAAGTATATGAAATGTGTACAAGAATAAAATGGAACATTAATCCTACAAAAAAATGAACAGACAATAAAAATATAAATAACATTTCTAAAATTCAGTAATATAATAATAATCTTTATTGCATGCTTAGCCATGGGCCATGTGCAAGAATACATGTTAAAACATACAAACATACATTGATACGTATCATCTTACAATTTACATTTCTTTGGGTGACTCATTCATGGGGGAGACACTCTTAACATAGGAATCTCTCATTTTTTGTGCTATGGCGAAATTGGCAACCGCTAGTGATACATAATTACATTCATCCAATAAAAGCATTATAATCTTTTCCCTATCTGAATAAGGTATTAAAAGGTTTAAAAAAGTGGATAAAAATTTCCGCCTAGGATTGTCATAAAGTGGGCAATGGAGTATGTAGTGTGTAATGTCCTCTATTGCCATGCATCCAAAGATGCATAGACGTTGAGCCACTGGTATGCCTCGATATCTGCCTTCCAAATAGGCCGATGACATAACTTGAAAGCGCAGAGCTGTGAAGGCTCTTCTAATGAGGGCTTTGTCAAGTGAGTCTAAATAATTTGCTAACGAGTGATTAAGTTTAATTTGAGGGTACCATGTTGAAAACCGGGCCGTCACAATTGAGGCTCGGTCCTGGGCTGCATCACATTCATAAATCCAATTGCGGAGAGCCATTTTGCTTAAGTCTAAAAGTTTATCTAATGTAGGGTCGTATTTTATGAGTACTGATTGATATTCCTTCGCCCAACCTCCCTTCGCCATTTGTTCCTGCCAACATTTCTTAGTCATAGATGTATTATTCATATTAAGAATTTGAAGCCAGTATCGTAGGTATGCCATATCTATACGTGCCCTTACTCAGGGGAGTCCCAGTTCAGCTCTCATGTGGGCAGCCGGAGTGCCCGGGGGGAGGCCTAACACTATCCTCATAAAGGCGTTCTGGGTGGGCTCCAAGGTGGATCTAGCAGCTGGGCCCCATAGTTCTGCGCCTTATAGTATCTTAGCTAGGATTTTAGCCTTTAATATTTTAATCATAGGGGGAATCAATTGGCCCCCTCGCGTGTAAAAAAACTTTTTGGCTATACCTAGGGCGCGTGCGCCTGCTGTGGTCACTGCTTTTAACTGTGGGGTCCAGGAATGGTTATTTGTCAGCAATATGCCGAGATATTTATAGGAATTAACCTGTTCTATTGGGACCCCGTTTAGTGACCAGGAATTCTTTGCTTTCATATGTTTTCCACCCACCATGACCTTTGATTTAGAATGGTTTATCTTAAGTTTCTGGGACTGACAATACTCTTCCAATTTATGTAGCATTCTTTTAAGGCCTATTTTGGTTTGAGAACATAAAACCATGTCATCAGCGTATAGGAGGATGGAGATTTTTTCTATTCCAATAGAGGGTGGGAAGAAGGAGGGAGATGATAATGCATCCACTATGTCATTTATAAAAAAATTGAACAAAAATGGAGCTAATAGGCACCCCTGCTTTACTCCTCTGAATACGGGGATTTTCGTTGACAAGATGCCTTTGATCCCTTGTCGAACTTGGATGACATTAGATTGGTAAAGGGCCCTGATCAACCATAGCAATCTTTGGTCTATGTTAGTACGGGCCAATTTTTGCCAAAGCAGCTCTCTATCTATTGTATCAAAAGCCGCCGAGAAATCTATAAAGGCGATGTATAAAGATGAAGAGGCTTTTGAACTGGTATTTCTTAATAGATGTTGTAATATAAATGCTTGGTCGATAGTGCACTTTTTGGGTCTAAAGCTAGCTTGTGCATCGCGTATTATTGTTTCAGTCTCGTCCCAGTCCATTAATTTATTTAACAGAAATCGGCTGTACAGCTTTAAAGATACATTTAGGAGGCTTATAGGACGGTAATTTGCTGGATTTGCAGGATTACCTTTTTTAAAAATTGGTACCACGATGCTGGTTAACCAGCCCTGCGGAATATTTCCCGTGTTGTTTATGTGCGTGAATAGAGAAGCTAGGAGGGGTTCCCACCAGGACAAATTTTGGGTAAAAAATTCAGGGGGAAGCATGTCCTCTCCTGGAGCTTTCCCAGCTTTCAGAGATAATATCAGTGTCCCAATATCGTGTGTTGTAACTGGGGGCCAAGGTGGTAGATCATCCAACGCTTCTATATTAACTACCGATTTATAGGTAGATTCATTACCAAAGATCGTACTAAAATACATCACCCATTCTTCTTCCATTATAGGGGGCATGGATGTGTGATTTACTGGGTTCAGAGTCCCCTGCAGAAGTCGCCAAAATTCTGACTCAGTGCCCATTCGGGCTGCTTTATCTAGCGCCTTCCAATTTGCTTGATATAGAGATTGTTTTTTTGATTTTAGTAACCTTTTATAATCTCTTCTCATTATTAATAATTGCTGGAAAATATCTGGGTGGTTTTTGGCACGGAATAATTTAATTTGCTTAATCAGGAGTTTCTTAGCAGACCTACATTCTTTGTCAAACCATGACAGGTTGAAGGGGAAGTACAGCCACTGTTAGATCTGAGATCCGGGGGCTAAGTTCGGTTATTATGGCTTCGTATGCCTTTAGACTAATCTGTGGGTCTGCTATGGCCATTTGTCGTAGATGAGTAAGTGTATTGGTTGACAATAAGCAATGCGCCTTAGTCCCTATCTCTTGAGACCATTTTAACCATTTACGGCCATACCCAGAGTCCAGATGGAGGGCTTTTGATGAGCCAGTCTTATTTTTTAGAGAAGTCCTTAAAATTAGTTTTAAAGGGAGATGGTCACTTTCTGGTCTGGCGAGTATGTTAAGTTCTTTTACTCTTTTTGTCATCAAAGGGGAGCTTAGGAAATAATCAACTAAGCTAGCCCCTGCCCTTGCATGGTATGTGTAAGATCCTTCCGAACGATCTATCGGAGAGCCGTTTAAACATGTCAGTTGGAATTTTTGTATTAGCTGGAAAAGTATTTGGCCGTATTTGTTGATTATGTTATCCATTGTAGATCTTTTTAAGAGAGGGGGGTCCCCAAGGAACTCATCGAGGGGGGCTTCCCCTTTGGGGTAGTTAGGGCCCAACCTGGCGTTAAAGTCTCCTCCAAGGAGAAGCTCAAAGGATGGATATCTCTCTTGAAGGGTTTCCAGAAATATATATAAAGCCGGCCAAGGGGGTTCTTGTTGAACGGAATTTGCCGGGGGAATGTAAACGTTAACACATATGACTGGTGGGAAGCCAGGAATCCTCAAACCCAATGCCAGCAAAACATACGGAGTCTGTATCTTAAGGTCTATTACCTGACAGATTAAATGGGAGGCAATCAGTATAGCCAATCCCCCTCGCCCTCGTCCCCTGGATGCCGATTTAATCGCTGGCTTTGCCCAGGTTTTATAGCCCCTAATTTCAAGTGTCTCATCAGAGACCAACCACGTTTCTTGTAGCAAGATGACGTCAAATTGTTGTAAAAATTGTATAAATGTCACGTCCGCCATCTTATTTTTCCATCCAGCTATATTCCATGATAGTATGGAGAGAGGCGATTCCTTTGCCGGGACTCTTAATGTATTTGATCTTTTATGATGTCTTGGGTTACACTTTGGGTCGTTTGGGCTGGCTGAAATTGATGACCGTTGTCATTGATATGGGGTAATAATGTTTACTTCTGGGTAGAGTGTGCTGACGTTTGATGTAATCCGAAGGGTCTGTTTCATGTTTCTTGTTTTACATGTTGGAATACTATTGGAAGAACCCAATTCCTCTGGTTGTAAATAACGCATCTCGAGCCACGAGGGGTCCGGCATATTCTTCCTAGAACTCTGGACCCATTCCCGATTTAAAAGACTAGGCGGGCTTCTTTCTTCATCGGATGTTAGGGGGTTATTATTTTGAATTAATTGGTCCAAGTGAAGGTGGGGTTGATTGTTCCTTTTTGTTTTTGTTTGCAAAGGCTCAGTCAGGTTATCCACAGCTGGTGTGTATTTGGCCCCCTTTGCATTTATACTTCTGTTTGATAGTCTTTGGAGCAATAGAACTAATCTATCAATGATTTCTTCCTGGTCTTGCTTCGGCAGGCAATCGTAAGATTCTACGAGGAGGAGTTCTTCAGGCATAAAGTCTGCCTCCCCCAGTAGTTTATCCTCTATTATTGTCCTTGCCACTCGCTGTGGTCGATTAGTATGGGGGGCCAAAAAGGGTGACCTTTCCTGAATGTTAGGCTTGATTATAGGAGCTTGAGACTCCATGTCCCTCCTCCAAGGGAGGGCAGACTTGAAAAGCAGTTGTGGAGGGGCTTTGTTGATGAAATACCTTTGCACCATAATGCCTTGAGATAGTAAAGTGTCTTTGATTCTGTATATGCGATCAGTCATATGTGGTGATTGTATTGTGAAAATAGCCCGTTTCTCGGGGACCTCTGAATACAGGTGGGACACATGCCTGATATAGTTCTTGCTATTGATGTTCGTGAAGTAAGGATCAAGGCAGCTGTGAAAGAGTTGTCTTAGCGAGGATGATAACCAATATTTCTGTGACTTCGGTAGGAAAGTGACCACCAGCTTGTCTCTTGATAACTGTCAAAGACATAAAGCTGTCTTTATGCCGGCCAGTTTCGTGTTAATTCACTTTATCAGCCATTTTATCCGTGGGGGCTGCTTGAGAATCAGCTTGTTATGTATATCTTATATTTATCTTCGTTAGCAAATAACTTTAAATGGACTCCCTATGATTGCACATACTCCAAGTTCCAAGTGAACTAGTTGTTATTTATAAATCCCTCTATTAAGGAATGATAATTGGAGGGTTTAAATGCTGTTGTTTGGAGCAGGAAGAATAAAGATCTTACCGGAACCAGCTGCTGCCTCCTTCCCCAATTCAGTAATATATGATGCAGGTGTTGGAGAATTTTGTATTTCTCCTTGGGTTCTTTTGCTGGGGGTCCTTGAATAAAAATTTTGCTTGCAGCAAAAAGGTAGGCCTTTATTGGATGACAAGTGTACACTTGGTCAGTCTCCCTCCTAGTGAGTGGAGAACTGCAACTTGGCACTGTTTGCCTGGGGTTTTTATACATTTCAGGACAAAGACTTTAGCATCTACCAGTCAGGATTTAACACATCAGAATGACATAGGCATTACAGTATTACACAGGCATTTGCACAGGTACTGCATAGGTACTGTACTTCTCTGCATCGTGTTCTAGTGAATTTGGTGTTCTAATGAATTTGGCAATGTTTAGTACTTCACACGAAAGTACATTTTCACAGTGAGCTAAGCACTCCGGCTAATGAGCTAAGCATTTTAGCTATTCTGCAATTCTTTCTACGTCTTAGAGGCACCGAGATATTCAGCACAGTGTTATCCATTGTTTTGAGTACAAGTAGTTCCAAACAACCAGCATAGTCAGGGAGACAGCTGAAAGAAGAAAAAGATCTGGCTTCCTACTAAACTATTAAAATGTTATGAACCTTTATAGCTTTATAGCCCTATAAAAGAATGTTTTTGCTTATTGATTATGTATATTGAGTTCCCCATTAGCCATACATGTATGTTTATATAAAGTTCCCCATCACAGGTAACCGGAATTATACCTAAACATCAAGCTGATGTGACAAACAATGAATATGTTTATTATATTAGAGACCACACACATTTCAACTCCGCAAGAGGTCTCTCTCAAGAATGTTCAAGGAATTTGCAACCCAAAATTTGTCACAAAAAGTTAGCCATCTATAGACGATATGGTGAGCTGACCAATCATATCCCTAAGGCTACTGTGCACGTATGGTATACGTGAAGGTATATGAGGTGATATAAAAAGGTGATATTTTTCTACTAGTGCACAATCATACATGTGTTTAGGACAACTTCTGCATCTTTGATTATAGAGGCCAGCTACCTACCAATTTACCTCCTCATTCTGTTACATGTATAAATCAAACTGAGTGTCACTTAGGAATGGAAAGATCTGTCAATTTCAGTTCTCTCAGTTTCTCACTTTTCTAATGTTAAATTCAATTATCTACATTTCTGCAGCACTCTGCGAATTTTTTTTTAAACAATCCTCATGAAAGTTCTCTACCATTTTAGTGCGAATTTCTCCAAATAAACCCATTTTTGTTGGCGGTTTTGACAAAGGTACGTATTTTTGCAACCCATTTCTCATCACATCATACCTTTTTGCATGTTATTTTCACTCACATATTCATTTTCATGAATGCTTTCCCCTAATATATACATTTTTATAAATATTGTTTATTTGGTGAACTGCGTCCCAAAATTCTAATAAAGACTAATTTTGAAGGATGACTGTGTTTCGGTTCTCATATTGTTTTGGAAAGTGTGAATTTGATAAATTCTGCTTGAAATGCATGCTGAATAAAAATTCTCACCCATCCCTAGTGTCACTTGAGTGGCATAGGATCCAGCTGCAGAGAGGAAGCAGCCATGACATTGTTCTGTAAAAGAAACTTTGGATTTCTTCAGCAAGTTTTGCTGACAGCAGGTGTGAATATGACTTTCAGCTGTCTTGCACTTTGTGTTTACCAAAATGCATGCGGGAAGAGAGTGGGAGGCACTCCTGTTTTAGACACTTACCATTTCTGTTAATTTTCCTCCTCAGGCAATAAAAACCAAAAATTATGTAGGGTTCTAAGGTTTTGTACCCACCGTACATTTAAAGCACCCCCCCAAGAATCCTGGGAACTGTAGTTTGCTAAGGGTGCTTGAAATTGTAGCTTTGTGAGGTATAAACTACAGTCTCCAGGAGTGTGTGTGTGTGTGTGTGTATGTGCTTTAAATGTATCATGTTGTATTCAACTAAAGAGAGAAAGGTGGGATACAAATGTAAAAAAATAAATGAAGTCCTACTCAGACTAGAGAGAGCCAGTGTGGTGTAGTGGTTGAGGTGCTGGACTATGACCTGGGAGACCAGGGTTCAAATCCCCACACAGCCATGAAGCTCACTGGGTGACCTTGGGCCAGTCATTGCCTCTCAGCCTCAGAGGGAGGCAATGGTAAACCACCTTTGAATAACGCTTACTGTGAAAACCCTTTTCATAGAGTCGCCATAAGTCAGGATCGACTGGAAGGCCATTTCCACTTTTTACTCAGAATAGACTCATTGAAATTAATGTTCAGTTAGTCCATCAACTTCAATGGGTTTACTCTGAGAAGAACTAGCACTGAATACCACCTGTAAAGTATACACAGCCTAAATTGCTGGATCCTTCAAGTCGATCCCGACTTATGGCGACTCTATGAATAGGGTTTTCACAGTAAGCGGTATTCAGAGGTGGTTTACCATTGCGTCCCTCTGAGGCTGAGAGGCAGTGACTGGCCCAAGGTCACCCAGTGAGCTTGTCAGTTAAGACCCAATGAAGCCTATGTAAACCCCATAACGGAGACCATTCCACCCCTGTGAAAATATTATTTTGCTACTGAAAGCCAACTTAACATGTGTTTGAAGTATTTCCCACCTCCCTTTATGGCATGGACGGAGAGCCGATAGCATTCCAGATACAGTTGGACTCCATCTCCCATAATTCCTGACCATTGGCCAGGGTGGCTGAGGTTCATGGGAACTGGAGTCCACCAGTATCTGGAGGGCCACGGGCTCTCCCCATCCCTGCTTTATGGTGCATTATTAGTAGGACAATGAATTTTCTTTTTTAATAATGATGGTGATGATGATAATTTTGTTAGTTTCTTCAATCAATACAAGATCATGAAAACTAAAACACAAATCTGAAAAGACAAAGTTCATTGTTACACATTTCATGTATCAATTAATTACACTGAGTATTACTATTCATAGGGTCGCCATAAGTCGGAATCGACTTGAAGGCAGTACATTTACATAAAAGCAATAAAGACTGTAAGTGCTTGTCCAAATCTCTTTCTCTCTCTCTAAAACAAGTCCTACTCAGCCCACTTGAAAGGATAAAGCACAAAATAGAGGCCACAGACATAACTAGTTACCCTCTAAATTAAGGATTTAAGGTCTGGGTATATAAACATATTTTTGCTTGGCACCTAAAAACAGACAACAATGGTGCCAGGCATGCTTCCCAGGGCAGAGCATTCAACAAACAGGGAGCTCCCAGTGAAAGGCCCATTCTTGTGTCGCACCTCTGCACCTCTCTTGGAGAGGGCACACAGAGAAGGGCTTCAGAGGATGGTTGCAATATCTGGGTTTGTTCATGTAGGGAGAAGAGTTATTGGGGTCCTGAACTGCAGCAGGCTTTATAGTTAAAAAACAGCCCTTTGAATTGAGCCCAGAAACTTCTTAACCCCTGAAGTCATACCAAGATTAGTGTTATACACTCAGACCATCTTTCTCCAGTCAGCTTGGAGTTTGGAAACTGCAGCTGATGCAAACAGTCTTCAAAGGCAGCCCCACATATAATACATTGCAGTAATCTAACCTAGAAGTTACCAGAGGGCAGACGACAAAAGGACTAGAGCCATGTCTAATTTGTAACAAAGAGTCTGCTTCTGAAAACTCAAGGCAGGTTAACAAAAACAACAATCTCCCAGCAGAATTGATAACATGCAATCAAATCTAAACACTAGCCCACACTTTTCTAACTTAAGCCCAAGAATGTTTGGACAGTCTCTCTGTAGTTGGGTGGAGATGACCAGAAATACAGCATTTGATTTCAGGGAATGCAGTAGCAAAAATTCCTTTATTTCAGCAGCACACGAGTGTTCCTTAACCTGTGAACTTATGGAAAAATGAGGACACTCTAACAGCCCAAGGGAGTGCTCATATCATACATTAGCCTGGGTTGTGAGCGATCTGCAAAACATTCAGATCTCTTTTATTGCAAATAGGAGTCCGATGTTTATTGAAGGTAGGAAAGGAGGTTAACCGCAAAACCTCTCCAAGGTGCTTAATGTATCCCTTTCATAACACCACAAACTACAGAAACCCAGAAAGGAGGAAATCTTTGTTCAGGAGGTCATTGCTTTCATCACCACAAAACACTTGGCTCCTGATGGAGGGAATTTCCAAGAAAATAATCATTACTCAGAAACTATCAATTCATGCTCATGGAAACAACTGGTGTTAACTGTGGAAACCATGATTAATCATCACTGGTTTTCAGAGTGTTTCCAAGACCTGCTCCGTAGTGGTAAATTTGGAAGTCTAGGTGCTCATCATGACAGCCCTCATAGCCGCACCTCCAAATAGAGTCTATAGCCACACCCTCACATTCATAGCCACTTCCTCAAGGAGAGCTCAACAATGCAGGTAGGAGTCTCCATGTGCCTTTGAGCATATGATTTATATTAATCATACAGTTCTAAACAGTTTGGGAGAAGGATACCTAATGCCAGTGAGTTACAGTATATTCCATCCACCCAGGAGGTCCCAGGTTAATTACTTCCCTGCTGCATTCCAAACTAGTTCAAGTGTCCAAACAGTCTTCTAAAGCAACCCTATGTGTAACACATTTGCAGTAGTCCAAACAGATTTCTGAATACGTCAGAAATAATAACAGTGTACCAAGCAGTGTTTCATCAATGGAGCCAGTGTCTCATCCACTTGTGTTTCTTATTAACCGATAGGGAGTTAGACATTTGTGACATTCAGCACTCTGATTGTGTGAGTAGGTATTTCAGTGCTGCCTGCATGTCAAATGCTGTTCCAGGAACTAAGATAAGCTTCTTAAGGACAAAGCTTAAATAGTCTTCATTTAGGTCAAGGAACAATGATGCAATGAAAGTGCCCAAACCTGAACAGATGATGTCTCTATGGAAACTGCCTTAGAAACAGAACTCTGCTGATGAAGACATGATGAGTGTATTTAGTAGCTTGTTGGACTACGTATCGATCTGCAACGCTCCATTCAGAACTGTCTTTCTCTTAGGAATTCCTGGAGACCAGGGATGAGATGCACATGGTATTTGTATTTTAACAATAACTACACAGGTTGGCTTCTGTATGTGACAGCAAACCATTCATCATTCATTTATTCATTCAAGATTTATACCATGCTCTCCAGCCAGGAGACCTCTCAGTGTGGCTTATGAATTAATAAAAATGACATTGCCCCTGCCCTCAGAGTTACTACCTAAAAAAGGACACGGCATAAAAGGAAAAAAGGATCAGGAAGAAAGAGGGAAATTATTGCCTTTTCTGTTGTTGCAAAGCACAAGCAAGTACCCAGACATATTAGAGGAAGCAGTGTGTTCTGATCTCATAAAATACTTTAAAACAAAATAAAAAACATTGCTGGTTCCAGGATTTTTTTGGTGGGGGAGGGGGGCTTGGACACAGACTCTGTCAGGGCCCCCATAACCTGGAAAAGGTGGGGCAGATAAACTGATAATTATTTTACATACATTTGATCTTGGCTACATTGTGCAAAATGGAAATGGTAGCACTATTGAAGGGATCGCCAACCTTTTTTGGATCAGCAGGCAGATTTTGAATTTTGAGAAAGTGCCATGGGCACCAGTCACAAAATGGCTGCCATGAGAATGTGGCATAACACAAAATGGTTGCCATGGGAATGTGGCATAACACAAAATGGCTGCCATGGGGATGTGTAATCACACAAAATGAGAGAGAGCACAATCATTACTGTTCCCCCCCCCAATCCTGGACAACCTCTGGCTTATCTTGGAAAGTCAGCTATGTCCTGCTGGTTTTGACTATGGAGACCACACAAAATTGATTTCTCTCTCTCACACACACTTTGATACTTTGCTGTCTAATAACAACAGGGCACATTCCCCAGTATAAGGAAACATATAGAAGGTGTCCACACCACATTCAGTCTCTCACACACATGCAGATACTCTCTGCACACATGAAGGTCACAGGCACACATGAATGTCTCCCTCCCCTCTCTCACACACATACATTTCACATATACATCTACATATCTCCCTCTCACACAAACTATACCCACAGACCACACATTCATATATTCTTCTCTCCCTCCCTCCCTCTTACAGACCACACATACATGTTTTCCCTCCCTCCCCTCTATCTCACACACATACTGTACACAACCTGCATGTATATCTCTCTCTCAAGTGCATTTATCTATCTCACACACACATGGGCATCCACAGGAATTTTTCGGGGTTGGGGGTGGTGTTTAAAACACTGAAAGGGTAGAATAGGATAATTTCTCACAAAAGTTAGAAGACGGTGTCTATGTTTTGCCTTATATCTCAGGTTCCAAAAATGCTAGAAACCTTTTTTTTAAATGAAAGCTAGGAATCTGGGTATGATTGTTCATTCCAAGGGCACCGAAGGAGGCATTGGTGACCCCTGCTCTTTTGGGACAGTGGGCTCCCTTTGGATCTTGAAATCCTGGCAAATGCCCAACATGCCCTCCTCTACAGCCAGCCCTGTGAAGAAATTACAGCATCAGGCCCTCTGTTTGAGTATCTTTTTCTGGCTGAGACTCTGATTTGTGTGTGGTGGGAACCGAAGCATGAGATCGTTGTTATTTTCAACATTGAATAGCTTATTGTAAATGATCATGTGGCCATTTCCAGGAAGCAGCAGCTAGGAGACTGTTGCCAGCTGGCTTTTTTTTTTTAAGTAAAAATAATGAACTCAAAGGACCCTTAATCTTTACTTAAAAGTCTACTTAATCCTATATTTAACGTATAGGATTGAATTGTAAGGTCACAATCTTGTACACACTTACCTGGTATTCAGCCCCATTGGACACAATGCGGCTTATTTCTCAGAAATAGGGTTGCCAGGCTTAGGGCCTGAGACTGATCCTGTATCTTTAGAAGAGAAAGTCAGCTAAGTGCAGGTGTTCTTGCAACACTGTAATGGGAAAAACTACAAGGTGGAATTCTCCCTCTCCCCTGCACAACTTTTAAAGATACAGAAGACCTCTTGGAGGCCGGGCCTGGCAACCAAAAGGTCTTCTGTATCTTTAAAAGTTGTGCAGGGGGAAGGGAGAATTCCACCTTGTGGTTTTTCTCATTACACTGTTGCAAGAACACCTGCACTTGGCTGACTTTCTCTTCTCCTAAAGATACAGGATCAGTCTTAGGCCCTGAACCTGGCAACCCTACTGAAAAAGCATGCATAGGGTTGTGCTTTCAGAGAGATTTGTGCTTCACATAAACTTCGAGAGCAGAGGTGGGGAACCTGTGGCCGTCCAGAAGCGGTTGGATTCCAGTTTCCAACTTCCTCAGCTAGGGCTGGCAGAATCTGTCAGTTTTGGTTCTTTCATACCCTGATGCTATCTCCCAGTGGCTTTGTGTAGATGTTGAATACAGCATAGTGGACAAAACTGAACTTCGTGGAACATCATAGGCCACAGGTCATGGGTTGAGCAAAAGTTCCCGAGCACCACTTTTTGAGACCCATCCACAAGGAGGGACTGAAGCATAAGTCCTCTAGTACCATCTCTACAAGATGGCCCAGAAGGTGACTATGGTCAATAGTATTAAAAGCCCCTAGCGGGTCCAGCAGAACCAACCGGGGCACACTCTCCCTGTCTAGCTCAGGGTGAAGATCATCGACTAGGACAACCAAGGCTCTTACTTTTGTACAGTGGGCTATATTCCAGCTGTGTAAAAGTCAGGTTTCCTCCCCACACTCACACACGTATCTCCATCCTCCACCTAGGCAAGCAACAGGCATTTTCACAATTTAAGGACACATTCCAGCCAGGCAAAACCACTTGAGACAGTGCGGAACAGAACTAGTGAGGGGAGCTGCCTAGTGAGGGGGGGGGGGGAATGACCCGGGAGAGATCCGAGGGCCAGACAGAGAGGCTTGGAGGCCCCCTGCTCTAATAAACCAAAATGGTGGCATAGCAGTAAAAATGCCACAAGCAGAAGACATAGTTTCCCATAATTCAGTCTGTTTGTACTGTGCATGCACAGTTCCCAAATACATTCCCAGCATTCTTAAGACTAAATCAGAAGTAGAGGCGAAGTGGAATGCAAGGCAGAGCCAAACCCACAGAAAAAATACGGAAGAGAAGAGCAGAGGAAGATAGTCTCAGCCTGTTATACTCAGGGGAGGCTGGTCCATTAGGACCAATAGGGCACTGCCCCACCAATTTCAGTCTGCTCTTAGCCAGCCCCCACTTGTCTTATTTGCATTCAGTCCAGAGTGTGGCCCTGGCTGTCAGCCTCCTCCTTCTCCTCCTTAATCTCATTGTTGCCCTTTTAGGGATGGAGCAGGTAGGAGGACGGGGACAAAACTATAATTTGCTGGCTTTGCCTGTCATTGGCTCTGGCTCTGCCTACTGTTTGGGCTCCCTGCCTTCCACCCCACCAGTCCCAATGGGCACAAGACCTTACTGCATGTACCCAACTGGTTGCTGTACTCTGCAGGAGAGGGTCTCCTACAGGCACCATCTCATTGGGAAGTCCATCCTATCTGAAGTAGGAATCAGGCCTTCAGCGTAGAGGCACCAACCCATTGGAACTCCCTCCAATTACAGGCACCATCTCTATTGTCTTCTCAGCGTCTCTTGAAGACCTTCCTTTTTAAACAAGCCTTTTCAGTTTCAGTGGAGATGGTTATCCCAGTCTGTACTTGCATTAGGTCTGAAATTGTTTTTTTAATGTATGAAATGCTTTTAGTTGTTTGTATATTCATTGTTTTGTATATGAAATGGTTTTATATGTGTTTTTATTGTTGATGTGTTTATTGCTCAGTTATCTGGAGATGTTTCATAGAAAGCAGTGCATAAATGGAATGAAATAAACAATGTGGGGGAAAAATCAGGGCAGCGAATGGTTAAAACCCTTTTCAGGCAGGCTTTGGTGTGAAGCTGAGACAGAGCAGCAGAATATTCAAGTTTCTTGCTGAAAAGAAAAGTAGCAGGGTTGTTTGAGCCCCCAGCAAGCGTTTCCTAGCAACTTAAAAAAGCAGAAGAGATGCTTGACTGGGGCTCTGTTTATTTTATTTATTTATTTATTTATTTAATTTAATTTATATACAGCCCTAAGCCCGAAGGCTCTCTGGGCGGTGTACAAAAAGATAAAAAAACAAGCAATATATAAATACAATAAACCAAGAAAACAAAACAAACAAACAATAAAAGAACCAAACAACATCAAAAAATACAAATAATGATAAAAAATACCATTAAAACACACTTTAAAATGCCTGGGAGTATAAAAAGGTTTTCACCTGGCGCTGAAAAGATAGTAGCGTCGGCGCCAGGTGCACCTCATCGAGGAGGCTGTTCCACAGTTCGGGGGCCACCACAGAAAAGGCCCTGGTTCTAGTCACCACCCTCCGAGCTTCTCGATGGGATGGCACTCGGAGGAGGGCCTTAGATGTTGAGCACAGTGTCCGGGTAGGTTCATATTGGGAGAGGCGGTCCACCAGGTATTGCGGTCCCATGCCGTGTAGGGCTTTATAGGTCAAAACCAGCACTTTGAATCTAGCCTGGAAACAAACAGGAAGCCAGTGCAGACGGGCCAGAACAGGTGTTATATGAGCGGACCTACTGGTCCGCGTCAGCAATCTGGCCACTGCATTCTGGACTAGTTGTAGTTTCCGAACAGTCTTCAAGGGCAGCCCAACGTAGAGCGCATTGCAGTAGTCCAGTCTAGAAGTTACCAGAGCATGAACAACTGAGGCGAGGTCGTCACTGTCCAGATAGGGACGTAGCTGGGCTACCAGGCGAAGATGGTAGAAAGCATTCCGTGCCACCGAGGCCACCTGGGCCTCAAGTGACAAGGAAGGATCAAAAAGAACCCCCAAGCTACGCACCTGTTTCTTCAAGGGGAGTGTAACCCCATCAAGAACAGGATGAACATCCTCCATCTGGGCAGAGAAGGCACTCACCAACAGTGTCTCGGTCTTGTCTGGATTGAGCTTCAGTCTGTTAGCTCCCATCCAGTCCATTATCGCGGCCAGGCAGCGGTTTAGCACGTTAACAGCCTCACCTGAAGAGGATGAAAAGGAGAAATAGAGCTGCGTGTCATCAGCGTACTGATGGCAACGCACCCCAAAACTCCTGATGACCGCACCCAGCGGCTTCATGTAGATGTTGAAAAGCATGGGGGACAGTACTGATCCCTGCGGGACTCCACAATGGAGAGTCCAGGGCATCGAGCAGTGTTCCCCAAGCACTACCTTCTGTTGACGACCCACCAAGTAGGAGCGGAGCCACTGCCAAGCAATACCCCCAACTCCCAACTCCGTGAGTCTTCCCAGAAGGATACCATGGTCGATGGTATCAAAAGCAGCTGAGAGATCAAGGAGAATCAACAGAGTCACACTCCCCCTGTCCCTCTCCCGACAAAGGTCATCATGCAGGGCGACCAAGGCTGTTTCGGTACGAAACCCAGGCCTAAAACCGGATTGAAATGGATCAAGATAATCAATGTCATCCAAGAGCCCCTGGAGCTGGCCGGCAACCACCCGTTCTAGCACCTTGCCCAGGAATGGAACATTCGCCACAGGTCTATAATTGTTCAGGTTATCTGGGTCCAAAGAGGGTTTACACAAGTTCTATACAGAATAGGGCATAGAAAGGAGTCAGGGAAGGGCTGTAGCTGAGTGGTAGAGTTCATGTTTGGATGCAGAAGGTCCCAGGTTCAATCCCCAGCATCTCCAGGTAGGAGACATCCCATCTTAAACCCTGGAGAGCCACTGCCCGTCAGTATAGACAGTACTGAGCTGGTTGGACCAATGGTCTGACTCGGTATCAGGCTCCTTCCTATCCCCTTTCCTATGTTAGGGGTGCATTTGTAGGCTCCATGTTCATGATCAATCTGCTTATAAACAGCAGTACATGGTTCATGTGTGCATGAAATGCTGATTTATTCTGTGGAAGGCTGGTGGAAGTCATGCCTTTTAATGTATAGTTTATTAAACTTTATTTGCTCTTAGCCATAGGCCATAGCAAGGCCTTTAGTACTACAACGAAATATATACAATAGCATGTCGACACATCTAAAATATAGCACAAGATTAAAAATTCAGTGGTGATGGCTTTTGCAATATTGGGCTCTGATGCTTTTTGCAGCGAGTGCAAAATTTGCTACTGCCAATATGGTGTTGCTATAATTATCAGCAAGTAAGACGGCTATTAGGATATCAGAGGGGAGGGCAGCTCTAGGAATTATAAAGGGTGTTAAAAATTTATGTGTGGGGTCATTATATAAGGGGCAGTTTAGCATATAATGGGCCAGGTCTTCGATCTCCTTGTTTCCGCAAATGCAGAGACGGTCAGATCTTGGCACCCTTTTATATCTGCCTTCCAGAAAGGCTGTGTTCATAGTCTGAAATCTGATTTCGGTATAGGCTCTACGTAGCTTCGGATTAGTAAGAATAGCAAAATAAGGTGCAACATCATGGTTTAGTTTGAAGAGAGAAAACCATTTTGAAAAGGAGGATGACTCAATAAAAAGCCTATCTTGCACTTCATGAAAATTGAAAATCCAATTACTCAGATCCTTTGATGATAATGTTAGGAGGTTGTTAGAAGAAAGGTTATAAGAGTCCATTAACATTAATGCCGTACAGGCCCAACCTCCGAGTTGTAATTGTTCTTGCCAGCATGATTTGACAATTGAAGATTCATCTAGAAGGGAAATTTTCTTCCAGAATCTTAATGTCGCAGAGTCTATTTTAGCTGACAATGGGAGGAGGCCAGTTTCTGCCCTCACGTGGGCCGAGGGGGCGCCTCGAGGGAGGCCCAGAATCTGTTTCAAAAATAAATTTTGGAGAGGTTCTACATTTAGCCGGAGGGCATGGCCCCAAATTTCTGCCCCATACAGCAGTTAAGTATAGTTTATTAGGGTTTTAACATCATTGCAATAAAACAATGCAATCTCTTGTTCCCTCCCCCCACCCCTTCTCATCTGCCTTTGCCCTCATGCCCTTTTCTATTTTTTTACATACATTTTCATTTCTTATGGCCAGTTTAACATGTTATGCAGTGTTCAGGTTCATATGCTCCAATAAGGGTTACAATAGACGAGTGTCCGTGTTTTGCTAGGGTCCCTGGTTAACAACCGTTGATTTGGAGAAGTGTCCACTCCTGCATTGTTTTGTGCCTCCCACTTTTTCTAGTTTAGATTTTATTCAGTGAAGAGTTACAAATTCTCAAGCCACTTAGTAAGCCACTATGTGCCAAGTTAAACAATTAAATATTCATGGATGCATTCAACATGCCTGATTTTTGTTATTTAATTAAGAATTGCAGAGGGTCGTGATCAGGACCAAAGTATGTGGGATGGGGTAGTGAGCTGTTTTAACTGATTCTAATATTGTGTTCTTAAATTGCTGTAACCTGCCCTGAGAACTTACAGTATGGTGAAGGGCGGTAAGAAATCATCTTCATCACCATCATCATCTTTATGCCTGAGTAGAATAATGCCCATCATTTTTTCTTCTCCTTTCTTCTCTTTTTATCTCTCCTTTCAAGCTCTTGTTGTGTGTTAAACACTCTCCTAATTTCATAACTAGGGAGAAGCCTTTGCTGCTTTGGGTATAGTTAGGTAATCAGCTTGTAAATCTCCTTGGGTTTCATTACCATAAAGCCGCTCTTAACTGTACTTTGCTTGCTGCATGTCTTTGTCCTTAGGAAAACCCAGAAAGCTGTCCTCGTCTTAGTTCAGAAGAATGCAGCCAAGAGATTTCTAACCGAGAGGCATTGGGAACACATCTCATCCATCCTTCAGCAGCTGCACTGGTCTCCGGTCCATTTCCAGGCACCACTGAAAGTGCTGGCATTGTCCTTTAAAGCCCTTCACAGCTCAGGAAGGCTCATCTGCTTCCATGTCAAACTCTTTGTATGCTCAGATCATCTTCAGGGGCTTTTATGTGAATGCCCTCACTGTCCAAGGAGTGATGGGCAAGTGGTGATCAGGCAGACAGCCTTCTTAGTAGAAGGATCCTGAATGCTCTCCGTGGAGAAGCTCACCTACACTGTTATATTTTTGGCAGATAACGACCTTTTTCTTTTCACAGGTTTTTAAACAGCACTTGCAATCTTCATATATGATATTTGAAGACTGTTATTTAGCAATGGGTGAAACTGTCAATTTCAGTTTTGTTTCTCATTTTTCCAGTCTTAAGTTCACATTTCCATATCAGATTGTGATGTTTTTTCTTTTAAAAAGAATCCTCTTCATGGAAATTCATCAACATTTTAGTGTGAATTTTTCCTAACATACATATTTTTTGTATGCAATTTTGCCTACTATGGACATTTTGCAAAGTAAGTTTTCCTAATATAATCCATTTTCGTATCTTATTTTCACTAGAATATGCATTTTATGTACCCTTTACTTTACCATATGCACTTTTGTACACATTACTTGTCTGGAGAACTGCATTGCAAAATTTGGAGAAGTGCGTATTTCAAAGGATGACTGTGTTTCAATTCTCATGTGTATTTGATAGGTTCACCTTAAAATATGAACTGAATCAAATTTTCCCCCATCCCTACTGCTACCATACATGTGTTCTGGAAATGTGAAAAAAAAATCCAGGGAGGCTGTAGCCACATCTGCACCAGACATTTAAAGCAGTCTTACACCACTTTAAACCATCATGGAGACCCCGTTCCCTCACAGAGCTACAATTTCCAGAGAGCCTTAACAATCAATCCCTCTTCCCAGGGAACTTTGGGAATCATAGCTGTATGAGAGGAATGGAGGTCTCCTAACAACTCTCAGCATCTTTAACAACCTACAGTTTCCAAGATTCTTTGAGGGAAGCCATGACTGTTTCAAGTTGTATCATAGTGCTGTAAATGTAGTGGTTGATATGGCTTGTGTTGCTTTACGTTGGGCATATTACTGAGCAGTAACAGCCAGCTTCCCACCATTGGTGTCACCACAGCTTACCTGGATGGCTCTGGACTAGGGCAGTGGTGAGGTTGAAGCTTCATGGATGTACATGGAGCACTAGATTGGCTCTGCTGGTGCGTCCATGAACCTCAAACTTGTTGCTGCCTTGCTATACCCCAGTCCCATCCTGGTGATCTGCAGTGACACCAGTGTTGAGAAGGTGACTCTGCCCCATCATTACTGTTACTGAGGATATGAGATTCCATAAGGTTCAACGGCTGAATTATTTATAGGGAGTGGTTGAGTTGCATAACATTGATGTGTTTCTAATTTCCTAATAACCATGGAGTCTATTGGATGTCACTGGAAAATTGCTCTCTCTGTGTTGGATAGGTTTTTATATCATCAGGGACGCTGCAGTCATGTCATTCAAATCCAAGAAGACAGGATGATGTAGAATGAATGTATGCAAAGATGGCTAATGTTTGTGATCTTTTGGAATGACAGGTTCCAGGATCATTTTACTGGATTTATGGTCATAATGTGGAGTAACCTTTTGTTCCATTAAATGGGTTAAGAAATAAAACATCAGCTTGCTGGTTTTCTTGAGTCTACACCAAGAATGAATAAAAGGTGAAAATCTTAATTTACAATCATTCCTTAGCGCACACCTACTTTCAGCAACGTGGGGAGAGCCCTGTATGAAATGCAAAAACACACATATACAAAGTATAACAGCAATCCTTGCAAACTCAGTGGCTACAAAAAACATGTGTATGTATTCTGGTTCACACACAATTATTTTCATCTCTCTCTGTCTGTGTTAACACTCGTGGAAGTCATAAAAACACAAGAAGAGACTTAGTGGAACAGGCCAAAGGCCCTTATAGTACAACATCCTGTTTCCCAAGGTAACCAAACCAGATGCCTATGGGAAGCCCACTAATGGGACTTGAGGGCAAGGACTGTAGATCAGTGGTAGAGTATCTGCTTTGAACTAGGGTCCTTTCCCATTTCCAGGAAAGAATCATGTTTTGTTATGCCTCTAGTCAGCCTACTGTGATGTCTCCCCCCACCACTTCAGCTAGGGCATTTGCCAGCTTTTTGTATACCAGCCCTGGAGTCTTCACCTAGAAGAATTCTTCCAGTGCTTGGCAATTTCTGTTCTTGCTGCTAACAGTAAAATAGCATAACTTCTTCTGCAGGGATTGACCTGTCTTTCAGTTGGAATGATCAAGACATATCTCCCTCTTGTGTCTTAACGTAGTCACTGCAATCCATTGGGCTTTTTGATCCTCCCCCTGTAGTCAAAATGCTCTGCTTCTTCATAACTTGGCTGCTTCTCTCTTACATTGATTCAGTTTGCATTTCTATGGCAATGCTGACATCTATAGACAAACATGGGTATTGAGAAAAAAAACCCAACATAAGTAAAGCTGCTACCTGCATTCAGCTGGCACAAATCTGGGACAACTGTTCTTTCTGGTGTGTCTGAGGACAAAGACAGACTTAACATTTGGAAAGAAATGCAGACAAGTTCTCTTACTGTGTTTAATTCACACATCCCTCTCTGTCTGCTTTGCCATGTTATGAAAAGAGCCACTGTAGTGTAGTGGTTAGAGTGTCATACTGGGAGACCAGGGTTCAAATCCCTGCTTGGCCATGAAGCTCACTGGGTAATCTTGGGCCTGTCACTGTCTCTCAGTCTAACCTACCTCACAGGGTTGTTGTGAAGATAACATCAGGAGGGGGAGACCCATGTTTGTATGCCACCATGAGCTTCTTGGAGGAAAGATGGGATATAAATGTAATCATTGTCATGCATCAGATGCTAGCTGTGGACAAAAAAGAGAACAAAGAAAGAAGTATCTCCTTTCCTTGCCCCCTTGATTTTATTCATTTGTTTAATGAAGTATTTATAACCTTCACTTTCATAAAATTATTTCATGGCAGCATAAAACATAAAAAAGTATTAATAAAATCAATAAAAGCATTTATAAAAACATCATTAAAAACATCGATAAAACATCAGTAGATGCTGGTTGGTTAAAAAGAGAAATTCATATTGTGAAGGCCTATCTAAACAATAGTTTACAAAAGACATCTAAAAGAAGGCAGGGACAATTCCTGCTGAAGCTGTAGGGAGTTCCACAGCTGGGCCTCCCACATGAAATGCTCAGTCCCTAGTGAAGGCTAACTGAACCTCAGGGGCATAGTGAACCACCAAAAGTGCCCCGTCAGAAGATCTCAAGTTGGAACATAAAGGATCAAATGGTCCACGATAGCAGATCCACTTGTGGTGGAAGCACTACAGCAGGGATGGAGTATCTATGGCTCTCCAAATGTAGTTGAACTCCAGATCCCCTCAGTCCCTACCAGTATGGCCAATAGTCAGGGGTGATGGGAGTTGTAGTCCAGCAATACCTGCAGGGCCATAGTTGCTTCAGGACTAGAGCCCATCTTCCACATATGTAAAATTAACCTTCTTTGTGTTGAATTAATTTAGCAGAGTTAGCACACAGCTTGGAAGGTGGCTGTTTGTTGAATGCTATATGAGCAGACTTCCCTTGGGTTCCAATCGCACAGAGACTTTTGCTATAGAAAATAAGAAAGCTTAGATCATTATAGGAAATACACACTTGGATAAAACAGTTCCTAGTTCTAGCTAAGTAAAGTTGAGATGCAAGGGAGCCGCTTGCTCTTTTCACCTCTGCAGGAGAGAGAGAGAGAGAGAGAGAGAGACAAAGACAAAGGAAAGATGTCTCCTCTCCCAAGGTGGGATAAAGAAGGGAGGAGCAGGAAAGGAGGTCGGCAATCCTAACAGTATCTGTTTACACGCCTGAAGGAAGCTCAACACAGGTTAGATCAGAAGAACAGTCTAGGAAGTACAGAGGTTCTCCTCTTTATCTATTCTTCTTGCAAACTCCCCAGCAAGCATCCCAACACTTCCAACACTTTGTAGCAACAATGGGATCTGTTGGCTGCTGCTGATTTGAAAGCATTCTGTCAATTTAACCGACTGGCACCGATTTGAGTTTATTGTGTATCTGCTAGCCACCGCTTTTACTGATCTGTGTGGGTTTTTTGGGGTGGAAAAATTATATATTAATATTGATATTTTAAATAAAATATTGATATTTCGAAGGAAATAGTGATAAATTGTCATTCTTACAATCAAAGTTTTAGAGGCAATTTTTTTAAAAAAAGTCAGTTTTCAGCAATAGCCATGGAAATTTGCTACATTAAAATCCAATCCTCAGCAATTGAGAATAAGCGAATTAATGGAAAATTTGGTACTAAATTCGAACAGGGTGTAATTCTAGCACATCCCTACTATAGGTAACTTGGAGATTCATCTTGATGATTAATTGCTGAATCAACAACACAAGTTATGATCACTTCTCTAAGTAAAGCACAGAGTAGGAGGAATTAACTGGAATGTTAATTTCACACATGGGGGCTGTTGCTCTAGTCCTTTAGCAATTACCCAGATGAACAATCATTGCAGACTCTAAGGCAGTGTTTTCCCTGTAGCGCCATATTCATGTATTTTATTTATTATTTGATTTATATCCCACCATTCCTCCCAGCAGGATGTTGCTATTACTGCAGTATGTTATTTACATGTTGTCCAAATGGAGCATCCCATTTGGTGGCAATTCTAAACATAAATGTAAATGTACTGCCTTCAAGTCAATTCTGACTTAAGGCAACCCTACGAATAGGGATTTCATGGTAAGTGATATTCAGAGGGGGTTTACCATTGCCTTCCTCTGAGGCTGAGAGGCAGTGACTGGCCCAAGGTCACCCAGTGAACTTCATGGCTGTGTGGGGATTCGAACCCTGGTCTCCCAGGTCATAGTCCAACACTCAAACCACTACACCACACAGGCTCTCAATTATAAACATACTTGATAGTAGGTAGGAATGGAAGTTTCTAATTTTTAGAACCTTAAATTCAGTTCTCCACATTTCTGCAGCAATTTGTGTTTTAAAAAAAATCCTCCTGAAAATTCTTCATCATTTATCTGAAAATGTCTCCTAATAAACACATTTTTGTATGCAAATATACATATTTTGCAAACCATTTCCCCTAAAATAATGCACTTTTGTAAGTTATTTTCACTAGTATATTCATTTTTATGCACATTTCGCCTGAATATATGCATTTTTGTAAACATTGGTTGGAGAAGTTAATAGCAAAATTTGGATAAGTGTGAATTTTGAAGGATGGCTGTGCTTCAGTTATATTTTTCAAAAAGTGTGAATTTGACAGATTCAGCTTTAAATGTGAACTGAATCAATGCCCCTCCATAAGTAGGCAATATTTCCCATTGAACAGGGGGCTTACTTCTGAGTAGGCGTGCAGAGAATTGCACTGCATATGTGAGGAATAATGTTCACTCTTGGGACTCCCTTTTTTTAAAAAAAAATCAAGTGTAGGTAGGGTGCATGTTTTAGTGCAATAGAGCGAGAGCACATGGCTGCTTGAGGAGACTGATGAGAAAGTTGCTACAGCATCTCCTAAGGATGGGTGAATCTGAAAATTTCTGGTTCTCTCATTTTCCTATCTTAAACGCAGTTTGCCACATTTCCACATCAGTTTACGAAATAATAAAAAGTCCTCATGAAAACCTGTTAGTATTTTAGTGTACATTTCATCTAACATTCACACTTTTGTGTGACATTTGCCTTAACTATACATTTTTTCAAGCTGTTTCCCTTAATATAATGCAGTTTTATATGTCATTTTCACCAATATAAGCATTTTTAATATCCATTTCCTCTAATATATGCATTTTGTGCACATTTCCCCCCTTTTAGCTGGAGAACTCCATTGTAAAATTTGATGCTTCTGAATACCAGTTCTGGGGGGGAAACCCTGCTTCTGAATACCAGCTGCTGAAAACTGCAGGAGGGGCGAATGCTCTTGCGTTTATGTCCTGCTTGTGGGCTTCTCAAGGGCATCTGGCTAGCCACTGTGAGAACAGGATGCTGGACTAGCTGGGCTGTTGGCCTGATCCTGCAGACTTTTATGTTCTTAAGAAGTATGAATTTGGAAGGTTAGCTGCGTTTTGGTTCTTGTATTGTTCTGGGATGTGTGCATTAGGTAGGTTCACATTTTAAATGTGAATCAAAGCAAATTCCTCCATCACCCTTTACAACAGCTGCCCAGCTGGCATGGCAGATCAATGGAACCACAAACCACTTAATGGAGAGAAGCAGCTGGAAGCTGTGTTTAGACCCACCCTTAAAAACCCCCCAAACTGCTAATTGAACACTGGTGCACTGGAACAGTAAAGCAGGACAACGTTCATCCAGCAATGAATTAAAAATAAGCACATCCTGATACTCTGATGGTTCCATTCCTCTCTGGCTGGCGAGTTTCGGTTGGTGTTGCTGGAGAGACAATTGCTTTGCTCCTTGGCATTCATGGTTCAGAGTCCTACAGGCTTCTGTCTTCTTCCCCCCCCCCCCCAATTTTAATATCAAATTCTAGGATTGGTTATCTAGAGCTTTTGGCATAATATCATCAGTAGGGATGGTGGAGAAATTCAGTTCAGTTTGCATTTCAAGCTGAATCTGTGAAATTCACTTTCCCAAACAATATGCGAACTGAAACCCTGCCATTCTTTGAAATTGCACTTTTCCGAATTTTGCAATGCAAGTCCATGGCCTAGTAATGAGTACAAAAGTGCATATACTAGTATGCATAGAAATGCATATATTAATGATAATAACATGCTAAAATGTGTTACATTAGGGAAAGTCGCTTTGCAAGAAGTGTGTTTTAGGCAAAATGGCACATAGAAATTCAAACTGAAATGCTCAGGAATTTTTGTGAGACCGTTTTTTTTTTAAAAGCCCCCCCCCCATTTAATATCAAGTGCTTTCAATGGTTTTCCAGAGATTTGGGTGGAATATCATCTGTAGGGATGGGGGAGAAATTCAATTCAGTTTGCAATTATTATTATGTTGCTGTTGTTAAGATTTGTTAGTCGCTTGTTACCCAAAGGTCTCCAAGCAACTTACAAAACTGTTAAAAACTCAAATAAATATATTATACCATAAAACAGAACAAAACAATAAAACAACAACAACCCCCCCATAACTGTCAGAGGAAGCTTTGGCAGCACAATAACAACAAACAATATCTATCAAAAGTGTGGGAAAAAAGGTAAGTCTTAACCTGGCACTGAAAATATGTCAATGAAGGTGCCAGGCAGACCTCACTGGGGAGAGCATTCCATATATGGGGAGCTGCAACTGAAAAGACCCTCTCCCTTGTCACCACCCTCTGAACCTACCTCAGAGAGGGGACCTGGAAAAAGACCTCAGAAGAAGATCTAAGGGCAAGCCTACTTAATTTACAATATGTAAACTGAAACAGCCATCCTTCAAAAGTCACACTTCTCTGAATTTTGCAGTGCAGTTCAAAAATGCATGTAGGGTAAAGTGTTCATAAAATACATGTATTTGTGAAAATAACACAAAATGCATTATATTAGGGGAAACTGGTCTGTAAAAATGTGTCTGTTAGGCAAAACTGCATACAAAAACGGGTATATTAGGAAAAATTCACACCAAAATGCTATTGTTTGTATGAAGAAAATCACAAACTGATATGGATATGTGGAGAATTGAACTTAGATTGGAAAAACACACCTTTAGCCCCAACTACCACTGGCATGTAGCCCTCAGAAGGTTGCCCAGAAGGGAATGTGGCCCATGGGCTGCTATATAGGACTGCTTTTGTAGCCTGGAAACTATAATTGGTACAAACTGGCTTGAGCATTAGGAAAACACATCTTGCCAGTTCTTAAAAGAATACTGGCTAATAACATCTTTCCAACCACAATTCAAAGAAGTGGTTCAATCTTTTGAGCCTAAAGTAAAGGTGTGAGGCAACAAGAAGCAGGGCCTTCTTGGTCATGACACCTTGATTCTGGAACACCCTCCTATTGTTCATTTATCAGGCTTCATCCTTACTGGCTGCATACACACCACCCACTTAAAGCACCTTTAAAGCACATGACTTTCCCCAAAGAACCCTAGGGACTGTAGTTAGTTAAGGGTGCTGGGAACTGTAGCACTGCAAAAGGTAAACTACAGTTCCTAGGATTCTTAAGGAGAAGCCATGTGCTTTAAATGTATGGTGTGTATGCAACCTGTCATTTACAAAGATACTGAAATCAATGCTGATTCCCTTCTCTTTTAACTTGAGTTGTTGCTGCTGCTTTCACTCTATCGTATTTCACCTCATTTTAGTACTTAGATTGCGATTTTTAATTGTTAGCAGCACTGTGCGTCACTTTTCATCAAGAGGAGCCTAAATATTTTAAATAAAGTACAAAAACAAGCTGAGTCTGAAAAGACCGTCATGACAGTGTTCTCAGATAATTTGGTAGGTTGTATTATTGTTCCCCAGAAATAAGGGAGGGGCCATAGTCCAGTGGCAGAGCATGTGCTTTGCATGCAGAAGATCCCAGGTTACATAGGAACCTACTTTATACCGAGTCAGACACTTGGCCTATCTAGCTCAGTATTGTCTACACTGACTGGCAGTGGATCTCCAGGATTTCAGGCAGGGTCTTCTCCCAGTCCTATCTGGAGATGCTGGGGATTCAACCTGGGACCTTCTACATGCCAAGCAGATGCTCTACCACTGGGCTACATCCATACCCCTTCCCCATTTTGTTTCTAGTTAAAATGATCAGGTAGCAGGTGATGTGGGAGACTTCTCTGCCAGAGACTCTGAGAGTTACTGCCAGTCAGAGTAGACAATCCTCACCTGACCTGATATAAGGAAGCTTCTAGTTGCTATATTTCTAATAGCACAGCAAGCTGGTGTAAATATGTAATACTTTTTTTTAAAGACTACCTTTCTCTGGCAATCAAAGACACAGAGGACCAAATTTTCTGGCCTTCCATGAGCAGTGTTTTTCTTTTTAAAGGGGAATCAAGGACAACCCCCAGTTGCCATGTGGTTCGACTACAGCAGCTTTCCTACATGCACTGGAAAGGATGGAGGAGGAATTTGATTCAGTTGACATTTAAAGGTGAACCTGGCTAATTCATGCTTTCTTAAACAAACATGAGAACCAAAATACAGCCGTCCTTCAAAACTTACACTTTTCTGAATTTTGCAAAATAGCTTTCTAGCCAAGTAATGCGCACAGAATGCATGTATTGAGGTAAAGTGTGCATAAAGATGACAAAGTGACAATAACATATGGAAATGCATATTAGGGAAAATTGCTTTGTAAAAATGTGTATATTAGGCATAATTGTTTACAAAGGTGTGCATATTAGGAGAAATTTGCAGGAAAGTACTGGTGAATTTCCATGAGGATTTTTTTTTTTTTAAAATCACAAACTGATGTGGAAATGTGGAGAACTGAAGTTTAGATTGAAAAAAAGGAGAAACCAAAATTGACAGATTTGGCCATCTATATGGGCTGGTGATTTTAAAATGGGTATCTAGGACTTTGGTGCCTCATCTGCTTTTGCTATTTTTGTTTTTAATGGCATGGGAAGCAAGCAACAGAAAATCTGAACAGGCTGCCCTCCTTGATGAAGCTGATGGCCCATAGATGTCAGCATTCCCTCATATTCCAACAATGAGCAAGACTCTCAAAGGGGAATGATAGAGGATGCTTTTTTGTTCCCACAGGTAGAAATGCAATATCATCACCCCTCCTTGCAACCACAGTGTGGCTGTAGGGGGTAAATTAGGATACTTATCAGCAGAGTCATACCATGCTGAGATAAGTTGTGGATGCTTTTTCTAAATAAATAAAAATGAAGTGTGATAAGGAACATATGTTTTTCCCCCAGCCCTGTTTAATGAAGACAAGCTTCTTCTTCTTTTGGATCACCTGTAAGGTTTTCAACGCAGGGATGCTCTTTTCAGTGAAGCTTCAAATGAGAAAAGTGCATAGATTTCATGTGGTATTTAAGCAGGTGACTCTGAGCTGTAGTTAAAGCCATTGTTGGAGGGGAGTGGGAGGTGGCAGCTGGAAGCTTTACTATCCCCCACTTCACTCACAGCTAGGGATGTAAAAAGACAACAATTTCTCTTCTGACCTGTATTTGTCATAATCAGGGCTGTTTCTGTTTTGCTGCAGTTCAGTTTCTGCCAAATACTAAGTTATTCATCTCATTGTCTGCTATTTTATGTAAGTTATGTGAATTACACAGTCTAAATAAATATTTACGTAGCTTACCTTCATTTCAATGTAAAGAAAAGTCAAAACAATGTAAAGACATTGTTAATTACTTATTGCACATGGACTTAGAACAACAATGTGAAATAATACCGATCGCATTAGCTTGACTGATTTTTGTTTCTGACAACAGATGAACATGCAAACTGCAATAATTTCCACTTCTTTTTGTTGTTGTTGCTGGAATTCTCCAACATCCCTACTCACAAATGAATATGATTCATGGCATCCTTCCAGACTGACTCTACAATTTGGGAGTTGGAGGTAATATTTTACTATGATTTCGCTTCTACTTGCGAGGTCAGTTTCAGAGAGTAGCATTGGATGACTATACCTCAGAGCCTTGCCAATTATGCTCTGGGGTGCCACAGGGTATCATCTTGTCCCTAATGCTGTTTAACATCTATATGAAGCCACTGTGGGTAGCCATTAGAAAATTTGGGACAAGGTGCCAGCAATATTCGTATGATACCCAGCTCTATTTCTCTGTAACTTCTGAATTGGGAGAGGTCATGCATGACTTGACCTGGAGTCTGGATGCAATGATTGAGGCTGAATCCGAATAAGATGGAGACTCTCTAGGTAAGTGGTTCACAGGTCAGGTAGTCTGGAAGTTTGCTTGTTCTGAATGAGCAACATTGAACAACAAGAACAAAACACAAACACTATGGATGCCCCAAGGCCCATACAATGTTGCTAGGAGGATCTCAGGAACATTGTATGGAAAGCAGATGGCTGCCCTCATGGGTCAATGGAGGCAACCGTCCCCCACATACAGTCTCCGGGTGGGACAGCATGACATCACATCCTGCCAGAGCTTGGAAAAGTTACTTTTTTGAACTTCAACTCTCGTCAGCCCCAGCCAGGAAGGCCACTGGATTGGGCTGATGGGAGTTGTAGTTCAAAAAAGTAACTTTTCCAAGCTCTGCATCCTGCAATCTGAAGGGGTGGGGAGGGAAAACAGATGAGAGTTGATCTGCCTTATCTGAAGGTGGATGACTGCTCTTGAGCTCCTCTGTCCATTTCTAATTTGTTTTCATTATGTAGCTTCCCTGCCATAGTTCCAAATAGGAGAGAAATAAACAATGTCTGGTTGTGGACCAGTGTAGAGCCCTTGCACTAGCACATGAAGTGCTGCTCTAGAAAAACAACAACACATGCTTGACCTATGACAAGTTTATGTGCTTTACAGTTAAACATGAACATCACCAGTTAAAACATGTAGAACATGTGGAATGCCAGGTTGCTCACTAGCTGGAGTTTTAGCATTAATTTGCATGAATTTAAATATGTATGTACTATATCTAAGGCACATTGACACATCAAAATTTAACTTCTACAAATCCATAATGTGTATGTGTGGAACCTCAAGAAAAGCCACTCTAGTGCATGGGAACATAGCTTATGCTCAGTCAGTTCATCCCCCTGCCACTGGCTCACTATTGATTACATTGACTGGAAGCGGCTCTCCAAGGTTTCAGGGGTGGAAGGGACTCTTCCTCAGCTCCACTTTGAGATTCTGGGGGTAGTGCAAATCATGTGCACCACCACTGAACTATGACCTCTCCCCAGTGTGCACATTAGAAGAATTTGTAAAAGCCATCCCCATAATCTAACCAAAAGGCAACAAAAATCTGACCAAATGGCAACAATAGAGATAGCAGTGATCAACCAGGAATGTGTTCCAGAAAACAGGGGTTATCCCTGCAAGATATGAACTGTTGGAGCATATAAGCTGTATCCAACATTTGTTGTGTGTTTGTGCAAGGCCTTTTGTGCTAGCATATCATAGAATAGTAGAGTTGGAAGGAGCCTATGAGGCCATTGAGTTCAACCCCTTGTTCCATGTGGGAATCAAACTTAAAGCATACCTGAAAGGTGGCTGTCCAGCTGCCTCTTGAGTACCTCCAGTATTGGAGAGCCCATCACCTCCCTAGGTAATTGGTTTCATTGTTGTACTGCCCTAACAGTTAGGAAGTTTTTCCTGACGTTCAGCTGAAATCTGGCTTTCTGTAACTTGAACCCATTATTCCATGTCTTGCACTCTGGGGTGATTGAGAAGAAATCCTGGCCCTGCTCTGTGTGACAACTTTTGAAGTACTTGAAGAGTGCTATCATATCTCCCCTCAGTCTTCTCTTCTCCAGGCTAAACATGCCCAGTTCTTTCAGTCTCTCTTCATAGGGCTTTGTTTCAAGGCCCCTAACCATCCTTTATGTATCCTGGTCCCAAACCACATGGGGCTTTAAAAGGTATATAACATACAGGTTAGCTAGCCACCCCTGTTTTACAAGTAATAGGAGGTGGCCTCTTGAAATTTCATTGTGCCAAGCATCCCGGGCAGAGGCTTTCCCCATTATCTGATACCCAAATCTTTTGCCCTACAATGTTCTCCAGATTTTTTAGGATTACAAGTTATAGAATCATAGAATTGGAAGGGGTCTATAAGGTCATCAAGTCCAACCCCCTGTTCAATGTAGGAATCCAAATTAAAGCATACCCAACAGGTGGCTGTCCAGCTGCCTCTTGAATGCCTCTAGAGTTGGAGAGCCCACCACCTCCCAGGTCATTGGTTCTATTGTCGTACCACTCTAACAGTTACAATTTTTTTCATGATGTTCAGCCAAAACCTGGCTTCCTACAACTTGGCCCCATTATTCCATGTCCTGCACTCTGAGATGATGGAGAAGAGATCCCGGCCCTCTTCTGTGTGGCAACCTTTCAAGCACTTGAAGAGTGTTTCATATCTCCCCTCCATCTTCTCTTCTCAAGGCTAACCATGCCCAGTTCTTTCAGTCTCTGTTCATAGAGCTTTGTTTCCAGTCCCCTGGTCATCCTTGTTGCCCTCCTCTGAACCTGCACCAGTTTGCCTGCATCCATCTTAAAGTGCAGTGTCTAGAACTGGACACAGTACTCAAGATGAGGCATAACCAGTGCTGAATAGAGGGGAACTAATATTTCATGTGATTTGGAAACTATACCTCTGTTAATGCAGCCTAAAATAGCATTTGCCTTTTTTGCAGCCACATCACACAATTGGCTCATATTCAGCTTGTGATCAATAACAATTCCAAGATCCTTCTCACATGTAGTATTGCTGAGACCAGTATCCCCCATCTTATAACTGTGCATTTGGTTTCTTTTTCCTGAGTGTAGAACTTTGCACTTATCCCTGTTAAGTTTCATTCTGCTGTTTTCAGCCCAATGCTTCAGTCTGTCAAGATCACTTTGAATTTTGTTTCTGTCTTCCAGGGCATTAGCCAACCCTCCCAATTTTGTATCATCTGCAAATCTGATAAGCATTCCCTGCACCTCCTCATCCACGTCATTAATAAAAATGTTGAAAAGCACTGGGCCCAGAGCTGAGCCCTGCATATCCCGTTTGTTACCTCCCCCCAGTTTGAGAAGGAACCATTGATAAGCACTCTTTGAGTATGATTCTGTAGCCAGCTATGGATCCAACTGATAGTTGTTCCATCCAGCCCTCATTTAGCTAGTTTGCTAACCAGAATATCATGGGGCTCTTTGTCAAAAGCTTTGCTGAAGTAAAGCTATTATGTCCACATCATTTCCAGGGAGGTTACCTGATCAAAAAATGAAATAAGATTAGTCTGGCAGCACCTATTCTTTTATTATTATTTATTATTATTTATTAAATTTATATATACCGCCCGACTAGCAATAGCTCTCTGGGCGGTGAACATAAAATAGTATAAAAATACAATGAATAACAAAATAATATTAAAATACAATCAACAATACAATAAACATTATTAAAACTAGATCAATGTAACTTAAAATGCTTCAGAGAATAGGAAGGTTTTGACCTGGCGCCGGAAGGAAAGCAGAGTCGGCGCCAGGCGTACTTCCTCAGGGAGACTGTTCCATAGTTCGGGGGCCACCACTGAGAAGGCCCTAGATCTTGTCATCACCCTCCGGGCCTCCCTGTGAGTTGGAACCCGGAGGAGGGCCTTCGTAGCAGAACGTAGTGCACGGGCCGGTTCATATCGGAAGAGGCGTTCCGCAAGGTATCGTGGTCCCGCACCGTATAAGGCTTTATAGGTTAATACCAACACTTTGAATCTAGCCCGGAAACATATTGGCAACCAGTGCAAGCTGGCCAGAACAGGTGTTATATGCTCGGACCGCTTGGTCCTTGTCAGCAATCTGGCCGCCGCATTTTGCACTAGTTGTAGCTTCCGAACTGTCTTCAAAGGTAGCCCTACGTAAAGCGCATTACAGTAATCCAAACGTGAGGTTACCAGAGCATGTACCACTGATGTAAGGTCCTCTTTACTCAAATAGGGACGTAGCTGGGCTACCAACCGAAGTTGGTAAAACGCATTCCTAACCACCGAGGCTACTTGAGCCTCAAGTGAGAGGGAAGAGTCTAAAAAGACTCCCAGACTACGAACCCGGTCCTTTAGGGGGAGTGTAACCCCGTCCAGGACAGGGTATATATCCACCATCCGATCAGAGAACCCGTCCACCAACAGCATCTCAGTCTTGTCTGGATTGAGCTTCAGTTTGTTAACTCTCATCCAGTCCATTGTCGAGGCCAGGCAACGGTTCAGCAAATCGACAGCCTCACCTGAAGAAGATGAAAAGGAGAAGTAGAGCTGCGTGTCATCAGCATACTGATGACAACGCACTCCAAAACTCCTGATGACCTCTCCCAACGGCTTCATGTAGATATTAAAAAGCAGGGGGGACAAAACTGACCCCTGCGGGACCCCATATTGGAGAGCCCGCGGTGTCGAGCAATGTTCCCCAAGCACTACCTTCTGGAGACGACCCGCCAAGTAGGAGCGGAACCACTGCCAAGCAGTACCTCCAACTCCCAACTCCGCGAGCCTCTCCAGAAGGATACCATGGTCGATGGTATCAAAAGCCGCTGAGAGATCAAGGAGAATCAACAGAGTTACACTCCCTCTGTCTCTTTCCCGACATAGGTCATCGTACAGGGCGACCAAGGCTGTCTCAGTGCCAAAACCGGGCCTAAAACCCGATTGAAATGGATCTAGATAATCAGTTTCATCCAATAGCGCCTGGAGCTGGCCAGCAACCACCCGTTCCAAGACCTTGCCCAGGAATGGAACATTCGCCACTGGCCTGTAGCTGTTAAAATTGTCTGGGTCCAAGGAAGGCTTTTTCAGGAGTGGTCTCACGACTGCCTCTTTCAGACAGCCCGGGACCACTCCCTCTCGTAAAGAGGCATTTATCACTTCCTTGGCCCAGCTACCTGTTCCATTCCTGCTAGTTTTTATCAGCCAGGAGGGGCAAGGATCCAGTACCGAAGTGGTTGCACGTACCTGTCCAAGCACCTTGTCCACGTCCTCGAGTTGAACCAACTGAAGCTCATCCAACAAAACAGGACAAGACTGTGCTCCGGACACCTCACTAGGATCTACTGCTATAACTTGAGAGTCTAGGTCCCGGCGGATACATGAGATCTTATTCTGGAAGTGATCGGCAAACTGATTACAGCGGGCCTCCGATGATTCCACCCTGTCCGGAGGGTTTGAATGGAGAAGCCCCCGGACAACTCGAAAGAGCTCCGCTGGGCGGCAAAGAGATGATTTAATAGTGGCAGCAAAATGATGTTTTTTAGCTGCCTTCACTGCTCCTACATAGAGCTTAGTCGAAGCACTAACCAGCGCATAATTGTATCCGTCGGGAGTTCGTCTCCATTTCCGCTCAAGCCTCCTCCTATCTTGCTTCATCGCTCTCAGCTCCGGAGTATACCATGGAGCTGTATGAGCTCTATACAGGAGAGGGCGTGCAGGAGCGATCGTGTTTACAGCCCGGGTCATCTCCGTATTCCACAGAGCGACCAGGGCTTCAGCAGGAGCGCCAGTCCTATCAGCCGGAAAATCCCCCAGAGCCCTTTGAAAACCTTCAGGATCCATTAGTCTCCGGGGGCGGACCATTTTAATAAGTCCCCCACCCTTGCAGAGGGAAGAGGTTACTGAAAGTCTAAACTTCAGCAAGCAGTGGTCTGTCCATGACAAAGGGAGTGTTGTAAAACTCCCCACATCCAGATCACTTTCCCCATGCTCAGTAGCAAAAACAAGGTCTAGAGTGTGCCCCGATACATGTGTTGGACCACTAACATATTGAGACAGCCCCATGGCTGTCATGGAAGCCATGAAGTCCTGAGCCGCGCCAGACAAAGTGGTCTCGGCATGAATGTTGAAATCCCCCAGTACTATTAGTCTGGGGGACCTCAACAATATATCCGAGACCACTTCCGCCAGCTCAGTTAGGGAAGCCATTGGGCAGCAAGGTGGGCGGTACACCAAAAGGATTCCCAGCCTGTCCCTCTGGCCCAACACAAGGTGTAAACACTCCAGGCCAGTAACTGAATGAACATGGTGCTTGGTGAGTGAGATGGAACTCTTATAGACGACAGCGACCCCACCTCCCCGACCCTCAGATCTACCATGATGCTGGACCAGGTACCCCGGTGGGCAGAGCTGAGAGAGACCAACTCCTCCCTGCTCACCCACCCAGGTCTCGGTTATACATGCCAGATCGACTGCCTCATCCACAATCAAATCGTGGACGAGGGAGGTTTTATTATATACCGATCTGGCATTTAATAACAGCAACTGGAGATCTGAGAGTTGGCTGATAGGACTACCAACGACCTTGCAGGTGTGGGAAGGACCGGAACAAGGCACAGCCACAACATGTCTGGACCGCGTTCCCCTTACCTGGCACGTCCTTCTCACAGCGCCATACCTTCCTTTGCCCGTCACTACGGCAATTGGGGCCCCCTCAAGTCTCCCCGCCTGATGGATAAAACTCTCTCTGAAGCACATAATACAACTAAAATATACAACAATTAAACGTATAAAAACAGCTATATATACAGCCATATATACAGCATATAAACAAACATACATTCATATAATCAGGCACCCATTCATCTCAAATTGCATCAACACACCAACAAAAAGTAAAAAAAAAAGAAAAAGAAAGGAGCAGCACAGCAGCAGCAGCCTCTCCTTCCCTTGGGGCGATGCTTTCTTTCTCCTGCAGGGCCTGGGTCTCCCAGGCCACCTCAGCCAGCCGGCTTATGTATCCCTCCAAAGAGGGACAGGTGGTAATCAGTCCTGGCTGGCTGGGTACCTGGGGCCTGGTCCTGCCAGGCAGAAGTCCCTCTGGGAAGGGTGGTGGAGGTGGTGGTCCCGCAGCAGCAGCAGCACAGCAGCAGCAGCAGCACAGCAGCAGCAGCAGCACAGCCACAGCAGCAGCAGCCTCTCCTTCCCTTGGGGCGATGCTTTCTTTCTCCTGCAGGGCCTGGGTCTCTTGACAAATCCATGTTGGCTTTTAGTAATCACTGTGTTGTTTTCAAGGTACTTGCAGACTAACCACTTTATAATTTGCTCCAGAATTTTCCCTGGGATTGATGTCAGGCTGACTGGTCCATAGTTCCCAGATTCCTCCTTTTTGCCTTTCTTTTCTTGAAAATAAGGACATTAGCCCTCCTCCAGTCATCCAACACTTCACCCATCCTCCATGATTGTGCAAAGATAGGCAGTGATTCTGAGAATTTTTCAGCCAGTCTAAGATGCAGTTCATCAGGCCCTGGAGAGTTGAACTCATTAAAATTAATTAAGTATTCCTTGACCATTTGTGTGTCTATCTCAGGCTGCAATTCTACTCCTTCAACTTGTACTTCACGTTTCCCAGGAGGAACATAGAACTTCTTTTGGGAGAAGACTGAGCCAAAGTAGGTATTGAGTACTTTTGCCTTTTCTTTGTCATCTGTTACGATTTTGCCATCCTCACTGAGTAGTGGAACCACAATTTCCTTTCTCCGTATTTTACTAAGGATATACCTGAAGAAGTGTACCACTAAGCAGTAGAGACTGGTGGCTCCGATGCCAGAAGGACAGTGAATCCCCTCTGAGTTTTAGTCCAAACTTTCCCAAAACAGGTTCAACACCTTGGGCAGCTCTTTGAAAGTTTGGACTAATACCCAGAGTGGATTCACTTACCCACTGACATCAGAGCCAACAATCTCCACTGCCACTAAGCGATTACTTAGTGCTACATTGAATACAGCCCTGTAAGTCTGTGGGAGAGGAGAGTGTCATCTTGAACAATGGCTTTCTGTGTTCCTCTTTGGCTAAAACTCTTCATGGGTTTACCTAATCTGTGATAAGACAATCATTTTACTTGTGAGCATTGGCTCTGAAACTTTTCTAGGCCTCCTGCTGCTGTGATAGTTGGAGGAGCATTTTTCACATTTACATTGTGGAGTTCCTTGCAATAACAATCCACAACAGTCAGTTTAGTAGTTTTAAAAATATGGAGGGAAATACACAGGCATGCAGCTCAGTGTTTTGGTAATGAAGGCACCATGCGTATAAGAGCTGCCGTGACAAGGGAGTGGGGATTTATAATGTCAAAAACCATTGTTACATGCAGAGAACTCTGAAAATCTGCTGCTTCCTAGAGGGACGTCAGTGCAATTCCCTACACCCACTGCCTGGTATTATCACATTTCACAGTTGCATGAAAGTATCCGAATAAACACAGCCAAGGAGCTTTGAAAATTTTTATGAGCACCACCTATACCTTGCCTGCAAATGTCAACAAAAATCAAGGGGTTCATTTCCTATGCAAGCAAATTGTTCAAAGTGAGCATTCCTGCTGTTTACACCAGAGGGAAATCATTCTTTACCCCCGCCATGTGTACTACAGGATCTGCAAAAACAAACACAAAGCTGAATGAACAAAGGGACATAGATTCTGGGCAGGTGTCTGGTAAACAAAATTTGCCTTTGCTTGGCTGATGGGCTCTTTGGTTCTTGACAAATTTGTTCCAAGTGCTTTGCCTAGAATTGAAAAGCTAGGGCTTAATTCACTTGGCTTTAAAACATGCATACACCCCATGACTGACTATGCAAAAGATGGTGGCAATGTGTGGCATAGCCTGTTGAATAATTTCAGCTGTATGGTGCAAGAAGAACTATACTATGGGATTGTGATAGATGCTAAGAAAAAAGCTCTCTTTGTTCAAAGAACTACAAAACATTGCTCTGAACTAAGAATGGCGTAACTTGTCCCAGTCAGATTATCTAATTATTTCTCAGATAAACCTTATTAACATAATTAGACACTATAAGTCTGTATCAAACATTCTCTGTCTGCTAGCACAAGAATTGTAATGTTGGATGACAGAGGAATCTAACACAAGTTGTGCTAGAGGAAATTCATGGCAAAACAGATTTCACAAACTATTGCACAAAAAAGTTACTGTAATCTGCTCATGCATTCTCTTATGCAACTATGCTCTTCTGGTGCAAAATATTTAACCAGAAGAACAAGTATACTGCTAAGTGACTTTAACAGTGCTACACTAGATACAGTGTATTATTATTATTAATAATAATTTGATTTATGAATCACTTTCATGAGGGATCCTGCAGTGGTTTGCAATATAATAAAACATATATAAAAGTTGAAAATGGAAATGGACTGCCTTCAAGTTGATCCCGACTTATGGCGACCCTATGAATAGGGTTTTCATGGTAAGCGGTGTTCGTTACCATTGCCTCCCTCTGAGGCTAGTCCTCCCCAGCTGGCTGGGGCCTGCTCAGCTTGCTTGCCTTTTGAATTATATCAACCAAGGAACATTCATACTCAGGTGCTGTATTCATTACTATTAACAAGAATCATGTTTACAAAAGCTTGGAATGATAATTGTAAGCTTAAGAAGAAGGAATTGTAGGGCTGGCATAACCATGTCTATGTAGAAGGAAGTTCTATTTAATTCAATGTGGCTTTCTTCCAGGTCAGTTTAGTGGTGGTTGTTATTAGTTTTTATCCCCCTTTCACCATATGGTCCCTGGGCAGGTTACAGCAATTTAAAAATACAATTTTAAGGATAGGATTACAACCTTAAGAGTTTATGGGAGCAGGTGGCAATTAAAGAAACATGGGGATTTTATTTACTGACTGATTAGAGACCAGTAGTGCAATTTAAAAGAAAAGAACTCAAGAATAGCTGGGATTGGAGCAGATTATATGTTATTATAAGCAAATATAGAAAACATAAAATGTGAAATACTTATTTTTCATGTATTTGCTATTCATAAAATAATTTGTGGTATGCAATTTTTAAATATACAGAATTTATGAGGAGTATTCGTATGGGATGAATTTACAAAATGTTTTACATAAAGAAATTTTAATAAATTTATATTTTTAATGCAGTTAAATCACTTTTAAATAAACTAATATAATTAAATCACCTTTAATTTATTAGGCTACCTGTATTTAGATTCTAACCAGAATCATTGTGCCAATTATTTGATTATTCCCTTCAGCTCCCTTCTCTCAAAATTCTGCCAATGGCACCACACCAAACATCTAATTTGACCAGGTGATGCGTTTTATTTCTGTAGGTATTATATGTTCCCACTGGAAGAGACAGTATTACAGACAACCACTGTTTGAATAAATAGCAGCCAGCCTTTCTAGCAAACAAGACTTCCAATTAATTTTAATTTATGTTGCAAACTTGAACAATGCCTAAATATTTGGATTATTATCCCCTTCTGCCCATTGCAATTAAAACAGAAATTGCACAGTGGACACCTGAGGAAGCTGCTTCAGCAATTGCTGGTCCAGGCACCTGCAGTATTATCAAAGTTCAGCTATGTTGCTGGGATGACGTGCAGTAGTTTTAGGGTGTAATCCTATACTTAAGATAACCAGGCTCAGTATAAGCTGGCTATAGGGTATGGAAGAAACCACCCCCATTGGGCAGTAAAATGGCAAAGGCAATTCAAGGTAAACAAGTGTGAAGTGATGCACACTGGGGCAAAATAATCTTAACTTTCACATATAGGCTCATGGGGTTTGACCTGGCAGTGACTGACCAACAATGACACCTTGGGATTGTAGTCGTTAGCTTGATGAAGATGTTGACTGAGTGTGAAAAAGGCAAATTCCATGCTAGGGACCATTAGGAAAAATATTGAAAATAAAACTGCCAATATAATGTCATTATACAAATCTATGGTGCAACCACCCTAGGAATACTGTGTATAGTTCTGGTTGCTGCACATCAGAAAGGATATTGTAGAGCTGGAAAAGGTTCAGAAAAGAGTAGCCAAAATGATCAGGGGGATAGAGCAACTCCCCTCTAAGGAAAGGTTGCAGCATTTGGGGCTTTTTAGTTTAGAGAAAAGGCAAGACAGGGGGAACATTATAGAGACATAAAATTATGCATGGTGTGGAGAAAGTGGATAGAGAAAAGTTTTTCTTCCTCTCATGTAACGCTAGAACTTGGGGACATCCAATGAATCTGAATGCTGGATGATTCAGGACAGACAAAAGAAACTACTTCTTCATACAGAGCATAGTTAAACTATGGATTTTGCTCCCACAAGATGCAATAATGGCCACCAACTTGGATGTATCGAGGCTTAGACAAATTCAAGCCATCAAATTGCTCAGATATGTTGGCACTGGCATATCCATTTTGCTGGCACAGCTCTGCCAATGGCTCTGCCGATGTGACAGGTGGAACACGGAAGCCCTCACAAAACACCTTTGTTAAAACAGCTTTTATTATAAATCAGGGAAGGAATAACTTTTCTCCAGCAAATAGTGCCCTTGCAAGCCTTAACTTTTTTTTTCTTTAAAAAGGTAAAGCAAACCAATACTGCAGTTCTTTCTGTAGCTCAGTGGTAGAGCATGTTCTTTGCATGCAGAAGGTCCCAGCTTCAGTCCCCAGCATTTCCAGATAGGACTGGGAGAGACTTCCTGCTTGAAACCCTGGAGAGCTGCTGCCAGCCAATGTAGACAGTACTGAGCTGGATAGATCAATGGTCGGCTCAGTATAAGGCAGCTTCCTATGTTCCTCCAGTTGAATCCTGCCATCATGTAGCTTGGGTTCCTGTGAGGTGACACTCTCATGCTGATCCTGGGTATTTCAGGCTGCTGGATCCCCTCCATTTCTATTATCCACAGTCACTTCCAGCACTTGATCACGGTCTCCCTCATCAGATCTATTCCATGTATTCACAACTGCACTTTCTTCTTCCTCACCAGCCCTCTGTTCCTTACCCTCCTCTGGCCTAATTGCCTCTTTCCCAACATCCCAATCCCCTTGGCAACAGTTGTCAAGACTGCCTAGAACTGTCTTACTCTTAACTACTTACATTTAAATGTAAATGTACTGGCTAACAAGGTCCTCCTCGAATGGTTCACTTCTTATTCCCCCATTAAGAACAGCAAGACTGGTGAAGACCAGGTCGAGAGCCTTTTCAGTAGTGGCTCCCTCACTATGGAACTCTTTGCCAACCAACCTTCGCCAGGCCCCCTCCTTGCTGTGATTCTGATGGGCCTTGAAGACCTGGCTCTTTAACCAGGTGTGGGAGGAGGGTTAGGATGGCAGTGTGCAGCTTCTGGGGTGTTTTAATTTCTTTAGTTTTTAATGTTTTCTGATTATGTTTTTATATGGACTGAATTTGTGTTTTGTTGTATGTCACCAGAGTGGCAGACTAACCTCTGCCAGATGGGCATCTAACAAATCCAATAAATAAATAAATAAATACTGCCTTCAAGTCGATTCCGACTGATAGCGACCCTATGAATAGGGTTTTCATGAGGCTGAGAGGCAGTGACTGGCCCAAGGCCAGTGAGCTTCAGGGCTGTGTGGGGATTCGAACCCTGGTCTCCCAGGTACTAGTCCAACACCTTAACCACTAAGCCACACTGGCTCTCACTTACATTTACTTACCCCTATTTACCCAGGCCTAAATGAAATATATAAAATTCAGAACAGGAACGTCTGAACAAACATCTCATTACAAACTCACATGAATAAACATACATAATCTACCACAACATCCCTCTCAGTTTCTCCTTCCAGTTGCCTAGACTGTTGTGAATAGTAACATTCCAGGTACTGGGAGACCTGGGAAATGTAATTTTCCTGGAGCATCTGACATCCATGACAATATCATGTGGCTGAGGAAAACTGCATTTCCTAGGACTCGGAGAACTACCTTAGCACAGTTCCTGGTACCAGAAAGGGAGTGGAGTGGGAGCAGGTGATGAAGGAGAGATAGACAGGTAGAGCTTGCACTTGGCTTTGTTGATAACTAGGTAGGAGGGGGAGAGAATGGGAAGAAGTTATCTTGTTCTATGGTGGTCTCTGGTTCCCTTTTTATATTGGGTTGTATCCAAGTTCTACTCAGAGTAAACCCATTGAAATGAATAAGCCTAAGATAGTCATGTCCATGAACTGTAATGGGTTTACTCTGAGTAGGATTAGCATTGGATACAACCCTTTATCTTTGGTAGGATCCCCATAGTTTGCACTTTTATATATTGAAAGTACCTGATTTCTTATCCCTTTCATTTCCATTGCTACCATTTTATTCTAAATATTCCAATCTTTCTTTCCACCTACATATTCTCACCCAGTAGCAGGGCTTAGGCATGGGATGAACACACCAGACAACTTTATTGTTGTTGTTGTTATGTGCCTTCAAGTCGATTATGCCTTATGGCGACCCTATGAATCAGTGACCTCCAAGCGCATCTGTCGTGAGCCGCCCTGTTCAGATCGTCAAGCAAATAATTTATTTATTTAAAACTTATTTACAATGTGATATAATAGGATTATTTGAAGGTTAGATGTTAAATGAAAGTTTGTTTGATATTAGCTTTAAAAGGATAGTTATTTTAAACAGGTATCTATTTCCTTACACTAGTTTTCCTTATTTTAAATCAATAGCCAATTGCCCATAACTTCTCCACTGTATGGTCAATCACCGCAAGAAATCTAGATGTACAATCAAGGAGATGTAAAATGGCATGTGCATGGCCTCTCCAGTAATGCATGCATCATGCCCCTGATTGATCTATTTGGATGCTTATTGCTTGGCATACTGTAACTGCAATATATTGGAATCTGGAGAGTTCAAAATGCAGGCCTTCTGGTGAGAAATGCTTTGTTCTGTCTGTGAAACAGTATTTGGGAAAAGTTATTCAGTTAAAACAACCCAGCTTGTCCCACACTTTTGCTCTGCCAGGTGGGATTGTTTATGGCTTTCTCAAGCTTCGAAGGAACAGTGAGCTATTTGGCTTATGAATGTTCCCACTCTGCTTATGAAAACAAAGCACTTGATGGTAAAAACAGGCAATTATGCCTATGGAGGGAAAAGTTGCACTCCCAGACCAAGTGGTCTCACACACACGGGGCCAGGAGAGATCAACAAACATCACCTGAGGGGGAAGCCAGCAACCTAGATGATGGGAAGATGATTTCATAGGTATAGGGTGTCCCCTCCCAGAAGGTATTATAGGTATAAATGAGGGACCCCTAGATTAGGAAGATTAAGCCTTAGGGGGGGCTAAAGAAGCCTCCAGATACCAACAAGATTGACCCTTGGGGGGGGCTGAAGAAGCCCCAACAAGACCATCATCAAGATTAAGACTCAAGAGCCACAACTTCTCCCAGACAAGAATCCTCACTGCGGCTGCTCCAAAGGCTTCCAGCATGCAGGGAGATGAAGGTAAGATAAGATAAACTAAAGACAGGTGGGGAGGGGGGGAGGCAGAGGGCCATTAGCCATTGATTTTGGTTTAGTGTTTTACTGCTTGCAAATAACAGTTCCATGTAAACAGCTTGCTTCATAAATTCTTTAACTTCTTCACCACCAGATGTGTTCAGTGTCCTTTTGAAATTTTGAATTATTTTATTTTATTATTTATTATTTGATTTATATCCCACCCTTCCTCCCAGCAGGAGCCCAGGGCAGTTTGTGCTTGGCCAGGGCTAGGCATTTGGCAAAACCAGAGCTTGGAAAAGTTACTTTTTTGAACTACAACTCCCATCAGCCCCAGCCTGCATGGCCACTGGATTGGGCTGATGGGAATTGTAGTTCAAAAAAAGTAACTTTTCCAAGCTCTGGGCAAAACATCCCCCTGCAGTAAACTTACACACTTCTTAGTTTTCCTCCTGGTCAAGGACTCATAGCTTCAGGTAGACAACTGCAAACAGCTGACAATCTAGCTACAGCTCTTTTGGAGGACTACTGCTGGAGTCTTTCTCACCTTACAGAACTTCTCAGCTTCAGCCTTCAATGATTTCAGCCTTGGTATCCTAACTTCTTCCATGAACAGCTACCTGTTGCTGGTAGGCCTTCTTAGCTCTGAGCCCTACTTCAGCTCTATCTTCTGGTGATGGTTATTTCCTCTGCTTCATTCAGATGTTTCTTTAATTTCCAGCCATCTCTTTTCACAGACTCTCCTTGGTAGGGCTATACCTGCCTTTTTATACCCTTCAGATAGAACCCTATGTCCAATCAAAAGGGTGTCTCTGACAATCCAGCATTCCATTGCTCTTTAATTAAGGACCAATGGGTTCAAATGGAATGACCACTAAAGGATCTATCAAAGCTTGACCTATGATTCCACTGGCCAATGTTCACTGACCTATGACAACAATCTCTAATGCCAGCTGCCATAATGGCAAACCTGACAAGGCACGTACCTCTTTAGTAATTGTATAAGCGTCATTACTTCTTGGCAAACTGCCATCTGATACTTTACCTATACTTTGTCTCTCTCAGGCCTCAGTTAACAATAAGCTGCCAATCTCTCCCTCCACTTCCCATATACTCAACTATTTACAGAGGAATACAGGAAGCTGCAGTATATAGCTCAGTATTGCCTGCACTAAGTGGCACCAGCTCTCCATGGTTTGAGACAGCACATTCCCAGCTCTACCTGGAGATGACGGGGATTGAACCTGAAACCTTCTGCATGCAAAGCAGCTGCTCCACAGCTACTCCATGGCCCTTCCCCAAACCAAACAATTTTTAGAACAGAATGGCATTCACTTACGCAATGTTAACTTTATGATAAAGCAGTTTCTTCACAGGTTTAGTTTAAAATTCACAGAGATGAAGACTGCAGGGGGCATAAGCATTGTACTGAAGAGGAGTGTCATGAGTTGCCAGGTTTTGTATCCTGGGTCATGGAATGACAAACTTCAGTGATATCTGTATATGAAAAGAGGAGGATTGTTAAATAGTTCTGCATGCTAAAGACCAGTTCTGAAGTTGGCTTCATAGCATGGAATCTATATAGTGGGATTTACATGATTCACAAAATGTAAACACACAAATGCACGCACACATAAGCCCAGTCACTAGGATTCAAGGTGCTGGTACTAGTGTACAAAGACACCAGAATAAAGCCCTATACAACTGGGACCATGATACCTTAAAAATGGTCTCATCCCTTATATACCCAACCAATCACTGTGCTCTGCAGGAGAGAGTCTTCTGCAGATACAATCACAAACTCCCCCCCCCACCATTACATATTAGACAGGCACTATCTCTATCTTTTCAGTGCCTATTGAAGGCCTTCCTTTTCCAACAAACTTCTTGAGTGGAAATTTTTATCCTAGTCTGTATCTGTTTAGATTTAAAATGTTTTTAAATACTTTTTTATTGTTGATGCTTTTTATTGTTAAACTGCTTTGGGATGTTTCAGGGGAAGGGAGTCATAAATGAATAAAAAATAAGTAGCAGTGACCTACAGCAAAATATTTATTTTTTCCAAAGAAGCATGCAAATCTCTCTTTCCCCCATTTTTTCCTAATGAAGTTAATAGATTTTGGCCTAGATTGCTGGGGAAATATTGCAGGCAGTGGTGTTTTTTCTTTTTTTTTAAACCCAGTCTTTTCATAGTATGGGATGCTGTGAATCTTGACATATTCTGCAAGTGTTTATGTATCTGAAGGTATCGGTTGTTGTGGTGGTGGTGGGGAACAAAGACATTTCATGCAGTTCTGCCACGGCTGTGATTCCCAAAGGTGATGACCCTTACGTTTTGTGTCTGACATTCAGAGCTCAGCAGGTTGACGGTTCAGTAAAGACTGCTTTGGCAGAGATTCAGAGGGCTGAACTCTCCCGCAGCCTTCTGGAGAGAGCAGCAGCCAAACAATTTTTAAAGTGCAAATATTTGTTTTTGTTACACATCATTCTGACTTGGAAAAGAGATAAGGACATCTCTAGCTGCTTCATTGATCAAACTGCTGGCAGTATTAAATAATAATAATAATAATAAAAAATTATTTTTATGCCTCCTATTTGGCCGAGTGAACGGCCACTCTAGGCGGCGCACATAAATTAAAATAAAATACAGCATATAAATACAATATAAATACGACATATAAATACAGTCTTCAACTAATCAACCCACCCACATCTGTACGTTATATACTAAAATTTGCTAGGGATCCTGTATGCCTGCTGAAATAGCCACGTTTTTAATCCTTGGCGAAAGCCTACCAAGGAGGGGGCATGGCGAAGATCATATGGGAGAGAGTTCCAGAGGGTGGGGGTCACAATCGAGAATGCCCTCTCTCTAGTCTGCACCAGCCTGGTTGTTTTCACTGGCGGGACCGAGAGAAGGTCTTGTGAGGCTGATCTTGTAAGGCGGCACATTTGGTGATGCTGGAGGCGCTCCTTTAGATAAACTGGACCGAAATCGTGTAGGGCTTTAAAGGTTAACACCAACACCTTGAATTGGGCTCGGTAGACAACTGGTAACCAGTGTAGGTCTTCTAAAACTGGAGTGATGTGATCCCGGTGGTGGCCGTTCTTAATCAGCCGTGCCGCCGCATTTTGTAGACGGGAAAAGATCCAGCCATGTAGTCTGTGGTCCCGAATGCTGTATAAACTCTGGATGATGAGAGCTGTGTGGAAGAAGTAATCTGCATCCTCTGTAAAGTTTTGTTTAGCTGTGAAACCAGAGGACGCTTTCTCCCCATTATCCTTTCTCCACTTGAGTTCTTAACGTGCCCAAAACAACAGTTGGGACATGGCTGAAGATGGATGATTTTGAAACAGATAGGGGTGTCCACATGTTACATTCAAGGAGTGCACAATCTGTGTACAGAAATAGTTGAGCTGTACACTCACACAGCAAGTCACATGTAATGTTTAATGAGGGTACAGTCTGTGTATCTGTACACAATAGCTGAGCTTTACAAATGAACAAGTGCACACTCACACAAATGCTTGTACATGTGTAGAGACAGCTTGTACCTGTGTTCAGTGCAATGTGTGAATGACCTGATATGAATCATTAGACCCATGAGAGAGAGAAGAGGAAGAGAAGGCAGCGGCGGCAGCAGTGGCAGCAGCGGTGGCGGCAGTGGCAGCAGCGGCAGCAGCAGTGGCAGCAGCGGCAGCAGCAGCGGCAGCAGCAGTGGCAGCAGCGGCACCAGCAGCAGCGGCACCACCAGCAGCAGCGGCTGCCTCCTTGTGGAGACATAGAGAGGAGGCTGGGCCAGCTGGGCCTCTGCTAAGGATGATGAGAGTTTTTACTTCTGTGATCAGGCTCTTCCCTGAAGTCCTCTTGGGTGTGGCCAGAGCAGGGATACCCACTGCCTAGGCTTATCTAGTCCTTCTGCACCCTGGGGAGGCATAGAAGCCCTTGATTTAAGTTTGCCAAGGGCATTGAGGTAGAAGACTTCTGTCTGTGTTGGGGAAGAGTCTCCTCTGGGGCACTGAAGCATCCCTGAGAAGCAAAGGTCTGCCAAGGTACATGGAGCTAGCCAGAATGGAAGCCTTCACCAGAGAACATGAAGTGACCCTTCTCTAATAAATCCAGAGCTACAACTGAATAGATGTGAGTTGGTCCCCTCGCTGGATTGTCACCTTGTAGTGGTGAGTGGGTTTGCGTGTTCCAATGAACTGTGCGAGCGATGCCATCGGGAATCATGTACTCCCAGCAGGATCACCCATGGCAGTAAGGTCAAGGGAGAGGAACCAGACGAAGAACGATCCAAGAAAGTCCTCAACTGCAGAACAGGTAGAAGATAACAATGCATACATTACAACGGCTGTGAAGGCGGATGAAGGCTGCAGCAGATAAAAGACTTCCAATCTTCATGGCATCCCATGCCATTGGATCAAAGCCTTTTTCTGTCAAGATTGTGTGTTGATCGTCATGCGCCAATCTCCCCACATAAAACAAATTCATGCACTGGCATTTTCCAAGCAAATCCATCTGGAAAGCTATGTCCTCACTGTGGGAGGCTGTGTGGATTCAGAATTGGCCTCCACAATCACTTACAGAGCCACTGTTAAATACCGTATCTTAAGAACATAAGAACATAACAACATAAGAAAAGCCTGCTGGATCAGGCCAGTAGCCCATCTAGTCCAGCATCCTATTCTCACAGTGGCCAACCAGGTGCCTGGGGGATGCCCGCAAGCAGGACTTGAGTGCAAGAACACTCTCCCCTCCTGAGGCTTCCGGCAACTGGTTTTCAGAAACATACTGCCTCTGACTAGGGTGGCAGAGCACAGCCATCACGGCTAGTTGCCATTGATAGCCCTGTCCTCCATGAATTTGTCTAATCTTCTTTTAAAGCCATCCAAGCTGGTGGCCATTACTGCACCTTGTGAGAGCAAATTCCATAGTTTAACTATGCGCTGCATAAAGAAGTACTTCCTTTTGTCTGTCCTGAATCTTCCAACATTCAGCTTCTTTGAATGTCCACAGTTCTAGTATTATGAGAGAGGGAGAAAAATGTTTCTCTGTCCACTTTTTCAATGCCATGCATAATTTTATACACTTCTATCATGTCTCCTCTGACCTGCCTTTTCTCTAAACTAGAACTAAAACTTGGAAGACAATCTTACTTGGCCATGAGTGACGGCCAATGAATGAATGAGTTGGCGCCTTTATTTTGACCTCTTTAGCAGGTGGGTTCCATGGAAGGTATGGAGCAGGTTCCCTGTGGTGTAGCCCTTCCTCAGGGGTATGGGACACAAAGTCTTCCTGTTTCATATGTTCCTGACAACGTGCATATGTTGAGGCCGGAGACTGCAGGGTATGACATCAGGGGCAGGACTGCTCACGTGGACCCAGTCTGCGACGAGGCCCCTTGTGGAGGGGAATGCTTGAATAGCATATGTGGAATTAGCATTGTTTGCCCCAACGCACCTCACATGAGAAATACACATCCTATAGCATCTACATCATGATCTCCATAAAAAAAAGCATGGACCTGGCTTCTAAAAAGAAGAAAGAATAACAACAAAATCCTTTAGGAGGTGCATGCTGAGCAGTGAAAATGAATTTTTACCAGACATTGCCAAGTCTGATAAAACTTGCAATGGTTGCTTCATATGGATAATTGATCATCTCTGTTTGCTGCTTCCTACCAGCCATATGCTTGCTGAGAGACAGTTCCCTTTTGTTTTCATCCACAAACAGGAAAGTAAATCTGGAAGGAGTGGATCTGTGTACAATATTCAAGTAAAAATTCAACACAACGGACATACGGGAGGGGCTGTAACTCAGTAGCCGAGTATCTCCTTTGAATGCTGAAGGTCCCAGGTTCAATCTCCAAGTAGGATTGGGATAGACTCATACTAGAAATCCGAGAGAGCCGCTGCCAGGCATTGTAGATAATACTGTCCTACATGGACCAATGGATCTGACTTGGCATAAGTCAGCTTTTTATGTATGCATGCATGCTAGGAAAGGAAAGTTCTGTCAATTTTGGTTTTCTCATTTTCCCAATCTTAGATTCAGTTTTTCACATTTCTGGAGCTATTTGATTTTTTTTAAAAAAGTCCTCATGAAAATTCTCCAGCATTTTAGTGTGAATTTCTCCTAATAAACACATTTTTGTTGTAGACAGTTCTGATTAATGTATACATTCTTGCAAGCCATTACTCATCATAGAATGCATTTTTGTGTGTTATTTTCACTCATATATTCATTTTTATGCACACTTACATCCCCTAACATACATTTTTGTAAACTTTGTTTGGTTGGCAAACTGCACTGCAAAATTCAAATAAGTGCAAATTTCAGGGGATGTTACTCTTCTCACATTGCTTTGGAAAGTGTGATTTGGCTAGAAATGAGAACTGAATTGAATTTCTTGCCCTTTATGTATGTATATACTGTATGAACATGCACTCTCACACACATAGTATGTGCTCTCAGTTTTCTTTGTTTCTGAATGATAGCTAAAAGCCTTTCCCTCAGGTTCTGGAACCCACAATGATCAGGGTATCATAGCTTCCCTTCTTCAGATGTCTGCATAGCAAGAGTGGAGTGGGACAGTCACATGGTGTCAGGGGTAGGGGGCATGGTTCTGCAGCCTGTTTCTACATGCTTGTTCATGTAAGTAATGTGAAAAGGGCTATATTTATACAGCCACAAGAGTGGCTGTATACTATAGCCAGCATGGAGTTTTCGCATTCCGCAGTGTTAAATGGAAAATACCCCCCATGCCATTCTGATGCTGAACTCAGAAATGCTTGCTTAACAACCCTCTAAATTTTCATGGCGATACACAAAACAGTCGGAGAGAATCAAGAGTTTAAAGTGTAAAAAGAGAGGGGAAAATTTTTTAAAATCAGCCATGATCACTGAGTACCCGTAATCCTATTACTGGCCTTGCCCTATACTCTGACCTTAAAAGTTAAAAAAATGCCTGGCTGATTTTTAATTAATTTAAGAAATTTTGCATTGAACTGAATGATAGTGTCACTTTAGACAGTCATGGTTTTCCCCAAAGAGTCCTGGGAAGTGTAGTTTGTGAAGGATGCTGCGAGGAGTCTCTTATTCCCCCGACAGAGCTCCAGTGGCCAGACTAGTTTAACGCTCTGACTGAAGCTCTGTGAGGGGAACAGGGCATCTCCTAGCAACTCTCAGCACCCTTCACTAACTACACTTCCCACAATTCTTTGAGGGAAGCCATGACTGTCAAAAGTGAAATAAAGGTCTGGTGTGGATGTGGCCAGGGACAACTTCGGTTTAAATTTGGGTGGGAGGCTACCTGTGGCTGCTGTAGAATAAAAAGGTGGGGGAAATGCTGAAAAGAAATGATACAGTTCAAAATGTTTTCCTTCTGGAAAGGAAAGGGGCTTCCACTCTGCCCAGTGCCCACCCATCCAATCTCCTCCCCTCCCCTCCCCCAGGTCAGTTTCACTTATCTTAAACATGATTGCACAGAAGTAAATCCCATTGAACTGAAAGTATGCAAATGATCAAACGCACTCTGCCCTTCTCCTCCCTTGTATCCCCTCCCTCTTGCCTCTCCCCTTCCTCTTCCAATCCCCTCTTTTCCCCTCCCCCCCATGGTCAGTTAAGCATGATTGCATGGGAGTAAATCCTATTAACTCAATAAGCATGAAAATGATCAAACCTGCCCTCCCCTTCTCCTTCCTCCTATCACTTCCCTTTAGCCCCTTCCCTCCCCCTTCCTTCACCCCTCTCCACTTCCCTTCCTTTTTATTCTACAGCAGGCACAGGGATGTGTGTGCGTAGCATGCATGCATGCCATCAACCAAGATGGTGGTGGAGGCTTCAGCCCCTTAGGGAAACCTCAGCTGCCATCTTGGTTAATGGCAGCCCAGCGTGCACAGCCTCAAAAGACAGGAGAGACAGGTAGGTGGAGTGTGTGCATGCATGCATGCACCGGGGCCCGGGGCAAGCTGTTCCCCAAGGGCCCCAGCATGCCTGGCGCCAGCCCTGACTCTAGCTGTTGGAAAAAAACAGAGCTTGGAAAAGTTACTTTTTTGAACTACAACTCCCATCAGCCCAATCCAGTGGCCATGCTGGCTGGGGCTGATGGGAGTTGTAGTTCAAAAAAAGTAACTTTTCCAAGCTCTGGAAAAAACAAACTTGGCCTGCCCATGATGCATGTTTAAACACTCCATTTAAGGCAAGGTGGGCATGATCAATTAAAAACATAGAGCACACTTAGACTTTTGCTAGAATATATTTCACCTCCCACTGTTTTATCTTGTGCAACCTGAGACGCTCTTGATGTCCACTGGAGACTATTTTGCAGAATAGTCAGTGCTATTATTCCACAATTGGTTTTGGAGTTTTTTAGTTTATATTTTGAAAGTGTTGCTGTGCTTCACATATTTACAGAAACAAAAGAAAATGATTTACTATAGGAAACTTCAATAAAATTTCAAAGTAAATCAAACATATTTAAAGTGACTACCTGAACTATTACAACTGTATCTTAATATTGTTGCTTCCTCTCTGCTAAAACAAGAGAGCTTGGAAAAGTTACTTTTTTAAACTACAACTCCCATCAGCCCCAGCCAGCATGGCCACTGGATTGGGCTGATGGGAGTTGTAGTTTAAAAAAGTAACTTTTCCAAGCTCTGATTAGGACAACACATGTTTCTATTATTTGGGCTGATTGGAGGTGTTGCCACTACTCACAATTTGCTCAGAGGCACATGTTACCAAATTCTTCCAAGCTACACAGGAAGTGGATTGAACTGTGAAAGACCAACCCAAATTGTGTTTGCATTTTGACAAATTTGTAGGGCAGTCCTCTCAGACAGGAGGTCAGGTCTTCTGCTTTCCTGGTGCATTCACTATAGCTGCCCAATTTCCCTGCTTTTTTAAGTTTGATAGAAATACCTGTGGGCTATACGTATGTTCTTAAACCGCAAGGTTTATTGCCTGTTAGTGCATTTTCTACAAACCGTGGTCCCTTGGGTTAGCAGCCTCTGGATGATACATCATTCAAGAATTTGTCTAGCCTTATTTTAAAGCCATTTAAAAGCTTAAAAAAACCCAATCACCACATCTTGTGGCAGTGAATTCCACAAGTTATGTTTGTGCTGTGTGAAGTACTTTCGTCTGTTCCTGAATCAACTGCCAATCAATCAATTTCACTGAGTGACCCCCCTCCAAGTTCTAGTATTATAAGAGAAGAAAACAGAATTTTTTAATCTACTTTCTGTTTGCCATTCCTAATAAATCTTTCCCATGTCTCCCGTTAGTCATCTTTTTTTCTAAACTAACCCCCTCTCTGCCATTACTCTAAAAGATTGTACCTGGAACTGTCCAAGTGCCAAACACCTGGACAGTTAGCAATCAGATTATTAGCACAATGCAAAGATTGTATCCCAATGCATAGTGTTCTCTGTTAAATGGCAGGCTGTGTTCTGATGATTCATGTAATTGAATTTCCTATTGCTGAAACCCTTCCTCTCTCACTTGCTTGGGTGATTTCAATCAAGGAGGAGGAAAGCTTGACGAATGGAACTTTCAATGCAATTGTGACTGGCCGATTTGAAGCCCAGCTACCTGGAGACCCACCAAAAGCCATCCAGCTTTGAAGAAATTAATGCTTTGTGGATTGACACTAGGCTGATCAATATTTGCACTTTTTAGAGTGATCTTACATTTCTGGTTTCATTGACAGCTTCTCCTAGACAAGCTTTTATGGATAAGTCTTTCGAGGCCATTTGATTTAGTAACAGCCAGAATCATAACCCTTCCTCATTTTTCACAGCTCCCATGTGCCCTCTATGTGTAATAGACCAGCAGAGAGAGTCAATTTTCGGGGCTCATCCCATGGCATGGCTTTACTGCTTAAAGACTCACAACCACATGGTAGGGCTGACATCCCTCCCAGGGCATACACTCTCAGCGAGCAATCCTAACTATAGAAAGCTGATGTAACTTACACCTATTCCAAACTCTGTTGAGGAGGAATTTTTACATACACCAGCACTTTTTGTCAACTGAGTTCTGCCAGGTTGCTAGGTCATGTGACTGACCTGAAAAGGGTTTGAAATAGGGTTTCCTTGCCCAATCCCCACTTTGCCATACACTCAGAATTCCTGGTTTTTGGGAGGACAATGCCAGCTTACGTTTTACCAGTTGAGCCCTGGATGAGCTGGAGTGAAAGACTTACCCTGACATAACTCCAGCTCAGCCAGAGTGAAGGACTTACACCAGTGCAGTCCTGGTACAGCCTGCAGAGCCCAAGATCTGCTGAATCTAAATTCTCTCAGCCTGGTGGATCTTGAGTTTGGCTTGCACTGTCACTGTTGCTGTTAACTAGGGGTGGTCCTCATTCTCTGCTCTCTGGCAAATCACTATCCCTATTTTTTCAATGCTACTAAACATAATGACTATGTTCTGTCTCCAACGCAGCATTCCTTTGAACCTAGTTGCTGAGTGACATCAAAGAGAGACAGCTATTGTGGTCCTGCTTGTGGGCTTCAGGTTGGCCACTGTGGGAATGAGGATCCTAGGCTAGATAGGGCTTTAGTCTGATCCTGCTGGATTGCTTTTCTCTCTCTTGTCCATACCTTCTTTCATCTATGGAACACTACAGTTACAGTTCTTCAGGGTTAGTCTCCCTTCCCTGATAGGGTTGCCAGGTCGGAACCATTCAAAAACCTGAGAAAATGGGGGTGGGCCCTAGTGATGTCATGGGGTGGGCCCTAATGACATCATGGGGCGGGCCCTAGTGACATCACAGGGCAGGCCCTAGTGACATCACGGGGTGGGCCCTAGTGACATCATTAAACATGATACATTGTATCAACCACAGTTGCTTGGAGCATACCATTCAAAAAAAATTCTCTGGAGATTAAAATAGAAATCTTACCTAAAATAGGGTGTTCCTAGGTCCATCTGAAGTGACAAAGTCATTCTTTCTCACAAGCTTAGGGTGATGCAAAATGGAAATGGACTGCCTTCAAGTTGATCCCAGATAGGGTCTTCATGGTAAGCAGTATTCAGACAGAGGTGGTTTACTATTGCCTTCCTCTGAGTCTGAGAGGCAGTGACTGGCCCAAGGTCACCCAGTGAGCTTCATGGCTGTGTGGGGATTCCAACCCTGGTCTGCCAGGTCACAGTTCAACGCCTTTAGGGAACATTTAATCTGGCTTACTTGCTTCTGGCAAGAAGGGTTTACGTGCCCTCAGGCCAGGCCATTATTGGAAGAAAGAAGCTCAGTGTTGCAGAGATGTTAGATGGGAGCACAGATGGATGCCCCTGAAGGCAACAACTGTAAACATGCTTATTAAGGAACTAAGACCCATAGAACTCAATAGGACTTACTTCTGAGTAGATATGGTTGCAGCCATGTTAAGGACAAGGGAGGGCATACTAGGCAAGCAGTTGGCAACTGCCTGTCAGCATTGTGCTGTTGCTAAGACTTGACTGGGGATCATCCACAAAGTTATCCATAAGGCACTGCAACTTTATGTGTTGGCTGGCTACTGCAGTGGGTGTCCCCTAATATTTATGGCCATACAAGCAGGGTGAGTGTAGGCAGCAATTGCCTTTCTACTTTACGAGGCCTTATATAGGACCGACAGGCAGCAGGAGAGAGGGGAGGACCAGAAAAAGAACAAAAATAAAAATAAAGGAAGAGAGCGCCTCCTCCTAAGCAATAAGCATGTGCACTGTGCAGAGCGCCTGCCTCCGTTTCCCCCCAAAGCCACCCCACCCAGCCTCGACGCCAGCGCCTTCTGGGCCAGGCAACCTTGGTGATCTCTGGGCCGCTTCAGCCCCGGCACCTCTCTGCCCTCCCCCCCCTGAGAAAAATCAACTCATTTGAAATGTGGTGTTGGAGGAGAGCTTTGCGGATACCATGGTCTGGAAAACAGACAAATAATTGGGTGTCAGAACAAATTAAACCAGAACTATCACTAGAAGCTAAAATGATGAAACTGAGGTTATCATACTTTGGACACATAATGAGAAGACAGGATTCACTAGAAAAGATAATAATGCTGGGAAAAACAGAAGGAAGTAGAAAAAGAGGAAGGCCAAACAAGAGATGGATTGATTCCATAAAGGAAGCCACAGACCTGAACTTACAAGATCTGAACAGGGTGATTCATGACAGATGCTCTTGGAGGTCACTGATTCGTAGGGTCGCCATAAGTCGTAGTCAACTTGGAAACACATAACAACAACAAATAGCTCCCAAATAGCTCCCAAATGTGTCCCTTGCTTCTGATTGCATGGGACAAGAGAGTATGTGACCTATAGCTGTTCATTCACACAATATGCCACCATGGTTTAGCATTACATCTGAACATAACTACTCTGTCTTCAACAGCAGCCAAACAAATTACTTCAAATGCCCATAAGCAAATCAGGATGTGCCCACCAGAAGTATACAGCCTCTGAATGTAGATTCCATTTGCAGCCATGTTAAGGACAAGGGAGGGCCTTCTAGGCAAAACAGACAAATAATTGGGTGTCAGAACAAATTAAACCAGAACTATCACTAGAAGCTAAAATGATGAAACTGAAGTTATCATACTTTGGACACATAATGAGAAGACATGAGTCATTAGAAAAGATAATAATGCTTGGAAAAACAGAAGGGAGTAGAAAAAGAGGAAGGCCAAACAAGAGATGGATTGATTCCATAAAGGAAGCCACAGACCTGAACTTACAGGATCTGGACAGGGTGGTTCATGACAGATGGTCTTGGAGGTCACTGATTCATAGGGTCACCATAAGTTATAATCGACTTGAAGGCACATAACAACAACAACAAACCTCCCTAATAGAATGTGGGAATGCTGTGGACACAATATATTTCAACTTTAGCAAAGCTTTTGACAAAATGCCACATGATATTCTGATTAGCAAGCTAGCTGAATGTGGACTGGATGGAACAGCTATTGGGTGGATCCACAGTTGGCTACACAATCATGTTCAGAGTGCTAATCAATGGTTTCTTCTCAACCTGGGGGGGGTAACTAGCTGGCTACTATAGGGCTTGGTCTTGGACCCAGTGCTCTTCAACATTTTTATTAATGACTTGGATGAGGAGGGGCAGGGAATGCTTATCAAACGTGTAGATGATGCAAAATTGGGAGGAATACCTAATTCCCTGGAAGACAGAAACAAAATTCAAAGGGATCTTAATAGGCTGGAGCATTGGGCTAAAAACAGCAGAATGAAATTTAACAGGGATAAGTGCAAAGTTCTACACCTAGGAAAAAGAAACCAAATGCAGTTATTAAGATGGGGGATACTTGGCTCAGCAATACTGCATGCAAGAAGGATCTTGGGATTGTTGTTGATCACAAACTGAATATGAGCCAACAGTGTGATGTGGCTGCAAAAAAAGCAAATGCTATTTTAGGCTGCATTAACAAAGTGAGTGAAGTACTAGTTCTCCTTTATTCAGCACTGGTTAGGCTTCATCTTGAGTACTGCGTCCAGTTCTTGACACCACACTTTAAGAAAGATACAGCAAACTAGAATGGGTTCAGAGGAGGGTAACGAGGATAATCAGGAGACAGGAAACAAAGTCCTATGAGGAGAGACTGAAAGAACTGGGCATGTTTAGCCTGGAGAAGAGCAGACTAAGGGGAGATATGATAGCACTCTTCAAATACATGAAAGGTTGTCACACAGAGTAGGGCCGGGGTCTCTTCTTGATCGTCTCAGAGTGCAGGACATGGTATAATGGGCTCAATAATGCTGGAAGCCAGAGTTCGACTAAACATCAGTGCATTAAATTGAGAGAGAGACAGTGACTGGCACAAGATCACTAAGAAACTTTTATAGCAGTGTGAAGCTTTGAACAAAAATCATCCTGGTTACTGTCCAAATACTTTCTAGCTGATACAAGTACAGTGGCTATTTATTGTCCTGGTTCTACCCTACAGATCCTCCACCTGCCTTTCATTTCCTCTAACCTCCATAGTCTCTCCAGTCAATCCCCCTTTTTAAAAGGTCTTGTTCCTTCCCACTCTGTTTTCTATATTTTGGTACATGCATTTTCTTTACTGCTTGCCTTTTTAAAAAAACCAGTACCACTGGTTTGGACTGAGGAAAAGGTGTGTGGCTTTGCTCTAACTCCCGTCTCGATAATAATAAACGGGCAGGCAACCTGTCAATTAGTACAGGCTCCATCTACGCAAAACAGGAACGTGTAATGATTATTTTCTTCCGCCGGCTTTTCTTGCTAGGTTACTCACTGCTCCCCCAAATCGCCCCCGTTCCCATTTCTCCCAGGTAGGGAGGCAAGAGCGCGCTGAGTCTGCTACCCGCCTGCTGGGAAGCCTCAGCTGAGGCGTCGTGTGATCTGGAAGAGCACCGGAAGTGCCCTCTCACTGACGGGAAAAATCGCCAAAATAAAATAACGTTTGATATTGTTTTTAAAATAAATAACTTTGTTTACGCTAGGCAGGATTTCATTTCTTTTTTTAAAAAAAGCAAAACGTTAAACATGTAAAAGTGAGCTATTTTACTTTTAAACCATTTAGGAGGGCAGGCGGGGGGAGAGAATGGGGGTGGGGGCAGGGAGAGTGAGCGATCTGATCTCTTACTTTTAACCATTTAGGAGGGCAGGCGGGGGGAGAGAATGGGGTGGGGGCAGGGAGAGTGAGCGATCTTACTTTTAAACCATTTAGGAGGGCAGGCGGGGGGAGAGAATGGGGGTGGGGGCAGGGAGAGTGAGTGATCTTACTTTTAAACCATTTAGGAGGGCAGGCGGGGGGAGAGAATGGGGGTGGGGGCAGGGAGAGTGAGCGATCTCTTACTTTTAAACCATTTAGGAGGGCAGGCGGGGGGAGGGAATGGGGTGGACGGCAGGGAGAGTGAGCGATCTTACTTTTAAACCATTTAGGAGGGCAGGCGGGGGGAGGGAATGGGGGTGGGGGCAGGGAGAGTGAGCGATCTCTTACTTTAAACCGTTTAGGAGGGCAGGCGGGGGAGGGAATGGGGGTGGGGGCAGGGAGAGTGAGCGATTTTACTTTTTACTGCTGGAGGGGTCCCTGCAGGGGCGGCGGCTGCTCAAGTCCTCCTGTCTGTCTGCACTGCAGTCCCTGCTGCCTGACTGAGAAAGAGCGGGAAGGCGGCCAGCTACAGCCCAACAGTATGCGTGTGTCAATCACGCATGCGTGGTTGAGGGGGCCAATGAAAAGCCGGAGATCCTCCAGTTTAAACAAAATATTGCCGGAGGCCGGAGACAGACCCCTTTTGCCGGAGACTGCGGCAGAAAACCGGAGACCTGGCAACCCTAATCCCTGAACCTCTAGAACAGGTTTGAGGAAACTGTGGCCTTCATCAGACTAGCAGTCCCATAATCTCTAACTATTGGCCATTCTAGCTGGGAGCTGGAATCCAACAACCTCTGAAGGGCTGCAGGTAGCCCGTCCCTGCTCTACAAGCTAAATGTTAGAGTGGGCCAGCATCAGCAAAGAGAGTCAGTATATGCACGTGAATATGAAAGCACCACAGAGTGTGGTGCCTCCCAGTTCAAACACTGCAATTGCTCAGGTATATTTTGAATTGTTGATAACCTCTGATAGGATAAGTAGTTTTCATGGGATGACTAAAGTTAAACCAAATGTACAAACACCATCTAGCTTTAAAATTTCATCACATCCTCTAGACGTCACCCATCAGTGCTTTTCTTGATGGTTCAAGGCCTTTAAAATGCTGGCACTAGAAAGGAGACATTTTGTAGATGAATTTGCTTGCATCCACTACGACTGGAAATTTCAGCTATTGCATGAAATGGCAGCTAGGTGGTTAACAGGAACAGGAACATTTTGATCATATTATGCCAGTGCCTGCCAGCACTACTTTCCAACATGTTTCTGGGCCTAGTTCAAAGTGGTGGTTTTAACCAAAAAAGTCCTATGCAGCTTGGGGCCTCAATATCTCATGGAATGACTCTTCCTATATTACTTAACCAGACCTTAAGATCATCTGCAGAGACCCTTCTACATATGACCCCTCTCCCTGAGTTGTGAAGGCTGGCAATGAGAGAGAGTGCCTTTTCAGTGGCTCACTTGGTGACCACATTTATGTCATTTGGACTAGGCAAAGACCTTTCTCTCCTCCCAGACCTGTTAAAGAAGTCTCTTAACATTTTATTTTTTTCTTAAAACTGTTTCATTTAAAAAAAATTATCTTATACTCTGTAAATTGATGGTCTCTTTGTGTTTGTTTATTGATTGATTGATTGCATTTTTTGTTATATTGGATGATTTTACCATTTTATTGTACATTGCTGATAGACTTCAGCATTAGGTGACTGAAAGATTTAATAAATAAATAAATAGTAGTAAGACGCTGTTGGAAGACAAAGAATCACAAAGTAAGTGAATGCAGAATAGGGATGAGATCCAGTGTTGGTTCAAAGGCATTGTGTCGACCTAATAGGCTGGTATTGATTTGAATTCATTCTTTGTCCATAAGCCGCTGCTTTTTACCAATAGTTTTTTTCTCCTCAGAAAAAATATTGATATTAATACCAATATTTTGAAAGGAAATGTCAATAATTTAAAGGAAATATTGGTAGATTGTTGGAAATATTGATAAAATATTTATATTTATATCAACATTTTAGACATTTCCAAAAATAGCTGCAGAAATCACTACTTAAAAATCTGATCCGCAACGATAGCAAATAAGCAAATTAATGGAAATTTGGTACTATATCTGAACTGCACAGACTTTTAGCACATCCCTAATGCAGAATTCAGAAGATGAAGTAGAGCCATCAGCGATGTAAAGGGATGGGATCCATTGGCAGGTCCTGGTTTCAAAGCATTTTGTCATCCTAACAGGCTGGTATCGATTGGAGTTCATACTTTGTCTGCTGACTGCTGCTTTTACCAATCCATTTTTCTCCCTTGCCAAAAATATTTATTAATATTGATATTTTGAAAGGAAAGATTGATACATGAAAGTATATAAAATTATCATTCTGAATACTGATATTTTAGAGGTGATTTTTTTGTAATTTTTTTAAAAAAAATAGCCACAGAATATTGTACATAAAAATCTGATCTGCAAAGATAAGAGAATAAATGAATTAATGGAAAATTTGGTACCAAATCTGAATTGGGTGGAATTCTAGCACATCCCTAGCAATGTTTAATAGTAGATTACAGTGCTGGCTATAATCTTTGCTATGAGAATTGGATTGTTACAAATCGAACAGGTAGCAGGGAGCAGAAACAGGACTATTGCTGGCTGGGAGGTGAATACCAACTTTAGTCTCCCCACCCCTTCTTTGCTGCACCTGCTGTTGTCCCTGCACCTGGAGAATTGCAGCCTGTAGCCTGCTGAGGAGCCAGAAGGTTGATCAAGTCAGCCCCCGCCTTGGAGAGCAACTGTGAGATCGTTGCCACAACTGTAGCTGGTTCTAGGGGAAGCTTGTTGTGAGGGCCCTTGTTTGTAGATGGTAGCTCCGTTTGTGGTGAGAGCACAAAGGTAATTCATGAACATATAAAGCGTGATTTATAGTGTGCCTATTTTGTTTGTTATTTTATACTCTAACTGATTTATTATATTGGACTTTTGAATTTCTATTTCCTATAATTTTATTATATTTTCTTCTGCCTTATTCTGTTCACCACTTAGGGGTCCTTTGGCAAAAAAGTGGTATGCAAGTAAACCAATGGATGAATGAACAAATCCTCATTTTCATCTGTGAAATCTTGGAGGGTGTCCAAGAGTTACCCATCTGGCTGCAGCTTGCTGTCCTTTTACAGTCATGCTGTGGACTGAACCACAGAAAACAGGATGTGGCCATAGCTCAGTGGTCAAGCACACGCTTTTCATGCAGAAGGTCCAAGGTTAGATTTTCAAAGGTGCTTTATGTTGTGTCAGGTTTGGTCTATTTAGCCCAGTATTATCCAGTGGTGGCTGGTGCCCATTGGGTCTGGTAGCTTGGAAGGCAGGAAACTCAATAGTTGGCAGGGCCACAGCCCAATGACAGGCAGAGCCAACTAGTTCTGGTTTTGTTCCCATCCTCTTCTCTGCTAAGATCTACAAGGGCAACACAGATTAAGGAAGAGGAAGCTGAAAGGCAGCAGCACTCCCTTTCCTATTTGTATTCTGTATTCATTAAACTTATTAGTCACCTTTCTTCATAAAAATGACTCCGAAGCAACATATAATAAAAAGATTAAAAGCAATATGAACTAACACAAATAATTTTTTAAAGAAAAAACACAATACATGAATACGATGGTGGAACAACCCACCCTCAGAAGAGGCTACAATGTCAAAAGCCCTCCATAAACCCTCCAAAAAATTAAGAGCCAGATGCCTGGGAGAAGAGGAATGATTTGCCTTGCGCCTAAAGATAGGTAATGATGGCGTCAGGTGTGCCTCTCTGGGGAGAGCGTTCCATAAGTGGGGGCGCGGCACCACTGAGAAGGTCTGCTCTCATCCTGCACAACACCTTTGATGGAGGCACACAAAGAAGGGCCTCAGATGCTGAGTGCAGATAAGAAAGCAGGCAAGTGGGGGCTGGAACAGACTGAGTTTGGTTGAGCAGCACCTCATTGGCCCTAGTGGAGCAGTCTCCACAGGTAATGTCTCAATTAAATTGCTGTGGTTGTCCAATGTCTCAGGCATGGGATGTTCCCAGTATACTTCCCTCTCATCCTTTTACTTGGAGATGCCAGGAACTGAGCTTCGCTCACTGAACTAAGGACCAGTTGGTATAAGAAGGTGGCCATGTGGCATACCTAACCACATTTGGGGGGAGGAAAACAACAACTGAGCCTCTGTGTGGGCTCAATTGCAGACCGACAGTGATAGAACCTGCTTCTAGGTTACACATTTGCATAACAAGTGAATGTCTATTGACACTACTGTCACTGCATTAAAATTGTTTGTTCAAAAAGGGTTATCTTCCTGAAATTGAATTTTACTAAAATAAGACAAGACAGGTATGGCAATTAACCTACTTTCAACTAATTGATTCCCTATTAACCTGCCACAGGTGTCTTGGTGTTTGCTTTAGAGCCTAAATATACGTTGACGCTTTAATCAATGGTGAAGATAGTAATTACACCTTTATTGCACCTTTAATTTTGAGTTAATTGTAACCCTACTTGACTAATGCCTCATAAATATTAAAGCTCAAAATATGGTCTTTTAATCATGTGAACATTAGGATTTGATAACCACAATAAACTCCAGTCTAAATGTTTATTTTAACTTGGAAAAAATGCTTAAAAGGCTATAACAGCCACATAAATTATCTTCAGGCACAGCTTCTCTATGGTGCAGTGTAGGACCTAGTGGTTAAATGGAGGGCCATTCAGGTTAATTAAATATACATTCATTCATTCATTTTTTAAAAAAGGATTTTTAACGTTCATTTTTTTATATTTAACAGAATATATATACCTCGTGATTCTAATAAAACCTCAAAGCAGTTAACAAGACATTTATTTATTTATTCAGTTTATATTCTGCACTTCTTCCCAAAAGAGCCAAGGGTGGCAAGCACATCAATAACATTAAAAACATTATTAAAAATATTATAAACAATCACATTTCTCAGCCAATGATTTTAGGGTTACCATGAGAGCCAGTGTGCTGAAGTGGTTAAGGTGTTGGACTATGACCTGAGAGACCAGGGTTCGAATCCCAAGACAGCCATGAAGCACACTGGGTGACCTTGGGCCAGTCACTACTTCTCAGCCTCAGAGGTAGGCAATGGTAACCCACTCCCTGAATATCGCTTACCATGAAATTTTATTCATAGGGTCACCATAAGTCGGAATCAGCTTGAAGGCAGTCCATGAACAGTATTGTTCAGCCATCAAATGTTCAAAAACCTAATTAAATATGAGGACTGCCCCCCCAAGAGATTCAGGGCGTGAATCTGGGTTGGGTTAGCCCTGTATTGGACTGGGTCAGGTTGGGACTGACCCAAAGTCCCAGATCAGATTGGAGGCGGGGCTGTGCATAGCCCCAGTAGATGGGGTTTTTTTTTTGTACTCACTGGTATGGAGGAGCCCCACTCCTTCTCTTGCTGCCATCAGCAGCCATTTTGTGCTAGTGCCCATGGCACTTTTATCAAGATATGAGTACTGGCACACACACAGAAAAGCGCTCTCTCTCTCTCTCTCTGTATATATATATATATATTAGATGAAACTTGAAATAGTTTTTGTATGCTTTGTAAAATGGTTATACAGGATACTGTTTTATTATATTACTCAAGGTCCTCTTTACAAGGATCCTCATGAAAAGTATTTGTCCGAGTTTAGTCTCAGGAAGAATTTTGTTGTGCCTAGTGAGTTTTCATTATCAGACAGCAAAATAAAATAAACAATGTTACTCTGTGCATTTTTTAATTTGTACCAGAGGCCAGGAAATTAAGAACAAAATGTCTTAAACTCAGCTGTGAATGTTCCTTTTGTTTTTGTTATGGCTTATATAGCTAAACAATAAAATTATTACTACTACTATATTTTGGGGAATTGAGACTATGAGATAAATGTTGCTGCTGTTCTTACCAGGGCAAGGCTAAGACCTTTTGCTGGGCGAGGAGAAGCATCAAATGGTGCCCCCAACTCCAGTCATTATGCATAGTTCTTAAGGCTGATCAAGTTATTTTGGCATTTGAGGAAGAAAATCCCACAAGCAGGTCTCCCTCAGTCCTGACAGTAAAAGTACAATAAATAATAATTTCCTTTCCTTTCATAGAATGGGAGAGTTGGAAGGGGACTATAAGACCATCGAGTCCAACCCCTGCTCAATGCAGGACTACAACTTAAAGCATACCTGACAGATGACTGTCCAGCTGCCTCTGGAGTGCCTCTAGTGTTGGAGAGCCCACCACGTCCCTAGATAATGGGTTCCATTGTCGTACCGCTCTAACAGTTAGGAAGTTATTCAGCTGAAATCTGGCTTCCTGTAACTTGAGCCCAATATTCTGTGTCCTGCACTCTGGGATGATCGAGAAGAGATCCTGGCTCTCCTCTTGACACTCTGTACCCTGAGATGATCAAGAAGAGATCATGGGCCTCCTCATAACATCGCAAACCATCTGCGAGAGGTGGCTGTGTCACTCTGCCTAATGACAGGGTCGGCTCTTGTTGCTATATATTATGTGTCTTTAGTACACATGGTTATTGGCCTGCTTGTGGATATTGGTATCAATTCTCACAAGCAGGAATGCCAACAGGATTTCCTGGGCCCAGTAGACTGTATGTGAATTGGGTCCCCTGTATGCCCACCCCCACAATCTATTGGCAAGAACTGCTTCCTATGTACACATATTAACTAAGCTTAGTCTACCTAACATGACTGTTGCCAAGATAAACAGGGTGAGGGGAGGTTAATGTATACAACCTTGAGTTCCTGGGAGGCAAACCAAGATACAAATCTATAATGTCCTTAACAGATGATGTAATGCACAAGCCAGAAAAGCAGATCTCCCCACTGACAGTTGTAAGTGCAGTGTTTCACAGTCCTGATATTTACAACAAAACAGCAAAATTGAACCAAAAAAAAGTTTGACAACCCTGATAAATAACAAGCAAAAATATTCTAAGGATTTGCTGTTTCACAACATTGGTATCTGAACTACCAACTCTCAGCCTAGACTACCTCACAGGGTTGTTGTGAAGATAAAAAAGGGGGAAATGAAAACAATGTACATAGCCTTGAGCTCCTGGGAGGAAAAGCAAAATAAACACACAAAAACAAGGAACAAAAACTTCAAACACGGGCAGCTGCATGTGTGCGCACTAGTATTGCCAGGTCAGAAGCATCTGAAACCCTGAAATTTCAGGGGTGGGCCCAAGTGATGTCATTAAGCATGATACATTAAGGATCCACCACAGTTACTTGGAGCATACAATTCAAACAAAAACATTTCTCTGATTGGAAATTAAGATAGAAACCTTAGCTAAAAGCCTGGGTAGGGAACATTTAATTTAGCTTACTTACTTCTGGCAAGAAGGGTTTAAATGCTGTCATGCCAGGCCAGTCACCAGAAGGCCATTGTAGGAATAAAGATGGATGCCCCCAAAGGCTGCAATTCTAAACACACTTACTAAGGAACTAAGCTCAATAGAACTCAGTAGGACTACTGAGTAGATATAGTTTGGATTGTGCTGTTGGTAAAGCTTGACTAAAGATCCCCAGCAAAGATATCCATATCCAAGCAGGATTGGCAACCCCTTTCCTGGAATGCCCTGCCCCTACCTTTTAACATGGCTGCTCCAAACTTCTTTACATACTTAGATTTGACCTTTCACTTCAGAAAGGGGTCTGAGAAATGAGTAAGAGTAGGAAGATTCCCTACCCTTTTCTGTCTATCCTGTGGGCTGCTATAAACTGACTTTGACAGCCAATCCAATTCCAGTGAGTAATAACTGACAGAGAGAAAATACACATGGTTTGACCTACCTTCATAGGCAGCAGCTTGGGAACAATAATTGCAGCCTTGCTTCCCAGTATGTGAATTCTCTTTTACCACTATTGGGCAAGAAACAAACAGTTATGCAACCAACAAGGTGCATCATCAGTGGGTTTAAGGGGATTGAACTGAGCACATGGAACCACTGTTGTTGCTTCTATGCATGTAAGGAAGTGAGGTTAAAGGTAAATGAAATGCAAATAGAAAAAGAAAAGACAGTGATGCTCTTCTAATACAATACCATACCAACCACAACAAGATTCCTATGAGTAAGGCAGAAAACTCAGTATCCCACAACCAGTCAGGGTCCTCAAACCAAAACTAAAAAAAATCCTGGCAGCCAGTCAGCCAAGGTCACAGAAATCCCAGTGTAGCACAACCCAACCCGGGGCTGCAGTTAGTGCAGAATGATGTGGCACAATTGCTGACATGTGTGAGGACCTATCAGCACATAATACCCCTGCTCTGAAATCTGCACTAGTTGCTGATTTGCTACCAGGCCAAGTTCCAGGTGCGCTTTCCATGTTACGGGTGCCACATGGTACTTGTTCTGCTCTTGTAAGAAATCAGTGCTTTAGTGTGGCAGCACCTACGCTTTGGAACGCCCTGCCTATTGACATTAGGCAGACTCTTTTTGGCACCTACTAAAACATTTTTGTTTAGGCAAGCCTACCCAGGCATGTAGAAGCTATTGTGTTTTTTTTAATCTGTTTTTAACTCATTGTTGGTTTTATTATTTTGAATGTTTTAAATACCTGTCTTTAACTGTTTTTGCCAATAATTTTGTTGTAGTTCCCTCTGTAAACTGCTTTGATTTTTTTACAATAAAATGTTATATAAATGTTGTAATTAAAATACATGAATAAATTTTGGAGTCACTGTGGCCCTTGGGTCTCTTTCCACTTTTAGGAACCAAGGAATCTGCCTTATACCAGCTCAGGCCATTTGGTACCATCTAGCTCAGTACTGAAGGCATGGACTAGCATATTGGACCTTTGCATGCAAAGCATATGCCCTACCCCTGAGCTACAACCCTTCCCCTGTTTAAAAAAGTATATTTTAAAATTGTTCTTTTCAATTCACCGATAAATGCACATCATACCTAGGGCAGATCCACACCATTCATTTAAAGCACATTCAACACACATTTGAAGCACATGAATCCCACCACAGAATCATGAGAATAGTCGTCTGTTAAGGTTGCTTAGAACTATAACTGTGAGGGGGAACCTACACTTCCAGGATTATTTGGGGGAAATCATGCACTTTAAATGTGACTTGGATGTGCTTTAAATGTATTGTGTGGATCTGCATTACTTCATAAGCGTTGCCTGCATATAAATTGTTTAAGTTTTTAAAATGGAAATCAGCTACGCTCTAGTTTATTGTCAAAACTGATTGGTCATAGCAGAACATTTTTTTCCAAAAAAATAAAATCAGTATTAGTTTCCTACATAATAAATGCAGTGATACCTAAGTAAACTCTGCCTGATTGCTTTAAAAATAGGATTGGAGAGGGAGAGAAAGATTTACAACACAAACACAATTTTTTGCTATGTTTACTCAAAAGTCCCATTAATTTATAGCAGTGTCCTAACCATGTCTACTCAAAAGTAAGTCCTATTTAATTCAATGGGGTTTACTCTTGGTATGTGGGATTAGCATTGCAGCTTTACTCCCAGAAAAGCATGTATTGGATTAAAGCTTCATATTGGGAAGGTTTTCAAAACACTGCCCTCTTCAACAATTCAGGAAAATTTAAATATGTTTGACTCCTGCACACAAGAGAGAAAAAGTCCAAGAGCTCTATACTTACTCAATTTATGAGATTTTCAGATAAGCAGGAAAAAACAACAGTTTTCTAACCTTGCAAAGCTAGCTACTGCCTGGATGTCAGACAACCCTGACTTCACTTATTGGCTACAAACCTGAAGGGGCAGTGTTAGATCAGCCTGCTACAAGCTTGTTTAACAGAAGGGGGGGCTGATGTTTTGGTGCATATCTTTTGAACCAGACAATCTAGAAACTTAATTTTTTTTTAAATGAAAGCTGAGAGTCTGGAGATTAAGCTGACTCACCCAGAGACCTGGAGAGGACCCTGAAAATCCATAGTCTTTGGGTGAAAACTGAAGACCTGGCAACCCTAGCGCACACCCACAACATTTTGCCAACCTTGATAAACAAGGAAAACATATATTCTTGTGTTTCAGTACAGTCTACAGGAATTTTAACTTGCTGCAGCTGTAGTATTTAATGATTTTATGGTTGTATTTGCTGACTCATTTTGTATTTTATGTTTTATGGTTACTGTATATTACTATTTAATAGCCCAGTGATGAGAAGTAGAACAGTAATGGCTATGGGGGACACAAAAAGTGGGGGTAGTGGACATTGCAATATTACCATTTGTTCTCAGTATGAAAGAAGCCTCATTTATTTCAAGGGATTTGCTTCTGAGTAAAACATACCAAAGCCGGTCAATCGTGTTTGGTACTATGGAAGCAGCACACTTAGGGAGTGAATGAAATAATGTGGACACAGAGGAAAGTCCTTAAACATACACACCCCTGTACAGAATCAGACTCACCTCCTCCTCCATCCAGTGTCAGGCTAGCAGCAGCAACCAGCTTCTCTTGTCCTAATGGAGAATTTTATATATCCACACATATATAATCATGGATATTAAGAAGGTATATTTTTTAGAATCACAAGGAACTAAGCAATAGGCCACAGGCCTTTATGAGACCACAAAAGTAGTCACACAGAGGGGCAAATGAAGTTCAGTCTGAACCCCTCAACCCTGGATCCCTGACTCCATTTTATTTACAAGTCCCATAGATATAGATATATATATAACATATATATGTTAAGAAATATACCTAGAGAACCCTAAAGACCCTAAATCCTAGCATTTATTTCAGACGTGTAAGCAAGGTTTGAAGAAGCAGGCAATGGTCAATTCACCTTGCTGTGAACCCTGTTTGTGCCAAGAGCAGGCCAGTGTGTGACTGACGTTAATTAATGAGTCTACTGTTTAGAACCAAAGAGCATGTAGTCCATGCTTGATTTTGTCAACCCTTTGATTCTGGGAAAATGGATTTTTAGTGATTCTTGTAGAGCAGTGACCCCATCTAGGGGAAAAAGCTTTACAGCACAATCAAAGGGTTTAATAAGAGAAATGGTGAGATTTAAAAATTGATTTGTAATATAATCCAGTATGTAACTTGTAATGCTACATTATAAGTGTGTTTTATGACAAAAATATATTCTTGGGTAGTATGCCTTCTTTACTCCTCTGAGGCTGAAGGACAGGGGCTGAGAAAAAATCCCAGTTTCTTTTCCTAGATTGTGTGGATTTAAAACATAAGCTCAGTGTTTTAAATATAATCCCCTCTCTTGAGCTATGTATTTTATAAGTAAGGAAATGGGATTTCTGAGAAAATATAAGGAATAAGAAACCTATAGCAACAAATACAGCTGTGGTGCTCATAAACTTTCAGGCACCCTAAGCTAAGCCAAACCCAACCTGGCATCGTTAAGGAACATGTTAGCCTGGTCTGATCAAGAACAATGGGTGTACCGAGTTTGCTTGAAGGCACATTCACAATAGTAACTGGTTTCAACTGGCCTGGAAGACCATTAGTCAAGGTGGACAGAAGAACAATGTTGATATTAGTAAGACAGACAGAAAATTGGAATAAGAAGTATATTACCCAATGCATTCTGATTGGTTTGGAAAGATTGCAGAGAGGAGGAACTGTGATGTTATGTGGGAAGGTATTTATGGGATTGGTGAACTAATGTCACATGCTGTATCTGTACTGCTTAAAAGAACTTGCACACAGTACCTCAGGGCAGTCTCTTGTGGATGTTTCTGGAAGCCTGACTGTGCATATGCTTGTAAAGAATAAAGGCCTACCTTTTTGCTTCAAGCCTGTGTCTTCCAATTTTCCTCAAAGACCCCCAGCAAAAAATCCCATAGGAGAAAAATTCTCCATCAGTCCCCCCCATCAGCATTCCTTCTTCTGATTGCTTAGCAACAGTGATTAGGTGACATGGCTGTCTGCAGAAGCCTTAGACGGTTGCCTCCATGTTTTACTTTCTAACTTTATTTGTAGACATCCAACTGGCTGACTTAAAAAAAAATGCAACTAAGAGGTTGCCTCCCCTTGCTGGCTTGAGGCCTGGTACATATGTACATCTAACCCCCATTAGTGACCTTGTTCCCAGGCAGCAACAAGGGCTATGGAGGCAGCTTCTAGCCTAACCTATTTCCTGACATCTAGTTTTCAATGCAGAGGGAGTTTTCCCTTTCTGTGGAGGAGCAAATGATCAGGAGCCCTCCCCTACAGTGTGAAGTGGTACAGTCCGGACACTGAGTTACTGCTTCAGTGAGAATTAGGCCTCTATTTGCTGATAGTGGATGGAGAAAACAGGCCTTTCTCCTTTGACTCCCTGGACTGACAACTCTGTTTTTCATGACTGAGGGTTTTTATGTTGTTGCTGGTAAATACAAACCATGGCAACTGGGGAAGCAGTATTGAAGGAGAAACCCCAAGCACTGCCATGGGGCAACTGAGCAAGGAAAGGGAATTCTCATCCTTACCAAAAACTGACAGGTGGCGAATGTGGAGATGAGGAGATATGTCAATATTAGTTTCTCTCAGTTTTTCATTTTTCCAATCTTAAATTCGGTTCTCCATACTTCCATATCAGTTTGATTTTTTTTTAAAAGTCCTCATTAAATTTAATCAGACAAAACAGATGAGTAAAATGCCCTTGTGTATGTCAAGTACTGCATTGACCCAAGTATAGGCCGCCCCTGAATATAGGCTACATTTAAAATTTTTACAAGCTTGTTTTTGGGGGAAACAGTGCAGCCTGCATTCGAGTCAATATGGTATCATCCATTCTGGCCCTTGGGCAGTCCCTTGCAAGTATGTAGTTGCTGACAGCATAGCCACATCTCCCCTCCTCACATGGGTATGAGCTGCTGACACTGACAAGAGTGGCTATCCTGTCAGCAAACACATACTTGTATGGCACCAAATGAAGCACCCCTTGCTTCCACCATTGCCTCCCATTGTTTTTTTTTCAAGGAAAAGACAAGAATTCCCATCCTGTTTTGATAATTTCACTTGAGTACACCACTTAATGGGCTGCCTTTCAGCTTTCCCACTTTCTTTCCTGCTCCCGGCTCTTCAGTCATTTACCACACCATATCACCTTCTTGTTTTCTTCGTTCTGTATAACAGAAAGCAAGCAGAGAAAGTCATTTTATTATTATTATTATTGTTCAAAGGTGATTTTTTTTTTTTGGCTAAAAAAATAATACTAGTATTATGTAATGAATGCTCATCAATGCTTTTAAATGCTGAAAACCAAAACTGTACTGCAGCTGTTCATGTGTTTTAATAGCTTAGAGGTCTTTAAAAATTGTTCCATTATGCTTATTTGAACACTGATTTAATTTTTAATTAGACTCCCCGGCCTAATTGCTAGGGAAAAATACCTCTGAGTCATAAAATGTTGTTTTTTAATACAACTTATAATGAACTACATTTCTTGTCATGGTAATACGTTAGACTGTATAAATGTCTGTGTTCTGTCTCATTAGGTTTAAAACAATATATTTTTTTCAATTAAAGCTGAACAAAGGACAGTGTTTGCTTTCAGAGACAAAATTGAATTCTGAAAACAGTAATTCATTATTATTTTAGCTCTGACAGGCTGGGTGTTAATTTGGTGTTTATTCAACTTGCACTGTGCATACATCGAATCCTCCTTCCCAAATAACAAATTGAGTTCAGACTCTTTTCATTAGATGCATCATTAATTTCTATGGCTAGTTTCCGATTACTTTCCGAACATTTATTCCCATCATATATCTGACCTAGGCTCTCAAGATCAAGTTAACAGAACTGTTTGGCTGACTCCTGAGAAGGGTATGACATTCACCTCTGTACACAGTGTGACTTCTCCCTGTTTCAGGACTACTGGCTCTCTCCGCTGTGACCCATATTCATTCATTTATTTATTTATTTATTTATTTATTTATTAAATATATATCCAGCCCTTGCTCCCAGAAATCATTAGTGATTGATACTTCCCCCAAGTTTCCCCCAAGTTTGAACTGAATTGGCTGATATTAATCATTCCCCTTCCCTGCAAATCAGAAAAAAATAGCTCAGCTTAATTGAAGCCAATCTAAAACAATTCAGAGCCATTCATACCCCTTATTTCCCCTCCCTCTGGATGCTAGTAGTCAAATAACAGGCGAAACAATAGCACATCAGGAATCAGAGTGGAAAGGGATATTTACTGAGGTTTAGGCCCCATCTGCACTATATATTTAGAGCAGTATTATACCACTTTCATCAGTCATGGCTTCCCCCAAAGAATTCTAGGTACTATAGTTTGTTAAGGTTTGTGAGCCACCTTGAGGGCCTTTTGGCTAAAAGGTGGCATAGAAATAGAACAAATAAATAAATAAACAAATAAATAAATAAATAAATAAGGATGCTGACAGTTGTTAGGAGCAGGGCTGTGGAGTCGGTACACCAAACCTTCGACTCCGACTCCTCTATCTTTCTACTGTCTGACTCCGACTCCACCCAAAATTGCTTCTTGTCAATCAAAATTTATTTGGAAGTTGGAGTTGGTACATTGCTACCGACTCTGACTCCGACACCAACTCCTCCCAAAACTGCTCCCGACTCCGACTCCATGACTCCGACTCCACAGCCCTGGTTAGGAGACCTCTATTCCCATCACAGAGCTACAATTCAAGAGTTTCCTGGGAAGGGAGATTGACTGTGAAACCATCAGTTTCAATTACTGCAGCTCAAGAATGTGGACGAGATGCTTGAAGGGGTTTAGCCAAGCACATGTGCCCTTGACTCCAGCCCATCTTTGTTTATCAAATTTAGCTATTGGGGACTGATTGGGTGGGTCTTTGCAACAGGGGGTGTATACCACCTGCCTTCCCTTCACAGAACTACACCTTCCAGAGTTCCCTGGGAAGAGGGAGTGATTGATAAACCCCACTGGGAATTGTAGCTCTGTGAAGGGAATAGGGATCTCTCCTAACAACTCTCGGCACCTTTAACCAACTACAGTTCCCAGGATACTTTGGAGGAAGCCATGATTAAAGTATTATACCACTTTAATACTGCTTTAAATGTATGATGCAGATGCAGCCCTAGTCTGATGATAAACAAGTACAAAGTTCCTATATTCATAGATTGAAACCAAACCTGTTGTTCATTTGCCTCCTTTTCACCTGTCATACAGACACTGCATCTACAACCCATTTAAAATGGCAGGATTGTGGAACAAAAGATGGAGGGGAAGAGGGAGAGAAATGTTGGCTCTGGAAATGCAGCAGACTCGTGGCTTTCCATTGTGGGCTGCTTTTTTTTCTTCATTTGAAAGACAGGCTTATTTTTCTTTTCTGCTCTTGTATCTCTGATGAATGTCCTTGCTTGGTTCGTTCCACAAGCCCTTGCCAGCATTTTTTGGCTCGAACAGTCTAGATGCAAGGTCTGTGTTCTCTTCAAACATTTCAAAGGCTGCTTTGAAAACACCCTAGGAAAAAAATGACATTTGTGTTACAACCACAGTTGCTCACCTCCCATTATTGGGAAGACAAGCTTCTAATAGGACAGTGTTCTAAATAAAACAAGACCAGAGTTCAATTGTATGGATTGAGGGAAGAATGGAAACACAGCCAGAGCAGAATATCAAAGCATTTCTTAGGCCCACATATGGAGCAACTTTCAGGGATCTATCTATTTATTACAGGTTTTTTTTTTAAAAAAATGGGAATGATTTAATGCAGAGGTGGCTCTCTGGATGTTTTGCACTGCAACTGCTGTCATGCCTGACCATTGGTCATGGTGGCCGGGATTGATGGGAGATGGAGTTTGCAACACATGGAGAGCCAGACATCCCCATTCCTGATAAAGAGGAATGACTCTCCCATATTTCAGTGTAAAAGAGGAATCCCTTCATTCTACAATGGAGGCATATATTTTGGGGGAGCTGGAGTGGATGGGTGGGTATCCCATATTCCAGTCTTGTTCCTTATGTGGAGGGGAGAGGGTGGGGTGGGAAGGTTTACACATCCCAGACTTAAGGCATAGCATGGTTAGGAATAGAAGGATCTGTCCATTTCAGTCCTCTGTTTCTCATTTTTCCAGTCTTAAATTTGGTTCTCCACATTTCTGCAGCAACTTGCATTTTTTGTTCAAAAAAAACGCTCATGAAAATTCTTCAGCATTTTAGTGAGAATTTCTTCCACTAAACACATTTTTGTAGGCAGTTTTGAGTAATGTATACAATTTTGCAAGCAATTTCTCCTAATATAATGCATTTTATGTTATTTTCACTATATTAAATTTTAGGGACACTTTCCCCTAGCATATTAATTTTGTAAACATTGCTTGGAGAACTGTACTGAAAAATTCAGATAAGTGTGAATTTTGAAGGACATCTGTGTTTCGGTTCTCATGTTGTTCTCATGGTTTTGGGGGGACCTTATGTAAAATCATGCAAATTCAAGAGGATCGATTTTTATTCTGCTGGATCTGACTTTTAATCAGACCCCATAGAAAAGAAAATACTGTGTATGTTGTATTTCTGTTTGCTGAGGGGCAGGGGGAAGAAGTAACTCAGGTGTGGGGGACATTTGGCCCTCCAGATATTGCTAAACTAAAACTCCCATCAGCCCTAGCAAGCATAGCCAATGGCTAGGGATGTAGTTCAGCAACATCTGGAGGGCCAAAGGTCCCCCACACCTGAACTAACTAGAGAAGGTGGTGCCCACAGCACTTTCTCAAAATTCCAAATGTGCCCACACGAAAAAGTTGACAACCCAGCATGTTTTGTTTTAGGTCTGGAGGAAAAAAAACAACCTGAGAGTTAAGTCAAGCATAGTTATTTATTTTGCTTGAGAAATATACAACAGTGTATATAGAACAATGGACTTCTATGCTTCAGGAGGTTTAACATTTTCCAAATGTGGATTTAGTTGCTTAATAATGGATTCCCTTTTTATTCTTCTCTGTTTCCAATTGCTGGATCCCCTTTAGAAACAATCATAAGAGGGGGTGAGGATATTAGAATAAATAATAAATATGTTGCAATGTGAATTTGTGAGTTTCAGCATGCATTATTTCTCCCTTTTAAAACTTTAATTATACAGTAAAACTCTTGAGGATTCTTTTTACCAGAGAGCATCAATTTCTTAACTTTAATACCATAGAAACCAATTTCAGTTTCAGCTTCTATGTGATGGAAGATCGATCTGTCACTTAAATCTGTAGTTTCGGTGCTGTGTAGATTTCTTTACACAGTGAGTTGTTCAAGACTCTGACTAGGATACATTTTCCAATATAGCTCTGTGATGGAAATCACCATGAAATGTTTCAGAAACTGTTGATGCTGTTGATTCTGAGGTGACACCAGCTCAGTGTAATATAGCAATGACCTTTTTATATGATGAGGACAATCTGGATCAAGATCCCTGTACGCTCTATAAAGGACTTAGACCTTGGATTTTACATATATATATGTATAAGAGCAACAAGCAGGCATGGGCCAACTCACAGGAGGATTCCTCTAGCAATATAGCAAGGCTCAGATGCTTCATAAGGCAACATGGGGCATCTCTTATGGTCCCAAGTGCTCCATCTTCCGTATCTGGATTTCAGCCTAACAGACCAAGGGAAAGTGTGGGTGCTAGGGTTGCCAGGCTCAGGGCTTGAGACTGATCCTGTATCTTTAGGAGAAAAGAAAGTCAGCCAAGTACAGGTGTTCTTGCAGCACTGTAATGGGAAAAACCACAAGGTGGAATTCTCCCTTCCCCCTGCACAACTTTTAAAGATACAGAAGACCTCTTGGTTGCCAGCCCCAGCCTCCAAGAGGTCTTCTGTATCTTTAAAAGTTGTGCAGGGGGAAGGGAGAATTCCACCTTGTGGTTTTTTTCCAGTACAATGTTGCAAGAACACCTACATTTGGCTGACTTTCTCTTCTCCTAAAGATACAGGATCAGTCTCAGGCCCTGAGCCTGGCAACCCTAGTGGGTGCAGGGATTGTAAATTGTAAGCAGGCACAATTTGTGACATTGCACATGTTTTGTTTTTAAGATTTTTGTGTGTGTGGGTTTTTAAAAAGATATTTGTTTTTAATATACCTATATATTTTTAATGTTTGTGGTTTGCTGCCCTGGGCTCCTTCTGGGAGGAAGGGTGGTATATAAATTGAATGAATGAATGAATGAATGAATAAATAAATAAATGCTGATCATGGGGTACATCTGTTAAAGCATCAGGACGTTTGTGGAGCTTCAGCCAACTCTATAAATGGGATAGTTATTTTTTAAAAAAATCATTCAATTTAAGATAATTTATGTACTATCACCTGTCGTTACATCATGGGTGGGGAAATCTCCAGCCCACCAGGCTCTCCATTTGGCGTGCAAGGCCATTTTGGGGACATCAGAGGTGCAAAAGAGAAGTGCGGAAACAATAGCAAAGCCCTTTCCCACACTCTCCCTTTCAATGTCCGATGTTGCAGGTTGAAAGGAGGAGTGAGGGGTGGGTTTTGCAAGCCTTTCCACACTCCCCCTTTCAACCTTCAAATTTTGACAGGCAGACAGGGCAACCTGTCTGTCAATTGTGTGATGTCATAATGACATGACATGATCGACGGACAGATTGCCCTGCCCACCTGTCAAAGTCAGCCCATGGGGTGAGGCCAGATCTTTTCACATCCCTGCTTTACATGGATGCACAAAGCAGCTAATAATATAAAATACATGAAGCAATTAAAAAAAATCAAAATCCAGGACAACCAACCAACAACAACAAAATCAAGCTTAAAAAGGGAGACTGGATGGCAGAAACAGCTGACCAGGTAGGTTAATGGCTAACTGAAACAAATGCATGCTAAAAGAGGATGAAAAAACAGCCAGGAAGATGCAAGACTGATATCCTGGGGCAAGAAGTTCCACAACCTAGGGGCAATAATAGAGAAGGACCTTGTGAATGTTCCTGCCAAAGGCACTTTGGGTACATGAAGGACATCCCTGCATTATCATACTGTGACAGAACTTTGGCTGCAGATGGTCCAAGTTCAAACCCTGATATCTCCAGTTAGGGCTGGAAAAGGCCCTTTCCTGAAATCATAGGGTGCTATGATTCATAGTCTGTGTAGACAATACTGAGCAGTGTAGATAGACCAATGATCTGACTTGGTTGAAGGCTTGGCATAAGCTTCCTATCTTAGAGGGTGGGCAGGTTTAAAAGGGGGGGTGGCCCTTTAGGTATCCTGGTTCCAAACCACATGGGGCTTTAAAAGGTATGTAACACACAGGTTAGCTAGCCACCCCTGTTTTACGATTAATAAGGAGGTGGCCTCTTGAACTGTCATTGTTCCAAGCATCCCGGGCAGAGGTTTTCCCCATTATCTGATAGAATCATAGAATCATAGAGTTGGAAGGGGCCTTGTAGGCCATCGAGTCCAACCCCCTGCTCACAGCAGGAAATCCACAGCTACAGCATCTCCCGCAGATAGCTGTCCAGCCTCTGCTTGAAGACGTCCAGCGAAGGGGATCCCACCACCTCCCTAGGCAGTCCATTCCATTGCCGAACTGCCCTTACTGTCAAGAAGTTCCTTCTAATGTCCAATCTGAATCTACGCTCCTGCAACTTAAAACTATTAGACCTAGTCCTACCCTCTGGGGCAGCAGTGAACAAATCTGTACCCTCCTCTATGTGACAGCCCTTCAGGTACTTAAAGAGTGTAATCATGTCGCCCCTCAGCCTTCTCTTCACCAGACTGAACATGCCCAGTTCCTTCAACCTTTCCTCATAAGACTTGTTCTCCATACCGGCTATCATCCTCGTCGCCCTCTTCTGAACCCGCTCTAACTTGTCTATATCTATATCTTAACTAAATATTTGGCCCTAAAATAGCCAATACAATGTCCTCCAGATGTTTTAGGATTACAAGTTATAGAATCATAGAATTGGAAGGGGCCTATAAGACCATTGAGTCCAGCCCCCTGCTCAATGCAGGAATCCAAATTAAACCATACCTGACAGGTGGCTGTCCAGCTCTCTCTTGAATGCTTCTAGAGTTGGAGAGCCCACCACTTCCCTAGATAATTTGTTCTATTGTCGTACCACTCTAACAGTTAGGAATTTTTTTCTGATGTTCAGCCAAAACCTGGCTTCCTGCAACTTGGGCCCATTATTCCATGTTCTGCACTCTGAGATGATTGAGAAGAGATCCTGGCCCTCTTCCGTGTGGCAGCCTTTCAAGTACTTGAAGAGTGTTTCATATCTCCCCTCCGTCTTCTCTTCTCAAGGTTAACCATGCCCAGTTCTTTCAGTCTCTCTTCATAGAGCTTTGTTTCCAGGCCCCTGATCATCCTTATTGCCCTTCTCTGAACCGTTCTCTGTATCATTCTTAAAGTGTGGTGTCCAGAACTGGATGCAATACTCAAGATGAGGCCTAACCAGTGCTGAATAGAGGGGAACTAATACTTCATGTGATTTGGAAGCTATACTTCTGTTAATGCAGCCTAAAATAGCATTTGCCTTTTTTGGCACCACATCATATTGTTGGCTCATGTTCAGCTTGTGATCAACAACAATCCCAAGATCCTTCTCACATGTAGTATTGCTGAGCCAGGTATTTCCAATCTTATAACTGTGCATTTGGTTTCTTTTTCCTAGGTGTAGAACTTTGCACTTACCTCTGTTAAATTTCATTCTGTTTTCAGCACAGTGCTCCAGTCTATCTAGATTACTTTGAATTTTGTTTCTGTCCTCCATGGCAGCAATCCCTCCCAATTTTGTATCATCTGCAAATTTGATAAGCATTCCCTGCACCTCCTCATCCAAGTTAGTAATAAAAATGTTGAAGAGCACTGGGCCCAGGACCGAGCACTGCAGTACCCCACTCATTACTTCCCCCCAGTTTGAGTAGGAACCATTGATAAGCACTCTTTGAGTATGATTCTGTAGCCAGCCATGGATCCAACTGATAGTTGTTCCATCCAGCCCACATTTAGCTAGCTTCCTAATCAGAATATCATGGGGCACTTTGTCTAAAGAGTTGCTGAAGTCAAGATATGTTATGTCCACAACATTCCCACAGTCTACTAGGGAGGTTACCCAATCATAAAACGAGGTAAGATTAGTCTGGCAGGATTTGTTCTTCATAAATCCATGTTGGCTTTTAGTAATCACTGCATTGTTTTCAAGGTGCTTACAGATTGACTGCTTTATAATCTGCTCCATAATTTCCCCAGGGATTGATGTCAGGTTGACTGTAGTTCCCAGGTTTCTCCTTTTTGCCCTTTTTGAAGATTGGGACAATATTAGACCTTCTCCAATAGTCAGGCACTTTACTTGTCCTCTGTAATTTCTCAAAGATAATAGACAGTGGTTCCAAGAGTTCTTCAGCCAGCTCCTTCAATACTCTAGGATGCAGTTCATTGGGCTCTGCAGATTTGAACTCGTTCAAAGTGATTAAGTATTCCCTGACTATTTATCTATCAATCTCAAGTTGCAATCCTGCCCCTTCAACTTCATGTTTCCCAGGAGGGTCATAGATCCTGTTTTGGGAGAAGACTGAGCCAAAGTAGGAATTTTGCACTTTTGCCTTTTCTTTGTCATCTGTTATCATTTTGCCATCCTCATTGAGTACCACCATTGCACCACAATTTCTTTTCTCTGTCTTTTACTATGGATGTACCTGAAGAAAGCTATTTTGTTGCTTTTGGCATCTCTCGCTAGCCTCAGCTCATTCTCAGCTTTAGCCTTCCTGATGCCATCCCTGCTATTCCATGCTACCTTTCTGTACTCTTCCTTTGTGGTCTGGCCTTCCTTCCACTTTCTGTATGTGTCCCTTTTTGTTTTCAGGTCATCTCTAAGCTTTTTGTGAAGCCACATTGGCTTCTTCTGCTGTCTTCCCTCCTTTTGTCCTTGACGGAATTGTTTGCAATTGTGCCTTTAGACTTTCCTCTTTTAGAAACTCACCCATCTTAAACTCCTTTTCTCATTAGGGTCGCTTGCCACGGAACCTTACTTACCATTGTTCTGAGTTTTGTTCCATAATTCCTGACTGTTTGCCAGTCTAATCAATGCTTATGGGAGTTGTAATCCACAGCTTTTGGTGGGCTCTGTGTTGGCTATTCCTGCATTGACTGGAGATGCCAGTGACTGAACTTGGGACCTTCTGTATGCAAATCATGTGCTCTTTCACTGTTACATGTAGTAGCAGTGCACCTATACCATCTTTCAGCAATATGGTCACAAAACAACGTGAAGTATTGTATGTAAAAATGTTTCTAATATCCTCCTTTTAATTTTTTTTAAACAATGTAACTCCATAGGCTAATGGGTGAAATGAATGCCAAATATTTGAATTTCTAGAAGGGTGGCTATGTTAGTCTTTTGCAGCAAAACCAACAATGAGTCTTATGGCACTTTAAAAACTAAGCTATTTATTATGATATAAACTTTCCTGGACTAGAGTCCACTTTGTCAGATGCATGAGCCCGTAGCATATTGGAAGCTGCTTTTCAACACTAGATGGCACTAAGGAACCAATTGATCAATCTACGCTTTCTATTTTATTTATTGTTATTGTTGTTAGTAGTAGTAAATGCAAATTACAGGTCATGGGAGGGATTTTTTTTAACAGACTGAATGGATTGAGGCTCTTCCAATGATGTGTGTGTGTGTAATCTGCAAATAGGGGAATGAAATGGTTCTTTCATAAAAGTGTCAAAGATGATTTTTTTTTAAAAAAGGATAATGTAGAGGCCGGCCTTTTTTTTTTTTTTTGATGATGGTACTCACTGGTACAGAGTACCATCACCTCTTTTTTTTGCTATCCATGGCACTCATTTTGTGTTGGCACGCTTACCACGTGGCACTTCATCTTTTACCAAAACAAAGCAAAGGTAACAAAAACTTCCATGGCTCCAGGATTGAGGGGCTTTGGCCTCCAAGCTGACTTGCAGCTTGACAGCTCTCTTCTTTGAAGTGAAACACTGGCCTAGTGTTGATTCCAGGGTTCTTTTTTTAGGTGTGTTTGGCTAGAGCAGCCTTTCCCAACCGGTGTGCCTCCAGATGTTTTTGGACCACAACTCCCATCAGCCTCAGCCAGCATTGCCAATGGTCAGGAAAGATAGGAATTGTGGTGCAACAACATCTGGAGGCACACCGGTTGGGAAAGGCTGGGCTAGAATATGATTGACTTGGTCACCCACCCCTCCTCCTCCTCCTCCTCCCTGCTGTTGCTGATTATGATTTGCTCCAAGCCAAAATGGTGCTACCTCCCAGAGAAAAAACAAGGTGTGTGCAGACTGCTGACCCACAATACCAGCTGTGCCCTGATATTCCAGTTGGCCCTCTGGTTGGTTTTGCTTGCATATGTAAGATGAGTGTACATAGGAACATAGCAACTTCTGTTATACTGAGGCCCCATCTGCACAATTTCCCCCTCCCCCAAGCTACAGTTCCTAGCCTGGCACAACAAATGATCCTTCTTCCCAGGGAATGGGGTCTCCTAACAATTCTCAGCATCCTTAATGAACTACAGTTCCCAGGGTTCTTTGGGGGAAGCCATGACTGTTTAAAGTGGTATGATACTGCTTCAGATGTGTAGTGCAGATGGAGCCTGAAACAGACCACTGGTTCATCTAGCTCAGTATTGTCTATGCTGGCTGGGAGCTGCTCTCCTGTGGTTCTCTCCCACCTGGAGATGCCAGGGATTGAACCTGGGATCTTCTGCAAGTAAAGCAGATCCTTCTCCACTGAGCTATGTCCATCCCCAAATAGGCACTGGCAGCGGTGTGATTCAAACCCATGCTGCCGACCCTCAACTTATATACTATTTCCTTTTAGGTATAGGGAGTTTGTCATGTTTGATGTAGCTCTAAGTTGGCTTATTGTGGCCTTGCTGTGTAATTATGGCGGCAATAATCAGGCTTCTAAACACTGGAGTCCGCCTGCAAGCAAAGTTCCCTGCAAAATTTAACAATTGGTGGCTTCCTCATTTGTTCTGCAAGTGTGAGGTGCATAATGAGGTGGCTGAATGTTTAGCAACATGCATGACACAGACATGCGGAAGAATCACTCCCCCTGCTATTTAAAATTGCTCTGTGATGTAAACATGAGAAATGCATACCAACAATGCTTCCAATTGCTTCAGATTCTTGGTGAGGGGAAAGTGTATTGTGCCCTTTCATGTCAACCCAGCACATTTTGACTCTTTGATTTCTTACTGCATAAATGTACACAATCCCTGGTCTAGCACAAGGTGGATTTTCTTGGAATCCTCCAAGGCAAATAAAAAAAATGTTGAAAAAGAGCAAGCTGCACCTTGTGCAAAAAAACAGGCTGGTAACAAGTGGGGAAAAGCACTTGGAGGTATGAGAGAGTCCCAATAGGCCATCTGCAAGCTAGAGCCAAAGTGGTAAGGAGAAAAATAATGTATCGCATTTTAAATGTTACCGTGCTATGGGGTGCTGCAAGGCACTATTTGGTTCCCAGTGCTATTTAACATCTATATGAAGCCATTGGAAGAGGTCATTAGGGGATATGGAACAAAGTGTCACCAGTACGCTAATGATGCACAGCTCTATTTCTCTGTAACATTTGAATCAGGAGTAGCCGTGCAGGCTCTGTACTTGTGTCTGGGTGTAGAGGTGTGCTGGATGAAGGCCAATAAACTGAACTTAAATTCTGGCAAGATGGAGGCCCTATGGGTAAGTGGTTCCTGTGTCTAAAGATAGGATAGTTACCTGTTCTGGACAGGATTGGACTTCCTCTGAAAGAGCAGGTACATAGTCTGGGGATACTCCTGGATCCATCTCTGTCACTTGAGGCACATGTGACCGTGGTGGCTAGAAGTGCCTTTAACCAGCTGTGGTTGATAAGGCGTTTTGGTCGTTCCTGGACTGAGATAGCTCGGCCACTGTGGTATTGGCAGAGCTTGGAAAAGTTACTTTTTTGAACTACAACTCCCATCAGCCCCAGCTGGATATTGGCATTAGCAACCTTAAGACTGGATTACTGCAATGCACACAACCGTTTCTTCATCAGCAGTAGCTTCCCTTGGACAGTCTGGAAATTGTAACTTCTGGAGAAACTACGATGTTGATTGGGACATCCATTGAACACATCTGCTGAGGGAGCTGTGCTGGCTGCAAATTTGCAACCAGGTGTTGTTCAACCATTTGTTTTCAGCTTATAAAGCCCTAAACAATTTAGCAGCCATGGGGGGGGCTGGATCAGGGCCACAGGAAGGTCAAATGGTTAAAGCCTCCTTTCCCCCATGCTGTGATCCTGAACTGGATTGGGTCCCCTGCAGCTGCCATTTATTAAAGAATCATGTATGGGGCAGTCATGACATTAAAGATCTGGGGGAGATAAGGAGGAGGCTTGAAAATCTGTAGAGATGTAGGGAGGAGGAGGCTTGGTGAACTGTAGAGGTGGGAGGAAAGGAAGCTTGGCTGGGTCTAAGGGGATCGGGAGCTTGGCAAAGCTTGGTGGCAGTGGGGTGTCTGGTGAGGAGGGTGGGGTAGATGGGATTGGCTTTTCTTTGCATCTATAGCTTCAGGGGCAGCAGAAGCAGGGGAGGATCATAGAATGCTTTTATGTATATATTGTTTGATTTATATCCCACCCTTCCTCCCCACAGGAGCCCAGGGCGGCAAACAAAAGCACAGCAATTCCCACAAAGCAATTCCAACACAGACACAGACTGGGATAAGGTCTCTACTTAAAAGGCTTGTTGGAAGAGGAAGGTCTTCAATAGGCGCCAAAAAGATAACAGAGATGGCGCCTGTCTAATATTTAAGGGTAGGGAGTTTCACAGGGTAGGTGCCACCATACTAAAGGTCCGTTTCCTATGTTGTGCAGAACGGACCTCCTGATAAGATGGTATCTGTAGGAGGCCCTCACTTGCAGAGTGCAGTGATCAACTGGGTATATAAGGGATAAGACGGTCTTCTGGGTATCCTGGTCCTGAGCTTTATAGTGCTTTGTACTTCAAAACTAGAACCTGGACTTGGCCTGGCAGCAAATGGGCAGCTAGTGCAATTCTTTCAGCAGTGGGATGACGTGTTGGCGATACCCTGCCTCAGTGAGCAGTCTCGCCTCTGTATTTTGCACCAGCTGCAGTTTCTGGACCAACCTCAAGGGCAGCCCCACATAGAGCGCATTACAGTAATCCAGCCTGGAGGTTACCACTGCATGGACAACAGTGGTCAACCTATCCTGGTCCAGAAATGGCCGCAGCTGTCTTATCAGCCAAAGCTGGTAAAAGGGACTCCTAGCCACTGAGGCCACCTGAGCCTCTAGTGACAAAGATGGATCTAGGAGCACCCCAGGCTACGGACCTGCTCTTTCAGAGGGAGTACGACCCCATTCACAGCAGGCAACTGACCAATTATCTCAACTCGGGAACCACCAACCCACAGCACCTTCGTCTTGCTGGGATTTGGGCGAGTTCTAAGGGGAGAGGCAGTGGTTTGGTGAGGGGGTTAGGTGCTGGGGTAGGTAAGCAAAGTGAAGAGAGCAGGGGGCAACCGCTAGTAATCAGAGCTTGGAAAAGTTACTTTTTAAAACTACAACTCCCATCAGCCCCAGCCAGCATGGCCACTGGACTGGACTGACGGGAGTTGTAGTTCAAAAAAGTAACTTTTCCAAGCTCTGCTAGTAATACATAAATATAATAAATGCATAATAATAATAAACAGCAGCCAGACCTACTAGCCATGATGGCTATGTCCTACCTCCACATTGGGAAATAACATGCCTCTGAATGCCAGTTGCTGGGAATCACAAGTGGGGAGAGTCCTGTTGCACTCCGGACCTGCTTGCAGGCTTCCCTGAGGCATCTGTGAGAACAGCATGCTGGACTAAATGGGCCACTGGCCTCATCCAGCAGGGCTGTTATGTTCTTAGGCATGCTGCTAGAGTGGGTGTGCTGCTTGTTCTTCCCATTTTGGGATTTTCTTGAAATCCCCCCATCCCAGTCAGGAACATTCTAAAACGGGGAGAAAGGATGCTACTCATCATATTGGGCTCCTTTGGACAACCTGCTTATTGAGCATTCATCTTGATTTGCTTGCACAAAGCTAATGTGGATGTTAGACTATGTCTGGTCTTTATTATGCATTCATGCTGATTTGTTGGCAGGGCAATTATATGACAATCAGAATTCATCCTAATTTATTTGCTGGGTATTTATACATTTTCCCATTAATCATTCCTTTATTCCACACTTGTCAGTGCATTTCCCTACCACTTTCCTAACTGCAAAAAATCTTTTTTTTAATGGATTTGTTGCAAGAGGGTGACAGAACACTTTAACCCACTTTAATTGCACAAACCTAGGTTTCCAGTGTATGCTTGAATCCCTCCCGCAAAATAGTGACAGTCTGGGGGAAAAAATGGAAATGGACTGCCTTCAAGTCGATTCTGACTTATGGCGACCCTACAAATAGGGTTTTCATGGTAAGCGATATTCAGAGGTGGTTTACCATTGCCTTCCTCTGAGGCTGAGAGGCAGTGACTGGCCCAAGGTCACCCAGTGAGCTTCATGGCTGTGCGGGGATTTGAACCCTGGTCTCCCAGGTCGTAGTCCAACACTCTAACCACTACCCCACACTGGCAAGTTACCCAGTAATACATTCAGTACACCCATGGAATAATGTTCATTCCATTCCTGCTTACTAAGGTACAGCAGTTGATATGCTTAAATAATGTTGAAAAACTTCAATTTTAGCAGCTGAGAATCTCTTTCTATATAACAGCATTTCTAGATGTGCCAGTCCATATTCTCCAATGAGTCCGTTTAAAGGGTGATCAGGCAATAGGCATCTTTAGATATACAAAAAAGAAATTCCTGTGATCTTTTTCAAATCTGCAGGCTATGGCAGAATAATAAGAATGATTGTTGGGGAGCAAGAGACGATTAAGCTGTCAGGTAACTTCTGGTTCATCAGGGAACTCTTATCATTGATTATACAGTGGCATCTCCTCAGGTTCCAGAATATTCAAACTTTGATGATCAAGAAAACATACCTCCCTTATTGTTAGCAAAGTTGCTTAAATAATGCAGAGTCCAGGGAGAAAATAAAATCCTGTTTAAACTTTACTGCACAAGAAACTAAACAAGAAAAGTGTATAACTTGAGAAGAAACAAACAGAGAGGTTTGTCTTTCTTAGTAGTCCAGGATAGTTCATAGCAGGGAGAAATACAACCAATCATATGGGGGGGGCAACTAGAGCATGTGCAAGTTCAATGAAGGTCATGCTACTTTGCCTAGTTGCTAAGGAACATCTTCAAACCACCCCCTCACTAGTTAACTTTAACACTAACAGAATTAACTATTAAGTTACAAGCTTAATGATCCCTGCTGTTGCACTTCCAACACTTATTTGGATCTCATTCCAGAAAGTCACATTCAGCCCACTTAAACATAACAGGAAAATTTTGGAAAGTTTATCGCAACAGCAAATGCCCTGCACCTGTAAAGGCATCTTTAAGCCAACTGCAGGGATGGGTTAATTGTAAGGATAGCAGAATAAAAAAGTTAAACCTCTGCCCACTTGCCTGGTGTCTGATGTTCAGACTGCTAAGCAGCCTGCCCTTTGGCAGCAGAAGGCAGAGCGGCCAGCCCTTTATAATGCTCATAACATTTTTGCAACCATTGGGGTGGCAATCAAACCCCCGTCTAGCGAACACAATTATGGAGAATCTGGTTAATCGCCAATTAGCGGCCATTCCCTACTAGGACCCTGGAGGGAGAGAATGAGCGTGCGGCTTGAGTCACATCACGGTTTTTCTACATTAGACAGACAGGAACAATATATTAAAGTGAGCAGCAGGAAGTCAAATGCCACCCACCTGTCTCCCATGCAAGTTTTAATTATAGCACTAGATTTGCTCGAGACATGTCATCAGTCTCTCTGTTAAGATGCCTCCTTTGTAAAACAAAAATTGGCCTCCAAGGAGGAGAAGAGTGTGACTGGCGAGCGGCTGTAGAAGCCAGCGATCAGCACATTTAATTCTCCCAAATTAAACCAGAGCTCATAAAAACTGAGGGAAAAGAAGAGCCTAACAAGGAAAGTGACCTTGCTCTCAAGGTAAATAAAACAACAACAACAACAGGATTTCTCTGGCTTCACTTCCTTACTGAACTAAGTTCAGCTGAGCAGGAGGAAGGTATGGAAATAACTCCTGAGCTGAGCACTTACCACTGTGAACGTCACAGCCCATGGACCACAATGCATCCTGTGTTTGACGATTTGGAGCACTGTTAGTGTAGCATAGTAGTTCTCAAAGGATAAGAAGGCATCCCTAAAGAGGTACCAACTGTTACTAAGGGAAGGCCCAATTCCCCCCTGGGCCTCTTCCCAATAGTGTGTCCAGAGTTAAGGACCACAGCTGAGGAACTTCTATCAGTCAGGGTAGACTAGGGATAGGGAAACCTCAGCCCAGGGGCCAAATGCAGTTCTGCAGTCCTAAGTATCTCTATCTGGCCTTCAGGTCTCCCCCTAGGCCACCCTTTTCCAACCTTTGGGTCCCCAGATGTTGCTGGAATGCAACTCCTATCCGCCACAGCCAGTATAGCCCATGGTCAGCATAGCCCAGCAACATCTGGGGACTCAAAGATTAGGAAAAGCTGGCCTAGGTCATGCTTCCCTCCCTAGGCCATACCTTTCACTCTCCTTGCTCTACACTCTTCTAGAATGCATTTGCTTGGCTGGACTGTGTCCTTGAATTGTGATAATGGCATTTGTTTGCATGGATGGAGTAGGGCTGGCAGGTCAGAAGCATCCCAAACCCTGAGATTTTTGGGGCAGGCCCGAGTGATGTCATTAAGCATGATACAGTAAGCATCAATCACAGTTGCTTGGAGCATACAATTCAAACAAAAAAATTTCTCTGATTGGAAATTAAGATAGAAATCTTAGCTAAAAGATGCAGCCTGGGTAGGGAACATTTAATGTAGCTAACTTGCTTCTGGCAAGAAGGGTTTAAGTGCCCTCATGCCAGGCCAGTCACCAGAAGGCCATTGTAGGAAGAAAGGACCCTAGTGTTGTGGAGATGTTAGATGGGAGCACTCAGGAGTAAAGATGGAAGTCCCTGGAGGCTGCAATTCTAAACACATTTACTAAGGGACTAAGCCCCACAGAAAATAGAACTTACCTCTGAGTAGATATAGTTTGGATTGTGTTGTTGGTAAAGCTTGACTAGGGATCCTTTGCAAAGATATCCATATCCAAGGAGGCTTGGCAACCCCCTACCTGTAATGCCCTGGCCCTACCTTTTAACATGACTGCTACAAAGTTGTTTACAGATTTGACCCTTCACTTCAGAAAGAGGTCTGAGAAATGCGTAAGAGTAAGAAGATTCTCTACTTTTGTCTGTCTCCACTGTGGTCTGCTATAAACTCACTTTGACAGCCAACCCAATTCCAGTGAATAATAATTGACAGAGAGAAAAGACACATGGTTTGCTCTACCTTCATAGGCAGCAGCTTGGGAACAACAATTGCAGCCACGATGCACAATATGTGAATTTTCTTTTACCACTATTGGACAAGAAACAGTCATGCAGACAACAAGGTGCATCATCAGTGGGCTTAAGGGGGTTGAGCGGAGCACTCTTGTTGCTTCTATGGATGTAAGAGAGTGAGGATAAAGGTAAATGAAATACAAATAGAAAAAGAAAAGACAGAAGAAAAAGATACCGTACCAATCACAACAAGATTCCTATTAGTAAGGCAGAAAACTCAGCATCCCACATCCAGTCGGGATTCCTAACCCAAAACCAAAACTAAAAAAATCCTGGCAGCCAGTTAGCTAAGGTCACAGAAATCCCCATGCAGCACAACCTGACCCAGGTGCTGCAGTTAGTGCAGAATGCTGTGGCACAATTGCTGACATGAGTGAGACCCTATCAACACCTGCACTGGTTGCTGATTTGCTACCAGGCCAAGTTCAAGGTGTGCTTTCCATGTTACGGGTGCCACATGGTACTTGTTCTGCTCTGCACAATACATTTCAAAACAAAACCTTCCAAAACCTATAGTCATGAACTCAGAAACGCTTGCTTAACAACCCTTTAAATTTGCATGGCAGTGCACAAAACAGTCAGAGAGAATCAAGAGTTCAAAGTGTAAAAAGAGAGAAAAATCAGACCCCTGTTGGACTTTTTTCTGTCAGAATTCTCATAATTTGTTGAAATTAATTAAAAATCAGTCAGTAATCCTATTATTGACCTTGCCCCAAATTCTTACCTTCATCCTCTGCAGTTTAAAAGTTAAAAAAATGTCTGGCTGATATTTAATTAATTTAAGAAATTTAGCATTGAAGTCAATGACAAGTCTGGGCATGCTGAGTAAGAACCAACTGTCAGTATTCTGAAACCCATATTCACAGCTGCTTGGACTGGCTAATTGGGGCCACACCCACGGCAGACACTTATTTCAATTTAGACAGTCATGGCTTCCCCCAAAGAATTCTGGGAAGTGTTGTTTGTGAAGGATCCCGAAAAGAGACTCTTATCCAGTGCCCAAAGTGGTTTAAGAGTCAGCCACTCTGACTGAAGCTCTGTGAGGGGAACAGGGTGTCTCCTAGCAACTCAAGAACACTTCACTAACTACACTTCCCAGGATTCTTAATGGAAGGCATGACTGTCTAAAGTGGAATAAAGGTCTGGTGTGGATGCAGCTAGTGACAGCTTTGGTTTAAATTTGGGTGGGAGGCTACATGTGCCTGCTGTAGAATAAAAAGGTGGGGGAAACGCTGAAAAGAAATGATACTGTTCACAATGTTTTACTTTTGGAAAGGAGAGGGGCTTCCCCTCTGTCCAGTGCCCACCCATCCAATCTCCTCCCCTCCCCTCCTCCTCCCCCTGTGCCCCAGGTCAGTTTCACCTATCCTAAGCATGTTTGCACAGGAGTAAATCTCACTGAACTCAAAAAGAATGCTAATGATCAAACCTTTCCTTGCACTTTAAAGTTTGGTGGAAATATCTGCTTGCTATAAGTACATTCTTAAAGTGCAAGGTTTTTTTGCCTATTCTGCGTACTGCCTTCAAGTCGATTCTGACTTACGGCAACCCTGCGAATAGGGTTTTCATGGTAAGCGGTATTCAGAGGGGGTTTACCATTGCCTTCCTCTGAGGCTGAGAGGCAGTGACTGGCCCAAGGTCACCCAGTGAGCTTCATGGCTATGTGGGGATTTGAACCCTGGTCTCCCAGGTCATAAAGAGCATAAACAGTATGAGTGAAGTCCGTATAGAAATCTTGCTGTGAATTCACTTAGACTTAGGCAAACTGTTAGATCTCTAATCTCAGGTGACCAAACTAGATCTGGCAGGAGCAGCCATTGTTATATTGTTAGCTGCCTTGAAAATTTGAGTGATGTCCTTGTGGCAGAGTATAAAACAGTCAATGAATCAATCCATCATTTATTTTTTCCTATGATAAGATGTATTATCAAAGACTCTGAGAAGGCAATATAGGATCCCTAAGGCTCAGCTTTTCCTGCATCTCTTTGTGATTCTATCTGTTGCTAAGAGCCAAACTAGAAAGTTTGTTAAATTGTGTGTTGCCAGCACCCAATTCCTGCGGGAAAGAAGAGTGCATGTACATGTGCAGTTGTAGTGTGTGCATGGTGCCCATGGCCATTTTTGTGGTTTGCAAATGTACTCAAGAGCCCCAAAAGGCTGACACCTCCTGTGTTAAATTCATGCAAGCATTTCACAACCCTGCATTTTCCTTTAACAGTGACAGTCATGCATGGAAGGGGATTGATCAGGATGGGGGTCACAGCACAGGGAGTGAGAGAAATTCCCAGATGCTGCAGTCCCATAACAAAGCAACAACCCTGCACAGCTGCTACTTCTCCCCTGTAGAGAAACTGGCATTGATGAAGAGAGTAACTTACCCCTGGGCAGTGGTTGATTGGTGCCCATTGTGGTTGGTAGGGCAGAATGTAGAAAGCCTAAACAGTAGGTGGGGCCAGAACCAATGACAGGGAGAGCTAATAATTTTTGGTTTGTCCCCATCCTCTTCCCTGCTGAGTTCTACAAGGGTCACTCTAAGGAGGAAGAGGAAGCTGACAGGCAGTCCTACCCCTTAGACTGTTTTTTTGGTTAGAAGGCAGGCAGGTAGAAGCTGGCTGAGGGCAGACTGAGGTTGGTAGGGCACCTGCCCTAATGGAACAGCCTATGGAGGAATAGCAGCTTTGAGGAAAGGAAGGGGGATTCTTCATGGCCACAGTGTCACGGGCAAGGGTTAACTACTCTCCCCACAGTCCTGATTGTCCCTCCCGTAGCTGCTATGGAAGTCATTTTGGGTCACCTGGTGGGAAAAGTAGCTTCTTCTTCTTCTTCTTCTTCTTCTTCTTCTTCTTCTTCTTCTACTACTTATTATTATTATTATTAACAACAACAACAACAACAACAAACGCTAAAGAAAACACCCAGTCACATCACATGCATTCACACATTTAGTTAGGGCTTTACTATATGTAGAGGACAGAGTCAAGGAAGGACTTGCCTGTTTGTTGTGTTTGTTCAAAGAAGAGTAGGTGTTGGGTGACTGGGTGAAGGTTTAGTGTAGGAAGAATAACATGAGCCGAAGTCAGGGTTATTACAGTAAGCACGGCAGCATGACTGATGGTGGTGGAAGCCCACAAATTGCTTGTTCTGGAACAGCCTTGCAGCAGTCCCATTGCAATCAGCCAATGTTAGTGGTTTGTGCCCTGCAACTTAAAATTGTTAATGAATGAATGGAGGTGACATAGAGGTAGCCTTTCCTTTGGATGAAATGGAGGTCATAACAGGAACGGAGCCTGAATTACACCATTACTACTCTCGGTATAACATGACTTTCCATTGCACTTTTCAATTGAAAATTGAAAGCATTTCCACTCAGAGCTGTCCCCTCCCCTTCTTCTTCAACTTGCTTGGGAAAAGAACAGGTCTACAAAATGAGAATGATTTTGATGATTTGGGATTTTTCAGTGAAATATGCACACCAGTTAACCAGTGGTGTGGCTGTGTAACATTCTGTATCTCTCTTGGCTCCTTACTTTATCTGCTCTGATGTTAAAGAGCTCTTTTAAAGAGCAATTCTACTGGTGGGAAGGGGGAGAACAGTGGTGATTTGCATTCTTCTGCCCTGTCCATTTTTTTAAAAAAGTGGAAGTGGTTTCCAATGGAAAGGAAACTGTATGCACTAACCTCAGAGCAGGGATGGGTGAGAATTCCACTGAAGTTGGATTTAGCACCAGGTTTTTCAATGGTCCACATATTCCCCATCTTTGCAGAGCAATACTGCTTGCTCTGAACTTCAGTAGCTCTCCCCCAACACCATTTTTCTGAATTTTCCCTCAAATATATTGTTATTTTACTGTTTTTATTCACAGCACAGCAGTACAGCTCTCTCTCTCCCTCTGCCACCCTTTACCACTTGAATAATCCAAACTCCCAGTGGGAGGAAAAAAAGCCAAGTCTCACCCACGCTTGACTGTAGGAGGAGGTGAGGGGGGCACTGAAAGCTGCTTTCCTCTTTTCCTTTCCCAAAGGAAAATAGCTGGTCTCTGCTTGCTTGCTCTCATGAAAACTGACCAGCCTCAGTCACAGCAGAGCAGGAGGGGGCCAAACTACTTTCCTTTCCTTTTTAATATTTCCTTTCAAATTATCAATATTTTCTTTCAAAATATTTATATTTTATTTATTTATTTACTTATTATTTGATTTATATCCCACCCTTCCTCCCAGCAGGGGAGCATTTATGATCTGATCTGGATTATGACCCAGATGAGATCAATGGTTCACTACAGAATCCATAGCTGGTGGATTCTATTACAAAGTGGGCTGAGAGTTGCATGCTGCTGCCATCTCACCCACCCCTTTGGCTTGCTGCTGCACACTTTCTATGCATGTAAAGCAGGTTCTCCTGGAACTTGATCACTTTCCTTCTTTTCTAGAGGGAATTTTACAGGGAAAAACAACAACAGCAGCAGTGGTGCCCACCCAGTGTTTACATGGGGGCAGCTATTTTTTCTATACACTTCCCCCTGGGAACTATGGAATATCATCAAGTCCCATCACACCCAGGGTGAATTGCTTTGTGTCCATTGAAAGCACACAGCAAGGAGCCCAGGCTCAGGGTGTCTGGATACACACTTTTAAGCCATTAAAAAAATAGAGAGGGGGATGAGACAGCGCACAATCTTCAGGCCATCTTATAAGTAGCAATACATTAATCTGTCAGTTTTGGTTTCTCTCAATTCCTCATTTTTCCAGTCTTAATTTCAGTTCTCCGCAATTCTACACCAGTTTACATATATTTAAAATGCTCATGAAAATTCATCAGTCATGTAGCTATGAAATTCTGCTTAATATACACATTTTTGCAAAGCAAATTTCCTTAATATAATGCATTTTTGTATGTTATTTTCAGTAACATATTAATTTATGTGTACACTTAAAACGTATTTTTTCACACATTGCACACATTGGCTGGAGAATTGCATTGCTAAATTCAGAGAAGTGTCAATATTGAAGGATGGCTACATTCTAGTTTGTGTATTGATTTGGAAAATGAGAATTAGATAGATTCACTATTAAATGCAAACTGAACTGAATTTTTCCACCACCTCTAGCTAAGCCAGGATGGGGTCAGCCATCTTCTCTTTTCATGTTCATTAAGTCTATACCTATTGAATGCTTGCTTAGGAGTAGAGACTGTAAAACCACTCTGGGTTGTATCCCACTACTTAGAGTAGACCCAATAAAAATCAATAGATGTTAATGGGTCTTCTCTCACTATGACTTATACTGGATACAACCCTCTGTTCTTCTAATATTAAGAGAAAACATGGGTTAAGAATATAAGAAGAACCCTGCTGGGTCAAGTTAAAAGCCCCATCTAGTCCAGCATCCGGTTCTCACAGTGGCCTGTGGGAAGTTTGTAAGCACGACATGATGCGCTCCCCACTTGTGGTTCTCAGCAGCTGGCATTCAGCGGCATACTACCTCTGACAGCAGAGTTAGAGCACAGCCATCATGTCTGGTTGATTCAAAAGATTGCCATAAGTGAATACTGGTTTCCTTTGGCTTCAGCTCTCTCTCACCATTTGTCAGCGGAAGTAGAATCAAAGGGGATGAGAACAACTAAGAAAATGCCGGTTATTATAATTGCACGCATGTCGGCGTCAATACAGTGGGAGCTGTAGCAATTTGCAGGACTCCCTGGAGGTTAGACATCAAGAGTAATGTGCCACACTTGACTAAGCAGCAGGTCACCTATACATCTCTAGACGACAAAGTGTTTAATTTGCTTTGTGGGTTGTTTTTCTTTTTACTCCAGCACCTTCAACATGCCTGCTTCCCTCTGCCTGCCTCTCTCCTGCACTCAGCCAGAGCGATGCTGAAGTTACTCATCCAAGGTATTTTGCAGAGGTTAATTCGGGACAAAATCTCGGCAAGCAGAAAGCACAGAAAACTGCCAACCTATCCTCCTTTTTATTGTTTTTGACAATCAGTAGTAAAACGTGCTGCCTCTACTAAGGGAGCTTGCTATAGCATTACTCATTTGATGTTCGAATCTGCAGGAATAAATCACTCGCAAGCTCCTTCTGGCATTCAACAAAGGCTACGTCAAGATTTGTAAAGGTAACGTATTAAGTGGCCATGGAAAAACAACACAAGAGAGTGTAAATGATGGGAAGATGAAAAATGTGCAACATATAAAAGTCATCCGCCACCACCCCTGGACTTTACAAATGCTGACACAATATGAGCATCTTTCTGGCTACTGATAAGAGCAGTTGGGTTTGCTGTTACTGGCATACATATACTGTCCATGTATTGTTCTACAGGAAGGAGCTAAAGAATATTAACAACAAAATATTCTCCCTGTTTCCAGGAAAATCCAGCAGTAGAGGGTGCTGATTGGCTGACCCTTTTGACAATTATGGAATCACTCTGCTCCTCCTATCCAGAGCAATGTTGCAAATTAAACACATGCAAAGGGGGCTCTGGATGACTCCCCTCATGCATTTAGGGATGGAAGGATATGTCAGTTTCAGTTCTCTCTGTCTCTCATTTATCCAATCTTAAATTCAGTGAGCCACATTTCTGCAGCAATTTGTTATTGTTGTTTTTAAAAAACTCATGAAAGTTTTCCTGCATTTTAGTACAAATTCCTCCCAATAAGCACATTTTTGTTTGCAGTTTTGACTAATGTACAAATTTTTGCAAGCAATTTCCCCTAATATAATGCATTTTGTATGTTGTGTTCACTAATATACTCATTTTTATGCATACTTCCCTCTAATATATGCATTGTTGTAACCATTGGTTGGAGAACTGTATTGCAAATTTAGATAAGTGTGGATTTCGAAGGATGGCTGTGTTTCTGTTCTAATACTGTTTCAAAAAGTGCAAATTTAATAAATTCACCTTTAAATGTGAACTGAATTGCATTTCTCCCCCATCCCTAGTAATGAGGTACACATTGTAATACTCCATGGCTTATGCAAGTGTCTGGGCCTTTTCTAAGAATGCATATTTAAGGAGTGTGAATTTCTTACTTCTTTGTGCCCACAATCAAGATAGCTAAAGGAGGAATGGCCCCCATGCTTCCTTGGGGGTGAAACCATGTTTTAAATTGTGAATGACTGAGTAGAAAGCCACTAAAAGATAGCTAGATTTGAAACTCACTACAGGGCATCATTCCTTGGAATGTCTCCACAAAACCCACCTTTTCTGTGAGGCCATTGGCTTATCCCCTTCGTCCTCATTTTCAGTGGGACACAAACTCAGCTAGCCACCCTGGGCTCCTGCTGCCGCCCTGGGCTCTTGCTGGGAGGAAGGGCGGGATATAAATCAAATAATAAACAAACAAACAACTAGATGATTATTAATTGGTCCATGGCATGCAGGATTCTTTTTTTTTTTTTTTTTCAATAATTTTTATTCAGATTTTCATAAAACATACAAGACAAAATCATAAAACATTCAAAGACAAAAAACAAAATCAAAAATAGTTAAACAAAAAGAAAAAAAGAAAAAAAAAACAAAAATAAAAAATAAAGAGTAAAATATTGACTTCCCATTTGTCAAAGATCAAATCAGTTATAAGTCTATAATATATAACAATCCTGTCTCTTAAGTCATATTATAAAATCACTTTCCTCCAGTAGTTATCTTACTTAATCATCAAATCTCATAAACATTACTTTATTCTTTCCACAAAAAGTCAAAGAGAGGTTTCAATTCTTTAAGAAATATATCTATCAATTTTTTTTCCAGATAAGCATATCGATTAATCCATCTCATTACTAATTATGATAATCTTATTGTCATAACCATAGTCAAAATAAACATTTCAATTAATCCATCACATCAGAATCTGTTAGGTTCAATAATTTCAGTAGCCATTGTTCTATTATCTCTATTAGTTCCATTTTCCATCTTCCATCTTCAGTAGTCTTGTTAAGTCCAGTAATTTCAATATCCAATCTTCCATTATCAGTATTCCATAATAATCTTGCTGTCAAAGCCATAGTCATATAGTAAGAGTCTGATGGGAATTACCTCTATCCCAAATATTTTCTTGCCATCCATTCTGAATAGGTTGCTGAAATACTGCTGTAAAATCATATCTCTGTTCTTTTTTTCAAAATACACTGGGTCATCTCTTAAAAGTTTTTCCATTGTCACATGGCTGCAGTTAATTCCATAGATTTTCTCTATATTGGGCTCCATCACATCATTCCAGTCCAGAAGATTATCCATGCCATTGATAACTTTATCTCTAGAATCTTCATTCATTTCTTCAGAGATAACATTGAGTTCCAAACAATAGATTTTATTTCTAAAGTCCATAGACTCCAAATCTTGTTCCTGTTCCACGTTGGTTCCAATCTCCGGGATCTCCTCTCTCACAGGGACCCCTATTCCAGTCTCCAGGGTCTCCTCTCTCACAGGGACCCCTGTTCCAATCTCCGGGGTCTCCTCTCTCACAGGGACCCCTTCCAGGGTCACCTCTCTCACAGGGACCCTTATATCTTTAATCTCCTGCTTCATTTTACTCAATTCAATTTTCATTATCTCAATCTCATCCATTATTTTCTGAAACATAGTTATTTCCAGATTTTCAGCCACTTTCTTAATTGCCATTTTAAAAGAAAAATATAGGAAAACCACTTCTTATTTCAGCAACAATTGGGTTAATTCTCCAAACTTGGTGACATCACAGTATAAACAGAGCAGACAGCCTTATCTCTCCAATAGTTAAGTAAACAAAATGCAGTTCCCAGGATCGAAACAATTAATGGCAATCGTCAAGAAACAGATTCGTCAAAATAAAATAGACCAAAAAGAGAGTAGTCTCAAAACAGTATAATATTTTTCAAAATAAAAATCTGGAATAGAAATCCCTCTTCTGTGTATATCTTTAGAATGCAAATCCAGGACAGCTTTTTGCAACAAAAACAGAGATAAGCTATTAATTAGTGCGTAGCAGAGAGAAGTTATGGCTCCCCAGTGAGATGTCAAAAACTGATCAATCTGGCAAATCTCTTTTAAACAGCAACAATTTAAGTCAAGTAAAAGAAAAATATAGAAAGAAGGGTGCTTGCCTGTTAGTGCGTTCTCTCTTAGAAGATAAGATGAACGTTCGCTTTAACAGATAGAGCTTGCTGTTGAAAATCCGTCCCACCTTCGTCGGCTGGACCTCGTCCCATAAATTAATGAGATCTGGTCGTCCCAACAAAAATAGGCTTTGAGGTTAATCTCTTCGTTTCTCCCTACCCGGGAGAAGTTTAATCAGTCAAAAAAAAAAGAAAAAACTGACTGATATATCTGAATAAGCTTCTTTTGAGGCAGGAGCCCGTCTCAAAAGCAGGCACAGGCTAAGTCACCCCTCCCGGAAGTCTATGGCATGCAGGATTCTTCTAGGCAATCACTGTTTTTGGATGGGATTCAATCACATACCGGCAAATTCAAGTTGCACAATTCAAGTTGATTTGGCATTCTTGCACAACAAACCCACTCCCACCCCTGCCCACTCCCCAAACCCTGACTTTTTGTCATAAGTGATGGGTAAAGGTTATAGGAAGTGTGAGATATCCATTGTTTGATTTAATGTGGTGTAACCTCCCCATAAACAAATCGGAATGAATGTTCAATAAATAATATAAATTAATAGTTGACATCATCTGACCTTCCCACAAATGTTGTGCAAACAAATCAGGATGATTGCTCAACAAACAAATTGTTTGGAAGCAACCGCATACTGATTGTGTTCAGAATAAGCAGAAGTCACAATGCATTTCTGCCTGATCACAAAAAGAAAAGAGAGACTTTACTGGGTCTAAATTAACATTTGAGAATTCAAATAGTTGTTATTTCATCTCTAATAAGCAGACATGAAAGAGCATGGCATGCTTACAGCCTACAGCGTTGAAAGCGATGGATGAATTCTTCTGGAGTAAAGAATTCTTCTATCAATCAAAGAAAAAAAGAGGAGGGGGGAGTTGGAAATCACACATTCTTTGTTTCAAATTCAAACATAGGCAAATCTATATCATCTCCTAGGCTGTGTCGCATATGAACCTCTCACTGGGTCACAGATGTTTGAGCAGGAATTACAAAAATCAAATTGTCTGTGTTCACCAGACTGAAAGTAAGTGAAAACCAAGCTTGCTGTTAAGGTAAGGAAGGATACAGCCAGAAGAAGGTCAAGGCTTTGAGCAATCTTAAGGAACATCATGGGCACAGGAACAATTTACTATACAGGCAGATAAGATGCTGAGAGATACATCCTGAATCTCACCATCCTTGATGTCACAAAGAAAATGAGAAAAAGGCAGGGGAGCAATGTCATGGGGGTGCAGTTTTGCTTTGTTCTCTCTCTTTTTAAAAAAAGATACACACTTGATTCTGTGGAAGAAAATATATCCTGCCCCCCCACCCCTTTTGTAATATTTAACCATGTTGGTATATATCTTGAGTTGGAGAGAGGAAGAGAGCAGAGTTACAGAACTGAAATGGATGCACCTTCTAACGAGATAATAATTCTTAAAAAAAAAAGGTCTCATAAAGCAAACCTGTGGGAAAAGTGATGTGATAGCAGACTTCACAAAAAGCACCACATGGTAATAATTAGTGATATTGCCAAAATTCATTATATTTGGTTTGAAATACAAATTTGCTGAGCTTCTCATGCTCTGATGCTATGCTTCACATGGTGAGTCTTACAAGACCTACTTCCTGCCTTGTCTATCTTGTTTCCATCTGACCTGGAAGGATGGGCCCTGACTAACTCCAGCTACAAGGCTTGCAAATGCTGTTCAGTATGCTTACAATGTGAGTGAATAAAAATGGATGGGAATGGGACATTTTCAATCAGGCAACTACAAAATAATTTTTGCAGGAAATGATAAATTAAGAAGAAACAGGGTTGCTTTAATAGTGAGAAGTGATGTAGCAAAAGCAATTAAGAGCTATAACGCAAGGTCTGAACGATTTATATCAATGAGATTTAATGGGAAACCTATTAACATAACCATCATCCAAGTCTACGCTCCAACGGAAAATGCAGAAGAGGAATTGGAGAGACCTTACACAGAAGTACAGGAAGAAATAGATCACACACCAAAACAAGATGTTCTGATAATCATGGGGGACTGGAATGCAAAAGTAGGGAATAGAGAAGAACTAGGAATTGTGGGAAAATGCGGCTTAGGAGATAGAAATGAAGCAAAAGAAAGACTTATTGAATTCTCTGAAGCCAATAATTTGTTTCTTGCAAACACATTTTTTGAGCAACCAAAAAGATGACTGTACATGTGGACATCACCAAATGGTCAATATAGAAATCAAATTGATTATATAATTGGTAACAGAAGATGGAGAAGTTCCATACTTTCTGCAAAAACAAGACCAGGAGCAGACTGCGGTATAGATCTAGAACTGGTCGTATCGAAAATCAGAGTAAAGCTAAAAAAGAACAACAAAGCAATCATAATACCAAAATACAATTTAAATAACATCGCAGAAGAATACAAAGATCAAATAAGGAACAGATTTGAGGCTTTCAACTTAGTTTACACAGAAGAACTATGGAGTGAAGTCAGAGACATTATCAGGGAATAATGCAAAAAGACAATACCTCTAGTTAAAAAGAGAGAAAGACCTCAATGGATGACTGAAGAAACTCTTAAAATGGTTAAAAAGAGAAGGAAAGCAAAAGCAAAAGGAGATGGAAACACGGTTAGAACCCTAAATGAAACAATACAGCAACTAGTATGTAAGTACAAAGAGGACTATTACAATAGTTATTGTATAGAAATAGAAGAGGACAACAAAAAGGGTAGAACAAGAGCCCTATTCCAAAAGATTAGAGAAATTAAAGGAAATTTTAAACCAAAGGTAGGGATGTTGAATAATTAAGTGCGGAACACACTGACTGACCGAGATGAAATAAAAGGAAGATGGAAGCAATACACTGAAGAACTCGATAAAAGAGATGCAAGGATGACAGATTCATTCACGGAGGAACCATATGATGAAGAACCAGACATTATAGAATGTGAGGTGAAAGCTGCTTTTAAAATACTTGGAAGAAACAAATCACCAGGAACAGATGGCATACCAATAGAGTTGCTACAAGTTACTAAGACTGAATCTATCCAAATTTTGGCAAAAAATTGTCAAGAAATATGGAAAACTAAACAATGGCCCACAGACTGGAAGCATTCAATATACATGCCAATTCCAAAGAAAGAGGATCCCAGGGAATTCAGTAATTATCGAACTATTGCCTTAATATCCCATGCAAGTAAAGTAATGCTCAAGATGCTACAACAAAGGCTCTTAACATATATGGAGCGAGAAATGCCAAATGTCCAAGCTGGATTTAGAAAGGGAAGAGGCACCAGAGATCATAGCGCAAACATATGTTGGATAATTGAATGGACCAAGGAATTTCAGAAGGAAATCACCCTGTGGTTCATAGATTACATCAAAGCCTTTGATTGTGTAGATCATGAAAAACTATGGAATGCTTTAAAAGAAATGGGGGTGCCACAGCATCTGATTGTCCTGATGTACAACCTATACTCTGGACAAGAGGCTGTAAGGACAGAATATGGAGAAACCGATTGGTTCCCAATCTGAAAGGGTGTGAGACAGGGCTATATTTTGTCACCCTACTTGTTTAATAATCTATACGCAGAACACATCACACCAAGCGGGATTGGACCAAGTTGAAAGAGGTGTGAAAATTGGAGGTAGAAATATCAATAATTTAAGATATGTAGATGATACCATACTCTTAGCAGAAACCAGTAATGATTTGAAACGAATGCTGATGTAAGTTAAAGAGGAAAGCACAAAAGCAAGACTACAGCTGCAAGTCAAGAAGACTAAAGTAATGACAACAGAAGATGTATGTAATTTTAAAGTTGACAATGAGGACATTGAACTTGTCAAGGATCATCAATACCTTGGCACAGTCGTTAATCAAAATGGAGACAATAGTCAAGAAAGAAGAAGGCTAGGACTGGGGAGGGCAGCTATGAGAGAACTAGAAAAAGTCCTTAAATGCAAAGATGTATCCCTGAATAGTAAAGTCAGGATCATTCAGACCATGGTATTTCCAATTTCTATGTATGGATGTGAAAGTTGGACGGTGAAAAAAGCAGGGAAGAGAAAAATCAACTCGTTTGAAATGTGGTGTTGGAAGAGAGCTTTGTGCATACCATGGACTGCGAAACAGACAAATAATTGGATGTTAGAACAAATTAAACCAGAACTATCACTAAAAGCTAAAATGACGGAGGTTATCATACTTTGGACACATCATGAGAAGGCATGATTCACTAGAAAAGACAATAATGCTGGGGAAAACAGAAGGGAGTAGAAAAAGAGGAAGGCCAAACAAGAGATGGATTGATTCCATAAAGGAAGCCACAGACCTGAACTTACAAGATCTGAACAGGATGGTTCACGACCGATGCTATTGGAGGTTGCTGATTCATAGGGTCACCATAAGTCGTAATTGACTTGAAGGCACATAACAACAACAATGCTTACAGGTTATCAGGTTTGGGTGTTGTTTAGGGTTATTGCTGGGGTCAAGTTTTAGTTTTGGAGATGCTTGTTTTTTTGCTGCTATTTGGATTACTTTTGTGTTGTTTTTTAAAAATGGTAGAGCTTATGAATACTCAGTGGACTGTTTAATTTTATTGTGTATTTATTTATATGAGATGTTTTCATTAACCTATTGTTCATGATTATATTAAGTTTGTTATGTCTTGTGCAAATTATGTAAAAATTGTTGATGACATGAGCTGCCTTGGTTTACTATGGGAAGTATACACAGTTGATCACTGCACTCTGCAGGTGAAGGCCTCCTGCAGACGCCATCTTATCAGGAGGTCATTCTGCACAACATAGGAAGCAGACATTTAGTGTAGTGGCATCTACCCTTTGGAATTCCTTCCCCTTAAATATTAGACAGGTACCATCTCTGTTACCTTTTCAGCACCTACTGAAGACCTTCCTCTTTCAACAAGTCTTTTAAGTAGAGAGCTTATCCCAGTCTGCGTCTGTACATCTTTAAAAGATGCTTTTAAGATGTTTTGTTTTAACATGTGCTAAAGTCTTTTGTTTTTTAGATGCTTTAAACTGCTTTTAGTGTTTTTGTTTGCCGCCCCGGGCTCCTTCTGGGAGGAAGGGTGGGATGTAAATTTAATAAATAAATAAATAAATAAATAAATAAGTAAATAAATAAATAAATAAATAAGTAGTAAAGGTGGAATATAAATAAACATTGATGATGATGCCCAGCATGCAGGAAAGGAAGGGAAAAGGTTTTAGCTGCACTTGTGACTGTGGAGATCTGCCAGAGTGATGGTTGCTGTGATTGGAAGTCAGCAGGTCCAGGCAAGAGCAGGGTGGGGCAGGTGCTACCACTAAATCCTAATGAAGGGCTCCTGGGTTCCATGAGAAAGCAGTCAGAGGGAGGAAAGAGAGGCAGGGAGGTTTTCTGGAGAGGAAATGGCAGGAGCAGAGGCCTGGGAGTCTTCTGTCTGTTGGATCCAGAGGAGCTTCTTCCCCAACCAGCAGTGAACTACAGGGAGCCCTGAGCACTCCCCTTGCTGAACTTCAGGTGCACGAGAAAGACTTTGTTATTCCAGCAGGCAAATAGTGTTCAAGTTTCTGTTCAAGTTTTATGGTGATTTTTTCCCCCATTCTCTGGATGGCCTATTGTTATATACAACACTTAGAAATGCTACCGATTAAGCAGTATATACATGCCTTAAATAAGCAAATTAAATAAATTAACAAATAAAGTGTCAGTTTTTCTGGCCTGAAAAGCTCATTGATAATGTCAGAAAGGCAACCTGGGATTGTTTGCATGCAGTTGTGAGCACATTTCTTTCCCCCCACGTGACAGAGACAAAATAAGCAGCTTCCAGACTCTCCTGCTGTAGGAGGAAGAGGCCAAAGAATGAAAACATCAAAAGAAAAACCACCAGGGGGAGCTTCAGATTGTTGGCAAAAGCCTTATTTCCCATTCTCCCTATTTTCTCTGTTTTCTATTATTTCTGATTATCCTACGGCAGCAGTGGGGAGCCTCTAACCCATGTGGCTCACAGCATGGTTTGAGCCAAGCCACGCCCATCAGTCCATCACCTTACATCATGTAGCATCAAGTGCTGGACAGGGGACATATTGAAAAGAGAGAATCAGGAGTGTCTTCTCAGAAGCACACTCATTCTTCCTTTGCAGCCACAGCTTGAGTTCAAGAAAGGAAGCATGCATTCCCAATTCTTCTTTTGTCACAGGTTTAAAGCTGATTCATCTGATACCGTGTGACATCAGGTGGTCGGGAAGTAGGCAGCCTTGCCCTCCTGTCAATTCCTCCAGCTGCATCCAATTCCCGACTCCTGTTCTAAGGAGGCCCAGTGAGGGTCAAACTGGATGTCATGTTGGAGACATATAATCGTGATGCCCCTTCCAAAAAATAACCCTAATTTGCAGGCTGTTCTGAAGACTGGAGGAGTGGCATTGGGGAATGACTTCTCTCTGGCTTCACCATTTCCTTCTAAGGGTCATCAAACTACACAAGATGTGGGGATTCTCTGCAAAAAGAGCAACTGTAGAACTCTATCTCTCCCAATTTGGTTGGGGCTGTGAAGAACGGAGGGTCTAACTCCTCATCGCAGGCTGAATCACCAAATACAAAGGGGTTTCTGTACTGGCCAGTCTAAGTGGTGATCTCAAACGTATCATTTGTAAGAAATATCATTCAAATAAAGATTAAACAGCAGAGGAGCTAAAACACATCCCTGCGTTGGGATGCAGTTCATACCATCACCCTTGGGATTGCACCTAACCTGAATTATTGAATTATCAGAAAGAGCAACCTTTAATGTTATGCCTAGTTCTTCACCAGAGCTGATCTCTAGATATTAAATCAAAATCTGGCTTAAGATCCATGAAGGTAGAATCTAGTTTGCCTTTTTGATTTTTGGAATATTTTTCAGCCAAGCAGAAAAGAAGGAATGCATAGTAAATAAATTGTGCCCCAAATTGCTATTAGTCATGGAGAAGAAAACTCCCAGCAGAGAAAAGGAATCTGTGGTGCTCCACTTATTGCTTGACTACAACTCCCACCACCCCTAACTATTGGATATGCTGGCTGGGACTGATGGAAGTTGGAGTCCAACAGTGTCTGCATGTCCATAACCCCTTATCTGGCTTATGGGCATAATCCCCGAGGCTGCTATCTGCCCTGAAGGGAACTTACAAGGACCTTTCTGTAGATAGTCTGTTTTTTGTTATAACTGGGCTATATAGCTTCTGCATCCTTTGAGTGGTAATACTGCTGAGAGGAAGTGTTCATGTCCATGGGAAGTGCCACCATCACTTCTCCTTTAAAAACAATGTAGATCTGGATGAGAAAGAAACCTGAGACCTACAGTGTTTATAGAGATCCAAATGGGGAAATGCTCTTGGTACATTCCTGCCTGCTTACAGGCAGCCACAGTCCATACAGCACTTCCAAGTATTGCTGCTTATAGCATGAGTGGGCAACCTCTGACCCAGGAGCCTAATTAGGCCTGCTAGGTAGTGGAGACTGATGGCTCCAATGTCAGTGGGGCAGTGAATCTGCTCCGGGTTTTAGGCCAAACTTTCAAGGAGCTGTCCAAGTTTGGATTAAAACCTGGAGCAGATTCACTGCCCCACTGACATCAGAGCCACTAGTCTCCACTGCTGGTAGGAATCCCAATTTGACTTTCAAAGCCATTTTACCTAAGACCCACCCACCTATCCCATGCCTGACATCATTCCCTGCTTTATTGGGATGGAGAAGAAATTTGTTTCAGTTGGCATTTTAATGTGAACCTATCTTGTTTGCACTTCCTGAAACAATATGTGAACCAAAACACAGCAATCTTTTGATAATCACACTTGCAATGCAATTCTCCAACAAATAAGTTAACAGAGAATATATTAAGGGAAAGTATGCATAAAAGGCATAATTTTGTGAAAATCACATACAAAATTGCATTATATTAGGGAGAAAGGCATATATTAGTAAAATAACATGCATTATATTCAAATAAATTGTTTGCAAGATTGTGTGTTAGGGAAATTTCCATAAAAATATGCAAAATATACATAAAATATGTATAGCAGAAATATGCATTAAAATGCTAATGATTTTCATAAGGACTTAATTTTTTTTAAAAAAATTGCAGGAATGTGGAGAACAGAATGGAAGAATGGAAAAATGAGAGACTGAGAAAAACCAAAATGACATTCACCCATCCCCAACTCCTTACCTTATAGCATGGATAAGTGGCTAGGCAAATCAAACCAACTCGTAGTTCTAGATAAAATAGAGTGTGGCAGTGAATCTGTTCCGGGTTTTAATCCAACTCTAGAGTTCCCAATGATAAAGATGTATTTAAAGATTAAGGTAATAAAGAGTGGGAGAAATGAGGAAATTGCAATCCAAAATCACATAATTGATAAAAGTCAAGATTAATTCCCAACATCCTTCCCAAATACAATTCTGGGTTGATTTTCAGCACTTACATAATGGACAGTACCCCTCCTTATGTGTGATAGTTGCACAGGTCTTAGTTGCATGACTGAAAGAAATCTTCAGATTGACTGAGACAAAGCAGGTTAAAAATAGACATTTTAAATGCTGTAAAAGAAAGGTATGGGTAGTTATGGGGAAAATCAAAGGATCCATTTGTTAGGGTCATTGACTGGACAGATTTCTCATGGAGACATGGATGACAATATTTAACACATCATTTGAGTTCATAGAAGTAACTTTAAAAAGTGTACTTCCAGAAAAGGTCAAACAATGGAAGTGAATCACTTTTACAGTGACTTTGTGTTGGCACTGGCACACTTTGGGAATCATGGGCAAAACCTGGAATGGAAGGAAATCATCCATAGGGAACAAAGGGAGAAGTGGTTTTGAAGGAGGAGGGGGTGGCCTGTGGGTCTGTGGGTTGTTACCATTTCTTACATAAGCCTGTTGTTTGGGGATTCACAACATCCTCAAAGGTGGCTCACCGTCCCAATGGTATTCCTCAAGGACCTTTTAAATACTGGCTCAGATTGTGGACATGAAATAGGAAATGGAAAAATGAAAATGAAAAGAGGAAATGAAAAGAGGAAAATGCGACCCGACGCAAACCCACTCATTGGATTGGACTGCTGAGCAGCTCCAATGGCGGTCCCTCTAAATCCATTAAGAGCCTATTTCAGGAGGAAAATACATATAATGTTCAGTGGTGACACTGCATTATTGTCACATGGCCCTTAACACAACACAACATAAATGCACAGGTCGGTAAAGCGTTGTTCAGCAGTCAATAGAACAGATGTAATGTGAAGGTTTTGCAAGACTTTTTCATGGTACTTGATTGCTTATGATGTAATGCTAGTTCACATCAGCTCAGACCTAATCCCAAAGCAGAGAATGTTTACATCTAACTGTACAGTATACTAGCAAGACAATGATGCTGTGATGGCCACACAGATATCTGATGATAACAAGGGATTCCCATGGGGGGGGCAACCCCCCTTCTTATTTAAATAAATGTATTTTTATTTATTTATTTAAATTTTTATACCGCCCATAGCCTGGGCTCTCAGGGCGGTGTACAACAGAGAAAGCATTTCATATACAATTTAAAAACCTAGTCATCATAATCACAATGTAGATATACATCAGTAAAAAAGTTAAAAACATAATTAAACCCATAGAGAAATGCAAGTTAATAGATAATATAAAAAAGTGTGGCATACAAACTGTATTTTTTTATTAAAACACCAATACTAAAATATTAAAATGCCTGGGAAAAGAGGAAGGTTTTCACCTGGCACCGAAAAGATAGTAATGTAGGCACCAGGCGTACCTCATCAGGAAGGGTATTCCATAGTTCGGGGGCCACTACTGAGAAGACCCTCTTTCTTGTAGTCGCCTTCCGGGCGTCTTTCTGAGTAGGCACCCAGAGGAGGGCCTTCGATGTTGAGCGCAGTGTATGGGTAGGTTCATATCGGGAGAGATGTTTCATCAGGTATTGCAGGCCCGTGCCGTGTAAGGCTTTATAGGTTAAAACGAACACCTTGAATCGGGCCCGGAAACATATAGGCAGCCAGTGCAGGTGGGCCAGAATCGGTGTTATATGTTCTGACTGCTTGGTCCCAGTTATCAATCTGGCCGCTGCATTCTGCACAAGCTGCAGTTTCCGAACCGTCTTCAAGGGCAGCCCCACGTAGAGTGCATTGCAGTAGTCCAATTTTGAGGTTACCAGAGCATGAACTACTGAAGCAAGATGTTCCCTGTCCAGATATGGGCGTAGCTGGGCCACCAGTCTAAGTTGGTAAAAAGCACTCCGTGCCACCGAGGCCACCTGCACTTCAAGTGACAAGGACGGGTCCAAAAGGACTCCCAAGCTGTGCACTTGCTCCTTCAGGGGGAGTGTAACCCCATCCAGAGCAGGTCGAACATCCATCATCTGTCAGGGGATCCATTTACTAACAGCATCTCAGTCTTGTCTGGATTGAGCTTCAATTTGTTCACTCTCATCCAGTCCATTATCGCGGCCAGGCATTGGTTTAGCACCTTGACGGCCTCACCTGAAGAAGATGAAAAGGAGAAGTAGAGCTGCGTATCATCAGCATACTGATGAAAATGCACTCCAAAACTCCTAATGACAGCACCCAGCGGCTTCATATAGATGTTAAAGAGCATGGGGAACAGAACTGATCCCTGCGGAACTCCATATTGGAGAGCCCAGGGCGTCAAGTAGTGCTCCCCAAGCACTACTTTCTGGAGACGACCTGCCAGATAGGAGTGGAACCACTGCCAAGCAGTACCTCCAACTCCCAAATCCTCAAGCCTCCCCAGAAGGATACCATGGTCGATGGTATCAAAAGCCGCTGAGAGGTCGAGGAGAATCAACAGGGTTACACTCCCTCTGTCTTTCTCCCAACACAAGGCGACCAAGGCCGTCTCCGTGCCATAACCGGGCCTGAAACTCTATTGAAATGGATCCAGATAATAGGTCTCATCCAAGAGTGCCTGGAGCTGTGATGCAACCACCCTTTCCAGAACCTTGCCCAGGAATGGAACATTTGCTACCGGCCTGTAGTTATTAAGATTTTCAGGGTCCAGGGAAGATTTCTTCAGAAGTGGTCTCACTACCGCTGCCTTAAGGCAGTTCGGGACCACTCCCTCATATAATGAAGCATTGATCACTTCCCTAGCCCAGCCGGCAGTGCCATCCCTGCTAGCTTTTATTAGCCAAGAGGGGCAAGGATCTAACACAGAAGTGGTTGCACGCACCTGTCCAAGCACCTTGTCAACGTCCTCAAGCTGTACCGATTGAAACTCATCCAAAAAAACATGACTAGACTGTGCTCCGGAGACCTCATTTGATTCAACTGCTATAATATTGGAGTCTAAGTGCTGACGGATGCAAGAAATTTTGTCCTGGAAGTGCCTAGCAAATTCGTCACAGCGTGCTTTAGAAAATTCAATCGCGTCCCTAGGGCCAGAGTGTAGTAGCCCCTTGACGGTTTGAAAAAGCTCAGCCGGATGGCACATAGAAGATTGAATAGAGGCAATGAAATGTTGTTTCTTTGCTGCCTGCACTGCCCCAAAATACGTCTTGTTATAGGCACTCACCAGAGCAAAGTTGCATTCATCAGGAGTCAGTCTCCATCTGCACTCAAGCCTTCTCCTATGTTGTTTCATCGCCCTCAGCTCCGGAGTGTACCATGGAGCCGTGTGAGCTCTACAAAGGAGAGGGCGCACAGGAGCAATCATGTCAGCTGCCCGGGTCATTTCCATATTCCACAGATCGACCAGGGTGTCGACAGGAGCGCCAGCCTTATCAGCCGGAAAACTCCCCAGAGCCTTTTGAAAACCATCAGGATCCACCAGCCTCTGGGGGCGGACCACCTTAATAGGTCCCCCACCCTTGCAGAGGGGGAAAGTTGTCGTGAGTCTAAACTTCAACAAGCAGTGATCTGTCCATGACAAAGGAGCTGATGTAAGGCTCCCTATATGGGTGCATTGAGTGTTCAGGAACTTTTTATTTTATTTTATTTTATTTATTTTTATTTATTTATTTATTATTTGATTTATATCCTGCCCTTCCTCCCAGCAGGAGTTTAGAAAAATGGTGAGTAAAATGGGGGGGGGCATGGAAGAGATTTGTACATCTATACATGGTGTGGAGAAAGTGGATAGAAAACTTCTCTTCCAATGAACCCAATGAAGCTGAATGTTGGGGGATTCAGGTTAGACACAAAGAAGTATGTCTTCACACAACACATAGCTGAACTATGGAATTTGCTACTGCAAGATGTGGTGATAGCCATCAAGTTGGACAGCTTTTTGAGAGGATTAGACAGATTTATGGATGATAAAAGTATCAATGGCTACTACACCTCTCCCAGTACGAACCTACCTGGACCCTTAGATCTTCTTCTGAAGTCCTTCTCAAGGTCTGCCCTCTGAGGGAAGCTCAGAAGGTGGTGACAAGGGAAAGGACCTTTTCAGTTGTGGGTCCTCATCTGTGGAATGCACTCCCCAGTGAGGTCTGCCTGGTGCCTTCATTAATATATTTTTGGTGCCAGGTAAAGTTCTTTTTCCACTGGCATTTGATAGACTCAGATGATGTTATTTGTATTAGTGTGCTGCCCAAGAGTGCAGTGGCTGTATAGGGGTTGCTGTTTTATCATTTTGTTTTTATGGTATGGTATATTTATTTTTGTTTTTAACAGTGTTCTAAGTCATTTGGAGACGTTTGGGTAATAAGCGACTAACAACAACAACAGCAATTATTATTATTTATGCTATTACTAGGTTCAAAAGCAGTATGTCTCTGAATCTCACTGTGAAAACAGGATAACATCCTGTTGCAAGTCTGGTAGATGTTTGGTCTGATCCAGCAAAGCTCTTCTTATGTTAGGGAACAGGTCATAGCTCAGAGGTAAAGCATCTGCTTTGTATGCAAAAGGTGCCTTATTCAATTTCTAGCATCTTCAGGTAGGCCTCCTAGAGAATGTTTCCTGTATGAAACCCTCGAGGGCCTCTGTAAGTCAGCATAGGTAGTACTGAACTAGATGGGCCAATGGTCTGACAAGGCATAAGGCAGATTCCTATATTTTTACACACTTCCTGCCCACTTTTATGGGAAATAAAAGTGACCACAAGTGGGAATTTCTAGGTATGGGCCTGGTACTCTGGTGCCAGGAGAACATGTGTAGACATTTTACAACCTGAGTGCCACAACAGAAAATGCATTCTTTCACACCTTACCTCTTAAGGGTAGGGCATCCAGAGCTGAGTTGGAGGTTAATGGTGTTCAGCTAAAAAGGAAACTAATGCACATTTATTGCACAAGCATGTTTGCATTGGGGGGCTCTGGGCTGCTATTGTGCTGAGAAGGGAACAAAAAAGGAAGGCATCCTTTGTCATTGATGGGCTTGATAGCTTAATGTTATGTTCCACAAGTGTCTTCCTCTCTCCATCACTTTCTCACATATTAGAAGTCTCAGTGGAATTTCCTTTTGTGAATCTATCACTCACTTTCTGAAGATCGCTTTTCTAGCCAAATGCTGTCTTCGGCGTTCTCTGAAAGAACACTGTGCTGACAGCTGAGACATTTGCTTTCAGGATCCACTTTCTTTAGGTTTATTCAGATTTATGAGAGTTTTCCCCATTGATGACAGATGTGTACCTGCATTTGCAAAAAATACTGTGAGATCAGGCCAAAATGCATCTTTCCAGAGTAAATGCTATGAAGGTTTAGTGCCATAAGACAGGAAGGCATCTCATTTTTGAATTGCAGTTTACATTATAGCACATTTAGATTTGCGACAATGAATAGAATTGCACAAAGGTAAACTACTGACAGTGGATTCACAAAACACTACCAGAAGAAAACACCGCCAACTAAACTCAATCTATGTCAGTGTGATGCTTAAGGGATACGTCAGCTCAGTAGCCAGATTATAGTGTATTACAGAAAATGTTGAGATTGTTTGAGAAGAGTTTGAGCAATTTGATATAAAGGATAGTAGACTGATCTATAGTTGGTAAAAATGGCTTTGGGTTGGAGCCAGTGGTTTCCTTTGTCTAACAGAAGGAGCTCTTTGCAATGAAAGATTACAACCTCCACTGGAGAGAGGTTTCCTCTGTCAGAGGAAGCTTCCTTTCATCAGAGGAAGAGATCATTTGGATCCAATCCCATATTAATAATGTTTGGAATGTAAACATCACTTCATTTTCAAAGCAATAAGCTGAACATATTTTCTGTCTTGTATTCCTGCCCCCATTGTCAATATGCATTAAAATATTTCAAAATGGTATATGTGGATACTAACCCATCAGGATCCTTACAACATGGCCTTCACTAGTACTCATAAAATAATAAAAAGTTCATCTCACAAATTGGTGGTTCATGCAGTTGTTCTCTAGGCCCCATATATCCAGAATGTTTAACAAAGAATTTTGGAAAGCTTGGGGAGGGATGCTCTGCTGGGGCTAGGGAAGCTGTTGCCCATTGTGATCTCTAGAGGTGATTTCCCCAAACCCTCTTTTGGGGCGGCTCATTGTGAAGGTGCTGTAGATAAGCTTTCTTGTCATTCTGACCAGCATCCTCTTTGAAACACAGGGGGGGGGGGTCTGTATCTCTGTTGCTCCTCCTGTACATATGTTGCCCAATTGCAGCTTGGATTGCTAGTGCTTAGCACTCTATGACAATCTCTTTCAGATTATCATGCCCTTATAAAGGCAATCTCTGAATGTGATGTCATTGTCTGTATGTGGGTGGCCCACAGAAACACCGGTTTGGGCCAGAGATGGACAGTATTCTGCCAAAGGTTGCCCGGCTTGCCACAAACAATACAAGAAGGAGGCAAATACAGAGTGTCAACATTTCTGAATTGTTCAATCTGTTTTTAGTCCCATTTTGATAATCAGACAACACTTTGAGATCCAGGGCTAGTTCACATTAATTTTCATGGATTCCCCAACCCCAACATTGAGAGGGTAGAAAGCCAGCAAGAAACTCATATGCCTTCATATATGAGATTGTATTCACCTATGGCCTACTCAGAGTAGGCCTGTTGAAATTAATGAACCTGAATTAGCCATGTCTATTAACTTCAGTGGGTCTTCTCTGAGTAAAACTAGCATTGGTGGCTAGCTATGGTTATATATGATCAGTCTGATCATTCGCATGCTTATTGAGTTCAATGGGATTTACTCCTATGCAATCATGATTAGGATAGGTAAAACTGACCATGGGGAAGGAGGAGAGGGAGGGGGAAGGAGAAGGAGTGGATTGGAGGGGGGCAAAGGAAGGGGGAGGGGAGGGCAGGTTTGATCATTTGCATGCTTATAGAGTTCAATGGTATTTACTCCCATGTAATCATGCTTAAGGTAGGTAAAACTGACCATGGGGAGGAGGAAGGGGAGGGGGAGGAGGGGTAAGGGGAAGGAGGGGATTCGAAGGGAATGGGGATGGGGAGGGAGGGGCAAAGAAAAGGGGAGGGAAGGGGCAAGAAGGAAGGGATAGGAGGGAGGAGAAGGGTTTGATCATTTGTATACTTTTTGAGTTCAGTGGGATTTATTTCTGTGCAATCATGTTTGAAAATGGACATGGACTGCCTTCAAGTCGATCCCAACTTATGGCGACGCAATGAATAGAGTTTTCATGGTAAATGGTATTCAGAGGTGGTTTTACCATTGCCTTCCTCTGAGGTTGAGAGGCAGTGACTGGCCCAAGGCCACCCAATGAGCTTCATGGCTGTGTGGGGATTTGAACCCTGGTCTCCCAGGTTGTAGTCCAACACTGATGTGGGGGAGGGAGGGGAGGGGAGGGGGAGGGAAGGAGATTGGGTGGGTGGGCACTGGGTAGAGGGGAAGCTCTTTTCCTTTCCAAAAGGAAAACATTGTGAACAGTTCATTGCTTTTCAGTGTTCCCCCCACTGTTTTATTCTACAGCAGGCACAGGTAGCCTCCCATCCAAATTTAAACTTAAGCTGTCCCTGGTCACATCCACACCAGACCTTTGTTTCACTTTAGACAGTCATGGCTTCTCCCAAAGAATCCTGGGAAGTGTAGTTAGTGAAGGGTGCTGAGAGTTGCTAGGAGATGCTTTGTTCCCCTCACAGAGCTTCAATCAGAGTGGCTGACTGTTAAACCAGTCTGGCCACTGTCAGTGGAATAGGAGTCTCCTCTCAGCACCCTTCACAAACTATACTTCCCAGGATTCTTTGGGGAAAGCCATGACTGTCTCACGTGAAATCAAAGTCTGGTGTGGGTGTGGCCCTGATTAGGCAAGCCAAGCCAAGCAGCTGTGAGTCTGGCTTTTAGAACACTGACAGTTGGTTCTTACTGAGCATGTCCAACACTATCATTCAGTTCAATGCAAAATATCTTAAATTAATTAAAAATCAGCTTGGCATTTTTTAAACTTTTAAACTACAGTAGATAAAGGTCAGAGTATGGGGCAAGGATTCCAGGTACTCTGTGAACATGGCTGATTTTTAATGAATTTCAACAGATTATGAGAACTCTGACAGAAAAAAAGTCCAAAAGGGCTCTGAGTTTCTCTCTCTCTTCTTTTACACTTTGAACTCTCTATTCTCTCTGACTGTTTCATGTATTGCCATGAAAATTTAGAAGGTTGTTAAGCAAGCATTTCTGAGTTCAGGACTATACATTTTGTAAGATGTTGTTTTGAAATGAGCTTATGGGAAGCATCAGAAGGGCATGGGAGGTATTTTCAATTTAACATTGCGGAATGTGAAAAATTCACACTGGCTATAGCATACAGCCGCTCTCGTGGTTTTATAATAAGACTAATGCAGCTAGCATTGTTACCATTTCTAGAGATTTTGTTAAGAGTTGATTCACTTGAAAGCTCCCTGCCTAGCTGTCCACATCTCTAAAAATGTTCTGTGACAGCAACACTGTTCTCAGAAGGTTGATACAAGGATTTCATATTTGGCTTATCCATTCACATTGAGCAAAACATCCAAGAGTTTAAGATCTAATATCCCACCTGTCCTTTGTGTTGCTCACTTTAGGAAGACAAAGGGAGATGAAAATCACAAGAAGTATTGGGAGTAACATGACAAGAGCTGACATTTCTAGGTTGTTGAGCATCCGTAGTAAGAGATGGTTCTGTGATAGCAGTCACATCCCATTATTGTCTCCTATAACAAAGCTTAGTTCCAAAGATGCTGCAGGACTTCCTGATGTTTTGTCCTTTAGTTACTGCTGTGATTGTTGTTTTTTCTTTTAAAGAAAGAAGTCCCCCCCCCCAGTTGCTTCTTACTGGTGGAGATGCGTTTGCTGGCTCCTTCTGCCAGCATGGAATATTTTCAATAATTTAGGAGGTGATGAGAAAAAGAGTACAGTTTGGTTCGCCTCAGGAATCTTCACTGTGCATATTGAAGGAGCAATAAGCCCATGCTTATGCTGAATGTTTCAGTCTGAAGGACGCATGAGAAAGTCAAAGAAGAAAGTGAAATCTTGGATGAGGTCAACACAGAAAAGGAATAATGTAAAATGGTGAACAGATTCCAGAAATGTTGGTCCCATGTTGGTCTCCTTTTAGGGACGCAAGAGAGGACAGCCCACCCCACATCCCCCATGTTTCAAACCAGACATGATTATTCTTCAGGAATGTTGTTGTTCCATTTCATTTATGAATTGCTTCATAGGAAACATCCCTATGCATAATAATTATAGTAGTAATAATGACCATAGTAATAAAAATAGGTTGTATCCAGTGCTAGTCCTACTCAGAGTAGACCCATTGAAATTAATGAATATGACTTGGGTCTATCAATTTCAATGGTCTACTCTGAGTAGGACTTAGTTGGATAGAAGCCAATGGGGTGTATTCAATTAGTTCCTACTCAGAGTAGACCCATTCAAATTAAAGAACCTAAGTTAGCCATGTCTGCCAACTGCAATGACTCTACTTTGAGTAGGACTAGCACTGAATACCACCCAATAATTTTCCATTGAAATTACGAGTTGCTTCGTGTGAAATATCCAGAAGCAATGATCAAATAATGAGGATGCAAGACTTTTATCTTTTAATTTTGTTACATTTATTTCATTAGTAAGGATGGCTTTTTCTTTCATTATTTATTCATTAAGCCTACATTTTTTTCCTTATTCATTTGCTAAGAGGCACACATCCATTTTCTAACTTTCATTTGGGTTTCCCTCTCTCTCATGCTTTTATAGTTTGTTTTGCAACATTCTGAGACATTTGAGGAAAAATGCTGGCCTCTGTATTGCCACCTGCCTTCCCGATCCCCACTGTCTGAGTTCCTCACAACAATGCAATGTCTGGGGCATTCTGGGATAATAAAATGGAGTTGCTAGGGGAAGCCTCTGACAAACCAGAAGCTAGACATTACTGTATAAGCCTATAGGTCAGGGGCCACCAACCTTTTTGGACCCGTGAGCGCAACATACACACCACAACAAAGCACACACCGCAGCCTATTCTAATGGTTGCAATAAAACAATGAGTATAATAGAACCAGTGCGGTGCAGTGGTTAGAGTGTTGGACTAGAACTGGGAAGACCAGGGCTCAAATCCCCACTTGGCCACAATGCTTACCTGGATGACCTTGGGCCAGTCACAGTCTCTCAGCCTGACCTACCACACAGGGTTGTCATGAGTATAAAATGTAGAGGGGGAGAACCATGTATGCCACCTTGAGCTCCTTGGAGAAAAGGTGGGATATAAACACAATAAACAAACAAACAAATCTTATTTCAAGCTTAATTTTGGCGGGGTGGTGGTGGAAGAGGGGATCCTACAAGGACAAAGGTCACCTGTGCATCTGTGGTTGCCATATTGGTGATCTTTGTTCTAGGTGGTGACCTGCACCTTCCTGGGATTTTCCTCCCCATAAAATATATATATATATATATATATAAATGAAATCAGCTATGCTGGTGTTAGGTAAAGCTAAGACCCTCCTTACCTTACCTCAGCTGAGTGCTAAATAGGCATATATTGGGATATTGAAAATGGTACCCCATTTGTTACTCGTCACATTTTATTAAATAATGAATGAAAAATGAACTGAAGAGACACCATTCAGTTTAGCTTTCCATGAGTCCCAAAACAAATGTGCACCTCTAATTATTATAAACATAACCACAAATACTCTTAAAATGTGCTGCTCTTTGACAATTTAAATTTGAATGCATTCAAGACCTATGAATCTTGCTGTGAATCTTGCCACCTCCCCCACTTAGCAAGGGGGATGTCTGTTTTAAAAGTTGTGCTTCCTCTCTCACTCACTCTCACTCTCTCTTAGGAATGGGGGAGAAGTTTGATTCAGTCTGTATTTAATTCACACTTTCAGAAACAATGTTGGAACTGAAACACAGCTACCTCTTAAAATTTGCACTGATCAGAATTTTGCGATGCAATCCTCCAACCAACCAACATTTACAGAAATGCATATATTAAAGGAAACTGTGTATAAAAATGAATATGTTAGCAAAGATAACATACAAAAATGTGTTACTTTAGGAAAAATTGCTTGACAAAATGTGTTTGTTACTACATACAAACATGTGTTTATTAGGAGAAATGTACACTAAAATGCTAAAGAATTTTCATGAGGATTTTTGTTTTTGCAAATTTCAGCAAAACTGAATTTAAGATTGGAAAAATGAGAAACTGAAAAAAATGAATCTGGCAGATCTTTCCATCCTCTCTCTCTCTCTCTCTCTCTCTCTCTCTCTCTCTCTCTCTCTCTCTCAATCAATCAATCAATCAATCAATCAATCAATCAATCAATCAATCAATCAATCAATCAATCAATCAATCGGGAATGTTTTATCAGTTAAAAACATTTTTAATTGAAGAATTAAATTGAAGGCTTGGGAGCCCAGGCCCTCCGTATGCTGCTGGACTCCTGCTCCCCTAAGATCCAGACAGCAAGGCCAATGGTTAGGGACCATTATAATAAAATAAAATCTATAGGACCACAGGTTTCCCATCCCAGATTTAAATGATCAATCAATTAAACATATCAGCCCTAAAAGGGACTGAATGCTCGATAATTCCTCCAGATTTGGTTCCCCTGCCCAATTATTTCAGCATCTTAAATGTAAAAACCAGTTGGTTTTCCCAAAGTGGTCTAAGCAACAGAAGCCTGCAGTTATGCGCCTGTCTTTAGGACAATGGAACATGAAAGAGTGAGGGATGCCTTTGGGGAAAGCAAATATGCAGATAACTTAACAGAAGAGATTTATAGAGAGTGTAATGAGCAGAGATAGATGCTTTGCCAGTTAACTTATAAATCAGTCTCTCTGGGTATTGATAATATTGCACATGCCTGCTTGAAGTTTATTATACCATCAGCAGGGGGAGATTGATTTACAGTCAAGCACAGTCTATCCATTATTACTTAGCATTAATAGGAAAGATTTAGAGGGAGATTTTCAAAGGCACAAATGGCACTTAAGACACCCCAGTTGGCACTGACTATCAATTGCCCTTCAAGGAAAGGAAAGTGGGATATGTGTGATAAGGTTGAACAACTACCTTTCGTTATAGTGTGTGTCCGTGTCATGCAGAGCTTGGAAAAGTTACTTTTTTGTACTATAGCTCCCATCAGCCCAATCCAGTGGCCATGCTGGCTGGGGCTGATGGGAGTTGTAGTTTAAAAAAGTAACTTTTCCAAGCTCTGGTCATGTGGCCCTCCAGAAGTTGTTAGACTCCCATCATCCCTAGCCAGTGTGGGTAATGATCAGGGGTAATGGGAGTTGTGGTTCCGCAACTTCTGGAGGGCCACAGGTCCCTTGTCCCTGTTTCTAAGTCTTCAATATGCACAATTTCTGATGAACCCTCCAACATTCAGCTTCCTGCTGCCACCTCCTTTTCTGCAGAGAGACATTTACATTTTGCATCAGGAACACTTACAGATTCTTTACATTTTTGTCACCAGGGCTATTGCCCATTCATGCCCTAAAAGTTTCTTTTCTTAAGGCCCTCCAGATGCAACTTCCATCAACTCCAGCCAGAGTGGTCAAAGGTTAGTGATGATGGGACTTGCAGTCTAGAGGGCAAAATGTTCCACATTTGTGTTTTATAGGTTTACCTGGATGTAGGTAGAATATTACAACACTAGAGGATTTTGGTGTGTGTAGGCATATTATGCTCTGGCTGACCCCACTTTGGTTTATTCAGAGTCAGAGGGGTGGCAAAGCCCTGGTGTATTTGGAGCAACATTTCCCACCCCCTCACCCCTGTCTCCCGACTCACTGTGCCTTCCTGAGTACTGTGAGATGAGGAAAAACAGCAAGGGCCACCTTTGGGCAGCTCCGGAGAAACATGCAGACCCTGGCTGAAATTGGGGAAGGGCCTTAGCTCAGTGGCAGAGAATCTGCCTTGCATATGGAAGGTCCTATGTTCAATCCCAGGCCTCTCCAGGTAGGGCTAGGAGAGACTCCTGCCTGAAATCCTGGAGAGCTGCTGCCAGTCAGTGTAGACAAAACTGAGCTAGATGGACCCATGGTCTGACTCAGTATAAGGCAGCTTCCTATGTTCCTTCTTGGCAGATTTCCCTTTCACCTAGCAGAACAATCCCGTTGTCTAAAGAGCAGAACTGGAAAGCGGGACTAGTTTGTCTCAAGAGTGTCAGCATAAGATCACCTCATACCCAGACCCCTCCCTTTCACATTGCTTTGTAAGGGAAAAAGTGTATTGAATCTAAGCAGGGTCATATGGGAGACTGCTGGGGAACCATATGTAAGCCGCCTTGGGTTTCTATCATTGAAAGAAAGGCGGAGTATAAATGTAATAAATAAATATTGAAGAGCAGAGCTCGAGACACAATATGGTGATGTGCATCCCAACTTTTAATTACACTCTCAAAAAAACGCAGGACCGTAAGTCGCAGGGCCAAAAGTCGAGAAGGGAAGGAGTCTGTGTCTGGTCTCGGTTAAAACCTTGAGGCCAAGAGACTCTTTCCTGCTTTTTGGTCAGAGCTTCATCATATCATTGTAGTTGTACTCCATTGCCGACACCTTGGGCCTAAGATAGGTAATTTCTGCTGCTGGTAATTTCTTATAACAGAAGGGATCTCTTTAGTTTAGAGTGATGAATGGGTCAGGAAATTAATAATGCTGCCACACACCCCATAATTTTGTATTTCTGTTCTTCTCTTTCTTTTCAATAAAAGAAAGCTTTGCTTTAGCCTGCTTTGGATACTTGGGTTATGCACACACTATTTAGGCATGTTTCAGTTTCATTATTTCCTGGCTTGGAAATGCAACTCTGGGTGAGGTGAGCATTTTGGTCCCAAACATTCTCCTCTGGTTAATTTCCAGTGGAGCAGAAGTCAAGTGTCCACATCCTATCTCCTAACACAACCCTGTCTCCATCCCATTTGCCTGTTCACCTTCTTTGTTGCCCTGGTGGTGGCAGTGAGACTGTGGAAGGAACTGGAGCACCCTCTCCTCTCCTTCTCTTCTCTGGCACCTGGCACACTTGTATGGCTATGGGCCAGGTGCCAAGTGCACTGGGAAATATAGCCTGTCAGTCGGGAGGGAGAGGCTTTGGAGGCTGACTGGATGGGTTAGGGCAGGGGTGGGAAACTGAATCCAACTGGCATCCTGGATCCTTATTTTCCCCACCCACTGCAGGCTGTTTGATAGGTGGGCCACCCATGTGTCAATCACCTGATGTCCCAATGACATAAAAACACATGTTTGCATGTGCATGGAAACCCCAACAATTAATCCTGAGGATAATCAATCACAGAGGATAAGACTATCAATGGCTACTAGCCATGGTGGCCGTGCTCTGCCTCCATAGTCAGAGGCAATATGCTTCTGAATGCCAGTTGCTGAAAAAGCACAGGAGGAGATACTGCTCTTGTGCTCAGGTCCTGCTTGCAGGCCTCCCATAGGCATCTGGTTGGCCACTGTGTGAACAGGATGCGAGACTAGATGGGCCACTAGCCTGATCCAACAGGGTCTTATGTTCTCATGATAAGCGGTGCCTGCATATCTACTTTTGGCCCAGCTGTGTCTTTACCTGCCCCACGCTTGATGTCACAAGGGTAGGTGGGCATGGCTTGGTCAAAGTGGCCTCATGGATCAAATGAAGAGGCTTGGTGGGCCCAATTAGGCCTGCAAGTGGGAGGACCCCCACTTCTGATGTAGGGGAAGGATTAGACTCTGTTGTTCCACACTCCCAATTACTTCATTGGAGGTATAGGAGGGTCTTGACAGCCAGTGTGGTGCAGTGGTTAAGGTGTTGGACTATGACCTGGGATACCAGGGTTCGAATCCCCACATAGCCATGAAGCTCACTGGGTGACCTTGGGCCAGTCACTGCCTCTCAGCCTCATGAAAACCCTATTCATAGGGTCGTCATAAGTCGGAATCAACTTGAAGGCAGTACATTTACATTTATAGGAGGGTCTGAACTGAGTTGGAGCTTGGCTCAGGATAAACCAGCTTTCCTCCAAATTTGGGGTGAAAGCATGGTTTGGTTTTCTAATCTCCATTACTAGCCCCTATCACTCAGCTTTGGAATTAGCTGTCTCGACATTTCCTTCCTTCTGGTCAGTTCTGGTCATGAATGTTTCCTCACGTTATTGGCAATGAGGGTTGTCTAAGAGCTATGCTAGCTAGATCAAAGTGCAACAGTTTGCAAGATGCCTTGCAAAGAGTGAGATGATGATGTATGTTTTTCCTTTGCCACAGCATTTCTACTCTGAGCACTAAACATCGCTTCACTCCTGATTTGGGTGACACAGAAGGGGGGAAAGCACTGACAGGCACCCATATACACAAACCATTCATGGTCTGTTAGAGGTCTATCAAACCTCTTAAGTAACCTCTGCCCCCCACAGCTTTTCATCATCAACTAGATGGTGTCAGTCCAAGCCTATGGTGTCTGCATCAAACTGATGTCTAGCAAATCACCCAGTGACTGGTTTATCAGCACTAATTAACCAGCTTTCTGGAAACAAACATCTAACCACTTGTTCCCAGACAGCAGGGCATGGACTATGGACACTACTTCTTTTACCAAGAGTTATTTTGGAAGAGAAAAAAATAATCAGTGGCAGAAAAGGATGTTTATTTAGGTCAGAGTTTAATATAAAGTGATTTGGGATTGACAAAGAGAGGGCAAACTCTATGGTAAATTACTTTTTTAATGCAAACCAGCCTCTGCCAATCGAGCCTGCTCCAAACTAATTCTTTTGGTTCTGCATCACTGAAATCTTTATCAGACATAATGCCACTAGCAGCAGGTGGCTATCTTGATTAACGTGCTATGAGGACTGGTCTATCCTTTTAAATAAAAGCACACCACAACAACCTCCGCTTTGCTTCTAATCAAGCTCATCTTTGAAACCAGGCCTACGGCAACACAAAGCGTTTCATTCCAGATTTAATTGGCCTAAAGGTCTGAAAGTGCTCTACCAGATGCTACATCTGTAAGTGGTGGGGGGGTGTACATTTGCAAAACGTTTTTATTGATGGAAAAACAAGCAGCATTATAAATGATAAATATAGATTGTGATTCTCTTTGTGACTCTGTTGCCAATCTGTTCAAGAATATGTCTGTGCATTATCAAGAAATTATTTTGTTATAGATGAGAGTTCGATATTGGCAAGAATTTGTTATGCTATGATGTGGCAATTAACAACAACTCCCACTGTTGAGGATTAGGAAGATAAAGCATATATATAACTGCATTGTTATGCTTAACTTGATGAATTACAGAAGGATAAAGGAAAAGAGACTAAAATGGAATAGATTTTTGTTAGGCTAGAAACTGTTTCGAGTATTGGCAGAATAAAGTGCATCCTTCTGCAGATATTTATTTAAGATGTTGAAAACACACATACAGCATATAGTTGTAATAAGTGTCATTTATGCTATTGCTATTGTACATATTACAAAAGAAATCCAGGCTAATCTTGAATTTGTCCAGATTTTCATTTCAGTGTTTTCTCTTTTTGATTTAAGCTGTTAATTCAGGACAATAGCTTGCAATGAATAACCTCAAACACATCTTTGACATCCTTGGCTGAATCTAAAAGCCGTGGGCATGTGCAATTTCACATTTTTTATGCTTTCCTTTCAGAAATCTTCTGCTGTGGTTCCAATTGTCTCTCTTTTGTGATGTGTTGAAAGGGTTGCTGATATAAGGCCGTCATTTGTTCATAAAACCAAGGAAGAGTGTTGGATACTCATGCTTAAAACTGCATCCTGGCAGGCCCCCAAGTCCTAAAACCTCCAACATATTGGTACTTACACAGTTTGTATTGGTTCTGTGTTCTCTGCCCCTAAATCTTCATGAAGCTTTGTTTTAAATCCCCACACCACCCCTTGTGGTGCCAAGGCTCAGTTGCTGCCTTTGTCAGGTTTTAAAATCAGCAACACTGTGCAAACAGTAAGGGGGGGAAATGTCTTCAATATTACTTTGAAGGTCTCCATGCCTGGTATCTGCAACCCTTTGGGCAATAGGATCAGAACTGAAGGCTGTTTCTGTTAAGACGAAAGACAATAGCTCCTTTCAGTTGTTTCTCTCCATGCAATCAAAATTACATGGAGGAAAAGTATGAGGCTACTCCCTCTGGCTCTACCCCTACTAGGGATGTGCTAAAATTCCACCCAATTTGGATTTGGTACTAAATTTTCCATTAATTTGCTTATTCTCTATCACCCAAGTCCGATTTGGTACTGAATTTTCCATTAAATTGCTCATTCTCTATAGTTGCGAATCAGATTTTATGTAGCGATTTTCCACAGCTATTTTTATTTAAAAGCCTCTATAATATCACTATTAATAATGATAATGTTAATGATATTAATTTTTATCAATGTTTTGTTTCAAAATATTGATATTTCCTCTCAAACTGTTGATTTTTTCTTTAAAATGATTGATCTTTCATTATTAATAGCAACATTTTTTGCAAGGGGAAAAAATGGACCAGTAAAAGCAGCGGCCAGCAGACAAAGAATAAACTCAAATTGATACTGGCCTGTTAGGTTGACAGAATGCTTTCAGACCAGCACCGGCCAATTAATCCCATCCCTAAACCTCCTTGTGAGGGCCCTGTGTTGCCAACAGCATTGGTTATTTCACTGGATCTGGAAGCAATGACCAAATCAATGAGTGAAGGATAACAATGTTTATTATAGCTTGATTACGGACACAATAACCAATGCTTACAGCTCTTTAGTCACCGGGAACTCCCCGGTCAGGGGGAATGGCAATGGATGGGCACCTGCAATGGCTTGTGTATAACATCTTCCTCAGTGAAGATCTCAGAGAGAAATTTCCAAGCCTAATTTATATCACAAGGCTAAACACTTCCTTAGTGGGCAGCTGACCTTGAATCCCTGCCAAGACCTATTTGAGAATAAGTAATAGATCAGGAGGTGTCTGAGGGTAAGATAAGAGTTCAGCTAGCCAATTAAAGGGTCCAAACCCAAAAGAAGATCTGGGCATGAGAGGAGTTTATTGCTGTACACCACTGGCTCCTCATGATAATGATGTTCTTCCACAGTTTCCACTACAGGCCCCCATCATCATCATCCATGCATTGGGGCAGGAAGATCTGAATCAGGGTTCTAAATTATCCAAGGAGCCCACCTGAATACAGCCAAACTCCCCCCTTCTGATCTTCAGCGCCAATGTGTGGACTGGCCGGGCACATGAAAGTGGGGAACATAGGAAGCTGCCTTATATTGAGTCAAACCACTGGTGCATCTACACCAGACCTAGGGAATTTCCAGCCTGTGGACCATATTTGGCCCAGAAGAGGTCCCAATTTGGCTCATGAGGCTGTTTCCCCCAAACCACACACACACCTGTCCCACAGTTGACATCATATATGATGTCAGGTGTGGGCAGGTAAAGATGTGCTTGGATCGGCTGCTCATGGAACTTGATTGCACAGTTGTCCCAGCCCTATGTTTGGCACTTTTCTGGGCATAGAATTGGCAAAGCCCCTTGCACTGCGGCTTGCAAGTGCTCGACAATCAGCTGGCTGTTGCACCCACCTGTCAAAATTAATCAGTTGCAATCAGTTGCACCCAACTGTCAAAATTGGCCAAAGGGATGGATAGCGATCTGTCCCACTGGGCCAAAAAGATTCCCTAACTCTGGTCTACACTGAGTGGCAGTGACTCTCAAGGGTTCCAGGTAAGAAATTTCCCCAGCTCTACCTGGAGATGGGACCTTCTGCATCCAGCACAGGTGCTCTACCACTGAGCTGTGACCCTTCTCCAAAAAAAAATGATAGCTAGGAACAAGAGAAACTGCCTCATACTGAGTCACACCCATTGGTCCATCTAACTCAGTGTTGTCTTCAATGACTGGCAACAGCTCTTCAAGGTTTCGGGCAAGAGTTTCTCCTGGGCTTACCTAGATATGCTAGGGACTGAACCTGAAGATGCTGGAGATCGAACCTGGGACCTTTTGCATGCAAGACAGATGCTCTACCACTGAGCTGCAGCCTTTCTCCAAGAGTGGTCCTACTCTCCCCCTTAGGCAAGTGGGCTGGGCAGCCCTCCAAATAGAAGACTGTCCAATTTTGCCAGGAGGTGGTGGCAGTGGCTTGGTAGGTGAGCTCACTCTGTGACCTTAGTCATTGTTGCTCAGCCTTACCAGATAGTTATAAAGATAAAACAGAGAAGGGGAGAATCCTGTATGGTGACTTGAGCTCCATGGAGGAAAGGTGGGATATAAATGTAATTCTAAAATAAATGTTACTGTTATATAATTTCTATAGAGATGTAACAACCACACCTATCAATCCTTTGATTGACCGCTTCCCAGGAAGTTTTTAGTGGTATACTGTTTTCCCAGTCATGGATCCATACTCTTATGTAACTGAACCAGTTGCAAAGTTTGTATTTTGAGCTATTAAGACTCATAAGCAACTTTTACAGAATTGCTAATGGATATTGGCTGTTTTTAATCTTGTTTTTTTTAACAATAAAAATATAATTAAATTTTTAATATTTTTGTTGCTGGACCATCCTGTATTTCTTCTTCTTCTTCTTCCATTGCCTCCCCCTCAACTGTATGAAGTCAAATGTTTCCTTTTTTTTAAAATCAAAGTCTGCGGACTTTTAATACACTTGAATTGAAGTGAGCCCAACAGTGCCTTACTACTGCTCACTCTGAAATGAGACACTCACAGAATTTTTTTCTAGATGGAGCAATGAATGAACATGGAAGAGGAACACTCAGATAAGCCTTTCCCATCCTAGTGCCTTCCAGGTGTTCAGGGTCCCACCTGCACTATACATTTAAAGCACTGTTCTTCAACCTTGGGTCCCCATATGTTGTTGGACTAAAACTCCCATGATCCCTTGACCAGTGGCTAAGTTGGTTGGGGATGATGGGAATTGTAGTCCATGAACATCTGGGGACCCAAGAAATGAAGAACAGTTATTTAAAGTAGTCTCATATCACTTTAAATAGTCATGGCTTCCTGCAAAGTATCCTGGAAACTATAGTTTGTTAAGGGTGCTGGGAGTTCTTATGAGACTACTATCCCCCCCCCCGAGCGATTTTTCTCAGAGTGGTTTAGCAAGCAACCCCTCTTTCCAGGGAACTTTGAGAATTATAGGGGTCTTTGAACAACTCTCAGCACTGTTAAGAAATGAGAGTTCCCAAGAGTCTTTGGGGGAAACTATGGCTGTTTAAAGCTATATGATACTGCTTTAAATGTCTAGTGATAATGGGGCTTTGGACTCCTTTCCAGTGTGGCCAGTAGTCAGGGACTATGGGAGTTGTAGTTCAAATCATTTGGAGAACATCAGCTTGGGGAAGCCTGGTCCAAATAGTTGTGACTTACTCAAAGATTCATTTCCATTGTCAAATTTCTTTTCACGGTCTGTTGCTACTTATCACTGAAACCCTGCTGCTGTAAAATATGTTTAATTAAGCACTGACAGACAGGATGGTAAACTTTTAAATCTGTTACTTTCTTTATCCCATCCCTGTGCTTACAGCATTGTAATTGATGGAGGCTGTCCTCTGAAACAATTAACGACATTATTAGCTTATTAATGATCTCTGTGCTGCTGTTGCCTTTTGCCGAGGGGACCATGGCCATTTTTAAATTATGCTGGTTGACCTTCTTTTACATATTTAGCAGGTAAAAGGTTATTAAAGTGCTTAAGAAGAATTACTGTGCCTGTACTTGACCTGATAATTGGCATCATTGTTGCTATAAAGGGGTAATTGTGCTGGTTGACATTCAAATACATAGGCTCGTGCCTGAATTGTATATCTACATAAAGTATGTATGTGTGTGTGTGTATTATGGAGAAGCTCTACCTCTGTAAGCAAATACATGCCAACAAAGGTCAAGACAAAATTGGGAACAGGAGGGGAAATGGATGAGATTGCTCTTAGCTGAATTCAGAAGACCTTTGGAAGTTTCCAGAATCCCATCTTGTGGGTGACAGAGTCTGAAGACTTTCGGCCAAGTCTAAATCTGGTGGTGTAAGATGAACTTATAAAGAAGTTAGCAGAGTTCTTAATTTAATTGGAGATTAAAATCAATGGACAGCTTTCCAAATGTTTTCTTTGCTCAAGTGGTTTAGCATAAAATGCTGTCTTTCCACAAGAACCGGCTCACACTTTATGCACCAGATGGATTTGCCATTTGTCCATCATGTGTCTTCTAGTAAAGAAACCTATGACATTTGAAGTAGAAAAAATGGCTGTAAACTCAGAACAGCTGTGGCCTCTGGGGCCACAGAGTGATGCCAGTGGGTGCATCACTACATCCGGAACACTAAATTCACCCCATCTATGTATGTGTGCACAAATGTCCCTCTTTTTGATTTGTGGCATAGATATTTCCACATTTATAGGCTGTTATAAAATTCTTAGGTTGTTTCAGACACATGGAGAGTGTGAAACTAAGAGGTTGGGGAGAATGAAAGGAATTAGATCGAGGTGGGGAACCTTTGGCCCCCCAGATATTACTGAACAACAACTCCCATCATCCCCAGCCATTGGTCATGCTTGCTGGGGCTGATGGAAGTCGAAGTTTGGAAGGCCAAAGGTTCTCCACCCCTGAATTAGACTAAGCAATGTATTGCCAGTAGGCAACAGCGTGCTCTATGGTCCTTGCTGAAGGTCTCAGCAAATATCCTTTCAAAAATCCACAATGTGTGAGAGACTGTTTCCTCTTCCTGTTCACTTCCTGTTTGTATTGCCTCAGAACCTTTGGACACAGTGCCTTAAACCTGCCCACATTTCACTGGATGCTGTCATGAGCCCAGTGAAGCATTCCTGGAGTGATCAAGAAGAAGAAGAAGATACAGAATGGGATCCAAGGGAGGTTCACAGTGGTTTGCAAAAAGGAAGAGCTGAAGCAGAAGGCTTCAGCACTTTTGACAGTGACAGTTCCTCCCCCTTAGTTCCAGTTACAACAGAGGGAACAGTCCCTGACCAGAAGCCAGTCCCTTCTCCTCCCCTCCACTCCCCTCTTCACCCAAACTGCAGCTGCTGTGCACACTTCCTCTAGAAAAGAAGGATCTCAGTGAGGTGCCACTGCAACTGCCCCAGACACGCAAACTGGCTCAGCTGACCCCCACTTTTCCATCTAGGAGGAGCTCTCACCTGTGCACGCAGTCCCATTCTGTGGCACCTTCCTCAAGCAAGTAGAAACAGCCCACCCTGAACCGACTTAAGGGTGTTAGTGATGTGTGTCTAATTGCTGCGACATCTTAGCTTTGAGTAGTCATGCCTAGTTACGTTGAGTTGAGATGAAGAGTCCTGTGCGACCTGTAAGCTGATCCATGAAGTGCTCTAGACTTACGTTTCACATTAAATATACTGGAGAAAAATACATCAGCGGGTCTGAATATGATTTCAATGGGCTTGGCCAGGAGTGGATACCTGCCCGCCTAGGGGAGAGGTGCAAAGCGCTTCTCTTTCTGAATGAGTGACGGTGGCTGATGTAGGTGCCTTTTACCCCACTGATGGGGCAGCTGATGGTGGTGGGGGCATGCCTGCACCACTGAGTCCTGTGACTTTTTATGCTGTTTTGAACATGATAGCCATTTTGGTTTTTTCACACCCTCACAACAGCCATTTTGTGTCATGCTTGTCCGCCATGGCAGCTATTTTGTGACTGATGCCTACAGCACTTCCTCAAAATTCCAAATGTGTTTGCTTGCTCCAAAAGGCTGATGACTCTCAGACTAAGCTCTAGCATTTAGACTTAACCTTAGTTAGTATTTCCTAATACTATGGGCTGTTCAGCAGTGGAACAGGCCAGTTTTGGAAAGTGGTGGTCTCTCCTTTGTTAGACAGTTGGCTAGCCATCTATCAGGGATCCTGTTGTAGTGGATTTTCTGCATTGGCAGGGGGTTGAACAAGATGACCTTTTAATGTTCCTTCTAACAAGGGATGGGGGAGAAATTCAATTCAGTTTGTGTTTAAAGCTGAATTTATCAAATCTGCACTTTCCAAAACAATATGAGAACTGAAACACAGCCATCTTTCAAAATTAGCACTTATCTGAATTTTGTGATGCAGTTCTACAGCCAAGCAATGTTTATAAAAATGCATTTATTAGGGGAAAGTGTGCACAAAATGAATATATTTATGAAAAATGCATTACAAAATGCATTATATTAGAATAAATTGCTTGCAAAATATGTACATTATTCAAATATGTACATTATTCAAAACTGCATACAAAATTTTTAGGGTAGATTTACACTAAAATCTGAAGAATTTTCATGAGGATTTAAAAAAAAAAAATCTCCAGTTGCTGCAGAAATGTGGAGAGCTGAATTTGAGATTACAAAAATGAGAAACTGGAGAACTGAAACTGACAGATTATTCTATCCCTACTTCTAGCTCTATGTTTCTATGAGTCATCTCATGGCTAGCAAGCACTTAAAGTTGGAAATGTCCTCCTGAGTTACATTGCATTCATCTTAGTCTTGTGATTCATTCTGCTTTGGCTTGCAAAATAAAATGGCCTCCTATTAGCAGGACTGAGTAGGACTACTGGCACGAGGGATTAGTCAGCATTATTCTGTATTGTCCTTCTGTGTGCATGACTGCAAGATTAAAAACTTGCTAGTAACTCTTATTATAATTATGTAAAATATACCTTCTGAATTACAGCAATAAAGAAGAGAAACTGTAAGCTCTGTTCTTCTGCCCTTTGGGGTGAAGTGTGTACAGAACATCAATCTGTTTAACTGACCACAGCTTTTAACTAGAACAAGAGTGTCTTTGTTTGCAGCAAGGCCATCAATCTGTCTGTGGTTATGCTCAGGTCCCCACCTACAGTGAGAGGTAATTTGCTTTAACAGTCTCAAAGATATCACCAGAATGGGATTCTAGAGAGCTTTTAGAATCGGTGGTGCAAAATAGGATATGGATGCTATGATATAATGAATGTGCATTCTCTACTTGATCCATTTTTGGAAGAATGAAGCAAGAACAGAGGCATTTATTAGAAGGAAAAGTGGGTGCTCATCTGGAAATTCCCCCCTCATTTAGCATCTCCATTTTAACTTAGTAATCAAAATTTGAGACACATTAAGATCTTCTCCTTTCATCACCTCCCTCCAACATACTTGCTCCCCTTCCAGTTTAGGTTATCAGGATACGATGTAGTGAAACTTAAATGCTTTTATTCATTTCAATGGATGAAATTTAAGTGTGGCATGCATATTTGAAAGAAAAGGAAGGGATTGATAGTTGGGGGCTCTTTTAAATGGATTGTAAGGTTCTTTAAGACATTCCTAAATGGCTTGGGCACAGCCCAGCTATGGTAGGAATCCTATGCACACTTATCTGGAAGTAAGCCCCTCACTGAGCACAATAAGGCTGATGTCAATGCATGGGATTGCACTTTAAAAGACTTGTTTCTCATTTATATCCTATTATATAGCACAGCAAGAGGGGAGGCCCCAGTCCATGAAAATCAGAAACAGGTGGGATCTCCAACAAAGTGTTGTGTATTCCCCTACTTAAAAGAGCCAGTGTAGTATAGTGGACAGTGTGTTGCACTAGGACTTGGGTGACCAGAGTTCAAATCCCCACTCAGCCATGAAGCTTACTGGGTGACCTTGGGCCAGTGAATATTTCTCAGCCTACTCTACCTGATGGGATTGTTGTGAGGGTAAAATAGAGATGGGGAGAACTCTGTACCCACCTTCAGCTTAGTGAAGGAAAGGTGGGATATATATGTAATAATGTTGTTGTTGTATAATGTTGCTGTTCAGGGTACCAGCCACCATTTCCCTTCAAACATTTTTACCCCTTCTGGTTCCAGTTTCCTGTTCCAAATGTCACTTTACCCTCCATGAGTAGAGAATATGCTCTGTTACCTTTGGGCTGTTCTTGTGTGTGTGTGTGAATTGTCCCTTAGTTGTTGTTTTTGTAACTTCTGCAAATGCCAGGGTTCCCCTGCAGCTCCCATTTATTTTTCAGTGGCCCCATTTTAGATACAATCCATTTTTGCTAGAATCCTGTTGACATTCACAGCCTCTGTTGTGGTTAGAAAGAACAATGCATGCAAAAGAATTGACTGATTTAAGAGAAATCCAGCCTCTTTCAAGCTAGAATATGTCCTTCATCAGGAGAAATTTGGATCAAAACAATTGTGATTATTAATACTAAGTTATAATCCAACAATATGAGCCAAATTCCATTCGCCTATGGTTCCTTTTTAATTGTTGTTGTATTACTATTTCTTGATTGTTTTATAAATATGCTGAAGTGACCAAAATGGTGATTAAATGGTTTTAAAAACAAATCTTTGGTATGTTGCTGTGATGTTCTCCAAAATAACTCAAGTCCACCCAGTCTGGTGGCTTATATGGCACTTCCAAAACTCAAACAGGATTCTGAATGAGCAGGTTCTTTCCTACTCTGTTCAATGTTGGGGATAATCTTATGGCCTCAGTCCAGTGCACATTTACGCACTATGGACTGGATCCAGATTTAGCCATGCTTAGGGCAGACCCATTAAAAGGAATTAGACTCAAGGCAAATAGGGGTCTACTAACAACTCTCAGCTCCCTTAACAGACTACAGCTCCCAGGATTCTTTGGGGGAAGCCATGCCTGTTTAAAGTGGGATGATACTGTATGGTGCAGATGGGGCCTTACATAGCTCATTTTAAATACAAGTACTGATAAAAGCCACAGATGGCAAGCACCATAACAAAAGAGGAGTACCCCTTTTTCACATCTGACAGAGTGCTTCTTGTCAGATGATGCCTGCTGTGTCTTATGTGCATTAAATAAAAACAAATAAAAGATGCTTCTTGTTTTCAGGAATATTATTTTACTTGTAGACAAATTTAATCAACAGATTAATTGACTAAAACTCATATAATGGAAATATCAAAACATGTCTTTGTGTCTTTAAGCAAGATGTAACTTAAGGACCACCTTTTCTATGTATTTATTTATAAGTCATATCTCACACCTTTATTTATTTCCATTTATTTGCGTCATTCATATCATGAAAAAATGTTTTCATCTGTAACTATTTTTTATAATGTTTTTATCTGTTTTTAGAATGCAAACAAACAATTTTTAAAATATTGTTATTGATACTAGGGCTAAAATGCTTGAAGATCAACAGGCCATGGAGTGACTGGTATTGTAACGCTTGCTTATTTGTAATGGCTGATGGATCAATAAACATTTTTGGGTTTTCTTTCTTTATTAATTATTTGATTTATATCCCACCCTTCCTCCCAACAGGAGCCCAAGGGAGCACGAATGTTCTGAGAATGTTTTTATCTTTAACTATTTTTACGGCACAATCCAAATCATATTTCCACCAGGCTGGGGGGAGCTGGATGTGGTGGCCTCCCAGCTGAGCTGGTAGGCTTCCAGTGCTGCTGGGCTTTGCCAGCAGAATCCCATCACCGTGGCTGAGCCAGCCCGGCAGATGGAGAGATGGCAGAAGCCCCCAAAACAGGGTGTTCCAGGGGTGTGATGGGGGAGTCCCCCTTGGAGCACTCCCCTGGTCCCAATCCCAGTGAGAATTCTGCCGGGGAATAGGCCACTGTAGTAAAAGCTTACAATGGCGGCCTACGGGGATCCCTTACTTCCCAGTAGACCTGTTTGTGGGAGCCAGCTCTTCCCATATGGCTCCCATGTGCAGCTCCTGATGGAGCAGATGCTCAGTCGGGCCAGTGGCTCCTGAACGGGGAGTGGATGCCAAGGAGCTTTCTGCCGGCTTCTCCACTGCCACCCCTCTGCCAGTTCCCCATGTTTTGGATTGTGCTGCTGAAAGTTTTAAATTGCTTTTAGAGTGTTTTCCTTTTTGTTGTTGTTAAATTGCTGCCCTGAGACCCTTTGGGAGGAAGGGGCAGGATGATGATGATGATGATAGGAACAACAACTTGTCACACCTTCAACATACATTTTTCTTTACACAATTAGCAAGGTAGCAAGAAACAAAAGTGCAATGATCATAATGTATAAACATAATATATACTGTATGGGAACAATCCTAACTATGTCTTAAGTTAAACTGGTGTAAAGTATGCAGAACCAGCCCTGTTCAGGAGTGAGGCTACTGATGGCTGAGCTGTTCCAAGCCAGGTAGAGGTAAAATGAGTCTTTAAAACAGAGTTTGACTTTCACCACCCTGAAACTTCTGTATGCATGGATTCATGCATCAAGCAAGGGGTTGGACTAGATGGCCTTATAGACCCCTTCCAACTCTACTATTCTATGATACGATGATTCTATGATTCTAAGCCTCTAACCAAATGAGTTTCGATCTTTATCAGGTCTTCTTCAGTGGACAATATGAATTATTATTGGCTGTATATTCCTTAGCTCCTTTGGTTAAGGTTGGGTTCTCATCCTTTGAAGTTGTAGTTTGCTAAGGTAGCAATGGCCATTAATTTCAGTGGGCCTGCTCTGAATATGACTAGCATTATACAACCCAGTGTGTTTGTATTTTACATCTTTTCCAAACAAAGGTAACCAGGACCGGCGCCAGAGGGTGGCCAGGTCGGGCCCTGGCTGAGGGCTCCTGCAGCCCAGAGGGTTTCCTGAAGGGTGCCTCCTTAGGTGGGAGGGTGGTGCTCCCATTCCATGATCCACGGCAGTGTCAGGTCCTACAGACTAACCCTGCCACGGATCGTGGAGAGGGAGCTCCCAGGCACCCCCCGATACAGACAGTGTGGGCTTCAATAAGCCCCCAAGCATGGCCCACCTACCTCTCATGTCAGTGTGAATGTCATGCTGCTATGCGTGCATGCCTGCATCACCCAAGATGGCAGTGGGGGCTTCCCTAAGCACCATCTTGGTTGATGGTAGGCATGCACGCTACACAAAGCACATCATTCACACAATACGAGAGGTAGGTGGGGAACATGGGTGGGCTTATTAGCCCTGCACTGCCTGTATGGGTGTGAGTGTTGGGCTATGGCACCGCAGGCCTGGGGCAGGCTGGAGCCCAAAGGCCCAGTAATGCCTGGCACTGAACCTGAAGGTAATAAATCCAATTCAGCAGAGGATGGAGATCAGTTCTTCCTGTCCTGGTTTTTGCATTCTTGACAACCTTTTTGCCTCGGGGTCCAATCTTAAGAAAAGTGATACAATCAATTTTAATAATCTCTGTGAGTCCAAAAAGATATTTCATTGGCAAATACATTTTCCTGTCCAGAGTGTTTGGTTCAGCACAATTAACATGAATAATGCAAGGTGATTTCCTGATAGTTATTATATAAGAGGGCTTGGCTGTCTCATAACTGCCCCCATGACATATCCAGAATGTAAATTAATTTGAGAGAAGGAGGGGTAGGCTGAAGTTTGATGAAAATGTAATACATATTTTAAATTAAAAAAAATCAAGGTCATGAAAAAGTGACCTTAATACTATTTTCCCTCCTCTTGTAAAAAATCTGCATAATTGTTCCAGTGACACCTTCCCTCCACCCATTTCCCCCTTTTTTGGTATCAGTGAGATTGTTATTGCTGCTGCTTCATCATGTGCTTTTTTTAAATGAATGACATGACTTATTTAGTTATACTTGCTGGAGTTTAAGAAGGGCAGAGCAGGAAAGTGCCATTTTTATCATCAGAAGCCAGCCTCCACTTTCATTAACACAATTGTCGATTGATCTTAGACTTGTAATAGACTAAAAGTGCCAGGGACATTCTCATTCTTATTGAGATCTCTTGGCTTCAGGATGAAAGTTATAGGGAATATCTTTCACTCTTATAGCACATGACCAGACAGGCAATATTGAATATGTGGAGCGTGATTATAGTAACTATGGAGTGGTAAGAGTGAGATCATGGGGACCAGGGGCCTGTTGGAAGCTGGCAAAAATGTAGTCATGTAAGACACAGAGAGAGGTAGCAATAATATACAGCAGTCTATGTGCAAGAATACTTTACTTGTGCATTCAGCATACAACATACAGCATACTGGTTACAGATTACAGGATACACGGCAGCAGCATCAGTCCCCAACAGCATACAGTCTCGATATACCTCGCTCACTGTTAACTCCATCCAACTTTCCCCCCACACTCAACACATTCCCTCCTGCTTGCTTTATAGGGCCTTGGGCTCATTAGTGGTTACAGCTGCCTGATAGCAGTAACCTGAGTCTTGTTATCTCCCTGGCTCTGCCCAAGAGTAGCTTAACCCTTTCCTACCTTGTTTGTGAGGGCAACTGCTGGCTCTATGATAGCCAACAGTATGCAACAAAATCATTAAGAGCATAAGAATATAAGAGGAACATAGGAAGCTGCCTTATACTAAATCAGAACCACTGGACCATCTAGTTCAAGATTGTTTACATTGACTGGTAGTTGCTCTCCAAGGTTTCAGATAGGAAATCTCTCCCAACCATCCCTGGAGATGCCTGGGATTGAACCTGTGATCTTCTGCATGCAAGGCATATGCTCTGCCATATGGACCATTTCCCAGTGGCCCAGCATCCTGTTCTCACAGTGGCCAACCAGATGCATATGGAAAGCTCAGAAGTAGGACATGAATGCAACAGCACTCTCTCCTCCTGTGATTTTCAGCAACTGGTATTCAGAAGAATACCGCCTCCGACCATGGAGGGAGCAAGCAAAATGAGCAAGCAAAACTATATCTGCTCATTAAATGGAACTTCCCCTCTCTCCTCCTCCTCCTCCTCCTCCTCCACCCCCAATCTGCTCTGGAGTTTTCTCCAGCCCCTCAGACCAGTTTTGGGACTGTGGGCATGTGGGCAAGGAGAAGGGGGAAGTTCCGTTGCATGAGCGGATGTTGTTCTGCTCATGCAATGACTTTGCTGAATTCAGTCCATGGAGTTTGGGGGAGGAGGGGGAGGAGAAGAAGACCCTGATCTTCATGCATGCATTAGTTCTATGTGGAACAGCAATGAACATAAGGAGGTCAAGAGTGCCAGCTTGAAGCTGGCCAAAAGCATTCTGCTGAGACAGAGAAGCAAATGGCACCCTTTCCGCCAACTAAAGTTGCGAGTAACCCAAGGCTGCTTGAGATATTTTGGCAGAAAATCCCTTAAGCTCTTCTCTCCTTCTTGGCAGTAAAGGCACAATTATCATAAATGGATATAACTAACATTTTCTTGCCTTTTCACGACATCCAAAATCGACTACCCAAGGTCACCACCTCACTCTGCCCAATAGTAACAACTGCTTCTCCAATCTGATCGTAGGAAGCTGCCTTAGACTGAGTCAGACCACTGGCCTATCTAGCCCAGTATCGTTTACACTGACTGGCAGTGGCTCTCCAGGGTTTCAGGTAGGGGCCATTCCCAGCCCTACCTGCAGATGCTGGGGGTTGAACCTGGGACCTTCTGCATACAAAGCAGATCCTCTACCACTGAGCTACGGCTCTTCAGTGTCTTGATCTTTTGGCCCCAAAACCCCCTAAATTCTGGAGCCAGATCTTCTCACCTTGCATTTAGAAGAAAGGGATAAAACCTTCATCACTGGACTTATAACTGCCATGCAGTGCAGCTTGTTCCATGCATGCTCTTCTCTGCAGTGTCCCCTAGACTGGGTAATTGATGGATTCAAGGGCTTCTCTCTCACAACAGGATCTTCACATTTATGTCAAAGTATAAACCAGGAATGCAGTTTTGGGTAACAATCCTTCACAATCATGTCATACACACTGCTTCAGTTTCTTTCAGGCTGTAGACCACTGGACCTTTCCCCATATGAATAGTTCAGGCTTGTGAAATGTAGTTTCCCCAGGCTCGTATATTTGCAACATTAAGACTAGGCTTTTTATCTTCCAGTACTCCATCAGTCATGTTAGCGACATCCCATTGCACACTTTTCTTTTGGATGCTTTCCCTCTCCACCCCTTTTTTTTTCCTTTTGTGCATGAACAAAATATGACATCCAAAGAAATGTACGATGAAGAGTTATTAAAGCCGCCGTTAAGATGCTTTTGTTTGCTTGGGCGCTGTTTTGTCATTGGTTAATTTGAGTATGTGCCCAAGGCTGTCTGTCTGATGGTACTCAAAATATTTATTATGCCTCAATTCATCATTTCTCCCTAGTTTTATCACTGCACTTTAACTCTTCAGAACCTTCAACAGGTTCTGGCTTCTTTAGTTTCTGGCTTGGTAACAGACTTCCATTATCAGGGCAAATATGGCACATAGGTTTATTTTAACAGGTGAGATAGCCTAAATATTTTAATACTTTTCCCCACTTGGCTTATTTCAGATTGCCTGGGCACATACTGGCTTGTTCCTCCCACCATGCTCCATCTATAGCAGAAATGGGGAATGTCAGGCCTGAGGCCAAATGTGTCCCTCCAGACCCTGCAGTGCTCCAGATGTTGCTGGACTCCATCTCCCATCATCTCTGATCCCTGGCCATACTGGCTGGGGGTGATGGGAGGTGGAGTCCAGCAACATCTGAAGGGCCACAGGTTCCCCATCCCTGGCTTAAAACATCAAAGGCAATTTGTATACCTTCTCCCATTTTGTTTGTAATGAGGTTATTTGGAGTCTCATCTAATGTCAGGAGTTTAAAACCTTGTCTAGTATTTTCAGCCCAGCTGGCAGTTTTGTTTTTGTTTTTATTGTGGGGGCATTGAGCAAAAGTTGATGTGCAATCAACATTCTGGAGACAAACTGAGCGGCACCCCCCTTGTTCAGTGTTATTTTCACTCAAAAACCTTTTATTTATTTCCCACACAGGCCAATTGTCTCTTCTGATTATCCCAACAAACCCTTTGTTGGCTTGGATAATGCATCTTCTAAATTGATGCTGTTGCTTTCTCTCCACTACTCTTGGGTTTGTGATGATGATTAAATGTCCTTTGGGTGTCAAGAGTCACAAGCAGTAAATGCCAGTTTCATCACTGATGCTGATCCACAGGAGACTTGCTTAGAAGTTTATATTGTTTTACTATTAACCATGTTGGTCGAATGGTAGAACTGTTGTCAACTGGGGCACAGAGCCTGACTGAATATTGTTCAAAGGGACACTGAGAGTGGAACACATTTGGGAATTACCTCTTTTATGGCACTGAAGGAAAATGTCAAAGCAATACTGAAGCCCTTGGACAAGATTAACAGCACAATCCTATGAGTGTTTACTTGTGAGAAAGTCCCGCTGTGTTTCATGGGGCTTACTCCCAGGTCAGTGTGCATAGGATTACAGACTAAATCTTGCAAGAGCCTTTTAAGGGATAAATAGCTTGTTTCATCAGTCACAACTGTATTTTCACCATTTAATGCTGGGACTTCAAAGAGAAGTTGGTGGAAGGGGAAGCTCCGTGGCATCAATTTCCTGTTCAAGAGCTGCCAGGAGTTGCGTGCATGAGCAAAAAAGAAAAAGCTGGCTCTCACAAATATCCATACCGGCGAAAAGTGCTCCCCATTGCTTCCATTAGAATTATTTTCTTAGACCAATCTTTTTCTCAGCATAACTTTGGCCCAGATCGAGATCCACAGGAGTGATCTAAATGGGAGTTGGATGTTGCACAAGTCCCCCCTCCTTAGCCCCTCCTCCAACATGCCCCCAGAACACCTCTGTTTTGGTCCTTCCACCGGCTTCCACTGACACCCCTTCTGCCAGGCTGGGCTTCCCCAGTGGACCCCTGGCTGAGCTGGCAGAGTCGCAGCTCCGCCATGGCAGAGGGGCTTTTGCCAGTGGGGCCCAGTGGACCCTGGCAGAGCTGGGAGGTTGCTGTCTGCCATATCCAACTTCTCTCAGCCCAGCATAAATACGGGTTGGATTGCACCAACAAAAGTGTGTTTTCCACTATTGATCTATTTTGCTTCAGTATCCATCCTATGAAGCACACAGTTGCTGATTGCCTAGATGCTACTGGTGTGAGAGTAGACCCTGACATCAGCTAGGATGGATACAGCAAGTGTACACTTGACTGCGGTGCCTACAGCCTCCACTACCACCTCTCAGTGGTTACTTGTAAGAAGGGATGGGGGAGAAATTTGATTCAGTTTGAATTTTAAAGCGAATCAACCTGATTTGCACTTCCAGAAACAATATGTGAACCAAAATGCAATCATTCTTTGAAATTCACACTTCTCCAAATTTTGCAAAGCTGTTCTCTAACCAAGTCATATGTAGAAAAATGCACATACTAGGTAAAGTGTGCATAAAAACATATATATTGGTGAAAATAACATACAAAATGCATTACATTAGGGGAAATTGCTTGCAGAAATGTGCATATTATACAGGGCTGGCACCAGACTCCAGTGTGCCCTCGAAGGTGGCGGCAATGGCAGCATTACTGCCACTGGGATCTCAAATAGGTCTGGCCACATCAGTGGATTAGTGCACTGTAAGCGCACACCTGCCATCACCTAAGATGGTGTGGAGGGCATGTGGACACTCCTGCCACTATCTTGGGTGATGACAAGCATGCATTCACAGTGCGCTGACACAGCACAGCAGGAAGTTGTGTGGCCAACCCACACCAGCAGCAGGAGCTATTGCCTGGGAGGGTGGCTGCCACTCCATGATCTGTGCCAGCATCGGGTTGTGGGGTGCACACTCTGTGACCCAATGCTACTGCAGCTCACAGAGCAGGAGCTACAACTACCCAGCCCCAGGAACAGGGCCCTGTCTTAGCACCAGGTGCCCTTGGCCAGTGTCCACCATGGCCACCCATTGGTGCCAGGCCTGATATTGTATACAAAATGTGTATATTAGGAGAAATTTGCATGGAAATGCTGATAAATTTTCATGAGGGCTTTAAAAAAAGAATTCATACACTGTCGTGGCAATGTGGAAACTGAAGTAAAGACTGGAAAAATGAGAAACTGAGATAAACCAAAATTGACAGATTTGCCCATCTGGAGGGAATTTTTCTTCCAGTGATCCCGCCCTCACACACATTGGGACCCAGAGCTTTCTTATTGGGAACCGCTTCTGATGGTCTTTTCTAAACTGGCTCTTCTCTTTCATGTTCCTAGCTCTTATGGGTTCATTGTACTCAGCAAATTTGCTCATCATTCCTAAAGTGCTTCCTAATTGGAAACAGGGATAGAAATTCTGCATGAGCAGACTACATATGTTGGCTTATTTTAAGGCAATCAAAATGTTTGCGATAGCTATTTGTTATCTCAACTACCAATTGATTGGGTAATGTCTAACAAATTGACTGTTTATGTATAAAGCTGCTGGATTCCCAGATTGAGGGCTAAAAGCTAATGATATTAAAATGCCATGGCATAATTCCACAAATTATAAAGAGTAGATCTTGTCCCATATTTTGCCCTCATAATAACCAAGGAGTTTCTTATTTTCTTCACATAATACATGTTTAATGAGTGAATTTAAAATGCAAAACTGATAGTGGAGCTACCCAAATGAAAAGTTTTTTTAAAGGCCCCAAATGAGACAATATTCATTAGCACCTTATGCTGAGCAAGCAAGGACTTCTTTATATCAAAATGACTAATCAGTCTTAAAATCCACTGCATAGTATGGGCTATGACCTTCACATGAGCAATACTTTGTGAATGCGATTTTCCCGCATTTTTGGCAGAGCTGAAACACACTACGCTGATGCCTTCAAAGAACAGTTTAACAGGTTAATATGGTTTTATTACATTTCAGTGCTCTCATCCTGCAACACATTTTCTATGAAATAATTTTCAAGGAGTTAACTTCCAAGTGAGCATACTTAGAATTGCAGCCTTATTTTTATTTTTTCCAGTTTATGATTTGATTATCATTTGTAGATGAAAAGTGCCATTCTTTCAAGGAAATACAGAGGGCCAGGAATGGAAGTGGGGTCGAGAGATGAGTAGGGATGGACAAATCTGTCAATTTTGGTTTCTGCTCCCCCTCCTCCCCCAAATTCAGTTCTTCCCATTTCTGCATCAGTTTGTGATCTATTTTTTTTTAAGTCCTCTCCTCATGAAAAGGCATAATCATTTGTGTGGGCATTTCTCCTAATATAGGCATTTTTGCAAACAATTTTGTACATTATTTTTTTACTAATGAGTGCAGTTGTGTGCACTCTTCCCCCTAATATGTTCTGTGTTGTTATTTTCTGATTGGAGAACTACATCAGGAAATCTGAAGAAAGTGCAAAAGTGCATCCTTCTCCATCGCTCTTGACTTTTAGGAGGAATTTGAACATATTCCTTTTTATCGAGACATTTGATGGCTGAAACAGGTTGTTCTGGCAACCCAGAGATCACTGGATGAAATAATGTTTTTAACTGTAAGTGTGTTAGAATGTTTAAACTGTTTTTAGATATTTCTTTTTGCTGCCCTGGGCTCCTTCAGGAGGGATATAAAATTCATGATGATGATGATAATGATGAAGAGGAGGAGGAGGAGGACGAAGTGTGAGTTAGGTAGGTTCACATTAAAATGCAAACTGAATAAATTTCTCCTGCATTGCTATGTGTAAAGTGTGTGTGTGAATTCTTGCTGTCTTTTTGTCCTTGTCAGTCAAGGCTCTTGGAAGTATCACAACATGAACTTGGGACTTCCCAGGAGGATCCCTCCGCCTGTGCTGCCTCTGAGACGGGCTCCCGTCTTGGATGAAACTTATCCAGTTTTAAATTCAGTCAGAAGGGTTTTTTCTGACTGGGGATGATTTCTTCCGGATAAGAAAGAAGCGTGAGATCTGCCACATAGTTTTGTTTTGATTGTTGGAGCCTGGAATTCGTCAGAATTGTCTGTCTTCCAGCAGTTCAGACAGAGCGAGGATTTTATGCTAGCTCAGCTGGATAAGTGACCCGTTTTTTTTAACGGACTAGCAGGCAAACCTCCTGTCTACATTTATCATTTTCTTATCTATATAGCTAAAGAGATTTGTCAAAGTAACAGCAATTAAGATAACCTAGATGAGGTAAGACTTTCCTTCTTTATTTACGAAACTAAGGGGGAAGAAAATATAAATAGCTTATCTTTTTTTTTTATTGCAAAAAGCTGACATGGAAAATTGCGTTTTAAAGATTACAACGGATGAGAGCTTTCTGATTGGGAGAGATAAGAAATCTTTTTGATTTACAAGACTTTTGTGTAATATATATAAGGGACTATTTTTTCTGATCTACTTTTTTTTTTTGTTGACGAATCTGCTCATTCTCTCTGCAACTAGTTATTTGAACGCTGTGAACTAAAAGCTGTTTTTGCACTTCTGGACATTTAAGAGATAAGGACTGTCTAGCGTGTGACGTTAGTTGGTTGGAAAGATTAACTCCTTTGTAACTGGATAAAGAAATAAACTGCTCTTTGCTTGGGACATTGAAAATTGAAGGAGTTTTGTTCTTTTGGTTTTAAGAATGGTAATTAAGAAGATCATGGATGTACAAGAAGGGACTTTATTTCTAGACATGCTTCAGAAAATAATGGATGGGATTAACTCAATAAAACAAGAACTGAGAAATAATAGACAAGCGTGGAGAACTGAATTTCATGAAATGAGACAGGAGCTGAAAGAAACTCAGGATTCTATAAGAAAGGAGAATAAAGATAGATCTGGAAAACAAAAAAAGGATGAAAGAGAAATTAAAGGCAAGGTTCAATCTATGGAGATTGGCTTAAATATGGACATGAAAAAAGATTTGGATTTCCTGGTTGTGACGGATCCTGGAGATAAATATTACAGTTTGGAATACAGCGCTGTCTCTGAAGGAATTGAAGAGATTGGAGATAAATATATTATCGGTTCAAAAAAATTCCTGGACTGGAAGGATTTGATGGAATTTGAAATGGAGAAAGTTAATAGAATTAATCCCTGTTTTGTGTCAATGGAAAAACCTTCAAGAAATGTACTAGTGTATCATGTGGAAAAGAGGAGCAGAGATGCGGCTTTGAAACAATACTTCAGTGTTACGTTTGGATTTGATGGTAAGAAAATATCTGTGATGGAGGAAATTCCTATCAGACTTTTATTATATGACTATGACAGCAAGATTTTTGGGTGTGTAAAGATGGAAGATGGACCCAATATGGATAATGACAGAAGAGCGATTTGAAACTACTGGACTCAGTAGATTTGATGAGTTGGATTAATTGACATGTTTATTTAGAAAAAAAAATTGATTGACATATATCTCAAGGATTGGAAACTTCTTTTTGACTTTTTGTGGAAGATTAAAATGATATGATGTTAATGAGATTTGAAACCAACTAAGATAACTGCTGGAGGAAGGTGATTTTATAATCTATTAAGAGATAGGTCTGTTATATATTATAGATTTATAGTTGAATTATAGTGTTTTGAAATTACTGGATTTAGTAGATTTGATGAGCTGGATTAATTGGCATGTTTATTTAGAAAAAAAATTGATTGATATATATCTCAAGGATTGGAAACTTCTCTTTGACTTTTTGTGGAATATTAAAATGATATGATGTTAATGAGATTTGAAACCAACTAAGATAACCGCTGGAGGAAGGTGATTTTATAATCTATTAAGAGATAGGTTTGTTATATATTATAGATTTATAGCTGAACTATGACAAATCGGAAGTCAATATTTTTATATATATGTATTTTTTTTGTATTGTATTAGTTATTGATTTGTGTTGTTTTCTTTTTGTATTATTTTGGTTTTGAAAATTAGAATAAAAATTAATTGAAAAAAAAACATGAACTTGGAAACAGTCGTTAAGGCTTTGTCTTTAAACGTCATGAATACTCTTCACTCGCGAGGAAGGTTAAGAAAATCCTCAATGACCTAGAGTCAAATTAGTCTTTTGACCCTGTAGTTAATTAGATCTCTACATCTTTTTTGCTCCTGGAGGTTAAGAATGCTCTGTTATTTATTTATTTATTTATTTATTTATTTATTTTATTTTATTTTATTTATAGACCGCCCATAGCGAATAGCTCTCTGGGCGGTGAACAGCAGAGTTAAAATACAAAGTTACAATAAAACATACATTTTATTAATAAAACATGTTATTCAGTAGTACTTGGTCTTTGAGTATGCAGCAAGCTGGAATCATAAATATATGATTTATCTGAACCAGATACTTAAAGAGTAATCCAAACTATAGGAAGCCAATGTAATTTTCCTGTGTTCCAAACTCCATTCAGGAGAGGAGCTATTGCCAGCTGAACAAGCCAAACCTTGTAAAGGGAAAACAAGCCTTTACAGCAGAATTTGACTTACACCTAGGGATCAGGGAGGAATTTGATTCACTTCACTTTTAAAGCCATCAAATCAGCACTTTCCAAAATAACCTGAGAACAGAAACACAGGCATCCTTCAAACTTCACACACAAATTTTGAGATGCAGTTTGCCAACCAAACAATGTTCACAAAAATGCATCTATTAGGAGAAAGTGTGCATTAAAATGGATATGCTATTGAAAATAACGATTTGGAACGAATGCTGGTGAAAGTTAAAGAGGAAAGCAAAAAAGCAGGACTACAGCTGCACATCAAGAAGACTAAAGTAATGACAACAGAAGATTTATATAACTTTAAAGTTGACAATGAGGACATTGAACTTTCAAGGATTATCAATACCTTGGCACAATCATTAACCAAAATGGAAACAATAGTCAAGAATCAGAAGAAGGCTAGGACTGGGGAGGGCAGCTATAAGAGAACTAGAACAGGTCCTCAAGTGTAAAGATGTATCACTGAACACTAAAGTCAGGATCATTCAGATCATGGTATTCCCAAACTGTATGTATGGATGTGAAAGTTGGACAGTGAAAAAAGCAGAGAAGAGAAAAATAAACTCAATTGAAATGTGGTGTTGGAGGAGAGCTTTGCACATATCTTGGACTGTGAAAAAGACAAATAATTGGGTGTTAGAACAAATTAAACCAGACACATCATGAGAAGACAGGATTCATTAGAAAAGGTCATAACGCTGGGAAAAACAGAAGGGAGTAGAAAAAGAGGAAGGCCAAACAAGAGATGGATTGATTCCATAAAGGAAGCCACAGACCTGAACTTACAAGATCTGAACAGGGTAGTTCATGACAGATGCTATTGGAGGTCGCTGATTCATAGGGTCGCCACAAGTTGTAATCGACTTGAAGGCACATAACAACAACAAATTATAAATCACATATAAAATGCTTTATATTGAGAGAAATTGCTTGCAAAATTATAAGTTATAACTGTATACAAACATGTGTTTATTAGGAGAAATTCGCACCAAAATGCTGATGAATTTTCATGAACTTGTAAAAACCTGAATTCAAGATTGGAAAAATGAGAAATGGAGAGAACCAAAACTAACCTACCCTTCCATCCCTACTTACACCACCTTATTCCTGGCATAAGTTCTGCCAGGTTGTCAGGTTGCATGACTGAGCTGAAAGAGTTTTAATCGGATAGCTGTCAATCTCTTCTTGCCCCTTCTGGCCATGCCCCCAGACATCCCTTTTGAGGGACTTGTGCTAGTGTAAGTTCTACCAGCTGAGCCCTGGCTTATGCAGCAGAGCCTCAGCTCAGCCAAGCTGAGGTTCTTATGCTGGCGTAACCCTGGCTGAGGCAGAATAAGGGCGTTACACAGGTGTAGTCCCAGTTTAGCACCAGCTGAACTGGGACAGCCCAAGATCTGCCTGTTCCAAACTCGCTTATGCCAGTGGATCTTAGGTTTGGAATGCACTCTAAACCTCAACAAAATTGTAAGTAAGCCTGGACAGAGCTTGGAAAAGTTACTTTTTTGAACTACAACTCCCATCAGCCCAATCCAGTGGCCATGCTGGCTGGGGCTGATGGGAGTTGTAGTTCAAAAAAGTAACTTTTCCAAGCTCTGGGTCGCCTGGAGATATAAACATACTTGTAAGACTCTATTGGCAGGGGTGGAGAGCCTGAAGGCGATATGTTTTCTTACAATATTTTTGTAAAAAAATGTGTATTTATATATTTTGAGAGGCATGCTTTATTTTTTTAAATGTAGATTTATGCAGAAACACAATGGAAGGTATTTAAGGGTCATTGCCCATCTCTATATAAAATAAACAAGTTCAACTGCCAAATTCTTTTCCTTTTCCTTTTGTAACAAATTAACTACTGACAGAACTGCAGTGGTGTGAGTAATCCCAGCAGTTTCCCCCCTTCCCATTCTCCACTGAGAAGTGCCCTTTAAGTTAGCAAAATGTTTCATCACGAAGGAAAAAAAAAACCCTTCAACATGAAATGTCAGTTCACAAAAAACTTTTATCTCAGTCAATGAAACCAGGTTAAAATGACAGCTGGGGAACCAGCTGTGTGCATATTTGCTGTGCCATGTACAGTCTGATCTCTGACATATAATTTGTCTCTGGGGACTCTTGACCACTATGTACAAATGCTAACCTGTATCACTGCAGAAGAAAAAGGTGTTTTGGTAGGAACTGGTCTGGTCCCAGGTTTATGGTGTGTGTAGATCTGTCAATTTCAGTTCTCTTCACTTCTCATTTTTCCAGGCTTAAAATTCAGTTCTCCACATTTCTGGAGCAATTTTCAAATTTTGATTTTTAAACAATCCTCATGAAAATTCTTCAGCATTTTAGTGTGAATTTCTTCTAATAAACCTCTTTATAGCATTTTGACTAATGTACACATTTTTGCAAGCAAGTTCTTGTCACATAATACATTTTTATGTTATTTTATTTATTTATTTTATTTATTTATTTTATTTATTTAATTTGATTTATATACCGCCCTAAGCCCAAGGGCTCTCTGGGCGGTGTACATAAAATAAAGCAATCAGGAATATATAAATACAATAATACAATAGAATCAAACCAACAAAGGTAAACAAAAATAATCGAACAGTAACAAAATACAACAATACATATAATAATACGCATTAAAATGCCTGGGAATATAAAAAGGTTTTCACCTGGCGCCGAAAAGATAGCAGCGTTGGCACCAGGCGCACCTCATCGGGAAGACCATTCCATAGTTTGGGAGCCACAACCGAAAAGGCCCTATTTCTATTCACCACCCTCCGAGCTTCTCGATGGGATGGTACTCGGAGGAGGGCCTTAGATGTTGAGCGCAGTGTACGGGTAGTTTCATATTGGGAGAGGCGCTCCACCAGGTATTGCGGTCCCATGCCGTGTAAGGCTTTATAGGTCAAAAACAGCACTTTGAATTTAGCCCGGAAACAAATAGGAAGCCAGTGCAGACGAGCCAGAACGGGTGTAATATGGGCGGACCTTCTTGTCCGCGTCAACAATCTGGCTGCTGCATTCGGGACTAGCTGTAGTTTCCAAACTGTCTTCAAGGGCAGCCCAACGTAGAGCGCATTGCAGTAGTCCAATCTAGAAGTTACCAGAGCATGAACGACTGAGGCGAGGTCGTCACTGTCCAGATAGGGACGTAGCTGGGCTGCCATTCGGAGATGGTAGAAAGCATTCCTTGCCACTGAGGCTACCTGAGCCTCAAGAGACAAGGAAGAGTCGATAAGAACTCCCAAGCTATGAACCTGTTCTTTCAAGGGGAGTGTAACCCCGTCCAGAACAGGGTGAACATCCACCATCTGGGCAGAGAAGGCACTCACTAACAGTGTCTCGGTCTTGTCTGGATTAAGCTTCAGTCTGTTAGCTCCCATCCAATCCATTATCGCGGCCAGGCAACGGTTTAGTACGTTAACAGCCTCACCTGAGGAAGATGAAAAGGAGAAATAGAGTTGCGTGTCATCAGCGTACTGGTGACAATGCACTCCAAAACTCCTGATGACTGCACCCAGCGGCTTCATATAGATGTTGAAAAGCATGGGGGACAGTACTGATCCCTGTGGGACTCCACAATGGAGAGTCCAGGGTGTCGAGCAGTGTTCCCCAAGCACCACCTTCTGTTGACGACCCACCAAGTAGGAGCGGAGCCACTGCCAAGCAGTACCCCCAACTCCCAACTCCGTGAGCCTTCCCAGAAGGATACCATGGTCGATGGTATCAAAAGCAGCTGAGAGATCAAGGAGAATCAACAGGGTCACACTCCCCCTGTCCCTCTCCCGACAAAGGTCATCATACAGGGTGACCAAGGCTGTTTCGGTACCAAACCCAGGCCTAAAACCGGATTGAAATGGATCAAGATAATTAGTGTCATCCAAGAGTCCCTGGAGCTGGTCGGCCACCACCCGCTCCAGAACCTTGCCCAGGAACGGAACATTCGCCACAGGTCTATATTTGTTCAAGTTATCTGGGTCCAAGGAGTGTTTCTTCAGGAGTGGTCTCACTACCGCCGCTTTTAGGCAGTCAGGGACCACTCCCTCTTGCAAAGAGGCATTGATTACCTCCTTGGCCCAGCCAGCGGTTCCGGTCCTACCAGCTTTCACCAGCCAAGAGGGGCAAGGATCCAGCACCGACGTGGTCGCCCGCACCAGTCCAAGGATCTTGTCAACATCCTCAAACTGTACAGACTGAAACTCATCCAATAAATAAGGACAAGACTGTGTTCTGGATGCTTCATTGAATCCAACTGCTATAATATTGGAGTCTAAGTCCCGACGAATGCTAGCGATCTTGTCTTGGAAGTGTCCAGCGAACTCATCACAGCGGGCTACAAATGAATCTATAGTATCCCAAGGGCCAAGATGTAAAAGCCCTTGTACAGTTTTAAAAAGCTCCGCTGGGCAGGAGAGTGATGCCTTAATACTGGCAGCAAAATATCTCTTTTTTGCTGCCCTCACCGCTGCTGTATATCGCTTAGAGCAGGCACTTACCAAAGCATAATTGCATTCGTCAGGAGTCCATCTCCATCTGCACTCAAGCCTCCTCCTCTCTTGCTTCATCGCTCTCAGCTCCGGGGTATACCATGGGGCTGTATGAGCTCTACATAGGAGGGGGCGCATGGGAGCGATCGTGTCAACCGCCTGGGTCATCTCCGTATTCCACAGTTCAGCCAGGGCTTCAACAGGAGCGCCAGTCTTCTCAGTTGGAAAATCCCCTAGAGCCCTTTGGAAACCCTCAGGATCCATTAGTCTCCAGGGGCGGACCAGTTTAATAGGTCCCCCACCCTTGCAGAGGGAAAGGGTCGCCGTAAGCCTAAACCTCAGCAAGCGGTGATCTGTCCATGACAATGGGGTAGATGAAAAAACCCCAACCTCCAGATCACCATCTCCCTGTCCAGTGGCGAAGATCAAATCAAGGGTATGTCCCGACACATGCGTCGGGCCAGTAACAAACTGAGACAGTCCCATGGTTGTCATGGACGCCATGAAGTCCTGAGCCGCCCCAGATAAAGCAGTCTCGGCATGGACGTTGAAGTCCCCCAGTACCAGCAGTCTAGGGGACTGCAACAGTACCTCCAAGACTACCTCTGTCAGCTCAGTTAGGGAATTTGTTGGGCAGCAGGGCGGGCGGTACACCAACAAAATTCCCAGCCTGTCTCTCTGGCCCAGCGTAAGGTGGAGACACTCCAATCCAGTCATCACCTGTACAGGGTGCTCGGTGAGTGAGAAAGAGCTCCTATAGACTACGGCGACCCCGCCTCCCCAACCTTCAGCTCTACCATGATGCTGAACCATATACCCAGGTGGGCAAAGCTGGGAAAGAGCAACTCCTCCTGTATCACCCACCCAGGTCTCGGTTATGCACGCCAGGTCAGCCGCCTCGTCCACAATTAAATCATGAACAAGGGAGATCTTATGCTGTACCGACCTGGCGTTTAACAGCAGCATATGGAGATCCGAAGGCTGACTGATAGGACAACCAGCAGTCCTGGGGGTATGAGGAGAACCGGAACGGGTCACAGACACTACTTGTCTGGGACGGGTTCCCCTTACCTGGCATGTTCTCCTCACAACACCATACCTCCCATTACCCGTCACTACACTAATTGGGGCCCCCGAAGGTCTCCCCAGTTGGTGTATAATACATTCTCCCAGGCACATATTAAAACAGATAAAAGCACCAATACACACACACCAAATCACATTCACACGAATAATAAAACACACACACACACACACACACACACAATTTTTTTTGTAAACATTGTTTGGTTGGCAAACTTCATTGCAAATTTTGAATAAGTACAAATTCTGAAGGATGGCTGTGTTTCAGTTTGCAAATTGTTTTGGAAAAGGCAAATTTGATAGATTTGGCTTGAAATGAGATCTGAATCAAATGTCTCACAAAGCCCCAGTGTAGAAAAAGCGCATGCTAGTAGACTGCCACATCCAGCAGTGGATTTTGGACAGCTTATATCTGATAGTGGCAGAGCCACCATTTTAAATTCCCCACAATACCCTCAGTGTAGCATTCTTCCAGGGCATTATTGGAAATTTAAATGGTGGCTAAATCCAGCTATCCAGTGATGCCTTGAGCAGGATTTTTTTTAATTAGTCCAAAACAGGTTATGGGCTATGTAAGAGCTCTGGGGCTCCAGCACCTTCCAAAGGATCTCAGGTGTCAATGTGACATGTGTATTCACTTCAACAAAGGAGACAGATCTTTCTTCCTTTAAAATGTTTATGAATTGCCTATAACCATAGATCTCTAAGCAATTGCAACAAAATAAAATTTAGCATAATACACACCACTTTGGAAACCACTTTGTGTGCATATGGCATGGCCCATCATAGCCTAGCAATCAACCAATGGTCTGGCTTGCAAAACATGGTGAGCCGAACTATGGCTTACTGAGACTACATGAACAGGCATGTTCCCAGAGCTGAGCTTGCAGCCGCTTTGGTTTTTACTGTCATGTCATGCTGGCCTAAGCAAAAGGGTGACTTGGCATGGCATCCATGGGACTGGACTCTCTCCTCACTAGGAACAGGTGAATCTGTCAATTTCGGTTTCTCTCATTTTCTTATTTTTCCAGTCTTAAGTTCAGTTCTCCACATTTCCACATCGGTTGGTGACTTTGTTTTAAAACAAGTCCTCAACAGCAATTTAGTGTGAATGGCCAGTGTGGTGTAGTGGTTAAGGTGTTGGACTACGACCTGGGAGACCAGGGTTCGAATCCCCACAGAGCCTTGAAGATCACTGGGTGACCTTGGCCCAGTCACTGCTCAGAGGAAGGCAATGATAAACCACCTCTGAATACCACTTACCATGAAGACTCTGTTCATAGGGTCGCCATAAACCAGAATTGACTTGAAGGCATTTCCATTTTTTCATTTGTCTCCCACCAGACACATTTTTGTATGCACTTCTGCCTAACATACCCTTTTTTGTAAAACAATTTCCCCCAGTGCAATGCATTGTTGTATATTTCAGTATACTATGTGTTTCTATGCACACTTTATCCTGGCATGTGCATTTTTGTACACATTACTTGGCTGGAGAACTGCATTGCAAAATTCAGAGAATTTAGTGAAGAGAGAGCTTAGCCATGAACTGAGGTTTGAGTGACATGCTAAGCCAAACGTTTCTGTGCTGTGTGGCAGTAAAGAGGACCAGAGAGGAGTAAAGCAGTTGTGAGTACATTCATGCAATCCTGATAAGCCATAGTTGGGCTTTCCATGTCCTGAAAACCAGGGCAATATCTCTTCTAACTAGGGATGGGGGAAACACTCTACTCAGTTTGCATTTAAAGCTGAACACCCTAAAACATTTCAATACATACAAAATGTATAAATAGGAACCTAGGAAGCTGCCTTATCCTGAATCAGACCATTGGTCCATCTAGCTCAGTGTTGTCTACACTGACTGGCAACAGCTCTCCAGGGTTTCAGGCAGGGAATATTTCCATATCTTGAGATGCCAGAGATTGAACCTGGGACCTTCTTATTCAAAGCGTCTGTCCAGGGTTTCAGGCAGGAGACTCTCAGTCCTGCCTGGAGATGCATTGGTGAGGAAGGGTGAAGTAGGTTATGCAGATCACCTATAGTATTATTCAGTTGTGTTTCTAAGTTCAATAATGCAATTTTTAAAAAATGAAATCTTGCTACAAAAGCCTTCCTAAAAAGGAATGCATATGGACACAGTTGTACAATTCACCAGTAGATGGCATTATGGCAATGCAATTGTTCCAACAGGGACTCTGCCTTGGAACATATCTAAATCATATTAAAAGAAATAAGTTGAGTCTTGCTCAAGTTATTCTTTTTTAGGGGGAGGGGGGAATTGTAAGAAATAAATACACTAAAAACCATGCAGATGATGTAGTTGAAATGCAACTGATTTAACTAAATGAGATACTTTGTAAATGGTAAATTAAAATTTTATTACCTCCAGTGTGGTTTTAATGTTATGTGAGAGCATCGTTTGGTCAAATGGGAAAAGAAGAAGAAGGCCTGGAAGCCATTTGCTGTCTGTAATTGGTTGCATGGCTCTGATATAGCAGAGAAACTTTAGCGCAATAACATAGCTAGTTGCTAGGGCCACAGTTCTTCAAGGCATTCCTACCATTTACCTATGCCCTGCAACTGGTTTTAAGAGATTGTTCCCCCCACCCTTCATGTTCAGATCTGGATCTTGTCTGATTATTATTCTTGCCCACTTAATTCTGTTTCTTCTTTGATTAGGTTTGGGATGGATAATTTCAGAGCCGGTTGGAGGTTGCATGTGGCCCTCCAAGATTCTTTGCCTGGCCCCCAGGATTCTCTCTAGGCAACACCCCTCACCAGCTCTGCTTTGCACCCCCCTTGAGTGTTTTGTTTGGGGGGCTGGCTGGAATGTGCTCTTGAACTCTGTCATGCTTGCCTGAATGGAGGATGGAGATGGGTATACATTCTATTCTATGCATGAGCATGTATAGAAACTAGCTTAATATACAAAGGTAAAAATTCACATTTATCTATCTGTTCACTTTTGCCTCTGAGCTTGCCCAGTATTGGCATATGGCCCGTAAAAGGTTGCTCAGAAGGAAATGCGGCTCTCGGGCTGAAAAGGGTTCCCCATCCCCTAGATTAGGTTGATTTTTGAGAAAGAAACAAAGAACTGCTTGTTGTTTGTACAAAACATTGAACAGATATAAGGGGGAGGATAACATAATGGGTCAAACATATTGCCTGGTCTCAGGAACAGCTTGCCCAGTAAGGTAGAGCTGCAGTAATAGCTCCATTGCTGCTGCTTACCAGGTGACAAAAAGGGGAAGGGGAAGGTCAGAGATGTAGGGATGCACCACTGGGAGTACCAAATTGGCTATGCTACTGCATCTATATCCTGACCTTGCTGCTACCTCACCCCTCCCCTCTCCCAGTTAATGGCAGCAACCAGGGTCAGCTCAAGAAGTTACCATCAGCTCCTTGAAAGAGCTTGCACTTAGCAAAAAAGATTAGAAAGAGTGAGAATAAACTCACAGAGTACAGTCTCTGCTCCTCTCTGATAGCAATGCTTGTGATCCCCCATTGTGACAATAGTCTTTGCCGCCTCTCACATGCCTAGTCTGTATCCTGAGATAAGGCCAGTGTGTTCCTGTATCCTGATTTATACCTAGAGTGTGATGCTGCATTCCTGTACTGATTTCTTGAATAAGGCTTCATGCAGAAAAATCCAGTTTCCTGAGTCCCGAGTCTGCTTCTTGGTTGGGAGCCAGGACACAAACTGAGCAGAAGCGTTACATTCTGTTCTTCTGTTGGTGCACAGCCAAAGCTCCACTCTACTCTTTTAACCTCTGAAACCCTTGTTTGCAAAAGTGCTTAATAGGTTTAAAGAGCAGTGCAGAGCTGTTGGCAAAAGGACTTTCCAATAGCCCTACACTGGACTTTGAAGCCCTGACAGTCAGGGGTTCAAAGTGGAGTATCCCCTGATCTCACTAGGATGTCAGGTGATCAACAGGTAGTAGCCCCACCTACCTGTCAAATTTGGCCTTCCAGGGGTGTGGTGATAAGGGTCTTTCCCCCTGAAAAGGTTCTCCAAGCTTGGCCTAGTAGGTAAAGACAGACTTTACCCTTCAGGCTTTCCCCACTCAACATGGGTGGATTGGAGACTTGAGCAGGCAGGGCTGTTGACACTGTGGGCAGAGGCAGCATGCATGGCCCCGTACCTCTTACAGGTGAGGAGGTTTCCTGTTCAGGGATAATGTCTGAATAGGTCTATACTTAAAACCAAACCAAAACTAAACTAAACTTGCTTTGCTGGGGAATCAGAGGGCTTTGGAAGGCACTCCTTGTGCTCTGTTGAGACCCTGTGGCTGAAGACAGTTTTCCTTATTTGCTAGTACAGACAATTTTTCCTTCAGTAACAATGGATTTGCCCTGAAGTCTTATAAGGCTGTTTGTTTCTTCTATTACGCTAATGTCTCTAAGCTATCAAAACAGCTAAATCAAGTCATTCAAAGTGTATTTGCTCTGGTCTTAGTTATGGGCTTTCCTTCAAAATGAATTAGGCAACTAATTGCATGGATACCGTTTGGAAAGCTGACCTCCCAGGCTTAGAATCCTAATGGTTTATTCCGCTGATGGAAGTCCTTTTTAATGGAGGGTGGCAATGTGTTTCCAGGGCAGAAAAATAATCCCCACTTTCATTGATAGGATCAGTCATCCCCTCCCCTTTTTTTCACATTAGCATGCTGGTATCGTGTTCCAGAGAGCTTCATCATTGTCAATCTGATTTTTTTTCAGGTGGGCAACCACATGCCTTCCTGAATTGACCTTGGATGGAAGATCTACAGGTGGAAACAAATCACTACATCAGCAACAGACAAATTTATTTAAATACATATTTATTCCACCTCCCAGTTTAAGGTTCTTGGGTTGGTTAATAACATTTTAGAACAGTAAGCTTATCACAATCAGAAATACTAACACAAATAAAATGATACAATACTAGAAGAGACTCAATAAATAGCCAGAAATATTAGATGAACTCACAGAGGATAAGGCTAACAGTGGCTACTGTTCATGATGGCTATATTAGCCTCAGTATCAGAGGCAACATACTTCTGAGTACCAATTGCTTAGGATCACAAGGGGAGAGTGCAGTTGTGCTCATGTCCTGCTTGTGGGCCTCCCTTAGGCACCTAGTTGGCCACTGTGAGAACACAATGCTATATAGGCCTTTGGCAGAGCTCCTCTTAAGGACATAAAATAAAATAAACACGAACAAAATTTGATGATTGTAACTGTCACCTAAATGCTGTGAGGATAATGCCTGACAAAATTGCCTATAGGATAGGGAGTTCAAAAGAAGAGGTGCCACATATAAGCTCTGGTATGGGTTACCACCTACTACATCTCAGAAAGTTGGGTTACTCTTGAGCAATCCTCAGAACAGGATCTTAATGACCAGGCAGGTTCTTTTGGAGCAGGAGATTCTTCAAATACCTTCCAGAACCTGCCAGCACAATGAGGTAGAATCAGATGAGGCATCCAGGCAAAGGAACTCCCGAGATTACAACCCAGGGCCATAACCTACACAGCACAGGAAACCGGCAGAATGTATAGATCTAACACAGAGACTAGATGGCTGCCCCTTTACCTGACTTTGCAAGCAGCCATTTTAATGGCTCAGTCATTGGACAAAGTCCTGATTCCATTCTAAAACCAATAGGAGGTTTTGCTGGTACTGTCAACACAGTGTCAATGTCACACTAAATGGCATATTGTCTCTTTTGTTCTACAGCGATGCCTAATTAGTGCTGGGTGACAATAATAAGCTCCTCAGGTATCTTGTTGTGTGGGTATCAGCAGCAAATTATGGGCCTTGTTTGGGGGTAAAAAGGCAGAAAGGAAGATTCAGTGGAAAGTCAATTGAAATTAGCAAATTAGGACATTCCACTATCGGCAGAAATGATGAGCAGAGTTGGCATCTTTGTTGATTGATTCATCTTGCAAATGAGTCTTTCTTTGTCAGCTGCTTGTGCCTGGCTTGCATTCAATGCCTGTTCCTGATTCAGTACTTTGTTTAAAGAATTCTCTTCTGTTCGATCTCAACGTGTATATAATATGTATTATAAATCTATCTATCCATCTAAAATATGTATGCATATGCACAAACGGATATGTAAAATATGTCTTACTATTATATAGCTTTAATTGCAGATCAATCAGTGGTCTTCCCTACCAGCATTTCCAATAACTACAAAAGAAAAGGATAGCTGTCACTAGAGATAGGTGGGTTATATTCCTGATGATAGCATATGTGAGGTCAAGTTATGGGTTTAAGAAGCCTGCAAAGTTCATCTAAGATGAATAGTGGGAGATCCAGGACAGACAAAAGGAAGTACTCCTTTGCACAGTGTGTTGTTCAACTGTGAAATTCGCTATGATGAGTTGTTGTGATGGCTACCAACCTGGATGACTTTAAAAGGGAATTGGACAAATTCATGGAGAATAGCACTGTCAATGGCTACTAGGCATGATGTTTATATGCACAAAGAGACAGAATCAGATGAGGCATCCCGGCAAAGGAACTCCTGGGATAATAACCCAGGGCCATAACTTACACAGCACAGGGAACCTGCAGAATGTGTAGACCTAACATAGAGACTAGGTGACTGCCCCTTTACCTGACTTTGCATGCCTGTAAATACCAGTTGTTGGGAATCATGAGTGAAGGAGTGGTATTGCCCTCAAGTCCTTGTTGTGGGCTTTCCATGGGTATGTGGGTGGTCAATGTGGGAACAGAATGCTAGACCAGATGGGCCTTTGGACCAATAGTGGCCAGCAGGGTGGAGCAGTGTTGCTTACCTGCTTACCAGCCAATGCAGAGGCTGTTGCCAGAAACCAAGAGAGAGAGAAAAAGAGAGAGAATTGTGCTTCAATTAATTGATCAGCTTGTATATATATATATATGCTGCCCTGAGCTCCTACTGGTGGCAAGTACTATTTTAACAGAAGTCTACCCTCCTGTGTGAGAGATTGGGAAATACCTCTTTGATGATGCTGGATGCAAAACATGAATGCATTGTCATCAAACAATGTATGTAAAATTAATCTGAATCTACATTAATATAGAAACTGCCTAATTTCCCCATCCTCTTTTCTTACTGACAAAGGACCTGTGTGTTTCTCCCACAAATGGAGGCAGGCCTGTGTAACAGTTGATTTTTGTTCTTTCCAGAGGTGGAGAGACAGTCAATGTGTATTTCTCTTTTCTAAAAGGGCTAGGTGCAACCTGAAGCCTACATAGCATCTAGAGAGCCACATTCGAATGTCTGCTGCTTCTACCAAAATCCCATCTTAAGACTCTTACAAGATGCAGACTCATGGCTTTACCATCAGCCAATGTTTTCCACCCCCTTCCTTGCTTTGTTTACCATCTAGTCCAGGGTTGGGGAACCTCTGGCCCTCCATATGTGGTTGGACTTCCCAATAATCTCTAACCATCAGCCATGCTGGCTGGAGCTGATGGAAGCTGGAGTCCAGCCATATCTGCAGGGCCACAGGTTCCCCATTCCTGTCCTAGCCTGATGAAGAAAACTCAAAAACTTTTGCACTGTTTTGTGAAGTGCTGGTTGGCCTCATACAACTATTGCTCTAATATAGATTTTTTTCCCCTTGTGGGCCATCATGGCTACATTTACTTAACATAAAATTAATTACCATATATGGTAATTATGTAAATTACCATATATGGAGAAAGAAATGCCAGTTGTCCAAGCTGGATTTAGAAAGAGAAGAGGCATCAGAGATCATATTGCAAACATACGTTGGATAATGGAACGGACCAAGGAATTTCAGAAGAAAAACACCCTGTGTTTTATAGATTACAGCAAAGCCTTTGATTGAGTAGATCACTCCATATTTCTGCAGCAGTTCGCAATTTTTTTAAAAAGAGAAATCCTCATGAAAATTCATCAGAATTTTAGTGCAAATTTCTCCTAATATATACATTTATGTGTGCAGTTTGGGCTTATGTACACATTTTTGCAAGCCATTTCTTCTAATATAATGCAGTTTTGTATGTTATTTTCAAGAATATATTCATTTTTATGCACGTTTTCTCCTAATATATGCATTTTTTAAAGCTTTGGTTGATTGGAGAACTGCCTTGCAAAATAAAGATGAGTGCACATTTCAAAGGATGGCTGTGTTTTGGTTCTCATACTGTTTCAGAAAGTGTGTTAGATAGATTCAGCTTTAAATACCAACTAAATCAAATTTCTTCCCTGTGAGTTTTACAGGAGTTTTACAACTGAGTAAGAGCATCCCATTTAGGCCATCCTGAATCTATGTTTATTCATTTATTTTAATAATTTATATCTGGCTTTTCCTTTTCTAATTACTAACCTGAAGAGGCTTGGAGCTTAACTTTAACAACAACAACAACAACAACAACAATAATAATAATAATAAACTTTTACACAATTCAGAAAGGAAGTGACAATAAAAAAATCCAACAACAGTAAAATCCAATAAAATACACTTCTACAATAGCAACAAATTAGCATCGGTCAATATGGGGATCTGCAGGATAGAGGGATATACATTCAAATGAATACAATGGAAATAGAGAAATCCATCCAATTTGGGAGTGGCTGGTTATGATAGCAAAAGGAGACCGTGGTTACAGAGGACTGAACGATTCAGAAGGTTCACTTCAGTGGCTCATTCACTAGTGTACCATATTTCTTAATCTGAAAAGACTGTATTAACAGCAGATTTCCCAGCTGAAGGTAAATGCAGTATAAACTGTCCCTTCAGCATGTCACCCTCTTTTGTGGCATGCTGAATAATGAACCTCAACATACTGTCATTATGTACCTGCTCCACACTAAGTGCTTGAAATCACATGTGATTGTTTTATACTCCCATGCAACTGCTGTCTTTGAACACACCTGTTTGCGAAGGGGGGACACATTTGGGTAACCTTTCATGAGCAGTGTCATTGTCCTCCTAGATTCCGAAGACTAGGTGTGAGACAAGGGTGTGGAAATGAGCTTTGGGATGACCCTATAAATAAAATGGAAGGACTTTTGTCTGATTCTTTCTGAGATTTTTTTATTTCAAACTGAACCCAGCACAGAAAGAATTGGGTATGGAGGCTCACGTGTAGGGATAGAAGGATCTGTACATTTCAGTCTTCTCAATTTCTCATTTTTTCCAATCATAAATTGAGTTTTCCACATTTCTGTAGCAATTTGCATTAAAAAAAAACCCTTATGAAAATCCTTCAGCATTTTAGTGTGAATTTCTTCTAGTAAACACATTTTTGTATGTGGTTTTGATTACATATTTTTAAGAAACATTTCTTCTAATGTAGTTTTGTATGTTATTTTCCACTATTATATGCATTTTTGGACACTTCCCCTTAATATGTGCATTTTTGTAAACACTGCTAGGTTGGAGAACTGCATGACAAAATTCAGTTAAGTGCGAATTTCAATGGATGGCTGTGTTTCCGTTCACAAATTGTTTTTGACAGTGTGAATTTGATAGATTCAGCTTGAAATGTGAACTGAATCAAATTTCTACCACATCCATACTAGGTACTAATGCCATCAACTTTGGGGCTATATTTGGATATGAAGTTCTTGGCTTTCTTTACTTTTGCCTATTGGTGAGCTTTATGCTTAAATTTTAATGTATGTTAAATAAATTGTTAATTGATGGTTTTTTTAAAAAGTATTATACTGTAGCCATATTATACTTTTTGTCATGCAACATTGTGCCCCAGGCCCAGGATGCAAGCATACAGATGCAGAAGACCACACACAAAGATAATTTTGGTGTTGTTATGGGCCTTCAAGTTGATTACGACTTATGGAGACCCTATGAATCAGTGACCTCCAAGAGCATCTGTCATGAGCCACCCTGTTAAGATCTTGTAAGTTCAGGTCTCTAGCTTCCTTATGGAATCAATCCATCTCTTGTTTGGCCTTCCTCTTTTTCTACTCCCTTCTGTTTTTCCCAGCATTATGGTCTTCTCTAGCGAATCATGTCTTCTCATGATGTGTTCAAAGTATGAAGAGTTTCATCATTTTAGCTTCTAGTGACAGTTCTGGTTTAATTTGTTCTAACACCCAATTATTTGCCTTTTCACAGTCCATGGTATGCGCAAAGCTCTCTTCCAACACCACATTTCAAATGAGTTGATTTTTCTCTTCTCCGCTTTTTTCACTGTCCAACTTTCACATCCATACATAGAGATTGGGAATACAATGGTCTGAATGATCCTGACTTTAGTGTTCAGTGATACATCTTTGCATTTGAGGACATTTTCTAGTACTCTCATAGCTGCCCTCCCCAGTCCTAGCCTTCTTTTGATTTCTTGACTATTGTCTCCATTTTGGTTAATGATTGTGCCGAGGTACTGATAATCCTTGACAACTTCAATGTCCTCATTGTCAACTTGAAAGTTACATAAATCTTCTGTTGTCATTACTTCAGTCTTCTTGACGTGCAGCTGTAGGCCTGCTTTTTTGCTTTCCTCTTTCACTTTCATCAGCATTCATTTCAAATCATTACTGGTTTCTGCTAGTAGTATGGTATCGTCTGCATATCTTAAATTATTGATATTTCTCCCTCCAGTTTTCACACCTCCATCTTCGTCAAATCCCACTTTCTGTATGATATGTTCTGCATACAGATTAAACAAATAGGTTGATAAAATACACCCGTCTCACACCCTTTCCAATTGAGAACCAGTCAGTTTCTCCATATTCTGTCCTTACAGTAGCCTCTTGTCCAGAGTATAGGTTGTGCATCAGGACAATCAGATGCTGTGGCACCCCTATTTCTTTTAAAGAATTCCATAGTTTTTCATGATCTACACAGTCAAAGGCTTTGCTGTAATCTATAAAACTCAGGCTGATTTTCTTCTGAAATTCCTTGGCCCGTTCCATTATCCAACATTTGCAATATGATCTCTGGTGCCCCTTCCTTTTCTAAATCCAGCTTGGACATCTGGCATTTCTCACTCCCTATTTGGTAACAGCCTTTGTTGTAGAATCTTGAGCATTACTGGACTTGCATGGGATATTAAGGCAATAGTTTTATAATTACTGCATCCCCTGGGATCCCCTTTCTTTGGAATTGGGATATATATTAAGCACTTCCAGTCTGTGGGCGATTGTTTAGTTTTCTATATTTTTTGACAGGTTTTTGTCAAAATTTGGACAGATTCAGTCTCAGTAGCTTGTAGCAACTCTATTGGTATGTTATCTGTTCCTGGTGATTTGTTTCTTCCAAGTATTTTAAGAGCAGCTTTTACCTCACATTCTAAAATTTCTGGTTCTTCATCATATGGTTCCTCTGTGAATGAATCTGTCATCCTTGCATCTCTTTTACAGAGTTCTTCAATGTATTGCTTCCATCTTCCTTTTATTTCATCTCGGTCAGTCAGTGTGTTCCCCTGTTGATTATTCAACATCCCTACTCTTGGTTTAAATTTCCCTTTCATTTCTCCAATCTTTTGGAATAGGACTCTTGTTCTTCCCTTTTTGTTGTCCTCTTCTATTTCTATACAATAACTATTGTAATAGTTCTCTTTGTCCCTACGTACTAGTCACTGTATTGTTGCATTTAGGATTCTGACCATGTTTCTATCTCCTTTTGCTTTTGCTTTCCTTCTCTCTTTAACCATTTAAAGAGGTTCTTCAGTCATCCATCTTTTTAACTAGAGGTATTGTCTTTTTTCATTCTTCCCCGATAATGTCTCATACTTCAGTCCATGGCTCTCTGTCAATTAAGTTGAAAGCCTCAAATCTGTTCCTTATTTGATCTTTATATTCTTCTGGGACGTTATTTAAATTGTATTTTGGCATTATGATTGCTTTGTTGTTGTTCTTTAGCTTTACTCTGATTTTTGATATGACCAGTTCATGATCTGTACCACAGTCTGCTCCTGGTCTTGTTTTCGCAGAAAGTATGAAATTCTCCATCTTCTGCTACCAATTATATAATCAATTTGATTCCTATATTGACCATTTGGTGATGTCCATGTGTACAGTCATCTTGGTGGGGGTAAAATGAGGCCACAGCTTTTTTGATTAGTCATAATGGTGGTTGGCATGGCATAGGGCCCAGGATCCTATTACTGGGCAGCCAGACTGGTGGCTGATGTCTCACTCTTCCAGCCCGCCAGCTGGGAACCAGAGGAGGCTGTTTGTCACCAGGGAGGAGGGGCTCATCTCAGTGTGGGCTATTCCAGTTGGGCCCTGCCTGTAACCTGGGCACTTGGCAGCCAGTCTCAATTGAACGCATATATATATACAATATACATACACTTTCCAACATGACAGGCCAGATCAAAATGCTGCTTACATGCACATAAATCCTCTTTTGTACTCATGGAGCTTTGCCTAATCTAAGCCTTCCCTACATTTTAAAAGGGACATTAACAAACTAGAGTGGAGTGCAAAGGAGGGCAGCCTGGATGGTGAGGCATCTGGAAACCAAGTCCTACAAAGAATGGTTGAAAGAACTGGGTGTATTTAGCCCTGGGGAAGAGAAGATCAAGGGGAAGGCATTAGAGTGGTCTTCAAATAACTGATGGGCTGTCATGAAGAAGATGGAGCAGGTGTATTCTCTGCTGCTCCAGAGGGCAGGATTAGAACCAAGCAGTGGAAATTGCAAGTAAACAGATTTTGGCTAAACTTTAGAGGAATCCTAATGGTAACAGCTTAGTGGTAAGAGCAGTTCACAGGAACACAGGAAACTGACTTAACAGTGAGTCACACCATTGATCCATCTAGCAGAGAATAGTCTACACTGACTGCCAGCAGACCTCCAGGGATTCAGGTAGGGGGTCTTTCCTGGCCCAACCTGGAGATGCCAAGGATTGCACCTGGGACCTTCTGCATGCCAAGCAGATGCTCTACCCCTGACCTATAGCCCTTCCCAAAATAAGGCAGCTGCCTTATACAGAGTCAGACTCTTGGTGCATTTACTATTTATACTGATTGGCAGCAGCTCTCCAGATTTTCAGCATGGAGATGTGGAGGGAATGAACCTGGGACCTTAGGCATGCCAGTGTTCTACAACTGAACTACAGCTGTTCCCCTTAAAGGACTGAAAGACTCTCCTTTGCTGGAGAAGTCTGGACAGCTATCTATCAGGAATGGTGTTGTTGTATCCTGCATCGCACAAAGTTGCACTGGATGACCTGCAAGCTCCTTTCCAATTTTATAATCCTTTCTTTCATTTCAGTGTATAGAATGTGTGCAACTTGTAGAATGGGTGCACACTTGTATCCAACAACAAAATGCACAAGAAAGCACTGCTTTCGAAAAGCTCTATGCTCACACCAGAGTCCCTGGATTACTCTGTGTAAGTATGTGTTGGGTGGTTAGGAGAAAAGACACAGCCAGCTGGGTAACCTGTAACAGTCTCATTTGGAATTTTGTGTAGTAAATAAAAGAAGCATCTTCTCAGCCATCTGCCCATCCTTGGGTTCTGTGCCTAAGGTTTCGTGTTCTGTTCCAGCATACCTGGCAGAACTGAAGTCCAAGGCTGTCTTCCAGAAAGGAATGTAAAGAGCACAGGAGCAATTAAGAGAATATTTCAATTGGATGGTGAACCATTAGTGGGCATTACGGAAACTAACTCTGTTCATCTACCAGTGCCCCTTCTGAAACCCATCACCACACAATTCAAACTTGGCTGTTTTGACTGTTGATTAGTTTCACATAAATCTCTCTTGCACATTTCTAATTGCAATGGTTTGTGCATGAGCCAAAGGTTGTGCATGAATTGGCTTGGATCAATGCTGAACTTCTCATTCATGAGAAGTATTTAAATTGCATGCTTTCTGGATGGACCTGATTTTATAATGTCCTTCTCTCCGAGTCGCACAGTGAGGTTGAAACCAGTCAAAATCATTTTTGTTCAATGCTTCTTTCCTCCAGCATGTTAAAAAAAGACAATCAGAAAGAAAGAAAGAAAGAAAGAAAGAAAGAAAGAAAGAAAGAAAGAAAGAAAGAAAGAAAGATGAAGAATGAATAAAGTTGCTTGCTTACCTCATATTTATACATATATAGAATGGCACAGGAGTGCTGGATTCTGATGAGATTGACCTTGAAGTCATGGGGTCATGTTAAAACTCTGCCATACACTTGTGAACATGAAATATAAATCAATCAATGTTTCTCTAATGGGTTCACATGCAACCTCAAGCTTGCAACCTCTGCTCTTTTGAAATCTGAAATTCAGGAGCAACAGGACCAATACACATTTTGGAAGGTTGGATGCAGAGCAGGTAGAAGTGTGAGTATCTAGACACCATTACCTGCAGACGTTTCCTAGTTACGTAGGCCAAATATCCTTGCTGAGGATGGCAATAGGATTTAAACTCATTTGCTGCTTTACAAATGAGTGTAAAGCAATTGTGGTGTAAGAGTTAGAGAGTGCAACTAGGACCTGAGAGATTAGGGTTCAAATTCCTATTCAGCCATGAAGCTCACTAGGTGACCTTCAACTAGTCACTATCTTTCTGCCTAACCTACCTCACAGGGTTCATGTGAGGATAAAATGGAGAGAGGGAGAACCATATATACCACCTTGAGCTCCTTGGATGAAAGATGGGATATAAATGCAATAAATCAATAAATATAAATCAATTGATAATGAGTTGTATTATCTATTGAATTATAGTCCAATAGAAGACTAAAAACAAAGCAAACATGACTTTTAAAAGGATTTGGGCTTTCCTTTATTGTTTCCTCATTCTTGCCCCATTAGAACCATGTTTGATGGTCATGGTTATAATTCAGCTTGTTGCAGTACAAAATCCTGCTTAGAATAATAATTCAGAATAATCACTATTTATTTACAAGAGAGATAAAGGTTCAACACTAGAAAACAGACAAATCAAATCGACAGCTGGCTGGCTTCCTATGCATTTCTGATGGACCATGAAAAGGTGTAGACTCCAGACCATCCTGGCCCTAATGTAAAATCTTTACTGATCCTGGAAAATACCATTCAGTTTCATAATGGATTCAGCAACCCATCAGTATCCAATCACTGGAGTGCTCCTTCAAGTCAGCCCATCTGTGGACAAAGCAAATATAACAATCTCCCATTAGATTTACTGAATGTGAGTGGGAATTCAGGAAGGAGGCAAATAGCCTCTGTGGGGAAATGAGCCAATCATGAAAGCTTCCTTTTGTTGACCAACTGAATTTCTTGATCATGTTTAGATTAATTTATTGGTCACATAACTCTATGAAGTATATTCCATACTGATATTTTAGTAAAAGGCCACACACTATATAAAAAAAGGGGGGAATCCTAATTAAGAACTTTCTAGTAGGATCTGATTTCAGATGGACAATCATTCTAACTGAAATTGATTACCTCTGGTGATATCCACTCAGAAGATCACCTTAATCTATTGGGACATTTTGCTCCCATATTGGTCAATGTGGGAGTGAGGATTGGTTGGCTAAATAATTACACATGGGCACTAAAGTGTTTTTGTATCAGAGTTAATTAAAAATGCAACATTCCATTTTTATTTATTTATTTATTAAATACGAAGCAAGACAAAAATGCAACATTTAGTTACTCAAAACACAAGTCACTGCTGAGGATTCCCTGGATTGCATCCAGAATTGCTTCTGCAAAACCATATGAACACCACAGAGTGTTGCTGGAGGAGTGATTTTTGACCAGAAGAGTGCCTGGGCTGGTGGTAGAAGGTGCTTACAGTGGTGCAGTTAGGCTATTTTACATTCTGATGTTAATGGTATTGGGGGGTGCTCTTTAAAAGGCAATAGTATTTATACAGCCAAGAGATTTTTCACATTCCGCAATGTTAAATTGAAAATACCCCCATGCCATTCTGATGCTTCCCATAAGCTCATTTCAAAACAAAACCTTACAAAACTTATAGTCCTGAACTCAGAAATGCTTGCTTAACAACCTTCTGAATTTTCATGGCGATACACAAAACACTCAGAGAGAATAGAGAATTCAAAGTCTGAAAAGAGAAAAAATAAACCCAGAGCCCTTTTGGACTTTTTTTCTGTCAGAAAAATCAGCCATGTTACCAAATTCTTCCAAGCTCCCTATGAAGTGGATTAGATTGTGAAAGACCAACCCAAATTGTCTTTGCATTTTTACAAATTTGTAGGGCAGTCCAATATCTCAGAGAGGAGGTCAGGTCTCCTGCTCCCCTGGTGCATTCACTATAGCTGCCCAATTTCCCTGCTTTTTAAAGTTTGATAGAAATATATGTGGGCTATAGCAACGTTCATAAACCACAAGGTGTTTTTTTTTGCCTATTAGTGAATACTTACCTTTTTTCAAAATGTGGTAAGCCAGTGCTTTTGCATTGGGGAGGGGGACTACTGCTCTCCTGCTGAGTAGGGCTCTGGACCTCTGCCCCAAAGTCCTGCCCTGCTAGTACCACTGGGTGCTTGACTGTTTCCAGAGCTGGAAAAGTTACTTTTTTGAACTACAACTCCCATTAGCCCAATCCAGTGGCCATGCTGGCTGGGGCTGATGGGAGTTGTAGTTTAAAATAGTAACTTTTCCAAGCTCTGACTATTTCCCTGCTAGCTATTTCCTGCTCCAGACCCCTCCTTCACCTGCCTTTTCCTTGCAGAGTTGGGGAAAGGCTGTAGCTCAGCGATAGAGCATTTGTCTTGTATGCAAAAAGCCCCAGGTTCGATTCACAGCGTCTCCAGGTAGGGCTGTGAATGTCCCCTGCCTGTAACCCTGGAGAACTGCTACCAGTCACTGTTTACAAATGTAAAAACCACTGTGAATTTCTGAGGCAGGTCTGAAGTTTCACTTTGGACTGCTTCATACCAGAGTTGCCCAAGTGTGGAGTTGGTCTGAAAATCTCTAAAATGGGCCTTGGAATTTTGGGATCATCCAAAAGAGATGCACTCCCTGCCATTCTACATGATGCCATCATAATAAGGCAATTGCTCATTGATCACTGGATTTCTCCAGTTAGGATCTGAAAGCATGCAATGATAGATAGATCTAGTCATGATGTAAACCATTTGCCTGGAGGATCACCTGGAAACCATCTTTAAGCTGCTCTGAGCTTATTGAAGGCAGGAGAGATGGTTAAGTAAAATAAATACCGGCTGCAATCCAATCAGAGCTTGGAAGTTTACTTTTAAAAAGTAATAAATTACAGTTACAATTACTTGGCCCCAAAACTAGTAATTACCGTTACAATTACAATTGCTCTGAAAGTAACTGATTACTTTACTTTTTCTCAAAAGTAATCACTACAATTACATTTCAGTTACTTTTTTTAAAAAAACTCCTACAAGGTGCTGGCCTTGGCTGCTGCACATCTAAGAAGCCTAAAACAATATTAAAAATAAACACACACACACACAGGGGGTAGTAGAATAAAAAAAATTATCCATAAGATTAACATAATGGCATAACAGAATCTCATATCCCCCCAAGCAATGAAGATACCCCAACTCTTGAAATCAAATTTTACACTTGAAATGCTTTTATAATATGTTTCTGTTATGTCTCAAAAGAACAAGATGCTCAAAGAGCATGTCAGACAAGGAATGTCTTTTTACAGTCATTAGGTTGCCACCAGTACTGAACAGGCATTCTACTGCGGCGCTTGAAGGCATGCCTGTGTTGTGCGGCAAAAAACGCCGCAGCACACGTGGAAAGCCATGGAGTGATGACACTTCCCTGCTGGGAGACCTCAGGTACCTCACCAGTTCCTCCTCAGCAGTGTCCACTGCTGACTTCTTGCCCTGGGGCAGAAAGTTAAAGAAGTCATCTTCTAAGTCATCTCCTTCCTGGTCTTTATCTGAAGACTGATCACTGTCCTCATTAAGTACACCCATCTTTATTTCAGCTTTCAACAAGGCTTCCATTGTGTATCTAAGAAAGAGAGAGGATATGTTAACATATATATGTTAGGAAACCATCATCTGCTCTTCATTTCCTGATGCTTGTCATGTCCCCTGGTTCAGGGTCCAGCCTGAGCCTGTGGATGATGACATGGAAGGTAGGAAGGTGACCAAGTCACCACACTCATGGGGCAGCACAGCAGACCCTTAAGGATTACCTGCAGCAACCCAAGGTTGTGATGAGGAGCCCCAGGAAGAAAAGGCCCAGCCCCTGCCTACCACCTTAAGCCCTCTGATGCCTCCCTTGAGACAACATTTCCCTTGGAGTAATCCACCCAAAGGGCTTCCCTAATGTTCTCACTTGTTGGTATGGGTGGTGGCCTGACACGATTCCAGCTAATCTAGTTTGAAGTGAGGGTGTAGGCAGGCTGCCAGAAGAAGCCTCTTGTCCTCCCAGATAGCTGCAAACAGCTTTCTTAGGGCTTCGCGCACACCTCTCAGCAGCTGAAAACAGTATGTGTACCTCTCAGGTTTGTTTTCCAGTCCTTCTAACTTGCGGTCCAGATTGCAGAGTGTTGGTAGCAAATACCCCATGAACATGCCGTTCTCCCGTTGCAGGATATCTAGGGACTGGGCTAGTGGCTCCATAATCTCTGTGTATTCCTGTACCACTTCAATCTCAGCAGCTGTGATCCTGGACAAGGAGCAGCGGTCCATTATGGCATGCATTTTTAGTGGCACAGTTGACAGGAGCTCATGTAGTTGCTTCAACGCATCAAAGGTGGAATTCCACCTGGTCTTATTCGGTACCTTCAGATACACACCACATTGTGCACGGATATACTCAGCAATCTGGGCTGAGTGGTACTGCTTGGACCACAACTTGCTGCACTTTCCCATCAAGGAATGAAACTGTTTCTTGAAAGGACCAAGAAGACTCCTTTTGGAGGAGTCAGAAAGCATGGCCTCTATGTCTTGTGTTGCCACAAGGTTGAGGGTGTGGCTAGCACATCTCTGGTGTGGTGGTAAAACAAAATCCTCTCCTGAGTCTGCAGCTTCTTCCTCTGCCTCAGGTCCTGTGTCCAGGATCTCACAGATAGGCACAAACTCCACCTCAGCCTCCTCCTCCTCCTGGTTATCACCATCATTGTCACTGGTGCCTGCAGCTTCCACTGGTTCTTTGGCCATGAAAACTCTGAACGCTTTCACAAAGTTGGAGCCATTGCCTGTAGTAGTGCACATAACTTTGTTGTGGATCCTGTACTGCACATGTACTTCATGCAGTGCTTTTGAAAGGACATCGTATGTATGGCGCCCCTTCAGACGCTTACAAGCCAAGGCCCCGACCTCACGTTTCAGGGTAGTTTGGTTGATCCAGTGGGCTATTACCCCAAAGTAACTCTTCTTGCCATTGGTCCAACAATCTGCAGTGGTTGCTATATATGCCACAGCACCCATTCGGTTTGCAAGAGTTTCTCTCATGTGGCATGCTCTCTTCTCAATTCTGTCTCTCAGAGTCTTGGCACATATGATGGTGAGATCTTTGGGGAGTCCAATACGAACCAGATTAATGAATGATGGTTTGTCCACAGACTGAAGTGGTAATGTCTCCTCTACAATGAAATCAATGATTCTCCTGTCGAGATTGCTCTGGGTGACAGGCTCCCTGCCAGATCCCCACCTCTCAAGGGTTGTCTGCTGCTGCTTCAGCATTTTGGAAGGTGGGGTGTCATGCATTGGTTCAGGAAGGACACGTCTCCTTGCCTTTATTGCTTCTTCAATTGCTCTCAGCTTCTCAGGGTGTGCCCTCTGAGGAAGAAGAACAAAGCATGAATCCAAGAAAAAATGGAAGAGGAACTTCACAATTTAAACATAAATAGACAATGGACACTCTTTGAGGACCAGCATGACAAAGGCTTACCTCAAAATGTTTCTTCACATTGGATGAGGAGGAAACAGCTGATCTCAGATTTTTGATCCTTGGAAGGCAGTAATTGCATCGTACAACAACATTTTTCCCACTCTGGCTCACAAATGTACAAGCTTTCTCAAAGCCAAACCATGGTACTTGCTGTTCTGCAGATGTGGCTGTGGGCAACTGGCACTGCTTCATGCCCTCCTCCTCCTCATACACAGGGCCTCCTTTCTGAACCTCACTTTCTAGTTTTGCCTCCTCAGGATCAACAAGCTGTGACTCAAGTGGCCGCACTAACTGACTGCTGCTCTCAGCAGCAAAACCTGCAACAGGCGTCTCTGTAATAAACAAGAGATAATGCTCCTATATGGGTGAACTTCAGCTGTGATGTGCCCCCATCTCTTCCCCATGCTGCAAGATGCCCCAGTCAGAGTGGAAGTAAGCAGGTCGATAGCACAATTAAAAGAGATCCTATTTGCATCATTTTTGCTCACTGAATAACCCTGCCTGGGCCAGTCTAACCGACTATCTCACAGGGTTGTTGTGAGAACAAAATGAGACTAGGGTTCAAATCCCCACATAGCCATGAAGCTCACTGGGTGACCTTGGGCCAGTCACTGCCTCTCAGCCTCATGAAAACTCTATTCATAGGGTCACCATAAGTTGGAATCAACTTGAAGGCGGTACATATATTTTTTATTTTGAATATGATGATTATGATAATAAATATGCAGCATTTCAAATTAATTCTGTATGAGAAGCATTCCATGCCAAGCTTGGAAAACCAAGGATGAGGTATAAAATGTAGACAAAAATACTTTTGACAAAATGCCATTTATCTTTTATATCTATATCTATAATTAGCAATACAGCTGAATGATGTATGTAAAGTATTTTTTCTTTCCCTTTTCTTTTTTATTAATATTTTAGTACTACTGCTAAAGTTCTGATGAAAGAATAAACAATTCATTAGCCAAATTCAAATGATTAGAACACATCACATAAATTCCACTGAAGTTGGAGTTTTTGCCATAGAAAATGAAAAAAAACATAACCTATGATAGCCCAATAGACAATCAGAACTAATATAAAACCCTATTGCTTCTCATTTGCAAATCTTGCAAGATCTAAGGTAACTCTAGATCATGTGAGTTCAGGTGATGCATGTTATGTACATTTGTATAGATATTAGCAGAGATTGTCAACAGTTTATCTCTGTCTGGGACTGAGAATATCTCTCTTTCTCACAGAACATGAGTTTGAGAGCTGGGGGACTGAGAGGAGGAGCTGCAAGGACCCTACTTCTCACCTCATCTCTGCCAAGAACAAAAAAATCAGCCTTAAGCCATTTATTATATGCCTAATGATTTATTATTATTATTATTATTATTATTACTGAGACAGTTTTTGTCCCACATACAATTCAGTCTTGTGATTAAACAGGACAAAAATACAAATAAAAAGAAAGATGGAGCTCAAATAAATATACAATGAAAAGCTAGCCGGCATTTTAAAAGGCAGGAGTGCTCTGTCTGGATAAATACAGCACACAGGTATGCATGGGAACAAGGGGGAGAGTTCAAAAAGGGGGGGAAGGAAGAGAAGTAGGCCAGAGCTTGGAAAAGTTACTTTTTTGAACTACAGCTCCCATCAGCCTAATCCAGTGGCCATGTAGCCTAGGGCTGATGGGCGTTGTAGTTCAAAAAAGTAACTTTTCCATGCTCTGGCCTACTTCTCTTCCTTCCCCCCCTTTTTGAACTCTCCCCCTTGTTCCCATGCATACCTAGGCAAGGAGAGGCAGTGGGGGGGGCAGAACGGGCCACGGGGGTGGGGTGGGGTGGTAAAAATGCCGTGGGGGGGCAGAAGGGGCCGCGGGGACACACACACACACACACACACACAAATCATCATCACTCACCTCCACAGCTCTTTGCCATTCTGCTGCAGCCTTCTCCTCTGTTGTCCTTGCCCTGGCTTTTTCCTCCGGCGTCCATTTTTTCCTCTCAGACACTAGCAGGCCCTGCCTATTCACCTCTTCCCCCATGCCTCCTAACACAGATCACGAGGGAAGAGACAGTCTGTGCAGAGGTCCAATCAGTGTGAGGCACATGTCACCAATCACAGCCAGGAGCTGACTTCCCCTTGTTCCCGCCCCCAAGTAACGTCCAACCTAACGTGGAAACGTTAAAGTTGCAGCTGAAAAGTAGGAAATTACTAGTCGTTCCATTACTTGCCAAATGTAACAGAATTACCCACTCGTTATTTAAAATTGTAACTAATTACAAGTAACTCGTTAAAAATAACGAGTTACTTCCAAGCTCTGAATCCAATACATGCCTACTCAGAAGTAAGCTCCACTGGGTTCAGTGGGACTCCCAGGTAAGCGTGTATCGAATTGCAGCCACAGTCATTGGTACTCTCTCAATCTAAGTAACCCTTGAATTGGCTCCAGATAATAGGTTAATGAGAGCCAGCATGGTGTAGTGGTTAAGGTGTTGGACTATGACCTGGAAGACCAGGGTTTGAATCCCCGCACAACCATGAAGCTGGGTGACCTTGGGCCAGTCATTGCCTCTCAGCCTCAAAGGAAGGCAATGGTAAACCCCCTCTGAATACCGCTTACCATGAAAACCCGATTCATAGGGTCGCCATAAGTTGGAATTGACTTGAAGGCAGCCCATTTCCATTTCAATAGGTTAATTTGAAGCCAATGCCCTTCCAGAGAGGAATAAAGCATTTAAAATGTTACAAAACACCACAAAATGAGGTGAGGGCCTCCTGCAGATACCCTCTTATGAGGAGGTTCGTTCTGTACAATATAGGAAATGGACCTTTAGTGTGGTGGCACCTACCCTGTGGAATTCCCTCCCGTTAAAATATTAGGCAGGCACCATCTCTGTTATCTGTTTGGCACCTTTTGAAGACTTTCCTCTTCCAACAAGTCTTTTAAGTTGAGACCTATCCCAGTCTGCGTCTGTGTTAGAATTGCCTTTAATATGTCTTTAACCCTTCTTTAAAAAAATGTTTTACAATTTTTTAAAAAATGTTTTAAATGTTGTTTTGTTTTAATGTATTTAAAGGTCTTTTTATGATGTTTTAAAGTGTTTTTAGTGTTCTGTTTGCCACCCTGGGCTCCTGCTGGATGGAAGGGCGGGGTATAAATAAAATAATAAAATAAATAAATAAATAAAATCTCACCCTGAGGTGTGATGCAGGAGGGGCCTCATCCATAGGGAGGGAGCACAGGCAGAATGACCCAGCCAAGGTTTTCTGGCAGCAGTTTTGCTCAAATAAATGTGTGCTCAAGCTGGGCCTAGCAAGTCCTGCATCCTGTTTCCAGCAGATGCTGGCTGGACATCTCCGGGAACCTCAGATGTGCTTCTTGGGTTCTCTCATGCTGCAGCTCTGGCAAAGCAAAATAACTTGCGCCACCTCTCCCCATATAGCAGTTACCTGCATCCTAAATCTGCTGCTGCTATCCATGGTGAGATGTGAGAGTCAGCCGCCAAAAGTAGTGCCACGGCTGCCAATGAGGCTCCTTCGCTGGGTGCCATGGAGGCCATGGAGGCATCATCGACCTTGCCTGCCTCCTCCAGCCCGTGGCAGTTTCCTTGCCAATGTCACCAAGATCGGCTGTGGGAGGAGGAGGCGGCCTACCTGCGCGAGGCTCCCCCAGCTGAGCCGCTCCTCTCCCCCAGCTGAGCCGCTCCTCTCAGTCATGCTGGTGCACTGTCTGGAGGCCTGCCTGAGCTGTGGGGAGCATGCCATCAGCCTTGAGCAATTCTGCGAGGCCCTTGAGGCTCACCAAGCTACTGCTGCCATTGGTGCCGGGGCAGGTGGAGGTGCAGGAGCCAAAGGGGAAGCCGCAGCAGCTGGTGCCGCAGCTGCCGAGGAGTGAGCCCAGAATGAAGAGACTGGTGCCATTTAATAATCTGGGTTGGGGCAGTCGGTGGTGGCTGGACTATAATCCACTCTGAGTAGCATGGCGTCACTAACCCATCATCTCAGTCACCATGGAGAAAGGATCTCTTCTCCAGGTCTTTCCCTCAAGATCCATTTCTTTGGACTTCTCCCGTGCCCATCCTTCTTCTCACCCTCATTTATTTATTTATGTTTTGGCTACTGTAAACTGTAAATTGTATTGTTTTATTGATGTATTTTGAAGTATTTTGATGTATTGATGTATTTTATTGATGATGTATTTTTATATTTGTGTTTTTTTGTAAGCTGCCTTGAGGGCCTTTTGACCGAAAGGCAGGGTAGAAATAAACAACAACAACAATAATAACATCTATATGAATTTTTCAGGAAATATTGCCAGTGATGGTAGACAATACTGAGCTAGATGGACCAATGGTCTGACTCAGTATAAGGCAGCTTCCTATGACCCTATGTTCCTAACTATGTTCCAATCTGCACATGCTTTTGAGCTTGTATTGGAACTCATTGAGCTTGTATTGCAAGCTTACAGAGCTTATATTGGAACTCACCAAAATCAAAATTGCCACCACACCAAAGAAGACTTGTGACACATATATGGAGAAATGTTATATTTATTAAAATATAACACATAATCAATCAAATTCAAATCAGCCAATTAATGAATCTCAAATACTTCGGGCAGGTGAGGCTCAACCTATCTATGAGGGTATAGACCCTCCAAACCAGGAGGCAAGTCAGTCACATCGTACTGCAACTCCCCAGTCAAGGATATGGGAAAACTTCTCCCTCCTTGCAATTGGAGTCAGGTATGTGGTTCCAACCTCTGCATCCTGGCCCCGCCGTACAGGCATTCACCATGATGCGCAAGCCGGTCCCACGTGGACACTCCCCAGATCCACACCAGACATTATGCCTTGATGTTTCACCAGGGGGTGCCCTTTACCAAAATGCCTCATCCACCTCAATTTTAACCCCAATTACCTCACCTGCCCGAATTTGACACCACAAGAGGGTATCAGCTGAAGCTTGGTCCCCTCAACCCAAAGAAAACAGAGCCCCCAAACCCAACCTATAATCCTCCAATAATAAATCACACCCACTCTCCGAGAGATGGACACCATCATCTCGAAACAAATGCGGAGAATGAAAATGGATCCTGTCATGCGGGATGTAAGCCCCACCTAATGACAAAACCAAATTCCTAACCTTCTTATTCACCCACTTTCTGGATCTATCAATTCTGTTAGGGTGCTGTGCACCCCTCCAAACACGCCTCACCAGCATATCAGACCACATTATAACAAGGTCCGGGTATGACTGGATGAGTGCATTGAAATCCCGCGTGATCTTGAGCAGCAGATCCATACCTGGCCGCTGCACCAAGTCATTTTCACCCAAATGAACCACCAGCACATGGGGCTGGTTAGTTAATGACATAATACGACACACCAAAGGCATGAGTGCATCCCAAAGCATGTCCCTCTGAGCCTCCCAGCCAACCGTTGCTCTAGCAGAAAGCTGCAGCTGTGTCCCAGCAAGAGTAGAGAAGGCCCTCCGATGGGCCCAAAATAAAATCGAGTGGCCACACAGGACGACCCTCGCAGGCACTGGAAGGCTCAGCACACCTAAGGAATGAAAGAACAACACATTAGAATCAATACCTGATATAAGACTTAAAAGCGGAAGAACGCCACCTTCCTATTGCCTGAATATCCTCAACACTCATGCCCACGGGGGCAGCAGCCGTAGCCGCCCCAATCCGAAAGGAATGCAGCCCATAGACTCCAGCATCGCGACCACTGGCCAACAAGGCCCGCCGAACAACGGCCCAAAATTGAAATTGAGTCAGGGCAGAACCATCCACATGTATAAAGATGTATCGCTGGCCCGCTGGCCTGATAGACAAAAATAGACGCACTGCAGCAACTGGGCACAATTCAGGAACCTGGCAAACATTCAATGAAATAATACTGCCACGGCCCTTTTGATCAGTCTTAGAGACTCGAAGGGAAAGCCTAACTATGTCAGCACCTAATGTGCAATCGCCAAAGCAGAAGGCTTGGTAGGACACATCACGCTTCGAGGAAGCGAATACTTCACTAGGGCGAAAGGCACCATAGAACATTGTCAGTGTTACTGCGGTGAACAGGTGCGACTCATACGGTGATGAGCACATAGACCTATATAATGGCAGGATCTGAAGGAGAACATCGGGCGTGATTGGCCTCCTTCAGTCAGCGGCCCTGTGGGCGGAACGCGACCAACCCTGAAGTACCTTTCTGACCCTAAAATCTACAGAATGATCCTGCAATCCTCTTGCTTTAGAAATGAAGGCCAGCGCAGAGAGGTGTCCGGCGATGGTAGAAACAGAATTATTTTGCCCTTTTAAATATAACATAAACTGCAGCAAATGTGATACAGAAATAGGCCTGGAATGTTCCAAGAGCACGCTGATACACTGTCTGAGTGTTGAGAGCAAGGGCAGAGGCTATGGCGGCCCCAACTTCTAATTCCCAAGGCTACACAGGAAGAAAAGGACTGGGACCGAATCCTGAGCTGCTCCTGGTGCCAGTTCCCAGAAACGTGCCATCTGTAAGCAGGAGAGAGCATCAGCAACACAATTCTGTAATCCCGGAACGTGGCGAGCTACAAATAATATATTAAAACACAACCATTGCAATACAAAGGCCCGCACCAGGTGCATCACCTGAGGCAATTTTGAAGTCTGGGTATTGACCACACACACTGTGGACAAATTATCACACCAGAAACGCACAGTGCAATTTTGGAATGCCAAAGGCCAAATATAGACTGCCACCACAATTGGGAAGAATTCCAAAAAGGTCATGTTTGAAGTAAGCCCAGAAGCTAGCCACTCCGAAGGCCATCTCTCAGCATACCACTGAGATCTAAAAATTACACCAAAACCAATGCCACCAGCAGCATCGGAATGTACTTGCAGCTCAGCTTCCAGTAATAAGTCCTCACGCCAGAAGGAGAGATCATTGTAATTATCCAAGAAAGGAAGCCACATTTTGAAATCCTCTCTCATTCCCAACGTGACCCTAATAAGATGAAAACGAGAACGAACTCCCTTCATAGCGTCACAGAGACAACGAAGGAATGCCCTACCTGGTGAAATGACTTTAGAAGCAAAAACTAAATGACCCAGAAGCTCTTGCAACTGAGCAAGTGTGACCTTTTCAAAGTCAAAACTGAGCGCAATCTCTGCCTCAATGTGAGCAACTTATCCTGAGGCAGACTGGAAGACTGGGACTGCGTATCCAAAAGAATCCCCAAATATGAAAGGGAAGTAGAAGGGCCCTCAGACTTTTCGGGAGCTAAAGGGACACCCAATTCCATAGTTTACTCCTCAAAAGTTCGCATCAAATCCAGACAATGAGAAGTGCCTGCAGGGCCAATGAACAAAAATCGTCCAGATAATGAGCAGACAAGGAAGAACCAGCCCTTGTCCTTAAGGCCCACTCGAGGAATGTGCTAAAAGTCTCAAATGCAGCACAGGACACGGAGCATCCCATAGGCATTGCCCTATCTACATAATATTGGCCTTGAAAACGAAAACCTAATAAATCAACATCGCCAGGGTGCACTGGGAGCAATCGAAATGCAGACTTTATGTCACACTTCGCCATCAAAGCGCCCTTTCCAGCCTTCCTGACTACCTTAACAGCCTCATCAAAGGAAGTATATCGAACTGACGTATATAATGATGAAATACCATCATTAACAGAGGCACCTTTTGGGAAAGACAAATTATGAATAAGGTGATATTCACCTGGCTGTTTCTTGGGAACTATACCGATAGGAGAAATCCTCAAATTTGACAAGGGAGGGTAAATAAAAGGGCCAGAAATCCTATCAGCAGCTATTTCTTTATTTTTTTGAGAACTACAGGAGCCAGAGCCAAAACAGAAGGCTGGTTGGCAGAGGAAGTGGGAACCCTCGGGCCTTCGAAAGGAATACGAAAACCCTCTGAAAAACCATACCAAAGGCATCTAGCCGCAGATCTATTGGGATAGCTATTCAATAATCTCGCTAGGGGAAGCAACCTAATAGGGCTACCGGCCTTGCGATGTACTGCCGCTGTTGCCAGATCCACGTTTAGGTTGTTGTTGTTCCCCTGATCCCCGGCAAGCCGGATGGGCTCTCTGGCAAGTGGAACTGGGGTGAGTGCCACCGCAGAGTGCACATGCATGCCTAAACCGACACGGGCGCCTGTAACAGCGTCCAGTACTGTTGAAGGTCCAACAGACCTGAGGGGGTTGAACCCGCTGCCAGCCCTGGCTGGAACTGGAGGCTGAAGTCTGCGCACGCACCAAAAGATGCCCACTATCGGCTCTGTCTCCCAATGAGGGTCTGGCTGAAGTCATAGAACGCAGCCAAAGACCAGGATGTTCAACATCCCAGCGAAGCGTGGGGTCCAAGGCTGCCCTTTGCCTAAAATTCTCATCATACCGCAACCAAGCAGTCCCAGAGAATTCCCTAAAGGCCCTATGAATGATGTCCTGATATTTAATCAGGGACATGGCCCTGGATGGATAAACCTGAGTCATCACACCCATATACACAGTAAACACATTAAGCCAATTAGGCTATATGCGATCAACTTTCTTTCTTATCGCTACCTCATGCTCATTTGGATCTGAACCCTCTTTGGGCTTTATTTCAGTTCCTGAAAAAGGAGTGTGAATATATCGATATATTCACCACGCCAAATCTTTTCCTTAGTGGAAGATAGTAAGTGATCACCCAATGATAGGGAAGTATCCCCCTGTGGATATACACCAGAAGGAAGAGGCAGCGGAAGGGCAGATGTACTAGCTGAAGCCACTGATGGCTGCCAGGGCGTTACTGCCACAGTGGGCCAAGGAAGTGCAGGCTGCTGTGGAACTAAAACACCTCCCATATAAACTAATGATTGCTGTGCTCCACCTAGCATCTGAGGAGCTGCAGAAAACTGTTGTGTCTGCTGGACTTGTGTAGCAGAAGAATGTGATGGTACACACCACTCACCCACATAGGTAGCTGGAGATGCAACCACTGCTGTTGTGGCTACCCCGGAAGGAACTGTAGAAGGAGCTTGAATGCCAGGTTGTAGCGGATGCAATTGTTCTTGGGGAAGACCAGTGCCAGTGGAGACTGGAAATTGGGAAGAAGTGGATGCCAAAGGTGCAGCAGATGGGCAGGCTTGTACCGCAGGGACGCTGGAGTCATCTCTGGGCACTGCCGCTTCAAGGATACCAATTCTGGCGACCAAATCAGAAAGAATGCCTGATTTATTTGCCTTAGCAGCCAAGCGGGCTGACTTCTTACCTGGAGGTGCGGTGCTAGGCCCAGCCCCTGGCTCTGAAGGACGCCTGCTCTCTCTCTCAAGGGCCTCCACCCTTGCAACCAAAGCACGAATTGTCCCCATATCTTCTTCGTCATCCGAGGACAGGCACTCTTACCGCGAGTGGGGGCGCTTAGACACCTGCTTCACCACTCGAACCCCTCTCTTTTGTTTAGCCTTCTTCAGTGGCATGTTGAATTCCAGCGAAACTTAACAATATTAACAACAACAACAACAATTATAAGCAATATATGATGCAACCAAATATCATTATGAAAGTAACCCAAAACTAAATCGACAGCAACCTCCAAATGTGAAGAAAGCAATCGCAAGCACAACCAATGGCCAAATCAATTAAGCCACAATGGAATTTAAAATGGGGGGGAGGTAAGATTTGAAGTGCAAATCAATTCCCAATATTTATAATGATTTATATATTTATATCTAAATTAAATTCCTTTATTTATATATTGAAACAATATCACTTAATTATAATTAATTATCTATGTGGCTTAACTAATTAAATTAATTAATTTAATTATTTATATGTAATTATTTCAAAAATCCAATTAATTACTAACCAATCAATTGTTATATATCAAATAGGGAGGGCGGGATGTGGCTAATTTATTAATTAATTGAAAACAGGGGGCAACTTGCACCCAGCCTCACCCAAACTCGCCAACTACCCGGCTGAGTCTGGACGCAGGATGATAATACAGAGAGGTGGGAAATTCAAACAAAATGACCAACGGCAGGAGACAAGCCTTGAAAATAGCCTCCTGCACCACCTCACAGCTGATCCGCGGGAAAAAAGGAAATTCAAAAGTGCCTCAATTGAAGTCAAGCCGCCCAGCGGGGCCCTACAGGCGGTGAAATTAACGCCGAGGCTCACAGCTGCAGGAGACAAGCCTTGAAAAAGCCTCCCACACCGCCTCACAGCTGATCAGCAGGAAAGAAGGAAATTCAAAAGTGCCTCAATTGAAATCAAGCCGCCCAGCGTGCCCGTACAGGTGGCGAAGTTAACGCTGAGGCCCCCAGCGGCAGGAGACAAGCCTTAAAAAAAAGCCTCCCGCGCCGCCTCACAGCTGATCCGCGGGAAAAAAGGAGGGAAATTTAAAATTGCCTTGAGTGAAATCAAGCTGCCCAGCAGGGCCCGCGGGCGGCGAAGATAACGCACACTAAGGCCGCAGATTAAAGCAGAGCCGGGGGCAGGCCCAGCGCCGCGACTATGGCGGCCGCGGACAAACCTGGAAAAAACTGCCCCACACGCGCTGCCCAGCTGGGACACACGCTTCACAGCTGACCTACGGTAAGGAACGCAAACGGGAAAGAGAGCAACCACTGCTCAGGAATGCAGAGCAAGCCCTCAATAATAGGCACGAAGCCGCAATATAAGATAATGAATGCTACCCGAGCCCTAATCCCCAGCTAATGCATGGGAAGAACAAACAAACGGGGGGAGGGGTGCAGGGGGGGGAAAAGAGGGAACCCCCTTCCCACTCCGGCCCACGCAAATGGGGAACCAAGGGTGGGAAAGCAAGAAAACCTCTATAATACAATCACCAACAATGACTCAGGAGCAGGGTAGTCACGATGAACAGAAAGATCTAGGCCAGTCACAGAGTCTTTTAACAGCATGCCGCAAGGCAAAAAAGGCGCGTTCTTAGGGAGGAGCAGGCTATATATAGCTGCTCAAACCCTTTCCCAATTGGTCAAGGTGCACCACCTGACCAATTACATATTTTTCTCAAACCTTCCCGAGTCTTCCCAGAAGTAGGGTGGCGGCAAACTCGCCCCTTGCAAAAATGCAGGAATGGTATTCTCCCGCCATTTCATATCAAGCATATTGCTCGTTTTTCATTCCCAAACCCGCCTGCATCTCATCTTTCTGTTGCATCACAGGGCATGCATTTTCCCTCCATCTCTCAGTAGGGCATCGCAGACCCAGTGACAATTTCCTGTTGCCTTCCAAGTGAGTCCCCACTGTTCTTCCCAGTGCACTTTGTTAGCTGCTCCTTGCAGGAGACTTGTGTCTCGACAGTGTTTGAGTAAACTGGAGGGGACAGAAGTGATTAGCTATTGCTTGTAATACCAACAGCTATTATGGTCTATGTGTGTTATATATTTTTCCTCCTTTTTATGAAACACAGGGCAATAACTAGCAAGCCTTGCTGATACAGAGCTCCCATTTATTTCCACAAGCCTTGCAAAGGGCTCTGGCAAATGGCTTGTTAAAACAAACACAGCTTGCATAGCCACCACGCTTGTTAGATGACACCCACACTTTTCAAAAATTCCATTTTATTTGGTATTAACTGTGAAAGGAAAAAGGGGGAAATAATATTTCCAACCAAATGATTAACCTTTTTATTGGCATTCACACAGAGGGGGACCTCTGCATGATAAAATAAAATGGCAGTGGGGATGGGCGAAGCTGTCAGTGTGCAGTTTCTCATTATTTTCATTCTTAAAATCAGTTTTCCACATTTCCACATATTTTTTTAAAGAAGGAAGTTGTCATGAAAACCCAGCAGCATTGTAGTGCTGATTTCTCCTGATACACACAGCTTTGTATGCAGTGTTGCCTAAGACACACATTTCTGCAAGCACTTTTCCATAATGTAATGCATTTTTGCACATTATTTTTCACTAATATGTGCATTTTTGTACATTTTACTCACCTAGAGAACTACATTGCAACATTTGGAGAAGTGTGAAGGATGGCTGTGTTTTGCTTCACATATTGTTTTGGAAAGTGTGAATTCCGTAGGTTTGCCTTTCAATGTGAACTTAATCAAATTTCCCCCCCATCCCTACCTGAGAATGAGGTGGAGCTTCTGAGAAACTGGAGGACAGATTTCGGCACAGCACTAATCCTGACCTAACATAATTGCCCCTCCTTCTTATCAGGTATTCTAACTCTTTATTTATGCTTTCATTCACCCTCCCATCTCACCCCCTCCAGCCACTCCTCAACTCTTCTGTTACAGGAGGCTTTTGATGATGGTTGGGAATGAGTGGGGGGCATTTCCCCAACCACTCAGATTGGCTCAGGAAAAAATAACTCAGTTTTCCCCTCAATTGCCCCCATCCCTTGGAAAAAAACTCAGATATTTTCCAGGTTAATCCAAATACAGCTTTACAGAGCTTGCCTATCTCTCTAGTTCTGGATAAAACTGCAGGCATTTTCCTTCCTTCCAGTTACATGATTCTGCATTTTGTACAACAAGCTCCATTCCATATTACCTTTCCTGATCTATTTAACTGGTTTGGGGGTTTAAAGCGGAAGACCTTTGAGAACTTCTCCTTGGATGGATGCAGTTGACTTGATGCAATCACACGGTATGGTTCAGTCACTTGACACCAAGTTAATTTATTTATATTATTTATTTATTACATTTATATACCACCCCATAGCCAAAGCTCTCTGGGCGGTTGAAATGCCCAATCAAAATCTGAATTTCAGTGCTTGTCAATCCCCCGACCCCCAAGTTCAGCTGGTTCACTCAGACTTTTTGCTTAGTAGATGCCCGAGTGAACCTCACTTGGGGAGAAGCAGAGAGAAGTTCCTATCCAAATTGAGGCCATTCAGGCTTTCACTTCCTCATGAAGAAAGACCTAGCTTTCCATCAAGCACTGAAAACAATTTATTTTCACATTTGAAAATGTTGCCCTGAGTTTTTGTTTAGTAAGTTATCACCAGAGCTTGGTTATGTATCAAAAGGCTCCTTGGGATAGAAATACATTTTAGGAAGCATTTGTTTTCCTAAGAGATAGTGAAAAGTTATTGGGGATCACCGCACAGCATAATCTTTGCAAATGTAGCAAGGGGAAAAAACAGAAGAGGGGGAGAAAAGCCGCTATGATTTCCTGGCTGTCATGATCAGATTTGTCTAAAGAATATCTTTCTTTTTCACTTGAAATGCCTTCTCTATCTGAATAGCTTGCTCAAGAACGGCATGTGAAACCCAATTCAATAAGCTTTGAAGTAAGTCTCATTGAGTTCAACAGGACTATGTCAGGGGCAATTCCATAAACAGCAGTTTGAAGAAGTAAAGGGGTGGGAAAGACCATTTGTAGGGGTTCTGTTGTAGTTATGTGCCTTCAAGTCGATTACGACTTATGGCGACCCTATGAACCAGCAGAGCTTGGAAAAGTTACTTTTTTGAACTACAACTCCCATCAGCCCCAGCCAGCATGGTGCTGGCTGGGGCTGATGGGAGATGTAGTTCAAAAAAGTAACTTTTCCAAGCTCTGTGAACCAGTGACCTCCAAGAGCATCTGTCATGAACCACTCTGTTCAGATCTTGTAAGTTCAGGTCTGTGGCTTACTTGATGGAATCAATCCATCTCTTGTTTGGCCTTCCTCTTTTTCTGCTCCCTTCTGTTTTTCCCAGCATTATGGTCTTTTCTAGTGAATCAGGTCTTCTCATGATGTTTCCAAAGTATGATAACCTTAGTTTCATCATTTTAGCTTCTAGTGACAGTTCTGGTTTAATTTGTTCTAACACCCAATTATTTGTCTTTTTCTCAGTCCATGGTATGCGCAAAGCTCTCCTCCAGCACCACATTTCAAACGAGTTGATTTTTCTCTTATCCTCCTTTTTCACTGTCCAACTTTCACATCCATACACAGAGATCGGGAGCAAGGTTTTAATTATCCATACTGTATAGACCCTTAATGGGCTGTAATATAGCAGAAACCAGTGATGATTTGAAACGAATGCTGATGAAAGTTCAAGAGGAAAGCAAAAAAGCAGGACTACAGCTGAACGTCAAAAAGTAATGACAACAGAAGATTTATGCAACTTTACAGTTGATAATGAGGACATTGAACTTGTCAAGGATTATCAATACCTTGGCACAGTCATTAACCAAAATGGAGACAATAGTCAAGAAATCAGAAGAAGGCTAGGACTGGGGAGGGCAGCTATGAGAGAACTAGAAAAGGTCCTCAAATGTAAAGATGTATCACTGAACACTAAAGTCAGGATCATTCAGACCATGGTATTTCTGATCTCTATGTATGGATGTGAAAGTTGGACAGTGAAAAAAGCGGAGAAGAGAAAAATCAACTCATTTGAAATGTGGTGTTGGAGACTTAGAGGCACATAACAACAACAATATAAAAGGGGTGGTGGTCAAATGTAGTAGTGGGACATTTTTTCATACCACCCACTGGAGTCTTACCTCATCAGTGTGATATCTTCAAAGTTGCTTTAAAACTTAATGAAGTAATCACTCAGAAGTCTCCAACGTTATTGGACCACAGATCACATTTTGAATTTTGAGATATGCTGAGGGTGTAAGCCACAAAATGGCTGCCATGGGGGATGGCATAACACAAAATGGCTCCCATGGGGGGTATATAACAAAACTCTTCACTCTGGTTCTCTTCCCTCATAAGTGCATAAAGGGGAGGGGGATAAACAGCTCTTTAGGACTTTAGGGATTCCTACTGCCTTGTGTCCAAACAACTCACTTATGAATCATAGCTCTGACTTCACACTGACAGGCAGAAGGATCCAGAGTATCTCATTTCACAGGAATCACTTAGAAGGGTACCTGCACATTTTGCTTCATAACTTTCTTTTGATGAGGGCTAGAGATTTACTTTTTTAAAAAAAATGAAAGCTCAGAGTCTGGGGCCCCTGCCTGGGGATGCCAATGAAGGCCTTTGTGAGTGCCATGGTGCCCATGGGCACAGGGTTTGTGACCAGCAGAAAAATAAGCCAAAAGTATCAATGTAAAAAGGAACTAAAAGTGCAATCCACACCAGATATTTATTCCACTTTAAACATTCATAGTTTCCCCCAAAGAATCCTGGAAAGTGTAGTTTGTGAAGGGTGCTGAGTGTTATTAGAAGACTCCCATTCTCCTGACAGAGCTTCAGTGGCCAGAGTGGTTTACCAGCCAGCCTCTCTTCCCAGAGAATTCTGGGAACAGGAGCTCTGTGAACGGAATAACAGTCTCCTAACAACTCTTAGCATCCTTCACAAACTATACTTCCCAGGATTCTGTGGGGGAAACCATGACTGTTTAAAGTGGAATAAATGTTTGGTGTGGATGTGGCCCTATACTCATGTACCTGGGAATAAGCCCCATTGAGACCAGTAAGACTTTTTTCTTAGTAGGTGTATGTAGGATTGCACTGCAAGAAGCTTACCTGTTTTAACATAATATGCAAGGTTTTAATCCTGGGCATTTTTGTTTTGTTCATAGTTTAACTAGAAGACCATCTAAATGACAGAAGATTCCCCATCCTTGCAATGTATCTATGCAACCAGATTTTCCAGTGATATATGCAGTATTTTGTTTTATTAACAGTTGCTAGGAATGCTATGAAAAAAACTAGTGCCTTATTCCATATCTTTATTAGAGTTTTTAATGCTTCACAGTGGTGGAGATTTGTTTCTATCACTTGAAGGAAGAGATAAGGTGTGGTGACTTTTTATTTTTTAAATATCCATCTGCAGAGTCCTGTATAATTGGACCTCATCAGTGACTGTAACCATTAAACTTCACTCAAGTGAGCTGTGGGAGTTGTGGCATGATGCATTTATTTCACCTACATCTTTCATTGATAGCTTTTTGTAAATTCCCTTTTCAATGCCTGAAATGAATAGAGATTCCCTTTGCTGCTTTATTGCTGATCATGTTACTGCTGATTATGAACCTGTTAAAAGGGGAATGGTTACTAAGCTGAGAAATAAAGTGGGGTGAGGTTAGTGTAATAAATGCATTCAGGTAGAAATGAAAGTTCACCAGAGGTTGTTTGGTGGAGTCCCACATGCCCACTTACATGTATCTAAGTGATCTAAGCAGATGGATAGTTAGTTTGTCTTGCTCTGAGCTATTGCCTGAAGGCTGGAATTAAACCTTAGCTTCCTAGATGTGCAAAGGAATCCCACATCGAGCATTGCCATGTTATCAGAAGATTATCTGGGAATGGTTGCTTAGCTAAGGTGGCACGAGGAATTAGTGCTAAAAAAATCAAACAAGATGACAGAAAGCATCTCCACAGTATCCAACCATCCTTAGCCCCATGGGCCAATTCAAATGTTGTACCTCCTTTGGGAAGGCAGGGAACCTGTGGCCCTCCAGACCCTGTTGGGTTGCAACTCCCATTACACCCCAGCAAGCATGGCCAATGAGCAGGTTTAGGTGTGGAAGGATCTGTCAATTTTGGTTCTCTCAGTTTTTCCAATCTTTTCCAATCTTAAATTCAGTTTTCCGCATTTCTGTAGAAATTGGCAATTTCTTAAATAAAAAATCCTCATGAAAATTCTTATGCATTTCATTGTGAGTTTTTCTTAATAAACACATTTTTGTATGTAGCTTTGACTAATGCACACATTTTTGCAAGCGATTTCCCCCTAATACAGTGCATTGAATTGTTATTTTCACCTAAATATAATGTGTTGTATGTGTCATTTTTAGGCACACTTTCTTGTATTATATACAGTTTTGTAAACATTGGTTGGTTGACAAACTGCATCACAACCTTTGAATAACTGCAAATTTTGAAAGATGGCTGTGCTTTGGTTCTGATATTGTTTCAGAAAGTGTGGCTTGTTTAAATGCAAACTGAATCCAGTTTCTCCTCCATCCCTAATCAGGGTTAATGGGAATGATAGTCCAGCAACATTTGGAGGGTTCTGCATCCCTGCTGTATCTATTGTTTAGAAGACACTAACCACATTATTTGACACAAATTATTTGACACAAATAACGAAAGGAACAGGGGAAGCTGCCTTATGCTGAGTCAGACCATTGTTCCATCTAGCCCAGTATTGTCTCCACTGACTGGCAGCAGCTCTGCAGGGCTTCAGGCAGGGAACTCTCTCAGCAGTGCTTGGATGTGCCAGGAACTGAACCTGGGAACTCTGCTTGCAAAGCAGAGGCTCTACCACTGAGCGATGACTTTGGTGTATTGCAGAGTTTTCTTGCCAGTTGGTTGTGGTGTCAACATGATAACCTTTTAACCACACAATTAATGGTCTTTATATATGCAGCCACTCCTTGTGTGTCTATGCTAAAGTGGTCTTCAGTGGCTGCTGCAATAGACCTGGTGATAGCAGAGCACCACAGTATGAGTTTTCTGGTATATTTCTGGTCTATTTTGATTCATCGTGTACTGTGTCTATATGTATTTGTGTGATATTTCACCCTGGGAATTCACAGTTGAAAGTTTGCGCTGGAGAGGTGTCTTAGGTTCCTCTTTTGGGGCCCACTCTGAAGTAGGTACAGGGGTGCTTTGCACACAAAAGGCTCAACATTTAATCCTGGATATGTCCAATAAAAAAGATTTCATGTAGTAGTTCTGGGGAAGGCTCCTCTGTCTGATCCCTCAGGAACTGCTCTCAGTGAACAGGGCTGGAGCAATGGCCTGACTTGGTGTAAAGTAGCTTCATATGAGATGCTATCATTTATTACAGGTATTAATATTCTGCCCTTCTATTGCAAAACAATACTCAGGGCAGTGGACAACATAATTAATACAACCAAAACGCACATCTGATTACTTATTATTTAATCAGATGTACACACCTGATATCAAATCCTCAGAAATATCTAATTTAAGATGTGCTATCCTCAAAGTAGGCTAGTCCATTAGGGTGAATAGTAGGGATGGGATCCATTGGCCAGTGCTGGTTCAAAAGTATTCTGTCAATCTAACAGGCTGATATCAATTCAAGTTCATTCTGTGTCAACTACCAGCTGCTTTTACCAATCCATTTTTTTTGCTCGGAAAAATGTTGATATTTATATTTCAAAATTTTAAAGGAAAAACTCTATCAAGATTTTCTTTAAAATATGAACATTTTGAAGGAAATATAAGTATTTTAAAAGGAAATATTGATAAATTGTCATTCTTACAATCAGTGTTTTAGAGGCTTTTTTTTAAAAAGGTCCCCTTTCAAAAATAGCTGTGGATATTCATTATATTAAAATGATCCTCAGCAACTGAGAACAAGCGAATTAATGAAAATTTGGTACCAAATCTGAACTGGGCAGAATTCTAGCCTGTCTTTAGTGAATAGGGCTCTATCAACTTTAGCTTGCTCTCAGGTGGCCCCCACCTGCCTGCCTTCTTACGAACAATGAGTCCAGACAGTGGCTCTGGCTGTCAACTTCCTCCTCCTTAGTTTCATTATTGCCCTCGTAGAACTCAGCTGGGAGGAGGATAGGAACAAAGCTAGAATTAGTTGGCTCTATTTATTTATTGATTTGATTTATATTCTGCCCTTCCTCCCAGCAGGAGCCCAGGGTGGCAAACAAACCACGAAAAACACTTTAAAACACCATAAAAACAGACTTTAAAATACATTAAAACAAAACATCTTTAAAACCATTTTTAAAAAGCTTTCAAGACATCTTTAAAAAAAGGTTAAAACATTGTTTTTTTTTTAAAAAAAGGTTTAAAAACATATTAAAAAGCAATTCCAACAGAGACACAGACTGGCATAAGGTCTCATCTTAAAAGGCTTGTTGGAAGAGGAAGGTCTTCAATAGGTGCTGAAAAGATAACAGAGATGGTGCCTGTCTAATATTTAAGGGGAGGGAATTCCACAGGGTAGGTGCCACCACACTAAAGGTCTGTTCCTATGTTGTGCAGAACGGACCTCCTGATCAGATGGTATCTACAGGAGGCCCTCACCTGCAGAGTGCAGTGATCAACTGGGTTATATAAGGGATAAGATGGTCTTTCTGGTATCCTGGTCCCAAGCTGTCCCATCACCGAGTCCAGGCAGTGGTCCAGGGTTTGCACGGCCTCTCCCAATTCAGATGTTCAGAGAAATAGACCTGGGAATCATCACCGTACTGCTGACACCTCACTCCACATCTCAAGATGACCACTCCTAAGGACTTCATATAGATGTTAAACAGCATGGGGGACAAGATGGTACCCTGCAGCACCCCACAGCACAACTGCCAGGGGCCTGAAAGACAGTCACCCAATGCTATTCTCTGAAAATGACCTTGGAGATAGGATCAGAACCACTGTAAAACAGTGCCTCCAATACCCATCTTACCAAGTCAGCCCAGAAGGATACCATGGTCAATGATATCAAAAGCCACCAAGGGTTCAAGTAAGAGTAACAGGGTCGCACACCCACTGTCCTTCTTCCGATAAATGTCATCCATCAGGGCAACCAAGGCCAATTCAATCCCATAACCAGGCCTGAACCCAGACTGGAATGGGTCAAGACAATCTGTTTCACTGAAGAATAGTTGCAATTGCTGCACCACAACCCTCTCAATTACCTTCCCTAAGAAGGGGGTATTTGCAAGCGGTCTGTAATTTTATTATATTATAATTGATTAATTGATTGATTGATTTATATCCCACCCTTCCTCCCAGCAGAAGCCAGGGCAACAAGCAAAAGCACTAAAAATACTTTAAAACATCATAAAAATAGATTTTAAAATACATTAAAACAAAACATCTTTAAAAACATTTTTGACAAAAGCTTTGAAGGCATCTTTAAAAAGAAAAAAATATTGTTTTGTAGAAAAAGGTTTAAAAACATTAAAAAGCAATTGCAACACAAACACAGACAGGGATAAGGTCTCTATTTAAAAGGCTTTTTGAAAGAGGAAGTTCTTCAATAGGCACCAAAAAAATAACAGAGATGGCGCCTGTCTAATATTTAAGGATAAGGAATTCCACATGGTAGGTGCTACCACATTAAATGTCCATTTCCTATGTTGTGCAGACTGGACCTCCTGAAAAGATGGTATCTGCAGGAGGCCCTCAACCGCAGAGCGCAGTGATCGACTGGCTATATAAGGGATAAGAGGGTCTTCTCCTGTGCATGTAAAAGATGATATCAGGTGGGTAGCTAACTCCACCCTGTGGTTGAAGGCAAAAGACCACTGTTGAATTTTTTGCAGGCCCTTCCTGGTCCAGTCCTGTTCTTGTTTCAGTTTCTCTTTTGCCTTCACCAAGCTCGGTTGGGCCCTCTCTGCTCCTTGGTTTCACCCCTGTATCTTTGTTCTAATTGTTCTATTTGTTATTCTGTGTTTCTATATTAGTGTTTTTCCTTGTTGACTTCTGTTTTTTCTCCAAGTTTTGCCCCCCAGTTTTTTAAAAAAGGCTTTCATTTTTGTTTTCTCCGGAGTGCCGCAGTGTGGAGTTTTCATGAGGGCTGTTACCCCCTCTCAGTCACCAGCAGCCATACACCCTCCTAGCAGCCCCCCTGCCAGCCTCGCAGCCTATTTCAGCTCCTTCAGAGTGGTAACGGCAGCGGCATCCACCTGCTCCTTCCGGTGGCTTCCCCGTGAACGGCAGTGCTGCCTGGATCACACCATGGCCTTGCAGGCCTCCCAACTGCAGCTGGCCTCTTCCCGTGCTTCCACAGGAGAAACATGCCATGGGCAGTCTCCACCTTTAGAATCTCCCTCCCTGCCACTGAACTAGCAAGGAGGTGGGCAGGCGCCAAGCGAGGAGGGTGCTTTGGACCTCCCCTGACAGGCCTCAACTTAAGCAGGCAGCATCGCCTTTTTGCCCAATGTGAGGTTTTTCCACCACCACCCCACGTCTCCTAAGAATTGTCTCTCAGGCTTTTTGCCCCTGTAAGCCCCGCTGCGTGTTGCACCCATGGGGAAACTAACCCGCAAATCAGATAACCCCTCTAAAAGGATGAAACTGCTCCCCCCCCCAGCATCTGATTCAGCTTTGGAACCTCTATTCCTCCAGGGACCAGGTCCTTCATATCCTCTGGTGGCCCAATCAGGGGCAGCAATGGCCCGACCCTCTACCGTCAGGCACGAGGTGGCTGAGGCACAGGTTATGGCAGGCAGGGTGGCTCGGGAAGGCAGGGCACCTGTTTCCAGCAAGACCACTGGGACAGACAGGACCCTGATCAGCAGTCAGGATCAATAGGCAAGGCCTAGCACAGCTCTACCTGCAGATCCCAAAGGGACCAAGAATCCCTATCTGATGAAGAAAGCAATCTTCCTCATCCCTCCTTGGGTTCCATTTTTTCTACCAGCTCCTCTCCTGAACCCTTTACAGGCTTTTTGGAGGAACCAGTACTTCTTCAACAGACCCAAGAGGTGTGTGTGTGTGGGGGGCACAGGCTGCAAATTTCTAGTGCTCAAAATCAGCCCATTCAATTACACCATTCAGCTCAATCACCATTCAGCAGTTAAAGGAACAACTCAGGGACTCTCTCCTAATGGACTTGGCCAGGGACCTGTCTGCATCATTGGCCCATTAGTGGGCCCAATCACAGGAAGCCACAGCTCCTTTGCCCACTCAGGCACCTCCTAGAAGACTGGAACTGCAGGATCCCTCTGTGGACCGCACAGCTAACAATGCACGTTCACCATGGAACATAGCATCTCCAGATCCTCATGCCACTGCCCAGGGCAGGCACCTTCACCCTCCAGATGATGCTCCTCTAGACCTGGACACTGACTTAATGATCCTGGACGAAGAGGAATGGAGTGGGGATTCTGAATCTGAAGAGATTGCAACCACTAGGATTTTCCAGGAGCCACACTTCCTCCCCCTCCTGTGTAAAGCAATGGAAGCCCTGACGCTAACCTCTGCAGAGGATCCTCCTGCCCCTTCTACTTCCAGGGTTTCAGCAGTGTGTCCTGACCCAAAACCAAAGTCTAGAGTCCAGAAGCTACCTTCCCTACTTCCCAAAGTACTCAAATGAGAATTTGACATTCCATTACAATGCAAGAAGTCAGTCTCGATTGCCAACAAATATATGCTGGAGAAACACATCATGGACCAACTGAAGGTCCTGCTGATAGACGCTCCCAATATGAATTTACTGAATCCATCTGTGACTCGGATGCTCATCTGAAAGATGCCACGGAGCGTAAAATGGATCAGGGTCTTTGAAGAATACACGAGGCTAGTGCACTCTCAATCTGAGCAGCAGCATCCTCCTCGGTATTTGCCAGAGCTTCCCTTCTGTGGTTGGAGGATCTGCTTGATGGACTGCAGCAGGACGTGGCCCAAGTACACAAGTCCTTACTCAAAGTCTCTCGGGCAGTAACTTTCATGGCAGATGCATCTATAGATGCTATGCAATTTGCAGCAAGAACCCTGGCAGCAGGCATATTCACTAGAAGAACCCTATGGCTTTGACACTGGGAGGCAGACCCCACGGCCAGCTCCAACGTTACCTCTGAACCTTATGTGGGAGGCAAGCTATTTGGAGATGACGCCCTAGCAAATGTTTTGGAATCTAAGGAGAAGAGAAAGTCAATGCTATCCTCCAGGAAAAGGGATGACAGCAGGTACTTTCACCATTCTTTCCACCCTTACCTGTTGTCTCAGTCCTTTCATGGTTCCAGGACATCTGGATGAGCGAAGGACGCGCGCTCCAGCCACCCATTCTGGAACAGACAGTGCAATCAACCTAGGGCACAACAACATTTTCCCAATTGCGCAGGTTTTGGTTCCCAGTTGCGGGGCAATAAGCATCACTTCTGATGCCAACATTCCACCAGTGGGTGGCCGTCTCCAAAGCTTTGCTCACCTGTGGAAGGACACATAATCAGACCAATGGATACTACACACCATCCGGTATAGCCTAAGGATGGAGCTCACCTCCACCCCTCCGGCGAAATTTATTCCATCCTCCTTGTCAGCTTCCACACACAAGAGGAAAAGGGTCCTGCAGGTGATTTCCCATCTAATACAGATTGCGGCTATAGAACCTGTCCCGGCAGGGGAGAGATTTTGAGGAAACTACTAGGGGGACTTTCTCTCCTCAATCGACTTTGAGGAAGCCTACCTCCATGTTCCTATATTTCCTTCCCACAGGCACTATCTGAGATTTGCAGAGGGTCAAGACCATTTTCAATACAGGGCCTGCTGTTTGGCCTGTCGTATGCCCCCAGGGTATTCACGAAAATTGTGGTTGCCCTGGTGGCACACCTCAGGACACATGGGGTTCATCTCTTTCCCTATCTGGATGACTTCCTGATCCAGTCCCCATAATTACACAAGGCCTGGGAAGACCTCCACGTCACCTTGGCATGCCTGAAGGACCATGGCTTCCTAGTCAATGAACCCAAGAGTCAGCTACTTCCATGTCACAGCATAATTTATCTGGGAGCTGCTATAGACTCTTGAGAGGGAACCTTAAGGTTATCCCAAGAAAGAATAAACAAGATACGTGCGATGGTGTCAAAAGCTCTGTCATCCAACTCAACAGATCTGATGCAATTGGCTGCTTTCCTGGGGCTGATGGTGTCTACACCCCAAACTATGCCTTGGGCGAGTCATCACTCTCAGGCACTTTAATGGGCCCTTCTGCCATTCCAAAGCGACATAGCTTCAAGGCACCACTGCAGAGTGGCACTGTCACCGCAGGTAAGTCGATTGTTACTTTGGTGGGTTCACAAACCCAATCTGTTGAAAGGAGTATTGTTTCAGGATTCCCCTCGAACCCTGATCATGTCAGATGCCAGTCTATCAGGCTGGGGGGCTATCTGTGAGGGGCAGATGATACAGGGCACATGGTCTCCACAGGAATCCACTCTGCCAATCAATCTCCTAGAACTTAGACTGGTCTGTCTGGCCCTCAGACACTTCACAGAGTTCAGACGGGTGGGGGTGGTGCTGTTAAGAATGGACAGTGTGTCAGTCAAATGTTATTTGAACCGTCAAGGGGGCACACACTCTCACCACCTCCAGGAGGAAGCCTCTCTCCTCTTTCAGTGGGCAGAAAACAATGTGGATTCAATATCAGCAGAGTACCTCAAAGGGGAGGACAACGACCAAGCAGACTGGCTCAGTCGAAAGAAATTGGATCATGGAGAATGGATGCTTCACCCGGACACCTTCCAACAGATAGTGACACAATTTGGCAGGGTTCAAGTGGACCTGTTTGCCACCACCAGCAACGGACAGGTGAGGAGGTTCTTCTCCAGGCATGTGATGCTAGGAACAGAGGGGATAGATGCCTTGGCATTCCCCTGGCCTCCAGGCAGACTGTATGCCTTTCCTCCACTCCCAATTATTCCCAAGGTAATACAACAAGATCTGAACCAAAAAGGCATCAGTTCTCCTGGGAGCTCCCTGGTGGCCAAGACATCCTTGGTTTCCGGATCTCCTCGGCCTGGTGGTGAAACCCCCATGGAAAATTCCCCTAAGGGAGGACCTGCTCTCTTAAGGGCAGCTTAGCTGCCCTTAGCTGCCCATAGGGAAGATTGGCGTTACATTTGCCACTTTCCAGTCCTCAGGCATGGAGGAGGACCCGAGGGACAAGTTACATATTTTAGTTAACGGATCAGCAATTTCACATTTGAGTTCTTTGACAAATCTTGGGTGGATGCCATCCGGGACCGGTGATTTGTCAGTTTTCATATTGTCTACTAAGTCTAGAACTTCCTCTCTCATTACCACTATTTGTCTCAGTTCCTCAGAATCCCTTCCTGCAAATGTTAGTTCAGGTTCAGGGATCTGCCCTATATCTTCCACTGTGAAGACAGGTGCAAAAAAATCATTTAGCTTCTCTGCAATCTCCTTATCATTCTTTAGTACACCTTTGACTCCCTTATCATCCAAGGGTCCAATCGCCTCCCTAGATGGTCTCCTGCTTTGAATGTATTTATAGGATTCTTTGTTGTTGGTTTTTATGTTCTTAGCAATGTGCTCCTCAAATTCTTTTTTGGCATCCCTTATTGTCTTGTTGAATTTCTTTTGCCAGAGTTTGTGTTCCTTTTCATTTGGACAGGACTTCCATTTTCTGAAGGAAGACTTTTTGCTTCTAAGAGCTTCCTTGACTTTGCTCATTAACCATGCTGGCATCTTCTTGGCCCTGGTGGTACCTTTTCTGATCTGTGGTATGCACTCTAGTTGAGCTTCTAATATAGTGTTTTTAAACAACTTCCAAGCATTTTCTAATGATGTGACCCTCTGGACTTTGTTTTTCAGCTTTCTTTTTACCAATCCCCTCATTTTTGTGAAGTTTCCTCTTTTGAAGTCAAATGTGACCGTGTTGGATTTTCTTGGCAATTGGCCATTTACATGTATGTTTAATTTAATAGCACTATGGTCACTGCTCCCAATCTGTTTGACAACACTTACATCTCGCACCAGGTCCCAATCCCCACTGAGGATTAAGTCCAGGGTTGCCGTCCCTCTGGTTGGTTCCATGAAACAACTGGTCTAGGGCATAGTCATTTAAAATATCTATAAATGTTGCTTCTTTGTCATGAATGGAACACATATGCGGCCAGTCTATGTCCGGGTAGTTGAAGTCATCCATTACTACCACATTTCCTAGTTTGGATGCTTCCTCAATTTCATATCTCATCTCAAGGTCTCCCTGAGCATTTTGATCAGGGGGATGATAGATCGTTCCCAGCACTAAATCACTCCTGGGGCATGGTATCACCACCCACAATGATTCTGTGGAGGAGTCCACCTCTTTTGGGGTTTTGAGCTTGCTGGAGTCAATGCCTTCTTTCATGTATAGAGCGACACTGCCACCAATTCGTCCTTCCCTGTCCTTCCGATATAGTTTATATCCAGGGATAACCGTGTTTCATAAGGATAGAGTAGTCCTCCGCACAGTCCCTTCCTTTTGTCCCAAGGTCCTGTCCATCTTCCGCTGCCAACAGGAACTGGAACTGCTGTCCTTCTGTCCAAATCCAGTTCATCCCATGGAGAAGGCGTGGCACTCACTTGATGTGAGGAGAGCCCTTAAATATATATTTCTAAGACTAAGTCATTTAGTCTTAGAACTTCAGCTATGGGGCGGTATACAAATGTAATTAATAATAATAATAATAATAATAATAATAATAATAATAATAATAATAATAATTTAGGAAAGCAGATAATTTGTGTATTTTCACCCAGCATCTCTGGGGAACAAGGTTTCCACTTCCACGTTAGCTAGATGGATCAAAGTGTCCATTTCCTTAGCATATACCTCGCTAATAATGGCCTGGCCAGCCGGCATAGTGGCTCACTCCATGAGAGCGGCGGCCACATCAGCAGCATTTTCACGCAATGCTCCTCTAACAGAGATCTGTAGGGCATCTACATGGGCCACTCCTAATACATTCATTAAACATTACAAGATAGACGCATATGCATCAGCTGAGGCAGCTTTTGGGAGGAGAGTGCTACAGCACATCCTCTCAGACCACTAGAGTTTTGCAGCCCAGCATTATTCCCACCCTACATGGGTCAGCTTTGGTATGTCCCACCTGATATAATCTTTTACATGCACAGGAGAAGACACATTTGGTCTTACTGTGAAATCGATCTTCTATGTGCATGTCAAAAGATGATATCAGGGCCACTCCCTAGGAGGGCTGGGCTGCCGTGGCAAGCACAAGTAGGCCTTTAGCAGAGAGTGTATGAGTACTGTTGTTTACTTCTTTTCGTGTGTTCTTCCTATTCTTTTCCTCATTTATTGGCTTGTCATGGAGAAACTGAAACAAGAACAGGACTGGACCAGGAAGGGCCTACAAAAAATTCAACAGTGCTCTTTTGCCTTCAACTGCTAGGTGGAGCTAGCTACCCACCTGATATCATCTTTTGACATGCACAAAGAAGACCGATTTCACAGTAAGACCAAATGTCTCTTTCAGGTATCCTGGTCCCAAGCTGTATAGGGCTTTATACACCAAAACTAGAACCATCTCACCAAGTTGGCCCAGAAGGATGCCATGGTCAAAAGTCAATGAGAGATCAAGTAAGAGTAACAGGGTAGCACTCCCCCGTCCTTCTCATGATAAAGGTCATCCATCAGGGCAACCAAGGCTGATTCAGTCCCATAACCAGGCCTGAACCCAGACTGGAATGGTGCAAGATAATCTGTTTCATCCAAGAGTACTTGCAATTGCTGCGCTACAACCCTCTCAATCACCTTCTCTAAGAAGGGGGTATTTGTAATTATCGCAGACCAATGGGTCCACAGTGGGCTTTTTTAGGAGCGGTTGGGTCACCGCCTCTTTCAAGGAGGCTGGAACCTCTTCCTCCTGCAATGATGCATTGACCACACCCTGGGTCAACTCAGACAAACCCCCTCAGCAAACTTTAATAAGCCAAGAAGGGCAAGGGTCGAGAGGACATGTTGCTGGCCATATCGTCACAAGCACCTTGTCTACATCATCAGGCTGCATCAACTGAAACTGTTCCCAAGAAGTTGCAGCAGACGTACAGGACACCTAATTGGGGACCACAGTAGATGTGTATGGGGCATCAAGACTGCTATGGAGGTGAGCAACTTTACCCTCAAAGTGCCTTGCAAACAATTCACAGTGGGCCTCTAAAGGGTCTAAAACTCCATTTCCTAGAGCTGATGTCAACAGACTCCTGACAATACAGAAAAGCTCCACTAGACGGCTACTTGAGGATGTGATGGAGGCAGAGAAGTGGGCCTTCTACACTGCCCTCACCAGCACACAGTAGGCACTGTTATGATGTTTTAATCATGCCCGATCAACGCATCTTTCACCACTTGCGCTGTAGCCGTCATCCAGCCTGTTTCATTGCCCTTCACTCACTGGTATACCAAGGTGCAAACTGGGCGCTCGGGGACAACCATGTCAAGAGCCCGACGTGCCTCACTGTTCCACATGTGACAAGGGCTTCTACTGGGAAATCCACCAGGGCATTCAGGAATCCAGTGGATTCCATTAGTCTCTGGGGTCCACCATCTTAATCTGTCCACCACCCATGGAGAGAAGGATCAGAGCCATAAGTCTGAACTTTACCAGGAAGTCGCCTGACCATGACAATGGGATAACATCCACCCCCCCATCTCCAGACCACCCCTTCCTCCATCTGGAGCAAAAACCAAGTCGAGGGTGTGCCCTGTCCTACGCCTCAGGCTGCTGACAACTTGAGACAGCTCCATGGTTGTCATGGAGGCCATGAAGTTCCAAGCTGGAACATTAGAGGCAGTCTCAGCATGGACATTGAAATCACCCAGGACTATAGTTCTGGGTCCTCCAATACCACAGGTGAGATGGCCTCCACCAACTCAGTCAGAGAAGCTGCCGGGCAGCAGGGTGGATGGTACACCAGCAGCATCCCTAGTTTCTTGTCTCCTTGGCCAGACATCAGGTGCAGGCTCTCACAGCCAGCTCCAAGACAGAGTGGTTTTCTTGTTTCTGTAGACCACAGCAATTCCTCCCTCCCCTGCAGCCTGTGCTGGTGTTGCACTGAGTATCCAGATGGGCAAAGCTGGGTCAGATCAACACCTCCCATCTCACCCACCCAGGTCTTGGCAATGCACACCAAATCAGCACCTTGATCCACAAACAAATCATTTGGATGAGTGTGGTCTTATTGTGTACCAATCTGGCATTAAACAACAACACACACAGGCCAGTGAGCACAGCAGATGAGCAATGAGGAACCCATCCAGGAGAGGAATGGCAGCAAGGAACAAGGCATAGATAGCCTTGCCCTCATCTTCTATGGTAATTCCCCCCCCCCAGCAATACTTCCTTCCTTCTACCAGTGATCACTGAAATTGGTGTGGCATCACCCATGTCTGTCCTTACTAAGACTCCTCCTAAACACCTGATATGGACTCAACAAGAGCCCACCAACAAAACCTACCTGAGCCAATTATCCCAGTAGGCTTCTGCGACAATTGGGAACAGTCAGACCCACTCAGTATTTTTCACACAGGACACATCTACTCCCCCTGTCTCATATCCAGGGAGGGCCAGCCTTCTGCCAGTTACAGACTCTCACTCTGAAGGCATCTGGTGACTTTCTCCTATCATTCAGTTCACTGCACAGGCTCTCACCCTGCGCAGGAGCTACACTTGAGCCATACACCCTTCCCACTACCAATCTCATCCAGATTGGTTAGGAAAAGAAAGAAAGAAATAGAAGAGGATAGTGCCCTAGCCCTCGGGACTCCCTAAGGGACTCCCCAAGTGACAACCCCCTTAGGGGTCACCCCTTTGGTGGTGACCTTGCCAGTGGCAGTCCTGCCACGCAAGGGCAGCTGGGCTTTTATGCCTCCTGACCCAGCCAGGAGCTGATGCAAGAGGCTGCAAGATTAACTGCAGCCTCTCTCTGAAGCCAGGGTCAGGCAGGGGATCCCAGTCCTTGCAGCACTTACCAGGGACTTCAGCTGTCTCAAAAGACAGCAACCCAGAGGAGCAAGCAGAAAGCACTCAGATGATTGATGTCTCTGTCTCTGTTATTGGCTCTGATTACACCTGTTGTTGATCTCCCTGGCTTCTGAACTATCAGTCCCAGTGGTTACCAGCCACCACTGCCTTGTGCAGATGATGCATTGACTTTTTTTTTCTTATTAGACCATGAATCTTCTAGCTGGAGGCTTCAGGAGGAACATCTGCAGCAGTATGTGTTTGCCCTTGGGGTGAGAAATGTCATGTTGCTTGTGGCCCTTTGGGATTCCAAAGCAAGGACAAGGTCAGAAACAAACTGCATTGGCGTGTGACCTCAAACGTCTTCCCTGAAAAGAGTTACCGACAAGTACTACAGAATCAGACTTACAAGTGTTTCTCTGCAAGATTGAGAGCAAGACTGGAATTACTTCTGCTTCACTCCATTGGTTTGACTTTCTTTTAACGGACCATAAACAATTTGTTTACATCAATGGTGTTTCATCTCCAAGAGTGAATCACTACAGTGGATTCCCAAAGGACCAATCCCTGGTCCGTTTGTTGCTTTTCATATTATATACCAGTGCTGGTTGATTTAACCCATCAGTGCTTCAATCTGTGTTTGAGGGCTTTGGATGTTTTTCAAAATGGGCTTCTCAGGGAACAAGTTGCACTATGAATCCAGTATTTTTTTTTCTCCTTGAGCTTCTAGGTTGGTATATGTTTGAGTGTGTGCAATCTTCAACTTATTTTCATGCAAAAAGGAGGCACAGAGTTACACTGCTCCCAGATCCCACAAACACTTTCTTCTTACCCTCAAATAGAGCTGGGCAAATCTGCCAACTCTGGTTTCTCTCAGTTTCTTATTTTTCCAATCTTAAGTTCAGTTCCCCACATTTCCACATCAGTTGGATTTTTTTTTTAAGAAAAAGTCCTCATGAAAATTCATCAGCATTTTAGTGCAATTTTTTCCTAATATACACATATCTGAATGCAATGTTGCACGATATACATATTACTACAAAGCAATTTCCTCCAATATAATGCATTTTTATCTGCTATTTTCACTAATATGTGGGATTTTTTTGCACCCTTTACCCTTGCATGTGTATTTTTATACCTATTATTTGGCTGGAGAACTGCACTACAAGAATTTTGAAAAATGGCTGTGTTGTGGTCCCATGTATTGTTTCAGAAAGTGTGAATTAGATAGACTTACTTTTAAATGTAAATGGAATCAAATTTCTTCCCCCATCCCTACCTTCCAAGCCTTCCATGATCTCAGCCCCATCTCTCTGCCCTCACATCCCTAATATAATCATACTTGTGATCTTCATTCCTTGAGATCAACCACTTTGAAGCTGCCCAAGCTGCCCTCTGTGCCCCCCTCCAGCACCAGCCAGCTTCCCTGCCCCCAGCAGCTATTGCCACTTGCTTCAGTTGCCAGCCTTGACCTCTCCTTCACCTGGCACTTAAGTGTGTTTACCCAGTAGTGACAGCACTGTTGCAATGGGCCAGGAAGCCAGTGGCAGCTCTGTTCCCTGACCCAGTGGAGTATTGCTATCACTACTGGGTAACCCCCCCCCACACACATACACAGTGGATAGGAGGCCACCAGCCTTCCCCTTTGTGATTGTAACCTACTTTATCCAGTGGCAGCAGTGGTGGGCGGTGGAGCCAAGTGGCCACTCAATTCCCCAGCCCAGTACAGCTCCTCCTTGATGCCAGGTCTGGTTCAAAGGTCTCTTGGTTAAGGATGGGCCTCGATCAAGACTTTAGACTAAATGTTGGAGGGTTTTGCGGGGATGTTTTGTACCTACTCCTTCATCCATAAAAAGAGAGATTCTAATAATTCTCAAAGGGAGTTGTAGTGATACATGGTGGCATTCAGTGCTAGACACATTGAAGTAAATAGATTTGATTAACTTAGGTTCATTAATTTTAATGGGCCTACTCTGAGTAGGACTTAGTTGAATACAAACCACACTCCAGCCACATTATCAGCTGTGTTCTTACTCCTTCTTTCTTCTCCCTCCAACCACTGGGTGCTGCTGAGGACAAACTTCTCAAAACTCAGACTCATAGTTACCAGAATACAACAAAGGGCATTCAGTGCAATGGCACCCACTTTATGGAACACGCTCCCCCATACACACATGCACCAACAGTTGGTGGTTTGGGACCCATGTTAGAAAAGTAGTTATTCAGGCAAGCCTCCAGGGAGTAATGACACTGCCTTTTATTGTGATTTTGCAGGTCTTTCATATTTGTTCTTCTGTTATTTTTTCCCTCCTCTTTTTAATACAATCCACACTGCTTGGAAACTTTTTTTGCACTGGCAGTCAATAAATTATAGCAAACTAATAACATTAATTGCCTATGGCCATGCTACACTGAACATGCCCGATCTCATTTGATCTTGGAAGCTAAGCAGGGTCAGGCCTGGTTAGTAGTTGAGTGGGAGACCACCTGGGAATACCGGGTGCTGTAGGCTTATAGGAAGGCTATGGTAAACCACCTATGGATACCTCTTACCGTGAAAACCCTATGAATATATCAATCAATTTGTTTATTACGGTCATAGACCCGAACAAAACAGAAAATACAAAATATAAAGCCTGTCTGGCATACATAAGATTATAGAGTAGCAATATACAACAAATATAATTAAAAACTAAAATGGTTTGTCATGGAAGTAAAAACTAATGTAAGAATAAAATTAATAACATCAGCACTGAAGGAGTCTAGCTTGCCTTTTCCGTATTAGTTGCGCTATATAAAGAAATTTAGCTACTTGTTTAGTTATAGAGTTATCATTATCAGATAAAAGGTAGTGAACAAACCAATTTGGGGTTTGTTCCTGATACCCTGAAATAAGGGATAAGATAATTTTAGTTCTTAAATCTTGGTATAGCTCGCAATTAAGAAATACGTGTTCTAGCGTTTCAGCTGAGTTTGAATTACAAATGCAGAAGCGATTATCTCGTGCGATACCTTGAAACCGTCCCGTTAAAAGAGCAGAGGGTAGGCAATTGAATCTCGCTCTGGAGAAAAGGAATCTATATTGAGGGAAGGTTAGTGTTTCTAAGTATGACGCATGCATTGGAAAACGAAAATTCAAGTCAAAACAAATCGGAGAGCAAGATGTTTTGGCCTTAGAAAATAGATATTGTCTATCAAGGTCCTTTATACGTTGGCTAATAACAGATGTGGCCAGTTTAAAGCTCCAAGATGACAATAGTTCTTTGGATAGGCCTAGAAGATTTAGCTTTGCGTTAAATATTTTAAACCAAGGGCTTTCAAACGGATCATCCCATAATAGATGTGGGAGCCCAAAAGAGGGCCCAGAATAGGCTACCTTGAGCCAAAATTTAAAGGCTTGCAACCAGGCGGTGCACTCTAATGAATTGAATCCCGCCTCTAGTCGGAGGCCGGCTGAAGAGGCACATTTTGGGGAGCCAAAGAGGTTTAAAAGAAAATCTGAGAGAACTGCTTCAATTCTTTTGTTGAAGTGTGTAACCCATGTTGGGATGCCATAAAGAAGTTGTGAAATAATTTTAGATTTGAAAACTTTGGAGACTGCTGGGATAAAGCAGCCTCCTTTGGTATAGAAAAATCTAATTAGGGCTTTAGAGATGTTTTGTGCTACTTGGATCGCGGCCTTAATATGGGTAGTCCAAGAGAGTGTAGAGGTGAATATAATCCCTAGGTATTTGTATTCGTGGACCTGAACAAACAATTTTCCTTTTATTTTCCACTGCTGTAGTGCCCCTTTTTTTAGAAAAAGCCATTATTTTTGATTTTGTATAGTTAATGGTGAGAGAATTTTGTTCACAATAGATTATGAAAATTCGAAGAAGGCGTTTGAGGCCTACTTTGGAAAAAGACATTAGGACCGTGTCATCTGCGTATAATAACAGAGGGCAGCTCATTCCTGCAATGTTAGGGGAGTGCAAATTTTCGTTGTAACATTTGATGTTTAGGTCGTTAAGAAAAAGATTAAACAGGGCTGGAGCCAGAACACAGCCTTGACGTACACCAACATTTGCGACAATAGATCTAGTTAAATTTCCGTCTGGCCCATATCTCACTCTTATCGACGTACATTTGTAGAGTTGGCTGATCAAAAATAGCAACCTCTTATCAATTGAGGTCTTATATAATTTTGCCCACAATAGATCTCTTGGGACTGAGTCAAATGCTGTTTTGAGGTCTACGGAAGCTACAAATAGGCCTCTATTTGTTCCACTCATATATTTTTCAGCCAAGTATCTTAGTACTAAACAATGCTCAATGGTGGATCTATTCTTATGAAAACCTGCTTGTTCATTGCCCAGTATATTTTCCTCCTCTAACCAGTATTGGAGTCTAGCGTTTAAAAGACTCGCATATATCTTACCCACCACTGAGAGGAGGCTGATGGGCCTATAGTTTGCAGGATCCCCTCTAACTCCTTTCTTATATATGGGGATAATCACCGCCTGAAGCCAAGATGAGGGGATTATCCCGGTCAGATTTATCTGGGTGAATAGAGAGGCAAGTAGTGGGGCCCACCATTGGATGTTACTTTTTAGCATTTCAGGAAGGATCACATCAATGCCTGGGGCCTTTCCATTTTTCAGATTTTTAATCAGTATAGCTACCTCTTCCTGCTTTATCGGGGGCCAATCTGGTAGGGTATTTGCACTTGGGCTAAATAAATTCCATCTTGGCATATCTTCGTATTTTGAAAATTGCAGTGAAAAGTAGCGCTCCCAAATTTCAGGTGGAATAGTACATTGCGAGGGGGCATTGGAAGCTAGAGCATTTGTAACTAGGGCCCAAAAAAGCTTTGTTATTATTTAGGGAACCATTTATTAAAGACTTCCAGCTTTCCTGTTGAGCCTGTCTTTTTTTGCGAACTATTAAATCTTTATAATTCTTCTTTACCACAAAATATTCTGATGGAAGGGTTTTTGCCTTTGATTCCCTATAAGTGTGATATATTCTTCTTAGCGACTGTTTAGTGTCCTTACATACAATCCAAAGAAAGATTCATAGGTCACCATAAGTAGTAATAAACTTGAAGGCATATAACAACAACAATAACTTTAATTAAATAAATAGAAATGAGTAGGCTGTTGTGATATTAGCATACTTGTTTGTGTGCATCTGAAGCACAGAAAGAACAAGTACAATGTAGCCGCTTAGAATGGAGCACTGTTGATGCAACAAAAGGGATTCTCTTCTCAGCAACTGCAGAAAAAAAGATACTTAGTACAAATTAGGTTGTGGAAGTTATGACTTTGCCCTGCCAAGTTGTTTATTCAAAAAATTATCCTTGTACAAATAATTCATTATCTCATTGTCTTATGTTTAATGACTGCTCTGTAATAAGAGTCCACTTCTTCAGCAGCACTTGCCTTTGCCTTCATTACATATACATAGACCCAATGAACCTTTTATGCTCCAGTAATCATAATTTGTGTTGCACATCATGTTACGACTTTCTCCTTGTGTAAATGCTTTGAAAAATGAATTTATAAATAATTTTTATGGTTCAGTGAGAAAATCCATTAAAGTCTTTGAAATGTGGGGAAGGATAGTAGTCAGAAGGGCAGGTTGATATTTACTGTGCGTCAGGACAGAAGAGCCATTAAAAAAGAAAATACTCTGCTGAGCTGTATCAAAGAGAGACACTTAAAGAGAGGGACTGAGCTACGTATTGCCACAAATATTGATTTCACATAAATGGACAAGAATTCAATCAAAGGTAACTCACGCACGGAGTTTCAAACTTTCAAATATTTCTCAACATGATCTCAAGGAAAGGTTGCAACATTTTAGTTTAGGAAAAAGGCGAGTAAGAGATGACATGATAGAAGGGCATTCTATAAAATTATGAATAACATGGAGAAAGCGGATAGAGAAAAGTTTTTCTCTCTCTCTCATAATGTCCAAACTTGGGGACATCCAATGAAGCTGAATGTTGGAAGATTTGGGACAGGCAAAAGAAAATACTTCTGCACACAGCACATGGTTAAACTACGGAATTCTATCCCACAGGAGGCAGTGATGGCCACCACCTTGGATGGATTTAAAAGAGGATTAGACAAATACATAGAGGATAAAGCTATCAATGGCTACTAGCCATGATGGCTAGGCTTTGCCTCCAGAGATGGAGGCAGCATGCTTCTGAATTCCAGCTGATGGAAACTGCAGGAGGGGACAGTGCTTGTGTGCACAGATCTTACTTTCTATAGGCAGCTGGTTGGCCACTGTGAGAAAAGGATACTGGACTAGATGGGCCACTGGCCTGATAGAACAGGCTCTTCTTGTGTAAAAATTGCCCTATATTAGGGGATACTGCTTTGCAAAAAAGGAGGTTTGGCAAAATTGCATACCAACATGTATATATTAGGAGTACAATACTGATGAATTTTCATGATGTGAAAATGTGGAAAACTGAATTTAAGATTGGAAAAATGAGAAACTGAGAGAAACCAAAACTGACAGATTTGCCCATTCCTAGTGGGGATCCACCAGGATTGTAGGTAAGATAATTGACATCAGGCTTATAGGATCTACTTTGTTTTTGTTTTCTTAAACTAGAACTACAATGTTAATCATCCAAAGCTGGGAGAATGGTAGCTCAGGGGAGCAGACCCACTTGGCGTGGAGCTGTACACTGGAATGACCTGCGTATACAAGTCTACATCTGAGCTACTACATTTGAGGAATTTTAGCAGCCTAGTTTGGAAGGGGGGAGGGCTTTTTGTTGAAACAGTTTGGAGAAGGAAAGCCTTGCTGGTTTACTACAAATCTTTCATCCATCTAATCATAGATCTGAATCTTCTGCCCATTCCTGCCCTAGGCATTAAAGGGTTCCTGGACTTTTGAGTGACTCTGCCCCGCCTAGCTTGGGCATATGACCAGGAAGATCTATAAAAAAAATGGGTAAAAGTTCTCTCTTGGAAGCTATGACAGGTGGACAGCAGGTCAAGTGCTTTGTACTCTTTATCTCCTGACAGCTTTTTACACTGCGCTGGAGGCCTGAGGGTGCTGGCAGAACAATAACCCTGTGGAGGTGTTCAATATCTAGATACAAGGATTTCAGTCTGCAGGAGGTAACAGGCTGGGACAGGATTAATCATTATCTTCAGTAAATTGCACAATAGGGCCACTGTGATGTCCCTATAGTTTGATAACTGTAAATATGGTGAGTGCGGGTTTATTAAGCGATATATGGTAAGTGACTGAGTGAGAGGGGGAGTACATGGGCTAGAATGCTGGAGAATGTTGGATGATGATTGGCTGAGTGTTTGAATGACTGAAGGTATAAATGAGAGGATGACAGTTGAGTCGGGGGGAGTTGTTGGAGAGAGGGAGTGGAGTTGAGTTCTGGGGAGAGGAGAGTTGTTGAGAGGAGTGATTGGCAGAGTTCTGAGGGAGGTTTGAATTATATTTGGCTGGCATTTAGGCAGAATATATAAGACTGGAAACATAAAGAGTGACACTATATGAAACCATACGCTTGTTGAACATTCCTAAAGTAATTTTGTTATTTCCTGGTGTTATCAAATGAATACTTTTATTGGTTTACCTAAAGCCTGATCCTTGGCTGGGGATACACAGACCAGAAGGGAGGGCAGGGTAATTACCAAGGCTGGAGGGAAACAGTATCAAATAAATGGTGGCAGCGGTGAAGGGAGATAATGTAACATCGTCAAATATCCAGAGCAACCCAGGATTGTATGCTTTATAGACAAAGATACAAGGGGGTTGTAGTAACAATAAGCCATAGGGGGAGACTAAGGCGAAGTCTCTAGCAGTATTGTTTACAGGGAGTGGCTGGTGGTGCTGCCTAGCAGTGGGATCTTGTGAGATCTGTGCTAAAGCGTGTGAGAGAACAAATAAAAACTGAGATCCTGACAGGTGGTGGCCCTGGTGGGAATATCACAGGTAGAGCCAGCTGGGGGATCGTCACAGCCACAACCAACTGCATAGTCTATTATCTTTTCAACTAAGTTGAATATATATATATATACACACACATGCTACTGGTTCCGCTGTTCTCAGGGCGATTGAGGGTGGGTGGGAAGGAGAGGGAGGTTAGTTTATATGCTGAGGGGGGATGTTAAAGCATAAAACATATAATGTATAGGGTTATTACAAATTAAGGTGAATTATGTTGTACTGTTTGTAAATGGAAAAGTGGTATATGCAAAATGTAAAAGTTGTTTTTCTTTTAATAAAACCCTATTAAAAAGGAAAAAGACTGCATAGTCTATTATCCATGAATTTCCTCAATCTGAAGAAGACCTTCCTATGTGATCCCTTTATCATTCCCTGCGATGAATCGCAATAGAGGCAGAGTGCTCATATTCATAGTTAAAAACTTTTTCACACTACACATAGTTAAACTATAGAATTGACTCCCACAAGAGGTAGTGATGGCCACCAACTTGAATGGCTTTGAAAGAGGTTTAGACAGATTCATAGAGGATAGGACACTCAGTGGCTACTAACCTCAATGGCTATGGGCTACCTCCACTGTTGGAGACATTATGCCTCTGAAGACCAGTTTCTGGGAATCACAAGATGAGATGCATAGGGCCTTGATTCAGATTGCAACAACAAGTTCAGTTTCAGGCCACATGTGCTAAATACTATCCTGATAAAAGAACAAAAGGGGGGAACCACAATAAAATGTTGCAGCATAAATAGCTTCTGTTCATCCCCCCTCGCTCTTGGTTTTCCCTTCCCCTGTATGCAACACTTCTGAGGCTGCTGAGTGTGCACTATTCTGATGGTGTTCTTTGGGGATTCCCTTCACCAACCCCAACCAATCTTAGAATAGTCTTTCTGAAGCTTTTTGCAAATCTTCAGGTTTCCCCAAGCCTGCTGCTATCTTCCTTTTGTATGTCAGCCATGCTGTTTTGTCTACATATGCAGGTATACCAGGGCCAGCACCAGGCATTTTGCACCCTGTGCACACAGGGTGACACATACACCCCATTCCATGGACTTTCAGGTGAATCTTCCTTCAGTCCTGGAGATGGCACAAAATCCTCCACCACACTCGAGGGCAGCAGACTAGCTTAAGGAACATATGGTAGGCTGTGGGGCATACACAACATCTTGCCACTGCCCCTTAGTTCTTGTGTCTGATGTAGCTGCCTCAGTATGACTAATGACAGAGCTGACTCTGAATGGCACTCACTTCTGAGCATGAGAAACAGAGTGAATCTGTGGAATCTTTAGTAGTGACACTTCTGGATAACATCAAATTCAGCTCAAACCACAATATGCTGGATCTCTGTATTTCACGCCTGCTAAGAAAGAGACCTTAGATCCAGAGTTTTGGTTGAACCCCATCGCCATTGGACTGTGTGGGCTGTTCTTGGAAGACTGTCGCTAAGAATAGTCCATGTGACAGAACTTGAAGAAATTTCTATGGCAACAGTGCACTGTGAATTACAGCAAAATTGTGTGGGTTTTCATTTAAAACATACACATCCTTCTGCATATAAAATATTGCCATGAGGCAGACTGTAATATATTCTTATCTTTAATTTCTTGGGTCAGCCAGTTTTAATCTTCAAAGCTATAATCTCTGGCAATCAATGGAACTGGCACCCATGGAAAGGTGCTCAGAAGTGGCAATTAATACCAGTGCAAAATCACAGATGTTATTGGAATGATGTTATGCCAATGTCACAGGCAGGCTACAGCAAAAATATTAAGAAATTTGTTCTTTTTAATATTTGAAAGCTATGGCTCTTACAAGGTTAGGTCACCATGGTTTATTAGTCTATGCCTGCTAACGGTTGGTTATTTATTTATTTATTTAATGTTGTTGTATTTGTAGCCCACTCTTCAGCCAAAAAGGACCCCAGAGTGATTTACATATAATCAGTTAATATAAGACAGTCCCTGCCTGCAGGCATACAATCTAAAACCCCTCCACAAATGACACACAAGGAAAAAGGGGCAGGGAGGGTAGAGGGAAAAAGCAAACTCAGGCACTACTTCTTAAACAGTAGTTATGATGACCAGCTGCGATAGAAAAAGTTCAGGGGTAGAAGGTGTCTGATGAAGCTGGTCTTTCAGCAAAGCAGATGCAATGAGCCCTGCTTCTGATCTCTCCCACAGAAGCTGTCTGGTGGAATGATCGCTGCCAGGTAACAGTTGAAAGAGAGGAGGCTTTTTTGAAAAAGCAATGCTGTTCTCTTTGAGCTACAGTGGGTTCAGACCACCCCCTCTTTTGTTAAAATGAATGACGGGGCTACAGGGTAGCCCTATCTTCTGTCACAGAAGCACCTGGTGGATACATCTTTGGTGGCCATGAGACCCTACCTGTGTCCTGGCGTACGTGCATAAAACTCCTTCACAAGACATAGTGAGGGCTACCAACTTGGCTGGCTTTTAAAAGAGGATTAGACAAACTTATGGAGGATAAGACTATCATTGACTACCAGCCATGATGGCTATGTTCTAACTCCACTGCTAAAAGCAGTATGGTTCAGAGTACCAGTTGCTGGGAATCACACATAGGGAGAGTTGCTCTTGCACTTAGGTCCTGCTTCCCATAGGCATCTGGCTGGCCACTGTGAGAACAGGATGCTGGACTAGATGGGCCACTGGCCTGATCCAGCAGGGCTCTTCTCATGTTCCTATATCCCCAGAAGGGAGGATCCTGGACCAATCAGGATCGCCTCTTGTGTGAAGGAACTCTATGTGTATATGTTAATACATGGTATGATCCCTTCTCACAGATGCTGAATGCATATCTTGTAGGTGTGTTGCCAGAAGGGGTGGGGACAGGAAACCCTGCAACTCCCTCATGCCTCAGTATGATAGGTGAAGAAGTTCATCTGAACTCCCTTATAACACTCAAGTTGGCAATCACATGATCAGGTCAGAGATTACATCACCTCTCATGTCAAAAGCTCCCTGCCTGGGTAAAGCCAGTACGTCTGTCAAAAGTTTCTTGCCTAGATTTCTCCTTGACCTGCTAATTTTCCATCTGCAGGGAGGGTTTTGTTAGGAGACACTGAATTGGGCATCTATGCACACATAACCTGGAGCACATTTTTTTTTTGCACATATCAATCAGTCATTACTTTGTGCTACTCCTTTTATTACTTGTCCCAGGTAGCAGTCATTACTGACCAGCCTGGCTACACCTGGCAGGAGGAGGAGAGTCAGCACTCACACAAGGTAGAACAAAATCTACCTGTAGATCTCTGAGTGATCTCAAGTAGATGGGCAAGATTCCTGACTGCCAAGTGTGGCCACAACAAAATGACTTACATTTTACAAACTTTCTTCATTTCAGCAGTATAACCAGGAGTGGATTTTTGTGAGAAAGGATTGTTGAGCCCCATTCAGTTCTGATACCTCTTTACCCCAACCTTTGTTATATACATATGAAACCCACCCTCTTCTCTTGACTGTAATTATACAGGCACAAGAGTGGCTGTATACTATACCCAGTGTGGATTTTTCGCATTCCACAATGTTAAATTGAAAATACCCCCATCCCATTCTGATGCTTCCTATACACTTATTTCAAAACAAAACCTTGCAAAACTTATAGTACCAAACTCAGAAACACTTGCTTAACAACCCTGTAAATTTTCATGAAGATACACAAAACAGTCAGAGAGAATCAAGAGTTCAAAGTTTAAAAAGAGAGAGAAAAAGCCTAGCCCCCTTTTGGACTTTTTCTGTCAGATTTCTCATGATTTGTTGAAATTAATTAAAAATCAGTATGTGTAATTCTAATACTGACCTTGCCCCATACTCTGGCCTTCATCTTCTGTAGTTTAAATGTTTTTTAAAAATGCCTGGCTGATTTTCAATTAATTTAAGAAATTTTACATTGAACTCAATGAAAATGTTGGGCATGCTCAGTAAGAACCAACTGTCAGTGTTCTAAAAGCCAGACTCACAGCTGTTTGGTTTGCATAATCAGGGGGCCACACCCACACCAGACTTTGATGTCACATGAGACAGTCATGGCTTCCCCCAAAGAATCCTGGGAAGTATAGTTTGTGAAGGGTGCTGAGAGGAGACTCCTATTCCCCTAACAGAACTCCAGTGGCCAGAGTGGGTTAACAGTCAGCCGCTCTGATTGAAGGTCTGTGAGTGGAACATGGCATCTCCTAGCAACTCTCAGCAACCTTCACTAACTACATTTCCCAGGATTCCTTGGGAGAAGCCATGACTGTTTAAAGTGAAATAAAGGTCTGGTGTGGATGTGGCCAGTGACACCTTTGGTTTAAATTTGGGTAAGAGGCTACATGTGCATACTCAGAGGCATGTTACCAAATTCTTTCAAGCTACACAAGAAATGGATTGGACTGTGAAAGACCAACCCAAATTGTGTTCGCATTTTGACAAATTTGTAGGGCAGTACAATATCTCAGAGAGGAGGTCAGGTCTCCTGCTCCCCTGGCGTATTGACTATAGCTGCCCAATTTCCCTGCTTTTTCAAGTTTGATAGGAATATTTGTGGGCTATGGGTACATTCTTCAACAGCAAAGTTTTTTGCTTATTAATGAATTTGTTTTAACTAATTTTAATTTCTGTTAACTGATTTTAATATTGTATTTAGCCCACCCTGGAACCTCATGGTGAAGGGCAGGTAAATAATATTAATATTACTGCTACTAAAAACAAATGCCTGGACTCAGAATTCTTTAATTCTAAAAATATGTTTCTTGAGCCAGGCTCTGCTTTGTAGATCTTGGGGTCCCAGTAAAATGCAAAGTAGATCCTGCCAGCCTGAAACAAAATGTACTCACAGGACATCTATAAGCTGCTGTTTGGCATAAACTGAGTCGGCATTTGAATCTGGGTCTCCCGTGTTCTAGGTTAACACTAACCACTCCAACACAGGGCTTCATTTGAACTTGTGGCCTTTAAGGTAGGGCTCAGAATTAGTTTTTGGAGTAGGGGAAATGTTCTGAAAACTGACTTTTCCATATGATGCAGGAACTGCTGCTGCCTTCAGCTTTAGGTGGAGAGTAATGTGAGAGGTTTCTTTCTTTCACCACTTAGTCACTAGAGCTAGCCACCGTGCATCTGGGATGTGACAAGTCACTGAAGCACCAAAAACACCAATTAAACATAGTGTGGACATCTTTTTAAAAAAACCGAGACCAATAATCCAAGCCTGCTTTACTGTATGAAAGGGATGAGAGCTTGCCCAAATGGACCATCAAGTGGGACCCGTTAAAACAGATCCTCCCAGGAATCCCACAGTCAATGGAACAATAATGTTAGTTGATGGGCTAAATTCAGCCAGTGCAAAGCAACATGGCTGGCTGAGCTTGGAAATCATTTCTGATTACAGTTTCGGCTCCTTGAGAATCTGAAGGCAATTATTTTTGGAACCCCTTTTGTAAGCACAAATTATTTGGTTTCTAGCTGAGAGACCCTTTCCAGGAAGCTTTCTGGCTGCTGTGAGTAAATGGAGTATAACAAGACTATGCAGCTTGAAAAGACCCAGTTTAAGTACAGCTGGCCAATTCCTCTTTGATTGGGTTTTTGTATGCTCGATTGATAGATATTTAAAACTTTAATTTAAAAAAGTAGAATGAAACACATTCTAAAGCTGCAGCATTAACTAGGGAAGGCAGGCAGAATGTTGGCTGAGCCTTCTTCAATAATCTCAGGTGCCAGCTTTTTCAATATTTAGTGTCATTATTTCAGACTCACCCCACAAGTCCCATTCAAAAGACTGATACTTTTTGCAAATCCCTTGGACATCTTCTGTCTCATCTACTAAAGAATGTATCTGAGAATGTGATTTAACTTTCTTAAAAAACAAAAGCTATACACAATTTTAGTGCTCTATAGGAAATGGCAGTAGATCTATAATTAAAATAGGTAGCTGTGCCACAAAACCAGTCCAACCGTGTGGTTTTGAAAGGGGTTTGGTGGCACAGGTCCATTCCTTTTAAAACTGGCTTTCACATTTCAAAGTAATTGTAAGATTAGTCTGACAAACACAAATGCAAAATGAGGGAATGGGGAACTCCTGATTAGGTGAGAAATTTGATTCCATTCGCTGTTCAAGCTGAATCTATCAAATCCACACTTTCCAAAGCAATATGAGATCTGAAACACAGCCATCCTTCAAAATATGCACTTATGCAAATTTTGCAAGTTCACCAGCCAAACATTCTTTACAATAGGTGTGCCTAGAAATGAATATGTACGTGAAACATAACATACAAAATTGCATTATATGATGAGAAATTGCTTGCAAATATGTGCACATGAAATCAAAATTGTGCATTAGGAGACATTTGCACTAAAATGCTGGCGAATTTTCATGAGGATTTTTTTTATAAAATCAAAAATTGCTGCAGAAATGAGAACTGAAGATTGGAAAAATGAGAAACAGAGAGAACCACAATGTACAGATATTTCTGTCCGTAGTCCTAAACCATGTAGGGCTTTAAAGGTTAAAACCTGCACTTTGAACTAAGCTCAGAAACTCATTGAGAGTGGAGTTATTTCAAAACAGGCAAGATATGATCTCTTCATCTGATCTCTCTTAGCAACCTAGCAGCAGTATTCTGGACTAGCTGCAGTTTCTGAACTGTCTTCAAAAGAAGCCCCTTATAAAGCCCATAGCAGAGACCGCAAATTTTGAAATACAAAATCTAAAATCCAACTCTCAAGGCTTTTGAAAAGCAACCTTTTCCTCCACAAGTCTCCTCCTGTGCAGCAGCAATAAACAGTGTGAACTTGTTGCTATCACTTCCATAGACCTGAATTGGGAGAATTGGGCTTCTGCTCCAGTTACAGACCACAGTTCGGTGGTCATGGTTTTGCATTGCCTGTAATGCATGGAAATTAACCTGACAGAATAAATGGGAATGTGCAGTGTCTTTTTGGAAATATTTTACAATGTTGAAACACTGCTCTGAAACCCAAGGTCGAAATATGGATCCCTGCCAGTTTAATTGGATGTGGTGCTTCTGTAATATTGCAAATTCCCAAATGTGGATGTCACACACAGCTGGGCCAAAAGTGTTCCTTGCTGAATAATAATGCATTTGAATGGCAGATACTCAATAGGAAATTGTGCAAATGTTAGAAGGATGGATGTTTCAGAAAGAGCCAAGTATTCCAAGGGCAGATTATTGCAGTCATAAATATATACTTTTTAAAAAGAAACTGTGGTATGGCAATGACAGGCTGGTGAAGGGTAAAGGGGAAAATTTTATCTCTACATGTATTTTGCAGACACTGAGCAATTTTCTTTTGCTTTGCTATTTAGTTTCCTTAGGGTACCTTTCTGGGGAAAAAAGTTTTGCCTCCGAGTACCATTTAAATATTCTATTAGATTACACATGCTTTGTGTGGGACAATATAGGACAGGAATAGCCAATGTGGTGCCCTCCAGAAGCCACTGGACTCCAAATCCCATCATCCCTAGCCAGAATGGCCAATGGTTAGGGATGATGGGAGCTGTAGTCCAATCTTATGGAGAGCCACAAGTTCCATGTTGAAAGAAAGTGGTTCCCAAACTTTTTTTCTCAAGGGACCACTTGAAAATTGCTGATGATCTTGGCAGACCACTTAATGTTTTTTTCTGCCTGTTGTCACAATTGTAATGTGCTGTGCTAGATGATGTCTGATTTTTAATTGAATTTTTATTACTTCTTTATTTCTTACAAATTGTATTTTATTGTATGACAGTTTGCATTCCATCGAATTCCAACCGTAATACAATAAATATTTGTATTGGATTTTTAAGGTGGACATGCTGTGGATGACCTGGATGAAGCCTACGAAGCACAGTTTGGGAACCCCTGCATAATAGTTTGGGAAACTGCATAAATGTTCCATTTATTAAGCAAAATTACAATAAAAATTGTGTGTATAAGGAGAGATGAGCACAAAAATGTAAATGGATTCACATGAGTTAATTGTTGTTTTTAAAAAATGAGCACACAGCAAATGGATGTGGAGGTACGATGAAGTCCACTTAAGATGGGCAAAACGAGAAAGGGAGAAAAAACAAAACAGACAGACTCGTCCAACCTGAACCACCAAGTGGGGCTGAAATCAGCTCTGCTGCTACTCCTGACATGATAAGTGGCAGGAAAAAGAAAGGAAAGGAGAGCCAACAAAAATGAATGTGATAAAAAGAAAGCCTTTCAAATGAACGGATAACAAAAATGAATGGGGGAAAAAAACAGAGAGCAAAAGCATGGGCCTAAAGCACACATCTCAAACCAACATGTGAACCCCCCACCTCTGTCTCTCTGTGTGGTCTTGTGCTCTCGTATACTTGTGTCCTGTGTCTGGGGCACAATGTTGCATAGTAAGAAGCAGGGCTGTTTTTGTGACACTACTCACGAGTACAGACTACTGGCCCTTCTTCTGCTGCTACTGCCCATGGCAGCCATTTAGTGCTGCTGACACCCACAGCACTTTTAGCAAGATATGAGTACCAACACCCCCCCCAAAAGAAAGCACTGATAAAAAGTATAATATGGCTACAACATAACATTAAAAAAATCTGTCAATTACCACTTCATTTAGCATACGATAAAGTTTAAGAGGGCATAAAGCTCACTAATAGCTAAAAGTAAAGATATCCAATAACTTCACATCCAAATGTAGCCCCAGCGCTGATGGCGCTAGTATCTAGTAGGGAGGGTGAGAAATTAAACTCAGTTTGCATTTCAAGCCAAATTTATGAAATTCACACTTTCCAAAACAATAAGAGAACCAAAACACACTTCCTTTGAAATCTGCACTCCTCTGAATTTTGCAATGCAATTCTCCAACCAAATAGTGTGTACAAAAATGCATATATTTTAGGAAAGTATGCATAAGAATGCATATATTAGTGAAAAATATGATTAAAATATTAGTCAAACCTGCATACAAAATGTGTATATTAGGACAAATTTGCACTAAAGTGTTGGTGAATTTTCATGCCTTCTTGTTTTTTAATTGCATACTGGTGAGGAAATGTGAAGAACTGAATTTTAGATTGGAAAAGGAGAAACTGAAATGGACAGATTCCTCCATCCTTACATGTATCACACATAATTTGTTCAGCCCAAACAAATACACATGGCAACATCACGCCTCATTCCCCACACCCATTGAAGGCTGATTCACTAGTGCAAATGGGGCTCTGACCCACCAACCTCAGTTTGTCCTCAACAAGCCCACACCTGCCTTCTTACTTACAGCCAGTCCAGGACGTGCTACTGGACATCAGCTTCTTCCCCTTTAGTCTCAGGATTGTCTTGGTGGAATTCCGCAGGTAGGATGGGGTGGGGACACAACTAGAATTACTTGGGTCTCCCTGTCCTTGGCTCTGGCTCCACCCACTGTTGGCCTCCATGCTTTCTGCCCTCCCAGTTTCAATGGGCTCCAGCCACTACCGCCCACATCTTCACCCACCAATGTGAGGAGTGTTACCTTTAGACAGTGGTGGCTGGTGCTCATTGGGACTAGTGGGGTGGAAATCAGGGAGCCCAATATTAGGTAAAACCAGAGCTAATGATAGGCAAAGCCAACTGATTCTGGTTTTGTCCCTGTCCTCCTCACTGCTGAGTTTTGCAAGGGCAGCACTGACAAGAGAGAGGAGGTAGCTGACAGGCAGTGCCCCCACCTGGACTGGCAGGAAATAAGACTGACATTGGTGGGGCAGTGCCCCACTTGCCCTCATGGACCAGACTCCGCTGCATTTAGGCCAACTTTAGAACAAAACTGTTCCACTTCCTTCTCTCTACCTTCTTCTCTGAACACTGACCCATCTCAAATCACAGCAACTTCTTTATAACCCTTTTTACTTATAGCCCTGGTTTTGATAAAGATGTAGCCACAATACACCTCCAAAACTTAACATCCTTTAGTGGACAAATAAAGCTAAACATTTACCACAATCTACAATGGGCTGTAATTCTGAGGCCTCCTTTAGCAGTACAGACACATGAAACCCTGCATGCGGCTTTACAGGGATGATGATAAATGGCCCTTCCACTGTTGTGCATAAACCTATAGCACTGAATGTAAACAGAGAGAGAGAGAGAGATAAGGAGGTTTGCTTTAGCAAAGCAACCAGTTGGATTGTTCCTAGTCTCCAGAAGCCTGACCTCCCATCTGACCCCACTGCAGAGCAGCCCCTGTAATATCCCTGGGGGCAAATTGAGAGTGGAAGTGGTGATTTAGTAGCTGGGGCCTGCTGTAGTATTCAAGAACTTCCTAGATCTCCATACAAGTTGGTGCACAGTGGAACTATGTGGCTGGAGAAGAAGGACTGCACATTTATGAAGGTCTTCTGATCTTTAGAATGCCTGTCATACTCTGTATTTTTTTTAAAAAAAATAATGTGAGAGTTTTCAAGGGTCTCTTGTATCTTCCACTGCCCTAAGGGCTCATGTTCAGGCATGCATAGATATTTGGACATAGGAGCAAGTCTATTGATGACATTTTGCTTTTATCTAGATGAATGTGGGTATCAGAAGGATGATCAGATGCAAAAGAGGGCAAGGAAATTTGCAATGGGACAGCTTGTCATATAGCAGTGGGGAAGGTTATAGTGATCAAAATTCCGTTTTCTTACAAAACAACTGTCATACTCCTCAGCATTTTGGAGCTGGAAACAGGAATAGTATTCTCCCACCCTGGATCACTATCACTTAATTCAACTCCACACTCAATTATTTATTTATTTATTATTTGATTTATATCCCGCCTTTCCTCTCAGCAAGAGCCCAGGGTGGCAAACAAAAGCACCAAAAACACCCCCAAACACCACAAAAACAGACCTTAAAATACATTAAAACAAAACATCTTTAAAAACATTTTTTAAAAAGCTTTGAAGACATCTTAAAAAAGAAAAAAAGGTTAAAAACATATTGTTTTCTTTAAAAAGGTTTACAAACACATTAAAAAGCAATTCCAACACAGACACAGACTGGGATAAGGTCTCAACTTAAAAGGCTTGTTGAAAGAGGAAGGTCTTCAATAGGCGCTGAAAAGATAACAGAGATGGTGCCTGTCTAATATTTAAGGGGAGGGAATTCCACAGAGTAGGTGCTGCCACACTAAAGGTCCGTTTCCTATGTTGTGCAGAAAGGACCTCCTGATCAGATGGTGTCTGCAGGAAGCCCTCACCTGCAGAGTGCAGTGATCGACTGGGTATATAAGGGGTAAGATGATCTTTCAGGTATCCTGGTCCCAAGCTGTATAGGGCTTTGTACACCAAAACTGAAACTTGAACTTGGCCTGGTAGCAAATGGGCAGCCAGTGCAATTCTTTCAGCAGTGGGGTGACATGTCGGTGATACCCTGCCCCAGTGAGCAGTCTCGCCACCACATTTTGCACCAGCTGCAGTTTCCGGACCAACCTCAAGGGCAGCCCTGGATAGAGCACATTACAGCAATCCAGTCTGGAGTTTACCAGTGCATGGACAACAGTAGTCAGGCTATCTCAGTCCAGAAACAGCTGCAGCTGTCTTATCAGCTGAAGCTGGAAATAGGCACTCCTAGCCAATGAAGTCACCTGGGCCTCTAGTGAGAAAGATGGATCTAGGAGCACTTCCAGACTATGGACCTGCCCTTTCAGAGGGAGTATGACCTCATCCAGGCCAGACAATTGAACCAATGATCTGAACTCGGGAACCACCAACCCACAGCTCCTCCATGTTGCTAGGATTCAGACTCAGTTTATTGGCCCTCATCCAGCCCACCATTGAGTCCAGGCAGCGGTCAAGGGCTTGCATGGCCTCTCCCGATTCAGATGTTACATAGAAAAAGAGCTGGGTATCATCAGTGTACTGCTGAAACCTCACCCCACATCTCCTGATGACCGCTCCTAAGGGCTTCATATAGATGTTAAACAGCAGGGACAAGATGATACCCTGCAGCACCCCACAGCACAGCTGCTAGGAGGCCAAAGGCAGTCACCCAATGCTATTCTCTGAAAATGACCTTGGAGATAGGATCAGAACCACTGTAAAACAGTGCCTCCAATACCCATCTCACTGGCCCAGAAGGATACCATGGTCAATGGTATCAAAAATCGCTGAGAGATCAAGTAAGAGTAACAGGGTTGCACTCCCCCCGTCCTTCTCCCGATAAAAGTCATCCATCAGGGCGACCAAGGCCGATGTAGTCCCATAACCAGGCCTGAATCCAGACTGGAACGGTTCAAGATAATCTGATTCATCCAAGAGCACTTGCAATTGTTGCACCACAACCCTCTCAATCACCTTCCCTAAGAAGGGGATATTTGTAATTATCGCAGACCAATGGGTCCAGGGTGGGCTTTTCAGGAGCTGTTAGGTCACTGCCTCTTTCAGGGTGGTGGGAACTACTCCCTCCTGCAATGATGCATTGACCACACCCTGGATCCACTTGGTCAAACCCCCTCAGCAAGCTTTAATAAGCCAAGAAGGGCAAGGGTTGAGAGGACACGTTGCTGACTGCATCATTGCAAGCACCTTGTCTACATCATCAGGCTGCATCAACTGAAACTGTTCCCAAGAAGTTGCAGCAGATGTTGTACTGGACACCTCATTGGGGACTATAGTAGATGTGTATGGGGCATCAAGACTGCTATGGAGGCAAGTAATTTTACGCTCAAAGTGCCTTGCAAACAATTCACAGTGGGCCTCCAAAGGGTCTAAAACTCCATTTCCTGGAGCTGATGTCAACAGACTCCTGACAATATGGAAAAGCTCCACTGGACAGCTACTTGAGGATGCAATGGAGGCAGGGAAGTGGGCCTTCTTCGCCACCCTCACCGCCACACAGTAGGCACTGCCAGGATGTTTTACTCGTCCCCGATCAGACTCACAGCATGTCTTTTGCCACTTGTGCTCTAGCTGTAATCCAGCCTGTTTCATTGCCCTTAGCTCACTGGTTGTTGAGCCCCAGTCCTCTTGTGAGGGCCTGGAGGGGGGGGGAGATATGAGTTTCAGGCTTCTCAGCTGTCAGAGGGCGAGGATGGCCCAGAAGTTGTTGAGACTCCACCAGACCTTGAGCGAGGGAGTAAGGAGGATTTCAGGCCAATTCCCATGGACTACGCTGTCCCAGCCGGGGAGAGCGCGCCACTCCCAGACATGTCAGAGGAGCAGCTGGATGCTGAGTCAGAGAGGGCATTAACTCCCCCTTCACCCAGTGGCTCACTGGATGAGTCCAACCCTTCACCCCCCTGCCCTTGAATCTCTGGCTAAGGAGCAGGTTCCTTCGGATGAGGTGTTGGAAGCATGCCCCCCTTCACCCCGCTCTCGACGCAGGGAGAAACGGACAGGTCAAAGGCAAGAATTGTGCAGGAGCCAGAGAGTATGCTCCAAGACCATGCCTATTTAAACCTGCCGCTTCTGGGTTGGAGCTGCTGAGTCAACTCTCTTTCAACGTTGCAGAGCATGCCTTGAGTGCAGTTTGGGTATTCTAGTGAGATAGCTTAGGGGTTCTATGAAGCGCACTGCTTTTGATGTTTCCATTACTTTAATAAAACATGATTTAATTGCACCAGTGTCTCAGTCTCGTGGATCCCGCTCAGAACCAGACACTGGTGTACCAAGGTGCAAACTGGGCTCCACAATGCCAGAGAGGGTGCTCAGGGTCAACCATGTCAAGAGCCTGACATGTCTCGCTGTTCCACAGCGTGACAAGGCCTTCAATAGGGTCACCTACTCTATCTACTGGGAATTCCCTCAGGGCATTCAGGAATCCAGTGGATTCCATTAGTCTCCAGGGCACACCATCCTAATTTGTCCATCACCCATGCAGGGAAGGATCAGAGCCATAATTCTAAACTTTACCAGGAAGTGGTCTGACCATGACAATGGGGTGACATGAACACCCCTATCTCCAGACTACCCCTTCCTCCATCTTGAGCAAAAACCAAGTCAAGAGTGTGTCCTGCCCTATGCGTCCGGCTAGTGACAACTCAAGACAACCCCATGGTAGTCATGAAGGCCATGAAGTCCCTAGCCAGAACAGTAGAGGCTCCTCCAATACTACAGGCAAGACGGCCTCCGCTAGCTCAGTCAGAGAAGCTGCCGGGCAGCAGGGTGGACAGTACACCAGCAGCAACCCTAGCTTCATGTCTTCTTGGCCCAACACCAGGTGCAGGCTCTCACGGCCAGCTCCAAGACAGAGTGGTTTCCTGGTGACAGAGATGGAAGTTCTGTAGACCACAGCAATTCCTCCCTAACATCCCTGCAGCCTGTGCTGGTGTTGCAGTAAGTATCCAGGTAGGCAAAGCTGGATCAGATCAACTCCTCCCATCTCACCCACCCAGGTCTTGGTAATTCACCCCCCATGACTATACTTCCTTCTATATGTGATCACTGATATTGGGGTGGCATCACCCATGTCCCTCCTCACCAAGACTCCTCCAAACAAGAGGCCACCAACAAAACCTACCTAAGCCAGTTATGCCAGTAGGCCTCATTGGGAACAGTCAGACCCACTCAATATTTCACACATCTACTCCCCCTCTGTCTCATACCCAGGGAGGGCCAACCTTCTGCCAGTTACAGACTCCCACTCTGAAGGCATCTGGCGACTTTCTCCTATCATTCAGTTCACTGCACAAGCTCTCACCCAATTTTTTAAATTGTTTTGAATTTTTAAATTGTGTTTTAAATTGATTTTAAAAGATGTTTTAAATTTGTATATTTATTTTAATGTTTTTAGTTACTGTAAACCGCCCAGAGAGCTTTGGCTATGGGGCGGTATATAAATAAATATAAATACAATAAATAAATAAATAAACTACACTTGAGCCATACACCCTCCCTACTACCAGTCTCATCCAGATTGGTTAGGAAAACAAACAAACAAACAAACAAATATAAGAGGGTAGTGCCCTAGCCCTCGGGACTCCCTAAGGGACTCCCCAAGGGATGATCCCCTTAGGTGTTGCCCCTTTGGTGGTGATCCCACCAGTGGCAGTCCTGCCATGCAAGGGCAGCTGGGCTTTTATGCCTTCTGACCCATCTAGGAGCTGATGCAAGAGGCTGCAAGATTAACTGCAGCCTCTCCCTGAAGCCAGGGTCAGGCAGGGGATCCCAGTCCTTGCAGCACTTACCAGGGACTTCAGCTGTCTCAAAAGACAGCAACCCAGAGGAGCAAGCAGCAAGCACCCAGATGCTCAGATACTCACTCCCGATACTCAAATTACCATTATCTGCTGGTGTATGATGTTCTGGTCAACACTGGAGGTTTTATTCAGTTTATTCCGAGTAGACCCACTGAAATTAATGGACCTAACTTAGTCGTGTCCATTACCTTCAATGGGTGTGCTCTGAATAGGACTAGTGTTGAATAGGTCCTGTGCTTACTGCCCCCCCATTGCGCTCAGCGTATGTGGGAATGTGTGAGGAGGTATTTCCCTGAATGTGTGAATATGCCTAAAAGGTATCAATGGCTACTAGCCATGACAGCTGTGTTCCACCTCTACTGTTGGAGGCAATTCGCCTCTGAATACTAGTTGCAGGGAATCACATGTAGAGACAGGGTTGTTGTACCACTGAGGAATCGTGCCTTAGCAAACCTCTTTTCTTAAAAATAATGCCAATATCATTAATCACATTTGCAAAGCAATGAGTGCAGTTGTCTCGAAGAATTAGATCTTTCATGTATAACACTAGGCACAAAAATGCAGGTAGCCATGTTGGTTCATTTAGAAGGAGGAAAACACCTAACAGAACCAGCAGCATAATATTTTTTATTAGGGCCAAATTGCATTCACAAACGAGGGAGTTAGCTTTCAAGTTTCACATTTACACTCACTGTTGCCCCACAGGCTACAGTCATTGAATATTCCATAAATCAGTCAACATTCACTGCTCTACTAGATGAAATTGTAGAGATCTCTGATTGGTTTCTTTGAACTTTTGCCACAAGCAGCCACTGGAGAGTTGGATTTGAATTCAGAGCATGACACTGGTGAAGAGGGAGGGATCAAACATTTCCCTGCATGCCATTTTCCCTCTGAAAATTACCTTCCTTAAAGTACAATGTTGGGGTTTTTTTCCAATCAGGAAAATTACATGGAGGAACATGCTTATTTATTTTAAGGATTTTTATGCCACTTTTAAAAACATGTGTTCTCCCAAATTGTCTTACATTCAACGCCATAAAGAGAAGGGACAGTGGTAGAGCATCTGCTGTGCATCCAGAAGGTCACAGGTTCAATCTCCAGGTAAGCCTGGGAGAGTTCCTTGTCTGAAAACCTGGACATCCACTGCCAAGCTGTGTAGACAATACTGTGCTAGAAGGGTGAAAGATATGACTCAGTAGAAGACAGTTTCCTATGTTCGTATCATAAAATATTTTTAAAAAACTATATGAGTGCGCTGATGACACTCCACTGATGACACGCTCACATCTGAATCAGGAGAGGCCGTGAAGGCCCTGGACCAATATCTGGATGGAGTGGTGGGATGGACGAGGGAAAATAAGCTAAGCTTCAATCTTGGCAAAACAGAGGCAGTGTGGGTGAATGGTTCCAATGCTTGAGAAATTGGTTAATTGCCTGCTCTGGATAGTGTTTTACTCCCCCTGAAGGAGCAGGTACACAGTGTGTGTGTGGGGTTTTCTGGACCCAGGTTTGTCACTGGAGACTCGGGTAGCCTCAGTGGCTAGAAGAACCTTTTCCCAGTTGTGCCTGCTGTGAGAGTGATGACCATTCCTGGAGAAGGAGAGCTTGACCACAGTAATTCAGGAATTGATGATTTCAAGATTGGATTACCGCAATTAACTCTATGTGGGGCTTCTCTTGCACTTGACCTGGAAACTGTAGTTAGTGCAGAATGCTGCAGTATAGCTGCTGACAGGATACTATCAGCATATAACACCTCTGTTCAGAGACCTTCAGCGGTTGCTGATTTGTTACTGGGCCAAGTTCAAGGTGTTACTATTGGTATATAAAGCTTAGGAACAGTTTTCTTGTGGGAACGCCTTGCTCCATATGTGCACACTTGACCTCTTCGATCTGCAGAACTGGCACTGTTACATGTGCCATGTGATACTTGTTCCACACGTGTAATGAATCATATTATGGTAGCACCTATACTTTGTAAGTCCCCACCTATTGACATCAGATAGAACCTTCACTGTATTCTGTTTGGCCCCTCCTAAAAACATTTCTGTTTAGACAAGCCTATAGATGCTGGTGTGTTTTAATCTCTTTTTTAGTCTGTTGCTGATTTTAATTGTCTTTGACAAGTTTTTAATGACTTGCTTTTCACTGGTTTTATTGATAATTTTAATATTTCTTGTAAACTGTTTAGAGGCTTTGTTACAATCAAGCAGTATATTAATTTGGTTAAATAAATAAATAAACAAAACAGCAGTCTAAAACAAAAACTAATCCATACCTACCATCCAGATAAAACCATTATGTTCCTAATGGGAAAGGCCATAGTTCAGTGGCAGAGCATCCACTTTGCATCCACAAGGTCCCAGGTTCAATCCCTGGCACCACCAGGTAGGTCTGGGAAAGACTCATGCCTGAAACTCTGAAGAGCCTCTGCCAGTCAATGTAGACAATACTGAGCTAGATGGTCTGACACAGTACATGGCAGTTTCCTATGATCCATTAAGCAGTGGGACTGCCTTCAAGTCAATCCTGACTTATGGCAACCCTATGAATAGGGTTTTCATGGTAAGCGATATTCAAAGGTGGTTTACCATTGCCTTCCTCTGAGGCTGAGAGGCAGTGACTGGCCCAAGGTCACCCAGTGAGCTTCATGGCTGTGTGGGGATTCGAACCCTGGTCTCCCAGGTCGTAATCCAACACTATAACCACTACACCATGCTGGCTCTCAAGCCATTAAACAGTAATATGATCTAAAAACAAAAGTCAACAGGAAAATTAACCCTGCTGTAGTTGATGCTCCTGGTCCAAATTGGGCCTTACTCCAACCATTGCTTTTGGAGATACATAAATAAATAAAATAAGGAGACAAGAGATCTGATGACATCTCTCTGTCATTTCCTCTTCTTCGGCCTTTAGCAAAACTCTTTGTTTGCAAAAGTTGCTATAGTGATGGTGGGTGGACTTGCATTTTGAGTTTCCTGCTCTGCTGGATGTTAGAGTGGGTTCATGTTATGAATAAGCTGAATGATGACTCCAATGGCTTAGTAACAGGAAGATTTCTACTTCTCCCAAGCAATCTAGAAGCAAGCAAAATGTCCCACATTCCAGCACCATAAGGGTTTTTAGTTTGTTTGTTTTTGTGTACTTACCTTACTTTCAAGGTGGTCAGGGGTTTTGTGAATGTTCTTCCATTTTGCAAATGATATCTCTGTTGGTCTGCATTCTCCAGACTTTGCAACTGCCCACACTTCCTGAAAACACCATGACACCATGACACTGGACTTCCAGTAATTGTTGGGAGCTAGAGAGGCTGCCTACCTTGTACCTGACAACTCCTGTAGCTCAGTAGTGGAGCACATGCAGAAGGTTCCAGGTTAAATTCCTGGCATCTGAAAGTAGGGTTGGGAAGGTCCTCTGCCTGAAATCCTGGATTGCTGCTGCTAGTCAGTGAAACCCAGCTTCCTATGTTCATATGCTCATTGTTTTCTTTTTGCAGTGAATTCCTTTTTTACTTTTATTTATTTATTTATTTATTTATTTATTTATTTATTTATTTAATATCCTGCCCTTCCTCCCAGTAGGAGCTCAGGACAGCAAACAAAAACACTAAAAACATGCTAAAACATCTTAAAACCAGATTTTAAAATATATTAAACCGAAACATCTTTAAAAACATATTTTTAAAAAAGCTTTAAAAACATCTTTAAAAGCAGTTCTAACACAGATGCAGACTGGCATAAGGTCTCTACTTAAAAGGCTTGCTGAAAGAGGAAGGTCTTCAGTAGGTGCTGAAAAGATACCAGAGATCAGTGCTGAAAGATTCATTTTAAAAGACATCCCTTAAACAAAAGCAGTAAATACGCCTATCGCAGAGGCTTGGTAGCCAGCCTCCCCAGCTTATCACACTTCAGTTGAAGCCCAGGGAAAGTCATCATGAGATAACTACTCCTATGGACTTTTTCAGATCAGGAAGTGCAGGTAGCCAGGGAGGCTGCAGAGCACTGAAGAAATGTTCAATGGCAAGGAAACACATCACCCATGTGGCCACCTCACAATAAAGTAAGCTCAGTCTCATACGCACTCAATTGATAAAGAAATTCTAAAGCAACCAGCAAATGAAGCAGGAAAAACAGGAGTCTTTCCATGGAAGAAGAAAACATTTGAGAAATTGGAAGATAGGGTTCAGCATATCACTAATTTCATAACCTTTTGACCTCACTGTTTATAACAATGCCCTCCCGCCTTCTATCTCCCAGTTTAGGATAACATCTGCATCTGATCATGTGAGCACTAGTCCATGGAAGTGTGTGCCACACCCATAATACATCTGTTGTTACACATGTACATGTAAATCCCTACATGTGTATATATCCACTGGGAACTCAAATGTCACCCCTGAGAGTGTAGTGGAACCTTTTGCTGAAATTAAACTCACAGTCACTCTTATGTGTGTATAACCTTACCCTTAACCCTAATAAAGAGCACAGAGAATAAAATAAAGGTTGGTTTATTGAAAAAAGAATCAGGAACAATACAGCATTTACAATTACAATTTACCCAGTCATTTGTTCCCTAATGTTATAGATAGCATGAGACTCTAAACCTAAGTACGTTCAAAGTTGCACCAAGTCATACAGAGAGAAACTCAAGAGTTGGAGGTGAACATACCTTTCCTGAAGGATGAAGCGATACTCAACATCAAAATGGAACTTCTGTATCTAGTCCATGAGCCAAAGCTCCATCCCTACTGTCACCTTCGGTAGACCTAAAATATCTCACTCTTCCTTAGTTGTTTATTGTTGTTGTTGTTGTTGTTTGTTTGTTGTTGTTTCCATTTATAGACCGCTTACTATCTAAAAGATCTCAAAGCAATTTACAATAGAATAACCAAGGTACAATAAAAAACCATCAAATTAATTTACAAAGCAAAATACATAAACAATATTCATATCCATAAACATATACATAAACACAGTATAAAAGTCAGAATTTACCAAGGGAAGCCCCTAAGCTGCCCTCCCTGCTCCATAAAAGTATCAGAAAACTGAAATTATGTTGACCATGGAGGAGGGCAACAAGCAGGTAAAAGGTTAGTTCTTGTGGTTCAGTGTCGCTCCAATGTTGTTCCTAGAGTGTGTTGTGCAGAGTGTGTCAGTGAGTGAGAAAGGTAGGACGGATAGATAGCAGCAGACACTGTGTAGGGAGAAAGGAGAGTGAGAGGCTGAACAGGCCAGGAATACGAAATAATAGCAAATAAACTGAGTGCTGATGAAAAAACGCACAGTTTGTGTTTTGAGACTGAGGGTGGTGAGACTATGGAAGATGTAGCGACTGCTGCTGAATTGTATGTCAAGAGATGGAACCAGAGCATGTAACATTTAGGTTAAGCGACAATGGTTTCTCATTTTGGACATTAGGGGGTGTAGTGACTCTATATAATGTTCAACATATAGCAGTTCTCTGAATAAGCCTTCCTGAGTAATTCTCCACAAAACATGTGTTGGTAATGGTAATGCAGGGTCATCAAATAATTTGACACTACAGTATTTGAACAAAAGACCCAGATTATAAATTAAGTTCATGGACAGTAAATATTAGCCTTCATTGTTTAAAAAAATGTCTGTTGTGTTTGAAAGAGTCTAGAGATATGCCAGTTATATTAGAGAGAAAAAGTCCCCCCCCCACCATCACTGTCATTTATTTTTGGCAGAGACAGGTTTTGGTGATGGTTAGTGAGTTTATATCTGAATTATTTCTGTGATCCTATAAGGGACATTAGCAAGAAGCAACTGAAATGCTGATCTTCACGTATTACATGGGATTCCTAATGGAATATATTGGCATGCAGTCCTAGATTAACTTTGTTTTGAATCTATTTTAGGTTGATAACCTCAACATCTTTGGAGAGTTCTGCCATAATTTCCTCATGTGAAAATCACTCCTGACATAGCAATGGAGTAACCTGCCCTTCTGGGTGTTGCTAAATCCTCTTTCAACATCCCTTCTAAGTGGAGATTGTTATCCATTTTGTACCTGCATTGGAATTGAAAATGGTTTTTATATATGTAATCGTTTTAACCTGTGTTTATATATATAATGGTTTTTAGCTGCTTTTATATATGCAATTGTTATATATATGTTTTATGATATTGTGAAATCACTTTGAGATGCTTCATAAGAAGCAGTTCATAAAGAATAACAATAATTATTATTATTAACAACAAAAAGAATAAAAACAACAACAGCTGTTGAGCATGAAGATATTAATCTCCTATGAAACTAGGCTGTGTACACACTAATCTGCTTGTACTGGACAAATGTAGTTTCCCCCCCCTCAATCTGGAATCATCCTTAACATGCTGCTTTTAATTTAGACAGATTCTAGAGCCTGCCATCCACATGGGTGGTTGTGGTTACTTAATACACATTTGAAAACCCTTCTCTTGATGAGGTTGTCTACACCTTTTCTTCCCTGCACCTGCTCCAGGTGAAGGAATTGATGATTACGATATTTGTATATGCTAGGCATGGAAAGATCTGTCCGTTTCTGTTCCCTTGGCTTCCCATTTTTGCAATCTTAAATTCAGTTCTCCACATTTCTGCAGCAATTTGCAATTTTTTAAAAAAATGAAATTCTCCAGCATTTTAGTACAAATTTCTCCTGATAAACACATTTTTGCAGACAGTTTTGACAATTGTACACATTTTTGCAAGACATTTTTGTCATATAATACATTTTTTCATGTTATTTTCATTCATATATTTATATGTATGCACACTTTCCCCTAATATATGCATTTTTGGAAAACATTGTTTGGTAAATTGCATAGCAAAATTTGAACAAATGCAAATTTCAAAGGATGGCTGTGGTTTGGTTCTCATGTTGTTTCAGAAAGTGGAAACTTGATAGATTCAGCTTGAAAAGTGAATTGAATCAAAATTCTTGCCCATCCCTGGTATACACCATTGCCAGATGTAGATACATTCCCCATTGCTGTGATTGCCTACATCTGTTTTCAAATGGACACATTGTGGGATAATGCAGAATGAATCTGCAATGAACTTTTATTTTCAGAATGAAACCAGTTTTTCAAGAAGTTTTCAGGGGCAAAAATATGCAATAGATCTAGATTGCGTGTGGACTATGTAGAAAAAAAAGAGTACTCAGTCTCCATTGATTCTAGAATAAAATGTGTGTACACAGCCCATATCTATGCTGCAATTGCATTGTAGGTAAATGCAGTTTTTCCATCTGTTTAGAGGCCCACTCATCACTTTCCTACTTCTAGGCCTTCCCCCACAAGCATTTCATTCCCTTTCAGACATTTATGTTCTGGTGAGCCCCCACACATGGGTAGAGAACACCAGGGTATTCTACAATATGCTGGTGTTCCCACTGCCAGTCTGGATATCATTTTGGATTTTCTAACCTCTGCTTCATTGCCTTTCTCATCCAATTTCTTTCAGCCAGGATTTCTTGCATCGTAAGAAGACTAGGCAGCTGTAATATCTCCAATCTTGTTCCATCTTTTATGCCACTGCACCCCTTATGAGCCCTCCAATTTTCTCTGTGCTCCTCACTGTCAGAGTTGGTTACAGATCAGCAACTTGGAGAACCATTTTCATGGGATGTTTGTTCAAAGGAAAAACTGAACAGAATGGTCTCTATTCTGCTCAGTTTGCATTTGTTATGATATAAACACCACAAGTGATAAACAGGTATGAATGGTTGTGAACTAGCTGGATAATTTTATCCTGTTCATTACTTATTTGGTGTTGGTGGGGCTTAAGTACCTTTCTCTGGCAGCAACAGCTGAGTTTGGTGACTGCCTCTTAGCAGCTCCCATTTTATTTTCCCCAGAGTGCTCTAGATGTTGCTTCTTTTCAGAGTATTCTGGGATATGGGGAGCTGCCAGCTGGAGCTGCCGTTCTTTTGGTGTGATGGTTACCATCCACCACCAAATGTCTCCTCCAAAAGCCTCAGAATGATGCCTGGGAAAATTCAGGATCAGTTTGGCTGCCACAGGCAAAAAAAGAACGAAAAGAAAAGAAGGGCAATAAAAATGAGTATGGGTAACAAAGTGCAATGCAACTTAAAACAAATGAACAATTGAACAAATGCCATTTAAATGAATGAAGAAAGAAACATATTTTAAATAATGGAAACAAATGAAATGAGTAAAGTAAATTGCTTCCACACATCTAATATTTTCTCCTGTTTTGTCTACCACTTTGCATCTCACTCCTGTAAGGATATGGACAGTCTTTCCCAGCCAAGCATTATTTTCTGTCCTAAGTACTTCCCCACACAGCTGTCTGGAAATGGGACAAGGTCATCACAGTTGCTCATCTCTCAACACTTCTCTGGAGTTAGGCACTCCACTTTGGGCAATAACAACTGCAAGAAGCAATCTTGTCTGAGACAGAGAACCAACAGCTCTCTGGTCCACATAGAACAGGCCTGGACTGAATGGTCACTTAACATACATGCATCAAGATGGGAAGAGGCTTGCTTTTACAAGGCCTGCCACAAAGCAAGGTGACATCCTCGATGAACCAATCTGGAGTTCTGAAATCTTTTTCTTCAATGTGTGTTTGCCTGTGATTTCTTATAGTCAGTGGAAAATAATTCTTAATTGTTCAGGTTTGATTGTAAAGCTTTGTCAAGTCAGCCAGCACAGTTTCCTTCCAGAGATGCAATCTTGATTTGTTAGCGGCCAGCCAGCTGGAGTGGTGTAAGTAAGCAGGAGAAAAACTGGATCAACTATTTTTTTAAAAAAACAACAACACCTGTTTTGCAGCTGAATAGGAAAGTTTCCCACATGCTGTCAGCATTGTCACACTGGCAGAATCATCCAGGGTGCATCCTAAACAAAAAAGAAAAGGACTTGTTGCTAGAGCAACAATCTATTTGTACAGATACCAGCCTAATTTGTTTAAATTTTGAGGCTGTTTGTTTCTCTGCTCTGAACACATTCATATACACACCTATCAGCTTTCTAGTCCATTTTATGCCCCTGGTGAAATACCTGTAGGTTTAACAATGCATTCCGAGCATATTTACTCAGAAGGAAGTCCCATTGGGATCACTGGGGAATGGTATCCGATGGCTGTTATTATCTTTGCAGTTTTATTGTTGGTAATCTTTAAGGGGGTGGTTTTTTTGGTAACGCAGCTGAAGCTCTGCTCGTGGCCGGAGTTCGATTCCAATGGAAGGAGGAAGTGGAATCTCCAGTAAAAGGGGTTGAGGTCCACTCAGCCTTCCATCCATCCGTGGTTGGTAAAATGAGTACCCGGCATATGCTGGGGGGTAAAGAAAGGCCAGGGATGGAACTGGCAATCCCACCCCATATATACGGTCTGCCTAGTAAACGTCGCAAGACATCACCCTAAGAGTCGGAAACAACTCGCACTACAAGTGCAGGGACACCTTTACCTTTTTAAATTGTCTTTCATTGCTTTTATTGGTTGCTTTCATTGATTGATGTGAGCCATCTTGAGGGCATTTGCATCGAAAGGAAGAGTTCAAATCAATGAATAATAAAACATCAGAAGAGCCAAACTGTATCAGATCATTCAAGGTCCATCTAGTCTTGGATCCTGCTTCCCAAAGTGGCCAAACAGGTGCTTCTGGAAAGCTGGCAAACAGAGCATGAAGGCAATTATCACCCTCCCCAGCAACTGCTACTCGGTAGCATGCTGGCTCTGAACATGGAGGTGACAATGTTTATGTTGTTGTGAAAGAGCAAATGAGCCCAAATTATATATCAGGTATGCAGCGCTGCAGTGAGCTGCATGTCCTTTCACTCCTCTGGAAATGATCTCATTATTTCTTCCAATTATTCAGCTCTAAAAATATTGGATTTACTAGAGGGGAGAGCGCTATATATGCTACATGGTTGTGTCAGGGGCTGACAAGGAGGAAGATGGGAGAATCTCAGTGGGTAGGAAGTTGTCCAATGTGGGTACCACATTGGATAGAGCTCTGAAACAGATTTTGCCCTGTAAGCTGCTCAGAGAGCATTGCTGTAGAGCAGGGTTTGAACAATGGAATGCTAGCCATGATGACTATGCTCTACCTCCAAGGTGGGAGGCAATATATTGCCAAATACCTGTTGGTGGAAACTGCAAGAGGGGAGAGCGCTGTTATGCTGTGATCCTGTTTGTGAGCTTCCCATAGACATCTGGTTGGCCACTGTGAGAACAGAGTTCTGCAGGATCTTCTTAGGTTCTTAGGTAAAATAACACTGAAATCTTTGCTTAATTCTGTAGTTTTGGGGCTTAGACCTGCTATTTTTTGTGCTGCAGGAATTTGTTAAAACAGAGTGGATATTGTTATTTTTAATATATATATAAGAACAGGTTGGATATTGTTCCTGCTTTTATTACTGTCAGCTGCTTACTTCTCTTTGGAGAAATAGATGGCATAGATATGTGAAACATATAAATAAATATAGGCATTCCCAGCTAACTAGGCTACAGCAGAGGCTCTAACAGCACAATCCAAACCCAAGATTCACTGGGACAAGTGAGTCTGGAACAGACACATCTTAGGTTGTCCTGGCTGAGCTGGGAGTATAGCTGAGGATATGTCACCATAACTCCGTCAACTTGGCTGAGCCTGGGCTATGCTGTCTTAATGAACACATTTCCTCTGTCCTCCCTATACCCTTTTCCTCGTGTGTCATGCCTTTTAGATTGTAAGCCTGAGGGTAGGGATTTATAAGCCACTCTATTTATAAGCCACTCTAACAGCAGGCTGCAGGCTCAGGGAGGGACAGTGATTGGCCCAACACTTTTGCTGTAGGCGGTTCTGAAAGGTCTGATGTCAGCAGTAGGGAAGGGAGGTGTGGCCAGCAGAGATCAGGTTTGCTTCAAAACACAGACAGAAAAACCATTCTGGCTGCTTTTGAAGCAACTAGTGTGCCTAGATTAAGAACTATGGGTTGCATCCAATTGTGTCTCTCTGTTCACATAAAGCTTTGATCCAGCAAAGCAAGGGGGTGTAGGCAATTTTTTTTATTCCTCCCTTCCCTCTACAACCCACCCATGTCCTCTCAAAATCTATTGGGGAACAGCATGGGAGGTTGCAGGAGAAAGGGAGAGTTTGCAAAAACCTGCTTCCTTCCCCTTCCATTTGTGGAAGCCTGCAATGGAACAGAGAGCTTCTGGAAGTAGAGGGGCACCATTGGATGCTACTGGGAACATGTATTGCATTTTTAAAATTTGATCAGTGTTATTTTCATAGCATACTTTCTGTTATGCAGAAGAACCACCAACCTATTCATTTCTCTTTTCATCCTCCTCCCCAAAGAAAGCCCTTATCCCTTATATATCACTGCAGTCTGCAGGAGAGTTTCTTCTTCAAATTCCAAAGATCTCAGAAGTCCACTCCACAGTATCCCAGAGCAGGGCTCTCAGTGTGGCTGCCCCTGTTCAGTGGAACAGCATTCCTGAGAGATTTGAGAGGTGCCAACTCTCTGCAAGTTCGGGAAACAAGTGAAGACAAGTCTTCCCAGGTGGGAAGGTGTATAGAGGTTGCATTCAGCTAAGTCCTACTCACACAGTAGAACCTTTGAAGTTAATGAATGTAAGTTAGGCTGCAATCCAATACGTGCCTACATAGAAATAAACTCCATTGGGTTCAATGGAACTTACTCCCAGGTAAGTGTGTATTGGATTTCAGCCTTTGTCATGGCTATTAATTAAACTCTGATTTATTTATTTTTTGCAATCAGCACACCTAAGGGATCCTTCCCCCCCCCAACTTTCTTTACAGTCACTTTTTGGAGCTGCTTGTTCACATGGGTGGCTGGCCCTGTTTCCCTTTGCAAAAGACAAGGATAAAAATAAAGAAGTGCCAGCTAAGAGGCACTGGTCAATGGCCCAAACATGTATGTATCTATGCCCTGTTGGCTACATCTATTATTGCATCACTCTGTGATAACAATATGCTTTCATTTGACTGCGCAAGCTAAACCGCCTCAGAGGCTTGTTATTAAACTGCGCCTTACATCTCTCAGCACAATCCATCACTGTGTAAACCCCAGATGTAGTCAAACAAAATCTTAAGCGAGCACATCTAAAAGCAACGAACTGTGCAAAATGACGGATACTATGCAAATCCTACCCTCTTTCCTTCTCCCGGCACTAAATTGGTTCTTGATATGATGGCTGAAAACAGCAGATCATTGTAGGGTCTTCGGTCCCACTCAAGCATTTGCAGCTTGAATGTATGTCATTTAATTTTTTTAAAAAAGTTTTGTTTGTTTCTCCTGTTGTGAAATCAGGTGCACATCCCATTGCAGCAGCCCACAGGCATGCACAGATTGAATTATTCATAAATGCAATCTAAACAATAGGAGAAGAAGAGAAGTGGCAGGGAAAAAAGGCACCCTCTTTTGAATGCTCTTGTAATTGTTTCAAGTGCCAATGGGATTCCAATTATGTTTTTCAATACTGTTTTGGCATATCAAACTGGAGGAGGAGGGGAATGAAAAGAGAAAAGGGAGGAAAAATCAAATGCAAAGCCAGCAATCCACATAAAGATTTTTTTTTTGCCTGGTATTATCTTTAAATTACATTCTCTTTCCCCCCCTTTTATCACCCTGTAACCATTTCTATTGCCTTTTAAACAGAGGATTAGGTGCACAATAGCACAGACACTTTGGAATAATGAGTATTTTGTTGCTGAAGAGAGATGCTATCATGTTTACCACTCTGTAAATGCATGCAGAAAAAAAAGGAACCTTGTATATTGGAGGCACCTGATTGTTTTGGCTCTGAACAATCCACAATCGGTACCCTTACGGTGGATACAGAAAGGAATCAAGAACATGACTTTCTGGTTGTGCGTAAGTGGGTTTTGCTCCACTTAAAGGTGCAGACTGAGATCAGGAGAGGAGAACCTGTTACCGCCTGGGAACCTTTTTCAGCCCAAGGGCCTTGTTACCTTCTGGGGGCCACATGCCAGTGGTGGGCAGGGCCAGAGCAAAAAGTAGGCGGAGCAACACATATAATGTTTACTTTTGTACAGTAGGCTAGGTTCCTGGCTATGGTCTGAAGGCACATGAGGCCAGCACCCTGCTGAAGCTAAGCAGGGTCAGGTCTGGTCAGTGCCTGGATGGGAGACCACCTGGGAACCATATGTAAGCCACCTTGGGCTTCTATCAAGAAAAGAAAGGTGGAGTATAAATGTAATAAATAAATAAATAATAAAATAGTTTCTACACACACTCACAACCCCTCCCTATCCTCCATCCAGACTAAGGCTGCCTTCACTCTGCACTTTATTCCATTATTCCCAGCAACTTTTAAAAGTCTGTTGTCATGTTGTAGTTCACAGCATCTCCTGTCAGCAGCTAAGCGAACTACTGCATGTTGACAGCCTTTTTATTATATACTAAGAAACGCATGGAGGAGGGGCTGCAGGGATGAGACGTTAGTTCTGACCCACCAGCCCAATTGCCATTTCATGGAAGTGGGGAGTCTTTTGTATCCATGGAGGCATCCCAGAAGTTTTAGAACCTTGCATCTGCAGATTGACAAGAGCCCCACCTTGTAGACAGTTGCCTGCCATGATCTGGAAGGTAACAGAAACAGCTATGGAAGTTGGAGAAGCATGCTTATCTCTGTTGCTTCCCTTCAAGTGTTTATTTAATACTTGAATGTAGTTAGAGTGCTGGACTAGGACCTGGGAGACCAGGGTTCAAATCCCCACTCAGCCATGAAGCTTACTGGGTCACCTTGGGCCAGTCACTCTGTCTCAGCCCGACTTACCTCTCAGGGTTGTTGTCAGGATAAAATGGGAAGAGGGGGAACCATGTATGCTACCTTAAACTTCCTAGAGGAAAAAACATGGATTGCCTTCAACTCGATTCCGACTTATGGCAACCCTATGAATAGGATCTTCATGGTAAGCAGTATTCAAAGGTGGTTTACCATTGTCTTCCTCTGAGGCTGAGAGGCAGTGACTGGCCCAAGGTCACCCAGTGAGCTTCATGGCTGTGTGGGGATGCGAACCCTGGTCTCCCAGGCCATAGTCCAACACTTTAACCGCTACACCACACTGGCTCTCAAGGAAAGATGGGATATAAATGCAATTAAAAATGAAAATAAATAATGCCTGCATGTGCTTGTGGGATCCTTCCATGCCCATGGTCCTCAGGCACTTTGCCTGTTTTTGGGTAGACCTCGAATAGGGAACCTCAGAGCTGGGGCCATAGAGGACTCCAAACTTCTCTATCTGACCCTTAGGACTCTCCCAGGCCATATCCCCTTTCCAGACCACATTTTCTTTCCCTCACTGGCCCTGCTTCACACACCCCTTGAGTGTTTCTCTCTCTTTGGAATGTGCCCTTGAGCTCTGACAATCACTCTTGCTTTCCTGGATGCAAGATACAAAGGTGTGTGTGAGTGTGCATAGATGCTACAAAGGTAAACATCACATTAATCACTCTGCAGCCTGTTGCCTCTGGCCCCACTCATCACTGGCAGGTGGCCCTCAGAAGGTTGCCCTAAAAGAAATGCAGTCCCCTAGGGCTGAAAAAGGTTCCCTACCCCTGCTGTAGACAATCCACCCCAGAAATGTTGCATTTCTTTTCATACCAAGTGTGTACACACTGCCACTGATACCCATATTCCCAGTGGTTTGGAATTATGAATCTATTCAGACTCGGGGTTTAATGATGTATTTTTTAAAAAAAGCTAGTTCTCATTACCAATGCAGCCTAATCATTCTTTGCAGGAGGAGAAGTGGTAAAGCAATATTGGAAAGGATCAAAAGCTCATGCAAAATGAATTAATCCAGTGCTGTATAAATGGTGGCACATTAATAAAAATACCAGGAATGTCTCCAGCCCTTGCATGCAGACTGAGAAATAACTTAACTAGGAAAAGATTTTCATTTTGACTGGCCTGTTTAATTTTGAATTGAGCTAAGTGGTGCTAAACAGTGGGCAATTGCAAAAATCATAATTGTAATGCTTCCCTTTGGCAATGGAGCCTGTTGTCTAGAAAGTAAGAATGTATGTGTGTGTGTTTTTGCTGTTAGTCGGTGAAAAAAAACTTTTTACAATGCTTTTCAAGTGTAGGGTGCTTGGAAGTCCTTATGGTACTCAGAGCAGCCTTACTTGCCAAAGGTTATCAAGTAAGAACCAGTTTTATGCTATCTGATAGTGGTGGGCTGTGTGTGTGGAATTGTATTTGGGGAAGGGCCATAGGTTAGTGGCAGAGCATCTGCTTTGCATGCAGAAGAACCCAGGTTTAATACTCGGCATCTCCGAGTAGGGCCTGAAAAGACCCCTGCCTAAAAATGTGGAGAGCCATTGCCAGTTACTGTAGAGATAGGTCACATCCACACCATACATTTAAAGCACACCCCAACCATTTCAGGGGAGAATGTCTATTCTTGTCTATCCAGGAGGGTGGCAGGCATCTAAATTTCACACAGATCAAGAAATGTACAGTTTCTCAATCAAAGGAAGTATGACTAAGGAGCACAGTTCAGCTGGAACTATATGGTCACATCCACACCATATGTTTAAAGGACATTTAACACACATTTAAAGCACATGGCTTCCTTTAAAGAATCTTAGGAACGGCAGTTTACCCCTCACAGAGCTATAGTTCCCCACACCCTTAAAAAAAATAGTTCCCAGGATTCTTTGGGGGAAGGCATGCACTTTAAATGTGCTTTAAGTGTATGGTACTGATGTGATGCCAGATGGACCAACAATTTGGCACAGGACAGCTTCCTATGCTCCTATAAATCCTTCTCAGACACTACTAATTTGAAAAGGTAGTGTGGTAACAGTGGCTGCAGAACCACAGATTTACTCCTCCTTCAAAGTCACATAGCTCCACCTGCCTCTGTCATTGCTGTTGCTTGCACTTGGCATAACTTCTGCAGTGAGGACCCTTCTCTATGCATAGAGGGTCCTGTCATGTTGTAGAACCCTCCTCACACAGAGCAATGGCTTTTATTAAATTTGGATGGCTTTAAAAGAGGGTTAGACAAATTCATGGAGGATAAGGCTATCAAAGGCCATGATAGCTATGTTCTGCCTCCGCTGTTGAAGGTAGCAGGGCCAGCACCAGAGAGGTTGGGCCCTGGTCAAGGGCCCCTGGGTCCCAAGGGGCCCTCCTTAGGGTGGGTGGGTAGCACTCCCTTTCGTGATCCGCGTCAGTGTCAGCTCCTGACTGTGCTGTGTATTGTGAGAGGGAGGTCCCAGGCACCCCTTACTGCTACACAGGCCCGCGCTCCTGCCTGCATGCCCCACCTATCTCTCCCTTGACATAAATGCTGGTTGAACTGTGGGTGCAAGCCTGTCATCAACCAAGATGGTGGATGAGGTTTCCCTAAGGGGCTGATGCCCCTGCCGCCATCTTGGTTGATGGCAGGGATGCACACACAGCATAGTCAACATTCACCAAGGGAAATGTAGGTAGGTGGAGTGTGCGTGTGTGTGCTGGGGCCCAGGGCAGGCTGGTGTCCAAGGACCCCAGTATGCCTGGCGCTGGCCCTGGGAGGTAGTATGCTCCTGAATACCAGTTGCTGGAAACCACAGGAAGAGTTCTGTTGCACTCTGGTCCTGATTGCAGGCTTCCCACCGGTATCTGGTTGGACAGTGTGGTAATGGGATGCTGGATTAGATGGGCTTTTGGCCTGATCTAAAGGCTTTTCTTTTGCTCTGAACCAAGAGGAACAACCAAAGAACAAGCCAGGAGTCAGGACAAAAGAGCAATTAAGCTGTGGGGAAGGGATGTAACTCAGTGACAGAGCATTTGCTTTGCCTGCCAAAGATCCCAGGTTTAATCCAAGGCATCTCCAGATAGAACTGGGAGAGACTGTTGCCTGAAACTCTGGAGAGCTACTGCTAGACAGCACAGGCAATAGTGAACTAGATGGACCAATGGAATCGCTCTGCATAAAGCAGTTTCCTGTGTGTCATTGTGATGTTTCACTTTTTGTGGTTTGTTTAATCAGTTGAACAGGTAAAGTATGAAAGGGGTCTATATTAGATTAAACGTGGCATGGGGGAGAGGGGGAGGGGGAAGAAGTGAGTTAGGATACTGAAGAATGCTGTGTGCTGATTGATGGGGGAAATGGTGGATGTATCTGGGAGGAAGGGGGAAGAGTAGGGTGGTTAGACGGGTACAACTGTCAAGCTTGTATTTTTATTCTCTGGAGAGATTTTGCAAAGAGTAAGATAAATGAAACTGATAATGTTTATATTGTAACTTCACACTTCTGGAACCTGCATATGGAGTAAACTTGTAAACTTGTTTATGTTTCTTACTTCTGTTAAAAAATGCATTTGTTTTTTAACACACACCTGATTATTGGCCTAGTTACGAAATAGAACAAGGTTAATTGTGACTAGTGACAAAGCTACACAGCACTTCCAGTCTGTCCTGCTCACATTTGGGGCGGACCATCGGGTTCTAAGAATGATGGACCAACTTCTGCTCATGCCATTCTTCACAGACTACCTGAATCAAGCTTGCGGACCACTGATGGTCTGTAGACCACAGTTTGGGAACCCCTGCACTAGATGTTACTGGACTACAGCTCCCATCCCAACATCCCTGACCATGGTGACTGGGGCTGATGGATACTGAAGTCCAACAACATCTGGAAGGCCACAAGTTTCCCAGCCCTGGATTTGAAAAGCAGCTTCTTTTCTGCTTGTAAGAACATTTGGAAACAACACTTTCTGGGCTAAAAAAACCAAAAGTATATAGCGCCCTTTGTGGTAGCTGGGTGAGCATTACCTCTGTAGCACTGGGGCCCCACTGTCAAATGCTTAAGCATTAAAAAGCTTTCCATATTTATTTGTGAGAGATGTTGCTTTGTCACCCTTTCTCTGTTGCGCCTGTTGGCCCACATTGCCTCTTTGCTTAGTCATCTGCATGTTTTAGTCATAAGAATCCATTACCCGAAGCAATAAACTGTGAAATTGTATTTGGAACATAAAGAGGCCACCCACGTGCAATCCTTACGGCAAGAAAACTTTCACTGAACTCAGTGGGAGCTTTGCCAGCGTTGAGGCTAGAGGGCAGAGCTCTTCATTTCCAACCGGAAACCCCTTCAAGCTCTCTTCTGAGGGATCTTCTTTTCCCCACTGGTATTCTCTATAGACACAAATTGGATTACCCATCTCCTTTGCAATCTCTCTCATGCCAAAGCTCTTGTGGAATGGGAGCTCTGAAGCAATTCTCATCAGGATCTCCCCCTGCCCCCAAAATCTTCATTGTAGTTTGACCTGAGGAGTGCTGGCACAATACATTTGACTGTACAGTCTGTGCATCTGTGTACACAAAAGGGATATTCACACATTACTTGCAATGAGTGTACAATCTTTACCATTATTCACATGCAACGTTCAATGAGTGTAAAGTCTGGATAGCTGTGTGCACGATAGCTGAGCTGTACAAAGCAACAAGTGTGTACTCTTTCACACAAACACTTGTTCATGTGTAGAGATGGCTTGTACCTGTGTTCAGTGTAATGCATGAACAAGCCTATGATCTCTTTGAAAGATCAGGCTCACAAAGCAGCTCCCTTCACATTCACACTGCAGTGGGTGGGAGCCATTTCCTTGTCATGCTGTCCCATGTGGTTGCAGCATGTGTGCATCTGAATATCTCAGCCATGCCGTGCGGGACCAAGCATGTGCTTTGCTATTGAGCTCTTCCCTTAAAGGTGAAGCTGATTAAGCAGGCCTTTCCCACCAGGAAGGAGGGCATAAGTGGGTGGGAAAGACTGGCCTAATCAGCTCCACCTTTAAGAGAAGAGTCAAATCCCAGTGGTAGAGATGGTGGAGCAATTCAATTCAGTTCACATTTCAAGCTGAAACTATCAAATCCGCACTTTCCAAAACAATATGAGAACCAAAACACAGTCCTCCTTTGAAACTCACACATATCCAAATCTTGCTATGTAGTTCTCCCACCAAGCATTGTTTACAAAAATGTATATATTAGGGGGAAACGTGTATAAAATGATTGTATTGGTGAAATTAACATAAAAATGAATCATGTTAGCCTAAATTGCTTGCAAAAATGTGTACATTAGTCCAAACTGCTACAAAATATATTTATTAGGAGAAAGTCAGACCAAAATGCTGAATTTTCATGAGGATTTTTTGAAAAAATATATATTGCAAATTGCTGCAGAAGTGTGGAGAACCAAATTTAAGTTGAGAAACATGAGAAATGGAGAGAACCAAAATTCACAGATCATTCCATCCCTACAGTGGTAGAGCATCTGCTTTGCATGCAGAAGGTCCCAGGTTCAGCTCCTGGCATCTCCAGGTAGGGCTGAGAAAGCCTCCAGCTTGAAATCCTGGAGAGCTGATATCAGTCAGTGTACAAGTACTCAGCTAAATTTCCCAATGATCAGATTTGGTATAAAGCAGATCCTTATATCTCACCTTTAGTGCCCTTTAGATGCTTTCATTTTATGGGTTCATTCATGAGCAGCTGGTTTAAAAACCTGATATAATATGGCTGGGGCAACTGAATGGGTCTTTACCACATAATCATAATCTCTGATCCCAAAAGGATGAAGATTGCTAGGTAAGGACCCATGCAACTGGGCCCACCTACAGAGTTGCAGTGGGTCTTTAAACTTACAACGGCGGCAGCAGCAGCCTGGGAGAGCCTCCTGGCAAAGTCGCTCCCACAAGTCTTGGGGCATGTACATGGGTTTGTAGTATTCCCACACACATAGCAGATCAGTTTGATAGAGAGGTAGCTCCCTCTCACACAGAAACTTCTGCTGAATCAGATCAACAGGTAGTAGTTAATGTTAGTCCTATGCAGAGTAGACCCACTGAAGGAAATTGACATGTCTCATTTAGGTTCATTAATTTCAGTGGGTCTCCTCTAAGTGGGGTTTAGTTGAATGCCACACCAAGTCATTTGGGTAAGAAGATAAGTGGGAGAGGTGGGAGAAAAACATACTGATCAAGGGGGAAGGCAGAGTTGGCATTCACAGAATCTGCTACTTGTGTACAGATAGGCATATTTGAGGTGAAATGGGAGCTATTTTGCCCTCCTTACAACTGTTGTGGCTCTAGCCTTGATCCAGCATTGATAACTTTAATAATTCTCCAAATACAATGGACAAGTTGGGAAGGCAGTACCATTCTCTGAATCCCATTTGCTGGGAATCATAAGTGAGGAGAGTGCTATTGCACTCAGGTCCTGCTTGTGGCCTTTCCCGAAGGGATCTGGTTGGCCACTGTGAGAACAGAATGTTGGGCTAGGTGGGCTGTTGGCCTGATCCAGCAGCCATGCTCTTCTTATGTTCTTACAAAACACCTGTCTGCCGTATTTTCCGAGTCATGTGTTTTCCCCAGCCTTGTTTGAGCCCTGAAATTGATTAGCAGAATTGGCACATCAATTGCGAAGTGTGAGCATCTGGTTTGGGGAATTCTAAGGATATAAAAAGTCTTTGTGAAATGCCTAGAATGACATCTTCTCTTGAGCTAGTAGCTCTAAATAAAAACTAAGAGTTTTTTTTTTAAAAAAAGAAGTCTTTGTTTTTGTTCCCACAGGAAGCCTCATAAGGATTCATTTTGCAAACAAGTGAGAAGGTCAGTGACAGTTCCCCCTCCCCCCAAAAAACCACAGATGGGTATTTGGGAGAAGATATTGGTGAGAATCCAAGAACAACTGTAAGTTTGTCCAAGGTGCATCTGGCACCTTTGCTAAACAGTTTTCGTTAACTGTTGAAGATGGATCTCTTTACCCTGGCCTTTGGCCCTTGAGATATGTGTTTTCAGGACTCACCCTATTCCTGTGACTGTAATGTGTTTCAATTGTGTTTAATGCTGAATTTTAAATTGTTGTAAGCTGCCCTGTGACCTGCTGGTGAAGGGCAGGTTTAATAAGACACCAGAATGAGGGCAGGAAGCAGTGCTTCTCAACTCTGCCCAAGTTTAAGATGGACACTGTTAGGAATGGGATCTATTGGCCAGTGCCACTTTGGAAACACCCCATTGACCTAACTGGCTGGAATTGATCTGAGTTCGTTTTTTGTCTGCTAGCTGCTAGCGAACTAAAATGGATGGGAATGGGACATTTCCAATCAGGCAACTACAAAATATTTTATGCAGGAAATGAGAAATTAAGAAGAAATGGGGTTGCTTTAATAGTGAGAAGTGATGCAGCAAGAGCAATTAGGAGCTACAACGCAAGGTCTGAGCAAGTGATATCAATGAGATTAAATGGGAAACCTATCAACATAACCATCATCCAAGTCTATGCTCTGACGGCAAACGCAGAAGAGGAATTGGAGAGATTTTATGCAGAAGTACAGGAAGAAATTGATCACACACCAAAACAAGATGTGCTGATAATCATGGGGGATTGGAATGCAAAAGTAGGGAACAGAGAAGAATTAGGAATTGTGGGGAAATGGGGCCTAGGAGACAGAAATGAAGCAGGAGAAAGACTTATTGAATTCTGTGAAGCCAATAATTTGTTTCTTGTGAACACATTTTTTGAACAACCGAAAAGATGACTGTACATGTGGACATCACCAAATGGTCAATATAGGAATCAATTTGATTATATAATTGGTAGCAGAAGATGGAGAAGTTCCATACTTTCTGCAAAAACAAGACCAGGAGCAGGCTGCTGTACAGATCATGAACTGGTCATATCGAAAATCAGAGTAAAGCTAAAGAAGACCAACAAAGCAATCATAATGCCGAAATACAATTTAAATAACATCCCAGAAGCATATAAAGATCAAATAAGGAACAGGTTTGAGGCTTTAAACTTAGTTGACAGAGAACCAGAAGAACTATGGAATGAAGTCAGAGACGTTATCAGAGAAGAATGCAAAAAGACAATACCTCTAGTTAAAAAGAGAGAAAGACTTCAATGGATGACTGAAGAAACTCTTCAAATGGTTAAAGAGAGAAGGAAAGCAAAAGCAAAAGGAGACAGAAACACAGTCAGAACCCTAAATGCAACAATACAGTGACTAGTACGTAGGGACAAAGAGAACTATTACAAAAGTTACTGTATAGAAATAGAAGAGGACAACAAAAAGGGTAGAACAAGAGCCCTGTTGCAAACGATTAGAGAAATGAAAGGGAAATTTAAACCAAGAGTAGGGATGTTGAATAATCAACAGGGGAACACACTGACTGACCAAGATGAAATAAAAGGAAGATGGAAGCAATACATTGAAGAACTCTATAAAAGAGATGCCAGGATGACAGATTCATTCACGGAGAAACCATATGATGAAGAACCAGAAATTTTAGAATGCGAGGTGAAAGTTGCTCTTAAAATACTTGGAAGAAACAAATCACTGGGAATAGATGAAATACGAATAGAGTTGCTACAAGCTACTGAGACTGAATCTGTCCAAATTTTGACAAAAATCTGTCAAGAAATATGGAAAACAAAACAATGGCCCACAGACTGGAAGCGTTCTATATACATCCCAATTCCAAAGAAAGGGGATCCCAGGGAATGCAGTGATTATCGAACCATTGCCTTAATATCCCATGCAAGTAAAGTAATGCTCAAGATTCTACAACAAAGGCTCTTACCATATATGGAGCGAGAAATGCCAGATGTCCAAACTGGATTTAGAAAGGGAAGAGGTACCAGAGATCATATCGCAAACATACGTTGGATAATGGAACGTGCCAAGGAATTTCAGAAGAAAATCACCCTGTGCTTTATATGGGAACCACTGCATTACAGTAAACAAAAGGACAATATCTGATGCTTTTGTTTGGCAATTGTTGGGTAATTTATGAATGTTGTCAACAATGATGCAGTTGCCTTAGTGGCTGTAATGGTGTCCCATGTTCTCCTTGTGACTAACAGCTTGTTTAAGTGGGAATAGAATTTATTTATGAATTATAACATGCAGCATGGGAACCATAAGGATTATTGCAGGGAAGGGGAAGCTGTGGCCCTCCATATGTTGTTGGGCTCCAATTTCCGTCAGCCCTAGCTAGCATTACCAATGGCCAGGGATGATGGGAGTTGCAGTTCCACGTATCTGGAGGGCCACTGGACTGGTTCCTCCACTACTGGATTACTGGATTTTTTAAAAAACAAGTGTGGGTTTTATTGTTTTAAGCTGCTTCCAGCATCTTTCTAATGGAAAGCAGTGGTATAAATATCTGCCTCCAGCATTTTTTTTTTAATGGAAAGGAGTGGTATAATTTTTTAAAAAAATCCAAACTCAGCAGAAATAACTGTGGCTAAATCACTCTCCGAGGGCCCCAGCTAGTGAAAAGTGCTTTATCCAACAGAAAATACTTAAGACTCCAAAGATTAGGGTTGTATTTAATGCTAGTCCTACTCAGAGTAGACCCATTGAAGTTAATGGACATGTCTAAGATTTATTTATTTCAGTGGGTTCACTCTGAGTACTACTTAGTGGGATACAAGTCTAAGACACACCCCATCTGTGAACATGACTCTTTAATGGAAGTGCAACCCAATCCACAGCAGGCAGGCTTCCTATGGTCCACCAACAGTATCTCCACCTTGTCTGGAATGAGCTTCAGTTTATTGACTTTTTTGTTTACAGTTCATACCTGATTCCAATGGTTTACCGCCTCCACAGCTTCAGATGAATTAAAAGCACAGACTGGTTAAGTTCAGGATCAATAAACAGAACAGGACCTGCCACTTTCAGCATCTATGTCCATAATTCATCACTGAGCAAGTGGCAGAGCCTGACAACACATGGTGCAAGATGACTGGCAACTTCTGCAGCCTTTGGATTGATTTACTCAATCCATTTCTCCAGCCACAAAGAAAGATTGCCATTTCACTTCAAGTGTATGCATGCCATTTTGTCACAGCATGCCAAATATGTAGTATAGTCATTGCAGAAAGTGTGCACGCACACACAATAATTAATCACACCTTTACATGAGTTGATTTATACTGCCATGGCTGTGATTGATAGGTCTGGACACGGCGAGCTACAGAAAATCTAGATGTTAATAGGAATGGCATGCACGCACTAGGAATCTGAATTTGGAAGATGAAAAAATTGGCATGGTTTTGCTGTGGTAGCATTAACTTTGCCCTAGTGTGTGATTCAGGCCAAGAGTGGGGTACATCATGCTGGATAACTTGTTCAGATAAGGGAGATACTCCTTGGGGAAAAAAAATATTTAAGCAAACACAGGACATTAGGCAGTGCTAGCTCCAGGATATTTGGCGGGTGGGCGGGCGAAGGGAGTGATTGGGTAAAAGGAGCTCACTATTCTCCTCCTTACCAACCTCAGCCCCCTCCTTACCATGGTTGTCATTGCTCATTCTCTTGCCTCTCCCTCTAGGTCCAAGATGTACCACGCCCCAGAGTGAAAAGAAAACTCTAGCAATGAAGAGGTTATTCTTTCTCACTCCTCTTGCTGCTTGCTCACTTGGAACATCAGGGCCAGGATGCTTCAGGGACCAAAAATGGGACCCCTGAGACAGTGATTAGGGAAATGAGAATGGTAGAGTTAGGAAGAAAGAGGAAGACAGTGATAATGACCTGTCTGAAGTAGGGAAAGTAAAGGGAAGTGGCTTCCTGCGTTTAAAGCATATGGCTTCCCCCAAAGAATTCTAGGAACTGTAGTTTGTTAAAGGGTGCTGGGAATTATAGCTCAGTGAAGGGTAAACTACAGTTCCCAGGATTCTTTGAGGGAAGCCACATGCTTTAAATGTGTGTTAAATGTACTTTAAATGTATGGTGTGGATGTGGCCATAGAGTTGCAGCTGAACTATGCTCTTTAATGTTTCCTTTGATTGATTAACTCTACATTTCTTGATCTGTGTGAAATTTAGATGTCTGGTGACATCTTGGATAGGTGAAGGTGGACATTCCCCCTCAAAATGGTTAAGATGTGTCACAGTGACATCTCTTGAAATCCTTCTCCCTTATCCATTGGAAGTATTATTTCACTTAAAAAAGGCTTCCAGCATATTTTTTAAACATTTAAAAACAAGAGGTTAAAAGAGACCAATGCAGCAGACAGAGCAAAGAAGCAGTTTATTCTTCAAGGCAAAATGACTTCAGCTCTTCAAGGTGCAAAAACAAGGCCATTGCAACATGGTGGAGGACCAGAGAGGTCTGAAAATAGGTTCTTCACCCCAGTGCTAGTTGGATAGAAAGACTGACCTGGCATAAGGCAGCTTCTTCCTGGTCTTAGTACCAAAGGTCAAGGTAAAGATCTTGGAGGGCTGAGCAGTCATGAAGTATTCATCCGAGAATATGAAATGGATGGGGCCTGGTTCACAGATCCAAATAATGCGGACAGAAAGGAAGGCATTAAATTTGAGACCCTAATTCGCCAACTTGAAAATGCTATCTCCCTTCAGCACTGAATGCTGAACCTTTGAATGCTCTGTCTGAAGGGTCCCGACCATAAAATATAAAAGTCCCATTGTAAATATGTCTCCTGCGTCAATGTGGTGCAAGGAAAAGCTTCTTGAGGAAAATAGTGTTTTGTGCTCCCTCGTAAACATGTCATGTAAGTTGCTGAGATCATCCAAATATACAGGCTTCCAAAGTGTAGGCCTCTCTGATTAGGGCCACATCCATGCTGGTAGAACTCTGCATTCTTGATCAGACTTCCATGGAAAGCTCATTTGGCCTGATAACGACTATAAACTTTCTTTTGTTGAGATGTGTGGCTTCAAGCACACAAACAGTTCTCCCCATGTATTTTCAAGGCCTGCATCAGGTTCAGTATCCTCAGGCAGATGTCAAGCCCCCCAGCACCTTTGGCCTCTTGTCTGTCTCTGGCATGCAGCAGCAGATGCTGTTGCTTGCCTTTTCTTCCCTGGTTGGAGGGTTTGCTCCCAAGACCACCTTAGTTGTGTGTAGAGATGGGGGAGGAATTTGCTTCAGTTTTCATTTAAAGCTGAATCTGCAATTCACACTCTCTGAAACAATGTTGTTGTTGTTATTGTTATGTGCCTTCATGTCGATTACGTCTTATGGCGACCCTATGAATCAGCAACCTCCAATAGCATCTGTCTTGAGAACCAAAACACAGCCATCCTTCAAAATTCATACTTCTCAGAATTTTGTGATGCAGTTCTCCAATGTTTACAAAGATGCATGCATTACAGGAAAATGTGCTTAACAATGAATATATTAGTGATTGTAGCATAAAAAGCATTATTTTAGAAGAAATTGCTTGCAAAAACATATACATTAGTGAAATCTGTAGACAAGAATGTGTTTATTACAAGAAATTCACACTATAATGTTCGAGAATTTTCATGAGCATTTTTTTTTAAAAAAAACCCTCCAAATTGCTGCAGAAACCTTGGAAAATGAAGTTAAGATTGACAAAATGAGAAACTGAAAGAACTGAAATTGACAGATCCCTCCATCCCTAGTTCTGTATCACTACCTGTGGTGATGTTGTTGGGTTCTCTTCTCTTCCCCTTCTTTCTCCAGACCAGCGGTGGGAAACTTCAGACCTGGGGACCAAATGCAGCCCTCCTGGCAGTGGTTGTTGGTGGCCTCATGTCAGTAAGGCAGTGGAATCTGCTCTGGGTTTTAGTCCAAACTTTCAAGGATCTGAGAGTTCAGGCTAAAACCTAGAGTGGACACTGCCATGGAGACCTTATGCCAATCTGTGTTTGTTTTGGAATTGCTTTTTAAGATGATTTTAAAGATTTTTTAAAAGATGCTTTTAAGATTTTGTTTTAAAGATTTTTTCATGTTTTGCCCTTTATTTGCCACCCTGGACTTCTTTTGGGAAGAAGGGTGGGATATAATAATAATAATAGTTGTTGTTGTTGTTGTTCTTATGTGCCTTCAAGTCGGTTACAACTTATGGTGACCCTGTGAATCAACAACCTCCAATAGCATCTGTTATAAACCACCCTGTTCAGGTCTTGTAAGTTCAGGTCTGTAGCTTCCTTTATGGAATAAATCAATCTCTTGTTAAGTTTTCTTCTTTTTCTACTCCCTTCTGTTTTTCCCAGCATTATCATCTTTTCCAGTGAATCATATCTTCCCATTATATGTCCAAAGTATGATAGCCTCAGTTTCATCATTTTAACTTCTAGTGATAGTTCTGGTTTAATTTGTTCTAACACCCAATTATTTATCTTTCTCACAGTCCATGGTATGCGCAAAGCTCTCCTCCAACACCACATTATTATTATTATTATTATTATTAGTAGTAGTAGTAGTAGTATTGATAATGATAATGGAGCCAACAGCCACCACTGCCTCCAGACCTCTCTGTCGGGTGCTTAAAACCCTCCCCAGGCCATACCTGTCACCTGTGCTGCTTCACCCCATAAGTATTTTTGCCTGTCTGGAATGTGCCCTGGAACTCTGATAATCCCTTTTTTCTTGTCTGGATAGAGGATAAACAGGGATCTGTGTGTGCTGTAACTTGCCTACTGTGCCAAGGTCAAATGTACATATAGTATGTTGCTCTGCTCACTTCTGCATGTGGCCCTCGGAAGGCTGGTCAGAAAGAATTTAACCCTGGGACTGAAAAAGTTTCCTCCACCCTTGGTCCTACCAGAAGACAGACTGTGATGGCTGCAATTGCTTGTTTCCCTGTTTGTTTGCTTGCTTGCTTGGTCTTCCTAGCGGTGAAAAATATATTCAACCAGAAAAGTGGCAGCCCTGTGGGCAACTGGCATTCTCTCCTGTCCAAATGCCACAGATTCTGGGGCATTCTGAGAAGAAATGATGACCTTTAGGAGTAGGGTTATCATCAGGATGTTGAGGCGCCCCAAATAATGTGAATGGCTATGAATGAGAGTTCCAAACTAGAATCCTGTTTGCATTTGCACAGAATCTCCATGCTCTACATTCGTTTTGGGACAAATGAAACTGAAACTGAATGAAAATGAAAAGAACAGCTCTGGAATCAAATGAGACATTGAACAGGTGTCTCTTAATTGCTGGTGAACATAGGAAGTTGGCTTATACTGAATCAGGTTATTGGTCCATTTAGCTCAGTATGGTCTACACTGACTGGCAGCAGCTCTCCAGAAGGGGACATAGCCTGCCTGACCTGAAGATGCTGGAGATTGAATCGGAGACCTTCAACAAGCAAAGTAAATGCTCTCCCACTGAGTTACAGTCCTTTCCCATACCAGCTCATGTATTATGCATATTCCAGGGACTGATTTTCTGTTTTTAGAACTAATATCGCATATGAACTTCAGTTGCACATGAGATCCTAGCTGGGTATAGGGAGTAGGGCTGTTCAATCCTGCTGGTTGCAGGGGTCTGAGGGAACACACTGGTGAAGCTGCACCCATCAGGATTGAACTCCCCACTCACCAGCTGACGAGCAGAAGGTTAAATTCTGCTCTCTGCAAGGTGGTTGGGTGGGGAGGAGGGGAAGGAGGTGCAGTGCCTCCTTTTCATCCCCTGCCTGACCATTTGTTTAATTAGGATTGTAAAACCCTGGTCAAACATGTGGTTGGGAGGGAGTAAGGAGATGCAGCAGCAATACTCCATGCTCAGGTAACTTCCAGATTGGATTATTGCAATGCCTTCTGTGTGGGACTTCCCTTGAAGATGGCTTGGAAACTTCAACTGGTCCAAAATGCAGCAGCCAGATTACTGGCTGGGTTTCCATTTAGAACTCATAACCCCTGTTTGGAATAGTTCCATTGCTTGCCAGTTCATTTCTGGGCCCAATTCAAGGCACTCATGCTAGTGTTTAAAGCCCTAAATAATTTAGGTCCCAAATATCTGAAAGACTACCTCCCCTACAGACCTTCTCAGGTGTTGAGATCAGCAGAGGGAGCCCTTTGGTAGTTCTGCCACCCTTGGGAGCTCGTGGAGTGGTGGCCTGGGAGAGGGCATCCTCTGTGACCGCCCCTAATCTGTGGAACTCCCTCCTCACCAAGGTGCATCTAGCAACTTCACTGCACAATTTTAGGCAGATGCTGAAGACACACCTCTTTACCCTGGCCTTTGATACCTGAGATGTATATTTTTAGGATCCACCCTATTCTGAGATCTTAGGTTGTTTTTAATTGTTTTTAATGCTGCATTTCAAAATTGTTGTTACCCAACCTGGGACCGTTGGGTGAAGGGTTGGTAACAATAACAATAACAATAATAATATTTCCTTCCCTGAATCCTGACCACATGTTTAATAGGGTTAACCCAATTTTGAATAATTTGATTTGGGGCCCATATCTAGGTTGGGTCTGGTCCAAAGTGCCATATCAGGCCCTGCATCAGATGTGGGGGAGGGTATGCACAGCCCTAATAGATGCATAATTATAATCTGCTCTAAAATTTAGACTAAGTTTTATGTTGGGCAAACACAAAACAACAACAAAAACACTGCATCCAAATAAATTGTGTGTCTGTGGATGGCTCTGAAGTCATCTCACTGGAGGGTCTCATTTTAGCTGTCATTTCTATTTCAGACACACCTGCTGCATCTAGTTAGGGAAACATCCTTTAATAGCAGAGGAATCTGTCAAGTCATAAAAAATCCAAGTGTTTTTTTTAAAAAAAAACAAACTCATAACTATTTTAATTAATCAGCATGTTAATGTCTAATGAGTGCCTTGTTAATTTAATAAAACTGTTTAGGCTACTAATTGATATGTAATGGGCTAGTGACAGCAGTTTTATGAGAAGACGTTAAAAAGGCACCAACGGCTGTAGTGAAAGCTTTTTGCTTTCTGCAGTTCAGGAAGGAATTGATTTTGTCTTATCATTCACTGTATGTGTAGCTAATAGTATTACCAGACAATAAAAGCTAAAGACAGCGGTCAGGGAATGTCTGTGCCCCATTCCCCCCCCTTTTCCAATCATTCCAACCTCTGTGACTCATGGCAAATAAATAAACGTGCCCTAGCCCAGGAAAATCGTGGCAATGGGGAGACTACCCTGACCTCACCCACTGGCAAACCGTCCCAGCCAGAAAGAATGCTGAGCTCCAATTGTCAGTAATTCTGGGACTGCAGAGCTGAGGAAAGCACACTGCAATCCATCAGGGAGCCAAGAGCTAATGGATTCTGTGGGTTTGGGGTGTGTGCACATATGTATTATTACAATCTGTTATAAGCCACCTTGAGGAGCAGTTGATCAAAAGATGGGACATCAATATTATAAATTAATAGCAGTAACAGTAAAAATAAAGTAGATAAAAATATATGGTTAAAACATTCAGGACTGTAGTCACACCAGACATTGCTTGAAACCACAGGAGGGGAGACTGTTGCTGCTGGTAGCCGCAGGAGGGGAGAGTCCTTTTGCTCTCAGGTCCTGCTGAGGGCTTCCAATAGGCATCTGATTGGTCACTGTGAAAACAGGATGTTGGACTAGATAGATGACTGGCCTGATCCAGCAGGCCCTTTTTATTTGCTTCTACCCAAATGTTTAACTTTGCCTGATCTTCAGGAGGGATGTCCACAGCTGTAGAACCTAAAGCACCCCTCCATCCCTCACCCATTTCCTTCATAGAGCTTTGAGGTTACCGGTGGAGTTAGAAATCAAACAAAACTGGATGATCTGAAAAGGTTTGTCCACACTCATCATTTATTTGATAACCTACTTAGCCATCATTTTATTTACTTATTTAAGGTATGTATATACCACTTTTGAGGCTAACCTCACAAAGTGGTTTACATAAGATTATTACATGTTTTCTTTTTTTTAAAAAAAAGATACAATGAAACGGATAATATCCCTTGTTTATTTATTCCTCCCCCTCAGTTGAAGATGGTTCTGCAGAAGCCCCTGTGGTGGCAGTAGGAGAAGGGAAGGACTACTAGGTGGATAGTGGCAAATTACCAAGATTAATTTGTGTGAATTGCATCACCTTTGGATTGAACTTTACACAGAAAGGGAAGGAGGGAGGGTGGGAGCATGACCATGACAATGTACCATGTAACAGCACTTGAACAAGACACCTCCCATGCCCCCTTTCCTTCAGTGAGTCTACCATCTCATTATCGTTATCACCAACTATTGTTGCTGCTCCTCCTTTTCATCACTGCTACCGCCCACTTGCTTGCCAGGCACAGAGCTACAAGCAAGAAGGCTATGGCATCACCTTCTCCTGCTTCTCACTACCACCATTGTATTTGACCAGTCTTCTTGGTGGATTCCAACATGGGCTATGGATGATCCCGTAAGTCTCTGCTTCAGAGCTTTGCTCTCAAGTTCCCTGTTTGCTGGGACAAACTTTCAAAGTTAGTTATTATGCATGCATGCATGCTTGATGGCAGCAGTTCTGTCATGAGATGCTTGAATCAGATCTGACTTTCACTGAAGCTGCATTTGAAATATGTGGTCTCCTGTGGATGGTCTCTTTTTCCTCTTTCATCTGACTCCATTTTGCAAGCTTCTGCCCAGCGTTCCTGTCTTGTTATAGCTGATAAATTCCCAACTATGATCAATATGGTCTCCAGAAGCCCTGATTGTCATCTTGTAATATCATCCAGCCACACTTGACAGCTTCATGAGCCTCGATATACAACTTACCTAAAAGAAGATATAAGCTAGGTTTCAGATCTTGATGAACGCAGTTTACTGTATTTTTTCCTGCTGACTGTGGCTATGAATAACATGGCTATGAATGACATACAAAATCAAGGATCTATTGAAGTTTCACCTCTGATAAGAGGTGGATTTGCCTAAGCCTACATCTTATTTAACCACTCTTGATTTGACACCTAAAGCTGCTCCTGTACACTGCATGAATGGTGTGCAAACTCCTTAAAAACATCCCATAGCAGAACAGAATAATATCTTTATTTGTAAAATGAAGACATCAAGTTTCAAGTTCACTGGAAGCTATAGCTTTTCATATCTATCTATCTATCTATCTATCTATCTATCTATCTATCTATCTATCTATCTATCTATCTATCTATCTATCTATCTATCTATCTATCTATCTATCTATCTATCTATCTATCTATCTATCTATCTATCTATCTATCTATCTATCTATCTGAACATTGGAAGTTTCATAAGAACATAGAAGAGCCTGCTGGATCAGGCCAGTGGCCCATCTAATCCAGCATCCTGTCCTCACAGTGACCAACCAGATGTTCATGGAAAACCTGCAAGCAGGACCTGAGTGCAACAGCACTTTCCCCTCCTGAAGTTGCCAGCTACTGGTATTCAGAAGCATATTGCCTCTGACTGTGGAGGCATAGCCATCATGGCTAGTAGCCTTGGATAGCCATATCCTCCATGAATTTGTCTAATCCTCTTTTAACACTTGCATCATTCCTGGCTATCCTGGCTGGAGCTGATGGGAATTGTCATCCAAAAACATCTGGATGGCCACAGGTTCTCCTTACTTGTAAGCCTAGCTCATCACCTGTTTTGCTGACAGCACAATTCATCATTATCTAATTTGTCTCACAGTAATAGTCTGTATTTTTGAAATAGCTTGTGCTAAATTGCTCAAAATGGTGTCCAGTTTCTTACCAAATATATTCTAGGTTGGTATCCTCATGGGAGTAGAAACTGATAAATGAACTACCAGTTAAAATAGAGCTAGTGGAATTTGCAGTCCCCACTGCTGGGCTGAAAACATTACTTGGCTTCAGAAGCCATCACATAGCCAAATCTCCTTGGCTATGTGGCATCCGAATCAGAGTGACAGCAATACTTTCTGCCCTCATTCTGGTATCTTGAGCGGTCAAAAAGAAACAAGAAAATAGCATTGCTCAGGGAATGCAATATTTCATTTCTCAGTTGAATTTCTCATTGGATTGCATGTTGAGCACCAAGATGAGAATCGTGGAAAAGAAACAGAGGAAGTTATAATATGAGCGATGATTCAAAAGCTGAAAATGTGTCTAAGGCTATGAAAATGAAGATATTGTTCACTAGAGGAAAACGTCTTGTTCATTGCAAAGCTAGTTAAAACCCAGATCTTCACAGTCCACTGACTCTAACCTATGAACTTCCTTTCATTCCCCACCTCCTTACAGCTTGCTTCTTAATTGACTTCCCAGACATGGACATCATCAGCATGACAAGTGAAATCATTGTTAACACTGGTTCTCTTAAGATGATAATGCCTTTTGCTACAGTCTCACCCAGTAGCTCTAAAAAGCTTTTTTTTAACGATCCTTTACAGATGTGGGCATAGAAATGAAGTTCTTATTTTGTTGCCTTTTAACAACATAAGAATAGCTTGCTGGGTCAGGCCAGTGGCCCATCTAGTCCAGTATCCTGTTCTCATAGTGGTCAACCAGATACCTATGGGAAGCCTGCAAACAGGACCTAAGCACAAGAGCACTCTTCCCACCTGCAACTTCCAACAACTGGTATTTGGAAGTAAAATGTGTCCGACCATAGAAGCAGAGCATAGCCATCATGGCTAGTAGCCATTTATAGTCTTATCCTCCATGAATTTGTCTAATCTTTTTTTAAAGCCATCTGAGTTGGTGGCCATCACTGCTCTTGTGGGAGAAAAGACCATAGTTTAACTATGCAGTTTAACTTTTTATGTGTGTCCTTTACACAATCCAGGCTTAGAACTCATCAAATGAACCCAAGCTTGTAAAATATACAGAGCTTCATGCCATGTTCAGTAAGGAAACATTCAATGGCATTCTCACTGTTTTTTACAGCAAGATTCTGCTTTTTTATGAGGGTTGTGTTTAACAAACACACTCACTTCTGCAGAATAGAAAGGTTGCTACTTTCCCCCCTTCTTTTTTGTTTCATACTGTACCTGCATTGGCCTTATGCATTTTACAGTCCATATCATGTTCCTTTTTTCAGATGTCACAGCCATCAGTTGAGGGATCTGATTTGTTCAGGGTTCACTGAGCACACCATTGAACTAGTACTTTGACACAGGGGCATAGCTGTTCTCTATAATGATATCTGTGAAAGGGACTACAGTCTATGAATGCAGTTCAACCAAAACCAGAAATTCAGAGCACTTGTCTCGTAGTAGGCCATCTTCCCCCCCCCAATTATGAAAATGTAGTATTCTGCTCTGCAGTGCATTCCCTGTTCATCCATAAGTCATGATCAACTTAAAGGCACATAACAACAATTCACCTGCACCCAATCTTCATGCTAAATAGTAGTCCAGGAAGAGAAGCAAGGAAAAATGGTTTAGCTCTCAAAGACAGGTGAACAGACGTTAGGCTTGTCACATCTACTTTGTATTTTTTACTGGAACCCTGAGATCTACTATCCAGAGCCAGGTGCAAAAGACACATCAGTTAGAATCCTGGGACTGTAGTTTGTTGAGAGTGCCAAGAGATGTCAGGAGATCTCTGTTCCCCTCTTGAATATCTACCCCTTTTATCCATAATATTAGTGATTCTTGAAAAGAACTTCATTAATCCATCCAGTCACATTCTCAGCCTTATTCTGTTTTGCCTATTTTGCTCCTTCTCTCTCTCCCCCCCCCAAACTACTGGGTCCTGCTCACAAACTTCAGGGAATAGGAGTCTCCTAACAACTCCCAGCACTTAACAAATGATGGTTCCCAGGATTATTTGGGGAAAACCATGATGTTTTAAAGTGACATGATAGTGCTTTAAATGTGTGGTGTATATGTGCCTTAGTTTGGTCTGCCTGTCATGGGCTCTGATTTTACCTGTTGTTGGGCTTCTACTTCACCTACTGTCTGCCCTACCAGTCCCAATGGGTATTAGTAACCATGGCTCCCATGTGGAAATGGAAGGATCTGTCAATTTTGGTTCTGTCAGTTTCTCATTTTTTCCAATTTAAATCCAGTTCTATACATTTCTGCAGCAGCTTGAGGATTTCTTTTTTAAAAAAGTCATGAAAATTCTTCATCATTTTAGTGTGAATTTCTCCTAGTAAACACAGTTTTGATTTATGTAAGCATTTTTGTGAGCATTTTCTTCTAATGTAATGCCTTTTGCATGCTATTTACACTAATGTATACATTTTTATGCATTAATATATGCATTTTTGAAAACATTGGCTGGTTGGTGAACTGCACTGCAAAATTTGGATAAGTCTGAATTTCGAAGGATGGCTGTGTTTCAGTTCTCAAATTGTTTCAGAAAGTGCAAAGTTGATACATTCAGCTTTGAACACAAACTGAATCAAATTTCTCTCCCATCCCTACTGACAGGTAAGTGTGTCTATCCAGTTACAGCCTTACTTTCATATTAGAAGGCTGTCAACAAGTCTTAGTGACGTGCTAAAAAATTTCAAGCTCAAAAATTCTGTTTGGAAATGTGATTTTACAGAAGCCTTTGACTCCATGGTGGGTTATGTGACAAATCCTCTTCACTATCATGCAGGAGTCTGTGAATTACTTCCTGACATTATCTTAAATAAGGGGCTGCAAATCTTACAGATTTGTTTGAAAAGACCCGGCCTCCCTCCTGGTGTTTTCTACAGAGACTGAAAGGCTATTTGCCAGGCATGAATGCTCAAATCATGCCATTTTGGATCCCCCATCTGTTCAGGGAAACCACAGCATGGAACTAATAGAGGCTTTTTGTGATGATAGGACGAGTGAAGCAAATGGCTTCTTTTTTTTAATTCCACTGGGTCACTTTTAACTCTGCCCAGTGCAAACCTAACAATGTGATTTAAAGAAATGGTGAAATGATGCTTGACATAAAATTAAAACAAAACATAATGTAACAACAACAGACAAACAGCAACACATTGCTGCCATTACTTTGTTTGGGCTTGTTTATTTCCCTGCTTGTGTAATGATTTCTTATTGGACAGTGGATGAGACATTTAGGTTCCTAATCATTGCCTAGCTAAATGATCACTGCCAGTTTTTTGGGAAAGAAATAATATAGTGTTCTCTTTGTCCTTTCCCCCAGTTCTGACGCTTGCTTTTACCAACTGAAATGGGGAAAGGGTTGCATAATTTGACTGCCTTTTGAAATTATATGCTGATCCTGTCTTGAGAAAAGCATCATCTAGACTTCTATATAAGCCCCAAACATTGTGGGCCCTGGGTGTTGTGGGAAGGCTTTGTGCCAATTTAAAGTGCTAATGGCTGCACATGCAGTTTATAGTTATTTTTAAAATGGCTTTTGCTGAGCAAAGATTAAGCTTAAAAGCCTTCATTTCTAGGCAAATCTAGTATCTGTTGTAGGAGGGACTGATTTGAAGCATTGTTCCACACGGAAAAATGCATATCTGCCATTTGCTATCTACCTAATAACTGTGGCTTGGAGCCATGAATTTCCATGTGCATTGATGGGTGGGTAATAAATGCTGATTCTACCCACAGCTGCAGATCCTTGCACCCTAAAATGCCACTCTGAGGGCCTCTTGATTTTTATGATGAGCTTCTTTGAGGGACATCTGCAAAGAAGGGGGAGCAGATTGCCCCCTTGAATGAATGGAAGCACCCCCATGTTACTTTGGATCTAAGCCTGAGTCAATGAACATTTTGAACTCAGAATTATTTGGTCCTGTCCTATCCTGTCCTGTGTGTATGTTGACAACAGATTCAGACTCCTGGTTCTGTAATATAGCAACTTTGTTACATAGAGCTTTTGCATTTCTTCTGATGTCTTAGTTCCATTGGCTATTTTGGATTTTGTTATGGGGACTTGGCTCTGATGTTAATGTTTGTGATATTAATAGAGATTGTCATACAGTGGGGATTGTTTTGTGTTTTGCATTGTAATTTCTTTGAAAATTAGTTGAGATAGTTTTTTAAAAAACAACACCATAAACATAAACAAACAGTATCTTAATGGGCTATCATGAAAAGTCAAGAAGAACATGCACATAGGTCCAGTTTTTTCACATGGTGATTTGGTAGGTCCTATGAGATGCTTAGAAGTGTTCTGAGTATGCCTGCCACAGACACCAGTTTGCTATTTCATATCTCCCTTAAGAAAATCAAACCATTCTCAAAGTCAGAAGGGTAGCTTGAGAAGTATTGCTTACTGAAAGATACCTGGAGTTGTATCAATAATTCTCCAGTTCCAAGGGCATCTCCCCTTTAGGGCCAATTATGTTGATCCTTTTCAATGAGGCAAAGTTGGACTGAACCAGTGTTGGAATGGTGCAGGAGGTGTCCAGATCACAAGGTATTACATCCCAGTTCAACCCACTTTTGTGCATTTTTCAGAATGTGTCTGGCAAGTCACAGTCTGGATGCATGCACATTTACAGGATGGGCTCAACATGCCAAAATCCACAAAGTCATGCAAGGTCCTTCCCTATGGATGAAAGAATTCTGCCCTCCCCTTCATTTCACTGCATAATTTCCCCCCCTCTAGTTCGCTCTACCTTTCATTCCACTCCCTCTGTGTTCTAGTTTAACTAGAGTCTTGATGCAGTCACACATATGATTAATGACATCAAGATTACTTTTTTGTTCTTGTTGCAGTATTTTGTCAATGCACACACATACACATTGATAATGTGAGGAGGGGAGGTGAACATGAACGGAAGAAACTCCAAGCTTCAGCAAATGATTTGTGTTCCATTAAGAATGTCTTAATCTGAGAAATGCTCCAAAGCCCTTTCAGACAAAAGCCCTCACATACACAGTCAATCTTTCTTCAGCACTGGAAAGTATCATCCATTGCTCCTCAGGGTAGCAACACAGGGGATAAGTAGCTTAGGGGGTGCAGGGGAGACCACATGGGACACAGCTACTTTGTGCTGCTACTGCCCCCCCCTGCAAGATCTGCCTCCTGAGCCAGATGCCTCAATCTCCCTAATGGTAGGGCTGGCTTTGAACCAGGAAGGAATTTGTAAAGTTCCAGTGGCTGGTGGGCAAATCCAGTGATGCTCCAAAACCAACTTAAAATTGCACAGCCCTCATTACAGGTCAGTGTTAAAAAATAGCAATTTTTTATTTAATTTAGCAATTTCTTCCTTTTTAATTTAAATTTTAATTACACATAATAACAATCATATCTCAACAACCATACAACACACAATACAGACAATGTATTATATATAAAGAGTGTGTATGTATATAGGTATATCTACATTTATATAAAATCTATAATAAATCACTTTACATAGTTATATAAATATTAAATGCCTTTTAAGAATCTATATTACAACATAATTTATATTAATAGTGTATTAGCAGTGAAAAGGTATCAAAACATTCCAAATTTAAACGTTTTCTTTAAATAACCAAGAAAGGGGAACCAGATCTTTTAGAATTGCTCTTTTTTCCTGACTTCTGTCTCTTCATTTCACTAAGAGTCCCCCCAGAGGTCCTTTTTATTGTGCATTCTTGAAGATTTGTGCTCATGATGTTATGGGGGGGTTATACGTGATCCTACTGCAATACCATTTGCACCTGCAAACATTTTGGGAATGAAATATTGCTTCGTTTCCATGTTTTGCTGAAATCCTGTAACTTTTTATACCAGAAATATTCCAGTTTATTTTCTTTTGATCCCATTTTGTTGCTCTATAGTGCAAGAGTGCCCCTTCAGATGGCAATAACGTGGTAGCATTGGGATGCTTCACCGAACAACTAATAAAGTGGAATGATGTGTGAACGATCCAGTATAAATCCACCACTAGTGCATTATTATTGCATCAATTATATGTTGCAGAATTCTCTTGCAAAACTAAACAACACACACACACATATACCACCACCACCACTATGAGCTTGAAAGAGTCCTAACTCGATAAGCAATTTATTTCTTAAGGTATTTTCTACAGATACTCAAAACATGTGAATCAAACTGAGAAGAATTCACCCAGCGCCACTGCAACTTTCTTCTCCACCTTTTAACATTATGCCTGAGGAGAAATACAGCTATTTTCCTTCCTCTTACACTTGTTCCTATACTGACTTCTGTAATCTTTTAACTTGATGTCCTAACAGCAGGGAGCCTTACTTTAGAGATTACTTTAGTAGGCTGGAGCTCGCCCTAGTCCTTCCAGCTTTTAATAATATGTCTGACTAATTTAATGTGAAAAAATAATTCTCATGCCAACGAGGGTCTATATGGGTGAGAATTTGGCTCACACACTACCTTTCTGTGGAACTGTCTGTACTATACATTTAAGGCATTGTTGTACCACTTTAACACTCATTGCTTCCCCCAAACAATCCTAATTTGTGAAGGGTGATAAGAGTTGTTAGGAGACCCGTATTCTCCTCACAGAACTACATTTCCCAAAGTCCCCTGGGAAAAGGGACTGATTGTTAAACCACTCTGGGAATTGTAGCTCTGTGGGGGAATAGGAGTCTCCTAAAATCTCTCCTCCGTGGCACAGAGTGGTAAGCGGCGGTAATGCAGCCGAAGCTCTGCTCACGGCCGGAGTTCGATTCCAATGAAGGGAGGAAGTCAAATCTCTGGTAAAAGGGGTCAAAGTCCACTCAGCCTTCCATCCATCCGTGGCCGGTAAAATGAGTGCCCGGCATATTCTGGGGGGTAAAGAAAGGCTGGGGAAGGAACTGGCAATCCCACACCATATATATGGTCTGCCTAGTAAATGTCGCAAGATGTCACAGTAAGAGTCAGAAATGACTCGCACTACAAGTGCGGGGACACCTTTACCTTTAAGATCTCTCAGCACCCTTAACAAACTACAGTTTCCAGGTTTCTTTGGGAGAAGCCATGACTATTCAAAGTGTTATGATACTGTTTGAAATGTATGGTGCAAATGGGACCATGAACATGCTGAACCATGCTCTGCTGATCTCCTAAATGATATAATGGGCAGAGCAATCCAATTCATGGGAAACCAGAGAAAGGAGCGCCGGCGGCGGAGGAGCCGGCAGGAAGCTCTGCAGCATCCACTTGCCATTTGGGAGCCACTAGGCTGGCTGAACATAGACTCAGCTGGGAGCTGCGAACAGGAACAGAAAAGAAAGTGCTGGCTGTCATGAATACCCCTACCTTCAAGTAAGTGCTCCCCATTGACTTCCAGTAGAATTATTTTCATTGACTGACCTTTTACTCAGCATAACTTTGGCCTGGATCAGGACCTGCAGGAGTGCTCTGAATGAGAGTTGGATGCTGCATAAGTCCCCCCTCCCGGCCCCTCCTCTAACACCACCCCGGAACACCCCTGTTTTGGGCCTTACCAGAGCTTGGAATAGTTACTTTTTTGAACTAGAACTCCCATCAGCCCCAGCCAGCATGGCCACTGGATTGGGTTGATGGGACTTGTAGTTCAAAAAAGTAACTTTTCCAAGCTCTGGTCCTTACGCTGGCTTCTGCCTGCACCCCTTCTGCTGAGTTTGGCTTCCCCAGTTGACCCCTGATTGAGCTGGCAGAGTCCTGGCTCTGCCATAGCACAGCTGGGGTGAGGGGCTCCTGCCGGCAGAACTGGGACCCTACCAGCTCAGCTGCTGGTCCGCCATATCCAACTCCTCTCAGTCGGTAGTAAATACAAGTTAATTTAGTTGTTTCAGCTAGTTAGTCCTCTGGTAATATACCTATTAATAACATTTTAAAAAAACCTAAATAAACCAGAAGTGTGCACTTCAGAGCAAAATCCATTCCTTCCCCACAGCTTCCTAAATTTTAACTCTTAGCTAATCTCATTAGCCTTTGTACAGACGGAGACAAGGAAAGCAGACAAGGAGCTTCTGAATGATAATAGGAAGCCTGGAGCAAATTCTTAAGCAACACCTCCACAACCAGTTTTGGTTTTATGTTTTATTACTAAACCAGAAAGTGGATAGTCTAAAGACGATGCAAGTTATAGTGCTCTGTGTTAATAATGGAAAGCCAGCTGTCCAGACATTTTTGTTTTTTGGATGCAGGTTAATGAGCACCCCCAAAACAGTTTGATTTAAAGAAGATAGGTTTAAGCAAGGAGTAGGGAATGTTTTGGGCCTGGCGGGCCACATACTTATTTGTCCCTACCTCCACACGTAAACTTTGACAGGAGTGTAGGACCATCAAGCTGCCAGTCACCTTAAGTCATTATGACATCAGATGATTGACAAGTGTGTGGGACAACCCACCTCTCAAAGTCCCTTGTACAGCACTTCACATGCTCCTCAAAGCCATGACCTGCTCTTGCTCCTGGAATCACCCTGTTCAGTGGACTCAGAGTATAGGGATTCTTATCCCTCAAAGAGGGACCCAGGATGAATAGAGGGTCATTGACATTAGGATCCTTGGAAGATTTTCTAGATGGCAATGTAGCATTATATCTATACACATGCATGTGTGCGTGTGCACATATACACACATACACACAGAGGCACTTTCAACGAGCTGTCCAAGTCACTGAACCTATTTTGGGAACAGGTTTCAGAACCTTGGACAGCTCCTTGAAAATTCAGACTAAAATTCAGATTAAAATTCAGAGTGGATTCGGTGCCCCACTGACATTGGAGCCACCAGTCTCCACTACACACAGGGACATAAAGAGTACCAGTACATAGCATAACACCTAAGTTATTAAGTAATCCAGTGCATAATTGACTAGAGTTGCAAGACTGCAATTTTATGCATAACTGCCTGGGGATAAACCTCATTGAAACTAATGGTACTTTCTTCTAATTTCATAAATTCAACATGTAAAAACATATTTAACAAAAGATCTTCAGTCAGCTGAATTGCCATCTTTAGCCTTTTAATGAGAAAAATCAGACTCTTGCAAACAAATGTTACTATTGAAACTGATAGCCTGAAGTAGAAAACCCACCAAAGAAAATGAAAGAAGTATCTAGCTTCTGTTTGATTATTCTCATTGTTCTCTGAATCCCTCTATGCTATTCTGTCACAAACAAACTTGGAAACCCTATGATCACCTCATCTTCTTGCTAGAGGAAGGAAGGTGTGTCAGTTTCCCTGGCTCTCGGGTATATGACATTATTGTCATGCTCTGACAAGTCCTGGAGCTGCAGTCTTCTGAATTCCTGCTACACTGCCTCACTGATGGTGGTAGTGGTGGGGACTGTCCCCCAACCACTCTGAAATTCAAGCACTGTATATTTCATTATCCAATAGCAAATTCACCCATGTACTTTCCACCCATCCCATAAAACAACCCTATAGTCTTCTACATTTTTTGTCTGTGTAAACTGAAGCATGCAAATTGAGTAAGCCAATGTGTTTCTTTTAAAATTGATTTGTTGTGTGTACATATATTCTGCCTTAAGTACTGTGAGTTTTCTGTGTCCCCCCCACTCCCCACCTATCCACAATCCCATTCTTGGAGAATTGGAGTACAAAACACCTATTGAATGTCATGAGGAGAGGTTGTTTGGCAACTGAATGTGTGGGAAACAGTTCTAATCTCTATCATCATATAATTGCACTGTGACAAATGGAAGCATTAGAGTTGATAAGGATTTAATAAAAATGCAAATCTCGCAAGCCTGCACTAGAAATGTAAAGGCACAAAAGGTTCCAAATGAAGTTTAAGTAAAACAATTCATTTTTTTCTGTCTGCTTTTCCCAAGATGATTTTAATCTGCATCCAAATATATAATTGGAATGCAATTTAAATGTGTTGAAAAATACATGGTTGAGCATTGTTGTTGTGTTTTTAAGGATTGGCACAGTTGCAGGCACCCACAGTTCATGATGTAGGACTGCCAGAGGGGCCAAATGTCTTTCTTTCAATAATTTTTATTCAAATTTTCATAAAACATACAAGACAAAATCATAAAACATTCAAAGACAAAAAACAAAATCAAAAATAGTTAAACAAAAAGAAAAAAAGAAAAAAAAAAAACAAAAATAAAAAATAAAGAGTAAAATATTGACTTCCCATTTGTCAAAGATCAAATCAGTTATAAGTCTATAATATATAGCAATCCTGTCTCTTAAGTCATATTATAAAATCACTTTCCTCCAGTAGTTATCTTACTTAATCATCAAATCTCATAAACATTACTTTATTCTTTCCACAAAAAGTCAAAGAGAGATTTCAATTCTTTAAGAAATATATCTATCAATTTTTTTTTTCCAGATAAGCATATCGATTAATCCATCTCATTACTAATTATGATAATCTTATTGTCATAACCATAGTCAAAATAAACATTTCAATTAATCCATCACATCAGAATCTGTTAGGTTCAGTAATTTCAGTAGCCATTGTTCTATTATCTCTATTAGTTCCATTTTCCATCTTCCATCTTCAGTAGTCTTGTTAAGTCCAGTAATTTCAATATCCAATCTTCCATTATCAGTATTCCATAATAATCTTGCTGTCAAAGCCATAGTCATATAGTAAGAGTCTGATGGGAATTACCTCTATCCCAAATATTTTCTTGCCATCCATTCTGAATAGGTTGCTGAAATACTGCTGTAAAATCATATCTCTGTTCTTTTTTTCAAAATACACTGGGTCATCTCTTAAAAGTTTTTCCATTGTCACATGGCTGCAGTTAATTCCATAGATTTTCTCTATATTGGGCTCCATCACATCATTCCAGTCCAGAAGATAATCCATGCCATTGATAACTTTATCTCTAGAATCTTCATTAATTTCTTCAGAGATAACATTGAGTTCCAAACAATAGATTTTATTTCTAAAATCCATAGACTCCAAATCTTGTTCCTGTTCCACGTTTGTTCCAATCTCCGGGATCTCCTCTCTCACAGGGACCCCTATTCCAGTCTCCAGGGTCTCCTCTCTCACAGGGACCCCTGTTCCAATCTCCGGGGTCTCCTCTCTCACAGGGACCCCTTCCAGGGTCACCTCTCTCACAGGGACCCTTATATCTTTAATCTCCTGCTTCATTTTACTCAATTCAATTTTCGTTATCTCAATCTCATCCATTATTTTCTGAAACATAGTTATTTCCAGATTCTCAGCCACTTTCTTAATTGCCATTTTAAAAGAAAAATATAGGAAAACCACTTCTTATTTCAGCAACAATTGGGTTAATACTCCAGACTTGGTGACATCACAGTATAAACAGAGCAGACAGCCTTATCTCTCCAATAGTTAAGTAAACAAAATGCAGTTCCCAGGATCGAAACAATTAATGGCAATCGTCAAGAAACAGATTCGTCAAAATAAAATAGACCAAAAAGAGAGTAGTCTCAAAACAGTATAATATTTTTCAAAATAAAAATCTGGAATAGAAATCCCTCTTCTGTGTGTATCTTTAGAATGCAAATCCAGGACAGCTTTTTGCAACAAAAACAGAGATAAGCTATTAATTAGTGCGTAGCAGAGAGAAGTTACGGCTCCCCAGTGAGATGTCAAAAACCGATCAATCTGGCAAATCTCTTTTAAACAGCAACAATTTAAGTCAAGTAAAAGAAAAATATAGAAAGAAGGGTGCTTGCCTGTTAATGCGTTCTCTCTTAGAAGATAAGATGAACGTTCGCTTTAACAGATAGAGCTTGCTGTTGAAAATCCGTCCCACCTTCGTCGGCTGGACCTCGTCCCATAAATTAATGAGATCTGGTCGTCCCAACAAAAATAGGCTTTGAGGTTAATCTCTTCGTTTCTCCCTACCCGGGAGAAGTTTAATCAGTCAAAAAAAAAGAAAAAACTGACTGATATATCTGAATAAGCTTCTTTTGAGGCAGGAGCCCGTCTCAAAAGCAGGCACAGGCTAAGTCACCCTTCCCGGAAGTCCAGAGGGGCCAAATGTCTGAAGAGATTCTCTATACCAGGGAGGAGGAATTTTTATAGCTGGTGTGCAGTGGAGGCTGGTCCATTAGGGTCCACAGGGCACTGCCCCACAGATCTCAGTCTGCCTTCATCCAGTCCCCTTCTGCCTGTCTTCTTACTTACAACAACCAGTTCAGGGGATGGCACTACCTGTCACCTTCCTCTTCCTTAGTCTCAGTGGTGCCCCTTGTAGAACTCAGCAAGAAGAAGAATGGGGGCAAAAGTAGAATGAGCTGGCTCCACCTATGATTGATTCTGGCCCCACTTACTGTTGGGCTCCCTGCCTTGCACCCCACCACTTCCAATGGGCACCAGCCACCATTGCTGGTGCACCAGATCTTTATCTCCCCACATCATTGGAAGCCAACTTTGACAGGTGAGCAGGGCCACTCTTTTAAAAGAAGCTTATCTATCTATCTGTCTGTCTGTCTGTCTGTCTGAAATTGTTTTATAAATGCTTTCATTGTCAACATTTTTCTTTGTTAAATCACTTTGATATTCTTCACAGGAAGGGGCAATTCAATGAAATTAATTTTTTAAAAGTGAAATGTTAAATAAATAAATGAAACTCCTCCTTCAGTTAGCTAAACACAACAGCTGCCGTTCGCATGGCCTGCTGTAAAAGCAGTAAAATGCAGGCAAAATTCATTAACAGTGTCAAGCTGTGTGTAAACTAATAATAGCTCACCTTTGATGCAGCTTACAGAGCAAGGCAAGGTAATTATACCTTCTCCATTACTTAATTTTAATTACATAGCATTTAGCCACTTTCATTGCATTGTCAAGGATGGCAGGAGTGGGGAGAGGAGTCAAAACAACAGGACCAGAGGAGGGCAGCATGGTGGGAAGGGGGCATAGTGCCCTGCATGCATTAGGTCCTGGGTTCAGTCTCCAACTGAAATAAAGCTGTCACCCTTAAAAACATCCCCTTTAACTGTTCCTTCAGCAGCTGCTTCCTCTGCAGCAATTAGCAGGTGATTATGTTTAGTCACTTGCCATAAAAACTCCACTTGCTAATTTCTGCATATCACACAACCTGAAAGGTATAAAAACAAATAACCAGAGAAGGTTAGTGTTTGATATTTAAACTCTATTTCAAGAAATGGGGGGGACACATTTCTTTGTCCTGACATTCCTAGGTTGTCACCGAGCCTCTCCTAGCCTGAAGCCCTCCAGATGTTGTTGGACTCCAACTCCCAGCAGAGGCTAGTGGCTCAGATGTCAGCTGGGCACTGAAGCCACTTGGGATTTTAGTGCAAACTTTCTAGGAGCTGTCCAAGGTTCTGAAAGTTCAGACTAAAGCCTGGGGTGGATTCACTGTCCCACTGATGTTGGAACCACCAGTATCCACTACTAATTCCCATCAATCCAAGCCAGCATGCCCAATGGTCAGGGCTAATGGGATTGGAGTCCAACGATATTTGGAGGGCCATAGGTTGGTGGGGAAGGTTGGTGTAAGCTGAAGCCAGCTGATTGCCTAGGAAATCCAAAGAATTCTGTCATTTCTTCTTACACCATCTGAAGACTGAAACCAGTGTAGACCACATCACTAAGAGAGCTCCTTCCCTCTGTTTTATTTTTTAAACATCTAGACTGATGAAGGATCTTAGGGTTTACCTAATATTGGTCCTAAAAATAAATGGACATAACTAACACATTTGTTAATTTTAATGGGTCTACTCTGAGTAAAACTTAGCTGAATTTTGTGGTCCTCATAAATGTATTGCCTGTGGATTTCGGATTTCTTTCTTATGGACCAACATGGCTATATTTGTTTTTAGACTGCATGTTGTTGTTGTTGTGATGATGATGATGATGTATAGCAGGTGTCGTCAACCTTATTGGACCAGAGGGCACATTTCAAATTTTGAGAGAGTGCTGGGGGCATCAGGCACAGAATGTCTGCCACGGGCGACATGGCATAACATAACATAGCTGCCATGAGGATGTGACGTAACACAAAATTAGAAAGTAGCTATGGTGAAGCTTTTCCCATAATTGTATTTCCATGATAGAAAAGGCTTGAGCAGTTGAATTTCTGCCTGCCATACAGCTGTTAAAGACACTTTCCCCCTCAATGTCAACCCTAAACCAAAGGCTAGCCTGCCAGCCTGTTTCCCATAACTTGAAGTAAGCCCCATTAAACACAAAGACTTCTAAGTAGATGAGTTGATCATTGTACTGAGTGTAAGTTAACTATGTGGTGAATTCTTAATGTGTCCATGGTCTTTAGCTCTTGGAAAGCAGGAGACATGCCGAAGTCTGTTTGCAAAGTTTTCGCATTTGCCTTTTGGGGGGAGGGAGATTATTTAACATTCACCCACATTTATTGTGTGATAGTATTTGCAGAAAATAATTTCTAGGTACTTCCTGATTGTTAGGGGAAAAGGAAGGCCAAACTATGGAGATTCCAAAGTCTAGAAAAAAAGGCAGAAGCAGGAAAAATGCACTGAATGGGAGGAAGAAATAGCAGCTCTTTAGGACCCCAGGCATTCCTGTCACCTGGTGTCCAAAGACTCACCTCTCAATCACAGCTCTGACTTCACTCATTGGCTAATAACACTGACAGGCAGGAGCAGCCAGGCTAGCTCATTTCACAGAAATCACTTAAAGGGGTACCTGCACTTTTTGCTCCACAACTTTCTTTCTAGAAGGGCTAGACTCTAGAGACTTACTTTTTTTAAAAAAAAATGAAAGCTCAGATTCTGGCACTATTGAAGAACCTTACAGGCACCATGGCACCCATGGTGGCAAGAGGCTTTCCCTTTCCTTGTGGGAAATTAAGGCCACATCTGTTCTATACATTTAAAGCAGTATCATACCACTTTCAATGGTCATGGTTTCCTCCAAAGAATTGTAGTATGTAAAGTGTGCTGACAGTTGTTAGGAGACCCCTGTTCCCCTTACAGAGAGACAATTCCCAGAGTTCCCTGGGAAGAGGGATTGTTTGTTAAGCTTACTCAGGTGAGGGTGTGGCTTGGGAAGAGGCTGTGTGGTGTGGAGACAGTCCCAAGGGCCAAACAGAGAGGCTTGCAGGGCTACATTTAGCCCTTGGGCCCTTGGTTGTCCATCCCTGAGGTGGATAAAAAAATGATGGTCACTTACACCTGATCCTAGACTTACACTGGAATAAATCCCCAGTGGAAGGGTATGTAATACTGGTTTCTTCTCCTGGGGTCTTCTAGGAATGCAGATGTTTGTGCATGGAGATACACAGTTATAGCTCAGAGGATCCCTGTTTACTCATTGATCCTTGGTTCTCAGGCTTCTCCTCCAATCAGTGGAGGCTGGTCCATTGGATCAAATGGGACACTGCCCTACCAACCTCATTCTGCCATTAGCCAGCCCCCACATCTCTGCCTTCTTACTGACATCCAGTCCAAGGGTGGCATTAGCTGTCAGCTTCCTCTTCCTTAGTCTCAGTGTTACCATTGTAGAACTCATTAGGGAGGAAGATGGGGGCAACACTGGGATTAGCTGGCTCAGCCTGTCTTTGACTGTGCCTCTGTCTACAGTTGGCCTTCCTGCTTTCTGCTCTACCAGTTGCAGTGAGCATCAGCCACCATTGTTTCTGGTCTTAGTCAATTCACATTTCTGCTTGGCTTGTTTGCTGTTTTATGGACAATGGCTTCAGTGGTGCAGTGAAGCTAGAAGGTCAGATAAATGAAAACAGATTCTAATCTTTTCCACAGAGGAAAGCTACAAAGACACCTAGGATTTTGTTGTTAGTTATTGCCAATGCAAATGCAATCCCTGGGAGAAAGGTACTCCAGAGAGAACAATAATTTACTGCTGGACTTTTGTCAAGATACCTTGTCTCTGTCTAATCTAATTATTTTCAGAGGCTCCTTTTTGGACTCGGGAACTGAAGCCACCAGCTCTTTTATTAATCGTCTGCTGGCCAACCATTCTCCCTCCCCCGGGTGGATTGCTTGTTAATAGTCCAGGATATTTCATTCAAGGGAACAAAAGGTGGGGAGACGATCTCCGGATTGCTGGGGATCTCTCTGTGTTTTTGACAGGATTTGGTGGAGGTGATGCCAGTCCAGTTGAAGGGTCTGTGTGTATGTGTGTGCAAGAATGAGAGGAATAGCAGTGTTGGAGACAGGTACAGAGTGAGAAAGAAAGAAGGAAAGAAAGAAGGTGAATGACCTAGGGATGTAGGGACCTGATGTGGAGAGTAGTGGATCTGCTGCCTTGTAGAAGTGCCTTGTATAATCTGCTGGTATATTTGTAAATAAAACAAATAGTACAAAGACACCTTAAGTCTTCAATTCACTTTCATCCTAAGGAAACCAACCCCTGTTATGTTATCTGTTGGGACTGATCATTCATGGATTTGTTTAATCCCTATTAAAGCCATAGGTAATGCCATGCATTAATTATGGGTTTTGTCAAGAAATAGCTTTTTAGCTGTTTTCCTTTTCCACACAATACATTGTTTTATAAGAACAAGAACACCAAAGCCCACTTATGAACACATGAAGCTGCCTTATACTGACCATTGGATCCATCTAGCTCAGTCTACACTGGGTGGCACTAACTCTCCAGGGTTTCGGACAGGGAGTCTTTCCCAGCCCTACCTGGAGATGCTGAAGATTGAACCTGAGGGCCTTCTGTATGCAAAGGAATGCAACATCCTTCTTGAATAGATCTGCGGTAAGGAGATCTCTAACCAGCTAGCTGTTTGAAATGGCAGGCTAGGTGTCTATTCCCAAAGTGCCCTTACCTGTTGTTTCAAGTAGCATGTCTGTGAGGAGACCGTTTCAACCAGAATGTCCATCTAGACAAGGGGTGGGGAACTTTTGGCCCTCCAGATGTTTACAATTTCCCCCAGCCCTAGCATGCATGGGCAATGACCAGGAATGATGGGAGCTGTATTTCAGCAACATCTGGAGAGCCAAATGTTTCCCACACCTGAGCTAGACTTTACAAGGAGTATTCTGGGAAGGGAGGGGATCAGAAAATTTACAGGGATATTCATTGCTGTGAAATTGAGGGCTGTGCTGGGAAAGTAGTCAGTGCCGATATACTCTTCTTGTTGTCTTTTTCTTCAGTTTCTTCTAGTTACCTTCACATATTGGGAAAATGTTAGTATGTATAAATAGTCATGATCTAACATTCCATGCAAGCTAGGGCTTCTGTGAAGAGCAACCCTTCACATGCACAGAGGGATTATGTCTTGCACAGACAGACAGGGCTGGCACCAGATTGCAGCAGGCCCTTGAAGGTGGCAGCAGCGGCAACGTGGTGGCACTACTGCTGCCACTGCCAGGGGCTTAAATAGGCCTGGCCATGTCAGCATGCTGCATGCCCACCCACCATCACCCAAGATGGCAAGCATGTCTGTACAGCACACTGATGTGGCAATGCAGGAGGCTGCACTGCAGTGATGCGTGAAGTGGCACAGCCAGCCTGCACCAGTGGCAGGGGGGTGTTGCTTGGAATGGTGGCTTCCACTCCACAATCTGCTCCAGCATTAGAGTGAAAACTCTGTAACCCAATGCTAGTGTGGATCACACCCACCCATCCCCAGCAGCAGGGCCCCCTCTCAGCCACAGGGGCCCTCAGCCAGTGCCCAACCTGGCCACCTGCTGGCACTATCTATGCCTTGTAATCATTGTGCATATCTCCTGTTTCTGTGGTTACAGGCTTGCATTTGAGATACAATCTATTTATTTTTGGTACACACTACATATTTAGAAAAAAAGAGAGTAAAATAGGAGATAAAAGTTTGTTTCTACATTACTGTGGAAATCAGAGAAATGGAAAGAAAGCTTGATATAAGTTTTTAAATAACTCTGGACATTTTGAAGAAGGTTAGAAGCTGATATGACTAAATGGAAGGTGATGTGAATCCCCCCCCCTTCTGAAAATGTTAGACAGCAGAATCCCATTTCAGAAGAGGGGAAACTAAGGAACATTTCATTAAAATGATGTTGCATGTCTACAAGCATTTTTGATCATTAGTTGCAAGTCTTCAAATTGTGGAATAGTTCAACTCAAGTTTATTAACAGTATCCTCATATGCCTGCTTACTCAAAAGTAAGAAATAAGGGATATTGTGTTCAATTGAACTTAGGCCGCTTTCACACTGCACTTTATTCCGTTACTTCGATGATTTCTTACCTGGCAATTTGTGCATTTTATTTGATCTTTCACATGCTGTAAAAACTAGTTCTGGAAACCTAGTGTAATCTAGTGGTTGTTTAGTGCTAATGTCCATGAAAAATGATTCCAGAAATAATCCATTTGCAAGCTTGGGAACCCAGAAAATTGCAGGAGTTTTGCACTAGCTGCAGCCACTCACATGACAGGTATCCCAGCATGCAATGCATTCCTGCCTTTTAAGTGCATGTTAATTCTTTTGCCTTTTTTTTGCCTGATGAAAATTATCCCGGTATTTCGGCAGAGGCATGTGTTGCATTTTCCCTGTCTTCTCTCCCCCCACCCCTGTGTCCAGACATTAACTCATGCAGTGAATTATGGGAGAACTACAGTGTGCATGTATATAATAGGTGAGGGACAAAAACAAGATGTTGTTTGTTACAGCAGCGTGAAAAACATTTGAGTAAAATGCTGGTGTATCGGCCAAAAAAGCCACCATTCCTTAACACAATAGGTACTGTAGTTTGAAATTATAGTGTGCATGTGTATAATGGGTGAGGGATAAAAACAAGATGTTGTTTATTGTAGCAGTGTGAAAGACATGCGCATGAAATGCTGGTATGTTGGCTGAAAAAGCCATGGCTTAACATAATAGGTACTGCAGTGTGAAAGGAATTTTAGCAATTGGGACAGAAGTGCTACCATTTTTAACCACAAAACTGACACTATAAGCTCCGTGTGTGAAAGCAGCCATACTCTTATTTATGTATTTTATTTATTTATTATTTGATTTTTATCCCATCCTTCCTCCTAGCAGGAGCCCAGGGCGTCAAACAAAAGCACGAAAGACACTTTAAAACATCATAAATGTTTAAAATAAATTAAAACAAAGCATCTTTAAAAAAATTTTTTTTAAAGCTTTCAATTTCTTTTAAAAAAAGGTTTAAAAACTTTTCTAAAAAAAGGTTTAAAAACATTAAAAAGCAATTCCAACACAGACGCAGACTGGAAAAGTAGACTCAGATGTAGAAATTATTCTTATGTGCATTAAATTACTGCCTAAGCTGAAAACTTTTCATGACTTAGATTTTGTTAAACCCTCCTTTTTCATTTCATGTGCCAACAGCACATAAAGCAGGGATGAAGATTGGCCCTCCAGATGTTGTTTGGCTATGCTGGTTGGCCATGCTGGTTGGGGCTGACGGAGTTGGAGTCCAACAATATCTGGAAGGCCACAGATTCCCAACCCCTGATATAAAGGGACTGCATGTGATGTCTCCTCCACCAACTATTTCTGCACTAAGAAAGTCCTACGATGCAATCCTGTATATGTCTACTCATCACAGAGCCATATAGACTTCAGTGGGGCTTACTTACACAGTGATAGAGGATTGCAATCCTAATTATTTATATTTCTTTTTGAAGATGTACACCACACCTTTACACATTTGGACATACAGGACATTCAAGGTGTCTTATCAAAGTTCCATAAAAATGTCAAACATTGTAACAAAAAAGAGGGGAAGCAACAGACAGAATAAAAAGTGCAACATTATGCAAAGACAATAATTTTAAAAAGCAGCAATTTTGGGGCAAACAACCAGAAAACCATATCTACAAATCAAACCAGTCAGATAGACAGAGTGAAGCAAAAACTTAACACTGCAAAAATAAAATAAAGAAATCAACCACCACAAGGAAACACATGATTACATAGAATGAAAATGTGGGGTGTGGATTATGACAAGCCCTGCCCTATGCACTTTCACCTGGCTGTGTGCACACTCCATGCATGTGTACTCATTTTATGCACACAGACTTTCCTTTGTGATTGGGGAGCCATATTTTGTAGAGTTCCTGGTAATGTATACAGAGCCTATGCATTTACAGTTTCTGCATGCATAGGAATTGTCCCATTACCCTTTTCAAATAAGAAAAAGGATGTTAAATGACTGTGAATGGGGGGAGTTGTATCATAGCAACAGTGTCTTACCTAGGGATTCTAGGATCTGTCCATTTTAGTTCTCTCAATTTCTCATTTTTCCAATCTTAAATTCAATTCTGTAGAAATTTGTGAAATCAGTATTTTAGTGCTAATTTCTCCTAATAAACACAATTTTTTTATGCAGATTTGATAAACACATTTTGCCAAGCAATTTCTCCCAATATCATGCTTTTTCTGTGTTATTTTTACTAATATATTCATTGTTATGCACACTCTCCCCATTACATGCATTTTTGTAAACATTGCTTGGTGAATTGCACTGTGAAATTTGGATAAGGGCAAATTTCAAAGGATGGCTGTTTTGGTTCTCAAATTGTTTTGGAAAGTGTGAATTTGATAGATTTGGCTTTAAATGTAATCTGAATTGAAATTCTTCCACATTCCTAGTCTTATGTCTACCTATGCACATTCATTATCCCTTAAGAACTTAAGAGCCCTGCTGAATCAGACGAAAAACCTATCTGGTCCAGCATTCTTTTTACCAAAGAGGACACCCAGATGCCTATGGGAAATCCATAACTGATTGGAGTGTCATGGACAAAATAAGAAAACATCTAAAGGGACACAGGTTTTCAATCCATGCTCTGTATGCAAAACATGTGCTCTACCACTTGGCTGTGGTCTTCTCCCATCAGTGGAGACTGGTGGTATTAATGTCAGTGGGGCAGTGAATCCACTTCAAGTTTTAATTCAAACTTTCAAGGAACTGTCCAAGGTGCTGAACAAGTGGATTCACAGCCCCACTGACATTGGAGTCATTAGCCTCCACTGCCTCCCATGAAATCAAGGCAAGAGTATTCACTGTTTTTAATTGCAAGAATTTATCTTAATACTCCAATCTCCAATGTGCATAATTTCAGTAGTTTGATGCAGCCGATGTTACATCAGCCTCTCACAAGTTTCAAAGTCTTCCCAAGGCACTGCCCAAATGTTCCCAGTGAATGATAAAGTCTAGAATCTATAATTCTGGAAAAACAAAATGCCACTAAGAAGCCAAATGCCGTTCCAGAGGGTTACATACCAAACTCTCCAACATGACGCTCCTGTGCTAACATGATGGATCAGCTGACAGAATCCTGCTTTCTGACCCATTCTTAGAATGGAAAGATTTAGCTGTTGGGGTTTTTTTTAAAGAAAAATTACTAACAATGCAGTTTTGCTCTTTCTGTTGACAGAAGAGATTGAGTTATTTCCCCACCAAACTGATTTTGTTGACAGGATGGATTTAGGTTGTTGACAGAACACATTCTGTCAGCATGGTGGACTCAGGCTGTGATGAAACATGTCTTATTGGCAGGACAAATTGGAAAGGGGGGAACACACAAAATGCAAACAGCCTAATCCATTCTCCTGATAAAACACATTTATCAACTGGATCCATCCTCATGACAAAAGGCTTTTTCTTTTTTGCTTCAAACTGAGAATCATTTTTTAAGAATGAAAATGGGTGCAGATTCTGATGGAGCTACCTGAACTTTATGTATGGGAAGGCTGAATGTATTTTTATGAAATGCCTGTATACCTTTGAAACAGATTTAAATGCCAGAGAAGAGCAATTGTTCCTCTTGATGCAATGTGAGAGTTGTAGGACATTTTTTGGATTGTAATAATGTATTGCTGCCCTCTAAAGCAATGGTGGGTTCTCTAGCCTACGAGGGGGTAATTATGAGGGTTGTGCACAGCCTCTGACCTGATCTGAACCAGGATCCACCCAAACTGAACCAGATCCAGACCCAAATCAATTCAGAGGTGAGGCTAACATTTACTTAGGGGTTTCTAAACCCCAATTTAACATACAGTTGGGAGGGGGTGAGGGAAGAAGAAAATGGTGCGTCTTCTTCCCGCCCCTCCCTCATTGCACTGCAGAAAGCACACAAGAGGATTCCGTCCTGCTGGGGTGTACTTAACCAGCATGTTCCCTGCAGGGAATGTACTGCTGAAGCAGACCCCTGCAGCCAGCAGGATTGCTCCTTCTGCTCACCAGCTGGTGAGCATCATATATGACATCAAGGGTGAGGCATAAAAAGACACACCTGAAAAAGAACAATCACGAGACTTAGAGTCTGCTCCTAATTGTTCCTTGGCAGGCGGGGCTTGCTTTCAGTGCCTTTTAAATTTGAGCACCCAAAGCAAGCCGCTCTGGGATTGGTTCCACTCAGGAGCTCCCAAATGGAGCCAGTCCTTGCTGAAAGCAGGGCTTGAAGTCAGTGCCAATCAGCTAACCAGTGGTGACCTCGAGCCCCACTAGTGGAAACCAGACATCTGACTTAAATCCAGGGGCTTCAGTAAAGGACTTAGTAAACAGACTAGTGGTTAATAGTTCAGGATGTTTTCTCAGAGGGAGCTCATGTCTGGGAGATGGTTCCCTGATCGCTGAATAACTGTTTCTGTCATTTTGAGTGAAAAGTTTGGAGGAGACAGTAGTAAGCCACTTGCAGCAGTGGCTATCCATTAAAGATCCAGAGCACCAATCAACCAAACCCTGCAGTATTCCATTGTTATTTATTTAACTTGTATCCCTCTTTATGCTCCAAGAAATCTCTACGCAGTTAATATATTTCAACAAAAATCAACATACATTATATAAAAATACAAGTTCCACATTCAGTACAACTCCTACTGCTAATAATAGAAAAAATCCACATTTTAAATAACATATGAGAGCCAGAGTGGTGTAGTGGTTAGAGTGTTGGACTACAACCTGGGAGACCAGGGTTTAAATCCCCACACAGCCATGAAGCTCACTGGGTGACCTTGGGCCAGTCACTGCCTCTCAGCCTCAGAGAAAGTCAATGGTAAACCCCCTCTGAATACCACTTACCATGAAAACCCTATTCATAGGGTCGCCATAAGTCGGGATCGACTTGAAGGCAGTCCATTTCATTTTTCAATTAAAGAATAAATCTCTCAGACCAATGTATATATTACATAAAATGGATAGCAGTCCAAAGCAAATTATATATAAAACAGCAAAAATACAGCATCAGAATACAACATAATTTCAATGTATATGTTTAAAAAAATCTCTTAAATACTACAAAAAAAGGCTCTAGCATGTAATACAAATCAGGATTTCAGGAACCATGCTTCCATATCAAGTGCCTCAACAATCACACTTTGCCCTCACACCCGAAATAAGACTTAGGTGACTCACATTGGATAAAAGGTTATATTTATTAAAATTTAACAACTTGGAGAAACTTCACTCCAACTAAAATCAATTAACCTATAACAGAAAGTATGGGCAGGTGAGTGTTTGCACTAATTTTAGTAGGGAAAGGTTCCTCCAGACGTCTGAGCATGTGTGACAGCCACTGGCAGTGGGTTCCCAGCAAAGGATAGGGAAGAACTGACTCCCTCCTTGCTGGCTGACCCTTGGGTACGTACCCAACATGACCAAGGCTCCACTGTAGGTGTGTTCACTTAGGTGTGCATTTCAGATTGAACCCACCCCCAGTCCCACCAGGTACAATGTGCTGGCAGATTGCTAAAGGATGCCCTTCACCTATTTATTCATTTATTAGATTTTTATCCCACCCTTCCTCCCAGTGTATCTAGTGCCTTTCTCCCCAATTACTTCACTTGCCTGTAGTCCATGCCCTGCAGGCAACCGAACCATGTTTGTCATCTAAAAGCCAAACAAGTCAGTTCCAACAGTGTGAAGTAGACGAAAAAGGATTGGAGCCCAATCAAGGAGCCAACCAAAAAATCCCTATTTAGTTCCTATAATAGGCAACTGGCCAAGCCCTCACTGCATGAAGGGAGAGGGAGGGTGCAACAATAAGTCCAGATCCTAAGCCCCTTCCATTGGCCACCTACACCTGCATGACCATCTCTCAGCCAACCCATTCCTTCAGGAGGCAACCTTCCAAGTCTTCTTCAGAAAGGGAAGGGTGAGGGCAAACCCATCCTCCCTCTTGAAAAAGGGGGCACATCACTGTCATGAGCCCTGCGTAAAGGCCATAGGGTGATGAGAACAAGGAGGAGGAGGCAGAATTTGAAAGGGAAGAAGGCACCAGTGATATGGCTCTAGGCACACTGGAGTCTGAGAGTTCTCACACTGTAGCCAGTGACAGCTCTGCCCCTATAGATCCTGTTACCAGTGAGGAAGACCAACCTAGTCAGGAAGATGACTCTCCACCTACCTTTAACTTCCTTCCTTCACTTAATTCGCCAACACCACCATGCAGCTCCCCTCCTCCTGTTGGGGAGGACCTTGCTGAGACGGTCTAGCCACCCTTGCTTCAGACTCATAGGCACTGGCAATCTCAATGAGCTCTCACTGTCCCTCTTTCTATTAAAATGACTATAGAAACACCACTGTGCTCGTGTCTGACTTGTGGCTTCAGATGGGACAATCACTCCATCCACTCAATTCTTACTTCAATAAAACACTCAAACATTCAACAACCAATAATGTACAGAAAGGGATGTCCACTGAATAACAATCAGAACACAGGTGAAAATCCAAAAACAAAAACAAAAAAATCTCCAGCCATTTCCACCCCATTTCTCACCTAGGGTAATGCAAACACCCTCTCTCTATCTCTCACCTAGGGAGGTTAAGCTCACATCAACAGACTCTCACCCTGTTTGGAGTTGGGCTCAGCCACCAACATATCTGATGGCTCACCATCTCACTGGGAGCATAAAATACAATAAAATCAGTCAATCAAATAAAAGTAGAATATACCCCCCCAAAAAACAAATTAAAGTCAGACATATCCTAATAGGATTGATCTGTATGGCTTAAGAACATGAGAACGTAAGAAGAGCCTGCTGAATCAGGCCAATGGCCCATCTAGCCCATTATCCTATTCTCACACTGGCAAACCAGATGTCTATGGGAAGCGTGCAAGCCCACAAGAGCACTCTCCCTTCCTGTGGTTTCCAGCAACTGGTATTCAGAAGCATACTGACTCTGACTGTGGGCTCAGAGCCTAGCCATCATGGCTATTTATTTATTTATTGGATTTCTTAGTCGCCCATCTGGCTGGCTAACCAGTCACTCTGGGCGACGTACAAAATAAGCAAAATAGCACAAAATGACACATCAATACAGTAACATTAAAGTCTAAAAGCAATGGTGTTAAAATCTAGCCCACCCCAAAGGCCTGCCTGAAGAGCCAGGTCTTCACGGCCCGGTGGAAACTCATTGTAGAGGGGGCCTGGTGGAGATCATTTGGAAGGGAGTTCCATAGGGTGGGGGCCACAATTGAAAAAGCCCCTTCTCTAGTCTTCACCAGTCTAGCTGTTTTGACTGGTGGGATAGAGAGAAGGTCTTTTGAGGCCGATCTTGTTAGGCGGCATAGCTGATGGCTAGTAGTCATTGATAGCCTTATCCTCCATGTGTTTCTGTTTTAAAGCCATCCAAGTTAGTAGCTCTCACTGCCTCCTGTTTGGAGTAAATTCCATATTTTAACTATACACTGTGTAACCATTTGGCTAAACACCTTGTCATTAAGACTTTAGTTACTGTGAGAATATACAGTGAGAATATAAAGACAATGATTCTGACGCAGCTGCAACTTTTTGTGAACCTTCTGTTGATTTTCCCCTAGGCTGTTGTGGGCTGCCCATTGCCAAGTTCTGAGGAATGATGAGGATCTTTTGTGTGTGTGCTATCAACAACTGCATGCATTCTGGCATTGTTCTGGAAATTGCTTGCTTACTGATGATCCATGATTGAGCCCTTGGGCACTTGCTCTTCGGCTCATGCCTTTGCACAAGCAGCTGCCCCACCTAAGTGCCTGAGGAGTGAGAGGAGCAAACACAAGCCCGCTGACAAGCAACAGTTTCCCAGGTATTTTCTATCCAAATCCAAACCTCTCCACAAATAGCCCCTGCACAAGCACTTCCCAGCTAAGTACCGGAGAGAAAAAAGGAGCAAAAGCAAACTCAGTTGCAGGCAGCCGTCTCCAAGGGATTTCCCATCCAATTCCAATCCTTCTCAGTAGGGATGGGCAACAAATTCGATTCAGTCTGCATTTGAAGCAGAATCTTTACAATTTGCACTTTCTGAGACAAGGTGAGAACTACAACGCAAGCGTCTTGTGCAATTTGCATTTATTCAAATTCTGCAATGTAGTTTGCCAACCAAACCGTGTTTACAAAAAATGCATGTGATAGGGGAAAGTGTGCACAAAAATGAATATATGAGTGGAAAAAAACATGCATTATATAATGCATGTTGTAATCAGAAATTGCTTGCAAAAATGTCCTCTTTAGTCAAAACTGCCTATAAAAATGTGCAGATGCTCAACCAGTGAGCTACAACCTTTTCCCCAATAACAAGTGCATTCCTGCTTTCCCCCCTCACATGATGTATTTTTATTTGTATTTTTATGATTTTGTATGTTTAGGAAAAGGAAACAAGTCAAAGGCTACTTAAATGTAGAGTTTTGGGACTGGATTGGATTAGCAAATTCATCAGTATTTCTCGGTTTGACTTGAGGGCTGTGGGGTGGTTCTCTCATTGCAAAAGAATTCCCTTGTTGGGAAAGGAAGACTCCACACCTCGGAAGAAGGAAGCTGATGCAACCACCACTCGTGGCAAAAAGAGGAGGGTGCTGGTGGTTGGAGACTTGTTGATCAGGGGGGTAGAGGCACCGGTATGCCAGCTGGACAAAATGAATCGGGAAGTCTGTTGTCTCCCTGGGACACGCATCCGGGACATCGCTGACAACCTGCCGAGGCTCATTGGGAACCAAGATAGGTACCCCTTTCTCCTCATCCATGTGGGCACGAATGACACGGCCAGAAACACCTTGGAACAGATCACCTTGGACTATTTATTTTATTTTTATTTATTTAATTTAATTTATATACTGCCCTAAGCCAAAAAGGCTCTCTGGGCAGTGTACATAGGCTCTGGGTAGGAAGGGCAAGCATTTGGGGGTGCAGGTGGTCTTCTCGTCAATTCTTCCCGTGAAGGATAGAGGACTACAAAGGGAAAGGAAGATACTGCAGGTCAATGACTGGTTACGCAAATGGTGTCGACGGGAAAGGTTTGGATTCTGGGACCATGGTCTAAGCTTCTTGGAGGGGGGACTGTTGGCAACAGATGGGCTGCACCTCACGAGGACTGGGAAGAATCTCTTGGGCAGAAGTATGGCAAAACTCATCAAGAGGGCTTAAACTAAAGCCTCTGGGGGATGGAGATGATAGCTTAAATACCGATCCAAAGACAGCGGGTTGTAAATGCAACGATTTGAAGGGTACAGGAGACACTGGGAGAGAGAAAGGGATGCACGGCAAAGCTCATGGTATATTAATGGAGGAATCCAATCGGGACAAAAGAGACTTCTGGTGTCTATATACCAACGTGCGGAGCTTGGGAAACAAGCAAGGGGAGCTTGAAGTCTTAGTGCATCAAGGCAAATATGACTTCATAGGGATAACAGAAACTTGGTGGGATGACTCCCATGATTGGAATATAGCCATTCAAGGATATAAACTCTACAGAAAGAATAGAAGCAACAGAAAAGGAGGGGGAGTAGCGTTATACGTCAAAGACAAATACACCTCTATGGAAATCCAAGAGAGTGAACAAAGTGGTCCGATAGAGACCATTTGGGTAAAAATAAATGGAGAAACAAATAAAACCGACATGGTAGTAGGTGTCTACTACAGACCCCCTGGCCAAGAAGAGGTGGTAGACGAGGGCTTTCTCAAACAAATCTCTGAAATCTCAAGGAGGCAAGAAGTAGTAGTGATGGGGGACTTCAACTACCCGGATATCTGCTGGGAGACAAACTCTGCGAAGCACAAAGCCTCCAACAAATTCCTGATGGGCCTTGCTGATAATTTCCTCTTTCAAAAAGTAGAAGAAGGAACAAGGGGATCGGCAATCCTGGACCTGATCTTAACTAACACAGACGAATTGGTCACGGGAATTAAAGCGGTCGGTACCTTGGGGGAAAGTGACCACGTAATGCTGGAATTCGGGATTCTGGGGAAAGCCAAAGAAGAATATAGTCAAACATGGACCTTGGATTTCAGGAAAGCCGATTTTAGCAAGCTCAGGGAAATGATGGGTAGGATCCCGTGGCTAGATAGACTAAAGAAAAAAGGAGCCCAAGAAGCGTGGGAGTTCATGAAGAATGTATTACAAAAAGCGCAATCGCAAACAATTCCAAAGAGGAAGAAAAATGGAAGACATCGGAAAAAGCCAATGTGGCTACACGGAAGACTGGTGGAGGAGGTAAAAGTAAAAAAGAGCATGTATAAAGAATGGAAGGAAGGACGCATCACCAAGGAAGAGTACCGATGAGCGGCTTGGGCTTGCAGGAATAGCATAAGGAAAGCTAAAACCCAGAATGAGCTGAGGCTGGCGAGGGAAGCGAGGAACAACAAAAAGGGGTTTTTCAGATATGTTCGAAGCAAGAGAAAGACCAAGGAAACAGTGGGACTGCTGCTCAGTGAGGATGGCAAAATGTTGACAGATAACAAGGAAAAGGCAGAACTGCTCAACACCTATTTTGCCTCCGTTTTCTCCCAAAAAGGGAACAGTGTGCAACCTTGCATTGGTAGCAATCTCAGTAAGGGGTTGGGACTGCAGTTCGAGATTGATAAGGAGATAGTCAGGAAATACCTAGTTAACCTAAATGAGTTCAAATCTCCAGGGCCTGATGAACTGCATCCCAGAGTATTGAAGGAACTTGCGGATGTACTCTCAGAACCTCTTGCCATCATCTTTGAGAAATCCTGGAGAACGGGAGAGGTGCCGGAGGATTGGAGACGGGCAAACATCGTCCCACTCTTTAAAAAGGGTAAAAAAGAAGATCTGGGGAATTACAGGCCGGTCAGTCTGACTTCAATACTGGGAAAGATATTAGAACAGATAATGAAAGAGTCCATTGGCAACTATCTAGATGACAATGCTGTGATTAGAAGGAGCCAGCATAGGTTTGTCAAGAAAAAATCCTGTCAAACTAATCTCATCTCTTTTTTTGATCGGGTCACTAGCTTAGTAGATGATGGAAATGCTGTAGATGTCATCTATCTAGATTTCAGCAAGGCGTTTGACAAAGTCCCCCACGACCTTTTGATTAGCAAACTAGTCAAATGCGGACTACATGGAAATACTGTCAGGTGGATTCACAACTGGTTGGAAAACCGTACTCAAAGAGTGGTCGTCGGTGGCTCTGCTTCGGACTGGAAGGAGGTCTCGAGTGGAGTGCCACAGGGTTCTGTCCTGGGGCCGATACTCTTCAACATTTTTATCAATGACTTAGATGATGGGGTGGAGGGAAGCCTTATGAAGTTTGCGGATGATATGAAACTGGGAGGGATAGCTAACACAATGGAAGACAGGAATAAAATCCAAAGGGACCTGAATAGACTAGAAAATTGGGCTGAAATTAATAAAATGACATTCAATAAAGACAAATGCAGGATTCTGCATTTAGGCCACAAAAACAAAATGCACGGGTACAGGATGGGAAATACCCAGCTTAGCAGTAGTGTGTGTGAGAAGGACCTTGGAATTGTAGTGGATCACAAGTTGAACATGACCCAGCAGTGTGATGCTGCGGCAAAAAAGGCAAATGCGGTTTTGGGCTGCATAAACAGAGCTATAGTTTCCAGGTCGAGGGAAGTAATAGTCCCACTGTATTCTGCATTGGTCAGGCCTCATCTGGAATACTGCGTTCAGTTCTGGGCGCCTCATTTTAAGAAAGATATAGACAAGTTAGAGCGGGTTCAGAAGAGGGCGACAAGGATGATAGCCGGTATGGAGAACAAGTCTTATGAGGAAAGGTTGAAGGAACTTGGCATTTTCAGTCTGGTGAAGAGAAGGCTGAGGGGTGATATGATTGCACTCTGTAAGTACCTGAAGGGCTGTCACATAGAGAAGGGTACAGATTTGTTCTCTGCTGCCCCAGAGGGTAGGACTAGGTCTAATAGTTTTAAGTTGCAGGAGCGTAGATTCAGATTGGACATTAGAAGGAACTTCTTGACAGTAAGGATGGTTCGGCAATGGAACTGACTGCCTAGGGAGGTGGTGGGATCCCCTTCGCTGGATGTCTTGAAGCAGAGGCTGAACAGCTATCTGCGGGAGATGCTCTAGCTGTGGATTTCCTGCTGTGAGCAGGGGGTTGGACTCGATGGCCTACAAGGCCCCTTCCAACTCTATGATTCTATGATCTACATTAATTTTATTCTATAGATTTATGCCCCCCAGCCACTGTATTTACCCATCAGGAACAGCACGTGCAGCCTGTTGGGGAGGGCTCTGGAGGAATGGCTGGGGGGGGAGGGGAGATGCCAACCCACTCAGCCTCTGCCCGCCTGAGACAGCTGCCTCACTTTCCCTAATTGTAGGGCTGGTCCTGTTGAGTTTTTTTTTAATTGTATTTATCACATTTGTTGTTTTGGATTTTGGCTTTGATGAGATGGATCTAGGGGGTTGTGTGAGCAGAGCTCTGCTCACAGAACGGGGTGTGTGTGTCTCAGGGCTCCCTTCCTCCTGCAATCCCCTGCACACTCCGGGAGAGAGCTAAGTTCAAGGGAGAGGAATCTCAGGCTCTGGGACCAAATGCACCCCTGCAGACCTCTCTGTTTGTTCCTTGGAATTCTTCATGGGCCACACACTGCTCCACCCAGGCCCTATCCCTCACTGGTCTTGCTTCATCCTCCCAAATATGTTTGCCTTGCTGGAATATGCCCTTGAACTTTGAAAATGATTCCTCATCCCATTACGCTCTCTCACCACAACATTTCTGGGCCTGGTTTACCACATTGGGGAGAACCAAGCCTGGGTCTTTCCTTGCTTTCATGGCAGCAACTGGGAAAAATATAGGGCAGACTGAAGTTCTGTGCACTCTCTCTCTCTCTCTCTATCAGCTGATGTAATGGTAGAGTAGCTTCATTTCTCCCCAGCCGCAAACTCTCCAAGTGCTATATTTATTCCTCACTCTCCTCGGCTTTGATGCATAGAAAGGGAAAGATCAGGTCACACAATTTTTCCTCCCAAACTGCTGATGTAGATAACATTTTGATGATATTGTCATTTAAAGTAATTGGAAATGGGATCCCTTTCCACTCGGTCAACTGAGTGAGGCAGCCTGTGTGCCAGGGAACATAAGAAATCAATATGTGAATACTGTAAGGCAAAATTATGATGCTCCTTTGCTATTTTTTGTTTTAACAGACTGGGGGCCCTTCTTGAGCAGTTGGAGGTGGTGATGATGGTGACAATACCATGGACTTTATCAGATGGGAACAACACCAATATGTCTCTACAGGGGCATTATTATTCCTTTAATGAATACTCTTTTTAAAACAAATATATCTTTACATTATTGTGCTTTAAAAGAACCCTTTCTTTTCCTCACAAAGGGAAGCCTGAATGCCCCTCCCTTTCAGAATAAGTCCTGCTGGCATTTCAGGAGAGCTGCTTTGATGCTGTACTGATACATGAACGCTGATTGTATTGATTTCAAAAGCACAACACAACGCCTCCATTTTGAATATCACAAGGGTTTCAGTCTTGAAAAGGAAACAGGATCACATCTGAATGAAACATATGCCCCACCACTCCCTTAGTTCTCCTGCCAAATTTTCTTTCACCCCTGAGGAAATATCTTTAAGGAAAGACAAGGATTGATAATAGGGTTGCCAGGTTCAAGCCCTGCGACTGATCCTGTATCTTTAGGAGAAAAGAATGTCAGCCAAGTGCAGGTGTTCTTGCAACCCTGTAAGGGGAAAAACCACAATGTGGAATTCTCCCTACCCCCTGCACAACTTTTAAAGATCCAAAAGACCTCTTGGAGGCTGGGCCTGGCAACCAAGAGGTCTTTTGTATCTTTAAACGTTCTGCAGGGGGGAGGGAGAATTCCACCTTGTGGTTTTTCCCATTACAGGGTTGCAAGAACACCTGACTTTCTCTTCTCCTAAAGATACAGGATCAGTCTCAGGGATTGAACCTGGCAACCCTAATTGATAATGATCCTGAGGTGAGCAAATGTGCCCTGGCTGAATGTATATAACCATCCTGTAACAGGAGTTTTTTTGGAGGCTCGGAAAGCAAAACAAACATTAAAATACAGTATAAAAGAATACAATAATACCAAATTAATTCCTGATTGATGGGGGGGGGGGGAGAGCTGAAATGCAATTTAAAACTCAATTTAAAACTAAGAGGCCAGGGATTTTGTACAGAGAAAAAAATGGCTACCTCCATCTGTAATATCTGTTCTCTTTGTGAACTCATTGAGTTAAAAAGTGGGTTAATTTACTAACAGGAATGACTCTTACAGAGCAACAATTGTTGCTTGGTGTTCAGAGGGTTTTTAACACCTCGTTTGCTACAATCCAGGGACCCATGCCCATGGAACCTCCCTGAAGGCAATTAAGCTTGTATAGTCCTAGAGTTGCCAGAAATGACATGGAGTTGTATCCAATGCTCATTCTAATTAGATTACACTCATTGATGTTTGTGGATATGACTAACTTAGGTTCATTAATTCAATGGGTTTACTCTGAGTAGAACTTCATTGGCTGCAACCATTTGTCCAGATGTCTTCAAATGCATTTCCCAGAGCAGAGCTTCATGGTGCCCTTCAACTCTCTTTACAATTGGCTCTTGGTTGTGCAAGCATCAGCTTTTGAGTAGGTCAAGTCCTACCCCAAGGATGGGATAACTGTGGCCAGATATTGTTGGACTACAACTCCCATCTTCCCCAACTATTGGCCATTTTGGCTGTGGTGATGGAATTCCCTCCCCTTAAATATCAGACAGGCACCATCTCCGTTATCTTTCTGGTGCCTATTGAAGACCTTCCTCTTTCAACAAGCCTTTTAAGTTGATATCTTATTCCTGTGTGCGTCTGTGTTGCAATTGCTTTTTAATATGTTTTTAAACCCTCTTTTTTTAAAAAAAGTTTTTAAAGGTATTTTGTTTTAATATATTTTAAAGTCTGTTTTAAAGTGTTTTTAGTGCTTTTTTTGCCATCCTGGGCTTCTACTTGGAGGAAGGGTGGGATAAAATCAAATAGTGAATGAATCAATGAATGATAGTTGGCAGAACATTTGGTTGATTCTACACTATATACATTATATGACAGTATTATACCACTTTAACAACCATGGCTTCTCCCAAAGGATCCTGGTAACGGTAGTTTGTTAAGGATGCTGAGAGTTGTTAGGAAACCCCCATTCCCTCTCAGAGCTACAATGGTCAGAGTGGTTTAACAATCAGTCCCTTTCCCCAGGGAACTCAGAGGGGGGGCAAGGGTGTACTAACAACTCTCAGCACCCTTAACAAACTAAAGTTCTCAGGATGTGGAGGAAGCCGTGCCTGTTTAAAGTAGGATGATACTGCTTTAAACGTATGCTGCAGATAGGGCCTTTGTGTCTTTCTGGGCATATGTGTGTGTATTGGGTTGGGTTCTTTCATTTCCATCCCATTGATTGGGAGCTTGGGAACAAAGGAGTAGTGTACATCATCTGGGCATCACCACCCATCTTTAAAATTGCTTTGCCTGAGCCATTTTTCTCCTCTTTAGATTTGTCTGCATTGCACAAAGAGGAAATGGTAGAAAAGTAGGTGGTGGATGAACTGATGAGGAGGAAATGTTTCACTGCACATCAATATGCCAAAGTGCCATTTGGGAGAAGATGACTATGGTGTTGGGAGGAGGCTCCCCTAACTCACAAATTACTTATAACAGGTTGAGTTGGGTTGATTAATTACACATGGACAGGACTGGCCTACGTGCTGCCAAGTCTTGCCTCATTTGTATTCCACAGTGTTTTCCTCATGATGAAATAGAGCAAAACAGAAACAAGAGAAGGGAAAGCGATAATGAGCGACCCAGCAACCTTTCAAAAGCCTCACTCCCAAGGGCTCCTACATCTTCTCTCAGCAGCTATGCAATTAACTCATGTCACTGCTGTACACATGAACTACCCCTTACCTTTGTAGAACCTAACAGAAAATGAAAATATTACAGTAGATTTCCCCCACCCCACCCCCCATGGTTGTGGAGAATCCAGTTGCTGTTGCTGAATCATAAATACTGATTTAGAACGGGTTGGCCATGCTGTATGTAGCTCCTGAACAATTCACAGAAGATCAGTAGAAATGTGAAGGAATTCTTAGTGCATCTGTGGACTGGTGGTACAAAATAGGCTGATCCTTGATCATGTGCCTTCAGCTGTCAGACACCTTTTAGGAATGAGACATAGTCTATATCAGGGATGAGGAACTTCAGGCCCAGGGGTCGAATGCATCAGTCCTCTCTATTTGGCCCTTGGGACTCTCTCCCCAGGCTACACATCCTACCAAGCAACACATTCTTCCAGCTTTGTTTCTCACCCTCCCTGAGTGTTTTTGCCTGTCTGGGGTCCAAAACCACCTGGATTGCCATAGGTTTTCCATCTCTGATCTAGAGAAAGCCAAATATATCAAATTCTCACTTTCAGAAACAATTAGAGAAAAGGCAAGTTAGAAGTGACATAATAGAAGTGTATAAAATTATGCATGGCATGGAGAAAGTGGATAGAGAAAAGCTTTTCTCCCTCTCTCATACCACTAGAACGCGTGGAAATCCAATGAAGCTAAATGTTGGAAGATTCAGGAAAGAGAAAAGAAAGAACTTCTTCACACAGCATATTGTTAATTCACTAACAAGCAAAAAAACCTTGCAGTTTAAGAATGTACCTATAGCCCTCAGATATTTCTATCCAACTTTAAAAAGCAGGGAAATTGGGCAGCTATAGTGAATGCACCAGGGGAGTGGGAGACCTGACTTCCTCTCTGAGATATTGTAGTGCCCTACAAATTTGTCAAAGTGCAAACACAATTTGGGTTAGTCTTTCACAGTCCAATCCAATTCCTGTGTAGCTTGGAAGAATTTGCATTTTGACAAATGCCCGTCACTGCATGGTCATATCCTCTTGTCATAAGATATCTTTTTGTATCTACCTTCCAGGAGTGCCGAGGGTAGGATGTTAAACCTGGCTAGTGTAAAGGCTTTTTGAAATGTGGGGGTGGTCAGAGTTGCTAAGTAGTGGGCAGGTATAAATAGCCTTGCATTAAATCTGGATTTTGTAACCCGCATCAATTGGCCTTGCAGGTCAATGTCAAGAATCCATTGGAGAATGTTCTCTTTAGCTTTTGCATAACCCAGATTGGAGATCATGGTAGTGGAGAACCCTAGACGATGTCTTAGCATTTATCGACTCTTTCCATTTAGACTGGGAAGCATCTGATAAAATGTAAGGGGCCAAACCCACTGAAGCGAACATCATCTTTAGCCATAGTTTAATTTTACACATCCAGATACAGGATTCTACTGTGGGGAGCCCAACCTCTAGTCGTAGAATATGGTTGGGAACACAGCATGGGATGGCCAGTATGGATCGTAGAAATTTGTTTTGTACTGTTTCAAAGGGGGCATGCTTATCATAAGTACAGACTTGTGCACCATACAGCAGCTGTGGAATGACTTTTGCGACAAAGACCTGTATGGCTGCCAGAAGGTATTGGCCCCCTTTATTGTAATAGAAGGAAAGAAGCGCCTTTGTACTCCTTTGAGCATTGGCAATAACAGCCATTGCTTGGGATCGCCATGCTCCCGTTGAGCGGAAGGTCATCCCTAGGTATCTGAAAGAGGCAACCTGATCAATTGGGTGCTCATTTATCCGCCAGCGGTGCTTTGGCCTCTTGTTAGAAAAGACTAAGACTTTTGACTTATCATAGTTGATTATTAAGGATTCAGTCCTACAGTACTTGGCGAGAGCACTCAGCAGGAGCCTCAAGCCAATACATGACAGTGATAAGAGAGCAATATCATCCGCATACAAGAGGATGGAAAAGGCCTCTTAGATAATCTGGGTGGATGCGAACAAATCGGCAATAAGCTTTCAACTAGAGAATAGCTCCAGGTGCTATTGGATGAAACTGATTATCTAGATCCATTTCAATCAGGTTTTAGGCCCGGTTTTGGCACTGAGACGGCCTTGGTCGCCCTGTTTGATGACCTATGTCGGGAGAGGGACAGAGGGAGTGTAACTCTGTTGATTCTCCTTGATCTCTCAGCGGCTTTTGATACCATCGACCATGGTATCCTTCTGGAAAGGCTCGCGGAGTTGGGAGTTGGAGGTACTGCTTGGCAGTGGTTCCGTTCCTACTTGGCGGGCTGTCTCCAGAAGGTAGTGCTTGGGGAACATTGCTCGACACCGTGGGCTCTCCAATGTGGAGTTCCGCAGGGTTCGGTTCTGTCTCCCATGGTTTTTAACATCTACATGAAGCCGTTGGGTGCAGTCATCAGGAGTTTTGGAGTGCGTTGTCATCAGTACGCTGATGACACGCAGCTCTACTTCTCCTTCTCATCCTCTTCAGGTGAGGCTGTCGATGTGTTGAACCGTTGCCTGGCCGCAACCATGGACTGTATGAGAGCTAACAAACTGAGGCTCAATCCTGACAAGACTGAGATGTTGTTGGTGGATGGTTTCTCTGATCGGATGGTGGATATATACCCTGTCCTGGATGGGGTTACACTCCCCCTAAAAGAGCAGGTTCGTAGTCTGGGAGTCTTCTTAGACTCTTCCCTTTCACTTGAGGCTCAAGTAGCCTCAGTGGCACGGAATGTGTTCTACCAACTTCGGTTGGTAGCCCAGCTACGTCCCTATTTGAGCAAGGAGGATCTTACATCAGTTGTACATGCTCTGGTAACCTCACGTTTGGATTACTGCAATGCGCTCTATGTAGGGCTGCCTTTGAAGACAGTTCGGAAGCTACAGCTAGTGCAAAATGCGGTGGCCAGATTGTTAACAAGGACCAAACGGTCCGAGCACATAACACCTGTTCTGGCTCGCCTGCACTGGCTACCAATATGCTTCCGGGCCAGATTCAAAGTGTTGGTATTAACCTATAAAGCCCTATACGGCACGGGACCACGATACCTGTCAGAACGCCTCTCCCGATACGAACTGGCCCGTACACTACGTTCTACTACGAAGGCCCTCCTCCGGGTTCCGACTCACAGAGAGGCCCGGAGGGTGATGACAAGATCTAGGGCCTTCTCAGTGGTGGCCCCCGAACTCTGGAACAGTTTCCCCGAGGAGGTGCGCTTGGCGCCGACATTGTTATCCTTCCTCTTTTCCGAGGCATTCTCATTTTAATTTTAATTTTAATTTAAGCTAACTTAATTTTAAATTTGTTGTAATTGATTTTAGATTTTTTTATTTTTATATGTCCTTGTTGTATTATACTGTGTATTTTATTGTATTTCTTGTGTTCACCGCCCAGAGAGCTATTGCTATTTGGGCGGTATAAAAGTCTAATAAATAACAATAACAATAACAATAACAACAATAACAACAATAACAATAATAAACAGGAGGGGAGCTAGAATACACCCCTGCTTGACTCCCTTAAAAGTGGGTATAGGCCTAGAGAGATGCCCAGCGTTGTTACATCTAATATGTAGATAGGTGTTGTCATATATGCATTGTATTAGCGATAGGAGGTGCTTATCAATATTAGTGGTCTCCAGTTTCTCCCAGAGTCTATCCCTAGAGATTGAATCAAAAGCTGATTTAAAGTCAATAAAAGCCAGTTAGAGAGTTCCACCAGGATTGGCTGTATATATATCCACCAGGTATTGTAAGACAAGAGCATGGTCCATAGTGGAGCATTCGGCTCTAAAACCAGCCTGTTCTTCGACCAGAACATTTTCTTGCTCGATCCAGTCTTTCAGCTTCTCATGCAGATGGCTAGCATATAACTTGCTAACAGTGTTTAGGAGACTGATTGGCCTGTAGTTAGAGGGATCATGTCTGGGACCCTTTTTGTAGATTGGAATGATTATCGCAAGGCCCCAGTCTTCTCGAATATGTATTGAGTAGTCTATATATGTAAATAGCGCCACTAATGTTGGGGCCCACCAGTCTACATTATATTTGAATACCTCGGCAGGGATATTATCCGCCCCAGGAGCTGTATTCAATTTCATTTTTGCAATAAGATTAGAGATTTCCTTAGTGGACACTGGTGGCCAATCGGGAAAATCCTTTGTGTCACATTTGAACGTGTGTTGATAGCGCTGTTCTCTTGCATAAATATTAGTAAAATGCATCTCCTAGGTATTCACTGTAATATAGCAGTCCAGATTAGAAAGGACTTTTGGCCATCCCTGGGCAACCATCCTCCAGAATGAGGTAGAATCCTTTAGTCTGGAGGCTTTTAACAGACGTTGCCGATTTTCTCTTGGCGCTAGCTTTTTTTTCTGGGTAATTAGGTGTTTGTATCGTTTCTTCAGCTCTAGGTATTCTGAAAATAGTAGCTGGGAGTTATTGGTTCTATATACTTTGTATGCTGCGATTAGTTGTTTTTCTTTGCACTACACATTCATGATCGAACCAAGGTTTAGATTTGAATACGATACTCAGTGGCTTATTCTTGGGTTTAGGTAGCAGAACATTTTGCAAAGCCATAATCAATTGTTGGAAAGACCCGAGCGCCATCGTTGCCGAGGTCATTGTAAGTACATGTTCACGGAGAGAGAGGCAGCACTGAGAATTTAGTGTCACTTTTAGATAATTTTCTACATTGGGCAACCACTTGATGCGAGATGGATGTATTTCAAGGTCTGCATCTAGAATTGGATCTTGGTTTGCATAGACAGTTTGGTTGCCACAGTCCAGAGAGAGAATTAAAGGGAGATGATCACTTTCAGGGCGGTCATCAACCCTACACGAGGACACTGCCCAGAATAGCTCCTGGGAGACGATGAAAAAATCAATAGTTGATGTTCCCAAGCCAGATAAATAGGTAAATTCACCATTGGCATCACCTTTCGCCTGTCCATTTGTCATTATTAAGTTCAGGTTATTCAACATTTGGATAAGACATAATCCGGTGTAATTAATGGCATTATCTTTTGAGCATCTAGCCGGGATATCGATAGACCCATCCAGTTGTGGAACCGGCATCTGAAATCTTGAATACAGGGCTTTGTCGCTCGAGCCAATTCTGGCGTTGAAGTCCCCTGCTAGGATCACCAAAGCTTTGGGGTAGAGCAAAGTCAATTTGGCCACATATTCTTCGAGTCTTATCATGTTAGCCTTACCTGATTTTTTGTGACGGCATGGAGGGGAGTAGACATTGATGAGTAATAAAGACACCCATGAGAATCTAATAATTATGGAGCTGGCAAGGTCCATAAGGGGGTCTAGTTTGACGACAGAGGTGTGCAGTTTCGTAGAAATAAGAGTGCATAGGCCACCCTTAGAGCGTCCCCCCTTGGTACTTGGTGTAGCTTCCAGTAAGTGGATTGCAAAGCCATTTAGGCCAAGTTTCCCTCTAAGCCAGGTCTCTTGGAGAAAAATGATATCATGTTTTATGAGATATTCCAATAAAGAAGGATCAGATACTTTATTTCTCCAGCCTGCAATATTCCACGAAAGGATCAATAGCTGTGAAGTGGCCTGGCTAACTCTTTGTCAAGGAGGGGCAGATTGACAGGGCAGTAAGTTCTGCCTTATTTCTGTTGAGTATGGGAGGTCGGTCTCCTTCTCCCAGCTGATGATTCTGTCCAACATTGGATCGAGTCTGCTTACATTTGATAGCGTTGGTTTTGGGAAGTTAGATGGGTATCTCATTGGGTATGGCTAGAGAGGGGATACCAGCAGCCTATGTTCATCAAACATCCCTAGGGAGGCATTGGATTTAAGCCTGTCTAGGCCTAGGGTACTGAGGCAGACTACGTCTGTCCTCTTTGAGGGAGAGTCTCCCAGGAAACCAGGGAGTATCTAAGTGTCCCTGGGGTTTGGGACATATTCCTGGGGATAGAGACTTGCTCTTGGAGAGATTGGACTAGAAAAGGGAGACACTATGGAGAAAAAACTCTACTGGAAGAAGTCTGCCGAAGGGCTTATGGCTAGTGGATTCTGGGCTGTAGGTGAAAGCAGATAATGAGAAACAACATTTCTGGCATAACGTCTTATAAACAGCTGACCAGATGTGAAATGGTGCCTTCTCTGACATCTTTGCCAGGTAGGGCCCATGGAAGACACAGAATATGTCCCCTATGATGTATCTGTTCCCAGGAGTATAGTACTGGCCATGAAGCTCACTGAAGGGTTCCAGTTTTATTGCCACATTAACTGTTCTCACATTCATGTGGAGGATTCTAAGCAGGTTCAGCCAAAGGCACAAAGATTTCTCCTTCGGATCTTCTTGCTGAACCCATGAATTCTGGGGGTGCAGCTGGCATGGATGGAGACATTGGGATGGGCCTAGTGGCACAGCCCATACCTTCCTCCAGAATTTCTTTGAATATGTAGGGAGAACACCTGAGGAGAGATAAGGTGAAGCAGCAATGATTACCTGGTGATGGTGGGCGCTTGAGCAGAGAGCCTCCATATGAGAATTTCAGTGTTGCATGCCTGTCCCTGTTTTCATTTGCCCAAGAAGGTCTGCAATAGCTGGTTCCTATTCAGAGCATAGCTGAAGGAGGAACTTAGAAAAATGATGCTCTGTCCTACTTCCTCTTTCAGTTCTATGTGCTTTTCAGTGTTCCAATTAGTTCTGCCAGATCCCTTAGCAAAATGCACATCTACAGTATGCACACACAGAAACACTTTCTCTCTTCCAGTTTTTCTATGAGTGTAGGGCTAACTTGGGAGAAGGGGAGAAGAGTGGCCAGAAGGGGTGGCAGACACACTTTCTCTCTTCCAGTTTCTCTATGGGTGTGGGACTAACTTGACAGGAGGGGAGAAAAGTGACAAGAAGGGGTGGCACTTAGTCAAAAATCTAAGTGTTGCTCTACTATCACTGAAATAGGGACTGTCCCTGGTAAATAGGGACACATGGAGTACAGTGCTATGGATTCCACCACAGTATACCTTGCTTCATGGGATCTGCCAGACTTCTCAAAACCCACAGAATAATCCACCACCATCTCAACCAATTCCAAGATAGTAGGCACATGCCTATGCATGACTTCTCTGTTAAAGCCATTGAGTTACTGACTCCCAGATATGTATGTGTAGAATTGCAGAGTTAGGTGGGTTCATCCAAGAGAGGACAAAAGGGGAAGGACAATCAATAGGTGAAAGCTGATATACTATTGTGCAGGACTAAAATGCAACTTTTTAAGGACAATGGGAAACAAAGACCTTCAAAAGCTATTTCAGCAGGACCTGGTGTCAGACTCATTGTAATTTACCTGAGATGAATGGTAGTTTGAGAGCTGGAACAAAGTTGTTACAGGCTGATATACTGATGACCAATGTATTCTACCATGCTTGCCATCTGTTACACTCAAGGGGAGATCCTGTCTGGTGATAGACGGCCAAGTATTGGCCATAGCAATTGGAAAGCCCCAAGGATCCACTATATTTGGTGACCTTGATAATGTAAGATCGGAACAGAGGGATGAGGGGGTAATCCATCAGGAAGATGGGGTCTTTGACAGCTAAAACGAGGGTTCTGTCAAGGTGGATAGCAGCCAAGAGCACACTAAAAGGCATTTGTTTAATGAAAAGTGTGTTACTTGGTTTTGCCTGCAAGAGCAGAAACTAGGAAATTCAAAGGTGCTAGTGGAGCTGAATATTCTTTTGCTAGCTTATTAAAATAACAGCATGGTCCAACTTCCTATGGGTGTCTGGAGGGGTCTATTGCCAGAGCAGCTTGAGATATTTTGCTGCATCAAACAGCTGCATTTTATGGTCCAGCAGGATTACTTGCAATGTCACAGAGAATGCTGGGAAATAACACTGGGTTATATCCAACGTAGCACTAAGTTAAAGTCACTTAGCGGTATACTTGTACCACTGGGCAGATGTTTTGCACCAGTGGAACACTGTTGCATAACAGAATGCATAAGCAGGCGGCTGGTAACTTTGTTGAGCAATGAGTTTCTGCTTGCACAACTGTTGCGTTTGATTCCTGTAAGTGGGTGGCCAGATGCAAACAAAGACAAGGCTTTTTTAGCAGTTGTGTTGGAGAGGAACTTTCAGCAGGTATAGTCTGCAACATGAAAAATGACCGCGCTTACACTCTTCACTTAAGTAACATGTGAAGAAGGCTACATTGGCTACAGCCCATGATTCTCTTCTGTCCCATTTTTAGTCATACTCAGAAGAGACCCATTAATTTCAGTGGATCTACTCTGAAAAGAAGTTGGACACCACTTCATGTGTTCATCTTAGAGTGGCCAGATGCAAAAGAGGACAGGACTCCTGCACATTTAACAGTTGTGTCATGCAAGCTGTATCTGTTGAAATTCCAAGAGTTCAGGAGCTCTGTCCTCTTTTGCACCTGGTTTATATGGAGGGGTGGGAGGCCACACCTCTTTCTAAATGGCTAATGACTTTCTGCTTTGAGTGGGTTGTAGTGATGTGTTGGTGGACAGCAGATACTATGTTTAAATAACTGGTTTCAAAATGCCACTCACCTTTTGTGGCTGTCTCACTTTGCAAGCTCCAAATGAATATTTGCCTCTACCAAACAGAATAAAATGTGTGACCACTGAAAATGAAGCCACTATGTAACATTTTCATTTAGATGCAGGGGTTGGGGGGAGCCACACATGCTACAGTGCTACAAATAATTCTTTGAGAAGGCTTTAATTTTATAGCTGTCATTTCCTCCCGTCTTACTAGGGCTGACCTTTCTTTAGGATTTGTTAATGACTTCTGGTAATTCACTTTCCAAACAAAAAAATCATTATTTGGCTTTGAAAGGAACTCCTTAATCTGCGTGTCACATTCTCTGTGGGGTGTGCTTGATGATCTGGTTCTTATTGTACACATTGAACTACAGCATGCCATTGCTCATAATATTTAATTAGTCATTACTGTGGCTATATACTATATAATGCCTGGTCACTGGAGACCACACCAGATTTGTAGTCATTCTATAAGAGCATCCTTCCCCAGCCTGGTGCCCTCCAGATGTTGGACTAGAATTCTCATCAGAATTCTGGAGAGCACTTGCCTGGGAAAGTCTGTATTAGAGCAATGTAAGAGTAATATATCTCCTTTAATACCTCTTTGCCATCAAATTGGAAAGAATGTCTCATTCATGCACAGGTATAGCAAATTACTTTTAAGTGCTTTGGGTGTGCAACCACTCTGTGCTGAGGCCACAGAATGAGGTGAATCAGGGTAATTTGGGGAAATGTTATCACTCCCCAAGCTGAACCAGGATGTCACCAGTACCCCCCATTGCCATCAGATCAGGTGCTCCACAAAGCCTTGTCTACTCTTCTATACCCCTCTGCTAGAGATGGAGGAATATGGTAATCTCAGATTCTAATTTTTTCTAGTCTGATATTCAGTTCCCATATCTTGCAGCAAATTGCAATTGTTAAGAAATCCTCATGAAAATTCATCAGGATTTTAGTGCAAATTCCTCCTAATAAACATATTTTATAAGTAGTTTTGAGCAATGTACACATTTCTGCAACAATATTTTCCAATATACAGATTTTTGTGTGTTATTTTCACTAATATATTCATTTTATGCACTTACTGCCCTAATATATGAATTTTTCTAAACATTGGTTGGCAAAGTGCATAGCAAAATTCAAATGAGTGCAAATTTTGAAGGAATATATGTTTTGGTTCACATATTGATTCAGAAAGTGCAATTTTTATAAATTTGGCTTTAAATAACAGACTTGGATCAAATTTCTCCTCCATCCATACGCTCTACTTTTCTGTATACTATATCCCTTTGCCTATGTCATTGTTCTTCAAACTTGAGTCTCCAGATGCTGTTGGACTATAACTCCCATCATCCCTAACCAAGCTGGCTGAGGGTGATGGGAGTGGTAGTCTAACAATATTTGGGGACCTAAGGTTGAAGAACAGTGGTCTATGGGATATATCTTTGCCTGTGCCTCTGTGTTTCTCTACTCTGCAAGAAGCAAGGCTGTCCAAATGCTGCCTTCAGAGCACTGGAGAGCTCTGAACGATTTTGTTGTTAATGCAAAAAGAACAGTGGATGATTTTTTAAAAAAACAAATAACATTCAAAGTTTAATTTAACGTTTTAAAAAGTTGTCCACTGCTTTGCAGTTGGGAGAAAAAAGGCTTTTCAGCAGTCTACAGGTAGCAATAAGAACAGCCTCCCCTTGTAAATCCAAGTGGAGGACACCCCTTCCCAACCCAAACACATGCTAGGAAAGCTAAGCCAATCAGTGCAAAACTGCTAAATCTTTTTTTTTAAAAAAATTATACAATCAAGAATACATACCACTCATCTGCCTTTTAATTATTTTAAGGTAAGAAAGAGCAAAAGACAACCCCCTGAAAACTAATGTGGATTTTGAAGTTTTAATTGCCCTAAGAAAGGTTGTGCCCTAGTATAGATTATGGAGGAAAGTGAACCCTTTTTATCCCCCCCCATAGTCCCTGGATCTGAAATTTGGTGGGCTTAATCCACCCTGGAGGCGCTTCTGTGCTAACAGATTTCATCTGCTTGCTCCCACCAACCCACCCATTCCACCGTGCCCTTCCTAGGGGAAGTTATGAAGGGGACTTCTCAGTATCTTCAGCACATTCCTTTGGGGATAGAGTGGGTGCATCTCATTGCACAGGGAGAGGGCTTCCATGTTCTTCTGATGCATAAGATGGAACATAGAGACATAAGAAGTTGTTTTCTGATGCATCAGGCAAAAGTTCCATCTCAGTGTAGTCTGATCGGCAGCAGGGTTCCAGTGTTTCAGACAGGGGCCTTTCCTAGCCCTATCTGAAGATTCTGGTGATTGAACCTGACCTCCTTCGTGCAAACCAGGTGTTCTACCACTGAGTTATGGCTCTGTATTGCCGAAAGGGCAATGGTTCTTTTTGGATTCAGATAAGCAATGAAGGAAACACAAAATTTGCTCTTTAACAGGCTTTATTCATAGGAAGAACAAAATAAAGCAAAAGCAGATAACCTTATGGCCCTTGCAGTTACTGAGGAATCCCCTCTGTTAAGCAACAGTTTTCAACTCCTGACAGTTAAGGTGGATCTTCTCAAGGCCTTTTCTTCTCGGGGTATACATGGGGATCTCTCTGAATAGGGGCACTAGTAGGCTTTTGGTACTATTTTATGATGCTACTGAAGCTTAGTCACTGTCATTCGTATTCTGTTCTCATGGCCTTGATAGTATTCTTGCAAGGCCATAGGCTAACTTAACTTCAAAGAAGTGTCAAGTAGCTAACAGAGGTAGCTGGTTGCTCCTGTGTTCATCTTGTACATGGAAGATGCTTGGCAACTATTCAGTGCCACATAGTTCTCTGTAGCCTTGACATGAAACTCCCAGCCCCTTAGCTGTACCCTCTGTCTCTGTGGCCTTGACCTGAAGCCCACAAACCAGTGGTGCCTTCTTATGACATAATGCATTTCTACACAGGATGTAGCTGAAAAGGATATTGCTATGACATAGCTACATATAAAAGCATATGCATACTATTAAAAAAGATTCAGGACATAGGCCTCTGATGGGGCATTTGCTGGACACCATCTATCTCATTGAAATCACAATGGTCTTGTACAAATTTTCCAATACAGGCATTTCCTCAAGGTGATCTACGAGCTCTGGGTGCAAGTTTCCTGAACAAAAGCTTTAACTATGTTCATAATTTTGTATTGTGGAAGGATAATACAGACCAATATCAGATTGAACTGCCAGATGGACAGAAGTTTATTGACAATCATAGAATCATAGAATAGTAGAGTTGGAAGGGGCCTATAAGGCAATCAAGTTCAATGCAGGAATCCAAATCAAAGCATTCCCGACAGATGGCTATCCAGCTGCCTCTTGAATGCTTCCAGTGTCGGAGAGCCCACCACCTTCCTACATCATAGGTTTCATTGTTGTACTGCTCTAAACCGTTAGGAAGCTTTTCCTGATGTTCAGCCAAAATCTAGCTTCCTGTAACTTGAGCCCATTATTCTATGTCCTGCACTTTGGGATGATGGAGAAGAAATCCTGGCCCTCCTCTGTGTGACAACCTTTAATGTACTTGAAGAGTGTGGTCATATCTCCCCTCAGTCTTCATTTCTCAAAGTTAAACATGCCCATTTCTTTCAGTCTCTCCTCATAGGGCTTTGTTTCCAGTTTCTGATCATCCTTGTTGCCCTCCTCTGAACCTGTTCCAGTTTGTCTGCATCTTTCTTGAAGTGCGGAGGCCAGAACTGGATGCAGTATTCAAGATGAGGCCTAACCAGTGCTGAATAGAGGGGAACTAATACTTCAAGCAATTTGGAAACTATACTTCTGTTAATGCAGCCTAATAAATCATTTACCTATTTTTGCAGCCACATCGCACCGTTGGCTGATATTCAGCTTGTGATCAACGACAACTCCAAGATCCTTCTCACATGTCATATTGCTGAGCCAAGTATTCCCCATCTTATAACTGTGGATTTGGTTTCTTTTTCCTAAGTGTAGAACTTTGCATTTATCCCTGTTGAATTTCATTCTGTTGTTTTCAGCCCAATGCTCCAGCCTATCAAGGTCCCTTTGAATTTTGTTTCTGTCTTCCATGGTATTAGCTATGCCCTCCAATTTTGTATCATCTGCAAATGTGCTAAGCATGCTCTGTACCTCCTCATTCAAGTCGTTAATAAAAATGTTGAAGAGCACTGTGCCCAGGACAGAGCCCTGTGGCACCCCACTCGTTACTTCCACCCAGTTTGAGAAGGAACCATTGATAAGCACTCTTTGAGTACGATTCTGGAGCCAGCTGTGGATCCACCTGATAGTTGTTCCATCCAGCCCACATTTAGCTAGCTTGCTAATCAGAATATCATGGGGCACTTTGTCAAAAGCTTTGCTGAAGTCGAGATATATTATGTCCACAGTATTCCCACAGTCTACAAGGGAGGTTATCCAATCAAAAAATGAGATAAGATTAGTTTGGTTGGATTTGTTCTTCATAAATCCATGTTGGCTCCTAGTAATCACTGCATTGTTTTCAAGGTGCTTACAGATTGACTGCTTTATAATCTGCTCCAGAGTTTTTCCAGGGATTGATGTTAGGCTGATTGGTCTTTAGTTCCCTGGTTCCTCCTTCTTGCCCTTTTTGAAGATAGGGACAACATTAGCTGTCCTCCAGTCATCCGGCACTTCACCAGTCCTCCATGATTTTGCAAAGATAATAGACAGCGGTTCTGAGAGTTCTTCAGCCAGTTCGTTCAATACTCTAGGATGCAGTTTATCAGGCCCTGCCGATTTGACTTCATTTGGTTAAGGTGTTGGACTACAACCTGAGAGACCAGGGTTCGAATCCCCACATAGCCATGAAGCTCACTGGGTGACCTTGGCCCGTCACTGCCTCTCAGCCTCATGAAAACCCTATTCATAGGGTCGCCATACATCGAAATCGACTTGAAGGCAGTACATTTACATTTTACAAAGTAATTAGGTATTCCTTGACTGTTTGTCTATCAATCTCAAGCTCCAATCCTGCCCCTTTTACTTCATGTTTCCCAGGAGGGTCATAGACTCTCTTTTGGGAGAAGACTGAGCTAAAATAGGAACTGAGCATTTCTGCCTTTTCTTTGTCATCTGTTATCATTTTGCCATCCTCATTGAGTAGCTGTGACACCATTTCCTTTCTCTGTCTTTTACTATGGACGTACCTGAAGAAAGCTTTTTTGTTGCTTTTAGCATCCCTTGCTAACCTCAGCTCATTCTCAGCTTTAGCTTCCTGACACCATCCCTGCAATTCCGTGATACCTGCCTGTACTCTTCCTTTGTGGCCTGGGCTTCTTTCCACTTCCTGTATGTGTCATTTTTTGTTTTCAGGTCATCTGTAGGCTTTTTGTGAAGCCATATTGGTTTCTTCTGCTGTTTTCCCCCTTTTATCCTTGTTGGAATTGCTTGCGTTGCGCTTTTATAATTTCCTTTTTTAGAAACTCCCACCCATCTTGGACTCCTTTTCTCATTAGGGTCACTTGCCATGGAACCATACATACAATTGTTCTGAGTTTATTGAAATCAGCTTTCCTGAAGTCCAGGGTGTGCGTATAGCTACTCTCAGCTTTTGCTTCTGTTAAAATCATGAATTCAAGTATGGTGTGGTCACTTTCCCCAAGAGTTCCCCTAACTGCCACTTCATCCACCGAATCATCTGTATTGGTTGGAATGAAGTCCAGGAAAGCTGATCCTTTGGTTGCTTCCTTAACTTTCTGTAGGAGAAAGTTATCTCCAACACAAGTCAGAAATTTCTTGGAGGGGCTGTGTTTGGCAGAATTTATCTCCCAACAGATATCGGGATAATTGAAGTCCCCCATTACTACTACATCATGCTTCCTCGAAACATTGGCAATTTGCATTTCAAAAGTTACATTGTCATCCTCTCCTTGATTGGGTGGTCGGTAGTAGACTCCAAGCATCACATTCCTTTCATTACTTGCCCCATTAATTTTAATCCAGATACTCTCGGTGGAGCTACCAAGCTCATCTTCCTGTATTTCTGTGCAGGGATATATATTTTTAACATATAATGTGACTCCACCTCCCTTTTTATTTCTTCTGTTCTTTTTGAACAAGTTATATCCTTCAATTGCTGCATTCCAGCAAAAATACTGATGGCCATAAGGAGAGAGTGCCCAGTGACAGTCACCTGATCACCTTTAGCAAGTCTCTCTCCCAGGCTTGATATACACAAGTTATATATATGCCATGCAAATACATACATTCATTACTATATATGGAGATTAACACATTATGAGGAAGGGGCTTTCTGGCGCATGTGATGAGCGCCTTCTGTATGTCACATACACAATTCCATGACTCTAGCTAATTTCAGTTTTAAGTGTACCTGTTAACTGTGAAATCTTTCTCTTAACCACAGCTTCTGTTTTCTTCTAGCTAGCTGGCACAGTGTACTATTTCCCCATTTCCTCTGAAGCTTTTACTAATGCACCTTAATATATAAGTATATAGAAAGCCATTTAGCTTTATTAGCATATTGAAGCATATTGATTATTCAGGGTGATATTGGGAAGGGGTCTAGGCCAGCTCCTTCCTCATTATTATCTGTCTCCCCACTCTCTGCCCATTCCTGAACATGAAAACAAAACTATTGTACTTGATTGTCCTTTGTGAATAATATGGTTGTTTTTCACAGGACAACAGCAGCTATTATAATTAAGTTTTCTGACATTAACTGAAAGGTGAAGCATCAAAGGGCTTCCCCTTTTTGTGCATAAACAGGGCTGAGCAAATAAATGATTTGTCAACAGCAGTCAGGTCAGACACTGACATGTGAACCATTAGCCATAGTTTACACATCTGTTCACACTTCTTCTGTGTGTTCTGACTATCCTCTTACAGTGCAAGCTTAGATATGCCTTCTCAGAAGCACTTCCATCTGTGTTCAGTGGAGTTTATTCCCAGCTAAATGGGACTGAGACTGTAGCCTTAGTCACTAATTCCTAGACTGAACAAAATAAGGACTTTGGGGGAAGAGAATACAAGACTCAGTTATTCCTGATCTTGTCTACTGTGTGTATATTATCACCAGCTCTGCAAATTTCTCAGGAGAATCCGTTATCTCTTCCAAGAAAGCCATAGCTTTTTAAAATTTATCCAGTTTCAAGACTTTTTGCTTGTAAATGCACAGAGTAAGATTTTATTGTGTGTTTTGGCTATGCGGTTTATGGATTCCTTCTGTCCCCCACCAAACTTCTGATGCCTTCTAGTTGGAGTATATACAAATTTTAAAACACACACATGTGAATAGTGTATTCACCATGCTGGAGAAGTTATAGGTCCATAATGTCCACATTTATTATCATTATGCAGCAGCCCCTAAATGAAATTGTAACTCCATCATTAATCTGAAATCCTATGCAGTTTGGGACCATGATACCTGAAAGATTGTCTTACCTCTTATACACCCAGTCAATTATTGCACTCTGCATGTGAGGGCCTCCTGCAGATACCATTGTATCAGGAAATCTGTTCCGCACAACATAGGAAGTGGACCCTTAGTGTTGTGGCACCTACCCTTTGGAATTCCCTCTCCTTAAATATTAGACAGGCAACATCTATGTTATCTTTTTGATGCCTACTGAAGACTTTCCTCTTCCAACAAGCCTTTTCAGTAGAGAGCTTATCCCAGTCTGTGTCTGTGTTGGAATTGTAGAAAAAAGGAGGGGTGCGAACCCTGAATGCCAAAGGAGGGAGTATCAATATATTTATTGTATATTTTATGATAGTTGCTAATCTAATAGATTACAGAATTTACTTGATTGCTCCAGTATAGTAATTTCGCATCTGTATATAGAGCTTTTAGCAACTATCATAAAATATACAATAAATATATTGATACCCCCTCCTTTGGCATTCAGGGTTCGCACCCCTCCTTTTTTCTACACGTCATTGTATGCCTTCTACCTTCCTTTCTATCTGTGTTGGAATTGCCTTTTAAAATGTTTTTCAACCTTTTTTAAAAAACATGTTTTTAAAGATGTTTTGTTTTAATACATTTTTAAAGGATTTGTTTTTGTTTTAGAGTGTTTTTAGTGTTTTTGTTTGCTGTTCTGGGCTCCTAGTGGGAGGAAGGGCGGGATATAAATTTAATAAACAAACAAACAACATTTCCTGGACTACAACAGAGTGAGCCTGATTGCATTCAGGCTTCACCACTGTAATGTTCTCTCTGCAGGGCTGCCTATAAAGGACTGCTCAGAATATTCAGCTGGTGCACAATTCAGCTGCCAGAACTCTTGTGTGGATTAGGCAATTTGACTGTATTATAATTGCATTAGTTTCTGAGTTGTTTCCAGGCTCAATTACCAGTATTAACCTTTAAAGCTCTGAATGATTTGGCTCCAGGTTGTCTGTAGGACCAAGTACACCCATATGAGTCTACCCAGGCCCTACATATGAATGCCAAAGTCACAGACCCCTTTGCTTAGCAAAATGTAAGAGGGAGATGGCTGTTTGCTCTGAGTTGACAACATTTTTCTATCATTAAATAGCTGAGAAGGTTACTACTACCAACTTTCTTAAAATCCTTTCATGCTGTTTTGTTGACACACACTGAAACATTTGCCTCCTTACTCACTGCAATCTGAAATGGCAGTCCTGTTTTGGGGCCCAGCCAGGGATGCTATTAAAGCAAATGCACTGAACGAAGTGACAAGCTCATCATGGGAAAAGATGACATGCATGGTCCAGAAACAGCAACAGGTTCAAAATATGGTGGCAATATGGTTAGCCGAGACTGGGTGTGTTTTTTTCAGTTGCCCTGCCGCCCAATCCATTTCTGAGCACAATGTAAAGTTCTGGTCTTAACCTGCAAAGCCATCAGCAGCTTGGACTCACATGACCTTTCTTCCACAAATACCAGCCTCAAGATCCTCTTCAGAGGTCCTGCTCAAAGTATCTCTGCCAAATGAAGTGAGTTGGGTAACACGAGCTTCTAGGACAAGGGCGAAGAACCTCAGGCCTGATGTGGCCCTCTATACCTCTCTCTCTGGCCCTCAGAACTTTCCTCAGATCACTCCTCTCACTGGCCTTGCTTTGCACCCTGAATGGTTTTGCCTGACTGGGATGTGACCTTGCACTCTAACAATGGATGGAGAATAGTCAGAGGTGTGTGAGTGCAGGAAAGGAAAAAAATAAGCTGTATTTTCTATGATATTGTATTCTAATATCGCATGCTCTATAAAAATATACCAGTGGTTAACAAAATAGATATAGGAAAAAAATATATGTAAATGACAAATTAATTATCTGGTTCTCTCTGCCGTGCCCACCCTGTCCTACAAGGAAGCATGTTAATCTGGCTCTGTGCTGGGAAAATATACCAGCATTTAATTATTTAAGCAAAACATATTAATCGTTGGCATTTTGCAGTCATGCCTATTGCTCAGCAAAGTTGTTCTCCCCTTATTTAACAGTGCTGACAGTGCAAAGAAAGACAATTTATTTCTTCTGAAAGTTTAAAAGACATTTGCAGACTGCAAAGCAGAGAGGTTAAACGTGTCAGAAGATAATTATTTTGGGGCAAAATACCTCCTTTTTCTAAATGGCATTGGAAAGATCATAACATCAACACGTTTATAACAAGCACCCCTCCATAAAACGTGCTTCCTTGCTATCGATTTTAACATCTAAGCTTCCCCTCCCCAACTACTCATACACATTCCTCACCCAAAAACACTGTTTGTTTTGTCTCCACAGAAGGTATCTTTGAGGAATTTAGCTATCTCCTAAATAACGAGTTGCGTAGTTTGCTGTCAGTTTGTTCATGCATTTACCTCATCATCCAGGAAAAGAAGAGAACAAACAGCCTACTTTTTGCTGTCTAGCATTTCCCTTGATCTGGAATGACTTTGCTCCATTCCAATATGTCAATGAACCAGAACAGATATTTTAAAAGAAAAATCAGTTCCCTTGTGCAAAGCTTTAGTAGGGATGTTGTCAGCACAACCTGGTGAATCAGTTTGCTGATAGGAACCACTGGCCATACCTGTGAAGCAACTGAGGGGGAAAGGGAAGTTATATCCTTATCAGAAACAGATGAGAAGTAGAAGTAGGGGTTGCCTCATTCAGCACCATGCAGGAACAGGATCGCTGATTGTTCAGCCACTCTCAGTGACATTAAGAG